>NC_138087.1:5564934-6764934 GCF_964212035.1 Myotis nattereri
TGCATCCCCCTCACTGTGACAGCTGCATCCCCCTCACTGTCACAGCTGCATCCCCTTCACTGTGACAGCTGCATCCCCCTCACTGTCACAGCTGCATCCCCCTCACTGTCACAGCTGCATCCCCCTCACTGTGACAGCTGCATCCCCCTCACTGTGACAGCTGCATCCCCCTCACTGTGACAGCTGCATCCCCCTCACTGTCACAGCTGCATCCCCCTCACTGTGACAGCTGCATCCCCCTCACTGTCACAGCTGCATCCCCCTCACTGTCACAGCTGCATCCCCCTCACTGTGACAGCTGCATCCCCCTCACTGTCACAGCTGCATCCCCCTCACTGTGACAGCTGCATCCCCCTCACTGTCACAGCTGCATCCCCCTCACTGTGACAGCTGCATCCCCCTCACTGTCACAGCTGCATCCCCCTCACTGTGACAGCTGCATCCCCCTCACTGTCACAGCTGCATCCCCCTCACTGTGACAGCTGCATCCCCCTCACTGTGACAGCTGCATCCCCCTCACTGTGACAGCTGCATCCCCCTCACTGTGACAGCTGCATCCCCCTCACTGTCACAGCTGCATCCCCCTCACTGTGACAGCTGCATCCCCCTCACTGTGCACAGCTGCATCCCCCTCACTGTCACAGCTGCATCCCCCTCACTGTGACAGCTGCATCCCCCTCACTGTGACAGCTGCATCCCCCTCACTGTGACAGCTGCATCCCCCTCACTGTCACAGCTGCATCCCCCTCACTGTGACAGCTGCATCCCCCTCACTGTGACAGCTGCATCCCCCTCACTGTGACAGCTGCATCCCCCTCACTGTCACAGCTGCATCCCCCTCACTGTGACAGCTGCATCCCCCTCACTGTGACAGCTGCATCCCCCTCACTGTCACAGCTGCATCCCCCTCACTGTCACAGCTGCATCCCCCTCACTGTGACAGCTGCATCCCCCTCACTGTCACAGCTGCATCCCCCTCACTGTGACAGCTGCATCCCCCTCACTGTCACAGCTGCATCCCCCTCACTGTGACAGCTGCATCCCCCTCACTGTGACAGCTGCATCCCCCTCACTGTCACAGCTGCATCCCCCTCACTGTGACAGCTGCATCCCCCTCACTGTGACAGCTGCATCCCCCTCACTGTGACAGCTGCATCCCCCTCACTGTGACAGCTGCATCCCCCTCACTGTGACAGCTGCATCCCCCTCACTGTGACAGCTGCATCCCCCTCACTGTGACAGCTGCATCCCCCTCACTGTCACAGCTGCATCCCCCTCACTGTGACAGCTGCATCCCCCTCACTGTGACAGCTGCATCCCCCTCACTGTCACAGCTGCATCCCCCTCACTGTGACAGCTGCATCCCCCTCACTGTCACAGCTGCATCCCCCTCACTGTGACAGCTGCATCCCCCTCACTGTGACAGCTGCATCCCCCTCACTGTGACAGCTGCATCCCCCTCACTGTGACAGCTGCATCCCTTCACTGTGACAGCTGCATCCCCCTCACTGTGACAGCTGCATCCCCCTCACTGTCACAGCTGCATCCCCCTCACTGTGACAGCTGCATCCCCCTCACTGTGACAGCTGCATCCCCCCTCACTGTGACAGCTGCACCCCCCTCACTGTGACAGCTGCATCCCCCTCACTGTCACAGCTGCATCCCCCTCACTGTGACAGCTGCATCCCCCTCACTGTCACAGCTGCATCCCCCCTCACTGTGACAGCTGCATCCCCCTCACTGTGACAGCTGCATCCCCCTCACTGTCACAGCTGCATCCCCCTCACTGTGACAGCTGCATCCCCCTCACTGTCACAGCTGCATCCCCCTCACTGTGACAGCTGCATCCCCCTCACTGTGAGAGCTGCATCCCCCTCACTGTGACAGCTGCATCCCCCTCACTGTGACAGCTGCATCCCCCTCACTGTGACAGCTGCATCCCCCTCACTGTGACAGCTGCATCCCCCTCACTGTGCACAGCTGCATCCCCCTCACTGTGACAGCTGCATCCCCCTCACTGTCACAGCTGCATCCCCCTCACTGTCACAGCTGCATCCCCCTCACTGTGACAGCTGCATCCCCCTCACTGTCACAGCTGCATCCCCCCTCACTGTGACAGCTGCATCCCCCTCACTGTGACAGCTGCATCCCCCTCACTGTCACAGCTGCATCCCCCTCACTGTGACAGCTGCATCCCCCTCACTGTGACAGCTGCATCCCCCTCACTGTGACAGCTGCATCCCCCTCACTGTGACAGCTGCATTCCTTTCACTGTGACAGCTGCACCCCCCTCACTGTGACAGCTGCATCCCCCTCACTGTCACAGCTGCATCCCCCTCACTGTCACAGCTGCATCCCCCTCACTGTGACAGCTGCATCCCCCTCACTGTCACAGCTGCATCCCCCTCACTGTCACAGCTGCATCCCCCTCACTGTGACAGCTGCATCCCCCTCACTGTGACAGCTGCATCCCCCTCACTGTGACAGCTGCATCCCCCTCACTGTCACAGCTGCATCCCCCTCACTGTGACAGCTGCATCCCCCTCACTGTGACAGCTGCATCCCCCTCACTGTGACAGCTGCACCCCCCTCACTGTGACAGCTGCATCCCCCTCACTGTCACAGCTGCATCCCCCTCACTGTGACAGCTGCATCCCCCTCACTGTGACAGCTGCACCCCCTCACTGTGACAGCTGCATCCCCCTCACTGTGACAGCTGCATCCCCCTCACTGTGACAGCTGCATCCCCCTCACTGTGACAGCTGCATCCCCCTCACTGTGACAGCTGCATCCCCCTCACTGTGACAGCTGCATCCCCCTCACTGTGACAGCTGCATCCCCCTCACTGTCACAGCTGCACCCCCCTCACTGTCACAGCTGCATCCCCCTCACTGTGACAGCTGCATCCCCCTCACTGTCACAGCTGCACCCCCCTCACTGTGACAGCTGCACCCCCCTCACTGTGACAGCTGCATCCCCCTCACTGTCACAGCTGCATCCCCCTCACTGTCACAGCTGCATCCCCCTCACTGTCACAGCTGCACCCCCCTCACTGTGACAGCTGCACCCCCCTCACTGTGACAGCTGCACCCCCCTCACTGTCACAGCTGCATCCCCCTCACTGTCACAGCTGCATCCCCCTCACTGTGACAGCTGCACCCCCTCACTGTGACAGCTGCATCCCCCTCACTGTGACAGCTGCATCCCCCTCACTGTGACAGCTGCATCTCCCTCACTGTGACAGCTGCACCCCCCTCACTATGACAGCTGCACCCCCCTCACTGTGACAGCTGCACCCCCCTCACTGTCACAGCTGCACCCCCCTCGCTGTGACAGCTGCATCCCCCTCACTGTGACAGCTGCATCCCCCTCACTGTGACAGCTGCATCCCCCTCACTGTCACAGCTGCATCCCCCTCACTGTCACAGCTGCATCCCCCTCACTGTCACAGCTGCATCCCCCTCACTGTGACAGCTGCATCCCCCTCACTGTGACAGCTGCATCCCCCTCACTGTCACAGCTGCATCCCCCTCACTGTGACAGCTGCATCCCCCTCACTCTCACAGCTGCATCCCCCTCACTGTCACAGCTGCATCCCCCTCACTGTCACAGCTGCATCCCCCTCACTGTCACAGCTGCATCCCCCTCACTGTCACAGCTGCACCCCCCTCACTGTGACAGCTGCACCCCCCTCACTGTGAGAGCTGCACCCCCCTCACTGTCACAGCTGCACCCCCCTCACTGTGACAGCTGCATCCCCCTCGCTGTGACAGCTGCACCCCCCTCACTGTGACAGCTGCATCCCCCTCACTGTGACAGCTGCATCCCCCTCACTGTGACAGCTGCATCCCCCTCACTGTCACAGCTGCATCCCCCTCACTGTCACAGCTGCACCCCCCTCACTGTGACAGCTGCACCCCCTCACTGTGACAGCTGCATCCCCCTCACTGTCACAGCTGCATCCCCCTCACTGTCACAGCTGCACCCCCCTCACTGTGACAGCTGCATCCCCCTCACTGTGACAGCTGCATCCCCCTCACTGTCACAGCTGCATCCCCCTCACTGTCACAGCTGCACCCCCCTCACTGTGACAGCTGCATCCCCCTCACTGTCACAGCTGCATCCCCCTCACTGTCACAGCTGCATCCCCCTCACTGTCACAGCTGCATCCCCCTCACTGTGACAGCTGCATCCCCCTCACTGTGACAGCTGCATCCCCCTCACTGTCACAGCTGCACCCCCCTCACTGTGACAGCTGCATCCCCCTCACTGTCACAGCTGCATCCCCCTCACTGTCACAGCTGCATCCCCCTCACTGTCACAGCTGCATCCCCCTCACTGTGACAGCTGCATCCCCCTCACTGTCACAGCTGCATCCCCCTCACTGTCACAGCTGCATCCCCCTCACTGTGACAGCTGCACCCCCTCACTGTGACAGCTGCATCCCCCTCACTGTGACAGCTGCATCCCCCTCACTGTGACAGCTGCATCCCCCTCACTGTGACAGCTGCACCCCCTCACTGTCACAGCTGCATCCCCCTCACTGTGACAGCTGCATCCCCCTCACTGTGACAGCTGCATCCCCCTCACTGTGACAGCTGCATCCCCCTCACTGTCACAGCTGCATCCCCCTCACTGTGACAGCTGCATCCCCCTCACTGTCACAGCTGCATCCCCCTCACTGTCACAGCTGCACCCACCCCTTCCTCGTGAAGTCACAGCCTGGAGGAGGACAGAGGCCTGCTGGGCTGGGGCTGGGGCTGGGTCTGGGCTGGGGCTGGGGCTGGGGCTGGGTCTGGGTCTGGGGCTGGACTGGGTCTGGGTTTGGGCTGGGGCTGGGGCTGGGCTGGGGCTGGGTCTGGGGATGGGGCTGGGTCTGGTCTGGGTCTGGGGCTGGGTCTGGGCGGGGTCTGGGGCTGGGGCTGGGGCTGGGGCTGGGGCTGGGGCTGGGGCTGGGCTGGGGCTGGGTCTGGGTCTGGGGCTGGGCTGGGCCTGGGTCTTGGCTGGGGCTGGGGCTGGGTCTGGGTCTGGGGCTGGGCTGGGGCTGGGTTTGGGCTGGGGCTGGGGCTGGGCTGGGGCTGGGGCTGGGGCTGGGGCTGGGTCTGGGCTGGGTCTGGGGCTGGGTCTGGGCGGGGTCTGGGGCTGGGGCTGGGTCTGGGGCTGGGGCTGGGGCTGGGCTGGGGCTGGGTCTGGGGCTGGGGCTGGGCTGGGCCTGGGTCTGGGCTGGGGCTGGGTCTGGGTCTGGGGCTGGGGCTGGGTCTGGGCTGGGGCTGGGGCTGGGTCTGGGCTGGGGCTAGGCCTGGGTCTGGGTCTGGGGCTGGGGCTGGGGCTGGGGCTGGGCTGGGGCTGGGCTGGGTCTGGGTCTGGGTCTGGGTCTGGGTCTGGGTCTGGGTCTGGGCTGGGGCTGGGGCTGGGGCTGGGTCTGGGCTGGGGCTGGGGTGGGCCTGGGGCTGGGGCTGGGCTGGGGCTGGGCTGGGGCTGGGGCTGGGGCTGGGGCTGGGCTGGGGCTGGGTCTGGGTCTGGGCTGGGGCTGGGGCTGGGGCTGGGGCTGGGGCTGGGGATGGGCTGGGGCTGGGCTGGGTCTGGGTCTGGGTCTGGGTCTGGGCTGGGGCTGGGGCTGGGGCTGGGCCCAGGGCTGGGTCTGGCCTGGGTCTGGGGCTGGGGCTGGGCTGGGGCTGGGTCTGGGGCTGGGGCTGGGCTGGGGCTGGGGCTGGGGCTGGGCTGGGGCTGGGGCTGGGGCTGGGTCTCGGGCTGGGGCTGGGGCTGGCGCTGGGCTGGGGCTGGGTCTGGGGCTGGGTCTGGGGCTGGGGCTGGGGCTGGGCTGGGCTGGGGCTGGGTCTGGGGCTGGGTCTGGGTCTGGGCTGGGGCTGGGGCTGGGTCTGGGGCTGGGTCTGGGGCTGGGGCTGGGGCTGGGCTGGGCTGGGGCTGGGTCTGGGGCTGGGTCTGGGTCTGGGCTGGGGCTGGGGCTGGGGCTGGGCCTGGGTCTGGGTCTGGGCTGGGGCTGGGGCTGGGGCTGGGCTGGGGCTGGGGCTGGGGCTGGGGCTGGGGCTGGGCTGGGGCTGGGGCTGGGGCTGGGCTGGGGCTGGGCTGGGGCTGGGGCTAGGGCTGGGTCTGGGTCTGGGCTGGGGCTGGGGCTGGGGCTGGGCCTGGGTCTGGGTCTGGGCTGGGGCTGGGGCTTGGGCTGGGCTGGGGCTGGGCCTGGGTCTGGGTCTGGGTCTGGGTCTGGGCTGGGGCTGGGCCTGGGTCTGGGTCTGGGTCTGGGCTGGGGCTGGGCCTGGGTCTGGGTCTGGGTCTGGGCTGGGGCTGGGCCTGGGTCTGGGTCTGGGCTGGGGCTGGGCCTGGGTCTGGGTCTGGGGCTGGGCCTGGGTCTGGGGCTGGGCTGGGGCTGGGCTGGGTCTGGGTCTGGGTCTGGGTCTGGGTCTGGGCTGGGGCTGGGGCTGGGGCTGGGCTGGGGCTGGGGCTGGGGCTGGGCCTGGGGCTGGGTCTGGCCTGGGTCTGGGGCTGGGGCTGGGCTGGGGCTGGGTCTGGGTCTGGGTCTGGGCTGGGGCTGGGGCTGGGGCTGGGCTGGGGCTGGGGCTGGGGCTGGGTCTCGGGCTGGGGCTGGGGCTGGCGCTGGGCTGGGGCTGGGTCTGGGGCTGGGTCTGGGGCTGGGGCTGGGGCTGGGCTGGGCTGGGGCTGGGTCTGGGGCCGGGTCTGGGTCTGGGCTGGGGCTGGGGCTGGGGCTGGGCCTGGGTCTGGGTCTGGGCTGGGGCTGGGGCTGGGGCTGGGCTGGGGCTGGGGCTGGGGCTGGGGCTGGGCTGGGGCTGGGGCTGGGGCTGGGGCTGGGGCTGGGCTGGGGCTGGGTCTAGGGCTGGGTCTGGGTCTGGGCTGGGGCTGGGGCTGGGGCTGGGCCTGGGTCTGGGTCTGGGCTGGGGCTGGGGCTGGGGCTGGGCTGGGGCTGGGCCTGGGTCTGGGTCTGGGTCTGGGTCTGGGCTGGGGCTGGGCCTGGGTCTGGGTCTGGGTCTGGGCTGGGGCTGGGCCTGGGTCTGGGTCTGGGCTGGGGCTGGGCCTGGGTCTGGGGCTGGGGCTGGGCCTGGGTCTGGGGCTGGGCTGGGGCTGGGGCTGGGGCTGGGGCTGGGCTGGGGCTGGGGCTGGGGCTGGGGCTGGGCCTGGGTCTGGGTCTGGGTCTGGGCTGGGGCTGGGCCTGGGTCTGGGTCTGGTCTGGGGCTGGGGCTGGGCTGGGGCTGGGGCTGGGGCTGGGGCTGGGGCTGGGGCTGGGCTGGGGCTGAGGCTGGGCTGGGCCTGGGGCTGGGCGGGGGCTGGGCTGGGGCTGGGGCTGGCGCTGCTTGGGTGCTGCAGTCTCCGTGGCTGCGTGTGGCTAGAGCCACCGGGGGCGCAAGGCCGGGGGCTGCTCTCCTGCCAGGATGGCCCTGCTCCTGGGCTGGTCCCTGAGCCGTCAGTGTGGACGGAGGGCTTGCTCTGAGACCGCTTCCCTCTGGGCTCTGAGGCGTGGTCAGCTCCAGGCCCAGGCGGGATGGCACCAGCCTGCAGCAGCCCGGGGCTGGGCCTCGCTTCCCTGGATGTGCTTTCACGGGAGGCCGTGGCGGAGGTGCTGAGTTGCCGGCGGAGGGGAAGGTGGAGGCTGGCGCCGGGTCCTCTGCAGACGTCGGCCTGTGCCTCTCGGTTATGGTGGTGGCTTCTATCCAGCCAGTGAAGCAGGGGCCGCACACCGACCCGCTGAGTCCTGTGAGTCAGGCTGGTCTGAGGGCCTCGCCCGGGGGAATGGGGAGGGGAGCAGCCCTCTGGCTGCAGGAAGAGGCCTGAGATGACCTCGCGGGGACTGGCCCGGCACCGGCCCCTACTGCCCTGAGGCTGAGGTGCACCCACCGGCCCAGAGCCGGTCCCCAGAGGCCGGGCGGCCTTCCTGGCTCACATTCCCGGGGACCTGGGGCACAGGCAGGAGCGGTCTCAGGGGTGTGGCAGCACAGGGGACGGCACAGGAGGCTGCACCAGATCCGCCTCTGACCGTCCATCAGCCGCAGATGCTGGGAATGTTCCAGAAGGGCCGTGGTGCTCGGTCCTGCCGGCAGAGGTGAGGGGAGCAGGGGCTGAGCCCCGCCTTCTCTCCCAACCAGCCTCAGGCCCTGCCCTCTAGAGCATGGCCTCCTGCGCCCTTTCCAGCGGGGCTGTGGGCTGGGCCCTTTGCACGTGAAGACGGGGACGTGTAAAATGCTCGGATAAACCGAAGAGAAGCTCATTTGCTCTGAGAAGCCTTCTGTGTCTCGTGTTAGTGCGCGTGCGTGTCAGCGGGCAGAGGGGGGCAGCAGGGGGCAGCGGGGGGCAGCGGGGGGCAGCGGGGGGGCGGGGCGGGGGCGCGGCTGGGGGCGCTGCGCCTGCTCAGTGGGGCCTGCACCTGCTCCTGCCAGAGGTGTGGGCAAGCGCGATCTGCTCCAGAAGCCTCCGGGGGAGTTGCCACTCCAAGTGCTGTGATCTTAGATATTAACTAGCAATACAGCAACACAACATGCGTACACAGTACATATCATTCAAAGTCTCAGCTGGGAATTAGCTAAACCTGCAGTCACATGGTGTCACAATTACTCATGCTTTTCACATTGCCGTGGATTGTTGGAGCCACAGGTGGAGCCCCGGCACATGGAGCAGATCGCCCTGTATTCTGTCCTGTGGCGCCTGCCGGCTGATGCCAGGGGGGCGCGGGGTCAGGGGTGCCGGCCGCAGAGCAGGGGCTGCAGGGTACTGCTGCTGCATAACGAACGCCCCCATGCGGCAGCCTAAAGCTCCAACAATCATTTATTTTATCTCTAATCTGCTTCCTGGGGACCCGACCTGTGCCGGTCACCGCGGAACAAAGTGCGTGGCCGAACTTTTTCAGAACCAGTGAGAGGCGTCCCGGCGTTTCCAGGAGCCACAGCCTCCGAGACCGTCTGCAGCGGCCGTGCCAGGGGGGCCTGTGCACCGGCTTTCTGCGCTCACACTCAGCTTAAAGTGATTCGTTTAATTCTCCGTGCACGAGCACCTGTCTGTGTAAGACAGTGGCTTCCGCTGAGAGATCTGAGAAATGAATGACCATCTTTTATCTGGGTTCTTGGGTGGCCTCATGGAGAGCCCCACCGCACCCCAAACAGCACCATCATGTAGTATGTGTGAAGCCAAGAGCTGGAGATGCTTGGAGCGATGTGTGTGCACGTGTGTGTGTGTATTCATATGCCTGTGCATGTGCGTGTGCATGTGTGTGTGTGACTCTGGCTGGGAAATGACTCTGGTTTGGTGTCAGGCAATGACGTCCCGAAGCAGAGGAGAATGGCTGTGCTGGGGGAAGGTCGATTCTGACAGCAAGACGAACCTCAAGGAATAGGAAACCCTCCAAGAAAGGTGAGTGTAGAGAAAAGTGTTTCCCAAGGGAAGACGATGAATGCGGTGGGACAGGGAGGAGGCTGGCCCTGGTTACGAGGGCGCATGAGATAAAGCAGCTCGTGTCCAGGTCACACCCTAGTTATAAGCGAAGACAGTGTCTCTCCTGGCTCCCACTCCCAGATTCCCAGTAGGTTTTACAAGCAGGAACCCGAGAGCGAAGCTAAACAAAAACCCAACTGTTGCTCCCATGGTCTTTCCCCGGAGGCCATACAGCACGCGGCCTCTGCGTCACCTGGCAGCTGCGGAGGACACAGCTGGGCTTTAGGCTTGTAAGGGCAAGTCCGGCGCAGGCAGGGCCGATGAGGTCATTGTTTTCTGCCCGCTCAGGCAGAATTCCGAGCCTCGGATCCACATGAGAAGCAGAGAGGCAGTCCTTTGCTAATGTGAGTGTGTGAATCACCGTCCCGGACAAGGTGTTTGGGCCCTGGAATCCGCAGGACACGCAGCCCATTGGGAAGGACTGTCAGACGGCCAGGCCACAGGAGGCGCCTGTGAGGGTCATTACCGAAGACCGACGAGGGGAGAGTGTGGTCCTGTCTGTTAGGAGGGGAGCTAAGAGCAGCAGGGCTGGTGCGGGCACCTATGGCAGGACCAGCTGGGTTATGGGCTGGTGCAAGGCCATCTTGGTAAAAGGCCTGACAATCTGCACAGCGTGGCTTTGCCCCGCTGTACACTCCACGCCGCCCACAGGAAGCGAGCAGGCCTTTGCTTGTCCTCAGAGAGTGTGGCACTGCTGTTTCGTCACCTCTTCATCTTGGGGTGCTAGGCCCCCAGCCACATTGACGGGAACTCGGGGGAGCCTCTGAGAGCCACGCTAATAGACACATGCAGGCTGCAGGCCCAGGAGGAAACCGTGGTCCCGCAGGGATGTGCTCCCTGCTCACAGGCACAGCCACAAACACAGCAGCTTCCAGAGCCCCCTTGAAGGGGGGGCCCAAGAGGGGTGAGTAGCTGCTGCTGGGCTTGAGCTAGATGCTTCTGCCTCGAGGGCCATGGGCGCAGGGAGCCTGTGACGTTCTGTTCTGTGCACGTTTATGTTAAGTCTACAATGTCCAGTGACAACGAGGGCGCGTGGTACTCAGTGCCAGACTCACTAATCCCCAAACATTTCCTTTTCTGGATTTAATTGATACCCATTGGTACCAGAATTTCCTGGGTTTGGCTCTTTAAAGCTTCAAGTGTATTACAAGACAGGGAACGCCTGAGCCCACTGTCTGTCCTGGTGTGTATGTGAAGGCGGGGGTGGCTGGGGCAGGCAGGAGGGCAGAGCGTGGGAGGGGGGAGTGCCGCAGTCACGGCCTGAGCACCGTGCGCTGAGGCCAAGGGAAAAGGGGGAGGGGGTGGGGAGTGGGGAGGGAGAACTGCTAAATGGACGGAAACGTGGGCAAAGATGGGGCACAATCTAGGCCAGGACATGGCTTATGTTTAGGACACCTGGTGAGCCCGCACAGGGGATGGGGCAGGAGCTCCCCAGTCCAGTTCCGCTGAGGCGTCGTCACCCGCTTGCATCACCCACCGCGTGGCGGCATCAAGCGCGTGGTGTGCCGACTGTGAGGTGACAAGGACTCACGCAGAAGCAGCCCTGTTCCTCGGAGCATTGCCACGGCCACGTGCTATTCCGCCAGGTTGCTCTTGGTGCCCAGAGAGCCTGAAACTCCAGCACCGAGAGCACATGCGTGTCTGCCTGTGCGCGCGTCGTGTTTGACTCCGGGGCAGTGGGGGAGTCAGGCCCTGGCACCCTGTGGACTGCAGCTCTGGTCGGACCTGGCGCAGTGCCCCCTGGGGGTGTGACAGTGTCTCCGGGTGCCACTCCGCGCGGCCAGGGCCTCAGAGGAAACCAGGGGAGGCTGCAGGCCCGAGGGACTGGGCCCAGGCCTGTGTTGAGGCTGTGAGGCTTTGCCCGGGGCGACCCGAGTCCCAGCGTTACCCCTATGAGTGGAGGCCATCTTCCCTTGGCAGGGCCTGGCGTCAGAGACGGCACATGTCCTGTGCCCGCGGCGTGGGCTGCTCTGGGACCGCAAGCCAGGACGACGATGCCGCACTCCTGCCCCAGCCTGCATGGCCAGTGGTCAAGCAATGAAAGGGGCCAAGAACTTATTTGCAAATGTTACAAATAATTGGTGATTATTAGGATTCAGGAGTCATAAGAAAGACTCCCACCCCCATTGTCCCCTTAAAAAACAAACAGAACAAACAGAACACTCCACCAGACAAGCCACACAACCTCAGGCCCAGATGCGAGCGGGCGGGGCGAGGAGAGGAGAGCGCTCTCAGAGCGGCCGTCGGGTGGCCTTCCCGGCGCTGTCCCCTGTGGGGATGCCCTGCACGTGGGCCCCTGACGGGTCATTTTTATGAGCATCGGGTCGTACAGTACATAACAGACTCTCTCGTTAAAATAGAGCGTGGAGATTGCTTTCCATGGTAATCTGAAACCCCTCCTTTAATATTTTAAGGAGCTAAATAACATTCAGCAGTATGGATGATCACCTTTCGTTTAACTGCTTCCTCTTGAAAGACAGGTCAATTATTCTCAGTATTTTTAATCCCAGTGTTTGTGCCCCAGTATTTCTGCAGACACACGAGGCTGGGCACCAGGAGTGGGTCGCCGGCAGGATGTGCCGGGTGCAGCTCTCACCACGCTGCTCTGGACGCCTGCGCGATGCCTCCAACTCGTCAGCAGGGCTGATGTCCGTTTTAAAGCCTTTGTCAATGGCTGGCCTTCCATTTGCCGTTCTTTGTGTAACTGAACGTTTACGGGACACACTGGTCATTTGTGCTTCTTCCTTTCGGGGGCACCGCTCAGTCCGTTTGCTGGGTTTGCTAGGAGTTACGGGACTCTTGCTGATCTGTAGGAGTTAAAACCCAAGGCCGTGATGGCCCTCCCTCCACCTGCCTGTCCTTGCGACTCCCATGTTCCCTTGGCTGTGATGTCTGCTTCGCCGGCTGTTCCCTTCTGGCCCCGGGTTTTCCACCTTCCCCAGAGCACTGTCTTCCGGGGTCTCTGTGTTTTTCTTTCCTTTATTCAAGTTTGCATCTAATGTGCAGTGGGGACTGTTAAAATGCCGACTTTATTTTAAATACATTTATTTCCTATACATCAGTTTGTCTCCGGACTTGTAAATTCTACTCTGGGGACTCATGTGCCTTTCTGTGTCAGGTCCACTCTTGTAAGTTGTTCTAGCCGTCGAGGTGCTCTGGCTCCTACCAGGGCACGTCCCTCTTCCAGAAGTCCCGCGGGCCCGGGCGCTTTGCCCTCCCGCCTGTGTTTTAGAAGGCGCTCTCCAAATTTCACCTAAAACTGGTGGATAGAGGGCTCAGGCTCTCACCAAGCACCGGCTGGATGGCGCAGCTGGTTTCTGCACAGCGAGTGACATGCTGGGCAGGAACCGAGAACGGAGCCCAGATTCAGGCAGCCACGGGCTGGGTCTCAAAATAATTACACTGAGCAAAAGCAGTTAGACACAAAGAGCACCCAGGTTCCATTTGTGCGACTTCTGGAAGAGGCAACAGTGACCCCTGGTGGGGAAATGGGAAAGTGTTTCCCTCGCAGCGGCCGCAGATCCCCGCAGGTGCGGGGCAGAGCTTTCCGGGTGAGGCCCGCGCCGCATGTTGGTACCAGTTTGTGGGGCACAGGTGTCTCCACCCCACACCTTTGGAAATGTTTGCGCATGAGCCGTGCATTTAATTGTATGTAAATTTTAAAAATACTGTAAAATGTAATGACTGTAGCTAATGATACGTGTAATAGTGTAATGAAGTCTACGACTGATATGTATTTAAAAAGACGGATTGAGCCTGGCCGCTTGGCTCAGTGGTTGAGCGTTGACCTATGAACCAGGAGGTTATAGTTCAATTCGCCATCAGGGCACGTGCCCCGGTTGCGGGCATGATCCCTGGTGTGGGGTGTGCAGGAGGCAGCCAATCAATGACTCTCTCTCATCATTGTTGTTTCTCTCTCTCTCCCTCTCCCTTCCTCTCTGAAACCAATAAAAAATATTTTTAAAAAAGATGGATTGATGTTTGGATAGAAGAATGGAGAGAAAGATGGCCTGTGATAAAGCAAATATGTAGCTGTTAGTAACAGCTCTAGAGGGAGGTATGTGGATGCTCCCTCACATCCTTCCGCTGTGCTTTGTGTCGGGAGCTTTCATAGTAAGGTGTTGGGAGGAAATCCTGCAGAAACGCTGCCCCGCCTGCACTGGGCTCACGGGCTTCGCTGGAGGAGGGCCAGCCTCTTCACAACACGGCTTCCTCCTTGAGAAATGCGTCTCCACATACACAGGGGTCTTCCCGGCCGTCACGTGTCGTGTTTGGGGTGGTGCTTTTGGTGGGTCTCACAGAGCTCTTAGGGAATGTGTGGTGTTGTTTCTACTGTCAGTGGAATTTGTTTCCCGTTCATTTCCTAATCAGCTGTTGCTGCGCAGGGAAAAGCTCGATGTTGACTGCGGGCGTCCCACCGGCGCACACGGCGAGCTCTCCCTCCCGTCTCTGGCTGGACAGGGTTGTCTTGATTCCCCGGACAGCCAGTCATTGCGTCTTTATCTTGTCTTCAAGCGATGGCCGCATTGGACTGTACTAATTGCTCTGGTGTGTTTCTATTCCGGCACTGACTTCTCGTTCTTTTTCTTACCTCACTGGCAAACGTGCGTGCCAGCAGCAGTGAGGAGAGCAGTGTGGGGGCGGGGGCAGGACCAGAGCGGCCTGTGGCGCCTGCTGGGTCTGGAAGCCACAGGAGGGCGTCTTACCCCGAGGGGGGACCCTGGGGCGTGTCACCAGCAGTGGCTCCGCCCACTTCGCCCGGGAAGGTCCTCCCTGGGGTCTCCTGGGAGTTAGGGTGAGAACATAGAGGCTGGTGCAGTCTGCTGAGCTTGCCCCCTGGAGGCCGTGTGGCCGGGCTGTGGTGCTGGGCTGTGAAGAGGGAGAGGTCACGGTGACCCCAAGGTTTCCATCTTGAGCCGCGGGTGCTGCTCCGCGTGGGGAGGGTGGGGAGAAGCCCACAGCACAGGCTCCACATTGGGGCACATTGGTGACGCCTGTTTGACCTCTCACTAGAGATGCTGAGTTTGAGGGTCAGGAGGTTGCGTGGATTTGGGGGTCAATGTGCAGATGACACGGGGAGGGTGAGAGAGGTGCAGGGACCAAGCGAGCCCAGCACTTCGAGTTGGGAAAAGGCGGTTTCTGGCCCCACCGCCGGGAGAAGCACACAGTGAGGGAGGTGTGCAGGGAGCGCGTGGGCCTGGAAGCCACGCCTGGAGCCTGGAGGGGGTCCCGTGCCCAAGCCTGGTCCCTCTGCAGCCCCACCTCAGCGGTCCGGGGGGGGCGGGGGGGAGCTGGTCCCTCTGCAGCCCCACCTCAGCGGTCCGGGGGTGGGGGGAGCTGGTCCCTCTGCAGCCCCACCTCAGAGGTCCGGGGGGGGGGGCGGGGGGGAGCTGGTCCCTCTGCAGCCCCACCTAAGCGGTCCGGGGGTGGGGGGAGCTGGTCCCTCTGCAGCCCCACCTCAGAGGTCCGGGGGGGGGGCGGGGGGGAGCTGGTCCCTCTGCAGCCCCACCTAAGCGGTCCGGGGGTGGGGGGAGCTGGTTCCTCTGCAGCCCCACCTCAGCGGTCCGGGGGGCGGGGGAAGCTGGTGGAGAGGGTTCCATGAACACAGCAAGGGGTAGTGGGAGGCAGGGCTCACTTTTAGAAGATTCTTTCCTCAAAAGGGTGCTGAGGCCTGGGGCCAGGGCATGTGAGGAGAGGGCGTGCTGTCCTGCCGGCTGCGCTGCCAGGGTGCCCGGGAGGACAGGAAGTGCGATGCGGGATGGGGAGGGGATGTGGAGGACGGGTCTGTGCCTGGGGAGCACAGAGCTTTGCCCCGGGGCGAGCACCCCCTATTCAGGTGTGCCCTCTCCCTCCTGCCCTCTCGAGGACGTGGGTGAGGCTGATTTCAACACCTTTTATGTTTGGCCTGCCAATGCCATGCTCAGGTCCCCTTGCTGGCTTGCAGGGCTGGAATGTCTGCCAGACTGTCTCCTCCCGGGACGTTTGCTCAGTGCGCAGTGGGTGCTGCTCTGTGTGGCGACCACACACGTTCAGTCTGTGATTTGGCGAGTCCTGCCTCCTCCTAGGGCAGCTCCGGTGCCAGGACTGTGGGGATGGTATCCGGTTGGGTCAGGTGAGCTGGTGACTGACCTTCCGGTGCTGGGCTGGTCCCACCTTCTGCTACCTGATCCCGTCACCTCTGGGGTCCGGGTGAGACCCTCTGCCTCACTGACGCTCAGCCCAGCGTCGGGGGGGGGGGGGTGGGAGGGAGGAGGGGGAGGGAGGACCAGTCCTCCCTGTGGCCACAGGACCCTGCTCCTGCTCTCACGGCCGAGGCGCGCCAGACCCCGCCCTCCATCATCTCTACTCTTGTTCCTCCACCAACATGTTTCTCCACAACAGGGATCTCCCTTCTCTCAATGGCACAGGAACTGCTGTCATTTCTGGCTTCCTGGTGGCACTGTTTCTTACTTTCTGCTGCTCCGTGGATTGATTTTTGTGGCTAACTTGTTTTTATTGTTTCAAGTATCATGTTATTTATATCTGCAATTTCCTCTCACATCAGATATTTTTCAACAAGCCCTTGCCTCTGCGATGTCACCTCGCCCCCCACCCCGGCCTCCCCATCATGGCCTCCAGCCGGGCCGAGCAAGCCCCCCTCTTCTCACCAGCGGCACCTCCCCGGCCTTTCTGTTTGGGCTGCTCTCTGGGCCCCATTCATCTGAGACTCAGGTTCCTCCTTCAGGCACGGAGCTGTCTGCCAGGCCGGCCTGGTGCCCAGGTGTGGGGCCTGGTGCCTGCAGGTCCGCTCCTCCCTGCCACCCGCAGGGCCCTCCAGACCAGACGAGGCGCACCCAGCGCCCAGCGCCTCTCTCCTCTGTCTGCCTCAGGGCCCCGTGGTCCTTCGGCGCTCTGTTTGGCACATTTGGCGGCTCCTCTGTCCCTGGCCACAGGTGACACCCTGACCGGGAGATAAGGAGGGAAGAGGCCGGACGCTCCTGGCCGGAAGGAAGAGGCACGTGGGTCAGGAGGGCTTCCCGCCGGCTTCAGCGGGCATCCTTCACTCAGGACGGGCCCTACAGGCAGCAGCTGTCCTCCTGGGCCGGCAGAGCAGGCCTCACCTCAGAGTGGGACTGGGCAGAGGTGACCCCAGATTTCAACCTGATCCTGAAAGGGCAGGTGGGGAGCAGCCGCAGGGGGGCAGCTCGCTGGGGCGCAGGAGCGGCTGTATTTTTGTCTTCTGGCTGCGAGGAAGCTGGTGGCCAGGACGGCAGTTGAAGGCTGAGCAGGCGGCACATCCCGCTCCCATGTGACCTGGGACCCAGTCCCTGACCCGGGAGCCCCAGGTGCTGCGGTCCAGCCGCCGGCCGCAGGCAGAGCCCAGCCACCCAGGCTATTTTGGACTGCGGGTTCTGATTTTATTTTTGCATCAGATTCACCTTGGATGGCAACGCCAGGGTTGATTGATGGCCCAGGCCACGCTGCCTGTTTCAGCCCTTCCCCAAGGCGCAGGCCTGGGCTGTGGCTTCAGGCAACGGCAGCAGGACGCGGCGGAGATGGCTGCGGACCCACAGGCGGTGCCTGACTTCCGGCAGATGTCCCGATGCCAAGCAGGAGAGCCACCACAAAGCCGGTTGCGTAAAAAGGCCTGCCCGTGACCTGCCGCCCCAGGGCTGCCTCCAGCCGGCGTGGGGAGGTCCAGGCAGGTCTGTGCCCACAGCCAGGGCGCCTTCTTCCAGGCCAGCCTCTCCTCCTCTGGCTGGTGGCACGTGGGGCCTCTGAGAGTCCAGCCTGGACGGGTAGCCCCCTCCTCCCTCTCAGGGCCACCCCACACTGAGGGAGGACCCTGGGCGTCGCCATGGATATCCTGCAATTGCCCCACACCTACCCTCCGTACGCCTGGTGTCCGAGTTGGTCAGCAGTCACTGTTGAGGGGGACCCAGGCTGACAGACCAGGGCAGGCACCTAGCACGGAGCACGGAGCAAGCAGAGCTCACATTGGAGACCTGGGGGCCGGGGTGGGGGGGCACCCGCTCCGTGAACAGATGAGCAGACTGCGTTCATAGTACGTAGGGGTGGCGCCAGAGCCTCACGGGCAAATGCCCGCTATCCGAGGCTCCAGAGCTGCTCGTCCACGGCCGCGGCCAACATCCATAACCAAGGCCGGCACTAAACTCAGCTACAGCGGATGAAAATGCAGACTCCTTCCCCATTATGTCCATCTTCCAGATCTTATTCACAGACGCTTGGGGGACCCGCGGCCCCTGGTCAAGAACAAAGGAACCAGAGGATCATCTCTGCAGGTGGAGGAAGAGAGAGACAGAGGGCCTTTCATCTGGACACTTAGATGCACTAGTTCACATTTTACTTAAAAGGTAAAATGAGACCACAATTCCATATTTTTACTGAGATTTTAAAATGTATTTGCACAGGAAACTCCTCCAGCTAAAGGGGCTGAGCACAGTCTTGCCAGTAAAGATAAAATAAGAATGGTTGCTGCTACTTTCGTATTAAGGCTGACTTCCTAGTGGGGATCTGGCAATTTCCATCTCAAGGTGTAAAGGGTTCCTCTGAGGAGGTGGGTGGGGAGAATCAGATGCCTCTGGGACAGGGGTGGGCAAACTTTTTGACTTGAGGGCCACAATGGGTTCTTAAACTGGACCGGAGGGCCGGAACAAAAGCATGGATGGAGTGTTTGTGTGAACTAATATAAATTCAAAGTAAACATCATTACATAAAAGGGTACGGTCTTTTATTTCAATAGTTTTATTCATTTCAAACGGGCTGGATCCGGCGCGGGCCGTAGTTTGCCCACGGCTGCTCTGGGAGGTTTGCTCGTCCCACAGGGGCTCCAGTGTTTGTAGGGGTCAGACCCGGACCAGGTAAGACAAAGAGGGTCAGATCCGAACCAGCTATGCCATAGAGCAGTGGTTCTCAACCTTCCTCATGCCGCGACCCTTTAATACAGTTCCGCATGTTGTGGTGACCCCCAATGTCATTGTTACAAATTGAGCATAATTAAAGCATAGTGATTAATCACAAAAACAATATGTAATTATATATGTGTTTTCCGATGGTCTTAGGCGACCCCTGTGAAAGGGTCGTTTGACCCCCAAAGGGGTCGCAACCCACAGGTTGAGAACCGCTGCCATAGAGGGTCAGATCCAGACCAGCCATACCATAGAGCAGTGATGGCAAACCTATGACATGCGTGTCAGAGGTGACACGCGAACTCATTTCTTTGGTTGATTTTTCTTTATTAAATGGTATTTAAATATATAAAATAAATATCAAAAAATATGTCTTTGTTTTACTATGGTTGCAAATATCAAAAAATTTCTATATGTGACACGGCACCAGAGTTAAATTAGGGTTTTCAAAATGCTGACACACCGAGCTCAAAAGGTTCACCATCACTGCCATAGAGGGTCAGATCCGGACCAGCTATGATAGAGGGTTAGATAGGGACCAGCCATGCCATAGAGGGTCAGATAGGGACCATCTCTTCCACTGCTGAGGGTCCCCCCACCTCTTCCACAACCTTTACCCTTGAAGCTGCTTCCCTGTCACAAGGTCTGGCCTGTCCAGAAGAGCCAGAGCAATGCCGAGAGCTGGCGTTTGCGTGGGGCCGTGCTGGGCAGCGAAGGAATACTGGAGAGTCTGGGAAGGGGGGCGGGCGCTGTGCCCACGGTCTCCAGGACACAGACGTGGTCCTCACATCTTCCTAAATGACAAAAGCCGGGTCCTGGCCAGGAGAGGACGGGTCATGTCGCAGCTGGGAGGGCAGGAGCTTCTGGCCTGGCTCCTCAGCCACCGTGCCCCACCCGTCATGGAGCGGTCTCCTCAGTCACCAGGAGGTAACAGGCATTCCTGGGGATGCCACTTCTGCTTTCTTGCAGGCTACGGAGTCTCTTGATTTGTAATCTCTGGTAGAAGTCCTTCCCGGAGGACTCTGTAAGCGCTGCGGGCGGTGGGCCCAGCCTTGCCCCATGGCGGGCCCCGACGGGAGGTAAAGCCCTGTAGCCGCTGGTGCCTCTCCCATCTCTGAGCAGTGGGCCTGGGCAGCGCTTGGGCTGGGCAGCTCGGTGGTTCTGCCCTCCAGCCAGGGGCCCTCTCGTCTAGGGGCACCTGCAGGAGGGGCTGCTCCCCTCTCCTTACTTCCCAACTCAAACTCCAACCCCGGCCTCTACGAACGCTTGAAATTCTGCGTCTGCCTACGCAAGGCTGGACATAAGGAAGAACCACGCCATCAATAACTTTGAAAATTAATGATGATTAACCGATTAACTAGATTCAACCACTCCATACTCAAACGTAGCTTGATTGGCTAAGTTAAAGCACACATTTCCAAGCTGCGGGACGGTGTTCGTGTGCGTGCCCTCTGGCCTGCCTCCTGGGGGCCGACGGGGCGCAGGCTGGAGTCCCACACGTTCCCACAGCCCAGGCCTTTCCAGGCGCCGGCCGCCTCCCTCCTCCTGCCCAGGCCTGCGTGGAGAGAGCGTGGGGAAGGCCTGTGGCCAGGTCTTCCTGCGACCTCTTGCTTTCCCACTCAAACCCACACTAGCCAAGACCACTGGTTATTTCTGACTCTGCTAAGTCCACCAGTTGACTTTTGGTGGTTGTTGTTGCTAATCCTCACCCGAGGATATTTTTTCCATTGATTTTTAGAGAGAGTGGAGGGGAGGGAGGGAGAGACAGAGAGAAACATGGATGTGAGAGAGACACATGGATTGGTTGCCTCCTCCAAGTGTCCCGACGGGGGCCAGGGATCAAACCTGCAATGGAGGCATGTGCCCTTGACCGGGAATTGAACCCAAGACCCTTCAGTGCATGGGCCGACGCTCTAACCACTAAACACCACTGGCCATGGCTACCAATTGACTTTTTAAAAAGACATTATTTTAGAGCAATTTTAGGTTCACAGCAAAATTGGGGGGAAGGCACAGAGATTTCCTACACTCCTGTCCCCACACGCACAGTCTCCCCCACTATCAACACCCCCCCCTCCCCCGCAGAGCTGGCAATCCATGAACCGGCACTCACACGTCATAACTGCCGGGGTCGGCAGCTCACCTCGGGGTCACTCCTGGTGTGGGACTTCCATGTGCGTGGACAAGTGTACAATACCACGGAGCACATGGGGTAGTTTCACTGCCCTAAACATCCTCTCTGCCCTCCTAGCCATCCTCTACCCACTCGCCCCGACGGCCACTGGTCATTTTAGTGCCTCCACAGTTTCTCGTAGGTGACGGCCTTTTCCACACCGTCTTCCCTGAGGGACAGTCACAGGCCACGGGATGGGGGTGGAATTGGCAGGGTCTTTCCGCCACCCGCTCTGCTGGGCCCCGGGCAGGTGGACTTACCTGCGCCCTGAGCGGTACTTCCTGTTGTTAAGAGAGTTAAGTTGACACACAGGCAGACAGGGCGGGGTCCAGTGGGAAACAAAGGCGGGTGGGACACAGGCAGGCAGACAGGGCCCTTTGAGCAGCCGAATCACAGCAACCAACCACGCAGAAATAATAGGATGTTTCTGGACTCAGAGCGGGAGGCCTGGACCCAGGAAGGGCCTGCAGCAACAAGGCGGACGAACGCATAGGAACAGGAAGGGACGCATGGAAGCGGGGAGTTCAGGTCTGTGCTGGGCAAGTGCAATGAGGTGACAACACGGACAGAGAGAGGAACGGGCTTGTAGCAAATACATACCCTGGACGACAAGGCTTCACGGGCAGCCCATCACGGCCGTCCCCAGGCGGGGCGTCTGCATCTGCTTGCAGTAAACTTTCCGCACTTTTGCTCAAACGTTCTGGCCCGCAGAGCTCATTCCCAGTGCCGCAGAACGACCCCGGGAAGAGCCCTCGGCTCACCGTTCCGGTTACCATCGTGTAGAAGGAGGCCCACTGGGCCCGTGAGGCCGTGGCCAGCACGCGCCTCTGTGCCAGCCGAGGACCGGCAACCACCCCAGGGCCCGGAGGTCCCCCAGCCACGCTGGCTGGTTCCCTGCACTGGGACTGCAGGTCCCAGCTGCTCTCCTCTCTGCACCTCTAGAAAGGCCTGGCCTGCAGGCTCTGCCCTCCTCCCTTCAGAGCGCCTCCCCCCCTCCCCTCCCCACTGGCGGGACTGAGCTCTGACCACCCCTCTGCAGTGGTCTTCATCCACTTGGGACACTGGGTCCACAGAAGTGAGTATAATGCGTGTGGGGGGCGTGGACCATCACCTGAAACGTGTCCGCTCAGGATACGTTCGGTTGCGTACAAATGAAGTGCTAGTTACAGCCCATCCCTCTAATCACTAAAGACTTCCCAAGCTCTCCTCCTAATGTAACTTGTCTTTAAGCAATCTGAGGCAGCAGGATGTTTGCAGTAAATATTTACAAAATGGATAGGATCATTTCTTTAAAGACCCCTTCCAGCATTGGTCCGCACTTACAGAGGGAGCATCGGGACTGTTCTCCATACAGTAACAACCAAGCAGAGCGCTTGGAGGAACTCAGTGAGGCGTCCCCTCTGGGAGCAGGAGCTGGAGCAGGGGCTGCCTGGGCGGGGAGGGGGGTGGGCTGGGGGTGGCCCTGGGGCGGGCGTGGCCTGCGGCTGCTCCTGGCGCAGGAGAGGCCATTGTAGCATCTGCAGGGATGTCTGAGGGTCTGAAAGGCGGTGCGCGGATCTCATTCACTGCCCTGCGATTTTGCTGTTTGACTTCCCTGGGCTCTGGTGTCCTCGTCCGTAAAGCGCAGACGGGAGGGTCCCATTCTTTGCTGATTCACAGACTAGCAACTGGTTTGAACAGGAAATGCTTATACACCCTGTCACATGGCAAACACTCCATCAGTGCGAGTAATTGTTATTTTGTTTGTGTCTGAGGACATATACAGCCATCCCTCTGGGAACAATAAAATAAAAAACCCTGAAGGAAGCACCGAAGTGTAATTCCATTTTCTCGTGTTTGTGCTTCGCGTCATTTCAGTCCCGAATGCAGCAGAGGACCCGCTTAGCAATAGCGACACGTGACTTCCTGCGTGTAGGGTGAGAGAGGCCCTCGAAACCCGGCTGAGACGTGGCCTTTGCGTGCACAGAACAATGAGCAGGTGGCGGGCTGGGGCCCAGGGCTGCAGCAAGGCCTGCCCAGGCCGCATGGCGCTGCCTGTGTGGACGTCACCAAGGAAATGGGCACTGAAGGGCTGTTGTCCCCGCAGCAGAGCAGGACGCGGCCCTGCCTCCTGGTAAAGCGCAGAGCTGCTCCTTGAGGCGGAGCTCAGCCCCAGGCCCCTCAGCCTCCAGGCCGAGTCCAGCTGGCATGGAGCCCCAAGGGCAGAGCTCTCCTCCCCCCCTCCCTCCCCCAAGGCAGCAACCACGCCTTTTCAGAGCTGCCAGTCAGCCCTACAATTTTGCTAGACAGTTTTGCCCAAGAATGATTTATTTCCTTTCACCCCTAAGCTGTCTTCTGGTTTTCGAACGAACCAGACAAAACATTTAACTTTTATTCACTGTGAATATTTTGCCTTCATTTTAAAGTACGCCGTGCTTCTACGCCACGCACAGACGTGTTTATGGCCTGTCACTGGTTAATACTTATCCCTATGTCGACGGGCGCTCAAGTCTGTGGAGAATTTTTACAGGTTTATTTGAGTCAAACTGGCGACAATTGCCAGGAAGCCAAGTCTCAGCGGAGGGGAAGACGCGCCCAGGAATGGCGGCTTTGCGCCCTGCTCTATGCATTCCAATCTAGAGAGAAGGTGCAGGGTAAGAGGGGCACACGGGACCCACGGTGACAGGTCGGAGAGTGGGGGAAAGCAGAGCGGTGATGGGAGGGCGCCTCTGGGATCGGGGGAAAGTAAAGCGGTGACACCTGCCTCTTTCCCTCCGGTGGGTGCAGGACAGCTCAGTCAGCAATGACCACGATAACCAGCAGGTCTCCGCTGAGCCTGGGTTGTGGCCTGAGGGGTTTGGAAGGGAAATTCCTTTGCTGCTGCCAAGGCTGTTGTCAGGGACGTGACTCTAGACGCAGGGAGACGCAGGTGCTCGGTGAAGGCGAGGACGGACCTTTGCTGGGGCAGTGCTGCCCTGGGACATCCCTCGCACACGACTGCTGTCAGTGAGGGACGGTGTGGCCAGGCCGTCTTGTGGTGACTTAGGTCTCTGAGTCTGTAAGGCCACCATGCAGGCCCTGCCCAGCTTATCAGGTTGTGTATGTGGCCCTTTTCGTCCCTACACATTCGGCAGCTCAAAGGCCCAGGGAGGACAGTTTGCTTTCAAGAGCCTTGGATGTCACCTGAGGCAAATGGGGGCCTGTTTTGGGAGGCAATGAAAGGGCTGTGGTGGGGCGCGTGGCCCGTGGCCTTGTCCTGCAGTCTCACATGTGGAAGGGGCTGTGGCGTGGCCAGTGGCCTTGTCCTGCAGTCTCACATGTGGAAGGGGCTGTGGTGTGGCCAGTGGCCTTGTCCTGAAGCTTCACATGTGGATATGCTCAAGTCATTGTCAGAGTGGGAATTAGAAAAATGGGGCCCCTGGCAGATGAATGGGCGCCTGTCCTTCAGGATGTGAGAACACTTGTTCTTGTCTCAGATTCCGCTCGTGTGGTGAGAGTAGGTAACGGTAGCAACCATTATTTCTAACATCTGTGAAATAATACAAACCAGCAAACTATGTCAGCCCCACGCTATCTGATGGGTCCCCCTCTCATCCTTCCCTTCCTTCTCCCATTCCTTCGCCCCCTTCCCTTTTTTGACAGTTGACATTTTGCTGGTCAGTAAAAAACAAATATCTGCTCTGGTTTAAATAGCCCTAAAAATGAGAACCCTAAAAGTCAAATTCTGTCTCTTACTCGTATACAAAACGGGAAGGACACAGCTCCCCTTGCGGGATGGGCATGAGACAGACGCTGCGGATGGTGTGGGCCCCCAGCAGGACCACTCTGTGCAGGAGTGCACTCGCTCACACTGACTGCAGGGGTGGCGTGAACCCCATGTGCCGAGTTCACCCTTTGATTTGGGTGCCGGGTGGGATCGGCTCCTTCATCCCATTAGTGGATGGGCCTCCCTCTGGCAGAGCCTGTGGGGTGCTCACTCCGGGCGCCCGGGGTTGTCATGGGGACCGTCAGAGCAGATGCCCTGGTTCAGGCACCTCAAATATGGAAAGGCCAATGGGGCCCCCGACTCTGACCGGGGCCCACAGAGCTGAAAAGTGCAGGGCTCCTGGAGGCAGCACGTCTGTCCACTGGTGCCTGGGTCACCGACCGCCTCCCCGTGTCCCTGGACGCCGAGCTCTGCTCTGGGTCTGCCTGCACTGAGCCAGGCGCTGGCTGCCGGCTGTGCTCGCGGGACGCTCGGCTTAGCACCACGGAGGGCGGGGATGGGTGGGAGGTCGGTACGGTCCTCGGGCTTCCACTGTGCAACATCGAAGGTGAGAATCAGGCAGAATGAGCCTAATCAGACTTTCCCGGCTCGCCCACACTGGTTCCGTGGTGAGAGGAGCCCAGAAAGCGCTATGAATCAGCAGGGAGCGGGTCTGAGGAGCCCTTTGCCGTGCCCGACACCTGGGCTCTTGTTAAATGCTGCCCTGTCTGGTGAAGATGGTGCATGTCACGTTTCTCTTATATGCCAGGCACTGATTTACCCCGTTCTTCCACCAGTCCTCACACCGCACTGAGGCCCGAGTAGTGTGACCTCTGATCTTGCACATTCCCCTGCAGCTGGCCCAGGGCGGGCATTTCTCCAGGTGCCTCTCAACACGTGGGAGCTGCTCAAATAGATTTGACAGACAGTGTAAACTCCTGGAGGTTATTATTTTCACGAAGAGCCTCTAACTCTCTCTAGTGCCTGTGCTTGTCTGGGAGGGAGTGCAGACTGCATGCCTCATGTGACAGGAAGTACTTTCGCACTGGATTCCTAGTGGCCTTTCACTACACAGGGTCCACCCCATTGGCTCCACAGAGTGCGGTGGAGGCATTGCATGCGCTGGGGGGTGGGGGTGGGAGGAATCGGTCTGGGAAATAAAAACAGGGCAAAGATTTGGGAAGAGAAGAGAAAAAAAGGACCCCCAAGGCAAGAGATGGAGCCAGAGGGCAAGCTTCACCCCACTCCTTGCCCCCAACACACACACCACGTGCTGAGATGGGCTCTACATGTGCATCCAAGGACCCTGGAGAGGAAGGTAATAGTCAATCATATTCTGTTTCTCATCTGCCAATCAATCATATTTCAGCCACAGAAGGTGAGATCAAGACTGACAACATCAGAAAAACCATTGGCCAAGAAACAGGGGGCATTCAGTCCACAGGATTTTTCCTCACAGACTTGCACGGTGGGGAAGTCATCTATGCAAAGGGTGCGGAGAGATGACAGATGGTTGTCATGGTGATTGGTATCAGTAGCCAATAACAAGTACTTCCTATATCCACTGCCACGGCAATCTTATCAACTCTGTTCTTTACGGGAAATTGGGAAGGGCAGAGATAGCCACGGCCCCCACACCCATCCTCCCTTTTGGTAATGGAAACCCTTGAGTCTGAACTGGGCACAGGAACCAGACACTGTGCTTAGCCTCCTTTATGGCTGGAGATGACCATGTGACCCAGCCTGGACCACTGAGATGGGAGAGGAAGTGAAGCCACTTAGGAACTCTGGGATTGCCCGCTGCTGCGCTGCCCGCCGCCTGCCCCGGGAAGCCCCGGCAATGGGAGACACTGCTTCACTCGGTGGAGACTCCGTGCGCTGAGAGGGCAGAGCTGTCTTGCCGGCTGGGCCACTCACTTTGACAGCTGACAGGGGACAGAACACGTGATCTCAGCCGCTGTGTCTGGTCTGTGAGCAGCCATCCGGCCTTCTTTCCAACACGCGAGCCAGCGGTGAAGGGGCTGCCAGTGCTTGCTGCTCGCTGCTCGCTGGGACGAGAGAACTCCCACTGTGCTCTCTGGCTCTGCTCCGCACCCAGCACAACGCTCTGGCTCTCCCCCACGTGCCCAAGTCTCTGCTTGGACTGCACTGTGCACACTTGTTAGTACCCGCAGTGCTGGCGGGAACGAAAGGACAGGGCTGCCGAAGCCGCACTCGGTGACAGCCCGGGTGCTGCATGATTCTCATCTCTCTATATAAGAGCTTAAGTGACCATTATGACCGAACGACCGGATGACCGGCCAGCCAGCCGGCGGTAGCTATGATGCGCACTGACCACCAGGGGGCAGATGCTCAATGCAGGAGCTGCCCCCTGGTGGTCAGTGCACTCCCACAGCGGGAGCGTCACTCAGCTGATCGACAGGCACCAGATGCCGGGCTCATGGCTGGCAAGCACAGCTGCAGTGGCGAGCCTCTCCCGCCTCTGCAGCAGTGCGACCGAGCGGAGGTGGTGGCAGGCACAGCAGGGCCAGGGGTGAGCGGGAGCGGCGTGGCACCCAGCCTGGGCTTGGGCTCTTCCCTGGCCGCCTGCCGCTTGGTGTACTACTACATCCCTCAGGGGATGTCAGCCTGCCAGTTTCGGCCTGATCAATCCGGCAGTCCGACATCCCCCGAGGGGTCCTGGAGTGCCAGAGGGCACAGGCCAGGCTGAGGGAGCTTGCCGGTGCACGAATCTGTGCACTGGGACTCTAGTTTAAAACATAAAAGTCTCTCTTACTCTCATTTTTATCATAAATGATCGCTGAGCCAAAATTGTATCTAGAATGACCTGGGGAACTCAGGAAGGCAGAACCACGTGCAAAGAGCAAGCACATTATTTCCCTGGGACACGTAACTGGGGAGCGTGTGCGGCCTCAGCCGCTGGCACGGGGTGGAGGCTGGGTCCAGCCTGCGTGGCTCCCAGTGTGCAGAGCGAGTCCTCTGTCCCTTCCAAACGCGCGAGGTCTGACCACAGAGCAGCTTGGTTTTCAGAGATGGATTTCACAACATCATCTGTGCCAAGCACGTCTGCTGGGGATCGTGCTGCCTCTCCCCTTAAGAGTTTGGGGGTCCGAACCCCTCCTGTGGATCTGGCCCAGTCCTGGGAGGCTGGTGACCAACAGCCTGTGCAGGAATAATGTGCGCGGCTCTGACGCTGGCAGCTTCCACCTGGGCCTGCAAAGCTCAGAGGCTGCCACAGGGTCATCCCGGAGAGACCCAGCCATGGGAGAGGCCATGGGCAGGCAGGTCTCCGGTCAGTCCCTGGTGCGCCCCGCCTGATTCCCGAGAGGTTTCTGGGTGACTCTGGCCTCAGCCATTGGAGGCGCTGCGGAGAAGAGGCGGCAGCTCTGTGACTCCCCCCGACCCCCCACTGCCTGTGCAAAGACCCCAAGCTCACAGGCTCCCTGAGCGTGAGCTGTACTTCACCCAGGGAGCCGGTGCTGGCCGGGCTGCAGCAATGCCGGGACCAGAACTCAGCACCTCCCGCAGGCACCGCTTAGAGTGACGTGAAAGCACATCTCGAGCAGCAGGCCTGATGTTATCACCTGGACACTTCCTCAGGACAGTGTCGGGCGGAAAGCCACCCCGCACGTGGCTCCTCAGTGGCTGGGAGAGGCTCACTGAGCGGTAGGTGACCTCGCCAGGGCCCGGAGGCGCTCGGGTGATGCCCGCCAAGCCCAGTGTTGGGGAGGCCAGGCCTCAGGGCAGGGCCTCCCGCTCTGTGCGGGGACAGAGAGTGAGCGGCTTGGGAATCAAGAGTTTGCACGTCTTCCCTTGAGTAACCGTTCCTCCCGGCTTCCCTTGACGGGAACGGCATGCCCCGCCTTTGCTTCGAAGTAAGCATGCCACCCTAGGTTTGGACTATTATCCAGGAATATCGCTTTGAGAGGCATGATAATTGGGATAATCATTGTGTCAGTTTAGCTGGGCTATGTGACTGGACGTTTGTTCAAGCACCAGTCTAAGGCATCACGTGAAGGTGTGTTTGCTATGTGACTAACATTGGAACTAGCAGCCTCTGAGGAAAGCAGCTCACCTTTCCTTTGTGGGCAGGCCTCATGCAATCAGTTGAAGAGCTTAAAACCAGAGACGGAGGTTTCCCAGCGAAGGAATTCTGCTGAGTCTGCCCAGGGACCCCTGCAGGAGCTCCCAGCCAGAGGGTCTGAGCCTCAAGCCTTCACAGACTCCCGCCCTCCCCCACCGCCCCCGCCTTCCTGCCACTCCCGCCCTGCGGAGGGGGCGGGCGGATTCCAGCCCCAGGAGCCCGGGCAGTCTCTGAAGGCACCTTCTCTACTGCACACCCTGCCGGCTCATTTCCCTGGGGAAATCCCGCTGTTGGAATGGGTATGTCTTGTCTCTCAGAGCCGCCAGCGGGGAGTTCAGGGTGCATTGCCATGTCTGTAGCGAACTTCCACTGGCTCCGAGCCCGGAGGGGGACGTGACACAGTGGTAGCTGTTCACTGTGCCCCTCTCAGGCTCCCAGGAGGTGTGCACTCTCCTAATGAGAGCCGGGGCCCTCCCTCCTGCATGGGGCGGGGCGGGGCGGGGGGCCGGTCACACCTGCTAGGGGCCTGAGCACAGGAAAGGCTATCTTCCTTCTTTCCATGGAAACACATGCGTCTGGGGAATTGTTATTGTAAAGCGCAATGAGGCCTGAGGCCGGACCAGGCCAAGCAGGGGTGCCTGGCGTTTCCAGATGCGTGAGAGAGACATCCGGGCAGGGGCAGGCCTGGTTTGAGAAGATGTGGAGACTTCCATTCAGCTGAGCAGAGTTCCAGCGGATAACGGTGCTGCGTCACTCAGTCCATGTCCCTGGGGAAAGGCTCCGTTGCTTCGCCCTTTCTGCATGATCTCGGACACACAGCATGTGTGTGCGGCTGCGGCTGGAGGCGACGCAGCACCCACCTCTGTCTCCAGCTGCTCCGGCCAGAGGTGCTCTCTGCCCGGCGGCTGCTTGGGCAGCTTCCTGGAGCGCTGCCTGTGCCCTTCTCTAGACACGGCCTGCCTTCCCCTGCCTGATTGACATGACGCATCGGGTGACTTCTCCTGGAGAACCAGGCAAAGCAGCACAGAGATGCTCAGAGGGACATGCAACGGGAAGAGCGAGAAAGCCTGGGCTTGGCCCTCTGTTTCCTAAGGTGGACTAGAGGCTCATGTCCTCACTGGCTTCTAAAAGACACCGCGAGGACGTCAGGGTCCACGCCCCCGGAAGGCACTGCTGTGTCGGGGCCGTGCAGAAACGGTGGACGTGGCTGCCCGCCTCCATTAGTCTCAGTGCTCCGAGGCCGCGTGCTCGGGAAAGGCAGCACCGCCCAGTTCCAGGGACAGCGAGAGCAGCCACACCAAGTGGACAGGGCACAGGCCATCTGCAGGAGACCACTGTGCTTCACCGCTTCCCAGAGCAGCAGAGGGGAGGAGGGGAAGAGCACTGCATCAGAGGGGAGGAGGAGAGGAGCACTGCATCAGAGGGGAGGGGGAGGAGCACTGCATCAGAGGGGAAGGGGGAGGAGCACTGCATCAGAGGGGAGGAGGAGGGGGGGAGCACTGCATCAGAGGGGAGGATGGAGAGGAGCACTGCATCACAGGGGAGGGGGGAGGAGCATTGCATCAGAGGGGAAGGGGGAGGAGCATTGCATCAGAGGGGGGGGAGGAGCATTGCATCAGAGGGGAGGGGGGAGAAGCACTGCATCAGAGGGGAGGGGGGAGGAGCACTGCATCAGAGGGGAAGGGGGAGGAGCACTGCATCAGAGGGGAAGGGGGAGGAGCATTGCATCAGAGGGGAAGGGGGAGGAGCACTGCATCACAGGGGAGGGGGGAGGAGCTCTGCATCAGAGGGGAGGGGGACAGGTCACTGGACAGTCCTTCCTGAGAAAGGGGCCGGAGCAGCCCCACGGCCAGGGCTTTCCCCATGGCAGGGCTGTGTGTGCCACGGAGGTATTGTAGCCCCGTTTTCTCCTCCAGCAGAGGTTCCAGCTCACAGCTTATAGACTCTGTTCTCCATCCCTCCTCACCAGCAAAGTGCTCCCAGTGCCCACGGCTTGCTCTGCCGCTCGTGCCCGGGTCCTAGCACGGAGCACGTTACAGCAAAGCCCCTGCCATCTGTTCCCATCGCTGCACACGGGCTGGCGGCCGCTTCAGGCGCCTCACTCACTCTGTCTGGAACCTGCTTCCCCAGGCTTTCCGGTACCTTCCTCCCGTTCCCCACGCGCGTTGGCTGCTGGTCTGGCCAGCCTTCTCTTACATCATGGTTTGGGGGTTTGAGTAGCTCTCGTTCCTCAGGTCGTCTCTGTTTTCGGTATTCCTTGTTGCTGTTGGACGACCTCTCCGAAGGGAGGAGGGAAACCGAGATTCTGTGCCATCACCTTAAAGCCAGACACTGTGACGCTCAGAGCAGTTTTGGAACTGCCCGTGTTATGTGTCCACGCTCCTCCTGAGACGCCCTGCCCGTCCAGGGCTTCGAAACCAGCTCGGAGGCAGGACGGCTCTGCCCTGTGAAACCACGCTTCCCAGCAGTGACGTGTGGGTGCGTGGGGCGCGGTCCTCCCGCTGGCACCCCCAGGGGAACCGCCAGACCTGCGAGGGCGGCATACACCCCACGGGCACTTTTGTCCAGACACGGTAAACATAGAGGCGAATAAGACAAAAGAGAGTGACCGTACAGAAAATGCGCACTCGTAATGGAAATGACGCGCAGGGTCATAGTTCAAGCCCGAGATATAGTTCAGCAGCCACTCAACCTTCGTCAGTATTTTAAATAATCAAACCACTGCAGGCAGGCTTAAGCCCTTTAAGGACAGCGTCACTGCATCCCTATCACACAAAACCAGGCACATACAGTGCTCACTAGCTCATGGAAACTCGCCTTCTACCCGTCAATGGGCATGTTTGCTCTGCAGCCCGCTCTGCTCCCAGCGCACAGCCCTCGGCCTGGCTGCGCCGCCTGCCGGTCACAGGGTCTCGGGCTTCTGACTTCTCCAGCGAGAGAGAAGGGGCTCCCCAGGCTGCACCCCCCCTCCCCCCGCTGTTGGGAGACCAGCACAGGCATGAATGTTTCCACTCACTCTTTTTCGCCTTCTTGCATCACAGTTCATGGAGGAAGAACACCCCTTAAGCCAACACAGCAGTAACCACTGAGACCACGTCCCAGCCAGCATCAAACTGGGCCTTCACAGGCCGAGTTCGTCCTGCTTATTGACAGCAAGGACTCCTTCTCAAATATCAGACAAAATATTTTCCTAAAGCAAGCTTTCAATTTAAAAACCAACCGAACAAACAAAAACCATATTTCCCCTTAGAGTCCAGTCAGCAGGGTCTCATTTATTTGAAATAACTGGAATGTTTTAGGCAGATCAGGGCGTCTGACAGAACGTTTTCCATCTTGTTTCTCCCAGTGCTATCGGGGCGTCGGGGCGACTGTGGACAGAACACAGGCGGAGACGCGTGCCGCCGTCGGGGGGGGGGGGGGGTCCCATCCCTGCCCTGCGGCCGGAGGGGGGTGGGCTGCGCTACTTTCAACTGAGTTAGGGCATCAGCTCTTTTTTTTTTTTTTTTTTAAATATATTTTTATTGATTTCAGAGAGCGGAAGGAAGAAGGAGAGAGATCGAAACATCGATGGGCTGCCTCCTGCACGCCCCTTACTGAGAATGGAGCCCGCAACCCGGGCATGTGCCCTGACCGGGAACTGAACTGTGACCTCCTGTTTCAATGGGTCAATGCACAACCCCTGAGCCACGCTGGCCAGGCTGGCTTTTCATATCTTTTCCTCCTGTGCCCGCTCACACCCACGTGCTCTGAAGGTCAGATGCCCCTTTACGATTAACATTGGTTCGAGCACCTTTGGAAGAACTGATTCCTCGTGGTACCGAGGCTCGCACCGTCCAATAGGCCGGCGGGCATCCGCAGAGCTGGTCGCGCTTGCCATGCCGCAGGCCCGCGGGAGATGGTGCCCACGGTAAGACAGAAAGCAGCAGGCCCAACGCAACGTTCCCCACGGGCTGCACATCGAAATGATGCTTTCTTCTACTGAGTTAGATAAAATACATTGTTAAAATTAATTTTCCTTTGTTTTACTGTTTCAAGGTGGCTATTAGAAAATTTGAAATTACATGCATGGCTCATATTTCCGACTCGGATCATACTTCTGTGGGTGGCACCGACCTAGACACGAGGCCAGGCTCGCCTCCGAACTCTGCACACTGAGGGGAGGAGGGGCAGAACGAAGTAGACGCCGCGCGGACGGGCAGGCTCAGTCCTAGTGCCTCCGGCACCGGCTCCGGGAGCTCGGCGGGCACAGCTTGCGCCCGTTTGCAGGACTGCGGGAAACGGCACGGTGACACCGTGTACACAATGGCGAGGGCTCAGCGGCAGGGACCACCCCGCTGGCATACAGTGAGCCCCACAGACGGGGAGTTCTCTTCAGCAAAAGGGAAGGAGTGCCACAGCACAGCCACCTGCTGTTTAGACAGTCCTGGGGCCCCCTTGCTGAGGTGCTGTGGTGGTGGCCTGCTGGGGTTGGCAGGCAGGAGAGGGGTGCGCACGCGGTTCATCTCAGCCGGAGGGGAACCTGGCAGCCGCCGTGCAGCTGGAGCTGACACCACGCAGATTGCTCACGAGGGGTGGGCATGGACGGGATATCCGCACAGGCTCGTCCAGCAGCCCCCGGACATCACCGACCGCAGCTCAAGGGAGCAGTGCGGTACTTGCTGTCCAGACAGCAGCGTCCCTGGTATAACGACGCGCCTCATTACGGGGCTTCCTCGCCGTTCCGTTTGCTCAGGCAAATGGATCACGGTTCCTGCGCCTTCATGGTGGCCGCTGGCGAATACCCAGGCAGTGATAGCAACAGTGGGACAGGTTGGGGGAGACGCTCTGAGAAGTTCAGGGAAGGTCAGAGCCAGGCTGCCGGGAAGGCGCTGGAGCCCCGGTCCTGGGCGAGGCAGGTCGCCCGCGTCCTTTAGTGGCTGTGGCACCAGAGACCTGCCACCGGCCCTCCCACTTCTGAAGTTTGTGATGTTTGTGTTCATAAAGCCCTGCTCTTCTAACCACATGCTCTGCGTGGGGAGTGCGTGCTGTTATGGGTGGCGCTTTGGTCTCGTAAACCGTTGGTCAAATCAGCAGAGAAGGAAATAGTGCACAGCATTATGTAAACACTTTCCGAGTCGTTCTATTGCTGTATGTGTTCCTGCATACACGTGGCTGGCGATCCTGCGTGCTTGTGTTTATCATTGTTTGCTATGATGCATTTATTAAGGTGATGGACCTGCATTTGCTCTGCTGGCTCCTGATGACCCTGTATTCATGCCCTTGTGTTGTTCCTGTCAGGTCTGATCAAATCATTGAAGCTATACCCCTCCCCTCGGAACTGACCTTCTGACCACTTCCCAACCCACATTCCCTTTCGCTGACACCACATTCCACTTGCTAAGACCATTATCCTTCCCCTCCAACCTTCCCAGGATCTGCGCCCGCTCAGAGACTGCTTCGCCCAGAAAAAGCCCACTTAGCGTCCCTTAAAACCTGCTCCCCGTCCCCGGGTGCTGGCGCCATTCGGGGGCTCAGCCCATCTGCTATCCAGATGACCAAATAAATTCATGATCCCTCACCACTGGCCTCATGTGTTCCTCCTTCAGCGACCCTAACATTTGGTGCTGAAACCCGGGAGGGTTCCTCGGGGAAGGGGAGCCATCGCCCCGGCTTCGGTCACCCAAGTTTGCTACTCAGAGAGCAGTAGGCAGCGGCAGCTCGTCCTGGGCTTGCCTCCCAATCTTACTTGGGTGACTCGATTGCTGGCCTTGATCAGGCCTCCCTCCCTTAAGGGCCCTCCTGAACCAGCCAAGGAGGACACCGGATCGGGAACCTCTCCTCCATCGCTGACCCTCCATCCCACACCGGCCAGTCTTCTCTAGGTGAGTGACGTTCCACAATTTCATCTGGAGTCTTCTGTCCACTCTCTCTCACTGACTTCTCGAAGGTCTCTCTTCTCGAAAGCCCTAGCGCTAGGCCAGAAGGCTCCTCAGCCATTCAGCCTGGGTCCTTCTGGACTGGGGACGTCCAGTCTGGGGGGTCACCCCTTGTTTCTCGTGGTGATTTGTTTAGCGTTGGGGACGCCTGCCCTAAGCAGTCACCTTTGGATTTGTGATCCGTCACTCACCCTTCCTCTCTCGTGGGCCACGCTACACTCCCTCTGCACACTCACAGGGCAGATCAGGCCCAAGGCCCTCATTTTCTTTTCTAACACTGTTTGGCCACAATGTGAGCTAAATAATACGTCTCAATGGCCTGAAAACTGCACTTTCCATCTTAACACATTGCGCGATTTAGATAATTGCTGTCACCTCAATGGAAAATGGTCAGAGATTCCCTCTGTCCAGGCCTTTTCACCCTTCAGTCCCAGCCCTCTCTCTCAGTCCTGCTCTACCCGTCAGATCCTTCTCCTTCACACAAAACATCACCCCTAACACTTCTGATTCTGAATCTACTTTTGACCCAGCAGACCACCGACTGCTACCCCCTTGTGCACCTCCTCCCTCACCTATAGTAGATTCCCCAAACCTAGACCCTCCTAACCAGCAACCACCTTCTCCCCGACCCCTGAGAGCCCAAATCCCGAGAACTCGAGCTCCAATAGACTTTTCCCACCTAACACTCGCTCTCGGGCCACCCAAAGACCGCCCTCCTCAACAGCCACTTCTATTCGTGTGCCCCATCTACCCTGGAGGGAGGTAGCAGGAAGTGAGGGTACTGTCTAGGTACACGTCTGATTCTCTATGTGGGACCTCGCACAGATTGAGAGGCGTCTCGGGTCTTTTTCTACTGACCCCACCACCTTTACCACCTTTACTGAGTACCTGACCCAGTCCTATGACCTGACCTGGCACGATGTCTATGTCCTCCTGTCCTCCTCACTCACCCCAGGACCATGCTGTGCCCTCCACAGACAGGACTCAGTGGCCAACCCAGTTGGCGCTGATGTGGTCCCCAACTGACCTGAGATGGGACTAAAGGTTCCTTCTCCAGGGCACCAGTTCTGACGCCATATAATCGCTTGTCTCGTTTCCAGACTCAAAAGGCTGTCCATAAGGCGGTCAGCTATGACACAATAAAATCACTCAGGGCCCTGACGGAAACCCAGCTCTCCTCCCCCACCTCAAGGAGGCCTTACGGAAATTTACCACCTTAGACCCCACCACCGCAGAGGGAACCCTTCTTCTGAACACCCACTTTATAGCTTGACCAGCCCCCGACATATGCAGCAAGCTTCAAAAAAATAGACACAGGTCCACAAACCCCTCAAAAAGACCTCGTTAACCTGGCCTCTAACATCCTTCCTTCCTATATAATAAAAGGCTAATATGCAAATTGTTCCCTCTAGAGTTCGAATGGGAGACTGGGAGTTCAATTGCTCGCTATGACGTGGGCTGACCACCAGGGTCGGAGGGGCGGAACATGGCGGGCTACCAGTGGCGGGGCGTTTAGCATGAGGGAATGAGGGAAGCTGGAGGCAGGGAGGCCAGGAGGCTTATTGATTTGACTATGCGCCATGCTTTGGCCAAAGTGACGTTAGCAGCATGATGGAGAGACTTGCAAAGCTTGCATATTGGTTGGGCTAGACTTTGTGGAAGGCTCTCTCTTGGAACCCTGAGCCTCACATAGAGAGATCCACTGTGAAAACCGCATGGAGTTTAGAAAGAATGCCCAGCCAAGTGCAAAAACCACCTTGGACGTTCCAGCCCAGCAGACCCTACAACCCAGCCCAGACGGCCGAGTCATGAAGAAGAATCATCAGGGTCTTAACTCACCGTGTTAGTGTTGTTGTTGTACAGCAATAGATAATCGAGACAATACTAGTTATAAACACTGCAATAAGATGGAAAAATATAAAATTAATTATCAAAATTCACAAAATAAAAGATTCCAATGAATCATGGAGGAAGTTACTTGGGAAATTAGGAGGAGAGCAAATAATAAAGCCCTGAGCAAGGGCAGCTCCCTGGAGGCTTGCGATGCATCCTGAAGGGTTGCAGGCGATGCTAAGCTTACAGATCCACAGCGAAGAAAAGCCACGCGAGTCTCTTGGACGGCGTGCCTGTGAGTAAACGCGGGGTGCCGGTGCCTGGCCTGAAGGCTTCATTCCGTGGTGGTTCCTGCACATTCTCCTTCTATCTTCCTTTTATTGTAAAATAAAAACACGATCAGGAAATTGCACAGAGCCAAGATAATTCATCACAAAGTAAAGACCTGCATAACCAGTACAGGACAAGAAGGAAAACACTACCACACCGGGACTCCGCCCCATTTGGCCCCACCCCTACAGGAAACAACTATCCTGCCTTCCCTGGAAATCACTTCCTTGCTTTCCTTTAGCAACTGAGTACTATGGCTCGCTGTGGATTTTATCAGGATGAAAGCATGCGGTAAGTATGCTTTTGTCTCGGGCTTGCTATATGTAGCTGTAGATCATTCCTTGTCATTCCTGTCTAGCACACCTTATGAATAGTAGATCGCTATTATTCATGTACATTTGGGCTATTTTTATTTTAGGGCTGTGACAAACATTGCTATTATGAATATTATTGTGTATATCTCGGTGCACATGTCCAGGCAATTCTGTTGGAAACATTCCTGGGATGAAATTGCTGGACTCTGCTTTATTTGTGTCCTTGGCTTCCATATATGGTGTCAAGCTGTCACACCGTTTGGTGTGTATAGGGCCGTGACACTGTGACTTTAATTTTCTCTGATTTAAGTGCCTATTCACAGATTTAATGGCATTTGCAGTCTCTTGCTCAGTTTTCTATTTGATCGTCATTTTTAAAAAATATATTTTTATTGATTTCAAAGCAGAAGGGAGAGGGAAACAGAGATAGAAACATCAATGATGAAAGAGAATCATTAACCGGCTGCCTCCTGCATGCCCCCCACTGGGGATTGAGCCCTCAACCCAGGCATGTGCCCTTGGCCTGAATCTAACCTGGAACCCTTCAGTCCGCAGGCCAACGCTCTATCCACTGAGCCAAATCGTCTAGGACTGATTGTCATTTCTTACTTGGTTTGTAGAAATCCCCGGTAGACATGGCAGAGAGCCCTTTGGAAGGTGAGTGCACCACAGGTGTCTGCTCTCGCTTCATGGCTCATCTTTCCTCCCTTCTAGTGTCTTTTGATGCTAGAGGGTCTTAAAATTATTGTAGAACAATTTGTCATCTTCCCTTTAGTGGATAATGCTCCTGGCATCTTTTTTAATCACTCTTTCTCTATCCCATGTTCAAGAAAACATTCGTTATATTTTTTTCTAAGCCTGTTGCTTTGCCTTTCACATTTAGCCGTGCCCTTGTGTGTACAGTGTGAGTTAGCAGCCAGTTTTCTTTTATCTCCATGCGGGTCTCCAGCTGACCCAGCACCGTGCATTGAGGAGACTTCTATTTCTCAAAGGCCAGCTTCTTCGTGGCTTTAAATTCCGTCCATACCTTGGCTTCAGCCTCTTCCTTTGAGTCGGGGACTGTGCACCCGCCTCTCAGCGGCCCTCTGCAGCTGGCAGGGCCCGGGAAGGGCCGGCCTCCGGGCGTGTCCCGCGCAGACCCTCGCCTCACCCCGAGGTCCCTGACGCTTCCACTGCATTCAGCTTTCGCTCGTCCTCAGCAGAAAGGTGTTTTAGATGACCAAACTCATCGCCAGAAGACGTTTGGCAATTTAGTTTTAAATAAGATTTGCAATCCCTCTGGACAGGGCAGGAGAACGTGCGGGGAAAGTTCGGAGAGCAGCTGAGCTTTGCGAGGGCGTACAAATGCCACCCAGGAGCCTGGGGGGCAGTGAGGCCACGCCCAGTGGAGGGAGCCCCTGGCCCATGGAGGGCTTTCGGGGGTAGTAGGCGCTCCGCAGCTTGTGTAAACAGAAGTGATCAGTATTGAGAGCAAGCAGAAGATGCAAATCAATATGAACCGCTCCTTCGTTCCCCTCCACTTCCCGCCTCAGTACATGGAAGAGCTTGCTCAGGGCTCTGGGCATCGACTTGCCCTGGCACAGCCAGTATCCCCAGTCTGAGTGCTGCCCACTCCTGGGTCCAAATAGGGAACCTAAGATGCACGGGACAACCAGCAGAGGCACAGGGGAAGAAACAGCGCTGAGGGGCCGTGGGACCTGCCGGCAATGCATTTCTGTTTAAAATTCCAAAGTGACCTAAGTTAGAATTGTGAGGAGCAATATTTTTGTTTGGTAAGTTCTGCTTTGGGTTCATACGAAATACATTTATTTCATTCCATGATGATTACGGACAATGGTTTGACTTATGGAGATGAGTACCTATGCCAGGTCTGCTCCATCAGACCACACCTGGGCAGAGATCCACACCTGGAGAGAGATCCACACCTGGAGAGAGATCCACACCTGGGGGGAGATCCACACCTGGGGAGAGATCCACACCTGGAGAGAGATCCACACCTGGGGAGAGATCCACAGCTGGGGAGAGATCCACACCTGGAGAGAGATCACACCTGGCAGAGATCCACACCTGGAGAGATCCACACCTGGCAGAGATCCACACCTGGGGGGAGATCCACACCTGGGGGGAGATCCACACCTGGGGAGAGATCCACACCTGGGGGGAGATCCACACCTGGAGAGAGATCCACACCTGGAGAGAGATCCACACCTGGAGAGAGATCCACACCTGGAGAGATCCACACCTGGAGAGATCCACACCTGGGGAGAGATCCACACCTGGAGAGAGATCCACACCTGGAGAGAGATCTACACCTGGGGAGAGATCCACACCTGGAGAGATCCACACCTGGGGAGAGATCCACACCTGGAGAGAGATCCACACCTGGAGAGAGATCTACACCTGGGGAGAGATCCACACCTGGGGAGAGAGCCACACCTGGAGAGAGATCCACACCTGGGGGGAGATCCACACCTGGGGAGAGATCCACACCTGGAGAGAGATCCACACCTGGAGAGAGATCCAAACCTGGGGAGAGATCCACACCTGGAGAGAGATCCACACCTGGAGAGATCCACACCTGGAGAGATCCACACCTGGAGAGATCCACACCTGGGGAGAGATCTACACCTGGGGAGAGATCCACACCTGGAGAGAGATCCACACCTGGGGAGAGATCCACACCTGGGGAGAGATCCACACCTGGGGAGAGATCCACACCTGGGGAGAGATCCACACCTGGTGGACATGCATACTGAAAGGTACATGGTACCTCGCACATTCTGCCACTTTTTCTATTGCTGAGTGGTAACTGTCACTGTGTCTTTATTTAAAAGCCCCGAGGAAAGGTGCGCCCATGGGCACTTCTGCAATTTTCTGCCAGGTGGTTTAGGACTCTATGGGAATTACTGCTTAAAGACCTGCGGCCTGATCTGTCAAGGACCTGGCTAATTCCTCCTATGCTGGCTACTGTGGGGGCACCAGGGACCCCCATAGTGCTGCAGGCCTCCAGCTGAGCCCTCCCCAGGCACCTTAGCCAGAGCACTGCCTACCCCAGGGTCACCTGGTCCTGGCTGCCCCATGCGGTGGCCCAGCCCATTGCCTCATCGGGCCTGCCCGCCGGTGGTCCTCCATGGCACCCATCCCGAAGCTGATGTGCATCAGTCAGGGGCATGGTACCCGCCTGCTCACGACCTTTCAGAGCGGCCTCGCCTCTGGCACGGCCCCGGACGGGGGCTGGAATGAGCCCGGGGGCGCCCAGCCACTCGGTGGGAGTGAAGCAGCGGGAATGAACCTCTGGGGATGCCCTGAGATCTGGGCGAACCCCGACGGAGGAGGCCGTGGGCGAGGACCTCCTTTCCTGCGTCTACGGCCTTTTCTCTGACCTTCCGCGTTCTGCAGGCAACGCCCCTCTCTGGAGCCTCACTGACCTGGGCAGGGCGGGGCCCATTCTCCCTCTGCAGCCTGTCTCCCCACTGACCGCAGCATCTGCAGGCAGGGAGCCCGCCCGGCCGCCGACCCGCAGGAGGCAACGCCGGGAACGACGCTGGACGCCTGAGGACCGGAGTGACCGGCGAGGGCGGTGACATGAGGGATGCTAGCGGGGGCACTGCTGGCTGGGAGCCAGGCATCACCGGCTGCGCCCGCACGCCCGAGCGGGCCTCCCAGCCGTGGCGCCCACGCTCGCGGGGCCGGGGGCGGGCTGGCAGCGCAGGGCGCGCTCTGTGGCAGTCCCTGTGTCATGGGGAGACTCAGTGACATCAGGTGCTTGTTCCCAGTCACTTGCGTATGGAGCACAGTCCGACAGCCGGCAGCGGATGGAGCTGGGCTATGCAGTGCGCGTCGCTCCTATCACCCAGCTCCAGGCAGGACCGGTCCCTGTGGCCGCTGGGCACCTGCCGCTCCTTGCTCGCCTCCCGAGCCTCTGTTCCTGCGGATCGCAGGGCCCACGGCGCCCGCTGGGCAGGGACCCAGAGCTCAAGCGTTGCTACACGGACCTTCGTGGCATAAGCTTCCTGTTATCTTCTGCTTCGACTCCTCCTGCTCCTGCCTCCAGGGAGCAGAGTGAAGGACTGGCTGATGGGGCCGGGGTGGGGGGAGTCACATGTCATGAAGAAAGACGGCGAATCTCGCCTTCCCACTGCAGACAAGTGGGAGAGATTCTTGTTCAGGGTTCTTCAAAGACACGGAACCAATAGAAGATTACACACACACACACACACACCCATGCACACACAAACCACACACACTCATACACATCCCTACACACACACACACACATACACACACAACCATACACACCCCTACACACATACACACACCCCCATACACACACACACCAATGCCCATACACACATATGCACACACACCTATACACACACCCATACACACACACCCATACACACATGCATGCACACATGCCCATACATGCCCCCCCACACACACCCATACACGCACACCCATACACACATACATGCACACACGCCCATACATGCCCATACACACCCATACTCACACACACACACACACACACAACCATACACACCCCTACACATATACACACACCCCCATACACACACACACACACCCATACACACATATGCACACACACCTATACACACACCCATACACACACACCCATACACACATGCATGCACACATGCCCATACATGCCCGTACACACACACCCATACACACACCCATCCACACATACATGCACACATGCCCATATATGCCCATACACACCCATACTCACACACCCATACACACACACAGCAGGAAGGAGGGCGAGAGCGAAGGGGTAAGAGGGAGAAAGAGGGGGGGAGGAGGGGGGAAAGAGAGAGGAGAGAGAGAGAGAGGAGGGAGAGAGGGGGGAGGAGGGAGAGGGAGAAAAAGAGAGAAAGAGAGATTTCTTTGGAGGAATTGGCCCCTAGTTTTTGGAGCCTGAGAGGTCCTGTCAGCAGCTGGGGTGAGGCACTGCCGTGTTGCTCCGCCCACACCGAATGCAAGACCCAGGAACCAATGGCACAGGGCCCGCTGAGGGCCGGGAAGACCATTGTCCCAGTTTTAAACAGTCGGAGGCAGAGAGCGAGTCCCCTTCCCTCTTCTTTCGTTTCCTGGGGATCCAGCTGCTTACAGAGGCCGCCCCGTCAGGGGAGCAGCTGCTCTGCAAGTCTCTCCCTGGGACACCACAGGCACAGGGACGCACCAGAGCCCTTCACCAGAGGCCTGGGCCCCTCGTGGCCACACCAAGCGACATAAAGTTCTCCATCAGCAACACCTCCCTTTCTGTCCACAGCGACAGCCTCTGGGTGCCTGGGCCACCCGGGTTTCTGGGCCCTCAGAAGCACTGAGGGTGGTCTCAGGCACCCAAGAAGGCATTCCGGGGGACAGCCGTGTGAGGGCCGGGGGGGTCAGCAGCGGAGGCCGCTGTCACTCCTCTTCATGGGATCCGCGCTCCGGGCTCGCTGGGGCGAGGTGGATGGCAGGCGCTGCGCTGCTGCATGCGGTGGCCCTGCCCAGCGGCCTCCAGCCCAGCTCCCCTGCCCAGCGGCCTCCAGCCCGGCTCCCCTGCCCAGCAGGCCACCGGCCTCCTCCCCCTGACGCTGTGAGCAGGGCCCGGGCCCCCTCTCGCCCACCTCCCCAGCCTTGGACGGGCCAGCCACTCATCTGCTACCATGTAATCACTTCTTATTGGCAATTTATGCCAAAGGCATTCACCGTTGGCTTTTAAACCATTTAAATTCTTATTTTTTATGCCAAAATACTCTTCTCTTGTAGATGAAAAGCTTTGCCTTCTGATACAGTTGTCTCAACGTAGGCTTCCTGTTTACAGGCCAAAGTCTGCACATCCCCGGAGGACAGGCCCGCCAGGCCAGGGAGGCCGCGAGGCCGCGAGAAGGAAAAGGACGGTGACCACTGCGGGCGCCCCTCCTGCAGGCCCGGCGGGCGCGGCGGCCTCGGCACACGGAGGGGCTTTCAGATGCGGTCAGCCCTCTGGCCCTCCCCAGTTTTCGATGAAGTTTGATCCTGTGTAGCCGGAATGGCTTGTGCCACAGCGATCAGCTCCCGCCATAGTTGGGGAGCCAGTGTTGAGCATTGGGGCGGCTTTGGCATTGAAGCCACATCAGAGGAGGGACCTGGGTCAGGTGAGGAGGAGCCGCGTGCTCCCGGCCCCTCATGGACGGTGCTTCGGGCGCGCTCCCCAGTCCCCAGGCAGCTGGTGCCGTGCTGCCCGCCTGGGCCTCGCCCACTGGGGTAGGAGGCAGGAGTACCACAGCACCCCCTTCCCCGCCAGGAACCCAGAAAACACAGCAAACCCTTTGCAAACCTGAAGCTCTCCGAAGGCTGTGGGTCATGTGACCCTCTGCCTGGGGGCCAGAGGTGCTGTGGGAAGCAGCTGTGACGGGGACATGGGGCGGGGGTGGGGGGCGGACAAGGCAGGCACCGGCCAGAGGATTCCCCACGGCCTGGTACCACCACCCGGTGAGGCTGCCAGCGAGGTCTGGCGTCAGGAGAAGCCACACACAGGCAGGCAGGGGTGCTGCCGCTGCCTCCTGCTCACCTGACACCCTCCCCAGGGGAGGGGCTCCGAGAGGGAATGGGGCGCACTCGGGCGGGCAGCGGTCTCCGGGAGCAGAGGCCTGGCGCGCCTGGCTGCAAGGGGGCTGACATGGGCGCAGGGAGTGGCGGTGGCAACCAGCCTGGGGAAGGCCCCCCCCTCCTTCAGCAGCTTCATCTGCTTCTGTGTTCACTGAATGGACTGGCAAATGGCACTGTGTGTGGGGGTGCCCGGAGTCGCGAGCACCAGGCGACCCCCAGGCGACCCCTGTGGTCACATGCATTCAGCAGAGGCCGCAACGCCGGGGCTGTCAATGGGTGCCAGCCACAGAGCCTGCACCCAGCTCCGAGTCTCCCGCGCCAACGGCCTCTCTGTTTACCGCCTGCCAGCGCTTCCTCTGGGCGGGGACGTTGGATTTGGGGCCAGAAATGTCTAGGCAGCAGGTCCGCCCCGGAACGAGCTCGGATGGCCGGCGCCTCCCTGAGGCCTCTGGCCCCTTCCCAACCCCGACCCCCTCGAGTCCAAGGGGACACATTTGAGGGATGATGAGGGACCTCCTCCCCCCTGGGCGCAGAGCGAGGCCGAGGCCGCCGTGCCTCACAGCCCTCTGGGAGGGTGGGGTCGAGCGCGCAGGTTTCTCTGGAAAGTGTCCCTGGGATGCGGTCATCGCCCTCCTTTCTTTCCTGCTCTGCCCCCCATCCCCATCTTCACTGTAAGTTCTTCCAGCAGCTTGTGGGGGGCACTTGGAGCAGCACCCCCAGCACCCCCAGCTCTATTCCGAGTCCTCAGAGCTCGGCAGCACTGCCTGCCCAGAGCACGGGGCCGGGCTGTGGTCCAGGCGTCCAGCAGGGCCCCAGCGCCCTGGTCCTGCGAGCTGTGCGGTGGGAGGGGCTGGGCTTGTTTTGTGTCTAAAATCGTTAGACGACAGCCCTGCTTCCATCTGAAGTGCCCTCCAGCAGCGGCCTGCAGACGCGGGGACTGCGCGGACACATAGCTGCCCGCACGTGAGCCGCCGCAGTGAGCACGGGTGGCCCGACGCGCCTGAGATAACACGCGAGGATCTCACAGGAGTGACTGACAGGAGGGACAGAAACGCACGGACTGCGTGGCTCCATCCACACAGTCACAGTCGGGGGCCAAGCTGTGGGGCCAGGAGGATGGCGACCGCGGCCCTGCTGTCACCGGCATGACCGGGAGCTGCTGACCGCGCTCGGGCTCTGGGCTGGAGGCAGGGGAGGGGCGGCTGAGAGACTTCCAGCGCGCGCACGCACACACACACACACACACACACACACACGCACACTCATGCACACACTCATGCGTGCGCGCGGCTGGCACTGCCATGGGACTTGGGGTTGTGGGGGGGGAGGGGGAGGGCAGATCTAAAGGTGACACCCTGGCCATCACCAGACACCTCCGGCCCCGGCCTGGGCCACCTCTCGCTGCTCCTCAGGGCTCTGACTCCCTCCCCCGCTGTAAGCCACAAGCTCAGGGACAGGTGGCAATGGCGGGCGATTGTGGTGGAAGCCCTGAGCGGCCCCACCAGGGGATCTCAGCTTTGAGGGCATTTGGGGCTTGAAGGGGGAGATCCGGGTTCTCCTTGAATGTCCGCAGAAGGACGGAGATGGGAGTGTAAGAGGAAGTAAGGCCAGGGCAGCCGAGTGCCTGGCTCTGCGGGGAGAGCTGGGAGACGGGGGCTGGGGGTCCCTGAGCCGCAGGAACGGACGGCTTCCCGCGGCCGCTCGGAGGCGGTAACCGGAGTTACTACTATGATTAGTGGTTTGATTCATGCAAAACTGAACCTCCTGAGAGGAAGAAATTCAATTCCTCTCTCCGAAACCCTTACAAAAAGAACCATTCTCCTCCGATAAGGAGAACAAAGCAGTTCAAAACTCTCACTTCCTCGTTTCTGGGGGACCTCGGGGCACTGGGGGGACAGGCCGCAGGCCAATGGGAACAGCAGGCCTTTCCACAAGGTGCTGGACTTGTTTCTAGGTCAGAACTGGAGGCAGGGCCCGCGGGGCCCGGTGGTGAGGGAGCCGGCAGCGTGGGGTGCAGGGGGCCGTTTCTCCTCTATGATGGGGTGCCCGAGGTTGCTAATTCACAGCATCGGCTACGACGTTATACACAGACAAGATCGGAGGTCAGCGGGTCTTTCCCGGAAATGCTCCCTCTGACACCAGGAGACCCACTTAAAGCAAAGGACTGCCCCGTGTGCCCCCTGGCCCGCCTCGCGGTCATCCGCAGCTGCCTTCGATGAGGCTTTCCTGGGAGCCGCTGATGGGAGTCCTGCTCTCCGCTGGAGCATGAGGGCGAGCAAGTTCCCCGCCACGGAACCCTTCCGTTTCTAGAACCTGCCGGAAGGAATACGCAGGAAGGGGTTTCACAGGCGGCTGAGTCTGGGTGTCTCCCCCAGACTCCATCGTCCTGGAGCTGGCAACGACCACTGGACACCCGGGTCCCTCACTGCTGGCCGGCCACTCGGAGCCTGGGCAGCGGGCGTGGGAGCCAGCGGGCCTGTGAGGTGGGGCTGCGAAGGGCTCCCAGGGCCAGGGCCCCCGGGTGGCGCCTGCCCGGTCCTACTGTGCCCTCCCGCTCACACACTCTGCTCCCCCACACGGTCCGAGCTGACATTTGCCAAAGGTGCAAACAGTTAGAAGCACTGGTCTACCTGAGGCCGCCTTGTGTGGCCGCTTCTGTGGGGTCACTTCAAAGAATTACCTTGTCTGCTGGCTCCTGGAGCGGCCATGGCTACTCACCCACAATAAAGTCTCTCCCGCATGTGCCTGCGGCCTCTCGTGTCTTCGTCGAATACCGCCCTCTGAGGACCTGTGCCCCCCAGAGGGGCTCTTCCAGGACGTTCGGAAGGACAGAGGACCGAGATCAGGGAGAGGGGGCCCCGGGGAGAGCCAGGTGTGTCAGGTGTTAGCAGGGGCTCTGGGAGGAGGGGCCCGGGTGAGTCACGGTGCCTGAGCCCTGGTTCTGAGCGGCCCGGCCCCAGGTGCGGCCTCTGCAGCCCAAGGCCCGGGCTCGGCAGGCTCTCCGCTGGGCCTGACACTCTCAGGTCTCCACCTGAAATGCTGGTCTGAGCCGTGGCCTGTATTTTAAATGAAGTCCCTGAGGACGGAGGTGTGGGCATGGCGGGGTCTGCTGTGTCCGGCTGTTCGCGGTCACGGGGTGCACGAACACGGAATCCCGTGAGCCGGCGCGTGGGCTTTAGTGAGACTCGAAGCTAGGTCAGGTGTGCGTGTCGCCTGTGCGGGGGCCAGCAGGGCCTGGGAGCTCCAGGAAGCCACTCTCTCCATTGAACGAGAACTTGCTTCTGATGCAGGGGGACAGCAATGACGCCTCAGAAACACGGACAGCGCGGACCCCCCTCACACGCCCCTGTCCTCCCCATGTGGCCCTGGGTCCGCCAGGCGCTCCCCTGACAGTGACGCCAGGCAGAGGGGCCCTGGGTCCTCCCGGTCTCGCCTCCTGGACTCAGCCAGTGTCGAGAGGGAGTGGGAGGGGCGGTGGCTCGGGCAGCCCGCCCCAGGCCACGCGACAGAGCGCCCGCAGTCTGGGGGGGCAGCCCGCCCCAGGCCACGCGACAGAGCACCCGCAGTCTGGGGGGGCAGCCCGCCGCAGGCCACGCGACAGAACGCCTGCAGCCTGGGGGGGGGGGGGGCAGAACGCCCGCAGCCTCGCTCCGCCCCGGGACGCCCGGTCTGGCTCAGAGCCGCCTGCGCGGGGCCTGCTACACGGCTCGCCAGGAGCCACGGCTTCCCTCTGCGCGAGGGGAATGATGAGAATGACAGCACCCGCAGGTCGAGAAAGAGGCCTGGAGGAGGGACGGCTCTGTATTCGGCAGCGTCACCTCCTCCTGCCTCATGAACAGGCCCACATTTTAATTCTGTACGGGGCCCGTGCGTGAAATTTAAAAGGGCCTGGCAAATTCACAGCAGAAAACATTATAAGATACTTATTTTGTGCCCAGCCCGTGGGCTCAGTGGTTGAGTGTCGACCTATGAACCAGGAGGTCACAGTTTGATTCCCGTCAAGGGCACCTGCCTGGGTTGCAGGTTTGAACCCCAGCAGGGGACGTGCAGGAGGCAGCCGATCAATGATTCTCATCATCGATGTTTCTACCTTTCTTTCCTTTTCCCTTCCTCTCTCTCTAAAAATCAATAAAAACATGTTTAAAAAATTTACTTTGTAACTGTAAAGGTAAAGTGAACTTTTTGAGGTTTCCAGAAATGGCAAGAAGAGTGTGCTTACATTACCAGAACAAACAGCGCCCACGAGTGATGGCCGAGAGGGGTAGGGACTGTGGCTGCCCCAGGCTGGGGAGTGGGGGCGGGGGGAGCTGAGGGGTCATCCCTCCAGACACCCCCACTCGGTGAGGTGGTTTGGGCAGGGCTCAGAGCCCCTGAACACCTAACGTTCTCAGGAGTGGCCCAGGCCAAACCTTGCCCCCCTCTGGCCTAGAAGGAAGGAGAAGACAGCAGCCTGGGCAGAGGGTGGGAGGCGAGAACCCCCGGGGTCTCCTCACAGACCTGGCAGGGCCACCTGGAGCCAGGCAGGCCTGGGGTGTGTGGAGAGGCCGGCCGTCCCAGGGCTGTGGGCACCTGGCCCAGCGGGAAGCTCCGGAGGCCGGAGGGCCCGTCAGGCTGGCAGGAGACCAGGACGAAGGGCCCCAGGCTGCCTGGGAGTCAGCATCAGGGAAGGACCGTTCGCTGAGGCCTGGTTCACTCGTGGGCCAATGCACACACAGGTAAGCACACACATGCAGACACACAGTGACACCTAGAGACATGCCCAGCACTCAGCCGCACATATGAGCACACACGGGCCGACACACAAACACATACACATACGTACATGTCACTCACAGACACGCCCAGCAATGGAACTGTCTCCTCTGGTTCTTCAAAGACAGAAGGTGATGCCGTTTGGCCCAGTGAACGCCTGCCAGCGTCAGGAGCTGGTCAAGGCCCAGGCGCGGGGCTCTGCCTTCGCCCTCCCTGCCCACCTGGGGGAGGCAGGAGCAGGCCAGTCTGGCCGAGTCCTCCAGGAGGAGGCAGGGAAGAGAACAGAAGGCCACTCCCGCCTTCCGAGGACCAGCAGCCCCTCGAGGGCAGGCACCTCCGCGGCTGGGACGTTGTGGTCCAGGGATGTGAGCGCTGAGGGAGGCGAAGGTGCGGGGGCTGGGAGAGGGGACATTTCCTGGGGGAGGGGCGCTGGCTGCTGGGCTGGGAGCCCAGAGCGAGGGCAGGTGGGACGGAGCAGGAGCTGGCACTGAGCCAGGGGAACTGTGTGTGTCAGAATGTCCCCCGGGTCTCTGACGGGGGGCGCAGTCCACAGAGGGCACCTTCCGTACGCCCTCAGCCGCAGGACACCGCTCTTCCAACACACAGACAGCCCGCACGCTGCTGTGAGCAGGTGGCGGCGGCTGTCACGGCCACGGTGCCGTGGTGACAGGGCAGGAGCGTCCCGGTCCTGGCCCAGCATAGCTAAGCCTCCTGCAGGCCGGGGGTGCATGAAACCAAGAAACCATGGCTCCTTAAAGGGAAAAACCCATGCCTGGCCGGTGTGGCCAAGTGGGTAGAGTGTTGGCCCGCGGACCAAAGGGTTGTGGGTCCGATTCCCAGTCAAGGGCATGTACCTGGGTTTCAGGCTCGATCCCTGGCCTCTGTCCAGGCATGTGCGGGAGGCAACCAATCAAGGTGTCTCTCACATTGAAGCCTCTCTCTCTCTCTCTCTCTCTCTCTCTCTCTCTCTCCCCCTCCCTTTCCCTCCCTGCCTCCCTTCCACTCTCTCAAAGAATCTATGGACAGCATTCTCAAGTGAGGATTAACAAACAAGCGAACAAAAGGGCAAAATCCAGGGTGGGAGGGAGTCCCTCAACCCTTCTGCGAACAGCTCTTGGTTGAATGTGCAGCCTAGCATGGGGACAGGAGACCAGGCCATGGCTTTGGGGTCTCGATCCCGACCTTGGGGGCCACCCTCAGGCCTGCGGACAGCCAGCGGACGGAGGAGGCGGAACCACACACAGAAAAGACATCTTTCCGGCCAGGAGTGCCCCGGCACTCCCCTGACGTGCCTCAAACATGGCTGGGGTGTGTCCGGAGGGGCTCCCCCTTGCTTTGCTTCCTGTGTGGGAACTGGGACAGCAGCTGGCCTGGTGCTGGCCCCCGGCGGCCGTGCAGCAGCTCCGAGCAGCGGCCATGAGGGCGAGGCTGGGTCCTCGCCACCGCAGGCACCTCGGGCTGTGCCCCCAGCTGGCCTGGGATCACAGAGGGTGCATCTGACCTGGGTCCTGTGCCACCCCTGAGAACCCACACTCGGAAAGGGTTATCCCCCCAACCACGTGGCTGCCAACAAATCCACGTTTCGCTCCCTCCCACCATCAAGGCCGGACCATGCGGGGCCCAGTAGGGAGCCCGTGTATCGCCCAGGGGTGAGTCTCCAGGAATGCGTCCCGAGAACTCCAGGCCCCGGGGGTGGGGGGTGGGGGAGGGTGTCCAGCTCAACAGCTCAGCTCAGCCTCCTCCTCAAGATGGGCAAGGCCACGGTCAGGCTGGCAGGAGCGAGCGCGTGCCCGGCAGAGCTATAGCAGGAGGAGATAAAGGAGCCTCGGACCTTCACTGCTGTGCCCATGGCAGATTAGACATGCTTCCCTGGAAGAGGAGGCAGCTGCCAGCTCTTCGCTCTGGAGAGAAACCACTTCTGGGTCCTCCCGCACCTGTGAACGGGTGGCTTCTCGTCGCACCCTGCTGGCGGGTTCAGGCTCTTGTAGAAAGAGCTGGAACCTGAGCAGCAGCCCCAGGACCCAGGAGAGCTCGTGCTCAGGTGTCGGCTGCCACCTGGTGGACATGTGGGGAGCGGCTGGCGGTGCCGTCTGCAGCTCAGGCTGTGCCTGCTGCTCTGCCCACCTCTGCGTGGAGACCAGCGTGATGGCCACCTTCCTTCTTCCTCCCTCCCGTGGCCTATGGGAGGCTCAAGCCAAAGAAACGAAGCCGGAGCCGGAGCAGAGGCCCAGGGTTGGCCCTGGCGCAGGCGAGCTCCGTTCTGCACTCCCAGCTGCCCAAGGGCAGCCCCGCCCCGCGGCCTCCTGGTTCTGCCCGCCGGCTCCGGGGGACGCTGTTGGCCTCCGCACCTGCTGGTCGTCGGTTATGATGACGAGGTGCCGAGGGGCCCAGCGCTGGGCCTGACTCGTAGCTGCCATGTGGGCATCAGAGGGCCCTGCAGCCTGTGCCAGGCGGTGCTCCCCTAGGTGGCATCACAGCACCGCCGCCCATGTCAGGACGGACCCTCAGAGCGCGGAGCTGGGGCCCAGGCTCCCCACAGCCTGTGGAGTGGTGTCTGCACACAGCGCGTCTCGCTCCTCCCGGACCCCCAGTGCAGGAGGACTGCTGACTTGGCCTTGAAGCCCGGCCGGGACATGGGTTCCTCAAGGTCTGTGGGCAACACAGTGGGGCCTGGGGCACAAGCCACGGCCAGGCGGGGGGAGGCCCCGCTCCGGCTCCAGCCTCACCTCCCTGCAGGCCGGCGTGTCTCCCCTGGGCTCCTTGCCCTCAGGCCCCAGCTCCAGGCCTTCTCTGGCGCTAGGACACTTTCTGTTGCCTCTTTCTCCTCTTGACTAGCTCTTTTTTATTTATTTACTTATTTTATTTTTTAATCCTCACCTGAGGATATTTTTCCCATTGATTTCCTGAGAGAGTGGGAGGGAGGAAGGAAGGGGAGGAGAGAGAGAAAAAAAATATTGACTTGAGAGAGACAGATCGGTTGGTTCCCTCCCGCATGCACCCGTCGGGGAGGGACGGAACCTGCCTCGAGGTATGTGCCCTTCAGTCTGTGAGCCGACGCTCTGACCATGGAGCAGCCAGGGCATCTACTAGCTCTTTATCTCTGTCTCACACGTGCACACACACTAGGCCGAGTCCCAGAATTTTGGTGACATTTCCTTTGACCTTCAAAGCCGTAGCTGTTTCACAGACTGTTTCTCAGGGGAGGGGCCTGGGAGCACAGGGCTCCGCCCGCTGGCCTGCCTGGTGGGGCTGGAGCTGACCCCATGGCGGTGTCGAGGCCCTTTGAGGTCAGAGGGTAAAGCCGGAACATGCCGCTGCACTGGGCACGACCGCCCCACAGATCTGGCTGGGCAAACCCACGTGGCCAGGGCGTCAGAGCTTGGGGGGCCACTCGTCCTCGGTGGACGAATTCAGGACCCGGGAACCACCCTCCTGACCCAGGTCCTCTGCAAAGACGTGAGACGTGGCCTTCATTACGGCCACACTCACCGGCGCTTGGCTAGGACCCCAACGTCCCGCTGGGGACACCTCGGACCTTTGCCCGAGGGTCTCAGGTGAGGCTGGCCCCACAGCAGGGGGTGGAGCCGGCCCGAAGGCTGCGGGTCCAGGGCCCCAGGGCTTCAGAAGCTCTGCCACTTGCAGCCGGGAGCAGGGTCCAGCTGGGGAAGGGCCCCCAGCAGGTCAGCCCGAGACTGAGCCGGAAGCGAGGCCCCGGTCTGAGCCCGTGGGGACTCAGCCCCTCTGAGCGTGGAGAGGAGCGGGCAGTGGAGAGGGCGCCCTTTCACAGCGTGGTGGGCTGACAGGCCCGCAGGTTCACGAGCTGGAGTCCCAGCCCCTAGTCCAGTGATGGCGACCCTTTTGAGCTCAGCATGTCAGCATTTTGAAAAACCCTAACTTAACTCGGTGCCGTGTCACATATAGAAATTTTTTCATCTTTGCAACCATAGTAAAACAAAGACTTCTATTTTGATATTTATTTTATATATTTAAATGCCATTTAACAAAGAAAAATCAACAAAAAACATGAGTTCGCGTGTCACCTCTGACACGCATGTTGTAGGTTCGCCATCACTGCCCTAGTCCCACAGATGCGTCCTTATTTGGGTTAGGGCACTGCAGGTGTAATTAGTTAAGAAGTAACTAGGGTCATAGGAGAGTAGTGTAGCCACTTATAAAAAAGGGACATTTGGAACCAGAGCCGGACACACACAGAGGGACGAGCGCCCGAGGACAGGAGGAGAGGGTGCCTACACACCCAGGGGAGTGGCCCCGGTACCTGAGATGCCAGCCCCGGGAGCAGGAGTGAGAAAAGCCAGGCCGGGCCCCGTAGGCTCCCTGGCACAGACCACGAGCGATGAGGCTGGGAGCCGGGCTGGAGCGCGGGCCTCAGGGAGAGTGTGTGAAGCATGGCCTTGGGCAGGCCTGGTGGCCACACCTCCTCCAGATGTGCACAGGTGTGCAGACAGGTGCAGCAGATGCAATCTGAAACCCCTGGGAAGGCCTAGACGTGGCCAGGCCTGGTCTGCACGGCCGGCCACCTCATCAGTATCTCTGGCCTCGGCCCACATTGAGACCCGGGTCGCCCAGCAGTGGGCAGGCATTCACAGGTGAGAGGATCCAGGATGTTCCATCCTCTCTAAGTTTGGCCTTGGTTCCACCGCAGCGGCAAGGCCTGGGGAAAGGAGAGCAGATGCAGAATGTGCTGGGCAGGGCCTTCTGGGCCTGGTGCGGTGCTCATGGCATGCTGGGCCCCGGCTGCGGCTGTAGGGGCAGTGAGGCTGCAGGGGCAGTAAGGCTGCAGGGGGCAGTGAGGCTGCAGGGGGCAGTGAGGCTGCAGGGGGCATTGAGGCTGTAGGGGCAGTGAGGCTGCAGGGGCAGTGAGGCTTCAGGGGGCATTGAGGCTGTAGGGGCAGTGAGGCTGCAAGGGCAGTGAGGCTGCAGGGGGCAGTGAGGCTGCAGGGGGCAGTGAGGCTGCAGGGGCAGTGAGGCTTCAGGGGGCATTGAGGCTGTAGGGGCAGTGAGGCTGCAAGGGCAGTGAGGCGGCAGGGGGCAGTGAGGCTGCAGGGGGCAGTAAGGCTGCAGGGGCAGTGAGGCTGCAGGGGGCAGTGAGGCTGCAGGGGGCAGTGAGGCTGCAGGGGGCAGTGAGGCTGCAGGGGCATTGAGGCTGCAGGGGGCAGTGAGGCTGCAGGGGCAGTAAGGCTGCAGGGGCAGTGAGGCTGCAGGGGGCAGTAAGGCTGCAGGGGCAGTGAGGCTGCAGGGGGCAGTGAGGCTGCAGGGGGCATTGAGGCTGTAGGGGCAGTGAGGCTGCAGGGGGCAGTGAGGCTGCAGGGGGCATTGAGGCTGCAGGGGGCAGTGAGGCTGTAGGGGCAGTGAGGCTGCAGGGGCAGTGATGCTGCAGGGGCAGTGAGGCTGCAGGGGGCAGTGAGGCTGTAGGGGCAGTGAGGCTGCAGGGGGCAGTGAGGCTGCAGGGGCAGTGAGGCTGCAGGGGCAGTGAGGCTGCAGGCAGCCACACCAGGTGTCCCTAGTAGGAGGCTCTCTCTGGGGGCACTGCCCATCTGCCTCCTCCCACACCACCCACACCCAGCTCTCCCCTCTCCCCCTCCCTTTCTCCTTCCTCAGTCTTTCTCCCCTCTCTCCCTCTTCCTCCTCCTTTCCTCCCTCTTCCTCTCCTCCGGCCTCTCCCTCGCACTGGCTGTGGGCAGGCAGGTTGTCCAGGAAACAATGCGGGCATCCTCGGGCCACGTTTGCATGGGCTCCTTCCAGGTGCTGGGAGCAAAGACCAGTCACATTTTTAAATAAAATTCCCAAAGGGAGAAGTTTAACCTGTAACCTCTCAGGACCGCCGTCTCTTCCCATCCCCTGGGCAGCGCTGGAACCGCTGCGGGCAGGTTAGGATTCAGGGGAAGGAGAGACCAGCGGCGGTCCCACAGCCCGGCAGTAGAATGATTTACAGTGGTTTCCGGTCCCTCCCAAGCGAAGTCACCCCAGCTGTCCAGCACCAAGGCCACCGCCCCTGTCCTGGGCGCCTGCTGAGGCGCGAGGTGGCAGGTGACAGGCTCGTGTCCTCCCTGCTGTTTGCTCCCAAGCCCCGGGCCACGCCTCATCTCTGCGCCCTGGGCCAGAGCAGCCCTGTGGTGCCCGGGCGTTCCCTTCTAGCGGCTGCGCCCCTGCGGCGGGAGCATCAGCCCACAGCCGGCAGGGCCTTGGCGCTGGGATGGCCTGAGGGACCCTTGGGTCGCTGCTTGGGGAGGGACTTGTCCACGGTTCCCGGATGTCTGAGCTGACCCATGTGGATCTCTGCCGGGTGTCTGCCGGGGAACTGCTTCTGGCCGCAATTGCCTTGGGTTTTGCTCACTGCTGGGCATCTCCAAGCCGCCGGGAACGGCTACTGGGTGTGGCATTTGAGCTGGGCTCGCCTGGTCCTTCTCCTGGGCAAGGCCTGGACCCCGCAGGTCCCTCTGGGTCCTCCTGGGCTGACCACGGCTCCCAACGTGCCCGCTGACCTGCCCCCAATCTTTCAGCCGCTACGCACAGGCCGCGTGAAGGATGCGGCCCGTTCCCAGCTGTTCCCGGCCTGAGAGCCAACAGGGACGGGCTGCTCAGGACACGGACCTCCCCTGCTACCGGTTTCCCGGTCTCCCATGGAATGTGGAAGCCTGCCTCCCAAGAGTGACGGCGTTTCACAGAGGAAACGAAGAGCCAGCCTTCCTGCCAGCCCGGGGCCAGGCCGCCTGGAGCAGGATGGAGTGGTTGAGGCACTTGTGAGCCATGGTCCCAAGTCACACCACTTAGCCTGGAACGGAGAAACCCGACCTGCTGGGACTCAGGTCTCTCTGACCTTCAACTTCCTGCCCCAGGCATCCTAGGGACATCCTGGGGGATATCCTGGGGGATATCCTGGGGGCATCCTGGGGGATATCCTGGGGGCAGAGTCGGGGCACATCAGTGCCAGTGCCGGGTCAGCAGATATTGTCCGTGTGGGAGAAGACGCTGCCCGCATCTTGAGAAGAACCAACTTCCTGAGCTGCGCACGTGGGGACTGCGTCCCTGGAACCTCATCTTCGGGAAAACCCCCCTGAAAAGAACTGGAATACAACACGATGGTTTTCTGCATGCTTTCCTTAGCCTGGCTCCCTCGAGGCCTGGCCGCTCCTCTGCCCCAAGCAGGGAAGGGAGGAGTGCCCACACCCGGTGGTCTGTGGGTGCAGTGTCTCCTGTGGGTGCTGTGGAGGGAGGAGTGCCCACACCCGGTGGTCTGTGGGTGCAGTGTCTCTTGTGGGTGCTGTGGAGGGAGGAGTGCCCACACCCGGTGGTCTGTGGGTGCAGTGTCTCCTGTGGGCGCTGTGTTTGTGGGAGGAGTGCCCACCCCTGGTGGTCTGTGGGTGCAGTGTCTCCTGTGGGCGCTGTGGAGGGAGGAGTGCCCACACCCGGTGGTCTGTGGGTGCAGTGTCTCCTGTGGGCGCTGTGGAGGGAGGAGTGTTCATACCTCAGTGATCTGTGGGTGCAGTGTCTCCTGTGGGCGCTGTGGAGGGAGGAGTGCCCACACCCGGTGGTCTGTGGGTGCAGTGTCTCCTGTGGGCGCTGTGGAGGGAGGAGTGCCCACACCCGGTGGTCTGTGGGTGCAGTGTCTCCTGTGGGCGCTGTGGAGGGAGGAGTGCCCACACCCGGTGATCTGTGGGTGCAGTGTCTCCTGTGGGCGCTGTGGAGGGAGGAGTGCCCACACCTCGGTGGTCTGTGGGTGCAGTGTTTCCTGTGGGCGCTGTGGAGGGAGGAGTGCCCACACCCGGTGGTCTGTGGGTGCAGTGTCTCCTGTGGGCGCTGTGGAGGGAGGAGTGCCCACACCCGGTGGTCTGTGGGTGCAGTGTCTCCTGTGGGCGCTGTGGAGGGAGGAGTGCCCACACCCGGTGGTCTGTGGGTGCAGTGTCTCCTGTGGGCGCTGTGTTTGTGGGAGGAGTGCCCACCCCTGGTGGTCTGTGGGTGCAGTGTCTCCTGTGGGCGCTGTGGAGGGAGGAGTGTTCATACCTCAGTGATCTGTGGGTGCAGTGTCTCCTGTGGGCGCTGTGGAGGGAGGAGTGTTCATACCTCAGTGGTCTGTGGGTGCAGTGTCTCCTGTGGGCGCTGTGGAGGGAGGAGTGCCCACACCTCCGTGGTCTGTGGGTGCAGTGTCTCCTGTGGGCGCTGTGGAGGGAGGAGTGTCCACACCCGGTGGTCTGTGGGTGCAGTGTCTCCTGTGGGCGCTGTGGAGGGAGGAGTGTCCACACCCGGTGATCTGTGGGTGCAGTGTCTCCTGTGGGCGCTGTGGAGGGAGGAGTGCCCACACCTCCGTGGTCTGTGGGTGCAGTGTCTCCTGTGGGCGCTGTGGAGGGAGGAGTGCCCACACCCGGTGGTCTGTGGGTGCAGTGTCTCCTGTGGGCGCTGTGTTTGTGGGAGGAGTGCCCACACCCGGTGGTCTGGGGGTGCAGTGTCTCCTGTGAGCGCTGTGGAGGGAGGAGTGCCCACACCTCCGTGGTCTGTGGGTGCAGTGTCTCCTGTGAGCGCTGTGGAGGGAGGAGTGCCCACACCTCCGTGGTCTGTGGGTGCAGTGTCTCCTGTGGGCGCTGTGGAGGGAGGAGTGTTCATACCTCAGTGGTCTGTGGGTGCAGTGTCTCCTGTGGGCGCTGTGTTTGTGGGAGGAGTGCCCACACCCGGTGGTCTGGGGGTGCAGTGTCTCCTGTGAGCGCTGTGGAGGGAGGAGTGCCCACACCTCCGTGGTCTGTGGGTGCAGTGTCTCCTGTGAGCGCTGTGGAGGGAGGAGTGCCCACACCTCCGTGGTCTGTGGGTGCAGTGTCTCCTGTGGGCGCTGTGGAGGGAGGAGTGCCCACACCTCCGTGGTCTGTGGGTGCAGTGTCTCCTGTGGGCGCTGTGGAGGGAGGAGTGTCCACACCCGGTGGTCTGTGGGTGCAGTGTCTCCTGTGGGCGCTGTGGAGGGAGGAGTGTTCATACCTCCGTGGTCTGTGGGTGCAGTGTCTCCTGTGGGCGCTGTGGAGAGAAGCAGCCCCGGACACTGGCTCTGTGCATGAATGAGGAAGGGTTGTCTGTGGGTGCAGTGTTTCCTGTGGGCGCTGTGGAGGGAGGAGTGCCCACACCTCTGTGGTCTGTGGGTGCAGTGTCTCCTGTGGGCGCTGTGGAGGGAGGAGTGCCCACACCTCCGTGGTCTGTGGGTGCAGTGTCTCCTGTGGGCGCTGTGGAGAGAAGCAGCCCCGGACACTGGCTCTGTGCATGAATGAGGAAGGGTTGTTGCGCATTTTCCCTCAATGCTCCATCCTTATATAATAAAAGGCTAATATGCAAATCGACCAAACAGTGGAACGACCTGTCACTATGACGTGCACTGACCACCAGGGGGCAGCCACTCAATGCAGGAGCTGCCCCTCATGGTCAGTACACTCCCAGGGGGAGTGCCGCTCAGCCAGAAGCCGGACTCACAGCCGGTGAGTGCATCAGCGGTGGCCGGAGCCTCTACCCTCTGGGACAGAGCTAAGGAGCCCTCGGGGGGTGTCCGATTGCCCTAGGATCCCCCGGGGGAAGCAGGCCTACACCGGCACTCAGACATCCCCTGAGGGGTCCTGGACTGCAAGAGGTCTGAATGTCGGGCACCGGCCTCTAGTAGTTTAATGGCAGCCATGGAAACAGCCATTAGAAGCCCTGGAAGAGGACAGGTTGCAGTTGAGGTGGCTTTGGTGCAGTATTGCCTCTGAGACAACTTGCCCTGCTTGCTCGGGCTCCGGGGGGTGGTGGCCCCAGCGGTCACGGCCTGGCCTGGCCAGGGAGCCTGTCTGTCCATGATGTCCTTTGTTCCCACTCAACCAGGGCCAGCGTGGGAAGCACGTGGAGTGAGCCAGACCAGGCAAGGACGTGGCTAGGCCCAGGAGAAGGCAGCAGGCGCGTGAAAACCAAGCGCAGGCCAGCGGCCAGGACGGAGCCCTCAGCTTCCAGGCTCAGCTCGTTCCCTGCACAAATCCTTCTGCAGTGGCTCCTTCCCCCGCCCTCCCCTCCGCTGCAGACCTGGGGAAGACCTGGCACAGGACCCTTCACTAGAGAAGATGGACACAGGGCGCAGCGGGGATCCCACACACGGGACACCGCCCCGGGCCGGCACGGGGGCTGCCGCTCCCAGCCCTCCTCGCTCTGCCCACTCGCCTCTGGGAGGGGCAGGAGTGGTGGGGGCATGGGCGACGCCTTCTGCGGCTTGGCCTGCCCCACACCTCGGGCCCAGGAGGGACAGCAAGCAGCCTTCCTCAGAGGTCATCTCCGCTGTGCCCAGCCCTTCCTCTCAGGGTTCTGAATCACCTGACTACAGGCTTCATCATTAACCTTTCAATTTCAGGCACTATGTGTATTGCCACTGGTTGGACTATCAGCGGTTCTCAACCTGTGGGTCGCGACCGCTTTGGCGGTTGAACGACCCTTTCACAGGGGTCGCCTAAGACCACCCTGCATATCAGATATTTACATGACGATTCATAACAGTAGCAACATCACAGTTATGAAGTAACAACGAAAATAATTTTATGGTTGGGTCACAACATGAAGAACCGTATTTAAAGGGGCAGAAGGTTGAGAACACTGGACTATCTGCTCAGCACACAGGGATCTTCTCTAACAAAACCACTAAACCACCAGGTAGCACAATTCTAGAAGAAGGAATGGTTTCTAAAAGTTTCTCAACAGGAGCCCCATGACTGACGTCTCCTGCCAGGCCAGGGCCCCGCTGCGTTCTCCAGCCGCACTCCCCTCGGAGCAGGGCCTCGCGGCTGCGCACGGGGGATGCACCCCTGCAACGTGTGAGCAGAGCGGAGACGGGACGGTCTGAGTGTGTGATGTGACTGACCCAAGGAGGATGGCTAAGTAGCTCTAGTTTTCAAGAGCCACAGCAAAACTGACTAGCAATGGTTTTGAGTAAAATCAGACACTAGTTAAGGATTAATTAAGACCAGGGGATGAGAAGATAATTCTTGGGTTTTGTATCTTCAGCCCCAAATCACACCCAGTAAAGCCTGCTTGTGGCGAGAAGTGGGTCTGCGCTTTATTATGGATTCACACCTTCTGTAGGAACTCGTCTCCACCTGCCCTGGCCGGGGCCCGCTGCTGACGCAGGCAGAGTGCTGGCGGCACCCTCTCCAGGCAGAGGAGGCATGGGCTCCACACAGTGGCAGCGGCCTGCTGTCTGTCCTCCTCCTGCTCCAGGCGACAGACAGCCTTTCCCTGGAGGTCACCGTCTATGCGTGAGGACAGTCTTCAGAGTGGCCTCGGGAGAGGGTTTCTGGGGTCCGCGAGCCACGCCACCCCTCCCGCAGGCCACCCTCAGGAGACATGAGTCTCTGGCTCAGAGGGCACAGAGCAGAAGCAGCGTCCTGACTTGATCCTTGCCTGGCTACGCCTTACACACGCGCTGGTAGAAAGTGACCTGTGAAAGCCTCAAGCACGTTGCCATCGGGAAAGCTTCTGGGGCCAGGGCGAGTCTGGTGGCCCGTTCCAGCAAGTCCCTCCTCCCACTGCCTGCCTCACCGTCGCATCGTGTCCCTGCCCCGGGCACGCCGAAACGCGGCGAGGGGCGCTCAGTGCACATGGTGTCTCTGGGCGGCGGCTTCCGGTGCAGCCGGGAGCCAGAGGACTGGACAGACAGCGAGGGCCTCCAGACACAGACCCTGCAGATGACCAGCCTGGGGAACCACTCAGACGACAGACACGGAGGAAGCCACAGCCCTCTGCCCCTGCTGTCCATCTTTCTCCCATGCTCCCTGGGCGGGCGGTTGTTCTGTGGAGGGTGTGTCCGGGACGGGCTTTGGGGACCACAGTCAGGCATGTCCCGTGAGGCTGGCTCTCCCGACGGGAAGAGGGAGATGGAGACTCAAAATCAGTGACTGTATACGTTGGCCTGCGCCTCATCTGCTCACAGGCGGCGCGACCGGCACAGTCTTAGTTCACCACGTCGTAGTAGTAATTGCGCAGCCGCAGCTCCACCGCTGCGAAGCCAGGCCTGCTCTCCACGCTGGAAAGGGAAGACAGACATTAGCGGTCAGTCGCCCTGGTGACAAGCAGGCCACAGCTGGGCCTTGGGGCGAGTGTGCATGTGCGCCCCCTGGTGGCTTCCTCCAGAACCTGCAGCTCTCAGCATGTCCTGCTCCCAGCCCTCCTGGACCTACAGAACCCAATCTGCATTCAGCAAGACCAGGGTGGCTCATTCCACCTTAAAGATGGAGAATTTTGCACTGGAACTCCGGATCCTTTAACCCAGGATGTAGCAAAACAGCCACGTCTGGAAGGTATCATTGGTCAACATGCCTCGGACACACCGTTAGGTTTGACTCATAACCTTGTTAAGAAGAAAGTAACCACAGTTAAACTGTCCCTCCCCCCCCCCCCCCAACTGGATGGCTCAGGGTTTCTGAGCATGTGCTGTTGATAAGGTCTAATCAAAACTCAGAGCCTGTCGGGCAGAAGTGGGGACACGGGCCTTGTCGTCATCTTAGCACAGCAAGGCCTCCCCGTCGTCGCTTGCCAGGTGCCGTAATGGCGTCAGTACCCCGTGGGAAAAGCCTTTCACAATTTGCAGTCTCTGAACAAACGTCACACGTCTCTGCTCTACCACAGGCACTCTGAGCAGGACCTGTTGCCAGCAAGTATTTCTTAAAATTCAAAGAACCTATCCTTGTTTGGGAATAATTTTTCTTATTTTGCAAGATTTTTGGCTATATTTTAAGTGGGTAAACTTGCCCAATAAGTGAAACAAAACTTGAAATTAAACTACGAACTGCCCAAAGTCAACCTTTTTGACCTACGACTACAATTTCATAAGGTTCAGTGTAGGTGTGAGAACAGCTAGGGAGCGTGCAAGAGGCCAGGGGTCACCCACCACTGTAAGGGCAGAGCGGTTTCTACAGAACCAAAATGGGTCGTCTAGTCAAATGGCATCAACATAGAGTAAGTCCGCAGTGGGTCTGTGACTTTAAGCGAAACAACATATAACCGAACCAATCTGACCATAGGCTATTGCTATAAGCAAGAGTTAGGTCTTTGGCACCTCATCAATGTCATCACAGATGATGTCATTCCAGACCTGCTGTCATGGCTGCACCTACAGCTTTCAAGAGCAAGCAGCCCTGCTGAGAACACCAGCCGCTGTGGTCAGGCTGGGACCTGGCCTCGCCGTGGGGGCCGTGTCCTGGCCACCAGGTTGTGGTCTGGGAAGGAATGTGGTGGCCAAGCCCGGGGTGCAGAAACACGGGCAGAAACTGTGTCCACACCGACAGACAAGGGAACACACACTGACCATCTTTGCAAATCAGAAAGTTCTGCCCCGACTACTGGCGCTGAGTGCACAAGACCTGCCTGAAGCTTGCTGTGCAGGATTCATTCACCCAGCAGCTGAGCACCAGGAAACTCGTGTAGAGAAACAGAACAGACTGGGCCTCAGGGAAGGCAGCGGCCCGGGTCCCAGGAAGCCTCTCCTTTGCTGCACGGGTCGGGCTGCCTGGAGGAACCCAGGACAACCTGAGCCTGGGCAGGGGGGGCACCGCAAATCCTGGGCCTGCGCTGCTTCCGCCCACCTTCCACCCAGGCCGAGGCTTTGTCCACTCTTCCCCTTGTGCCTGGCGCACCCCTTCTTCCCTCTCATTTCCTGACCCCAAGCTCCCCACCCTGTAGTTGTCAGGTGGAAACCCCGTCCAAAGGGGCCACATGGACCCTAACAGAAGTGAGACCCCTAACCCTGTTCCCATCCTGTGCTCCCGGCAGCTTGCGCTGCAGCACCCACCGCGATGTGCCATCACATGCTTGTGTGGTCTGATGCTCTTGCTGGCCCCGCACCGCCAGCCCAGAGGTGTGACCTGCGGGAGGGAGTGTCTCCGCGCGCAGGAAATGAAGGGCAATGCACGGGGCATCTGCCATCGACCTCAGGTGTGTGGGCATGTCTTTCTGTGTAAATTGTTATTTATTGGTATCTATCTATCCCACCATACCTATCCATCACCCACCTATCACGTATTGATTTACTGATCTATCATCTGTCACCTATTATCTATCTATTGATCTGTCTACCTATTTTCTATGTATCTATTCTTCCACCCATCACCTATCAATCAATATATGTAACTATCCATCTGCCTTTCTATCCACCCGTTCACCCACCCTTCTGTCTGCCTATCTATCTACCAACCCACCTATCTACCCACCTACCTTCCTACCCACCCACCTACCCACCTACCGACCTACCCACCTACCTTCCTGCCCACCTACCTACCTACCTACCTTCCTACCTATCTACCCACCTACCTACCCACCTACCCACTTACCTTCCTACTCACCTACCTACCTACCCACCTACTTTCCTATCTACCCACCTACCCACCTACCCACCTACCTTCCTTCCTACCTACCCACCTACCTACCTACCACCTACCTTCCTACCTTCCTTCCTACCTACCCACCTACCTTCCTACCTATCTACCCACCTACCTTCCTTCCTACCTACCCACCTACCCTCCTACCTACCTACCCACCTACCCTCCTACCTATCTACCCACCTACCTTCCTACCTACCTACCCACCTACCCTCCTACCTATCTACCCTCCTACCTTCCTACCTACATACCTAGCTATCAAAATCTATCACCTTGGTAGCCCATTAATGTTTCTATCTCTCTATCCCTCTCCTGTCCTCTCTAAAAAAAAATCAATAAAAACATAGAAAAAAATAAAATCAATCACCTTGGAAAAGGTGGCTGACTGTTTACAGTGGAGGAAAGCTTGGAGACTATACAGGGGTCGTTTGTGTTTGCTTCACTGACTCCAGGTTCTGGAAGCTCCCAGGCGTCATGCCCAGGCAGCCACTTCCTCTCCTCCTCACCCGCAGGCTCCTACGGGGAGGGTGGGTCTCTGTGAGGTTGGCCGAGGTGACTCCCCGTCACCAGCTCCTGCACTCCCCGGCCTCCTGGCTGGCCATGCTCCCAAAAGGTTCTGTGTGTTCTTCTTCATTCAACTGCACATCATTTAACTGCTTCTAGCAGACAAAGTCTCTGACCACCGCTCCCTGACCGGCACCCGCACCCAGGCATCCGTAGAAACCTGTAAGCTTCCGAAATCCAGCTTTTGGGACAAGAACCTCAGTGTGATGAGGATTCGTCCTTCCTAATTGGGGCATGGCCGCCATCACTGCTGCTCCTCCACGGACCCCTGGGCCCTGCTGCCCATTCCTGGAGGAGGGGTCTGCGTAGATCCCTGGACAGCGTCCCTGGGTGGCGTGATGGGGAGACCGCCACCTGGACCTCCCTTGGCTGTGACCTCAGTCTCCGCTGGAAAGCACCTGGGCCAGGGACAACTGTCTCAGAGCAGTTCCGCCTGCCCTCCCGCCACTGCCACGCGCCCTTTCCTCCTCGCCTCCCTCCTGGGCCTGGCGGCAGCAGCACCAAGCGCCGCGTGTCCAGGGGGACAAAGGCGGTGAGCAGATCTGGCACCGGTTCTCCGCCCCATCCCCCCAGCCACGCTGGGGCACCTCACTGCATCACCCCCAGTCCTAGCCAAGCTGGGGTGCCTCGCTGCATCACCCCCAGTCCCAGCCAAGCCTGGGTGCCTCACTGCATCACCCCCAGTCCCAGCAAGCCTGGGTGCCTCGCTGCATCACCCCCAGTCCCAGCCAAGCCTGGGTGCCTCACTGCATCACCCCCAGTCCCAGCCACACCAGGGCACCTCACTGCATCACCCCCAGTCCCAGCCACACCAGGGCACCTCACTGCATCACCCCCAGTCCCAGCCACACCAGGGCACCTCACTGCATCACCCCCAGTCCCAGCCACGCCGGGGCACCTCACTGCATCACCCCCAGTCCCAGCCAAGCTGGGGTGCCTCGCTGCATCACCCCAGTCCCAGCCAAGCCTGGGTGCCTCGCTGCATCACCACCTTCTGCCAGCCAAGCCAGGGCACCTCACTGAATCACCCCTCCCCCAGCCAAGCCTGGGTGCCTCACTGCATCACCACCTTCTGCCAGCCAAGCCGGGGCACCTCACTGAATCACCCCTCCCCCAGCCAAGCCAGGGCACCTCACTGAGTCACCCCTCCCCCAGCCAAGCTGGGGTGCCTTGCTGCATCACCACCCCCCGTCCCCCCAAGGAGCACATCCCCTAACGCCTTCTCCCGCTGAGTGCCCCCTGCACACCCTTCCACTCCTCACTGGTCAGCATCCACCGCGGAGAGCAGCGGACAGAAATAACACGTCAGGGTTCACATTCAGAGCAGAACGCTAGCTTTAACCATCTCCCGAGAGTCCACTTTAATTCTTTTTTCCACCTGTCTCAGAATGATTTCAAATTCATTTTTCTCAGAGGAAGTGAAACCTTCCACATGACGGCGCAGGCAGGCTGGAGAGCTATAAACGCCCCAGGCTCCGGCCCTGGCGGCCCTCCCACGGCCTCGCCATCTCCCCACCTGGGTCTGTTCTGCTCCGGTGACGCCTCACAGCCACCAGGGCCCCGAGCCCCGCCAGCAGCACAGCACACAGCCCCTGCGAAAGCCAGGCCAGCCCCTGCTTTCCCGCGGGCCGCGCAGAGGAACGGGTGCTGGGAGAGAAGCGTGGGTGCCCTGGTTCCTGCCGGAGTCTCAGGGGCAGGTCCACCCTCTGCCCTGCCTGCCTTCCAGAGGTGCCTCCAGGCAGGTGGCTGCGGCCTGAGTCAGTGCAGGTGCAAGGTGTCGAGTCGAGGTCTGTAACATACTCAGGGCCGTTGGTCTTCCGTTTCCTGTAGGACCCACCCCAACCGCAATTTCTAGTCCAGACCTTTGAGTTCCACTTTGAAAATGGCCGGAACCCACCTGTCAATGAGTCTAATGATTCTAGTTTGGGCCCCATGGGGTGTAGTTAGTCAAGACTCAAAGAATGGACACCCCACCTAAAGTCTCCTTCTTGCCTCTCTCCCTGGCTGGCACTGACAGCCCAGTTCAAGAAGCGCCCAGGGCCCAGCGGGCAGCTTTGGTACAGAAAGGGCCTTTCTCTGAGAAGGTCAGCACCAGCAGCTGGACATACCGCCCTTTCCCTTTGGGCTGACCACATGCTGCTTCTAGACCAGAGTGAGATCTCTTACATGCACGCCCAGCCGTGGTGAGTGGTGCTCCCTGGGTGCAGAGTCCCAGGTGGCACCTGCAATACTCCTCTTTCCCAGGATGCTCCAGCATCACTAACCACTGTATCTCAGAGCAGAGCTAGTACCCACATTATTAAATCTATTGCAAATTATGAGTGCCTCCCCAGGTGCGATGCTTCCCAGATCCCCAGATGTGATCCTTCCCAGATCCCCAGATGTGATCCTTCCCTGATCCCAGGTGCGATCCTTCCCTGATCCCAGGTGCGATCCTTCCCTGATCCCAGGTGCGATCCTTCCCTGATCCCAGGTGTGATCCTTCCCTGATCCCAGGTGCGATCCTTCCCTGAAATCCAGGTGCGATCCCTCCCTGAAATTCAGGTCTGATGCTTCCCTGATCCCAGGTGTGATCCTTCTCTGATCCCCAGGTGCGATCCTTCCCTGATCCCAGGTGTGATCCTTCCCTGATCCCAGGTGTTATTCTTCCCTGATCCCAGGTGTGATGGGTCTCCCTTCCTGCTGAGCTGCCATAAGATCACATGCGCTCTGAGGGCCACCCTCCCAGGCCTGGGGCACTCCTCGGCAGTGGCAGTGCTACCTCACAGTTCATCTGAGAGCCAGCCAGCATCGTGTCCACGCCCACTCCAAAAGGTGGTCAGGAACTAGGAAAGTACACATTTCCCTCCAAGTACCCCTCACCCTCTGTCGCCAAGTACGGCCCACAGCACTGGGCCAGACGTAGGGACATCTTTCTACTGTGGCCACCCCCACCCCGCCAATATTATCTACACTTAAATTTGACATCCGGGATTAGAGTCATTGTCTAAACTTATTCTTAGACTAAAGAATAGAAGTGCCTGGTCCAGAAAGCCAGGCAGCTGCCCCGCTGGTGCAGGAGGGCGCACACCCTGCCCCAGGGGAGACAGCCCGGCACGCTGTGCCCGAGCGGCTGCGTGGACGGCAGGAAGGGGGGTACTCACTTGTAGGTCCAGCACAGGGTCATCAGCTCATACATCTCCCTCGGGCACCCCGGAGGGCACCCCATCCTCTCTCCTTTCTCCAGCATAGCAGACACTTCACTTCCTTTCATCCCCTAAAACATGTAAAATACACCTGAGATTTTTAAACATAGCACTCAGCAAAACAAAACAAAGCCACAAATACCTCCCATCTGCCATCCCCAGGGAAACAAGAGTACATGAAGCGCAATTTCAGTGATAGCAAGAACAAAAGCAGGAGCACCAGCTAAGGTCTGGAAGTCAGTGAGGTGACCCTTGGCGGGAGGCGTGCGTGCAGGGCAGGGGAGTTGGGTTCCATCTGTTTTCATCTGGGGCTGCTTTCATGAGCATGTTCCATCTGTGAAGGTTCATCAAGCTGCATCCTAGCAACTGCGCCCTTTTTGGTATGTGTACCTTGGTTTAAAAAAATCTAACAAACTGTAATGAGCTGCCAATTTGATACTGAAATAGCCATACTTCCTATTTCAATTTTAATTAATGCTGATTTGGGTACATTTTATGCATATTTACATGCATAATATGCAATGAAAAAAAGATGTACTGTTCAGCTAGCATGAGCTATTTCTCCTGCCGTTTAGAATAAACTGAGGTCCTATTGACCGTCAAAAGACAGCACAGCCTCAGAAGCAAGGCCAAGACTATGGTGTCAGGTGCTCATCTGTTCAGACAGACTAGGCCGCAGGACAGGACACGGGAAGCAGAGGCTGACCCGGTACGGCTTCTGCCCGTAGGAAAACGCCTCCCACATCAGCACCCCGAAGCTCCAGACGTCGCTCTTGCTGGAGAACTTGTAGTAGTTGATGCACTCGGGGGCGTACCACTTCACGGGCCACTTCCCGTGCGTCTGCGCCTGGAAGCAAGGCAAACGGACGCCTGAGTGAGAACAAACTCACACACACTGTGTCCACGCAACTCTGCTCACCAGAGCCCGAGGCGGCACCCCAAACGCCCACTGACCAAGGACAGACAGACAGACAGACAGAATGGGCTCCGACATACAGCGGGTGTCCCAGCCTTCCGAAGGAAGGGATTCTTTTTTTTTTTTTAATTAGTTAAGGTATTACAAATGTGTCCCCATCCCCCCCATTAACCTCCCAACCTCCCCCCCCGCCCCCCTCCCCGCACACTCATGCTCCCATCCCCCTGTTGTCCATGTCCATTGGTTTGGCTTATATGCGTGTATACAAGTCCTTCGGCTGATCTCTTCCCCTTACCCCCTCCCTCCCCTACTTTCCGAAGGAAGGGATTCTGACACATGCGCCGGCCTGGCTGAGCCACGAGGGGCCCTTCCAGGTGCTGCGTGAAACAGGCCAGTCCAGTCACAAGGGGGCAAGCGCCGTGCGGCTCTACTCATCCAGGGCCCTAGAGTCGCCGAGGAAGAGACAGGGAGTAGAGGGGGCGCAGGGCCGGGTGCAGAGGGAGTGGTGGGGCCTAGCTTGTAGTGAGTACAGCTTCAGCTGGGTCAGATGAAAATAATTCTGGAGATTATTGTACATAAAGTGAACGTACTTCACATCACTGACCTGTAATCCTGAAAATAGTTAAGATGGTAAAATTTATGTTAAGGGTATTTTACCACAATTTAAAAAAAGAATGAAATCATGACTCACAACACACCATGTGTATGTGCACACATGCAGGTGCTGTGTGTGTGAGTGTGCACCCACATACATGTGTGCATGTAATTGGTATGAATCTTAAACATACGATTAAATCTGAAAATCTTAAACTTCATTTTCAAATACATTTTTAAATGATTGAGATGGACTTTTGTGTATCTTAGTCATTTCTCTCACCTCCTCCTCTGGCCCTCACAGCCCCTGGGCCGGTCACAAGGTGAGCCCCGTGGATCACCGCGTCCAGGTCCGGCGCCCAGGAACCCGGCGGCTCCAGGTGCACTGTCCGCAGCTCTGAGCCAGCACTCCCTGCTTTGGCACAGGCTGCTGACAGTATCACTTTACATGCTCTCATTTTAAAGAGGGTAGTAAGAGACCCAAGCTGTGCCTGCCAAAGGCCTTTGCTTAGGGGCTCGGGGTCCGTGTGGCCTGCTGCCTCCCGGGCTGTCACTTTAATCTGGTGAAGTCCCTGGGGCAGAGGGAGGCGGGTCGGGAGGGGCCCCTTGGGGAATGGACGTGAGACCACAGTGCCGGCCGCTCTCTGTGCCACACTGACCACACCTGTCACGTCCACGTTGTGCTTTATGTTTAGATTTAGATTTTCAGCAGCTATGCCCACCACCACCTCCTGCTTCTAGTCCACAGAGACAACCGAGTTTGAGAGCTTTCCTGGGATCCTTCCAGAAAGATACACATACAAGTGTAAACAGGGCACATATGCTCCTGGGGTAATAAGTTAGAGGTGTACCCTTTTGCACTTTACTTTTTATTTTTTCTGCTAACCATGTGTCTTAGATATATGTGTATGTCAGTACATGCAAATGAAGTCCATTTTTGAAGAGTTAATTGTGTGCTTCATATCAATCTCCTACAACTAACTTAACCAGCCTCCAGCGAGAGGCCAGTAGGGGCTTCCGGATTTTGTTATTACACATCCTGCTACAATGGACAGAGCTGACAGTGTGTGAGGCGGGCCTCGGAGGTTCTGGAGTTCCACTCGGGACACCACAGTAAAGGCATAAAAGTTATGTCTACACTATACTGCAGTCCACTAAGTGTGCAAACGCATCCAGTCTAAGAGAGCAGTGTGCATCCCTTAATTACAATACTTTATTGCTCAAATGTTCTAACCACCACCTGGCCTTCAGCGAGTCCGAATCGCTGCTGGTGGAGGGTCTTGCCTCAGTGTTGATGGCTCCTGGCTGATCAGGGTGGTGGTGGCTGAAGGTTGGGGGTTGGGGGGGGGAGTTGGTAAAATAAGACAACAGTGAAGTTGGCTGCATTGATTGACTTCCTCTCACGCGGGTTTCTCGGCAGCTACTGAGTGACGGCATCTCGCCCACAGAACCTTCAGACCTGGAGGCAGCCCTCTCACACCTGCGCCGCTTCCCCAACTAAGTTCACGTGAGATTCTAAAGCCGTGGCTGTCGTTGCAACAGTCTCCACGGCCCCCTCGCCAGGAGTCGGTCCGTCTGAAGCAACCACTTCCTTTGCTCATCCAGGAGCTGCAGCTCCCGACCCTTAGGATTCCATAACGAGCCAGCAGCGCTCTCCCCGCAGCTCCCCTGGCGGCCGCTCGCTGTCCCCCATGTCCGTCCTGGCACATCCCGCACGTCTGTCCGCAGGTGCCTCCTACTGAAGCCCGAGCTCTGTGGGCACCGCCCACTTCTCCCAGACTCCTGGGTGCTGACATGTTGGCCTCTCCCAGGGATCTGAATGTGCCCAGGGACAGGAGAGGTTTCATTTCCTCTGCCCAGGTCCATCGGAGGAGCCGTGGTCTGTGGCAGCCATAGGGGCCACTGCAGGGTTAATAGTTGGTCTAATTTCAATAGTGTTGTGTCTCAGGAGCAGGAAGGCCGTGGGGAAGGAGACAGAGGGGGAGGCTGGCCACTGGAGAATCAGAGCACACCCAGCATTTACTAAGTTTGCTGTCTTGTGTGGGTGCAGTTCATGTTGCTCCAAAGCGTTAATAACAGCAACATCAAACATCACTGATCAAAGATCAGCGTAGCAAAACTAATAATAATCAAAAGGCTTGAAATATTGCAGGAATTACCAAAATATGACACAAAGACGCAAAGTGAGCAAATTGCTGTTGGAAAAATGTGCCAATAGACTTGTGTGACGCAGGGTGTCCCAAAACCTTCAATTTGTGGAAGACACATCTACGGAGACCACACGAGGGAGCCTGTCTGTGCCCACGTCGGGCCTGTCTCAGCTGCGTGGCAAAGGGCGTGGGCACTGCAGGCTCCGTGCGGCGTGGCCTCAGCCCCGCACACAAACACCGACGGCCACGCTCATTTGCTTCCACCCCTGTCACTTCTTTTTAATCCCCTTCAACTTTTTATTCTTTTACCCCATTTTGCTTTGTTTGCTTACCAAATACCCTCCATGTCACCATCTTCTTGGAGTGTGTAGTCTCTTTTTACAGGTTCTAACTTGGCTTTTAATTTTTTGTGCAATAGGATGATTTCATACACATATATCTTGTGAGCTGTTTACAACAGTATAGTTAGCTGCACGTCCTTCACCTGACATAATTACCGTGTAGTTGTTGCCATGGTGAGAACATTTAATATCTCCTCTCTTAGCAACCTCCTTGCTTACGAGATGCCCAGCGCTTACTCGGCTCACAGCTGGGAGCTTGTACTCTGACCACCTTCATCCACTTCCTGCCCTGGAACCTTCTCTGTTCCCAGGGACTCAGCTTCTTCGGTTTCACATGTAAGTGAGACGGTCGAGTATTTGTCTTGTTCTGTCTGATGTCACTCGGTATCATGCTCTCAAGCTTCATCTGTGTTGTTGCAAATGGCAGCATTGCCTTCTTTTTATAGTTGCTGTGTGTGTGTGTGTGTGTGTGTGTGTGCATTTTCTCTATCCGTTTACCCCCCGGTAGACATTTAGGTTGTTCCCAGATCTTGGCCATTGTGAATAACGCTGCGATAAACATGGAGGCCACAGACCTCCCTCACACAGCGACTGTCTCTCCTCCAGGAGAGTATGCAAACGCGGGCCTGCTGGGTCGTAGGTAACTCTGTTCTTAATTTTCTGAGGAGCCATCATCCAACTTTCCACAGTGGCTGTGCCCATTCCCACCAGCAGTGCCCAGGCGGCCTGTCCCCCTCCCCCCGCCAACACGCCTTCCTTCTTGTCTTTGGCAGCAGCCGCCTGACCGGTCAGGAGATTCCCCTGAAGCACAGGCCTTCCACTGCCCGGGTTAAATTTATTCCTCTGTATTTTTTATTCCTTTGATGTGATGTAAATGGGGTTGTGTTCTTAACTTCTCTTCCTGTCACTTAATTGTTGGTTCCCTGTCGTCCAAGGAACGTGGTTTGGAAGACACTATTCTGAGTAAATCTCAGGTTGCGATAGATTACAGCATTTCCATGTTAACAATAGAATCCAGCCTAAGAAGCACATTTTGCATAGCTGTTTTTAAATAGGGAAATTGCTCCTTGAAACCCCATCATAATAAAATATAAAGGAGATGCATTTGCACTTCAGATTGTTACCGCCTGCTGCTCTGCACACCGGCTGGCTGGTTATGCCTACCTTGTAGTAGTTCTCGTCGGCGCGGAGCGCTTTGGAAAGTCCGAAGTCACTGATCTTGGCGTAATGCTGAGTCACCAGCAGGACATTTCTCGCCGCCAGATCTCTGTGCACGAAATTGCACTCCTCCAAGTACTTCATCCCCATGGACACCTGGTGAACCAGCTCGATGATGTTCTTGTCCTTGACGTGTCTGCAAGGCAAGTGTGTCATTAGTGACGGTGGACAGGGGTCCATTTAGGAACAGCCGACGTGCGCCTCACAGACAGGGGTGGGCCCTCTCACTTCCTACTCTCCTCCAGCAAGACTCACGAGTGGTAACAAAGGACCCTGTTCCCCTATAGCTGTTCAAGAGTGAGCACCATCCTCCCGGTGCTTAACGGTGCCATTTTCGAGGCTTGCTTTGAACTGCATGCAAGCGTACAGCAGGCTGGCCATTCCGGCTAAAGGAGAACCAGGTTTCACTAGTGGACAGAAAACAAAACCCACCCTGAGTCCCAGTTTTCCCCCATGAAGTGGGAGCAATGCCTCCCTTCCAGGGGATTAAAGGCACAGCCTAAGTAGAAACGCAATGTAGTGAATGAATAAGCAGCCAGCGGCTAGGCTAGGAGTGGTCCCGTCAGCACCGCAGCGGCGCTCTCAGCAGTAACTACTCGTGGGGACGGAGAGGTCAGCCAGACAGGCAAGCTGCCGCGGTCATCCCTATAAAAGCGCGTGAGATGTACTTGTAAAAAGCATGTCTTTCCTAGGAGGCGACGCTGACTGCCGAGACATTCTGCAGCTGACTTTCTATCTCTAGCGGGCAGAGAATGAAATCCAAACTGGCAAATTAGAGGTTTTTGTTTGTTTGTTTTCGTTTTTGCCCAAAAGGAGCTAAAACACACTTGACCCCAAGACAGCAGCCACCTCCTCTCGCAGGGTGCCCGGGAGGACGGAGGAGGGAGGCTCCCTGGCCCCGGTGCTCTGTGCGCCGCAGCGGAGGCGCGGGCGGCGGTACCTGTTCTGCTGTAGGTATTTGTTGAGCGGGCCCAGCTCCGCCATCTCCATGACCAGCATCCAGGACTCGGCCTCGCAGATCCCGATCATGCGCACGATGTACGGGTTGTCGAGCTGCTGCATGACGTTGGCTTCTGCTAACAGCTCGTCCTTCAGAGCCGGGTCGTTGGCCTCGTTTTTGAGGATTTTCACAGCCACCGTTTTCACGACTCTGCAAAGAAGCCACACACCTCAGAACCGCTCAGTGGGCTCGCTCGAGGGAAACGTCCTTTAGGAACAGGCTATACACATAACAGCCTAGAAGGGACATGCATCGTAGGAAGCTGTAAGTGACTAGTTTCCCAACAACGCTCTGTCACTTCACAGACAAAGGGAGTAACAATTCTTCGTTTAAAACTAATGGGCGGGGGTGGGTGCTGCAGAATGCCCCAGCCAAGCAGCAAGCCTAGGACAACAGAGCAGGTAAGTCACTTCCAACGAGACCTGACAGACAAGGCAGGAGTGGGCTCCGGTAACGTTTTGGGATTTGCCATCTCAGATTGTATGTAACGTAGGTGAACAGAGATGCAGACATAACAAGCATGTGCTGTTAAAGTTCAGCTTACCCAACTTTTAAAGTGCTCTATGAATTTTGAGCAAGCCTCAACAATTTTGCAAAAAAAATGAATTATTTTTTTTTTATTTTCTAATAACATCACACAGATCATGTTGGAACTCTGGAAAACATCTTGACACAGTGGGGCTTACATCAATGAATGGAACTTAACTATGAATGATTTGAAAACTGCATCTCTCTGTGATACGATTCCCACAAATGCGGGGAGTATGGAGCTCCTTTGTTGAACTCCACAATGGGAGAATAAAACGAGAACGATGGAATAAAACAGGTAAAGTAAAAGAATAGCAGAGTAGGTCTGACATGCTCTCAGACAGGCGCAGGCAGTGCAGAGCAGAGCTCAGCGAGCCTCTCAGTTGCCCTCTCCCACACAGATGGGCACAGAGCGGCACTGGAACCCCTCCTCCTCCTCAGTCATGGAAGCACTGTTTGTCCTATGCTGTCTCTAGACAAGTTATTGTTTGACCTTCACATTTCATCAACCATCCATCCAGACTGGTTTTGTGTATGGTGTGAGGTAGGGGTCAAATTAACATGCAAAAACCTCTCAATTCTTCTCAATGTTTAAGGGGAAAAAATAACACTACAGCCTCTTCCAGGATAGAGAAAAGGAAAGAAAAATTCCCCAATTCATTTTTATAAGGCCAGCATTACCCTGATGCCAAAACTAGCCAAAGAAATGACAAGAATATAATTTACTGATGACCTTCATGAACATAAGATACAAAAGTTCTATGAGAAATAATAAAAATTTCAGTAAATTATAAAAAATTATGAATATATAATTCATGAACAAGAAGAGTTTATTCTAGGAATGCAAAATGGGTTTAATATTTGAAAAATCAATTCGTATAGCCGGGTGGTAGAAGCATCCTCTGTGCACCAAAAGGTTCTGGGTTTGATCCTTGGTCAGGGTGCATATGAGAGGCCCCTGATCCATGTTTCTCTATCATCTCTCTCTCTCTCTCATCAATAAATATGTCCTTCAATCAGTGTATAAAGTACCACAATAAAGGAGAAAACCTGTTTATCTCAGCAGTGAAAAAAAATGTAATACACATTCATGATTAAAAACAAAGCTCTCAAAAAAGTAAGAAAAAGGGGAAACTTTCTTAATCCAATAAGAGCAGCTACAAACCTAGCGGGGAAACACTGACATTTTCCCCAAAATCAGGAATGAGAAGAAGGCCACGGCCACTTTCCTCCCACGCTGAGCCGCAGCCCCGGCTACTACAGCAAGGCAAGAAAGAAACGGAGCATGCGCAAGGATCAAACAGAAGGACGTAAGACTCATTAGTCATAGATGACACATTTCTGGGTGGAAGACTGCCAAGATACGTTACTAGAAATAATTAGTCAGAAATAACAGGTGAATTTAGCCAGGCTGCTGGGTATCAGGTCAACAGGCAAAGCCAGTTCCATTTCCATATTCAACCAACACCAGGGATAAGCACATCAAACCCTAAAAATTATACTGTACATATCACCATCAAAAGCACTAAACACCTTCAAATGGACCCAACAACAAGTTGAGCCAGACCTCGACACGGAAAAGCAACTGGGGAGGCCGCGAGAAGTACAGAGGGCGCAAGGAAAGGGGGCCGGGCCGTGTTTGCTGACGGGAGTTGCGGTGCTGGGTGCTGCAAAGACCTCCTGTGCCCCTGGCCTCGGGGCCTTCCTCTCCGATCCCTCCAGCTGAGGTTGTGTATCCACAATCATGTCTATGCTCATTTACATATATAGCTAAGCCAGACATTTACTATCACAGACTAGTTATGAAAATGTATACTTTAGTACAGGATAATTGAACCCATTTTGCAAAATGACTGTGGTATGCGTCCATATATTCTAAAGTGAGAACATTATTCAAACATATATAAATATACATTTAAAACACACACATATACTAGCATACATGCATGGAAGGCGAGTGACGGAGAGCAAGACTTTTGTGTTGACCTTTATCTACATTCTTGGCCCTTGTATCATGCGACTTACCTACTCAAAAACATTTACACAAATTCCTTACATTTAAAACAGCATCGAATAACAAAACCAACTTTATTCATACCAGTAACATACTAATTCAAACACACATATTCAAAGGGGGGGTTTGTGCCAAAGGACTTTGGAAACTAGTATTTTCACTGAACATTCCATGTGGGTAATTTTCCAAAGGCCAAATGAAGTACAAAGAGATTTTAGTAGTTTAGCAATTCTAATTATTGCATAATAGGTATTGTTATTTGAAATTATGCGTAAAAGCAAATAAATAATTATAAATAATGATATTTGAAATTAGAAATTTTCGGGGTAAGAAAAATGAGACATAATTTGAAAAAATCGAAGAAAACAAGTAGACAACACTGTTACTGAATGATTACATTTTAATTAAATAGCGTGTGTATGTGTGTGCATATAAAGATCTCTCTCTCACACACACACACACACACACTATGGTTGATTCACAATGGTGATATTTGGCTGGTATAAATATGACATTTTCATATTCTTACTTTTCACTTGTTTCTATTTTCTAAGTCTCTACAAGACACCTGTGTAACCTCCAAACTCACATATATAATTATTATCTACATAGTTAATATACATAATGGGTGCTTTCATGGTAACTGTACCAGAAGTGGACAAAAATTATACTATGAACAAAGACAGACTCAGGTCTGGGGCGTTACCCTTCGTGCTTGGGGTTCAATGAACACAGCACGCCCCACACGGCGGGAGCGGGAGCGGGGTGGCGGGGGCGGGGGAGGGGGGGGCGGGGTGGCGGGGGCGGGGGGGCGGGGTGGGTGTGGGGGGCCGGAGCCGACCTACTTTTTCATCTGGTAGTAGCCCTTCTTCACGGTGCCGAAGTTGCCGGAGCCCAGCTCCTTGTCCTCCAGGGTCAGCAGCTTCCGGTCCAGGTAGACCTCCTTGGGCCGGATCTCCTCGGGGTCCGCGTAGGGGCTCTCGTACACCTCCGTGTCCATGGGCAGCGCCTCTCTCTGGGCTTCTGCAGGGCGTGGGGAGCACAGGCTGGACGGGCGGGTGACGTCCCGCCATCCACCCGCCTGCCTCCGGGGGCCACAGCTGCCCTTGGCCACTTCGGTAGCGATGGGGCCAGGGGGAGTCAGGCGGGCCCCACCCGGCCCGTGGGGCAGCAATACGCCCGAGGGCCCGCTGTCCGGGAGCCCCATTCCTGCGCGAATGTTCAATAAAGCATGTCCTGGGGCCACCTAGAGACCCGAGAAGGCCGAGCAGAGGCCCGTTCCCGATAGCGAGTCCGGAGAGGACACTGAGCCCGCGGAGCGTGGTCTCCCTGGGCGGCCTCGGCGTGGGCCTCACACCGCCGGCACCTCCCTCACCAGGCGTCCGGCACCTCCCTCACCAGGCGTCCGGCACCTCCCTCACCAGGCGTCCGGCACCTCCCTCACCAGGCTCCCGCGGCCCAGGCGGCTGCTCAGGGTGCACCTCCCCCCCTGCCCCCCCCCCCCCCAGGCGTGTAGTGGGCGCAGCACCCGCCTAGACGTGCCCTCAGGACGCGGCCCTGGAGCAGAGCTGGCACTGAGGAGGCGGGAGCTCTGAGCAGCGGGAGGAGCGGCTCCCAGCAGGCCCACCCGCCAGGAGGGAGGCTGGGGGATGTTCACCCGCAGGAAGCGTCTGGGGCTGAGAGGGCGCTCTCACCTCTTTCCGAGGCCCAGGGCGCTCCCTCCGGCTCGTAGGGGTTAAAGGTCACGGAGCTCTCTGGCCGGGCCCCCTGCGAGGAGACCTGAAGCGCAAACAGGGAGCAGGTCACCTCTGCATTGCTGCTGCTGTGGAACTACTTTTATTTGCGAACAATCACATTTAGCTGGTGCAGAAAGACGGGGAAGAATGAGGAAGGAAGCAGAAACAACGGGCTTATCCCATTCTCCGGGAAACCGCTTGGGTCCCGGGCGGCCGCTGGGACCCCAGACCTGCGGGGCAGAGCTCCCGCCTGCTCACAGCCCCTCGGACTCCCCCTGCGCCTCCCAAAGGCGCTGCGGTTCTCGTTCTCCTCTTCACTTGCACGTGGAGGTCGTTTAGGAGCAGGCATTGAACACCCCCAGCTGCCCCCCGCCCCCCGCCCCCCACTCCAAAGCGCACGCAGCGGGGCTGGCCTCTGTCCGAGCTTCTGCGGAGACCAAGCGACATCTGGTGAGCGGAGGGTGGCCGGGGACAGTCAGCAACCATCACGCCGGCACCACCACGGCCTCTGGGGCGGAGCCTCCACTAACCCAGGACAGCCATCCTCCTCACACCTCACACCGGAGCAGGCGCCAGAGGCCGCAGGAAGCCTTGTGCTGGTGCTAATGGCAACCTCCCGATTGTTTCTTTGATGTAAGTTTGCATCGTGAAACGGGGAAATCTATTCCTGCTATTCCTATAGCCTTCCCCTTTGAAAGTCTCTATCTCGAGCCTCCTGACCCACCCTCAGCACAACTTAGACCAGAATCGCTACTAAATTTGACTCATGGAAAAACCTCTTTTTTTTTTTTTTTTTTTTGCTGTGAGTTGAGTAGAAATTTTACATTCCCTTGACCTTATCAGTGCCCTAGCACTGGCCCCACCTGCCCTCAGTCACCGCGGCAGCCCTGGCCCTGACCCACGCCCTGCCGCCCGCCGGGGACAGAGGAGGGCGCTGCACCTGGGAGGCCCTTCCCTGAGAGAAGCTGGAGGTTTTCCGTTGCTTCCGTTAAAAGGGCAGTCGTGACTTTGCGGTGAAATGAAGACAGAGCAAGTTTCATGCTCCCTGAGCACTGGATGAATGTGCCGATTAGCAGGACAGCCCACAGCGAACCGCTGGAGTCTACGCTCAGGGGAAAGGAGAATGAAGACTTTGTAAAGCATGAGCCGCTGTAGCCCCGGCCAGCGTGGCTCAGTGGTTGAGCATCGACCTATGACCCAGGAGGTCAAGATTCGATTCCCAGTCAGGTCAGGGCACATGCCCTGATTGTGGGTTCAGTCCCCCGTAGGGGGCATGCAGGAGGCAACTGATCAATGATGCTCTCTCATCAATGTTTCCATCTCTCTCCCTTCGTCTCTAAAATCAATTAAAAATATTTTTTTGAAAAAGAGCGTGAGATCTAAGGCATAATGGTGAATTATAACAGTACTGATTAGTATTTAAAATTTAATGAAAATCATATTGTTAGTCACTACACCATTGATTGTTACTTGGTCTGCTTTGTATTTGATGATTTATTCCTCCCTAATCAATAGCATCACCTTTTCTGCTTAGAGAACGAAGTGTAAGTGAAAGTTGACAATTGCCTTTTTCCTGTTTTTGCTGATATTCCAAACAGAAGTCAAACCAGCAGGGCACCACGAGGTGGCACTAGCTGCCTTAGCTTTCTGCAAGGAGAAATGTGTGCCCTTCCAGTTGTATGGACTCTGGTAAAAACAGACCACTCCACCAGGGGTCCTCAAACGACGGCCCGCGGGCCACATGCAAATACAAATATTGTATTTGTTCCCGTTTTGTTTTTTTACTTCAAAATAAGATATGTGCAGTGTGCATAGGAATTTGTTCATAGTTTTTTTTTAAACTATAGTCCGGCCCTCCAACGGTCTGAGGGACAGTGAACTGGCCCCCTGTTTAAAAAGTTTGAGGACCCCTGCCCTACACAGTAACAAAATAAAAATTAGGCTCCAAATCACAATCCCTGGTCTCTTTTCTTTTTTTCCAGGATTAACTGCAAGTAGAAAATGCATCTGACACATTGTCACACGTGCCTGTGTGTAAGAAGTGGGGACTCGGAAGTGAACAAAAGGGGAGACAGAATTGCTCTATGGAGCTGCCAGGCGAGGGCAGTGTCCTGAACCGGAGTCCTGGGCATGCTCCAGGAATGCCCTTTCTGGGCTGTAATTTTTGGACTCCTTCAAAGACATTTTTGAATCAGCCAATAGCAGTGATGAAGATGTAGACAGACTTGTCACAATCGCAGCGGCAGAAAGAACCAGCAGGGTTCAGGAGCACTGGCTGCCGGAAGCCGGCCCGCTCTAGTCCCCAGTGGGAAGGCCGCAGCGCCAGAGGGGAGCAGGTCCCACGGCCGGTGGAGCCTCCTCCGCCAGGGCACGGGGTGAGGTGAGGTTTCCTTAAGGTCCACGAAGATCCGCCTGACCTTCACAATGAGCGTCCCTCACCTTGGAAGCACAGGTATTAAATCTTGCCCTTTACTAGTAGAATGACACAAACGCCCTTCTCAGGCCTGGCCCTGCCTTGGCATTTCCAACCAGTATGACTTGAGAGTTGCTTTCTCTCCTCCTCCCTCAGCGGGACCCTAGCGGACTGGGTATTTAAATGTCTTAAATATTCCAACCATCACTGTATGTGTTGGAATAAGACATGGAGAGTGGACTGTAATCTGAAATTCTGGACACACTCCACGGCTGAGGCAAGTGGGACGTGCCTCTGGGTTGCGGAACTGAAACCCCGTCTTTGGTTCTGGGAGGAGGCTGCTCAGTCCAGCTCCTAAGGGAAGGAGAGGTGCCTGTGTCTCCAGCGTAAGCACCCAGGTGCCAGGACCACCCGGAGGGTCATCACAGCCAGGCCCACCACGGGGCGGGCAGAGGGGAGTCACACCTGTGTTCTTCAGTTAAATCCTGTCATATTTTAAAGTATTGAAATGTTACTAATATCTAAAGAAATGTTTAAACTACATCTGCCCTTAAGTTTTTATTATAAACTTTAAGATTATTTGACTAATAATCATCTTCAAATCAAAATACACTTTTCATTAACTACACACATGCTAGATTTAATTCAAGCTTTAACATCCACCTTTTTTTGTGCTTGAATTATTAAAAACTATGTATATAGATCAAATTAACAAATTGAAGGAAGTTATTTACACCTTAGTTAAACAACCGAAATATTTGAAATAATTCCTTGTAGTCTTTTCTCATAACTGGTTAAATAATGGAAAATCCCCTTCTATTTGTGAAAACATAAATATTAGTTCTCCTAAAATATTTCTTATGAGCAACTAAAATGCTTTCAACCTACAGTTTAAATCTCACAATTCTTTTATCAATTAACTATTGATATTTTTGGCATCCATGAAAATTTAATGCACACTTCAAAGTTGTTATAAATTTAAATAAGCCCCCTTTTTGGCCAAAAAAAAGTAGTTTCACAGAATTAATCGGAGTAATTTTTCCCCAATATTTAATTCTTTTAAAAACTGATGAAGTAACTTTACTAGGTGCAAGTTTAGAAATGCACAACAGGCCCTGGCTGATTTGGCTCAGTGGAAGGGTCCCGGGCCTGATTCCAGTCCAGGGCGCAGGCCTGGGTTGTGGGCTCAATCCCTGGTGGGGGGGTGCAGGAGGCAGCCGATCCATGATTCTCTCTCATCATTGATGTCTCTCTCTCCCTCTCCCTTCCTCTCTGAAATCAATAAAAATATATTTTAAAAAAGAAATGCACAACAGGGTGTACAGCGAGAAGTGGGTCTCCTTGTCACCATCTGCTACTCCCAAAGCAGCTATTTTCGGTACTCTTCCAGAATATTCTATGCCATATCAGCACCAACATATGTGTATGATGTTGCTGTTTGCAATTAACATTGGATTTTGGAAACAGTTTTAGATCTCAGCTGCCTCTCACAGTATGCATATTACTGTAAATGATTTTATGTCTTTTCCATTGATAGACTTTTGAGTTTTTTCCAGATTGTCAAGTATACCATGTTGCAATAAACACCTTCATATGAGTGCAAGAATATGTGTGTAAATGCTGAGAGATGAGAGCCTGCTTTTAGTTTTGATGGGTGTTGTGAAAATACCTTCAGGAGGAAGTGTGAGGTGCTTATTTCCCAGTCCTTTGCCCCACCCTGTCACCACGCTGTTTGTCTGGATCAGTTCGCAGGTGGACACGGAGGACGACAGGTCTAACTTGCATCTCATTATAAAATGGAGCATCTTTGCCTGCGCTTAAGGGCTATGTATGTTTGCTTTCCTAAAATCAACCTGCCGACACTCTCTGCCCAATCTCCTGTTAGTTAAAACTTTTAGTGATTTATTGACTTTCTTTATATATTATGATAGTAATCTTGTATGTCATTACTAATACTCCCAGTTTATTATTTCTCTTTGATGGTGCTATGATTCTTACCCATGATTCTTTATTTTTAGGCAGCCTTACTAATATTTCCTTCAACTTAACGTTAGACACGCCTCCTTAGTCTAAAGCTCTATTAAAACTTATTTTCTGGATTTGCTTTAGTCCATGTGAGTGAGCAGAGCGGCTTCCACTGGGACCGACGGGTGGGGTGGGGAGGCTTGCCCCTCGCGAAGCGGGCTGGGTGTCCTGCCTTTCTGGCTGTCAGCCTGGCTGAGTTGCCCGGCCTCCCACTGCTGGGGCGGTTTTGCAGATGTCAGTCACGTCCCTAATTAGCTTAGTTAAATGGGAGAGCTTATCCTGGGGGCCTGGTTCAATCAGTCCAGGGGCCTTCGAAGAGGGCTGCGACTTTCCCGAGAGAAAAAGGTGAGGCGGGGCCACGACTGGGCCCTGGCTGTGGGGACAGCGTGTGTGCCCGAGCGGCTCCGTCCGGTCCTGCCCGCCCCGTCCAGCGGCCTGCTTATCCAGCCCCTGCAACTGTGTACGGCTCAGCCTGGGGTTAATCGGCATGTGTGTGGGGGTGCATCTGCATACAGATGTGTGCAGACACTAGGCATGTGCCTGCGTGATTATGGAGATACCTATGTGTGTGTGTGAGGGCGTGTCTCTTTCACACATAAGTCTTCGTGTGGTCACGCGCCTCGGCTGAACTCTGGCCGATACGCCTGGAAGCACAGGCCGGGGTGAGCCCGGAGTCAGGCCTGCAGTGACCGTGCTCCCCTCCGGGGCTGCCCGGCTGGGCCGCTATGAAGCAAGTGGTGAATGAACAGGTGGGAGCTGGAGGGGGTCCAGGTCGCCGGGGCTCCTGCAGGGCTGCCGGGCAGACCCTGTGTGTGTGGGGGGTGGGGGGGGAGGAGGCCTCAGGCACACAGCGTGTCCTGCCGAGTCATCTGTCCAAGCAGCAGATGATGAACTCTGGTGTGGCTGCCGCCCCATGGCGGACAGTCACGACTGGAACTGAATTTATAATCATAACATTGAAAGGATGATTCACAACTGAAAGGCACCCTAAGTCAGAACACACCGGACACCGGCATCACCTCGGCTGACGGGCGCCATCCTGGCACCCGAGGGGAGCCTCTCCGAGGAGAAGGGCGAACGCGCCGGGCCCAGGGCCAGGCGGGCCGGGAGGCGCAGCTGTGGAGAGGAGCCTGGGCTCAGGCAGTGCTGACCTCTCTAAGGCCAGAGCTCAGGCACCGCCTGGTCCCGACCTGGAAATGGACACCTAATCGTGGGCAAAAGGAGCTGCGAGAGGGTGTGCTCCCGAGGCCTGGCCCCAGCTCCTGGCATGGGCAGCCCTGCCTGTCACCCCCGAGAGCGATGCCCCTCGGAGCGGGCATCTCCAGGGGCTGACCTACACTGCCCGGGACGTTACCAGAACGTATTCTGCTCTGGTTATCACATTGCTTTCCCTCAAGCCCCCCCTACACTCCCGGCCGTGCGGTCTGCCTTCCACGGTCAACAAGGTGAGAAGGCATTGAGCATGGCTGCCCCCTCGGAAAACTTTCACTAAATAAAGCCTCAGGGCGTTTATGCTTTTTATTGGTTTCTCATAAGCACTTAGGCAATCTGCTTCATGAGCTGGTGCCCAGTGATGTGCTGAAATGTTTGGAAAATACCAACTGATATGAAAATGGAAAGAATTATTAGTAAAAGAATCACTTTTACAGCACCAATGGTAAAAATAGGAAAGGGGAAAAAAGAAATCCATATACATGGATTTATGATATATGGGTTTTGAGGGAGGTGATTCATTATAAATAAAAGTCATTAAAAAAGAACTTTTTATTTCCCTCATAATTCAATAATATAGCACAATATAAAAATATATGGCAATCTTACTGCCTCAAACAAAATTGGTGTTTCTAACCCTTCAGTTTCACCTCATCTCTATCCGCGTCATACTTAGCCCCTGGCATCTATGAAGCACACAACGCAGGCCCTCGCTGGGCAGCCCTCGCCAACCTCGGCTCCTCCATCCACATGTGCTTATGCCTCCAGTGACCAGAACACTCAACATGGACTCCCTGCAGCCGAAGGAACCGGCTCACTTGGCAAAGTGAGAATCAGCTCCAACCTGTCATGCTGACACAGTGGCTGCGGGCAACAGAGGCAGCACGCACACAGCGTGGCCAGGACATGGCACGCACAGTGCGTCCCAGGTGGCTGCCCGTGAGAGCACACTCGGCAAGAGACGAGGGCCAGAGCGGCAGGAGGGCAGGGCGCACAGAGCGGGCAAGCAGCACACACAGCAGGGTGCCCAGTGCGGTCCGTGCGACCACTCAGCCAGGGGCAGCAGGCAGGGGGCGCGTGAGTACCTTTCTGTGGCCGGGCTTGGGGAAGGAGTACGATTTGATCCTTGAGATGATTCCCCCTGCTGTCCAAGTCTAGAAACCGCAACAGCAAAGAGGAAGAGTCAGTGTTTGAGCAGACAAATGCGGTCTACGGTCCACAACATGCTCCTTTTAATAAACGCGCTTTCTAACCACAATGCCGCACCCTCTGGGTTGTGCCCACGCGACTCGCTCGTAGCCATTAGTAATTCTGCGAGGAGAGCTGGGCGCCCGAGCTAAGGACCTGGAAAATCTCTTGGGGACTATTTTCCACAAAAGGCTATACGACTGGGGCTGTTGCATTAAACAGCCCGTGCCTCACAGAGTTGTTCAGCTGCAACTGCAGGTAAATCACCCAAGAAAGTGAAGGCACACCTGCCAGCCCCCTGCGCGCCTCCCTCGGGGCGGCCCAGGAGAGTGGGCGGTCACGGGGGGAACATGGGCTGTGCACCTTTCTTCTGTGCGCATCTCATCAGTCAATAACAAGTCGTCCCAAAGCCCTGGCTTCTTGAAGCCATTGGGTGACATGTGGCTAAACAGAGCGCTTGGGTTCTTTGAGTTCCAGCGCCATCCACCCCGGAGGAAGGGGACTCGGCCTCACGGAGCGCACGGGGGGCAGTGGACTGACTGGCCAGGAGCCGCCGGAAAGGGGCGCACAGCTTGCAATGGGGTGATTTTACACTTCCCAGATGACACGAGGGGAACCAAAGGCCCACAGTGAGGCCCTCCAGAGGGAGCAGGAGCCAGCTCACTCGCTGAGTGTGAAACGGTGCGTCAGCTCCTTGCCGTCTGGAATCGCTCTCTTTGGGGCGTCCGGCACATTTCGGGCAAATCCATGAGAAGTATGGTCAGGCCACCTTCTCACCTCCTCCTGGCACGCAGGGAGGTAGGTTCTGGCCCAGTGCTGGCATCCCCGCTGCCCTGAGGCTCCTCACTGACCATCCAGCACTGCCCCTCGGCCTTCCAGCGGAGGTCCGAGCGAGCAGCCTCGGGGCAGGGCCCGTCTCCCCTAACCCTGTCCTGGCTGACTGAGCCCAGCGGATCGGCCCACAGCACACGGAGACGTCCCGTACCCCAGGCGTGCTCCCCCACCGTGCACGTGGCCGTGCGGGTCCACAGACAGCTCAGGCTGAGCCGCACTGCTGCCCTTTCCCCAATCTGCCAGGAGGCATACTTCCAATTTAACACTGGGTTTCACGGTCTTTTGCATACCTTTAGGGAATGGAGAGGATTTAACCCCCCAAAACATGAACTTGGCTAGCTCGGGACGGGGCTGACCTAGCTGACACCCGCAGTCCGTTTAGCGTAATGGACACAATGATGACCACTACTCCTGTGAGCCCAAAGCGCCCTTCCTTACCTCCCCCACCCTGCTTCCCCGCCCGTGATGTTTCCGGAAACACTCACCGCAGGGTTGGCGCCGGGGAGCTGCGGGCGGCCTCCAAAATTCACATTTCCTGGTGAGGAAGGGGATGGTTACTGCTCGCCCCGAAGCACCAGGACCCCCTCCGAGATCACGCCTCGACCGCAAAGCGCGGCTGCTGGGGAGCATGCGGCATCTGCACACACTCCTCCTCATTACTATCTCCACTCCACTTCTCACCCCTGCAATTAGCACTAGTTTTTTTAAAGTTAAAGGTTTTGGCTATTTTTTTTTAATCAATGATATATGTAAAATTGGAGCAATCTGACATTTTTAATCAATCACTCAGTAAAAACAAGGCCTCATCCCACCTGAATTTGCAACAGGCGGAATCTGAAACACGGCTGGTGATTATGGCATTATTATTATTATCTAAAAGATGGAAATTCCAATGTCTTAGTCACTCACCCGTTTGACCGCCGATTTTTTGACATGGAACTGTAAGGACTCGTAGCAAACCATCTGGTTTATAAGAATAGTGTTCGACCAGCTGGAAGAGAAGCGGTAAGGAGTGCAGTAAGGTGGCAGGAAAGGGAGTCGTACCTGGAGCAGCTAGCTCCCCTCTCGAACTTTAAAAGTGATTCAAAGACAACCCTTCACTTCCTTGGTGTGTCTGCCTGACCCTCCCCATGTCTGTCTCCTCCCACCCTCAGACTCAGGACAGATGTCCACAGGCCGTGTTCCCTTCGGGATCCTCTCTCTCTCTCTCTCTCTCTCTCTCTCTCTCTCTCTCTCTCTCAGCAAGTTGCATAACCAAGATTTGCTCGCATGCTCTACATCTGTGTGATGTTATGAACATAAACTCATAGTCAGTCAGTCCTCCAACAAGCGCTGCTTCGCCGGGCCCTGAGAGAGGACGGGGTAAACGATGGTGGGTGTACACATATTTCCTGCCCTAAAGTGCTTCCTTTCTCGGTGGAGAGACAGAGAAATGGTGCGGAATGCTGTAACAGTGCTGGGGCCAAGACTGTGGAGGGACCAAGGCATTCTGCCCAAAAGTTTCAGAGAGAAGCCATCACAGTACAGGTGACAGGAGCCGGGACATGGGGAAAGGTGGCCTTTTGGAAAATAACCTCATATTCACAGGCCCTGGACATCTTTGGCTAATGGTTCCTGAAAACTACGATTATGAAGTCTAATCGCGACATTAAAAGTAAATTCATGCAAGTGGATTTATTTTTATCTTATCAAAACTATGCAGTAAGATAGCCCTGAGCCCTGGCCGGTGTGGCTCAGTGGGTTAAGCATCATCCTGCACACCGAAAGGTTGGTGGTTTGATTCCAGGTCAGGGCACAGGCCTGGGTTGTGGGCTTGACCCAAGGGGTGGGGGGGGGGGGGCGTGTACAAGGCACAGATTGATGTTCTGCTCCCACATCAATGATTCTCTCTCCCCCTTGCTCTCTCTCTAAAAATCAATTAACGCCATGGCCAGTTTGGCTCAGTGGATAGAGCGTCGGCCTGTGGACTGAAAGGTCCCGGGTTCGATTCTGGTCAAAGGCATGTACCTTGGTTGCAGGCACATCCCCAGTGGGAAGTGTGCAGGAGGCAGCTGATCGATGTTTCTCTCTCATCGATGTTTCTAACTCACTATCTCTCTCCCTTCCTCTCTGTAAAAAATCAATAAAATATATTTTAAAAAAATAAATAAAAATCAATAAAAAATCTTAAAGAAAAAGACAGTCCTTATATTTCAGCTTTTCTTTTCTCATAACAGATATTTTCTCTTCAGACAACCTAAAATATTTATATCTGATACCCCTTCCCTGTCTGTTTATTGGTACTTTTCCAGTCCTCAAACTTACCTACTTGTGTGAATGTTTGTTGAATGAATATATTTCATCCTTCCAGGTGACATTCTTTTTCAAAATGTGAACTATTGTGGTAAGAACACAACATGAAATCTACCCTCTTAGCACGTTTCAATCCGATGAGCCTCACCTGCTGCTGGGAGGACCCCAGAGCGCCCCCTGTCTGTTAAGTGCAGTGGTGTGTTCTCAGGCCAAGAGTGTTGAGGTCCCTAAAACAAGGGAGACATCCCGCCATCTCTCCAGCGTTGCTGTGTTTTCAGACAATCTATTCTGCAAGGGAGGCTGCGGGTAGGTGGACCCGTAGGGACTTCCCACTGGGCAGGGGTCTGCAAACGTGTTTTGTAGAGGGTGAGACAGTGATATTTTTGGGCTTTTCAGGCCACATGCCATCTCTGTCACAATTTAAAACAATCCTGTAGAGTGTCAAAGCCACTGTCATCAGGGACTGCACCAAGCCAGGCTGGGCCAGACCCGGCTCCTGCTGCTGACTCCTGCGCCGCAGAAAGGACTGCTAGTGTAGGAATCACCAGCAGAAACAGCGCCGGCCGCCTGGGTGGGGCGGGCACAGAGGCACCTTACGCTGCTGTCCAGAAAAACCCATGGAGCCACACCTATAAAACTGAAAGGTAGTGCTAGCATTTGGGGTGTTGCTTCTTAGACACAGTGGCTAGACAACAGACCATGGAAGGGAGTAATTAGGGCGGAAGACTATATACTACACCAGAGAAGTCCATAAGCCTGGGACAACGTCTTGGGAAGAAACTTCCCAACGAGCGGAGCTGTTCAGCACTGCGGCAGCAACAGACTCTGAAACTGAGGGGACGCGCAGGGGACAACAGTCACACGCCCGACACATCACGTGGAGCCAAGAGACTCTGGTGGGAAATTAATACTGCCAGGCAGAATTCCACTCATCTCTTTAATTTGCAGTGGACTACTTGGTAGGCTAAATGCTCTTTCAAAGTGATACCATTAAAATAAAGCGAAGTCTTTGGCCAATAATGAGCCATAAGCTAATGAGCTACAAACCAAAAGACAAGGTCAATGCCATAGATGACGAGAATAGCGTCACGTCCAGCATTTGGAAAAGAAGGGTTTCTCTTTCTAATCACAGCACAGGAGGCGGTGGTTCCTGTAAGTGCTCTGAGGCAGGAGGGTCCTGGTCTAGTGTTTAGAGGCAGGATTCTGAGTTGGGACCTCTGGCTGCTGCTACCACAGGAGGCTCCTGGCCAGGCCCGGGAGCGTCTGCTCGCTCACCTCCCTCACCCACAGGAGCTCACGCAGTTGCTGCTCCCGGGAGGCAGAGCCCGGCCTCTCGGTCTCCGCCCCAGCATGCTTTGCTAAAGTCACACGGCTGTGACTTCAAATAAAGGCAAGCTGGTTCCGCCCATGGCGAGCTGCTTAGGGCTGCCAGCAGTTGGCCAGGACTGAACTCGGCCCATGAGCGCGGACAGCCCGCCGGCGGTGGCCGGCACAGGGGTGCTGCCTTGCCGTCCGAGGTGCTTCATTTCAATGGAGGCTCATTTTGCAGCAAGAATGGTACTGACATCTTATATTCATCTCGGCCTCTCCCAGCTCAAAACGAGTCTGATCGGCCACCTCCGTCCCTCCTCCCAGCCAAGCACACTGTCTTTGTGTGTAAATGTCTTCAGGGCTGTTTCCTGCCCCAGTGCCTCCCAGCTGCAGGCACACAGCCCCGAGCAGCGCTGCCCGGGGGCTCCCAGTCCTGGCGGGGCGGGAGAAGCTGCAGAACCCTCTGGAGCTGCCTGACCCTCATGAGGACCCTAGACCAGTGCTTCCCAAACTTGGGTGTTGGTACTCGGCCCCTGAGCTGGGAGCAGGCCCTGGCTGGGCCCGTCTCAGGCAGGGACCCCCAGGGGCTTCCTCGCAGGCTCTGGAGCTATTCCCTCACTGCCCGGATGGCTGTGTACCTGCCAGAGCGTATCAAACTTCTTCCCGTCGGGGATGGAGAGCTTCCCCGTCTTGTCCTTGTCTATACGGTAGTGCAGCACTCTGCCCTCATGCAGCAGGCACAGGGCGTAGGACCCGTTGTTGTCCCGGGCCCTGATCCTGGAAGACAGGAAGAGCCAGTCACTCCCGAGCCCACCCTGGCAGAAACAGTGCCCTGGGCCTGATGCCGGCCACAGCGCCCCCACCTCAGAATCAAGGGCTTTGCCCACTGTGCCCAGGGAGGCCCCCATGCAGCTCCGTGACACTACGAGCTTATGACGAAGACGTCCCAGGGCCTGGGCTGGACTCCGCTGGGCATCAGAAGAGGCTGAGGTTCACCTGGGCGCAGAGCCACTCAGGCGCCAGCACTGAGACCCACAGGCCCCGAGGCGGGCGGGGCTGTGAGCCCTCCACCACCTCCTCTCTCTGCTGAGGGCAGAGGCCCAGCCGCTGCTCCCACCAGCTGGGCACAGGCTGGGGTGATGCACACTTTTCTGGGAACTTCGGGACCACCCCCAGGGTGGCTCGCGCTCTCCCTTCTTCATGAGGGATTTCATGGTTGTTGCGCAGGATACAGTGAGAAGAACCCTGGGAGAAGGGAAGTCACCCACTGTGGGTGGGAGTGACAGGCGAAATCAGGGACTGCCCTGTTCTGCTTCCGCGTCCTGGTGGGGTCACCGGCTGACCCTTCCCTTATCCAGTGCACGAGAGGGGGCTTTTGTCCGCAGTGGAGAGAGCCCCCTGGGAAGGCCAGGCGAGGCTGCAGAGGAACGGAATCGGCGGGACCTCCCAAAATGAGCTGCTTAGCCACCTGGCTCTCGGCCCATTTTCCCCTTCTAGCAACTGGAGCCTGTTGGATCATGAGAGCGGAGAGAGGGTGAGTCCAGATGTGCTAGAGAGCCGTGCAGTCCTGGCATTTCCTACAATGAGGGAACTGAGGCCCCAAATGCTCAGGGCCCAAATGCACTACATCCCGGGAAGAGCTCCAATGTGCCCACCTGCCTGGGCCTTCTATGTTTGGGGGACATTTGTGATGCCTCCTCCCAGTTGGGCTTTGGAAACAGACATGGCCGTACTTTCCCGTTGTCCCTCCTATAGATTCTTCTCCAAAGCTGACCCAAGACTTGAGAGCTGAGCTGTGGTGTATGGAGTGGAACTTGGTTAAAAAATAAAGCTCTCCAGTCCTGCTCAGCTGTGCATGATGGATGGGCTCCCACCATGCCCGCAGCTCGGTGGCTGGTGCAGGTGGGGAGACAGCCTTTTCTGCCCCTTTGCCAATCCAGCACCCTGAGTGGGAGCTATGCTTCCCAGCCACGTGGCCCATGGAGGCCAGCTGGTTGCTGTCAAACTAAGAACCAACTACACAGTAAAGGCCAAAAAGGCTTTTACATGGGGAGAACCAAGCCTGCTTCACAAGGGGCACACAGGACTAGATATTTTTGTTTATTATATATGCACTAGAGTCCTGGTGCACAAAATTCGTGCACGAGAGGGGGGGTCCCTCAGCCTGGCCTGTACCCTCTCCAATCCGGGACCCCTCAGGGGATGTCCAACTGCCGGTTTAGGCCCAATCCCTAAACCAGCAGTCAGATATCCCTCTCGCAATCTGGGACCGCTGGCTCCTAACTGCTCGCCTGCCTGCCTGATTGCCCCTAACTGCCTCTGCTTACCTGCCTGATAGCCCCTAACCACCTCTGCCTGCTGGCCTAATTGCCACTAACTGCTCCCCTGGTGGCCTGATCGCCCCTAATTACTCCCCTGCCTGCCTGATCACCCCTAATCACCTCTGCCTGCTGGCCTGATCACCCCTAGCTGACACCCCTGACAGCCTGGTAGCCCCTAACTGCCTCTGCTTTGGCCCTCGCCACTGTGGCTTTGTCCGAAAGGACGTCCAGATGGATATCCGGAAGACGTTGGATCTAATTAGCATATTACCCTTTTATTAGTATAGATTATACAACATAAGCTTTAAGGTAGAATTGCATTATTAGAAAAGAAGACATTTCATTAAAAATGTATATTGGTTTGATATGATTCAAATCCACTTGTTTATGAGTACACGGGCTCTTAAGAATAGGATTGCTTGCCTTAGCTGGTGTGGCTGGAGCTTCGGCCTGAGGACTGAAGGGTCCCAGGTTCGATTCTGGTCAAGGGCACATGCCTGGGTTGTGGGCTCGATCCGCAGTAGGGCACGTGCAGGAGGCAGCTGATCAATGATTCTCTCTCATAACTGATGTTCCTATCTCTCTCCCTCTCCCTGCCTCTCTGAAATCAATAAATAACTATTTAAAAAAATAAAAGAATAAGATTGCTTTGCTATCAAAACCAAGTAAGGTGTGTCATTCGTTGTCCCTGATGAAGTCTGAGCAGCTCAGTTGCTGATGGACTTCGCTGGGTTCTTATCAAATAAAATCCGTGGAGAAGCAGCTAAGCCCACCATGCAGTTAGGCTGTAAAGACCGAAAGCTGGGGAGGACAGAGGCTTCTGGGGCAGGAGACAGTGAGGGTCAGAGGCTGGGAGGCAGGGAAGATGTGGGGATGCCCGGTGCCTGGAAGCACTGGAGGGTCTGGGATATGCAAATCTGCTGGGGGCGGGGTCAGGCCCTGCACTCCAAGAGGTCAGGTCCTGAGGGAGGGCAGGGGTGCGGTTCCAGGGGATCCCCTTCCTGCAAGGCTCCTCCTCCTCCCCTTAACCCCCTAACCTGTCCATGTGGAGGAAGGGGGTGGGAAGCAGGTACGCAATGCCTGGTCAGGATGCCCTTCAGTCCTGGATCTCTCCAGGGCGGGGGAGAGGTGTTTGCATTGGTTTATTTGATTCTTCTTACATGTTGAAGGGGGTGGCAGGGGAATGTCCGCCAGACATGGTTTCCTTCTGCTTGCTTGCCCGAGCTGCCCCGTGTGATGCCTTTTCCCTTCCTTCCCGCTGCCCCAAGCTAACATGCATGAGATCGCCAGAGATGGAACTGGGGTCCCCGTTGTACTGTGTGGAGATCACGCTCCACAGGAACCTGCCTGATCCAGGGAGGGTTGGGGTCATTCACTAAGAGAAAGGCTCAATTTCAACGAAGCCACAGCTTAGATAGGCGCTGGCTGAGCTGTTGTGGAGGGTTTATCAACCCTTCTGGCTGTTTCCTTGGAAACCACAAACTCAAGATAGCAGTGGAATGCTGCGTCCCTTTATCTGAAACCCTGATTCTCTAGGCCAGTGACTTGGATGCCCCAGGCAAGTGTGGGATGTCCCTTTCTTACTGATATGATGGCACACAGCCATGTTTTAGGTAGGCTAGGATTTGGGCTCCTACCCAGGGCCAGTGCAGGGGTTGGGACGCAGCCTGCTGATCCGGTCATTATGTGACGGTGTCCGGAAAATTTGCATATTCCTCTATTGTTAGTATAGATTAGTGTAAACAAGCAGGAGAGCTGGGAGATTTAAGGAACTACAACAACTGCTAAGACTACTAGTAAGCATTGAGAACGTATGCGCACAGTGTGAAAGCAGTGGGAGCACAGTGTCCATGGGCCACTCCCAACATCCCTGCCCTTTGACCTTGGCGTCCTGGGACAGTACACGGGCTCTGAGCTCTGGTCTCCAGGCTTATGCCCCATCTCCACCTTCCCTGGTGCCTTGATGGACTCCCCCCTTAAACTGAGACAGAGGATCACAGGTTGCCCTGGGACATAGTGCAGTCACCTTGCTAGAGCTCTGGGAAATGCTGATTAAGACCACAATAAAGAAGTGGACCTAGGGCACACCGTTCCAGCAGGCAAACGCTCAAAGGCTTGAGCATACTTGTGTTGCTGAGAATGGGGCCGCCAGCTCCTTCCTGTCCTGCTGGAGGGAGTGTGAATCTAGCCATTTTGGAAAACGATGGGAATTTTCTACTGAGATCGAACCTACTCATCCTGAGTCAGCAGTCCCTCCCGGGTCTGCACTCTGCACCCCGCAAGCACCCGCGGTCACCAGGAGCTGCACTGTCCCCCGACCACAGAGGGAGCAAACACACGTGAGGCGCTCACACACAGACGCTCAGAGCAGAGCAGCAGGGCGAGCACGGCCGGCTTGGCTCGGCACGGCCCTCCCGGCGCCACATGCACCACGCTCCCCGCAGCCCCAGCAGGCGGCTTTGCTCAGAGAGTGCACTGGTCTCAGGTGGCAAAATAGAAATAAAAATGAAAAAAGTGAAGCACAGGAAGAAGGCTGAAGGCCTGCTGGGCACCAGCCCCGGAAATGGTGTCCTGGGCGGGGTGTGAGCAGGACCTCCTGCGATGAGGTGCTTCTGTCCTGACTCGGGGTGCTGGCTTGGTGATGACTCGCAAAGACTCTCAGAGAGGGCCGCGCTCCTGGGCGTCACTTCATTGTCAAACAGGATGGAAGCTGTGCAGGGGGAGTGGGTGCTTTCTGCCTGTGGGCCAGCGGCTGCTGGGAGGCATCACCTTCTGAGGCTCTGCAGGGCACAGGGCCGAGGACCGTCTCGCCTGAGCTCCAGCCACTCTGCCTGTGCCAGGCCCAGGACACAGACGACCGCAGCCTGGAGCAGCTGTGAAGACCAGGCCCGCGGCGTGGCCGAGCAGCCTGAGGGCCCGCAGCTGGCAGGAAGCGAGGGCACAGAAGGGAAACCCACAGGCCCGGCAGCTGGAGGTGGCGCAGACCAGAGGCTGGTGACATTAACGGCCAGCAACGGTGAGGTGCCTGCTGCTGGGGCAGGTCCTGGCTGTTTTAATCTAAAAGACGGGCAACACGGGCTCGGAAGCTGCTGTGGCAGCTCTCTGTGGGCCCCTGCTCCTCAGGGGAGTGCGCTGCGCCCCACACCCACCAAGTTGGCCACACAGGCGCCCAGAAGGGGACGCTCAGGGCCTCACCTCCAGCCTCCTACCGAGCCCTAGGGCATACATGTCCATGGAAACCCTAGGGTGCTACACTCCCCCCTACCCATCCCCCACCCCTCCACCCGCCCCCGCATCTCCTGGAAGAGCCAAGCTCAGGACAGCCTTGTGTTTTGCTATCACAGAGCGTGGGGGTCACTGCTTTGAACTGGAGCTGGGCTGTGCAGGGCCTTCCTGGCCTCGGGCCATCTTGGCGTCATGCGGTATGAACACTCTCCTCGGGGGAGGCCAGGGGAGCCCCCCTCCCCCAGGGCGCAGTGGCAGGCTCTGTGATGGCAGGGCAGGGGCGGTGGGGACAAGGCTGGTTCTGCAAGGAGGGGCTGACTCTGAGGCCCTCTTCTATGGGAGAGAATGCACAGGGTGATGCCCAGACACTGGCGGGAGGTGAGGACCCAGGAGGCGGTGGGACCCTCACGGCGGTCTCCACCCACCAAGGTCCCAGGACATCTCAGTGTCCGCTGCTGACAGAACAGAAGAGCGGGGGCACACCCAGCCCACCAGGCTCCCATTCTCCTCTCCGTCTTGCGTGGTGGAGCAGAGCGTGGCTGGCTGGAGGGGAAGGAGGCGCCTGGGACGGGTGGTGTGCCTGCGATGATGGCACCGTGGTCTGTGCAGACAGAAGCAGGGTGCCATGGCAGCTTCCTCCCTCCGGTCCAGGCCCCGCACAGCATCAGGCGGTCAAATATTGCCACAGGGGGCCCAGCAGCGCCTTCTCAGGGAGTCAGCGTGGAAGGCAGGCCAGAGCGTGTAGGAGTGACCTGCTGGGCGGTGCACAGCTGGTATGAGGAGAGCCCTCACTCAGGGGAGGCACAGCCCTAACGACACAAAAGGCATAAGAAACGCGGCATCTTGGTGCTACTGCCTTGCACCATCGCAAAGTGCAGGCGCACGTGCTTCCCATGTGACGGAGGACAGTGCAGAGCACAGCCCACACCTGGCCAGGCCCAGCTTCTCCCCATGTCTCCTTCCAAAGGCTGCGCCACAGCCCCTCTCCTTCCCCCTGTGCGCACGCTCCTGGGTGGGACAGGGGCAGTCTTCTCGGTCAGCTTTGTGGGGACCGCGATCGGACTGATGGACTGATACTGACCCATCTGCCACCCACTTTGCCTGTTTTACTTCAGACAGGTCAAGAGTGTTTATGCCAGTCTGCACTGCACAGCCACACCTGTCACGTGGAATGGTGGACTTTGATCAACGATAGCGGCACTTGAAGGTGCTGATAGGATTTAGCTTTTATTTTCACATCTGAGGCTCAAGACAGCCATATGCTGTTCCATTCATCAATGAGCAAGGATAACATTTTTTCTAAACGCACATTTGCTTTTGAAATTTAAGGATATAGTAAAAAGTGAGTTGACATTTGAGCAGTGAGAAGTGAGTGGCAAATAGCAAAAAAAATAAAAAATAAAAAAAAATGTGAGTTTGGCCCAAGAGCCATGTCCAGTATTAGCCCTGCAGTGGACAGAGAGCCAGCACCCGGGCCAGTACCCGGGGGGACTACTGAGGCCGAGAGCCCCTCATTAGAGCACAGACCTGTGGAGGAGGGACCCTCGCCAGCTCTGGAGAACAGCAATCCCCAGTAGGTCCCCACAGATGAATAGTGGTAAGTACGAGTGCTAAAAGGCCACCCCAAACATCAGGAAACATGAGTCACGAGAGGGCGCCGGGAGAGAAAGAGAGCAGGAGAGACAGAGATTACACCCCCCCGGACTTGCAGTGCTGTGACAATCGGATATGGAATATAGACTAACTATGCATGCAATATGCAAAGAAACAAAGGATGGAATCACAAAACTAGCAAGCAGTAAGATACTCTCAAAAAATGCTCAGGGATATTTGAAACAACAGTAACAACAACAAACAAAACTGGTAGAAATGTTTACAAAATGCAATTGGTGGGAAAATTTCAGCAAATGAGTGTAACACCAGATTAGACACAGATGAAGCAAAAATGAGTGAACTGGAAGACAAACCTAGAGATATTGCCAGAATGTGGCACACAGTAAGGCAATAGAAAATAAGAAAAAATGTAGAGGATGAATTGAGGTCTAACATATGTTTAATAAGAGCTTCTGAAGGAATAAATGGTAAAATATAAAGTCATATATGAAGGAAAAGTACCTGAGTATTTTCCAGAACTGATGATAGAAAAGAATCTGTTGTTGTGAGAAGCACAAAAACCTGACCACCACTGGCTTAGACTTATACACATTACCTAGTTCGACCCCAAAACAACCGAGATAAAACACTAGCTTCCCCATTCTATCGTGGAGCACACAGGGGTCAGAGACAGGAATTAAGTGGTCTTCACAGAGCTGCCTGTCTGGGCTTGTCGGACATCATGGCCTGAGTTTCTTTACTATCTCACTTAAGTTTTTACTAATAGAAGCAATTTTAAGGTTATCTATGCCAACCAGTGAAATAACACAGGCTTTGGGATGTGTTGCACATATGGTTAGAGACACCCACCCCAATGAACTCTGAAAATCTCAAATGATCATTATTCTTAACCTCGATGAGTGGGTACCAGCATCTCCGACAGCCTCGATGTGGTCCCCAGACCAGCGACATCAGCATGCCTTGGGAACTTGCTAGAAATGCAAATTCTTGAGCCATAATCCAGCCTAGTGAGTTAAAAACTCGGGGAGGGGGTGACCCAGTAATCTGTGCCTTTAAGCTCCTCCAGGTGGCTCCCTCCTCCCCCACAGAAGGTTGAGAATCATCGTGGGCTTCTGTATACATCTTGTGGAACACAACGGAAGGTACAGCTCTCATTCCTCACCCTTTATCCTGATTTACATGTTTCCTTGCCCATAGGGAATACAAGTATATGTTCTTATAAGCCATCCAGACATCGCTGAGAAATGTGCCATGTTGGGAATACTTCTTTATGGCTACCTTTCACAGCTGCACGTGCACTGAAAAGTGTTCCCAATATGGATCTATTTCCAAAGGGAGGCATCCACCTGCAATCGAGTCCCCCTGGCGGGGACAGAGGGGAGGACACTGGGGGAAGGTATTGTTCTGATAGTCGAGGGGGACAGGGATGCCCCCTGGTGTCCCTGAGCCAGGTCCGTCCTGGACAAAGGCTCTGATTTGCACTCCTCTGATTCTGGTGGACACCAGCCTTTTCCTTAGAGAGCCCTGGCCCTGAGTCCTCCAGGCCCCAGTGTGTACAGAACAGTGTGCCCTCACCGGTCCATCTGTGCATCTTGATCACTGCTTCAGGGCAGCGCCTCCCACAGGGCCCCGCAGCAGGATGCGTGAGTGGGTGAGTGAATGTGTGCATGTGAGTGTGTGTAAGGACAGGAAGAATGGCATGGATGTGGGGTGGGGGAGGGAGAGAGAAAGTCATGGGAGCTAACACAGAAGGCTCGACTCAAAGACTGCAGTGTTCATTTCCCCCCGAGAGTGACGGACAGAAAGGTCAGGGCCCTGCATTTCAGATGCAGGGCGGGTCAGAGCCGCCACGCAGACCCGCCAGCTGTCCCCGAGGACGGGACACTGATGGCCTCTGCAGGGCAAACCACACTTGTCCTTGGCCCCTACCCAGGCCTCTGCAAGCGGGACAGAGGCCCCCGGGATGACTAACTAACACACTGGAGAGCGGCCATGGAAGGATGGGAAGGGAGTGTGTCTAGGGGTCCCGCCCATCGTGTGCAGCAACCACAGGCCAGCGCACGCTGAGGCCCGCACCACCGAGCGGGTACCGGGGGGAGAGGGGGCGATGAAACCGCAGGCCACAGCGCCTGGCCTCCTTGCACGCTTGCAAAACACGCGTCTGTCAGATCATGGAACTCCACCTCTCCTGGGCTGTCCCTCTGCCTCAGTTTCTCACATCCCTGAGCTCAAACACTCTCAGCTACTGCATGGGCAACACTCTCTCCTGATTTCTCCAAACTTCTGGGCCTGATCTAATGCTTGCCTCTGGGCCACCTCTCCTGGCAGGACCCTTGGGGCCACTGCCCTGCATGGTCCCCACTCCGGGGCCATTCAGGAGATCGGGGTCCTTCTCAGACCGGACAAGTCTCCCAGGCGTGCCTGGCCCGCCGGCGTGGCCCGGGAGGCTCTGCATGGCGGCTCCCACTCTCCAGTCTGCCATCTGCCCCGACCAGGACCCCACTCTCCTGTGCCCTCCGCCGTCTACTCCTTGCCCTCCGATCCCACGTCAGTGCTGCCTGGCACTCACGGGCATTTCCAAAATAGCACCTGCGGCCAGCACCTGGGCTCGGCTCTGGGTTTGTAAGAACTTTAGCCCAAAACGATAAAATATTTACCTGGGTACTAAACACAGAGACAATGACAACTCCTTTCCTTTCTTTTGCAGGACATGACATTGGGAGCATTTTACTTGTAACATATTTTACAGAATGAAACAAAGAGCACAGCACATGGCACGGAGGAGATGGCTACGCACCATGAGCCGCACCGTGCCGGGCCGTGCACTGCCCTGGGCACACCGCACGGGCACTCCTGCAGGGAGGGCCCGGGCCTGCCCACCACAGCCTGCCCCCCGGCCTCCGCCAGCCCCAGCGGGCCCAGCAGTGTGACCACATGGCTTTAGGGTCTTATCTGATTAGTAAAAGATGCTTAATCATAACCACAGAAGACTGCTTTTCCTCCTCCTCCAACTTCCTTCCAAAGCTGACAGCAGTCCTAACTGAGAACGTGCCTGCAGTACTCACAGCGAGCGTGGGCCTGGGAGGGTCTCTCCTGTGAGCGGAAAGTGGTCGTGCCCAGTCATAACCAAATGAAGAGGCAAACGCTGGGCGGCCAAATGAGGGAAAGAAAAGGTGCTAACAATGTGTCAGGCAGGGAAGTAAAAATTACACCATTTTTCTAAACTGTGTACGCTTACAGCTTTAAAATGACGATTTAGTGTGATCTATTTCTTATTCTAAAAAAGTATGTTTTCTATTTTTAAAAGAGGGTCTCCTAATTGTATATGCTTTGAACCCCACCGATCTTGGATCCTTCCCCTAGGGAAGGAATTCATAATTTTGGGAAAATAAGTTTGTTTCCCTTTTTTAACAAATTTGTGTTTTGGTCACACCTGAGCTATGACTGATTTGACAAAATGGCCAACTGCGCCATCATGCAAGCCCTCAGGAGCCCAGGGCACCCCCACGGCCCCAGTCCCTGGTGTCACCAGCGAGGCAGGCCCTGGGCTGGCACCTGTGGGTGCTCACAGGAGCGTCTCCTCTGCACCCCCAGGCGGGTCCTACTGAACTTTAGTTGGATCTTCCCTGACACGTGCCCGTACATGGGCAGACCAACGTGCCCACAGCCAGGCCTCCCATTACCCAGGAGCGCCCAGCACGCTCCTGCCTCAGGGCACCCACAGGCTATCCCCTGCTGGGTGGCCCCACTGCCTTCGGGTCTTTGCTCACGTCTCCTCGCACAGGCCCTGCCTCACCCCCAGCCCAGGACAGTGCAGGCACCTGGCAGCAGCCCCGTCCTGCGTCGAGCCCCAGCGTCCTGTGCCGCTCTGTTCAAGGCTCCAGGTCCATTTCCCCACTAAGAGGCAGGCTCCACGAGGCACGTGTTGGCGTAGCTCACGCCTCCACCATGCCCAGAGCAATGCCGGTGTTTTGCGCCCCAGACAGCTACGGACACCAGTGAGTGCGGGTCCAGAGAGGGACACGCAGTTTACATGGTTGAGAGTAGGCAGGAGGCACGGTCTCAGGTGAATGTGAATGTGGGGAGGAGCCACCACTGTGGACCCGGACGTTCTGCAGCACCCCCTGTGGCACCCCCTGCAGCACCCCCTGTAACACCCCTGCAGCATCCGTCTCAAGGCTCCTTGGGCACGGCCTTCCCATGGCAGCACCTGGCCCAGGGGCGTGGCCTCCTCCCCTCCCCCCACAGCCCCTGGCCGAGGGTCATGACCTCCCTGACAGCAGCACCTGGCCCCAGGGACACGTCCTCCGGGTCCTGCAAGCCCTGGACCAGCAAGGCAGAGGCCTCACCAGCTGTTGAGAGATGCAGTCTGGCTGATTAACACATTGAATGCCCTGTCCACAGCCCCATGACGTTTGTGTTGGAAACTGTTCCTGAGAAGCTGGTAATCGTCCAAACCTCGGGCAGCAGTGGAGGCCTCTGAGCACAGGGCCTGCCGGCCGCCGCACCCACTACCATCCCTCCGCCACTGCCAGGCGACCTGGGTGTCTGTGCTGGTTCTCAGGATGACTTTTTAATAAGATGATGTGTTTAAGATCATTTCTTAAATAAGAGGCATTATGGTAAAGTCTACGAAAACTTCTTTGAAGAGATACTTTAGAGACACTGTACTTGGAGGGAAAGTTTACGAAGTCAGCTGGGATGAGCCTACCTGCTCACGGGCTGCCTGGCCGTGTCAGTGTCCAGGTGAGGGGGGCGCCTGCCCTCCGAAGCCCCCGTGAGCACCTCTGGGGTCCCTGAGCCGGGACACACAGGAGAGCGGCCCTGCCAGCAGGCTGTGGTGTCGCCTTGGCCAGGCCCCTTGGGGAGGAGGGGGACCCTGCCCGAGACAGCTTCTTTCCTTCTCTGGGCCATGCCCGCCCTCAAGGTGGCCTGTGTCTCCAGGACCCGACACTGAGGGTTCCCTGGCCTCTGAGGATAACAGTGAGCAGGATCGGAGTGCCCGTCTCCCCCTGAACTGAGGAGGCAAAGACCAGACGGCGGTGATCAAAGGCCTACGCCGCCTGCACCCCCGGCACTTAGTCCCCAGGAAGACAGAGTGGGAGGCTAAGACTGGGCGGGCCCTGCTCAGCCTCTGGATTAGACAAACAGCCACAGGCATCCCCATGCAGCCGAGCTTGCCATCAAGAGCTGGCTGTGAGGCTGAGGAACAGCCGTTAAATGACGCACCCAGTGCCCATAGGAGGCTCCCCGTGGGTCAGACTGAGCTAAACAAACGGGAGTGACGAGGGGCAGCTCAGACTGGAAACGCCCCGGGTGGGACGGAGCCCGCACGTGTCTTCGGGTGAGAGTGTGGGCTCCCGGTCATGTGGGTCGGGCGATGGAGGCCCGAGTCAGCCCTGACGCCCAGCAGGCTGTGATGCTGGAGAGGAAAAGAGGCAGTACTTACAAAAACTTCCCGTTCGTCTTGGACCCGATCAGGACAATCTGCTCGGACTCGTCCCGGGAGATCTTCCCGTGGAACCAGGGCATCTTCTCGTGGGCGGTGGTGGCGATGAGCTTCTCCAGCTGCGGCTTCTGGCTGATGATGGCCTGCTCCAGCGCCTGGCCCTGCGGGCAGAGCTGCGCTCAGGCAAGGCCTCAGGCGCCCACCGGCCTGAGTCCTGACGCACCATCACCGAGTGTGCGCGTGCACGCCCTCATAAACAAAGCCAGTAAGATCTGCGGAGTATTCCAGCACCTTCCAGACGTGAACAACAAAGCAGGCTTCAGAACACTGAGACGTCTGGCCTTCCAAAGGCCACACCAGGACGAGAAACGCCGGGACGACCCAGCCCCGTCCCTGGCTCAGTCGTCTAGGACAGTGTCCGTGTCAATCAGCCATGAGCAATGGAGCAGCACGGAGCCCTGCGCTCCTGCCGGCCCCGAGGGCACCGCGCGCAGTGCTGCCTGTGCGGCAGGGGTGGCACCGCGGGCACTGCAGGGCGCACCTCGCTGTGGAAACGATGGCCCCGAGCAGAAACAGGAGGGGCTAGCCCTGGGCGAGCTCTGTCCTCTGTTCTTAGTGGGGGAGAAACACATATCCCGCAGAGCAGTCAATGAAGGACCAGAGTCTGATGATCTGAAGTTATAAAACAAACCACAAGAATCAAAAAGTAAAAGTAGAACCAACCCAAACTAGGAGCAGGAAGGGGAGGGCAGGTGAGGATGGGAGTTTGGTCATGCCTCACAGATGAAATGAGAAACCAAAGCAGCGATAAGTTACATACCAGGGAGGCTGCAAAGCAAATGCATCAAGGTCAGAGTGGAAGGGTGTGGTACTGCACAGCCCTGACAGAGAGGATGACCATAGCCGACACACTGCCTTTCTCGCCAGGCCCACGCGGCTGCCTCACCAGGGCACGGCACTAAGCGAAAGCAGCTGGTCTGACAGGCTACCTGCTGCGTGAGCTCGTTTACACAGAGTTCCGGAGGCAGCAAAGCTATGGGACCGAAATCAGATGGGGGGCTTCCGGGGGCTGGGCACAGGGTGCTCGATGGGAAGTGGAGCTGCTGCGTATCTTGGTTGGATGGGGCCTCGTTATACCATGTGTCAGTCAGGAGGCACAGAATTGTGCCTATGAAGGATGTGTAAATTACACCTCAATGAATCTGATCCACCTGACTTTCAAGGAGGAGAAGGATGGTCTAACACACCCAGTGCCTGCTATCGAGCACGCTGGGCACAGTACGATCACACTCTGCAAGGTGGAACTTAGTCCAGAATGTTTTCCCGGGAGGAAGCAGTCATGGCACGCGGCCCGGGAGCCTGTACAGCCGTCCGTGCACGGACGATGACTCGGCGGAGCACAGGCGCACCAGAGGCTGGCGAGGAGGCGAGCCCAGAGAGGGCCTGGAGGCTGTGGTGTGAGTGGTCACAGCCTCCGGGACGTTCGTGGACGACAAGTTGTCCACACACACAAACCAGACATGCACGCCCTTCGCTGCGGCAAACCAGGTGCTCGGCCCGCCCCCAGACACGGCGGTGGCTGGAAGGATGGCTGTGGAGGGTGCTCCCCACCCACTGTGTGTAAACAATGGAAGTCCATCAGTGGAACCGGCTAAGGCAGTGGTCGGCAAACTCATTAGTCAACAGAGCCAAATGTTAACAGTACAACGGTTGAAATTTCTTTTGAGAGCCAAATTTTTTAAACTTAAACTATATAGGTAGGTACATTGTTACTAACTTAATTAGGATACTCCTAAGGCTTAGGAAGAGCCACACTAGAGGGGCCAAAGAGCCGCATGTGGCTCGCGAGCCACTGTTTGTCGACCACGGGTAAGTGAACCGCGGGACAGGAGGAATGCCAGGCAGCCACAGCGGTTAGGTAACATGGGTGCTGACCCAACGTCCTGCGAGAGGTCACGGAGCTATAGAATCCTGTCTAGTGCGACCCCCTCGGGTAAATAACGGACAGGGTGCCTGCCACGCTCTCCGAAAAGGCCGGCATGAATGGTGACGCGGTTTCCTGGTGGAGAAACCCACATCGCTGCACGCAGGGGCCACCCTCGCTGCTGTGAGCACAGGGAGGAGGCTGCCTCCTGGGGCAGCGCTTTGGTCCAAGTGGGTGATGGCTCGGGCTGCTGATCTGGGGCAGCGGGCCCTGGGGAGGGCGGGGCTGCGCCCGCGGCGGCTCACCTGCAGGTTCCAGGTCTGCTTCACGTACTCCCGGATGAGGTTCTCCTTCAGGTCCTCGAAGGGCCCCGTCTTGGGCTGCACCCCGGGCGGCCGGTGGAAGGGCTTCTTGAGGAGGCAGACCAGGCCGTCGGACTCCTGGGAGTGGTAGAGGCAGAGCTCAGCTGGGCTGGGGTGCGCCCTGCCGCCCGCGATGGCGTAGGTCCCGTTCAGCTCCCGCTCGATGGTGTAGTGGTGCGCTTTGCGGCCGTGCGCCACCGACAGGGCGAAGCCGCCCAGGTAATTGCGGCTCTGGCGCAGCAGGTAGAGCCCGTCGCTCATGCCGCCCTGGACCAGGTAATCCTCGGCCTCCTCCCGGGTGATGTTGCCAAAGAAGAAGGGCAGGTGGTCAGCCACGCCGGCAGCCATGCTGTCTCCCTCACACCACGCCACACGTGTCCACCTGGCAGCACAAAGAGGGACAGGGGTCAGCGCCCGAGCAGCAGGAACTGGAGTGAAACTGCCAGCCTTCCGCCCCTGGAGACAGGAGACAGGCCTCCAGGGGAGCCCCTCCCGGGAGCCAGCACATGGCACCAGTGAACGCACTGTCCCCCCTCCTCACCCCACAGCCCCCTGCTCCCCACCTGAACCCCATCCGCTCACAGAGGCACTGGGTTTCCCGCACACGCGTGCTGCATGGAGCCTGAAACCAGAGACTTGGACACGCGTGCCCACGGGACAGGATTCGAAGAGACGCGTGAGAAAGAGAAGTCCTGTTGCAAGCGGGGCTCAGGCGCTGGCCCGACGGTCAGCAAGGAGCAGGTGGGGCCCGGATGTGCTAGTGCCTGCACTCCCTGGCACGGAGACCCGGCGCGGAACTGGCGGCTGGTCAGAGCTGTGAGCAGGGAGCCTCCCTGGACACGGTCCCCTGGCGCCAGGCACCTGCCCGACGCAGTTACTTCTAGGAACTGGAGTGCAGGGCCAGCCTCACACACAGACCTGTGACAGCATCCTCAGGGCTGTACACCTCAGGCCCAGAGACGGGCCTACCAGCCTCTGCCCTGGGGCATGGAGAGTGACTTCCTCCCAGGGCCCGGCCTCGGCTGTCCCTGTCCCCTCCGGCCCTCCCCCAGATCGCTCCCGGCACCTGCCCACCCTCCCCACTGAGAAGCAGTGCAGGCTCCACACCGATGAGACCTGTTCCAGCCCACACACTTCTTCACTAAACAGACCCACAGACAGACACACAGACACACACACACACACACACATACACACGCACTCAGAAACACACAGACACACACACAGACAGAAACACACAGACACACACACAGACAGAAACACACAGACACACACAGACACACACAGACACACACAGACACACACACAGACACACACAGACACACACAGACACACACAGACACACACAGACACACACACAGACACACACAGACACACACAGACACACACACACAGACACACACAGAGAAACACAGACACACACACAGACACACACAGACACACCCCGACACAGGACAGGGTGGAAGCCCTGAGCAGGAGGTGCTGGCTGGGCGTGGTGGCCCCGGGAGCACAGGTGCCCGTGGAGCAGACCCTCTTCCTGGCCATGTGCCAGCCCAGGGCCCCCGATGGGCCCAGGACACTGCGTTTATTATGATTTGATGGGACAATTGATTTCTTGCTTCCAGCATTTGTGTATCAGTGATTACTTTCTTTTGTCCAGTTTCTGAAAATCCACCTGTTAGCACAGTCCACAAGCATGTCAGGCCAAGGGCTCAGCTAAGGAGCAGACGCCAGAGGCCAGGGATCTGCTGCTCTGCGGGGCCTTCTGCCCGGTGCTAGCCTCGCAGGGGCCCTGCCTCGCAGTGCGGCTTGGCTCCTTCATTACACTCGCTCTGCTCCCGCGACCCTCTAAGGCCTCGGCCGCCCTCACTCCCTGGGCCTCAGTCGCCCCCCTCGCTCCCTGGGCCTCAGTCGCCGCTCCCTCCCTGGGCCTCGGCCGCCCCTCCCTCCCTGGGCCTCGGCCCCCCCTCCCTCCCTGGGCCTCGGCCCCCCCTCCCTCCCTGGGCCTCGGCCCCCCCTCCCTCCCTGGGCCTCGGCCCCCCCTCCCTCCCTGGGCCTCGGCCACCCCTCCCTCCCTGGGCCTCGGCCACCCCTCCCTCCCTGGGCCTCGGCCGCCCCTCCCTCCCTGGGCCTCAGCCGCCCCTCGCTCCCTGGGCCTCGGCCACCCCTCCCTCCCTGGGCCCCATCCGCATTTCAGCCCACCTCAGCCCAGCACTTACAAGCCCGCACATGAGCATCACCTGGATCTGAAATGCAGGGCCTGCGGGGCTGCAGGCCAGCGATCTCGGTGCTGCCGATGCGGGCCCGGACCATGCCTGTGGCCGGGACCTCCACCACTTGAGCCTCCCTCGCCCGGGCACTGCCCAGCCAGGGCCCAGCCTCCTTCCAAAAGCTTGAGTGGCAAATGCCTTTAGTGTGACCTCCATTCTGTCATACACATTCCCTGTCTGGTTTGACCACATCGTCCCAGCTGCACCCTGCAAGCATGGCGGCCGCCAGCCTGCTCCTTCCTGGTCTGCCTCCCATCCCGGCAGCATGTCCCTGTCCCTCTGTCCCTGTCCCTCCATGCCGGTCAGCCTCATCCCAGCTGGCTGTTCCCCGGGCCACGGCTGCCCTGGCCAGGTCCTGCTCTCACTCTCTCTGCTCTGGGCGGGGCAGGAGGATCATCTCGGAGCCCGGCCTCAGCACCCTTGCTGTCCGCTGTCCCTACACTCGGGGCCCTTGGCATAGCAGCTGCCCACCGTGAGCTCAACTGAAGCTGTGAGTCTTCAAGAACAATATTTTAAGTGTGAACACATACTTTTAAAGTTACATAACTCCCAACACAAGTTACATTCATCTAACAGGCACATTGGTGTGCCTCTGCTGTGAGCCACCCCGAAGCAGTCGGCATGGGGCAGGCAGGCCCACGGGCACTCCTGTGTGGCTCCGCGGGACACTGCAGTCACCCGGGCGGTGCGCCTCCTGGCTGCCCTGCGTGGCGCCATGGCTGCCGGGCCGCTTCCTGTGCGGAGGATGGCCTCTGCGCACTGTGCCGGCGGACGGCAGGCATGGGCTATTGCAGGGACAGTGCGGGCACTTTCTTGGGCTATTTAACTGGGGGGTGAACATCTCTGATACCCGTTCATGCCTTGTCAGGACTGGCTCCCACAGGTGCCCACCCAGGGCCTGCTCCTGGTCTCTGACCTGCTTCCTACAACACAGACCACGGTGATGGGGCTGCCACCTCTGTCCCGGCCGCTGTCTGCAGGTGCTGTCACCACAGCACAGTTCCAGCCGGTTTTGTACATACCACTCGCTCACTACAGAGTCTGCCTGGCGCTCAGCCTCAGGTGGGGCCACGCTGCCGGCCAGGTGGACAGGCTTCCTGCTCTGCACCCTCCCCGCGCCCAGCAACCTGGCTGGCCCTGGGACTCATCACAGGCGCTGCTTCACTCTGCCTTCTCCTGGGACCCAGAGAGTCTGCACTCAAACCTCACAACCAGGAACGCCCTCAGCGGCCGAGAAGGCTGCCCGTCCCTGTGCAACTCAACATTCCAGGCCTTTTCTCCAGGTGGGGAACCACCTATTCAAATGCTCAGCGCTGAGAAACGAACAGGTAGCTGCCAGCAGGCGAGGCCTCGGGCTATTGTGAGGTGAGCTCCCTCACGGTCTGGGCCTTCCCAGGCACAGGTAACTACATTTCGTGATAGAAACATGTTGTGGGACATGAAGTAATGCCTTGCGATGCCCAGGCCACCCAGGATGCACCCTGCTCACCCTTCTCCGCACGTCTCCCCACGGACGAGGCCCTTTAACACCTGACCCCTCCAGCCCGGCTCCCCCAGCGGAGAGTGGGCAGGAAGGGATGCCTTTCCCGCTGCCCTGTCCACCCCTGGAACATTCCTGCACCTGGCAGGTGGACAGACTTAAAATTACATGAAAGCCAGTTTCCAAATAAGGGTACAGAGAGTCCAGTTTTGTTTTTAAAGGCTCTGTGTGCAAAGACGTGGCCGTACACACACGAGGGAGAGGAGAGAGCCTGGGCAGCTTCCCATGCGTCCACTGCTGACCCTTCCACTTGGCCCTCCCCTCCGCCCCCACCCCTCTCCCCGCCTCCCCTCCATCCCACCCCCCTGTCCTCTGCTCCTCCTGATGTCACACCTCCACGGGCCGAGCCTCCCGGCAGTGCCCACTTCAGGGGTCAATCTCCCTCCTGACAGCCCCTTTCCCTTCGGGGCTCCCCTCCTCTCGCTCAGCACCCAGCGCTGGGTCTGCAGCCCGTCGTCTCCATCCACACCGCCTACCAGCAAGGCCCCTCCACGCCGCCCTGACCGGATGCCGCACGTCTGAGGCCTCCACCTGGGTCTGCCCGACACTCAGCCTTCGTGTGCTCAGCATGGAGCCTTCGTGGCTCAAGCATGCCCTCCCTCAGCCTCTCCCACCTGAGCAAATGGCACCAGCCCTGACCAGGCGCCCGGGGCGAGGCCCTGGCCTTCCAGGGTTCCTCTCAGTCTTCGTGCACGTCTCACCCACGGAGTCAGAAAAGACATGACGTGACCACCCGACGTGACCACCCGACGCAGGAACGGGCTCCTTCAGGGAGCAGGAGTCCAGGCAGGGACCACCTGCCCGGGCTGGGGACCTAGGAGACAGCCCCAGCTGGTCTCCAGGGACCTCACAGCTTTCTCTAACATGACCCAAGTCCTGGCTGCGGTCTTCCCCGACGCTGCCTGGAGCCGCACCACCTCTCCCTGATGTGGACGGAAGCTGCACCCAGTCCTCCCTCACCAGCCCTCCCTCTTGGCCATGCCCTGCACTGTGCACAGTGTGAGGCGGGCGAGCCCTCTCCCAGCCCCCGGACACCCCAAATCCTCCTCGAACCCTGCTTCCCTGCATGGCCCGAGCCCTGGCTCCTCTTGCCCGCCTGCGCCGTGCTCGCCCTGCCCAGCGCTCGGCTTTCCTTCCTGTCCTCACGTGGTGGCCTCTCCTGACCCCAGGCCTCACGCGAACCTGCTGGGCTTCTCCTTCTCAGGCGCGTGGTCTCAGCTCCGGCCACCTCAGAGAGGCGTGGGCCCAGGACTGCGGCCGAGGTGGCTTCATGGCCCCGCTTATCTTTATCTCACCCAAGTGAGTGCTTCCTTCGCCTTCAGCTCAGCCTGCCCTCTGGCCTGGCCCTGAGCCTCGAGCTGGAGTGTCCCCGGCCCCTCACCATGGAGGCTGCCATCTGGGAGCACAGGGGCCTCTGTTTCGATTCTACGTGAGCGCACATGACGTCGCAGCAAAAACTCCCGGGTGCAGGGTGCTCTGCCCACGTGGACGGCGCAGTGTGGAGCCCAAGGAGCCTGGGGAACATGCATCCAGCCCGAGGTTCCCCATCCTGTGGGAGCAGGACGCAGGCACCAGCTCACTGCTCCCCTGCAGTGGCCCTGGTCCAGCCTGGGAAGGACCAGCCTGGCAGAGAGGGCTCTCTCAGCCCAGGCCCTACCTCGGCGCCTCCAGCCCTGACCCAGAACTGCCCTCGGGATGCATAGGGCATCCGGATCAGCATCCCCAATGTCATCAAGAGCCTGCTCCCAGCTCTGCTCCAGGCTCACCGGCTCCCAGCTCTACTCCAGGCTCACCTGCTCCCAGCTCTACTCCAGGCTCAACTGCTCCAGGATCACCTGCTCCCAGCACTACTCCAGGCTCAACTGCTCAAAGCTCTACTCCAGGTTCAACTGCTCAAAGCTCTACTCCAGGCTCAACTGCTCCCAGCTCTACTCCAGGCTCACCTGCTCCCAGCTCTACTCCAGGCTCAACTGCTCCCAGCTCTACTCCAGGCTCAACTGGTCCCAGCTCTACTCCAGGCTCACCTGCTCCAGGATCACCTGCTCCCAGCTCTACTCCAGGCTCACCTGCTCCCAGCTCTACTCCAGGCTCCCCTGCTCCCAGCTCTACTCCAGGCTCACCTGCTCCCAGCTCTACTCCAGGCTCACCTGCTCCCAGCTCTGCTCAGGCTCACCTGCTCCCAGCTCTGCTCCAGGCTCACCGGCTCCCAGCTCTGCTCAACCTCACCTGCTCCCAGCTCTACTCCAGGCTCACCTACTCCCAGCTCTGCTCAGGCTCACCTGCTCCCAGCTCTGCTCAGGCTCACCTGCTCCCAGCTCTACTCCAGGCTCACCTGCTCCCAGCTCTGCTCAGGCTCACCTGCTCCCAGCTCCCAGCTCCCAGCTCTACTACAGGCTCACCTGCTCCCAGCTCTACTCCAGGCTCACCTGCTCCCAGCTCTGCTCAGGCTCACCTGCTCCCAGCTCTGCTCAGGCTCACCTGCTCCCAGCTCTACTCCAGGCTCACCTGCTCCCAGCTCTACTCCAGCCTCACCTGCTCCCAGCTCTACTCCAGGCTCACCTGCTCCCAGCTCTGCTCAGGCTCACCTGCTCCCAGCTCTGCCAGGCTCACCTGCTCCCAGCTCTGCTCAGGCTCACCTGCTCCCAGCTCTGCCAGGCTCACCTGCTCTAAGCTCTACTGCAGGCTCACCTGCTCACAGCTTTGCTCAGGCTCACCTGCTCCCAGCTCTAGTCCAGGCTCACCTGCTCCCAGCTCTACTCCAGGCTCACCTGCTCCCAGCTCTGCTCCAGGCTCACCTGCTCCCAGCTCTACTCCAGGCTCACCTGCTCCCAGCTCTACTCCAGGCTCACCTGCTCCCAGCTCTGCTCAGGCTCACCTGATCCCAGCTCTACTCCAGGCTCACCTGCTCCCAGCTCTATTCCAGGCTCACCTGCTCCCAGCTCTGCTCAGGCTCACCTGCTCCCAGCTCTGCTCAGGCTCACCTGCTCCCAGCTCTGCTCAGGCTCACCTGCTCCCAGCTCTACTCCAGGCTCACCTGCTCCCAGCTCTGCCAGGCTCACCTGCTCCCAGCTCTGCTCAGGCTCACCTGCTCCCAGCTATGCCAGGCTCACCTGCTCACAGTTCTACTCCAGGCTCACCTGCTCCCAGCTCTGCTCAGGCTCAACTGCTCTCAGCTCTACTCCAGGCTCACCTGCTCACAGCTTTGCTCAGGCTCACCTGCTCCCAGCTCTGCTCAGGCTCACCTGCTCCCAGCTCTACTCCAGGCTCACCTGCTCCCAGCTCTGCCAGGCTCACCTGCTCCCAGCTCTGCTCAGGCTCACCTGCTCCCAGCTATGCCAGGCTCACCTGCTCCCAGTTCTACTCCAGGCTCACCTGCTACCAGCTCTGCTCAGGCTCACCTGCTCCCAGCTCTGCTCAGGCTCACCTGCTCCCAGCTCTGCTCAGGCTCACCTGCTTCCAGCTCTGCTCAGCCTCACCTGCTCCCAGCTCTACTCCAGGCTCACCTGCTCCCAGCTCTGCCAGGCTCACCTGCTCCCAGCTCTGCTCAGGCTCACCTGCTCCCAGCTCTGCCAGGCTCACCTGCTCCCAGCTCTACTCCAGGCTCACCTGCTCACAGCTCTGCTCAGGCTCACCTGCTCCCAGCTCTACTCCAGGCTCACCTGCTTGCAGCTCTGCTCAGGATCACCGGCTCCCAGCTCTGCTCAGGCTCACCTGCTCCCAGCTCTACTCCAGGCTCACCTGCTCCCAGCTCTACTCCAGGCTCACCTGCTCCCAACTCTGCTCAGGCTCACCTGCTCCCAGCTCTGCTCAGGCTCACCTGCTCCCAGCTCTACTCCAGGCTCACCTGCTCCCAGCTGTACTCCAGTCTCAACTGCTCCCAGCTCTGCTCAGGCTCACCTGCTCCCAGCTCTGCTCAGGCTCACCTGCTCCCAGCTCTACTCCAGGCTCACCTGCTCCCAGCTCTACTCCAGGCTCAACTGCTCCCAGCTCTACTCCAGGCTCACCTGCTCCCAGCTCTGCTCAGGCTCACCTGCTCCCAGCTCTAGTCCAGGCTCACCTGCTCCCAGCTCTACTCCAGGCTCACCTGCTCCCAGCTCTGCTCCAGGCTCACCTGCTCCCAGCTCTACTCCAGGCTCACCTGCTCCCAGCTCTACTCCAGGCTCACCTGCTCCCAGCTCTACTCCAGGCTCACCTGCTCCCAGCTCTACTCCAGGCTCACCTGCTCCCAACTCTGCTCAGGCTCACCTGCTCCCAGCTCTGCTCAGGCTCACCTGCTCCCAGCTCTACTCCAGGCTCACCTGCTCCCAGCTGTACTCCAGTCTCAACTGCTCCCAGGTCTGCTCAGGCTCACCTGCTCCCAGCTCTGCTCAGGCTCACCTGCTCCCAGCTCTACTCCAGGCTCACCTGCTCCCAGCTCTACTCCAGGCTCACCTGCTCCCAGCTCTACTCCAGGCTCACCTGCTCCCAGCTCTGCTCAGGCTCACCTGCTCCCAGCTCTGCCAGGCTCACCTGCTCCCAGCTCTGCTCAGGCTCACCTGCTCCCAGCTCTGCCAGGCTCACCTGCTCTCAGCTCTACTCCAGGCTCACCTGCTCACAGCTTTGCTCAGGCTCACCTGCTCCCAGCTCTACTCAGGCTCACCTGCTCCCAGCTCTAGTCCAGGCTCACCTGCTCCCAGCTCTACTCCAGGCTCACCTGCTCCCAGCTCTGCTCCAGGCTCACCTGCTCCCAGGTCTACTCCAGGCTCACCTGCTCCCAGCTCTACTCCAGGCTCACCTGCTCCCAGCTCTGCTCAGGCTCACCTGCTCCCAGCTCTACTCCAGGCTCACCTGCTCCCAGCTCTATTCCAGGCTCACCTGCTCCCAGCTCTGCTCAGGCTCACCTGCTCCCAGCTCTGCTCAGGCTCACCTGCTCCCAGCTCTGCTCAGGCTCACCTGCTCCCAGCTCTACTCCAGGCTCACCTGCTCCCAGCTCTGCCAGGCTCACCTGCTCCCAGCTCTGCTCAGGCTCACCTGCTCCCAGCTATGCCAGGCTCACCTGCTCCCAGTTCTACTCCAGGCTCACCTGCTCCCAGCTCTGCTCAGGCTCACCTGCTCTCAGCTCTACTCCAGGCTCACCTGCTCACAGCTTTGCTCAGGCTCACCTGCTCCCAGCTCTGCTCAGGCTCACCTGCTCCCAGCTCTACTCCAGGCTCACCTGCTCCCAGCTCTGCCAGGCTCACCTGCTCCCAGCTCTGCTCAGGCTCACCTGCTGCCAGCTATGCCAGGCTCACCTGCTCCCAGTTCTACTCCAGGCTCACCTGCTCCCAGCTCTGCTCAGGCTCACCTGCTCCCAGCTCTGCTCAGGCTCACCTGCTCCCAGCTCTGCTCAGGCTCACCTGCTCCCAGCTCTGCTCAGCCTCACCTGCTCCCAGCTCTACTCCAGGCTCACCTGCTCCCAGCTCTGCCAGGCTCACCTGCTCCCAGCTCTGCTCAGGCTAACCTGCTCCCAGCTCTGCCAGGCTCACCTGCTCCCAGCTCTACTCCAGGCTCACCTGCTCACAGCTCTGCTCAGGCTCACCTGCTCCCAGCTCTACTCCAGGCTCACCTGCTTGCAGCTCTGCTCAGGATCACCGGCTCCTAGCTCTGCTCAGGCTCACCTGCTCCCAGCTCTACTCCAGGCTCACCTGCTCCCAGCTCTACTCCAGGCTCACCTGCTCCCAACTCTGCTCAGGCTCACCTGCTCCCAGCTCTGCTCAGGCTCACCTGCTCCCAGCTCTACTCCAGGCTCACCTGCTCCCAGCTGTACTCGAGTCTCAACTGCTCCCAGCTCTGCTCAGGCTCACCTGCTCCCAGCTCTGCTCAGGCTCACCTGCTCCCAGCTCTACTCCAGGCTAACCTGCTCCCAGCTCTACTCCAGGCTCACCTGCTCCCAGCTCTACTCCAGGCTCACCTGCTCCCAGCTCTGCTCAGGCTCACCTGCTCCCAGCTCTGCTCAGGCTCACCTGCTCCCAGCTCTGCTTAGCCTCACCTGCTCCCAGGTCTACTCCAGGCTCACCTGCTCCCAGATCTACTCCAGGCTCACCTGCTCCTAGCTCTACTCCAGGCTCACCTGCTCCCAGCTCTACTCCAGGCTCACCTGCTCCCAGCTCTGCTCAGGCTCACCTGCTCCCAGCTCTGCCAGGCTCACCTGCTCCCAGCTCTGCTCAGGCTCACCTGCTCCCAGCTCTGCCAGGCTCACCTGCTCTAAGCTCTACTGCAGGCTCACCTGCTCACAGCTTTGCTCAGGCTCACCTGCTCCCAGCTCTAGTCCAGGCTCACCTGCTCCCAGCTCTACTCCAGGCTCACCTGCTCCCAGCTCTGCTCCAGGCTCACCTGCTCCCAGCTCTACTCCAGGCTCACCTGCTCCCAGCTCTACTCCAGGCTCACCTGCTCCCAGCTGTACTCCAGTCTCAACTGCTCCCAGCTCTGCTCAGGCTCACCTGCTCCCAGCTCTGCTCAGGCTCACCTGCTCCCAGCTCTACTCCAGGCTCACCTGCTCCCAGCTCTACTCCAGGCTGACCTGCTCCCAGCTCTGCTCAGGCTCACCTGCTCCCAGCTCTAGTCCAGGCTCACCTGCTCCCAGCTCTACTCCAGGCTCACCTGCTCCCAGCTCTGCTCCAGGCTCACCTGCTCCCAGCTCTACTCCAGGCTCACCTGCTCCCAGCTCTACTCCAGGCTCACCTGCTCCCAGCTCTACTCCAGGCTCACCTGCTCCCAGCTCTACTCCAGGCTCACCTGCTCCCAACTCTGCTCAGGCTCACCTGCTCCCAGCTCTGCTCAGGCTCACCTGCTCCCAGCTCTACTCCAGGCTCACCTGCTCCCAGCTGTACTCCAGTCTCAACTGCTCCCAGGTCTGCTCAGGCTCACCTGCTCCCAGCTCTGCTCAGGCTCACCTGCTCCCAGCTCTACTCCAGGCTCACCTGCTCCAAGCTCTACTCCAGGCTCACCTGCTCCCAGCTCTACTCCAGGCTCACCTGCTCCCAGCTCTGCTCAGGCTCACCTGCTCCCAGCTCTGCCAGGCTCACCTGCTCCCAGCTCTGCTCAGGCTCACCTGCTCCCAGCTCTGCCAGGCTCACCTGCTCTCAGCTCTACTCCAGGCTCACCTGCTCACAGCTTTGCTCAGGCTCACCTGCTCCCAGCTCTACTCAGGCTCACCTGCTCCCAGCTCTAGTCCAGGCTCACCTGCTCCCAGCTCTACTCCAGGCTCACCTGCTCCCAGCTCTGCTCCAGGCTCACCTGCTCCCAGGTCTACTCCAGGCTCACCTGCTCCCAGCTCTACTCCAGGCTCACCTGCTCCCAGCTCTGCTCAGGCTCACCTGCTCCCAGCTCTACTCCAGGCTCACCTGCTCCCAGCTCTATTCCAGGCTCACCTGCTCCCAGCTCTGCTCAGGCTCACCTGCTCCCAGCTCTGCTCAGGCTCACCTGCTCCCAGCTCTGCTCAGGCTCACCTGCTCCCAGCTCTACTCCAGGCTCACCTGCTCCCAGCTCTGCCAGGCTCACCTGCTCCCAGCTCTGCTCAGGCTCACCGGCTCCCAGCTATGCCAGGCTCACCTGCTCCCAGTTCTACTCCAGGCTCACCTGCTCCCAGCTCTGCCAGGCTCACCTGCTCTAAGCTCTACTGCAGGCTCACCTGCTCACAGCTTTGCTCAGGCTCACCTGCTCCCAGCTCTAGTCCAGGCTCACCTGCTCCCAGCTCTACTCCAGGCTCACCTGCTCCCAGCTCTGCTCCAGGCTCACCTGCTCCCAGCTCTACTCCAGGCTCACCTGCTCCCAGCTCTACTCCAGGCTCACCTGCTCCCAGCTGTACTCCAGTCTCAACTGCTCCCAGCTCTGCTCAGGCTCACCTGCTCCCAGCTCTGCTCAGGCTCACCTGCTCCCAGCTCTACTCCAGGCTCAACTGCTCCCAGCTCTACTCCAGGCTGACCTGCTCCCAGCTCTGCTCAGGCTCACCTGCTCCCAGCTCTAGTCCAGGCTCACCTGCTCCCAGCTCTACTCCAGGCTCACCTGCTCCCAGCTCTGCTCCAGGCTCACCTGCTCCCAGCTCTTCTCCAGGCTCACCTGCTCCCAGCTCTACTCCAGGCTCACCTGCTCCCAGCTCTACTCCAGGCTCACCTGCTCCCAGCTCTACTCCAGGCTCACCTGCTCCCAACTCTGCTCAGGCTCACCTGCTCCCAGCTCTGCTCAGGCTCACCTGCTCCCAGCTCTACTCCAGGCTCACCTGCTCCCAGCTGTACTCCAGTCTCAACTGCTCCCAGGTCTGCTCAGGCTCACCTGCTCCCAGCTCTGCTCAGGCTCACCTGCTCCCAGCTCTACTCCAGGCTCACCTGCTCCCAGCTCTACTCCAGGCTCACCTGCTCCCAGCTCTACTCCAGGCTCACCTGCTCCCAGCTCTGCTCAGGCTCACCTGCTCCCAGCTCTGCCAGGCTCACCTGCTCCCCGCTCTGCTCAGGCTCACCTGCTCCCAGCTCTGCTCAGGCTCACCTGCTCCCAGCTCTACTCCAGGCTCACCTGCTCCCAGCTCTGCTCAGGCTCACCTGCTCCCAGCTCTGCTCAGGCTCACCTGCTCCCAGCTCTACTCCAGGCTCACCTGCTCCCAGCTCTGCTCAGGCTCACCTGCTCCCAGCTCTACTCCAGGCTCACCTGCTCCCAGCTCTACTCCAGGCTCACCTGCTCCCAGCTCTATTCCGGCTCACCTGCTCCCAGCTCTGCTCAGGCTCAACTGCTGCCAGGTCTGCTCAGCCTCACCTGCTCCCAATTCTATTCCAGGCTCACCTGCTCGCAGCTCTGCTCAGGCTCACCGGCTCCCAGCTCTGCTCAGGCTCACCTGCTCCCAGCTCTACTCCAGGCTCACCTGCTCCCAGCTCTCCTCCAGGCTCACCTGCTTCCAGCTCTGCTCCAGGCTCACCTGCTCCCAGCTCTGCTCCAGGCTCACCTGCTCCCAGCTCTACTCCAGGCTCACCTGCTCCCAGCTCTGCTCAGGATCACCTGCTCCCCGCTCTGCTCAGGATCACCTGCTCCCCGCTCTGCTCAGGCTCACCTGCTCCCAGCTCTGCTCAGGCTCACCTGCTCCCAGCTCTACTCCAGGCTCACCTGCTCCCAGCTCTGCTCAGGCTCACCTGCTCCCAGCTCTGCTCAGGCTCACCTGCTCCCAGCTCTACTCCAGGCTCACCTGCTCCCAGCTCTACTCCAGGCTCACCTGCATCCAGCTCTACTCCAGGCTCACCTGCTCCCAGCTCTACTCCAGGATCACCTGCTCCCAGCCCTGCTCAGGCTCACCTGCTCCCAGCTCTACTCCAGGCTCACCTGCTCCCAGCTCTACTCCAGGCTCACCTGCTCCCAGCTCTACTCCAGGCTCACCTGCTCCCAGCTCCCAGCTCCCAGCTCTACTCCAGGCTCACCTGCTCCCAGCTCTAATCCAGGCTCACCTGCTCCCAGTTCTACTCCAAGCTCACCTGCTCCCAGCTCTGCTCAGGCTCACCTGCTCCCAGCTCTGCTCAGGCTCACCTGCTCCCAGCTCTACTCCAGGCTCACCTGCTCCCAGCTCTACTCCAGGCTCACCTGCTCCCAGCTCTGCTCCAGGCTCACCTGCTCCCAGCTCTGCTCAGGCTCACCTGCTCCCAGCTCTACTCCAGGCTCACCTGCTCCCAGCTCTACTCCAGGCTCACCTGCTCCCAGCTCTGCTCAGGCTCACCTGCTCCCAGCTCTGCTCAGCCTCACCTGCTCACAGCTCTACTCCATGCTCACCTGCTCCCAGCTCTACTCCAGGCTCACCTGCTCCCAGCTCTACTCCAGGCTCACCTGCTCCCAGCTCTGCTCAGGCTCACCTGCTCCCAGCTCTGCTCAGGCTCACCTGCTCCCAGCTCTACTCCAGGCTCACCTGCTCCCAGGTCTGATCAGGCTCACCTGCTCCCAGCTCTGCTCAGGCTCACCTGCTCCCAGCTCTACTCCAGGCTCACCTGCTCCCAGCTCTACTCCAGGCTCACCTGCTCCCAGCTCTGCTCAGGCTCACCTGCTCCCAGCTCTACTCCAGGCTCACCTGCTCCCAGCTCTACTCCAGGCTCACCTGCTCCCAGCTCTACTCCAGGCTCACCTGCTCCCAGCTCTACTCCAGGCTCACCTGCTCCCAGCTCTGCTCAGGCTCACCTGCTCCCAGCTCTACTCCAGGCTCACCTGCTCCCAGCTCTCCTCCAGGCTCACCTGCTCCCAGCTCTGCTCAGCCTCACCTGCTCCCAGCTCTGCTCAGGCTCACCTGCTCCCAGCTCTACTCCAGGCTCACCTGCTCCCAGCTCTACTCCATGCTCACCTGCTCCCAGCTCTGCTCAGGCTCACCTGCTCCCAGCTCTGCTCAGGCTCACCTGCTCCAAGCTCTGCTCAGCCTCACCAGCTCCCAGCTCTACTCCAGGCTCACCTGCTCCCAGCTCTACTCCATGCTCACCTGCTCCCAGCTCTGCTCAGGCTCACCTGCTCCCAGCTCTGCTCAGGCTCACCTGCTCCCAGCTCTGCTCAGGCTCACCTGCTCCCAGCTCTGCTCAGGCTCACCTGCTCCCAGCTCTAATCCAGGCTCACCTGCTCCCAGCTCTACTCCAGGCTCACCTGCTCCCAGCTCTGCTCAGGCTCACCTGCTCCCAGCTCTGCTTAGCCTCACCTGTTCCCAGGTCTACTCCAGGCTCACCTGCTCCCAGATCTACTCCAGGCTCACCTGCTCCCAGCTCTACTCCAGGCTCACCTGCTCCCAGCTCTGCTCAGGCTCACCTCCTCCCAGCTCTGCTCAGGCTCACCTGCTCCCAGCTCTACTGCAGGCTCACCTGCTCCCAGCTCTGCTCATGCTCACCTGCTCCCAGCTCTGCTCAGGCTCACCTGCTCCCAGCTCTGCTCAGGCTCACCTGCTCCCAGCTCTACTCCAGGCTCACCTGCTCCCAGCTCTACTCCAGGCTCACCTGCTCCCAGCTCTACTCCAGGCTCACCTGCTTCCAGCTCTGCTCAGGCTCACCTGCTCCCAGCTCTGCTCAGGCTCACCTGCTCCCAGGTCTACTCTAGGCTCACCTGCTCCCAGCTCTCCTCCAGGCTCACCTGCTCCCAGCTCTACTCCAGGCTCACCTGCTCCCAGCTCTACTCCAGGCTCACCTGCTCCCAGCTCTACTCCATGCTCACCTGCTCCCAGCTCTGCTCAGGCTCACCTGCTCCCAGCTCTATTCCAGGCTCACCTGCTCCAGGCTCACCTGCTTCCAGCTCTGCTCAGGCTCACAAGCCCTCCCCACTCAATGTCATTCTAGCACATTCACTATCCTGGTTGCTTGGCTCCACACAATTCCATTTTGCCCAAGACCCTCCTGAAAATGCAGCCGACACCAACATCTAGACACATGTGGGCACAACTCCGCCTGTGTCCACACTCAGTGGCCACAGATGCATCCAGGGCCCCAGCCCCTGGCACCCACACCTGCCTCTGTGCACAGAACGTTGCCTCTCCACGCAGGGCCTGGATTCACACAGTGAGGCCCTCACACTCCATCGCGTTGCTGCTCCCTCCTCTCCCCTCATTCTATGAACTCCTCTCCTCTGCCTATTCTCGTCGCCTTGGGCGTCTCTAGTGGATTCTCGTTGTGCATGGCATCAGGTCCCATACAGTCACCGTGGGCATGTAGTTCTCGGCACCGAGTCACTCCTGCTCCTGGGGAAGGGCAGTGCCTCTCCCTGGAAGCCCGTGCTCATGACATCGCAGCCCGTCCATAGAGCCTGGTTTTCTGTGCTGCTGTTCGAATAAACACACTGTGTGCCTGCTACTGACGCTGTCACACCGAGCTCAGGGCCCACAGCGCTGCACAGCGTGGTCTCCTTCACCGCGGAGCAGGCTGCACTTGGCCCTGTGAGCAGCCATTCAAGCAGCACAGCAACACAGAGCACAGCAAATGCCGGCAAGTGGCTCTGAGGTGGGAGCTGAGGCAAGGAGGCGCAGCCACCCCTTCAGCCTCCGCTGGGAGTTGGCGTGTGGGTGAGGCAGGTTGCCCTTCTCTGTGCCGGCCCCCAGAGCGCACGCAGCACAGCGAGTATTCACTGGGGTTTCACAGACACACTAGGGAGAAGGTGAGCTATGAATATAGATCTCAGAAACAATGAGGGTCAACTCTCAACCACCTTCTGCTCTCCCCGCCTGCAATAAGGCCCAACCTCATCTGCAAGGGCAACCATTTGTCTGGGTGTAAGAGTGTTTGTAAAAGCAGCACTCTTGTTCCCCAAATCTGTGCTCATTTCAGTGCTTTTAAGCTTGACCTGGGAGCAGCAGGCCGCGGGTCTGTCCTGGTTCTCAGAGGCCCAGACTCAGGTCCAAGGCTTCTGCTTTTCTGGAGACCCACCGAGCCCTGGCACTGAGCCCTGGCACTGAGCCCCAGGGTGCACCCCTCCACTTCCTGCCGAGAGCATCTCCCACGGCGCTGGCAGTCAGGCGGCTGCTGGCTGCATTCGCATCGCTGGCCACAGCCTCCCCGTAGGATATGGCTGAGGTAACAGTGGAAGCAGTGGATGGTGCTCTGGGAAACAAACAACTGGGGACAATGTCTGCCCTATCCTTCCACGTTGGGGAACAAAGTGAAGAAGGTGTAAACAGCCATCTGGGCGTCTCCTGCCAAAGCCACAGCCAGCTAATGCAGAGCAGCCTTGGGAGCTGCTCGGAAGTCTCCTCTGCAGCTTGATGATGAAGAAAATGGAGTCAGGTCTTGGGTAAAAAGAAAAACATCATCTGTGGGTTCAATTCATTTGCATACGAAAGCGGAAAGAGGCCAGGCCTACAGAGAGGTTCTGCCTGGCTGGTCAGGGTGGCTGGTCAGATTCAGAGAAGTGACAGCAAACCCGGTTCTGACCACCGGGAGGAGCGGTTCCCTCTGCACGACCTCCTGCCCACACGCACAGCTGTGCCGGCCGGAGGCAACTGGCTACTGAAAGGAGCCCTGGGCTTAGTGAGTGACCCATGGACTGGGGCCCACCCACGGTGTCACTGTAATGTCCCTCTTTTTATTCTGTAAATTTATTAATTTATCTTTTTTAAACCTCACTGGAGGACATTATTTCCATTGATCTGTAGCGAGAGAGTGTGGACAGGAGGGAGGAGGGGGAGAGAGAGAGAGAGAGAAACATGGATGTGAGAAACACTGATCAGTTGCCTCCTGTCTGTGCCCTGACTGGGGACCAAACCTGCAACCTAGGTATGTGCCCTGACCAGGGATTGGGCCCACAACCTTTTGGTGCCCAGGAAGACGCTCTGACCAGCTGAGCCACAGTCGGGGGTGACGTTCCTCTTGAGCAGAAGAGGGAGGGAAGGTGCATCCAGTGGGCTGAGGCAGCTGGACCCCGAGCGGGTCCAAGGACACCTTCCCACTGACCGTTACCCAGCCAGTGTGTCCCGTACCGCCTCCCTGCTCACTTTCCGCTGGGGAGAAAGAAAAACAAGAGAGAAAATAATACAGAGAACTCGCACTGAGCGCCGCTTAGCGCTCTCGCTGGCTTTCTCGTCAGCGGGCAAACCTCCCAGGGAAGACAGACAGGCTGCAGGTGCCTGGGCTACGGCCCTGCTCCCAGTGGCGCTCCCAGACCCCTCTCAGAGCGCAGAGGCTCCTAGGGGCCCGGCCACCTCCGTGATGGGGTCCTCCTGTCTGGTCCACAGGTGCTGTGTGGGGGTTTCAGCTGTGGGCACCCTTTCCTTGCCCAGCCCTCCCTTCTCTCAGGATGTCTGCGGGCCCTGCAGCTGCTGCAGAAGGCGCCCTCCTGCTCTGAACACAGGGCCCGCGCCTGCGGACCAGGACAGCTACAGAAAGTTTTACTGAACATGCATGTGAAAACCTCTATCATTCTTCCTAATCAGTTAAAGAATAACTGAGTGACTCGTTGCCAACTCTTAGAGAAGCTTATGACGGTGTCCTTAGATTTCACAAACCCGTGACATAAACACACCCAATGCTTAAGCAGGCGGCAAAGGTTATGTGACAGGGAGACAGGAGGCTTAGCCAGGTGGCGAGTGCAGGAGGCAGGATGGCTGAGGGCTGACCCCAGCTCTGCGGGCAGGTGCTCAGCGGGGGAGCGCGGCCGCTCAGGGGAGACCCAGGAGCACAGCTATGAGCCTGCTGAGACCAAGGCGCCTTCCCACAGAGGGCGGACTTCCGGGGTCACAGCTCTGGATGGACTTGACTCATATATTTGACCCAAACGCAGGCCAGAATCAGGAGCCCAGGCCAGCGTGGAGTTTGGGGGAAGAAAGCCCTCCAAGTGGACAGAAGTGACCGAAGGGAGGACGGGTGTGGGTGGGGGAAGAAGCAGCGAGACAGCAGCAGCCCAGCCCGCAAGCTGGTGCGCCTCCTGCTCCGGCCGCGTGGGCCTCGGGACCTGGGCTTCTCCCGTGTCCGCGTGCAGAGCCGCCAGAGAGCAGAAATGCAGATCTCCCGCGCACAGGGCCTCTTCCAACTGCACAGGAAATGAGGCCAGGACACCCCGAGGACAAGGCCATGGATCCCCAAACAGACCGGAGTCTGAGTGCACGCCGATGGACTTGAAATGCACTCTCCCGAGAGTTCTTACCGAGTGAACCTGATCTCAAACTGCCAGGAAGTGCATACCAACATTTCTTCATTATTGCATTGTTTTAGAAACCCCTAGGACAGTGTGATACTAAAGCTCCAAATAGGAGAGAAATCTACCCAGGCCCTACCTGAGACCTGGGCGTGCCAACTCACAGCGGGACCGGGAGGCTGGGTGGCGGGATCTCTAAGCCAGGACGGCGACGCCAGCGCTCTCTGACCCTGAGCCCAGAGGTGCTGCACACGGCGGCTCCAGCCAGCAGACACCGCTTTACTGAGGCTCCTGGCCGCGCCCTCGGCTGACACGGGGTGCTTCTCGAGCGCCCACTAAACACTTGCGTACCCGAGGCTTTCACTCCAGGCTCCATTGCCTCCCACACGCGAAACGCCGCTGGGGGAAGGGCAGCCAGGCTCCCCTCCACACCGGAGGGCGCGTCACTGGGACGCAGGCTATTGGGGAGCCCCCTCTCGCCTGGGAGCTGGAGGAGCCCTGTGTGGGTGCACCAGGTGCAGCACGGGGACGTGTTCCAGAAAGCAACAGGCGCCGGCCTCACCCAACCGGGAGGTGACAGCGCTGTGACGCAAGCATTGCCGCTGTACAGTCAGAAGCTTGGACTGGCAGGGCCTGGCGTCCATCTGTGTGCGGCCAGGGAGCCGTGAGGACGACGTCCTGGGAAAGAGGCCCAGGACGGCGGAGGAGCACCGGTCCAGCAGCACCGACCCGCCCGGCATGGTGCCCGCTGACCCACACGATGCTCCCGAAAGCCACGCTGCCCTCCTTCCCACTCCACAGCTGGACATTGGCTCAAGGTGGGCGGTTGCCTCTGAAGGACCCGCCAGTGCCGGGCAGAAGCGTGTGCAGGTCAGCAGTCTCCTCAGCCACAGCCAGGGCCGCAGGGTCCTCCTGGCCTCCTCCCAGGCCCGGCTCTCCACGCACAGCCCTGGCTCCGGTGCCACCCGCACGGCGGGAATCTGCAGGAGCTGGAAATGCTCAGGCCCCGCCGACTGCAGAACCAGGCGCTGGGCTCCTGAGCTCAGGTCTGACAACCTGGGCGGAAGAGTGCCACCCACGTGCCCGCGGGAGACAGACATCCAGACCCTCGTAGGTGGCTCCTCCGCCACGGCTGGGAGTGACACCTCAGTCACACTCCTGTCCGCCCTCCAGCCCTTGTCCCACATCACGGAGCCACTATGGGCCTTATCATCTTCATGTCCTTCTTTTCCTTATGCACAGCCTTTAACAAAATGTGAACACTAACCCAGAGAACTACAGTGACTACACAGTGCAGGCCTGTGAGGGCAATTTTCCCTCCTTTCTTCATCACAGGGCAATGTCCACGCTCATGGTCCATGCTCACTGACCACGCTCACTGGCCATGCTCATGGTCCATGCTCACTGACCACGCTCACTGGCCATGCTCACTGGCCATGCTCACTGACCACACTCATGGTCCACACTCACTGACCACGCTCATTGACCACGCTCATGGTCCATGCTCACTGGCCATGCTCACTGACCACACTCATGGTCCACGCTCACTGACCACACTCACTGACCACACTCATGGTCCATGCTCACTGGCCACGCTCATTGACCACACTCATGGTCCATGCTCACTGACCACACTCATTGACCACGCTCATGGTCCATGCTCACTGACCACGCTCATTGACCACACTCATGGTCCATGCTCACTGACCACACTCATTGACCACGCTCATGGTCCATGCTCACTGACCACGCTCATTGACCACGCTCATGGTCCATGCTCACTGACCACGCTCACTGGCCACACTCATGGTCCATGCTCACTGACCACGCTCACTGGCCATGCTCATGGTCCATGCTCACTGACCACACTCACTGGCCACGCTCATGGTCCATGCTCACTGACCACACTCACTGGCCACGCTCATGGTCCATGCTCACTGACCATGCTCACTGGCCACGCTCATGGTCCATGCTCACTGACCACACTCACTGGCCATGCTCACTGGCCACACTCACTGGCCATGCTCACTGGCCATGCTCACTGACCACACTCATGGTCCATGCTCACTGACCACACTCATTGACCACACTCATGGTCCACACTCACTGACCACACTCATTGACCACGCTCATGGTCCATGCTCACTGACCACGCTCACTGACCACACTCATGGTCCACGCTCACTGACCACACTCACTGACCATGCTCACTGGCCATGCTCACTGATCATGCTTATGGTCCACGCTCACTGGCCAAACTCATGATCCACACTCATTGGCCACGCTCACTGCCCTCACTCACTGGCCATGCTTGCTGACCACTGTCCTCGTTCGATGAGGGCTGAAACTCTTGTGGAGCCACAGAGAGGCTGGTGGGGCCAGCACCACTGTCACCTGCCAATATTGAACCATAAATATCCCATAAAGCCCAAAGCTTTGGGCCTGTTCTGGTGAGGCCATGGACGCTGTGCCTTCAGTGTTCAAAGTGAAATCTGGCAACCTGGCTGCTCCAGGTACAGGCCTGACCCTGGCACCCATGCTGTGTGATGGAGCGACCACCACCCAAGGAAACACTTGCTGGCACCCTGATGTGATGAGGGGGTTCTGTCCGCCAGCCTTCTGAGACAACCTGTGCCCAGTGTGAGCTGAGCTGGCCTGAGACCCTGGTCCTGCAAGCTGGAGGGGCCTCCTGGATTCTATTACATCACAGTTCTGCTGGGTGTGCATCTATTCCATCACACTTCTGCTGGGTGTGTGTTCTATCCCATCACACTCCTGCTGGGTGTGCATCTATTCCATCACACTCCTGCTGGGTGTGTGTTCTATTCCATCACACTCCTGCTGGATGTGCATCTATTCCATCACACTCCTGCTGGGTGTGTGTTCTATTCCATCACACTCCTGCTGGGTGTGTGTTCTATCCCATCACACTCCTGCTGGATGTGCATCTATTCCATCACACTCCTGCTGGGTGTGTGTTCTATTCCATCACACTCCTGCTGGGTGTGTGTTCTATCCCATCACACTCCTGCTGGATGTGCATCTATTCCATCACACTCCTGCTGGGTGTGTGTTCTATTCCATCACACTCCTGCTGGGTGTGTGTTCTATCCCATCACACTCCTGCTGGATGTGCATCTATTCCATCACACTCCTGCTGGGTGTGTGTTCTATCCCATCACACTCCTGTTGGGTGTGTGTTCTATCCCATCACACTCCTGCTGGATGTGCATCTATTCCATCACACTCCTGCTGGGTGTGTGTTCTATTCCATCACACTCCTGTTGGGTGTGTGTTCTATCCCATCACACTCCTGCTGGATGTGCATCTATTCCATCACACTCCTGCTGGGTGTGTGTTCTATTCCATCACACTCCTGCTGGGTGTGTGTTCTATCCCATCACACTCCTGCTGGATGTGTGTTCTATCCCATCACACTCCTGCTGGGTGTGTGTTCTATTCCATCACACTCCTGCTGGGTGTGTGTTCTATCCCATCACACTCCTGCTGGGTGTGTGTTCTATCCCATCACACTCCTGCTGGGTGTGCATCTATTCCATCACATTCCTGCTGGGTGTGTGTTCTATTCCATCACACTCCTGCTGGGTGTGTGTTCTATTCCATCACACTCCTGCTGGGTGTGTGTTCTATTACATCACACTCCTGCTGGGTGTGCGTTCTATCCCATCACACTCCTGCTGGGTGTGTGTTCTATTACATCACACTCCTGCTGGGTGTGTGTTCTATTACATCACACTCCTGCTGGGTGTGCGTTCTATCCCATCACACTCCTGCTGGGTGTGCATCTATCCCATCACACTCCTGCTGGCTGTGCATCTATCCCATCACACTCCTGCTGGGTGTGCATCTATCCCATCACACTCCTGCTGGGTGTGCATCTATTCCATCACACTCCTGCTGGATGTGCATCTATTCCATCACACTCCTGCTGGGTGTGCATCTATTCCATCACACTCCTGCTGGGTGTGCATTCTTTTACAACACACTCCTGCTGGGTGTGCATCTATTCCATCACACTCCTGCTGGGTGTGCATTCTTTTACAACACACTCCTGCTGGGTGTGCATCTACTATAGCACCATCTATTTCCACTTGTGAAGGCGGCACTAAACCTGCCATAAGATCAGTCTCTGGTTATGAGAAATATATTTGTTTAGAAATATTTTTAAACAGTAAGATCCCCAACAAAAAGCACAAAACTCGAAAATGTGGCCCTCAGTTGACTGGAAAAGGACCCCTGGGCCGAGTGTCCCCGTGTCCCCGCTCAGGGACACATGCACACCGGGGGTGACTCAGGCGCCTCGCCCCACCATGAGACCAAGGCCGTCTCCATCCATGTGGTGAGTAGGCGAATTCACGTGTGTGCAGAAGCACAGGACTGGGTTGGAAGGTCTGTGAGGAGGATTCTCTGAAAGGTCAGGGGCCTCTGGGGGGACCTGGCCGAAGGCAGCAGCCCCTACCTTGACTTTTCCAAACAAGTCTGATCCCCGGGGTGTTTTGCTAGAATCTCTGTTTAGTCTTTAAAGGCACGACCTTGTAGAAGCATGTGCTTTCTCAAGGATACCTACCCTGCTGATTGTCACTAGAGGTTAATTTTAGTTCAAGCTGTTAGGACAATAAAATCCAAAGGAGGCAGGCGAACGGGGCTCCTTGGCGGCGATAGCCGAGTAGTGCCTTAGCCCCTCTTTCACTGAAACGTGTGTTAATCATTCATCCGTCACTGAGGGTCTGCTGGTCAGTCCCGGCCACCGCGCAGACCTGCACATCTGAGGACACACTGGACACTGTCTTAAGAGTGCTAAACGCAGGCCTCAGGCTTATGCTTACCCAAGTGAGAGACCTCCAGACTATCACGTGGCCTTGTTGGTCATAAGCAGACATGATGGGAAAGGACAGGTTACTGTGGAAACCAGTGCAAGGTGGAGCCAACAACACCATGGCCTGGCTGGCCCCTGGGTCAGAGGCCGGCAGAAGCCGAGGCTGCGTCAGCTTAGGGGCCATAACTGTTCCTGCAGACACTTAGTTGTTCAAGAAAAATACCCAAGACTCTAAGTCAGTGGTTCTCAACCTCCCAATGCCGCGACCCTTTCACACAGCTCCTCATGCTGTGGTGACCCCCAACCATAAAGTTATTTTCGTTGCTACTTCATAACTGTAATTTTGCTACTGTTATGAATCGTCATGTAAATATCTGATATGCAGGATGTATTTTCATTGTTACAAATTGAACATAATTAAAGCGTAGTGATTAATCACAAAAACAATATGTAATTATGTATGTGTTTTCCGATGGTCTTAGGTGACCCCTGTGAAAGGGTTGTTCGATCCCCAAAGGGGTCGCGACCCACAGGTTGAGAACCGCTGCTCTAAGTTACTCCATACGATAAATATCAGGTAGCTTGGGACAGAGTAAAGGTTTCACAACCCCATTCTCTCTGAAATCACCCACCGCGAGAACAAGACAGGGGCTTGCCGTGGGACTAGTAGATTCCTTGAGCCCCAACCCTACGGTGAGCAGAGCCTGCACAGCAAAGGCTGCACCTGGGGCACGGAGACCCTCAGGGAAGAGTGTCGGGGGGGGGGGGGCACCTGCAGACCTCAGGCCACACCCGGGCCCCACAGCCCTGGGAGCCAGCATCTTCCTGAGGGTGGAGAGATTCATAATGGCCAGCAGCCTCCCTGGGGAGAAATAAACATTCAACCAATTCTCTCTCTGTCGCGGGGGGGGGGGGGGGGGGGGCGCGCACACACACACACACATACACAGCGCTAGTGAGAATTAGGAAAGACCCTGGCAGGCTAGAACACACCTTGGGCTGCTCTCTAACACGCGTCACTTCCATGATAAGGAAGCTGCCCGAGTCCCCACTTACACTAAATGAAAGGGGAGGACCGTGTGGCCCATAGGAACACCCACCAGATTGCCGTTCCGAGGGCAGAGGACATCAAGGCCATGCACCTCCGTGAGATCCAAGAACGTGACGACAGCAGTCGCTTCGTTAAAGCAAATCAAACCAGTGATGCACACAAGTTAGGGGATGAGTGGGGAGTGGGGAGGCACAAAGGCATCAGAAACCAGCTGACAGGGGTCAGGAGACAAAGGAGGAAAGAAGTGATGGTGTTATTTCAACAGCGAAAGGGAACAGGCATTAGGTTGCAGAGAGCATGGTGGGCAGGGTGGAGTAGCTTGAGAAAAGGCAATGGAATTAACAGAGTGACAACGCAACAGAAAGACACGAGGACAAAGATCCAAAACACGCAAGACAGAGGCCCTGAAGCAGAGACTTACGGAGTGGCGCCTACGCCCGAGTTATAATGAAAGTAAACTTCCAGAAATAAAAGAAGCTTTTCTCCTGGATTCTCTTACCCAGGCGCCAGCCAAGGAAATTCCCGGGCCTTCTGGCCACACTCCGAGCCAGCAGACCGGGAGCCATCCTAGTGGGGGCAGCCTGGGCGCGCACGGGCTGCTGGGAGCCCGCAGTGGCAGCGCTTCGGCAGAGATAGCGGTGGAGGTAGGAAGGCGCTGGTGCTCCGCAGAGATGGGGCGCAGCGGGGCCCTCACCCTCCCGGACACCTGCTTCCCACCCCCTCCAGATGCTCCTGAAATGTGAGGCCGGGCCTGGCCCCAGGACTTTCCGACGCGCAGACAAGCGTAAGAACGGCTGCTTTCACCAGCAAGCCGGCTCCCGGCAGAGCCAGGCGGCTCTTGGCAGGACCCGGGCTGCCCTCCTGCAGGGCAAGCAGGGGCTGCGGTTCCCGGGGCCTGTGAGCCGGGCCTCACGCAGAACCTCCGGGGCCCGGACCTCAGTCTCCTCACAGCCTCCAGGTGACACAGGCCTGCAGCCAGGACACAGGACAGGAGGACCAGGGGCTCAGAGCGACCTGGACGGAGCTGACCCCGATGTGGGCAGCGATGCGGGGCAGCGACGAGGGAAGATGCCAGACCAAAGTAGAGTTGGGAATTTCACATGGAAATGGAAGAAAGCAATGCCAAAGCCATAACTCAAGAAGACACTCTTAGTTGGCACCCTCACACACTATATTTTAAATATATTTTATTGATTTCAGAGAGGAAGGGAGAGGAGAGAGAGATAGAAACATCAAAGATGAGAGAGAATCATTGATAGGCTGCCTCCTGTACACCCCCCACTGGGGACTAAGCCCGCAACCCAGGCATGTGCCCTTGACCGGAATCGAACCCGGGACCCTTCAGTCCTCAGGCCAACGCTCTATCCACTGAGCCAAACCAGCTAGGGCTATTTTAGACATTTTGGTTTTGCTACCACAGTAGCCTGGGTGGCGGGGGCTTGCCCGGGTCCCTGTGCCCAGGCATATGCCCAAGGCCGCTGCAGGAGCAGCACGCGTTGCTCCACTTCCTGAAGTCAGGCTGAGTCATGAAAGGAAGTCCAACAACTTGCAAACCTTCCAAACTGTTTCTCTGTGGTACTTTATCTTTCCTAAATTCAGCAGCTCGGAATTCCAGCGACAGCAAAACGGCCCTCTCCCCTACCCCGGACAGGGGAAGCCCGGGGCCAGGGCTCCAGCCCAGAGCACAGTGCCCCGCATCACCTCCTCCCGCACAGGCTCCTCAGGTGCACCCGCCTCCCACGGGTGCGCCCGCCTCTCAGCCCTCAGCCGCTGCTGCTCCCGGGCTCTTTGGTGAGCACCTGTTCCCAGGAAGGAGTCTTGTTCTGCTGAACTTGATGGAACAGACGAAGCCACACTTTCTTCATTTTGCCTTAATGAGGAACATGTTCCCTCTTCAAACCTTCCTTTAAAGGACAGAAACCCGGATCCCAAATATTTTGAGAAAATGATGTTGGAGTTGCTTTTACTGCAGAGAACATAATAAGTACTAAGGTTTCTCAATTCTGAATCCTCTGGAACAAAAGTGCTTTATTCTTCCAGAAACCAGACTGAGCGGGTGTGCTTAACCCGAGGACCCCTCCCTGTTCTCCGAGGCCGGCCTCCCCTGCACTGCTCCAGGGAGAACGGAACCACTTCCGTTCCTGTCACTGAGCCAGACTGTGACAGTGCATGTGTGTGCTGTGTGCAGGTGTGCAGTGTGTGCATGTGCATGTTGTGTGTGCTGTGTGTACCTGCTATGTGTGCATGTGCTGTGTGTGTGCATGTGCATGCTATGTATGCCTGTATGTACCTGCTATGTGTGCAATGTGCATGTTGTGTGTGCTGTATGTACCTGCTATGTGTGCATGTCCATGTTGTGTGTGCTGTATGTACCTGCTATGAGTGCATGTCCATGTTGTGTGTGCTGTATGTACCTGCTATGTGTGCATGTGCACGCTGTGTGTGCTGTATGTACCTGCTGCGTGTGCAGTGTGTATGCATGTGTGTGTGCTGTATGTACCTGCTATGTGTGCATGTGCATGCTGCGTGTGCTGTATGTACCTGCTATGTGTGCTGTATGTACCTGCTATGTGTGCATGTGCATGTTGTGTGTGCTGTATGTACCTGCTATGTGTGCATGTGCATGCTGCGTGTGCTGTATGTACCTGCTATGTGTGCTGTATGTACCTGCTATGTGTGCATGTCCATGCTATGTGTGCTGTATGTACCTGCTATGTGTGCATGTGCATGCTGCGTGTGCTGTATGTACCTGCTATGTGTGCTGTATGTACCTGCTATGTGTGCATGTGCATGCTGTGTGTGCTGTATGTACCTGATATGTGTGCATGTGCATGCTGTGTGTGCTGTATGTACCTGCTGCGTGTGCTATGTGTGTGCATGTGTGTGTGAGGCTGCTGTGTTGAATGGGAGATTGTCACTATGCTGAGGATGAAAGGGTCAGGCCAGAGGCTGTGGACAAGATACGGGGTCTCTTGGTGCTGCCGTCACGTCCCACGGTCAGGTCCCCTTAAGGAAATGGGTGCTCAGGAGTCAGCGTGGACAAGTGCACTCACAGCGGTTAGGAAGGTAGGAGGAGGAGCGTGCTTTTCTCTCGAGTCCCCAGGACGCACCGGCTGTGGCTCAGGTGTAGCGTGGCCTCTGGACCTGCCTCACACGCGTGCTGGACGACCAATGCCTGTCCACTCGGCCCCACACAGAGCCAGCACTGGCCGCCTGTGGCTTCTGCCCTCCATGTATGGCGAGTGTGACTGAGGACTGAATTTTCAATCTTATGTCATTAAGTACTTGAGTATGAATGGCCATGTGAGGCCGTGGGGGCGCACAGGACAGCGTGGCAACAGATTCTTGGCCGGGAAGCTGGGAAAGGCCTGCCTTCACCTGGGCCAGTGTCGGAGGTGGAGGAGCACAGAGTGCTCCTTAAGACCAAGGCGTGGGCTGTGGGGGGGTGGGGGGTCTAATAGATCAAATCACCACGGGGAGGCTGTGTGGCCCTCCCAACACCGCTCCTACTTAGGCCGGATGTGGTGACTCCGGGCCTTATTTTTATTAAGGAGAGACGCATTTACCCCAAACGCCTCAGCTTTGTATCGTAGCTCATATGGATCCACTGGGACCTGAGGAGGGAGTGTGAGGGTGCCAACGCGTGCAGAGAAGGCGCGCTGGGAGCAGAGCACACACATTTCTACAACAGGGGCTCCAGCTGGACGTTTTTAAAGTGCATGACCTGTGCCCCCAAAAGTCACCGTGTCCTAGCGCTTCAGGTGCCGTGAGCCCTGGGGAGGGGTGTCCCTGCGCGCTGGGGACAGCTGCCAAGGAAACTCCCAGGGGTCCTGGCAGGGTCCCCAGGACATGGTCAGGGAACAGACTTGCAGCACAGTCCAGAGCCACGCTGCCTCTGGGCCCTCCCACTCTGTCTTCTACAATCGCTTTCTCCCGCATGCCTGCTTTTTCAGCCCCAGGTTAGCAGAGGCTGTTCAGTTCCTGATCGCTGGGAGCCAACCTGCCAGGAGCCGACCTGCCAGGAGCCAACCTGCCGGGAGCCGACCTGCCGGGAGCCGACCTGGAGCATCTGGCCCCTGATCCTTGGCAGCCGCTCTGCTCCGCGTCTGCTCAGCCCGTCTCTAGCCGCCCGCCGCACGCCTGGGCACATCGCTTTGCAGGTGCGGTCCCAGAGCCTGAGCCCTTCCAGCAAATGGTGGAATCCACCGCACGTGCCTGGTTTGCTCCGGCCAACCACGCTGCCCCCAGCGAGGGGCTTCAGAGCCACTTCCCTGAACTGGACGTTTCTAGTTCAAGCCCCCACTCCTAAAAGTTTTATTACAAAGTCTAACACAGACACACGGATGAGCCCTGGCTACAAGGTGTTCCCGCGTGTGTGTGTGTGTGTGTGTGTGTGTGTGTGTGTGTGTATCAGGGCCAGGGAGGACACAGCTACAGAGCATCCCGAAACGGCCCGCAGCTCCCCATCTGCTGCACCCTGAGGCGCAGAAGCCAAGCCACGTACACCGAGAAACCATGTCCTCATGAGAAAGAATCCACATGAAACAGCTGGACAGCGAATTGTCCGGCAGAAAAGCACAGAGGAAAAATGCTGAGCACTGTTATTCAAGAGGGAAATATTCAAATTACCTTGTGCAGAAAATGCCACAAACGCACGCACTCTCTCCGAGGACCCTTTCCCACTCACTCATCCCTACAGGCCGCGAGCACGTGCTGAGGATACGGGCCTCTCTCACCCCCGCAGGCCTCCTGGCCTCCTGACTACGAGCTCCCACAGAGCCCACACATAGTCCTTCTCTGTCTTCTCCCGGTCTCTCTCTCTACCTCTCTCTCTCTCTCTCACACACACACACACACACACACCTGTATAGGCAGGCCTGCATCTGTACACAGCAAATAACAACTCACTGCCACTTACCTCATTAAGGCCATGTATGTGTTTTTAAAAATATATCACATCTTTCCCTTTAAGTGAGTATCAGTTGGACATATTCATAATTTGTGGGGAAGTATGGGACTTGGTTGGAAGGTCTGTAAAGAGGATTCTCCAAAAGGTTGGGGGCCTCTGGGGGGACCTTGCTGAAGGTAGAACCCCCTATATTGACTTTTCCAAACAAGTCCGATCCCCTGGGTATTTTGCTAAAATCTCTATGTTTAGTTTTTAAAGACCTGACCTTGTAGAAGCATGTGCTTTCTCAAGGATACTTACCCTGCTGATTGTAACTAGAGGTTAATTTTAGTTCAAGCTGTTGTTATAATAAAAGCCTAAGGAGGTGGGCAATCAAGGCTGCTTTGTTCCTAAAGCGAAGCAGCCCCTTAGCCTTCTCTTTCACAGAAACGTGTGTCAGAGTAATCTGTTCATCCGTCACTCAGGGTCTGCTGGTCAGCCCCAGCAATAATTTGGTTCACAAAGACTCCACACTTGTGCAAAGCCCACAGGGGTTCCAGGCACAGGCATACCATGGCTGATTCACAGTCCTTCACAGCATGCAGCCCTTTCCCCTTCCTTTTCTTTTATTGCTCTTACAAAATAAAATGTTGCAATGAATTACTGTATGCATATACTTCTCCACCTTTGTCAATTTATGTGTGAAATAAGTTCCTAACAATGAGGTTGTTCAGCCAAAGCACATGTGTGTCTAAAAGGGGGAACTGGGCACATCGTAATGGTGTCAACAATAAACAAATAAATAAGCAAGTTTCAGAAGCTCCCACCCAACAGCTGTGCCAGTGCCCTTGGCTGCGCCACCCTCTGCCCACATCTTGCCACAGAGCAAACCACGCCGCTGCGGGAGCAGGGCATTCATGCACCAGGTCCCTGCCTGTCTAGCTGCTTGCTAGTTCTTGACTGACTTTCCTGTTGGACTGTGCTTATTCTCCTACGTGATTTGGAAGACCTCACTGCATATTTTATCCTATCGATACTTTGACCACAGGCATTAAAAATAAGTTTACCTTATACTTTCCCCATTTATTTATATCTATTTTTTATTCCCCTGAGAACTTGCTTAAAATTTTATAAATCATGCCCATCAATCTTTCTTCTATCACGGTTTCATATTTTCTGTCCCATTTACAAAGGCCTTCTTCTCTCCACAATTATTTAAAAACTCACCTAAGTTTTCTTATAGAGCTTTTATGATTTCACTGTTATATTTTTATTCATTGTTCAACCTGGAGTTTATCTATCTTACCTAATAATAGACAAACATGTAAATTGACAGTCCTTCCATTATGTGCACCAGCCAATCAGGAGAGTATGCAAATTAACCCAACAAAGATGGCGGTTAATTTGCATACGTAGGCGTGCAGCAGCAGAGTGGGAGTGGTGAAGACTGAAGGCTCTGGCCGGAGCGAAGGCCTGGGTCCTGGGTGCTGGAGGAAAACTGGTGCCGGCAGCCAGGGGAAGGGAAGGCCTATTACACGAACCTCTTCGTGCAATGGGCCTCTAGTATATATATAAAAGCCTAAGCGACTGTTATGACCGGTTGACTGGAACGACTGGTCGCTATGACATGCACTGACCTCCAGGGGGCAGATGCTCAATGCAGGAGCTGCCCTCTGGTGGTCAGTGTGCTCCCGCAGCGTGAGTGTCGCTGTGGGAGCCGGGGTCATGGCTGGCGAGCACAGCTGTGGCGGTGGCAGGCAGTGGTAGCGGCGGGCGGCGGGCGGTAGGCAGCGGTGGCCAGTGCAGCGGGGAGCAGAAGCTGTGGGGCGCCCGGCCCTGGCTCGGGTTCCTCCCCAGCCTCCTGCCTCTTCGGCACTGCTACATCCCTCAGGGGATGTCAGACTGCCAGTTTCGGCCTGATCCCTGAAGGCCCGGCAGTCCAACATCCCCCGATGGGTCCCAGATTGGGAGAGGGTGCAGGCTAGGCTGAGGGATCCCACCCGTGTAAGAATCCATGCACCAGGCCCTAGTTTTGGTATAAAGAACAAAGCTTTATGTTCTTCCAAATTATTAGCCAGTTTTCCCAAGACCTTTAATTAACAATAACCTCTTCTCCCCCTGACGGCAGGGAAGTGCCATCCTTGCCTTGTAATAACTTTCCATGTGTAATCTGGGTTTGTCAGTCCACTTAACATTGTAGCTTTGCCTTAAGATCCTGTAGAATTTGCCATTCCTTATCACCCCTAGTTTTATTTTTTCTCTGGGTCTTCTCGTAAGTTCCTTTAAATTTTTTCATCAATCTAAGGTGGAAAATTGTGTCTTAGGCATAACCACTTGCTCAGTGTGGTGTTTACGTCCTGCCAAGGCACAGAGGGAGGCCAGGCCCCGCCTAACCCCCTGCAGGGGCTGATCCCATTCCCCAAGTCCTATGTTGGATCCTAATTCCCTTCCTCTGAACGGGACTCTGGAAACAGGGCTTCCACAGAGGCTAGTAAGTTAAAATGAAGTCTTTAGGGTGGGCCCTGTCCATATGCCTGTCCGCATAGAAAGGGGACACTAGGGCGAGACACACCCGGGAAGATGATGGGGATGCAGAAGCAGGCTCAGTCCACAGGCCTCTGACACCTGGGTCTCAGACTCCAGCCCCCCAGCCGGAGACTCGATGCTGAAATTCCACCTGTGTCACAATATTCCCACAGTGGCTGGAGAGGCATGTGAAATGGCCCCTTTCTCCTGCTCCCTTCCCACCCCTAAGGACTCTTTGTACTTCCCCTCCTGGCCCTGTGACAGGGGCATGTGCAGGCCATCTTCCTGCTGGGGAAGCAGACACGAAGGCTGCTGTGCTCTCTGCCCGCTGTGCTCTCTGCCAGGGCTGTGCCCACTCACAGCCTAGAGCTGTGCTGGGGGGCAGGGGTGGGGTGCTTCGCTCACTGTACCCACTGCTGGGGGCTGTGCTGGGGGGGCGGGGGTGTCTGTACTCACTGCCCAGGCTGCGCTCACTGTGAGGGGGACTGCCACCCTTCACCAGCTGCCCGCAGGGCTCTGCTCACGCTGGATGGCCAGTGGGAAGTCGGCTGAAGCTGAGGGAAGAGATGCTGTCACATCTCTCATTGATTTGGGGTTTTTTGGTCCAAGTCATATTGAATTTGCTTAATGTTTCAACACAAAACTATAAAGATAAATTACATAGTTTCCAGAACTACAGGTGACGTGTGAAACTGACGTGTCCGCCGGAGCTGAGCCCATGGCCTTGCGCTGCCTCTCAGCTCCCAGTCCACTCACGTGGCTCCACTCCTCAGCGCGAAGCCCGGGGCAGACCCTTGCTTTCACTCTCTGCTAGAGCAGTGGGCATGGATCTGGTTCTGAATTAGAAACACCTCGGGCTGGGGCCTGGAGGAGCAGCAACATTCAGAGTCTTCCCAGCAGGTTGGCTTAGGCGGCTCCTAGCTGGGCACCGCCAGCATCCCAGCATCCTCACCCAGGCCGCGAAGGAATGAGGTGTGCATTGCGAGCTCCTGAAAATCAGAATGGACCTGGCAAGGCCGCCCTCCCTGCAGACACACTTTCTGCCGGAGCCCAGCTCCCAGGCAACAGAGAAGCCCAATCCTGGGACCCTCCCCGCTCCAGCGAGCTCCTCTCCCTCCTCCCCGCTGTCACTTCCTTCACACAGGGCGACCATCAGCTGATTGGTGTTGCTAAAAAAACAAAAAAGGAAGTGGTGGACTTCCCCTGCAAGCATGTGCAGCAGCTCTAAACGCAGAGAAAGAAGAGAACTAGCACTGAGGACATGACACAGTGTAAGTCCACGCCTGTTCTGGGAGCAGAGCAGCGCGTGGAAACCAGCACGGGCCTGACAGACACAGAGCAACGTGGGCCCCAACGCAGAGGGCGACCCCGCCCAGCTGCTGCAGGACAGCGGAGGGCTGGAGAAACCTTGGACATGACCGAGCCCTGGGGAGCCGAGGGGAAGCCAAGCCCTCTTCAAACCCTCCGCTGTGGCACCCGAGCAGCAGCAGAAGGCCCTCTCCAAGAAAGGCCTGCGTGTGCAGAGGCGCATGGCCAGCTGCAAAGAGCAGGGAGCCCCAGTCCCCACACACGCTGGTCAGGGGCTCACATTCCCTGTGCACAGGTCACCTGCCTCCTCTCTTGTGCGGCACCGGCTAAGAGAGGGCCACACAACAGACGCAGCCTTAGAAGACTGACTCCCAGTTAAAATAAAGGCCAGCCCTCTGGTGGAGCAAAATACCAAGCAGACCACGGAAGCAAACCCTGTGCGGGAGGGTACGATGAGCAGGGGGTCGGGGCAGAGATCAGGAAGCAGCAAGAGAATGTCCACACTGGCACCAGCAATAACAAGCAAGAGCCCAATGTGTCAGCAACAAATAAAGAACGAAACACACTCCCCGGAAATTAACCACCTGCTCGCTACAATGTAAGACAGGAGGTGGACTACAGGTCCTTCCTGACCCACAGGTCAGCCCCGCGGCTCCATGAAACATGCAGAGGGCAGCGCGGGGACGAGGGCCGGCCTCGGGACTCTGCTGGTGCTGCCAGTCAGGGGGAGCCTCGCGTCCCCCAGTGGCAGGCGCTCTCCCCTTGGCCGAGTAAGCCCACAGTCATTGAGAGCCAGGGCTCCCCATCCCTAGCAGTAGCTGTTGATGAAAAAAAGAAAGGTGCAGAATGATACTGGTATTAAGAAGACACACACACACAAGGTTGTGTCTCCTGAAGATACACACATACACACACAGGACAACCAAGTGGAGAAAATCCCTCCCGTTGCCCCCAGGGGTGCAGGTGCCTGTCACCTCTGAAATCCTCACTAATGGACTGGTGCATCCATTACACAACTGAACACTTTTCAGAAAGAAAACGATGGAGAGTTCTCTCACCGTGGAGGTCAGAGAAAACTGTTTTAGAAACGGAACTCCCTCACCGCCCACCTGTCTGGGAGTGCTATCATTAGCTCCGCCCAGGACGGCAGGGGCCGGCTCCCAGGGCCACCCACCAGGAGGGGCTGCAGCAGAGGCGTCAGCTCTCACCCGCTGGTGCCAGGTACCTGTGCCCACGCGGCCTCCATCCTGCATCACAGTCACACCCACAGTGATCGTCCCGTCAACGAAGACTAAGAGTAGCTTTAAAACACAGTGTGGGACTGGAGCCCAGTGGGGACTCAGAAACTCTCAGCCACTGTTGGTACAGATATGATGAGGCTAATTCCAGCAGGTCATGAACACAGCAGTTTCATCAGAGGCTGATGGAACCTTTCGGCTCAGCAGGGCTGAAGATATATATTATTGCCTCCTGGAATAGCTGAAAGCATTTCCCCAAACCTGAAAATCTACGTTATTACCTGCAGCTGGCCAAACAGCTGAACAACTGTAGGCATTTCCCCAAACCTAAAGATTTGCATCTATTATTGCCTGCTGCCTGATAGCAGTGCAGCTCCCCCACACCTGGCCACGCCTGCTGTGTACCAAACCTCAACCTTTGAAATGTGTATCTGCTTTGCCTTAGGGCAATTTGTGTTAATGAAGAGCCAAGGGTCCAGAGACTCAGAGAACTTGGTTGCTGTAGCTAAGTCTCCTCTGGCTCCCCCTGTATTACAAATTTATATTTCTAGTCTCTTTATTACTTAAACGCAGCCCTTCTCCAGATTCCCGAACCCTTCTAGATGCTGGATAACACCCCGGCACAAATATTCAGGAACTGGGACTGAGGCATTAGAGCCATCCGATGATTAAGATACAATGCACCCTGGACTCTGCCTCCGCCCCAGCAAGGGCTGAGACTCTTGGAAAGGGGAGCAGAAGGCCACCGTCTTCCGAGAGCGGACCCCAGGAGTTCTGGTCCCCAAGCTGCTCCCAGAACCAGCGCGCCCACTCCACAGAGGTGTGCGAGGACAGGACACGGCCCGTGCACGTCACGCACATGGCGCTGAGGACCTGCCGCATGATCTGTGCTTACCTGCTCGGCCAAGGTGCTCCCAGCACTCCGCCTACTGGAGCAAGGGCTGCTCCCCCAGAGCGCCACCCACCACTGCACGGCACTGCTCGCTGCCTTCACCCCTCGCCCGCTCACCCACTCACTGCTCTGGGACCAGCCTCAGCCAGCTGTCCGGGGAAAGCCCGGACTCGCCACTCCCCGGAAAGTACAAAGTCCCACAGTCAGATGATAAAACATCAGTGTCGGACAAATACAGAGGTGACATTGAGGCTGATTTTAAATGGAGACGCCAATGGCTAAAATGGAGTTAAAAATCATCTTTCACTATTATGAGTCAAGTCATGTTCTGATGGAAGAAATAGAAAAGTTCTACGCTACAAATAAATAAATAACCACAGAAATCCTAAGGGTGGGAGGTGTTCCCATCAATGACAAGGGCTCACAGCAGGGAAAGTGCATCTCAGTGCAGTGGGAGGCGGGTTAAGACACCACAGGTCAAGCAGAGGCTCTAAGTAATTGGCAGGAAATGCTTTCAGACAGCCAGTCCCACACTCACACCAACCGGCGCTTCGTTATTAGTGTGTGTGCAGCGAGACTGAAGAGAAACTATCCGACTGGAGCAAGAAGACGGGGGCGGGGGGGGGGGTCCAGAAAAGCAGAGAGAAAAGTGGAACTGATAGGCTGTTTGGTCTGACTCAGTGGGAAGCTGTGTCAAGAGTTTGAGCTCAGTCTCAGAGTATCGGGGAGACTCATGTAACCGGCACAGGACCCCCTGGGAACACAGCACACAAGCATTTACCCAGGAAAGTCACAAGGAGACCAGGAAAATGGGACTACATTACACCCCATGGTTCAGCGGAGAACGTCAGCACGTGAAGTGCACCCCGATGGCACACAGCCCGTTCTCGAGTGCTCCTCCCGGCGGCGGCCAGCCGAGGACGGCCGCAGCCCGTTTCCCAGAAGGAAGTCGGCAGACATTGTCCAAAACTGATACAGCCAAACATAAGCAAATAAGCACAGGATACGCAAATGAGGAGAATTCTAGAAGAAAGAGCAATAAAAATTTAAAAGATTGCTTTTGGGGAGCAGTACTACAGAATGAGAAAGTATTGTTATTAATTAAAATTAAGTAAAAAACAAATTAACTCTGGTCGTACTAAAACATTTCCATGACAGCTCAACAGAAACGGGCAGGTTTAATAAGTTAAATTATTATACTGGGCAGAACAGAATGAAGATTTATCAATTAAGACAAAGTGAGAAAGTAGAAGTCACGCGTTGGACATCCAAATGCTCTTTGTAGCTACAGAGTGTCACCCCACAATCCAACGCTTCAGGCCTTTGCTGAACCTCCTGCCTCAGGCCTCTTCCATCCTCCACACCCTGCAGCCAGGCCTGGGTCTCACCCTGACCGCAGCCCATGCTCCCTGTGGCTGCTGCCTGCTCCTGCTGGCAGGTCTCCAACACGCAGCATGCCCGTCTGGAAGGCCAGCACCCCACATCCCTGCTCCCTCCAGTCCTCCAGCACAGCAGGGAGGGGTCCTGCCACCAGCTTCAGGAGCAAGGACTCCGTCTCAGAGCCTGGTACCCCAGGACAGAGGATGCTGCTCCCCACACCCTGCCCATCTTAATCAGGACACCCTCCTTTGCCATGGAGGCATCACCAATATTCTAAATCCTTGCTACCTTCCTCTTCTCATCACCCACCTTTGGCAGCTTCCAAAAATAAATGCACGGTTTCTCCAAGAAATGAAAGAATCAAAAGAGAGTCATTTTTTATTTGTTTAATCTACTACTATATAAACTGAATGTTCTTCCTGCTGGTATGTATTACCTTGGCTAAATTTGATTATACTTAAGATTCCAATTCAACTATCTTTCAAGTTTCATAAGCAAACAGTACATAATTAATTATTAAGGGTAAAAAATTCAAAGTGATACAAGATAACTTTGTCAGACAAAGTTATAACCTAACAGAAAATTTCCCTGATAATAGAGTATCAAAATGAATAAAATTTTCCTTTAAAATTTAATCAGCCTACTTTATTTTTTCAACCTTCTCACAATTCCGCAGTTAAAAAAATAAAAACTCTTTTCCAAGTGAAAAGAAACCAACTCGTTCAAATCAAAGTAGAACAGTGGTTCTCAACCTTCCTAATGCCACGACCCTTTAATACAGTTCCTCATGTTGTGGTGACCCCCAACCATAAAATTATTTTCATTGCTACTTCATCACTGTAATTTTGCTACTGTTATGAATCGTAATGTAAATATCTGATATGCATGATGTATTTTCATTGTTACAAACTGAACATAATTAAAGCATAGTGATTAGTCACAAAAACAATATATAATTATATATGTGTTTTCCGATGGTCTTAGGCGAGCCCTGTGAAAGGGTCGTTCGACCTCCAAAGGGGTCGCGACCCACAGGTTGGCGACCCACAGGTTGAGAACCGCTGAAGTAGAAAGATAAGATGCTAGGACACATCAGGCGATTTCATTCCACCCTCTCCTTAAAAGACTGCCTTTTGATTGCAATTGCTTTTTATGAAAGAGAAAGTTAAGGATGTAGACATTTAAGAAAAATTCTCCCCAAAGGCCTAAATTCCTAATTTTTCCTCCACTCATTTATAGCTAAATTCCAAAAGTGGAAGAAAATGTTAAAACTTGCACAGGCGGGAGAAGAGGCGAGTTAGGGTGTAGTTAGGAAAAGTCTACGACAGTTAAAGTTAAAAAAGCAAAAAGTAGCCCTGATTGTGAAAAGCGCCTCCCATCCCTTGGGCACCGATGGCGGGTGGAGCCGGGGGCTGACAGAGCCCAGGGCCCGTGTCCCCGGTCCGGTGCCAGGGCTGGAGAGCCAGCTGCACATGGACAGGAGGCAGCTCTGCTCCCGGGGCCACTGCCTCCGGAGGATGACCACGCCCCTGCCCGGAGCTGTGCTTTTGCTCTGCAATCCTAGACCGGCAGGAGAGCTGCTGCTTCAACGTGTATCAGTAAGGATGCACCTCCCATTCTCACTTGCAGGCTCCTATGCTAATGGTTATCATTGAAAGTTCAGTGAAGTCCTGATATTTCAGAATCTGCAGAGGGGAAATTGCCTGTCTAATTACTGGAAAGGGCGAGGATTGGGCAATAGAAAAGCAATTTGTTTCCCAAAACACAGTAGCTTGATGGAGTCAGTTCTTTAGCTCAACTCCAAAAAGCTCTAAATAAGGAGGTTTCTTAGTAATTTTGGGGACCTTCATTTAGTGGCAACGCCTGCCCTAACCCGACACAGCTATTTATAGTTGTTATTTATGCCACCTGATGAGAGAATTCACAGTGCAGGTGCAGAGACGGTGTGGGGTCCCAGGCCGCTGTGCTGGGGCAAGGTGTCAGCATGCATGCACCTTTCTAAATTCTCACAGGCGTTCTCAGCGCTGACACTCACATTCTAAATTTGAATTCTAAATTCTGAAAAGTCCTGAGTTAAAAACTTATCTGAGCACAAGGGTCTTGAATAATGATTATGGACATGCAATGTGCTGCATAAGTGATGTCCTACTAAGAAATCTTTGGTTTAAAAACAGAGAGAGTAGACCTGCACTTACAATATTAAATATGAGCCTAAGGAAGGCTAAGGTGGTATTTCTGAAATGCAAACCTAGCAATGAAATGATCTGTCAATTTCATCCCTCGGGAAAGGCAAAGACCTAAAATACACACCTAATTTTTACCTTAGCTTAAACATTAAAACATTCTAGTTAAACTATATAATCCTATATATCTGAGCACTACAGAGTAACAAATCAATTTCTATTTACTGCAAAATTTCTCTAAACATAAAAAGTATGATGTAGAAACAAAATGATTTGATAAAATAATTTTAACTGACCAGATTCCTCACCTTTAGCTCAAATACAAATATATCCATGCACTTGGGGGGAGGGTGTGAAGGGACCATTAATGAATTTAATTGCATTTAATTGAAATGCTTCCAGCATGATACTGATGAATTTGTTCTGACTAAAACCAAGAAATCAGTTAGTATAGTCGATTCCATTGCTTCCAGAAATTCTCCGTCGTTGCATGATTAGCTTTTCATTATGAAGATTCAAATGTCAGACTTCTTAACTACAAGCTGAACCGCTCTGCCGCTTTAAGAAACACGCAATCCGCCAGCCAACAGTTTAACTCGGGCTCAATGAAATCTATGCGAGTCAAGCAAACTCATTAAAACAATCCGCAACACCGTTCCCAACGTGGGAAGATTCAAACTCTATGTCTCCAATGACTGTCTTTCTAGTTTTTGAACATCCAAACAAACAAACATGGATCGCCTTTGAATAGTTATTCAGTTCAGTTTCTAAAAAATTAGCTCAAATGTACGTTTTACTACATAAAACTTGCATGCTCTCCAAGCACTCACTGGCAAATAAGTTGCTTTACCATGAAAACGCGTGGGGAAGGGGGAACCGCTCTAAAGGAGCAGGTCGGGAGGGCTCCTGCGCTCCGCCCTGCGCCCCCCGCGGTGGGACCGGCCCGGCCCGGGAGTAACTGAAATGAAGGTGAGCGCCAGGGAATGTGCCAGGCTGTCAGGTCAGTGGCGGAAGGAAAACGTGCCCGCGGACCCTGCTCGCGCTCCCAGGACCCGCTGCCTCCGCACCGTCTCCGCTGCGACCCTGGGTCCCCAGTTCCCCGCAAAGTCCCTGGGCCCAGGCCCCGCTCCCGTGGGAGCCGCACCCCGGAGGCTCCAGGATCAGGACGAAAGGCTGCGTCCCCTGCTTCTATCTCATCAATGTCCCGTTGTCCCAGGGCCGAGGGCTCCAAGCGTCCCTGGCACAGCGCCGGGCACCCCGAAACCGGCCGAGTGGGCCCGCGACTGCCCCCCAACCCGCGCTCGCCGCCTTCCCCGTCCCTAGGCGTCGGGCCCCGCGCCCCGCAGGCAGGCAGGGAGCGCGCCTCCTACCTGTGCAGCGGGCCTTGCGGCGCGGGGTCCGGCGGGTGGCGGGCGCGGGCGGTGGGTCCTTGGGGCTGTCCCGGAGCAGCGCGGGCCGAGAGGTCCTCCTCGCTCCTCCCGCCGCCGAGTCGCCTCAGCCGCCCAGAGAGCAGCGCTTCCTCATTTTGGGCAACTTCCTTAACGAGCCCGGGCAGGCCCCGCACTTCCTCCCGGCCGCGCCCCAGCGCCCAGGCGCCCCCTGCGCTCAATGTCCCCCGTGCGCTCCCTGCGCCCAATGCGCCCCCCTGCGCCCAGTGCACCCCTGTGCCTAATGCCCCCGGGTGCCCCCTGCGCCCAAGACGCCCGGAGAGCTCAGGGCGGGCGGCTGCAGCCTGAGCATGCGAGGATCCTAGGAAAGGTTGGCCTCAGAGGCCAGAGGTCAGAGGGAAGGAGGAGAGAAGCCCGCCAGTGCGCCACCTGCCTCCCTGGCACAGGCAGGGGCCTTTTACACAAAGAGGGCCACTGCCAACAACAGAAACCTCTGCCCCTGTCACCTGCAGCCCATTCCTGCTGGGATGACAGGCCCTCTCCCCAGGCAGGCCGCTCCCTGGTGCTACTGCTCAGGAGGGAGTCTCCTTCCCGGCCCGGGATTCCCAGTCACCAACCCAAGACATCCCCGCTGACAGGTGGCCAGGAGGCCACGGATGGGGCCAGGTGGCCTTAGTGAACGCCAGAATTCACCATGCCTTTGGCTTTAAATATTACCAAGTTCTTGGCAGTGAGTTTAACTTGTTTCCTTCTACCGACAGAGGCTTGCCCTCTGGAGCTAAATTAAGTTTCATGGTTTTTCTGCAGTTCTTCAAATGGTTTAAAAACACCAGGTTCCCCCGTCCCATCCCCCCCTTTTTTTCCTGTTGGACAGTCCTCTTTAAAACCTCTCTATAAGTTTCCAGCCCCTCACATTCTCGCTGGCACTGGGTGGAGTGCCTGTTTTTAAAACCTGTACCCTGAGCCCAAATACAATAACCCAAACAGAACACTCAGTGTGTTAGCTTATAAATGCATGGAGACAGCTGGGTGATGGCACACATTCACATTCCCGTGGAGCCCCTCAGCCTTCCCACGGACACTCTCCCATTCAGTTTGCATTACCTTTTTAACCCAAGTGAAGGGTTTTTATTATGGTTACTAGAGGCCCGGTGCATGAAAATTCATGCACTGGAGGGGGGGTCCCTCAGCCCCGCCTGCCCCCTCTCACAGTCTGGGAACACTCAGGGGTGGAAGGCGACCCGGCTATCGGGGGGAAGGTGATGCCCCATCACACCTCGGCTGCTGCCACTGCCGGCAGCACAAACCTCGGCTGGTCCTGGTTATCTGAGCCTCAGGAGGCCCTGGGCAGCTGAGCAACTGCCATCCGAGGCTTGCCTGCAGCTCAGGCTGGGCCTGGGGAGCTGGGGGGCTGAGGGGACTGGGCGCCGCTATCTTGTGGCTGTGGGCACCGCCATCTTTGAGGGCAGGGCAGTCAATTAGCATATTCCCTCCTTATTGGCTGTGGGTGCTGCCATTTTGTGATGGTGTGAGGGTCAATTAGCATATTTCCTCTTTATTAGATAGGATACTTGCTGACCGTTGGACTGTATTGTGTTTCAAAAGCCAGTGAATCGCCATTGTTCTCTAAATGAAGGTTACAGGACGTCTACACAGGTTTTCAGAGCTGGTGATGTTGCTGGCCATGGGCACTAGGACCTGTCTTGAGTTTACTAAGATGCCATTTCTTTATGGACTGCTCATTGAGATGAGAGCTGTATAGGTCCACCTTCATGCCACCCTCTAGCGCTGCTGTGGGCCTTTATGAGTAAACTTTAAAAAGTTAATCAGCATGTATGTTTGAAATGATTTTTAAATATGTTAAAATCATTATACAAACACCTACAAAATTTCTTCCTAAAAGTCAACACACTTCTCACTGGCTTCCTTCCTTTGCCCCATGTCCTGACTTTGCTTTTTATCTTTCACTAGGGGCCCGGTGCATGAATTCATGAACCTTGAAAGGAACTGTGAGCCGCAAGGCTGCAGTGGGCACAGGGGTGGGTCTTGGCCCATCCTCAATGCCCCCATACACCCCTCCCAGCGTGGCCCCCAGCCCCCTATCTGTTGGAAGCCCCACTCCCACTGCCGCCACTCTCACATGCTGATGGTGCCAGCCCCCCTCACCTGCTGAAGGTGCAGAGTGATTAGGGCTGGCACCAGCAGTGGGTGCAAGCGGGGCTGGTGCTGTCAGCATGTGTGAGCAGCAGCTGCTGCCCCGATCATCCCTCAGGAGCAGGGGGAGGTGGAGAATCCCTGAGGGGTGATGGGGGCCAGTAGCTGCTGCTTGCAACCGCTAATGGCACCAAGCGATTGGGGCCAGTGCCTGGTGCCATCAGTGAGTGCAAGCAGCAGCTCTGGCACCAGCAGCAGGTGCAAGTGGCAGCTCTGGTGCCAGCAGCAGGTGTGAGTGCTGGGTGGACCGTGGCGCGTGGGAGCAAAGAATTCTCAGTAACCACCAGAGGCTTGCCCCGATGACTGTGACTGGCACCCTGCCTTGATCTGGTACCCCCACTCACCTGCTCCACCATCCCACTGTGGCTGATGCCCACCATGTTCCGTACTCACTCCCTGGTGGTCAGCACACATCATAGCGACCAGTTGTTTAGCTGTTCAGTTGTTCCACCATTCAGTCTATTTGCATATTAGCCTTTTATTATATAGGATGGTAATAATTCTTATCTGGGATTGTACCTGAGTCCTGGAAGCCCTCCTGGCAAAACTTGAACCAGGATGGTCTCAGGGACATCCAAAGTCAGTGGTTAAAGTCTCCTGTCCCCTGTGGAGTCTTCTTGAAATTTCTTTAAAAGTAGTCAACCTATGTTTTCAGTTTTGCTATGGAAATTCCACCACATGCAGTCCCCTGTGTGGTGCCATTGTCAGAGAGCTTTTGTGGTTCTTGTCCCTGGTGCATGGCTTCCTGTGTGTGCTTGGCCACATCTGACCGGCAGCCACTCATTGTCCCTGAAATGTTATTTGTGGGAATTAGTTGAGGCCTAGGAAGCGGGTATTTTCTTTCAGAAAGAATTTGCCTTTGCTTCTGTCAGAAGTCCAGGGTACAACTAGTTTTTGGACAATTAAGAAAATTTCCCAGCTTCTCTTTTCTGGACCAGCTGAGTGATGTGAATTTGGGTACAATTTTGGTCAACTTGTGGTTACACCTTCTCAAGGATGCATTTCTTCTGTGTCTGCTCTATGCTTCCTTTGCTTCTCCTCTATTTCAGGGTCCTCGTTTCTTGTATGCATGCATTTCTCTTCCTTAGCTTACTCCATCATTTTGGTGGATCACAAACAACCAGGAGTTTCTGGAGAAATGGAAGTAGATATTATAAAGACCTTCCATATTCAAAAAGTTCTACTCTCAAGTTTGATTGATGGCTTGGATTGTATAGAATTCTCCTTCAGAAATTATTTTTCTTCACAGTTTTAAGTCATTATTCTATTGTTTTCTTGCTTCCAATGTTTCTGTTGAGAAATCCAAGCCATTTGAGTCTTTACCTACCATCTTTGCATTCTGATTCTTTATTCTTGGAGCATAGTTGCTAGTCCATTGTTTTACCTTGGCCATGCTTGCCAGCTTTCTCCACACTTTCTATTTGCTCCTCCTCTGCAGGCTACAGTTGATCCTTACATCATCAGGTCCTTTTACTTTCCCTTTTCTGGGTGACAGTGTGAGGGCTTATTAGCCCCTTTGCTGATTTTCCGTAGCCTTTGAGCATGGAGGATGGAGTTGTGTTGCAATGACTGGGCCCTCCCTCCTACATGAGACTGAGTTGAATATAGGCGGCTTCACTGCTCTTTGGGGGAAGCAGGGGGACAGCTCCCCCACTCTTTCAGAGGCAGCTTTAAGCATTGGTTCCCCATTCCGTGGGTCCCTGGAGGCTTCAGACCCTGACAGCCATGCTGATGGCAGACATTTCTCTTTTTTCTTTGACTCCACTGCAGCCATTTTCACTACCCCATAATCCAAAATGGGAAAAGCTAAGAATAGATTGTTATTCCTTTTTCAGAATTTGAGTGAGAAGTGTCAGGATTTTGTGGACTGGCCAGGTGTGGTTTCTGGGAGGTGGGCACGTGACCTCACCCTGATCCTCTCAAACTTCTGTTTTCTACATGAGCCAGCATTTCCCCGAGTTTGTCTCCTTCAGCCCTTCTCCGTTTCCTGTTTGGTCACTGTTGGTAACTTTTACATTCTTGTTTGCTCCTCCTTCCCTTTTATCTTGGATGGCAAGGAGGGAGGGATCTTTTTTTCCTAAAGATTTTGGGGTCTTAATACTCACTGAATAGTTCACCACTTTTATCCAAAATTTAATATCACACATTTTTACTGTAGAATATCCATTGCACATTTTAAGATTGAGAATGCAAGATCTTCATTTTATCTCTTTCAAATTAAAAATATGCCAGTCACACAAGATATATGATAGGATGTTTTAGGTTGCAAGTAAAAGAATATTTAACTCCAACTATTGACATAGTAAAATTTTATTGGCACAAAAGAGAGAAATCTCCAGAGTTAGGACAGTATCAGGCTTACTATACAAATTATTATTATTATTTGGTCAATCCTCACCCAAGGATATTTTTCCATTGACTTTTAGGGAGAGTAGAAGACAGAGGGAAAGACAGAGAGAAACATTGATGAGAGAAACACATTGATTGGTTGCCTCCTGCATGAGCCCAGACCAGGGCCCATTCCAGGGAGGAGCCTACAACAAAGGTACTTGCCCTTAACCTGAATCGAACCTGGTGTTAGGGTCATCAAAGGAGGGACACACGAGGCCAAAGTGGTAAGGGATTATAAATTTATTAGGTCATCTAAATACCAGATGGGCTGAGCCCCCAAATGGCACCAGCACCCAAAGGCAGGAAGTCAGCAGTTTTAAAGGACTCTAGGTGGGCTTTTTCTGGGTGGAGCATTCTCTGGGAAGGTCCTGAGGGGAAAGATAATGGTCTTAGCAAGTGGCTGTGGTCTTAGCAAGTAGACGTGGTCTTAGCAAGTGCTGAGCAAAAGAATGTCTGTTGTGAAGTGGCCTAAAGGTCAGTTCTCAGGGGAGGGAGTATTAATTCAATTATTTTATCAAGCCTAATATCCCAGCCTTTTTGTTTTATGGGCTAGAGTAGAAGGTCCTATCTTCTGTAGCTCCTTCCTGCTGAGGCAGATGTTGAGACCACAGGGGGTGGACTGTGATGTTAGTGGCTGGACGAAGGGTTGCAGCATGATTTCCCCAAGAGACGGGCTGGTGACGGCTGGGGGGTGTCTTGTTGAGTGGCTGGGAGGCAAAAGCTGGTCCTGAGGCTGCCACAGCATTACTTGTCTGGTTTTGCTGCTTTTCTGGACCTGGAGCTGAAATACAACTGAGGCCTAGATATTGTCTTTAGGGAGGAAAAGATCAGGGGTCTAAGCTGCCTGACTAGTGATATGAAAGGGGAGGATAGGTTACCCTGAGGATGAAGTTCTTGTTTTAACAGTTTTGCCCTTTGCTAGGCATCCAGAGCTTTCTGCTTCAGTGAGTTGCTGTACCCTGTACCTGGCCCTGTCCCATCCTCCTTGCTCTGGGGCTCAGAGGGATGATGAGGCCTGGGCACAAAAGGAGGTTGTGACAGTGTCTACGGGTGGTATTTCCTGAATACAAGTAAGGCTTGTAACCTGGTGGAGACAAAGTTTTATACATTTAGTACTACTTGGGCAAAAGCTAGAACAGTAAGAATTATGATAAATGGTCTGCTGGAAGGAAAGAGACATTAGTTTGGAGGGTTGTAGTCTAATATACCAAAATGAGGTTTATTCTCAAATCGTTTACTCTTAAGTGTCCTTGGTTTTATAGGTGTCTGCAAGCTGTGGTTTTACATTAGTTTCCCTATTCTGCTTGTCCTGGCTCAGTGGCCTGTGTCATTCTCACTTTCTTTTCTCTTCAAAATGCATGTCTATGCCTTATGACTTCTATTATCAAAACCATATAATTTATTTCCAATTTAATTAGAATTCTTAACTCTTAGAAACTTTAATTTCCAATGATAACCAAAAAGTAAACAGCCAGCATTTCTCAGATTGACATTTATCACTCTTACTTTCAAGAAATTATATCTTCAGCAGAGCACAAGAGACCTTCTGTAATGAAAACTAAGAACAGGCAAATTAAAACATGCCTAGCAATCAATGTTTCAGTATTTTATGTTATTTAAAAATATTTAGATGTTTATCATTTAACCCAGCAATGCTCCAAAGCCTTTAAGTTCCCGAAGACTGTGGATAATGATGTACAGGCACATGGGGCTGGAGAAAAGGTGGGGGAGGAAGGAGCAGGCCCTGCAGCCTGTTCTAGGACTGCAGTTCCTAGGCCTCCAGCCGCTTGGATTTAAAGCTGCCACATTTTCCTTAGGGATAACAGGCTAAGGTTTGGGTGATAATGAGTTCAGCTTCTGATAGCAGCAGGACTGTTACATAAGCATTTTCAGTTTTGCAGTAAAGAAAGTTGTTCTTTGGGAAGGGGGGTGAGAAGGTACTGAAGTGAGAGCAGTTTTCAGAGCATTAAAGGGGTGAGAATGCTGGCCTTGGGATCTAAGGCCTCAGTGAGGGGTCCCTTCACTTATCATAGAGGGGCTTTGTGAGGAGACTAAAGTTGGGAACCAAAGGTGAAAGTACCCAGTGAGCCTGAGAAAGGAGAATATTTCTAGTCTAGAGGAGGGGACAGCCATGGAGGGAATAATGCATTTACAGTCCAAGGAATGGCTTGGCTTTGTGGGGTGAGAGTGAAACCGAGGTAGGTGACTGTAGTTTGGGACAACTGGGCTTTATGAGGGGATGCACTGCAGCCCTGGCCGGGCACCGAGGTAGGATGAGAAAAGGGTGGATAAAGGGGTGCCTAGTAAGATGCAGTGTAGAGGTGAGGTGGCTAATGGCTGTGAGACTAGTCTGTCAACCCCCATAACAGAGACTGAGGAGGGGACAAGGGTCCCTGTGAATTCGTGGAGGGCAGAACAAGTGGCACCAGTGTCCATTAAAAGGAGATCAGCTTATGTGCCACCACAATCACTACCCGAGGCTCTGCCCTGGTGATGTTAGTCTGTGGGGCCCTGTCAGGGCCTGGGCAGCTTCAGTCTTCAGTGCCCAATCCCAGGAGGTCTGGAGAGCTCCAAACCAGATCCATAGGGTTGCCTTGCTGGGCTGGCTGAGGTCCTACCTAGAGGGGCCAGACTACAGCCTGAGTTCCAGTGGCCTTCCCTTCTTCACCTTGGGGAGGGGTCGGGAGGGGGTCTCGGGTTTGGGCAGGACTTGGCCCAGTGTCCTTCCTTGTTGCATTTGAAGCAGGGCCTGGAGGAGGCTTAGCCCCTGACTTACCCTCGTTGGAGGACTGGCACTTCGTTTGGGGTTTGTGAGAGCAGTGGGTAGGAGCTGGAAGGTCTCCTGAGCCTCACCCTTGGCCTGATCTCACCCTGTTGTTGGATTTGGGTCTCCTCATCTCCATTGTTAAAGGCCTTAGAGGCCAGGTTAACGAAGTCTTTTTAAGGTGTTTGTGGACCTGGGTCTATTTTTTGAAGCTTGCAGCATATGTTGGGATATGAAATATGTGTTCAGAAGAAGGGTTCCCTCTGGGGAGGTGGGGTCTAATGTGGTAAATTTCTGTAAGGCCTCCTTGAGTTAGGGGAGGAGGAGAGCTGGGTTTCCGTAAGGGCCCTGAGTGATTTTATTGTGTCATAGATGACTGCCTTATGGACAGACTTTTGAGTCTGGCAATGAGACAGGTGATTATATGGCTTCGGATCTGGTGCCCTGGAGAAGGAACCTTTAGTCCCATCTCAGGTCAGTTGGGGATCACAACAGCGCCAACTGGGTTGGCCACTGAGTCCTGTCTATGGAGGGCACAGCATGGTCCTGGGGTGAGAGAGGAGGACAGGATGACATAGATGTCATGCCAGTCAGGTCATAGGACTGGGTCAGGTACTCAGATTCCTTAGTAAAGGTGGTTGTGTCAATGGGAAAAGACCAAGACGTCTCTCAATCTGTGTGAGGCTGGACATAGAGAATGGGACGTATAGCCAGACAATACCCTCAGTTCCTGGTACCTCCCACGGGGGTAGAATGGGTGTGGGAATAAAAGAGGCTATTGAGGAGGGTGGCCTTTGGGTGGCCCAGAAGCGAGTGTTAGGTGGGAAAAGGCTATTTAGGAGCTTGCATTCATGGGATTTGGGCTCTCAGAGGCCGGGAGGTGGTTGCTGGTTAGGAGGGTCTAGGTTTTTGGAATCTACTGCAGGTGAGGGAGGGTGTGTGTAAGGGAGTTGGTGGTCTGCTGGGTCAAAAGTAGATTCACAATCAGAAGTGTTAGGGGTGATGTTTTGTGTGAAGGAGAAGGATCTGACGGGTAGAGCAGGACTGGCAGAGAGAGGGCTGGGACTGAAGGTGAAAAGGCCTGGACAGAGGGAATCTCTGACCATTTTCCATTGTGGTGACAGCAATTATCTAAGTCGCGCAATGTGTTAAGATGGAAAGTGCAGTTTTCAGGCCATTGAGACTTATTATTTAGCTCACATTGTGGCCAAACAGTGTTAGAAAAGAAAATGAGGGCCTTGGGCCTGATCTGCCCTGTGAGTGTGCAGAGGGAGTGTAGCGTGGCCCACGAGAGAGGAAGGGTGAGTGACGGATCACAAATCCAAAGGTGACTGCTTAGGGCAGGTATCCCCAGTGCTAAACAAATCAGTACGAGAAAGGAGGGGTAACCCCCCAGACTGGGCGTCCCCAGTCCAGAAGGACCCAGGCTGAATGGCTGAGGAGCCTTCTGGCCTAGCGCTAGGGCTTTCGAGAAGAGAGACCTTCGAGAAGTCAGTGAGAGAGTGGACAGAAGACTCCAGACAAGGGAAATTGTGGAACGTCACTCACCTAGAGAAGACTGGCCGGTGTGGGATGGAGGGTCAGCGATGGAGAAGGGGAGGTTCCGATCCGCTGTCCTCCTTGGCTGGTTCGGGAGGGCCCGTGAGGGAGGGAGGCCTGATTGAGGCCGGCAATAGAGTCACCTGAGTAGGGTTGGGAAGTAAGCCCAGGACGAGCTGCCGCTGCCTACTGCTCTCCAGTAGCAAACTCAGGGTGACCCTCTTGGGTTTCAGCACCAAGTGTAAAGGTCACCAAAGGAGGAACACACGAGGCCAAGGGATGAGAGCGGAGGTCATCTGGATACCAGATGGCTGAGCCCCCAAATGGCGCCAGCACCCAAAGACGGGGAGTCAGAGGTTTTTAAAGGACTCTAGGCGGCTTTTTCTGGGCGGAGAATTCTCTGGGCAGGTCCTGAGGAGAAACATAATGGTCTTGGCAAGTGGATGTGGTCTTAGCAAGTGCTAAGCTAAAGAATGTCTCTTGTGAAGTGGTCTAAAGGCCAGTTCCCAGGGGAGGGGATATCCTGTCAATTATTTGATCAGGCCTAACACTGGACCCTTTGTTCCACAGGCCTCCGCTCTATCCACTGAGCAAAACCGGCTAGAGCTATACAAATTATTTCAAGTTGAGATAAAAGTGACACAACATGAAATTCACCATTTTAACTGTTTTACATTGAAATAACTTAACCCTATCCTGTCTTATGTAGGCAAGTTACTGTTCTCAGCCAGCCTCACTGAATCTCCTGACGCCCACCACCTGGCCACACCTCTCGACCTGCCGGAACGCCACCGAATGTGACAGCCTCCATCTGCCGCTGGGTCCCTTCCATTCAGCCCTGAGTTAGTGCCCTTCCAGCTGGCTGGTGTGGCTCAGTTGGCTGGAGCGCAGTCCTGTTCATCAGAAGGCTCCATTCCGTCAGGGCACATCACAAGGTTGTGGGTGACGATTAAAAATAATTATTTTAAAAAGTGACCTTTCACCTACAAATGGTAGACTTCCTTCTTTTTCTGTTGTCAGTGAGGTTTTGAACAAGAAAGAAAAAGTTACTTAGGACCTAGGATAGCATCAGAGCTTAGCCCATGTGCAGAGGCTTGGCCCGGTGGTGAGAACTCTGGCCCGGGGTCGCAGCATGGGCTATGGCCCAGGCATCCAACACTGCTCCTTTCCTGGGCCTGTGGCTCTGAGCAAGTCAAGTCTCCTCTGTGTACTTCAGGTTTCTCATCTTCTGTGAAATTCAAACTGGCAAACAATTACTGTGTGTCTTTACTGCCAGAGGTGATCCTTGGCACTAGAGATTAGAAAGGAAGAAAAAGGAGGGAAAACCATGCTGAACATAACTTCCCTTTCACATACCTCAACATGCAGCCATGCATTTGCCTAGGTTACTTTTTCAAAATATAACAGCCAGCTCTCAGTATGGGCTACAGATACAAATATTTGGGGTAGGGGTGAGGAGCGGGGGGGAGAGAGGGGAATCCCAGAAAGTACCAAAAGGCAAAATTGAAATTTGCCATATCAGAGCACTACACTGAATCCACACAAAGAAAGTGGCCTAGGCATATTTGCATATACTCTATTTGCATATACTCTATGTGCCTCTAATGCAAATGTAGGTTATTTGCAATGGACTCACTTATCTTTTTTAATTTTGATGAAGTTAAAGTTATTTAATTTTTCTCTTATTGCTTGTGCTTTCTGTATTAGATCTAAGAAACCATCCCCTAATCCAAGGTCCTGGTATTTATTCTTATGTATTTCTCTAGGTGTTTTATCAATTCTTACATTTGTGAACAAAAAGGGGCCACATGCTAATCTGATGAGCCCAGGGAAGGCCTACATGGTGACCTTGCAAACTCAGAGACCTAAGGTAACCACAAAGGATGGTCTGAAATTAAAACTTTTTAATGAAAAAACAATTTATGGTGGGTAGTCATGCCTAGGCCAGTATCTTCTCTGAAAAAGATCAATCTTTACCTTAACTTAGCCTATTGTCTTTTTGCATCTAAGATAACTTATCTAACATACTGTTGGAGTGTCAAAGTAATTTCCCTTTTCCCAGACCCCTCAAAGCACAGGCACCACTCTGCAGAGACCATAAGTCCCCTTATTGTTATTGAGTTAACTAGAGGCCCAGTGTACAAAATTCGTGCACCCGTCCCTCGGTCTGGCCAGTGATCAAGGCCAACTGGGGCAAGGCTAATCAGGGCCAGGCTGGAGAGGAAGTGATGGTTGCTGGGCCGGGCACAGAAGGAATGGATACCACACAGTTCCCGGACTCCCCCGCTCCTCCTTCCCTTGCCACTGCACCGCCACAGCGGAGGGCCGATCAGGAGGGAGGGATGGAGCATGGGAGGTTGGCTGCTGGCGCCGAGGAGGGAGCTGGCCCTTTGCCCACCTAGGAAAGGGGCCACATCTGCCAGCACCCACCCCTTGTTCCCCGTCCCAGAGCGATCAGGTGATTGGGGCCTGCTGGCCAGGGGAGGGACTGCAGGAGGTTGGCCGGCTGGGGGAAGTTGGCTGTGGGAGTGCACTGTCCACCAGGGGGGAGCTCCTGCATTGAGCGTCTGGCCCCTGGTGGTCAGTGCGCCTCAGAGCGACCGGTCGTTCCAGTCAGTTAGGCTTTTACATATATAGATTGTTGACTATTAACTATCCTGCACCATCTAAGTAAAACAAGTAGGTGTATATATTTTTTTTAACTTTTTATCCAATCCCAGAGGTCTCCCGCCTTTTCTTTCTTCCATCTCCTTAATCTATCACCAGTGGATTTCATGTAACCCACTTACGCCTCGTCTCCTCCTTTGTTGGTAATGTATAAAACAAGCTGCCAAACTGCCACTCTCCGGAGCATTAGCTCAGCCCCTTGCAATTCTGCGGCCCAGCATTTGTTGGCAGTTTGGCCCAAATAAACTCACAAAAATTCTTTAGATTTGATTTTTTCTTATGTTGACAAATAAATAGTCAAGTAACACATATTTCATATGTTATATTTATTATATACTGTATTTGTACAATAAAGTAAGCTGTAGAAAAGAAAAAAAATATTGAGAAACTCCAAGGAAAAGACAATACATTTACAGCACTATATGTATTTATTGGAAAAAGTCATCCTAAAATCGACCCACACCATTCAAACTCCTGTTGTTCAAGAGTCAGCTGTATTCTGTCCACAACTAATTGTCTTGACACCTTTGTTGAAGATCAATACAAAGGCTTATTTCTGGACTCTAAATTCCATCTCATTGATCTCTGTATCTATCCTTACACCAGAATTACAGAGTCCAAATTACTGTAGCTTTGTAGTTACTCTTTAATTGGAAAGTTTGCCTCTTCCAACTTTGTGTTTCTGGTTTTTTTTTCAATACGTTTTTAGCTATTATGCTTGCTTTGCATTGTGATAAGAATTTTAGGATCAGCTTGACACTTTCTATAATAGAAGCTGTGATTTTGACAAGGGCTGTGTTGATTCTATATATCAATTTGGGACTATTGCCGTGTTAACAATCTTAAATATTCTCATCCATGAACATGGTTCACTTGTTTTTAGATCTTCTTTAATTTCTTAATCGTTTAAGCATGGTTCCTTTACTTCTTTGAACATATTTGTAACTCCTCTGAAGTCTTTGTCTGCTAGGTTCACACATCTGGGTCCCTCAAAGGCCCTTTCTATTTGCTTGCTTTCTATACCCGTGGACAGGTGATGCTGTCCTGAATCTATGCACCTCTTTTTCTTTTTTGGTTGAGGACTGGACATGATAGGTGACATATATACCCGTATAATCAGTCTGGACACTGGCCCTTCCCTTTAGCGCTAGCTGATGTTTGCCTGTTGGCGTGTGCATTTCTCTAGTCTCCTGGCTGGACGAGTCCCTGGCTCCTCCCAGGGCTCAGCCTTGGACGTGAGGCATGAGCATCTCTGACCACAGGAATGACTGTGGTCTGAGGGCTCTCGTTGACTCTCTCTCGTCTCCCTGCTAAGCGTCTGGCTTGTTGTTGGCTCTTTCACCTGCTTGATTTCTTTGTTGTTTTCTACAACACCTCAAGGTATAATTTGCTTCACCCTTTGAAACAAGAAAAACCCATTTTCTTTGCAGAGACAGGTATCACCGGTCTCTGAGGCTTGTAACTACTAACTACTCAGGAGGAGGGCTCTCCTCAGCTCCTCTTGTCTGCTTCTCTCTGCTAATCTTCCAGCGGCACTATGTTCTGCTTGTTGCTACTACTGTCATCAAATTGCCAGCCTCCTTACTAGTATAATTGCTCACCTCCGGAGCCTCATTTGTTTTCAACAACACTCTTAGGTGTGAACTTCCTAATGTTCTACTCCCAGGAACTAACCAGCCCCTGTAGGGAGAGCTGGGAGCCTTCTGTTCTTACAACCTACCTCTCCCCTGGGAGAGACACTGTGCTCCTGCACTGAGCTGAGGCTGAGGGCCGCAGTCTGCTGCTTCTGGGTGATACCTTCTTCCAGCACGGGGGTGGGGAACCTTCTTTCTGCCAAGGGCCATTTGGATATTTATAACATCATTCGTGGGCCATATAAAATTATCAACTTAAACATTAGCCTGCTATATTTGGTCAAACATTTAATTAACTCACCTTAATGCCTTGGCAGGAACAGACCAAATGATTCCAAGGGCCTTATATGGCCCGTGGGCTAGATGTTCCCCACCCACCCCTGAACCTAGCAGGACATAGGGTGGGGTGGTAGTCTTGATCTTCTCCCTGTGGAACTTCTGCCCTATGAGTGGGGGCTGGGAGAGGGAGCCCTGGAGCAGAACTTATGCAACATGGAGCTGGGTGTGGGGAGCATGAGAGATCCCAGTAGCCTGCCCCTCCTTGGTGGAACCACTGCTGTAGACTGGGAGCTGGGAGGGAGGCAGCCCTGTTGGCTGCATCCACCCAGAGTGAGGTCCTGGCCTGCTGAGCTTGGGGGAGGAGGTAGAAGTGGGTCATGACTCAAATGACACACACCCTCCTGTTCTTATTGAGATTTTGCTATTCTTCTTGAATAAATATTTTTCTATTTGCTGTATGACCACAGAACAACTTCCAGAGATTAAAAATTGTTCAATGACATATATAATTTTCTTCAGTTAAATAATAGCTTCGCTGGAGAGAGTTCTCCCCAAACTCCTCACACTCCTCATTCTAGAATTCTGACTCTTATTTTTTTCTTAGGCACTGAAATTTGAGGGTTTTTATGAAGGAGTTGTGGGTGGAGAGAGCACATGCCCCCCAGCAAATGGGAGGATAGGGCAGGGGGTTGCAGGAAGGAGGCCTTGACTAGAGCAAAAGTATCCAGCACTGGGAAGAGGGCCACTAATTAAGGATGTCCTTGGGGCTGAAGTATTAGTACCAACTTACTCATGGCCGCCCAGACAAATAACCTGTGTGTCGTCCTTGGCCCCGGCACACTAGAGATTATAAATGCCTACTCCAGACAGTAGAAAATTAGCCACAAAACTGACACTGTGTGACAAAGGACTGGTATTTTTCTTTCAGTTCAGTAGTGTTCCTTTCAGTCTAAATGTGGTCTTAGGGGGATTGTGAATTATTGATTAGAAAAATTAAATTAAATATAAAATAACTTGACAAACACCATAACATGATTTTAGGAAAGTCTTCTAATGTAAAGCATTAAGTGTGTTGTTGTGAAATCTTATTAAATATTACTACTCTGGTAATCACAATCTATTTTAGATGTACCCCAAATAAAGTATGCATAGAAACAAGGAACAGAAATTATATTTTCTGACTCAAATACGTTTCAGTTCCATGAGTGGGCATTTCTTGCTTGCTCACACATCTGTTCCATTAGTAATGTTTGAAAAACCTGACTAAATTAAATTTTTAGGATTGACTGGGGCTAAGGTTGGATAAAAATGAAACTCAGATAAGATTGAAAAGGTTTTATTCTTTTCATTCATACAGATAGCCAACAGGTACATGAATACATATAGATGGCCAGCAGGTACATGAAAAGGTGCTCAACACAATGCAAGTCAGAACCACAATATGTTATCAATTCACATCAGTTAGTGCTATTATATATATAAAAAAACCTAAAAATAATGTTGGAGAGGACATGGAGAAAAAGAAACCCTTTGTGCACTGTTGGTAGGACTTTAAATTGTGCAATCTATGGAAAACAGTATATAGGTTCCTCAAAAAATAAAAAAAAATAGAACTACCATAATTCAGCAATTCCACATCTGGGCCTTTAGACAAAGAAAACAAAAACAATAATTCAAAAAGATAAATGCATCCCTGTTTATTGCAGCATTTATAATAGCCAAGATATGGAAATAACCTTAGTGTCCAAACAGATGAATGAATAAAGAAGATGTGATGTATATACAATGGAATATTATTAAGCAACTAGAGGCCCAGTGCACAAAAATTTGTGCACTTGGGGGGTGGTCCCTCAGCCTAACCTGTGGCCACTCACAGTCTGGGACCCCTCAGGGGATGACCACCTGCTGGCTTAGGCCCGTTTCCTGAGGGATTTGGCCTAAGCTGGCAGTCAGGCATCCCTCTGACAGCCCAGGAGCCCTCGGGGGATGTCCACTTGCCAGCAGGGAGCAGGCCTAGCTGCAGTCGGACATCCTTAGCGCTGCTGAGGAGGCGGGAGAGGCTCCCACCACCACCACTGTACTGGCAGCTGTCAGCTTGGCTTGTGGCTGAGCAGAGCTGCCCCTGTGGGAGCACACTGACCACCAGGGGGCAGCTCCTGCATTGAGCGTCTACCCCTGGTGGTCAGTGTGTGTCATAGTGACCAGTCATTCCCAGTCGTTCTGCTGTTAGGGTCAGTTTGCATATTACCCTTTTATTATATAGGATAGAGGCCTGGTGCATGGGTGGGGGCCGGCTGGTTTGTCCTGAAAGGTGTCCCTGATCAGGGTGGGGGTCCCGCTGGGGTGCCTGGCCAGCCTGGGTGAGGGGCTGATGGCTGTTTGCAGGCTGGCCACAGCCCCTTCAGGATGGGGGTTCTGCTGGGGTGCCTGGCCAGTCTGGGTGAGGGGCTGAGGGCCGTTTTCAGGCTGGCTAAGCCCTCCAGCGGGTACCCTCACCTCATGAGGGTGTGGCCAGCTGGGTGAGGGGATGATGGCTGCTTTCAGGCTGGCCAAGCCCCCCAGCAGGGACCCTCACCCCATGAGGGTGTGGCCATCCTGGGTGAGGGGCTGATGGCTGTTTGCAGGCTGGCCACGGCCCCCAGCCACCCAAGCTCCCAGTGGAGGCTGGCTGGAAGCAGGTATCTGGGAGTTATTTCGCTTCTATAATTGAAACTTTGTTGTCTTTAACAGAGGCCACAGCCGGCTAGGGCAGGTGGGAAGTTTGGCTTCCTCCATCACCTGGGCAACCAAGCCTCCTGCTTGCTCCAGCTCCATGGCTGCCGGCAGCCATCTTGGTTGAGTTAATTTGCATATGGTCACTCCGATTGGCTGGTGGGCGTGGCTTGGGGGCATAGCAAAGGTACAGTCAGTTAGCATATTTGTCTTTTATTAGTGTAGATAGAAAAGAATGAAATCTTGCCATTTGTGACAACATGGCTGGACCTTGAGGGCATATGCTAAGTGAAATAAGTCAGACAGAGAAAGACAAGTACTGTATGATATCACTTGTGGAAAGTAAATACATATATAGCATGTCCCAAAAATGTATACACACTTTGAATAATTATTCATTCCAATGGGTTAAATCTAAAAAGAAAGTAACATCATCTGAGCTATCAAAAACATGTATATACATTTTTTGGGACACCCTGCATATAACCAAATTCATAGATATAGAGAACAGGTTGGTGTTTGCCAGAGTCAGGGGGTTGAGTGGTGGGATAAATGTGTAAACTAGGTTTTTATTTTAGTTCAAATAAATCGTATTTATTTTTAACATTAAAAAATGAAAAGTTTTTAACTTAATCTATTTTTGTAATTGTTAACACAGTTTGCTGCAAAATGTGATTGTCAAGTAGGAATTGAAGAAAGGAGTGATTGACTAAAATTATCTACACTCTTTGACTTTTGAATCCGCGGGTCCAGAAGCCCAGGTCCCACCTCTCTAAAGGGGGACTCTTTGATTTGAGTCAAAGACAAAATGGATTCTGAGGAGAGTATGGGAACCACTAGATAAGTGAGGATAAATGGGAACAAAATTTATGAAAGGACCTGAGTTTATAAAGAACTCTGGTTTTCCAAAGATAATATGTATCCAGTAGAAACTTTAATAATGAAGGTAAAGATTAAAAACGGCAGTAGGGTAAGTGGATGCTACACAGACATGCTCCTAAGACCAAACTGGAATTACAACTAAAATATAGAAAAACTTCCTGACTAATCAACAAAAGACTCACTGGAAAGAACCCTGATAACCGAGGACAGAAAATGGAGACTGCATAGAAACTGGTAGGAGGGGTGGATGAACAAAAGGGCTGGCCAGGCTCTGACAGACAGCAACTAAATTTCCAGAGAGATATCTCACCTGTGGGGAGTTGCCACTGAGAACTCTGGAGTCTAATCCCCAAGTTTGGCCCCCCAGAAGAGAGTACCAGAACTGAGAAGGGTACCCACACAACATCTGGCTGTGAAAAGCAGTGGGGTTGCTATCTGCCAGGGAGAGATGGCTGGAAATGCTGGCACCCTCTTAAAGGGCCAACACACAAAATTCCTGTGGAGCCACTTACCTTGTGCTCCAGCAGAGGGAGGGCAGAGTGCCTGGAGCTGTGTGAGCAAAAGCCAGGATTGGGGGCTCTGGGGTTAGAACTCAGACACACTGGTTTCCTATCTGAGTCATTCCCTCAGTTGCAGAGGTCATCTTTCTCATGCAGACATTTTCTATACTGGTGGCTTTGCCTGGGGGGAAGACAGGTGACCCACACTATGGGAAAACACCTTGCCCCATGGTTCAGTGTTTCTGAGGTAACACTCAGAAACAGTCTGAGGTAAGAGACTGTGAATAACAATTAGCCTCCAGGCAGAACCAATTGCCCCACCTTATTGAAAAAAATCCCGCCATATCTGTGGACAATTGCCTAAGGGCTATTCAAGATGAATCCTATCTGTCTGTAGGCAGAGGCAGTCTCTGGAGGCTTTAAGTCTTTGCCTGATCTAATTAGTCAGAAACAGCATTTGACACTGTCCTGCACTGGAGACTGAAAGGTGTAGCAGATCTACCTGATACATACTCACAAATCTCAACAGGCAGCTAAAAGAGGATAAAAAGAAACAACCCCCCAAAGGAAAGAACAAGAGCATTCTCCAGAAGAAGAGATAAATGAAATGGAGATAAGAAATTCATCTGATATGGAGTACAGATTAATGAAGATAAAGATGTTGAACAGCATGAGGAAATATATAGTAAATATGAAAACAGAAATAAAGAATGACACAGGACAAATAAAGAACACATCAGAAGAAATACACAGCAGATTAAGGGGAGCTGAGGATTGAATCAGTGAATTAGAAGACAGTGTTGAAAAAAATACTCAATCAGAGAACCAAAAAGAGAAAACAATTAAAAACCCAACTATATGCTGTCTACAAGAGACCCACCTCAGAACAAAAGACTCACACAGAATGAGAGCGAAGTGATGGGAAAAAAAAGCTAGAGTATCACTGCTCATATCTGACAAAATAGACTTCCAAATGAAGATAACAAAGGTCACTACCTAATACTAAAGGGATCAATCCAACAGGAGGATATAACACTGGTAAATATATATGCACCCAATCTAGGAGCACCTAAATGTATAAAAAACTTTTAGAGGACTTTAAGGGAGAGATTGACAACAATACAGTCATAGTAGGGGATTTTAACACCCCACTGACTTCACTGGATCTGCCTTCCATAGAAAAAAATGAACAAGGAAGAAGTGACTCTAAAAGACACACTGGGTCAGATGGATTTAACTGACATTTATAGAACATATGACCTCAAAGCTGAAGAATACACATTCTTCTTAAATGCAAATGAGTCATTCACAAAGATAAGCCACATGCTAGGAAACAAAACAAGTCTCTATAAGTTCAAGAAAACTGAAATCATATCAAGCATCTTCTCAGGACACAGTGGAATAAAATTAGAAATCAACTACAGTAAACACACCTCAAAATATTCAAACTCATGGAGGTAAATAGTATGTTATTAAACAATTAATGGGTTACCACTGAGATCAAAGAAGAAATAAAAAACTCCCTAGAAACAAATGAAAATGAACACACAACAACTCCAAATCTATGGGACACAGCAAAAGTAATCCTGAGAAGGAAGTTTATAGCACTCCAGTCCTACCTATAAAACAAGAAAAATAAATAAAAAACTATTTAACCCTACAACTTAAAGAACTAGAATGAGAACAACAAGAAAAGCTCAGAGTAAGTAGAAGAAGAAAATGATAAAGATTAGAGCAGAAATAAATGACAGAGAGATGACAAAAATATTGCAAAAGGTCAGTAAAACCAAGAAATGATTCTTTGAAAGTATAAAAAAGATTGAAGAACCATTAGCCAGACTCACCAAGAAACAGAAAGAGGACCCAAATAAATAAAATCAGAAATTTATGAGGAGAAGTAACCACTGACACTACAGAAATACAAAGGATTGTAGGGAAATACAATGAACAACTATATGCCAATGAGCTCAACAATGTGGATGAAATGGACAAATTTGTAGAAAAATATAATCTTCCAAAACTGAATCAGGAAGAATCAGAAAACCTGAATAGGCCAATAACAACTGAGGAAATAGAAGCAGTAATTAAAAAACTCCTAGCAAACGAAAGCCTGGGTCCAGATGGCTTCACAGGGTAGTTTTACCAAACATATAAAGAAGAACTAACACCTATAGTTCTCAAACTATTCCAAAAAATCCAAGAGATTCCCACTTCCAAACTCTTTTTGTGAGGCCAGCATTATCCTAATTCCAAAACCAGATAAAGACACTATAAAGAAAGATAATTACAGGGCAATATCCTTGATGAACATAGATTATAAAATCATCAACAAAATATTAGCAAGTTGGATCCAGCAATATATTAAAAAGATCATACACCATGACCAAGTGGGATTTATTCCAGGCATGCAAGGTTGGTACAATATTTGCAAATCAATAAACGTGATAAATCACATAAGCAAATTGAAAAACAAATATCACATGATCATATTAATAGATGCAGAAAAAGCATTCGACAAAATCCAACACCCATTTTTTGTAAAAAACTCTTAGTAAAGTGGGAATAGAAGGAGCATATGCCAACATGATAAAGATCATATATGACAAACCTACAGTGAACATCATACTCAATGGGAAAAAATTAAAATCATTTTCCCTAAGAACAGAAGCAAGGCAGGGATGTCTGTTGTCACCACTCTTATTCAACATAGTACTGGAAGTCCTAGCCACAGCGATCAGACAAGAATAAGAAATAAAATGCATCCGATTTGGAAAAGAGGAAGTAAAACCCCCATTACTCGCAGATGACATGAGATTGTAATAGAAAACCTTAAAGACTCCACCAAAAAAAATGACTATATTTAATAAATGAATTTGGCAATGTAGCAGGATACAAAATCAACACCCAAAAACTGATGGTATTTTTATACACCAATAATGACTTCTCAGAAAGAGAAACTAAAAAACAATCTCATTACCATTGCAACAACAACAAAAAAAATTAAGATACTTAGGGATAAACTTAACCAAGGAGCTAAAGACCTGTACTCAGAGAACTACTTTGAAAAAAAAGAGAGAGAAGAAGATATGAACAAGTGGAAGAATATTTCGTGTTCATGGATTGGTAGAATCAACATCATTAAAATGTCCATACTACCTAAGGAAACTACAGAGTCAACGCCATCCCTATTAAATACCAATGGCATATTTCACAGATCTAGAACAAATCCTCCAAAAATTTATATGGAACCAAAAAAGTCCCCAAATAGCTGCAGCAATCTTGATAAGGAAGAACAACGTTGGAGGAATCACAATGTCAGGTATCAAGTTATAATACAAAGCCACTGTAATCAAAACAGCCTGGTACTGGCACAAGAACAGGCATCTGTACTAATAAAAGGGTAATATGCTAATTAGACCAGACATCTTCCAGATGTCCTTCCAGACAAAGCCACGGTGGTGGGGCTGAGGCAGAGGCAGTTAAGGGCAATCAGGCCAGGAGGGGAGAGCAGTTAAGAGATCAGGCTGGCAGGCAGAGGTGTTAGGGGTGATCAGGCAGGCAAGCAGAGGCAGTTAGGGGTGATCAGGCAGGTAAGGGAGCAGTTAGGGGCATCAGGCAGGCAGGCAGAATGGTTAGGGGTGATCAGGCAGGCAGGCAGGGGAGTGGTTAGGAGCCAGAAGTCCTGGATTTCAAGAGGGATGTCCTGGATTGGAGAGGGTGCAGGCTGCATTGAGGGACACCCCCCATGCACAAATTTCATGCACCAGGCCTCTAGTCTATATATATAAAAGCCTAAGTGACTGTTCAACTGGTCGACCAGTCGACTGGTTGCTATGACATGCACTGACCACCAGGGGGCAGACGCTTAATGAATAAGCTGCCCCTGGTGGTCAGTGTGCTCCCACAGTGGAAGTGCCACTCAGCTGACTAAGGGGCACCAGATGCAGGGCTCATAGCTGGCCGCCACAGCCTGGAGACCACAGCAGAGCGGCAGCAAACCTACTAAGAGGTGTTGGTGGCAGCAGGCGCAGCAGGGCTGGGATGAGCAGGAGCGGCAGGTGTCATTGGACTTCCGGTTTCGGCCTGATCCCCACAGGCCACTCTGAGGGAGCCCACTGGTGCACGAATCTGTGCACTGGGTCTCTAGTATAAATCATAACAGAACAGAAAACCCAGAAGTTGACCCAATTCATTGCACTCAATTAATATTTGACAAAAGGGGCATCAGTATACAATGGAATCAAGACCATCTCTTCAGTAATCGGTGCTGAAAAAATTGGACAGATCCATGCAAAAAATGAATTAGACCACCAACTTACACCATACACAAGAATAAACTCAAAATGGATAAAAGACCTAAATGTAAGTCAGGAAGCCATAAAAATCCTAGAAGAGACCATACGCAGCAAAATCTCAGACATGTCTCATAGCAATATATTTATGAATTCATGTCCTACAGCAAAGGAAACTAAGGAGAAAATAAATGAATGAGGTTACATCAAAATAAAAAGCTTCTGCACAGAAAAAGAAACCATCAACAAAACAAAAAGGGAGCCCACTGTATGTGCCCTTTATCAGGGTTAATCTCCAAAATATATAAGGAACTCATACAACTTAACAAAAGGAAGAAAACAATCCAATTAAAAATGGGCAAAGGACCTAAATAGACACTTCTCCAAAGTGGACATACAGGTGGCCAAGAGACATACGAAAAAATGCTGAAAGTCACTGATCATCAGAGAGATGCAAGTTAAAATGAAAATGAGGTCCCATCTCACACCTGTCAGAATGGCTACCATCAACAAATCACCAAATGACAAGTGTGGTGAGGACGTGGAGAAAAGGGAACCCTAGTACACTGCTGGTGGGAATGCAGACTGGTGCAGCCACTGTGGAAAACAGTATGGAGTTTCCTCAAAAAATTAAAAATGGAACTGCCATTTGACCCAGTGATCCCACTTCTAGGAAACACCAATCAGAAATAATATATGAACCCTATGTTCATAGCAGCATGATTTACAATAGCTAAGATCTGGAAACAGCCCAAGTGCCCATCAGTAGATGAGTGGATAAAAAGCTGTGGTACATATACACCATGGAATACTATGCAGCTGTAAAAAAGAAGGACCTCTTACCCTTTGAGACAGCATGGAGGGACCTGGAGAGTATCATGCTAAGAGAAATAAGCCAGTCAGAGAAAGACAAGTATCCCATGATCTCAGTCAAATTTAGAATCTAAGAAAGAAAATAAACAGATGAACTGAGTGAATCCAGAGATATGGAAGCAGGGAACAGAGTGAGGAATCTGGGAGGGGGGTGGAGGAGGGTAGGTGGGTGGGTGGGAGGTAATCAACTAAAGATCTTGTATGCATATATGCATAACCCATAGATGCAGACAGGGGTGGGGTGAAGGCCTGGGGCAGGGAGCAGGGTGGGCCAAATTGCTCTGGCTTGGACTTAGACTGCTCTGTGTTGACTAGAGTGTGCACCCTGGACTTGTTACTGATGTTAGGGAAAAAGCTTTTAGGTTTTCACTGTTGACTGAAGATGATGTTAGCTTTTCATTATTTCCTCCTATTTTTTTCTAGTTTTATTTTTTTTAATTTATAATTTTTGAGAGAGAGAGAGAGGTGTTGTCCCACTTATTTATGCACTCCTTGGTTGTTTCTTGTATGTGCCCTGACCCGGGATCAAACCCACAACCTTGGCCTATCAGGACGACCCTCTAACCAACTGAGCTATCTGGCCAGGGCCTATTCCTAGTGTGTGTGTGTGTGTGTGTGTGTGTGTGTGTGTGTGTGTGTGTGTGTTTATAATGAAAGGATGTTAAATTTGTTTTATTTTTATCCTCATCCTAGGAGTGAGGATATTTTTCCATTGATTTTTGGAGAGAGAAGAAGGGAGTGAGGAGGGAGAGAGAGAGAGAGGAGCATGGATGTGACAGAAACACACTGATTGGTTGCCTCCCACACATGCACCTCACCTGTGGTGGTGGGGGTGGGATGGAACCTGCAATCCAGGTATGTGCCCTTGACCAAGAATCAAACCAATGACCCTCTGGTGTGCAGGCCAACATTCCAATCACTGAGCCACATTGGCCAGGGCAAGAATGTTAAGTTTTGTTCAATGCTTTTTCTGCACTTTTAAAAGATGATCATCTGATTTTTTCCTTCATTTTCTTAATGTGGTCTATCACTTTTATTGATTTGCATACGATGAACCATCCTGCATCTGTGGATCAATCCTACCTGATCGCGGTGTCTCATCCTTCTACTTTGCTCTTAAATTCAGGTGGCTAGTGTTTTGTTGAGAACTTTTGAGTCTAAGACCACGAGGGATGCTAGTCTGTCGTTTTCTTTTCTTGTGGGTGTCACTTCCTGCTTTTGGTTTCAGGGCAATGCTGGCCTTGTACAATGAGTTATACAGTACTCTCTCCTCCTTAGTTTTTGGAAGAATTTGAGAAAGATAAGTGTTAATTGTTTTAAGTATTTGGTAGAATTCACCGGTGAAGCCATCTGATACTGGGTTTTCTTTTGGGGAGGTTTTTGATAACCTATTCAGTGTGTTCACTCACTGTTGGTCTGTTCAGGTTTTCTGTTTCTTCATGATTCCATCTTGGTAGGCTATATGTTTCTAGGAATGTATATGTTTCTTCTAGACTATGCAGTGTGTTAGCGTATATTTGTTTATAGTAGTCTCTTATGATCCTTTGAATCTCTGTGGCTTCAGTTATAATGCATCCTCTTTTGTTTCTGATATTTTTTTGTCTTCTTTCTTTTTTCTTAGGCTAGCTAAAGGTCTGTCAATTTTGTTGATTCCCCCCCCCCCCAACAAAAGCAGCCCTGCCTGGCCGGTGTGGCTCAGTGATTGTTGACCTATGAACCAGGAGGTCACTGTTTGATTCCTGGTGGGGGCACATGCCCAGGTCTCAGACTTGCCCAAGTTGCAGACTCCCCCGGGTTGTGGGTTGCAGCCAATCAATGATTCTCTCTTACCATTGATGTGTCTAACAATTTCTCCCTCTTCCTTCCTCTCTGAAATCAATAAAAAAATAAAAATGAAAAAAACAGCCTTTAGTTTTGTTGATTTTTAATTTTTTTTTCTATTTCATTTGTTTCTGCTCTTATTATTTTCGTTCTTATTCTGACTTTGGGCTTAGTTTGTTCTTTTTTCTAGTGCCAGTCAGGGCACTCCATGTGCTGAAGCTCAGTGACTGGGCAAATAGTGTGCATGTCACCAGGTAGGCCCACCTAGATGCTCCCCTGGTTCATTGACGTAGGAATCACGAACAAGGCCTCTCTTCCTGTTGGACTGTTTCTGCAGGAACATAGCCAAGGCTTCCAGGGCCATGCTTCTTGTCTCTCAGAGAAGCAGGTCCAAACTAGGAGGGAATGAGGCCGGCAAAGAGGAGGAAAGAGAGAAGCATATGGCGGGAGCTGGGAGAAAGGCCCAAGAAAGAGAAAGCCATGTACACATCACCTAACCTGTGGTCCTCTTACTAGTAGCCATAGCTCCACCTTGGCGCCCCAGTCCTGGGAGCAAACATTCCTCTCTCTCTCTCTCTCTCTCTCTCTCTCTCTCTCTCTCTCTCTCTATCTTAAGCCATTTTGGGTTAGGTTTGGAAGTACTGAACAATGTGGTGCTCTATTTTGTTACTGTGAAACTAAAAGAGGTAACTTGTGTCAGATCCCTGACACCAGTGAACGTGTTTATTTTATTTATACCCCTCTGGATTCCACTTCCCTTTTTTCTCGCGCACACAACAACTTCTGTATCTCCTTTCACTCTAGGCAGGGCACTTCCCTCTTTTTATCGCACTTAGAGCATCTACATAGCCCCTTGTTTATGAGAGGCACTAAGTATATGTTTATGAATATACTCGGTTACTGGGCAAACGCCAGTAGTAGCAGGTCACCTAGTTAGGGCCCTGTGAAGTGGGGGTATCGTGACGTGGGTCATGTTGTAGATGGACACCCCGAGGAAGAAGAGGCGAAGTAGCACAGGCAGGACGTTGTAGACGCTGGATTTGAACCCAGATCTCTTTGCTCTTAAATCCCTCACTCCCAGTTTTGTTCCTTAAGTTCCTGGGACCCCAGCGCGTGTACCTGCCAACCCGAGAACAGTTTTCAGGATTACGTGTACAGTTGCTTCAGAACACGAGTAACTTATTCTCATAGTTTAAAACGCAAGCGAAGCAGTTTGTATTAGTTCAACAAATAGTAAGAGTGTTATTGTAACCTAAGCAAATGGGGGCAGGGAGGTGTCGCCAGCGTGGGCCTCCATGATGAGCGTCCGTGCAGCCGCGCTTTGTCTGGGGAAAGGCACCAGCCCTGCCCCGAGGCCAGGCCCGCTGCGGGACCAGAGCAGCTGGAGGGAGAGCCGCATCGCTGTGCGTGTTGCGGGGTCACAGAAGAAACGCTCAGATGAGGTGATGGTCACATCTGTGCCCACGTTCCACAGCGGTCCTCCCACAGCCGCTCAGAAACGGAGCGGGGTTTCCTGTGTGCTTGTCAGGCTGCGGGAGCATCATTTGAAAGCAGGTTACGTCTGTGAAACCCGGTAACTTCAGCCTTTGAAAGGCTCTAGATATTGCAGACAAGGTGTCATTATTAATGAGCGATCGGTAAGACGGTTACTGCATGAACCTGGGTACATCTCACCAGCAAGGTGGTTACTATGGCATCTGGCGTCTACGCACTTACCACCAAACTTTCCTCGGTGGATTCTTACATATTAAACAGCCTCCCTCCCTCCCTCCCTTCCTTCCTTCCTCTCTTTCTTTTTCTCTCTCTCTTTCTCTCTCTCTCTCTCTCTCTCTCTCTCTCTCTCTCTCTCTCTCTCTCTTTCTCTCTCTCTCTCTCTCTCTCTCCTGAGGTATAAGTGATTTTTTCAATTAATTTATATTTGAGGTAGAATTGAAACAACCTGTTATTTTTCAAGGGGAGTGGCCTAAGTCAGGTACTTGTTAGCTGATGCGATGTTTGCATTCCCGCCGAGTGGAGAGCAGCGCCCCGCGTGTGACCTGGCGTGTCTGTCTCGGGCGTGTGCTCTGCTCCCTAGCACTTCTCCGCGGCGTGAACAGTGGGGCCTCTGGAGGAGCAGAGCGTCCAGGAAAACTTCTACAAAGCCCTTCCCAAGGTCTCCACGTTCACGTGGAAACGGAAGTGCTTCATGTAATCAAACCAGGGGCGCCATCTCTCCCCCACGGTCCTTGTTCAGCGTGTATGTGAGTCTGTGTGTGTGTGTGCACGCATGCATGTGTGTATGTATATTGTGTGCATGTAGGTATGTGTGTGTTGTATGTGTGCATGTACATATATGTGAATGTATGCATGAATGTGTGTGTACGTATGTGGGTGATGTCTGCTGTGCACCAGGCAGTACTAAGCCCTGGGGACACAGGACCCGCAAGGTCTCTGTCCCCCGAAGCTGATAGACAATCAAGCAGCCCGCTGGCACACCTGCAGTTTGATTCCAGGCAGAAGTGGCGCGTGGGCGCATGCGGAGGGGCAGGCCCTGTGGGAAGGGGTTGCGGCCAGAGGCGTCTCTGGAGCAGACGTCAGGGTGGGAGCGAAGGGAGAGTCATCACGAGGGGTCTGTGGGCAGCTGTGGGCAAGAATGTCCTAAAGAGGGGACAGAAGCACCTGGGCTTTCAAGCCGGGGTTGGCGGGAGTGGAGAGGAGGAGAGAGGCTAGATCAGGTCAGCTCATAAATCACAGTAAACGCTTGGAGTTTGTTATAAAACCAAAAAGAAGCCATAGGAAGATTTTAGTACGGGGGGATTTCATCTGACTTTTAACAAAATCCTCAAGCAAAATTCCATTTCACTGGGTTGACCTTGATCTACTCATAAAATTGAGGCAACATGCACATACAATAAATACAAAGCTCGGGTGCGTGTTTGAATTAACTTTGACAAATGTGTATCAAGCTGCCTGCTGGGTAACCCCACCGAGTGAACACAGGCATTCCCGCCCCGTGGCCGCGATGTCAGCGCGTCTCCACTCTGCGGGGTTCCCTGCTGATCTCTGTCACCTTTCGTTAGTTTCCCGTTTGTGCACTTGGCCAAGTGGGCATATTTACCCCCTATAATCGCAAGAGTGTACATATTTTCCTTGCCTCCAGCATTCGACTAAATATTTTATGCACAGACATAGAAGTTGGTACACATGTTTTCACATGCATCAGTGTGTGTGTGTGTGTGTGTGTGTGTGTGTGTGTGAGAGAGAGAACTTCCATGCACACAGCACATATGTGCACACATTTCACGTAGGTGTGAGGTAATGACTGCCTGCCATTGATTGAGCACCCATCTCGGTCAGCTTCCGGGGGCTTGACATTTACTGTCGGGTCCTCGCAATTCTTCATCATCTGATGAGAAGCTGGAGACAGGAAAGGCTAAACCCGCGACTGCAGGAACTCACGGTGTGAGTGGCTGAGCAGGGTCAGTCCTGGAACGCCAACCCGAGCCATCGGCGCCGGTGCTGCCGGCCCGGCCTGTGCAATGGCCCTGGGCTGCAGGGGGGCCTGCCGGGAGGACACTGCGGTGCTGGGCAGTCGTGGTCGCCCTGCCAACGCCATGTCATTTGGTGGCAGGCGGTGTAACGTCAGAGTAAGCCCTCACCATCTGTAATTTGTTTATCGGAGGGCCACTCCCTCCACAGCAGTGCCTGTGACCCAGGGTGGGTTCTGGTCACACTGGCGATGTGACAAACCACACAAAAGGGGAACCAGCCCCACCAGGTGCCCAGGGGTGGGGCAGAGCCCATCTGCAGCCCAGTCACCGTCACTCTCCTTCACCCTGGGTGCGGAGGAGACGCGCTTGGCAGATGGTGGCACTCAATAAAGGCCTGTGAGTGAGTAAATGTAAGTGAGGGATGAACCCTCCTATGGGTCCTACATTTAGCCAGTTGACAGCCCCGCCCTCAGGCCTCACTGCCCCAGCCGATTGGTGATGGCTAGGGAATGCTTTCCCCACTAGAGATCTCATATTGCCCCTGCATTACAGCCCCTGCTCTGGGAGAAGGCAACACTTCCTTGTGTGGGACGACGGGGTTGCTCAGGCAAAGGGTCAAGGCCAGGCGTCAGCAGCTAGGCAGGGGAGGGACAGGAGCTCATTGGAGCCCAGGACCCGATGTGGGGATGGACGGTTCTGGCCTGGGGTTGCCCTCCTTTAACCCTACAGAGACGCATGGCCTTGGGACCCTTGGTCCAGTCCTCTGAGCTTCTGCATCTTTAAGGAGAAGATGGAAGCAATAATGCTAACCAGTATTATTTTTTTATATATATTTTATTGATTTTTTTACAGATAGGAAGGGAGAGGGATAGAGAGTTAGAAACATCGATGAGAGAGAAACATTGATCAACTGCCTCCTGCACACTCCCCACTGGCGATGTGCCTGCAACCAAGGTACATGCCCTTGACCGGAATTGAACCTGGGACCCTTGAGTCCGCAGGCTGATGCTCTATCCACTGAGCCAAACTGGTTAGGCAATAATCAGTATTATTGAAATTCTGTGTCACATGCTCTGTGGGGCACTGTGCATACCTTCTCTTTAATGTTCGGGTATCCTTACGATTGTCCCATTTCACAGATGAGGAAACTGAGGCTGAGAGGGGATGTCAGACTTGCCCGAGATGATACAACCAGGCAGGAAAGCTGGGACCCAGCATGAGCCTGACTCCACATCTGCCTGTGCACACCCTACACTCCCACCGGCTACAAATTCTCCAAATTCTCCAAATTTTAGCCCCTGATGCCCAGCAGAGGGCAGTGCGGTCTCAGGCGGGAGCCTGTTCACTCTGGGCAGGGCACTGAGTCTCACAGCTTCCAGGACCAGCCAGTGCCAGCCGGCCAGGGCTGCCCCTGAGAGGGCCCTGCGGGCGCACGCAATAGATTCCGATGAAATGCCATCTCATCGAGAGGCACAGTTTCAATGTTGCTCCTCGGGAGGTAGGAGACATGTTTGTTAAATAGAGCTCTCATTTCATGCACAGAAAGGTGACAGAGGTCTGTGCCTCCTCTCGCCTGTTGACACAAGTTCCTAGCAGGCCTGTGGTGGAAGCCATTTGCCCTTCCCTGGGCTGAGGCAGAGGCTGACAGGGCACCAGGAGCCCCGCCCAGCATGGCGAGGCTCAGATTCTTGGAAATGATCAATTTATACATTGGGCAGCTCTCAGGTGCTTTAAGACCTTATACATTTTCTAGGTTATTCCCTTTCACATTACAGGCAACTAGGATTGGGAGCTGAGCGCCGGATTATCGCAGTAACTAGCAGTGGCTGTCGGTGACGAAGCTACTCTGCAAGTGACCTCGGCCGCAGCCCCTGGCCACACTGCCCGGGTTCTCTGGAGACCAGCTCATTCCCAGCAATGCCTCTGTCGGTTCTTGGTTCATTGTAGTGAACGAGGCAAACTTCTGAGCACTTGCACCCAAAGGTCAGTTTCAGTTCCTGGTCAGGGCACACTCCCAGGTTGCAGGCTTGATCTGGGTCAGGGTGCATACAGGAGGCAACCTCATGCTTCTCTCTCACATCAATGTTTCTCCCTCTCACTTCCTCTCTATCATCTACACTAATAAAAGAGAAAAATGGTAATTGGCGTACGACAATACCATTTTCATTGGCTAATCAGGGCTATATGCAAACTAACTGCCAACTAAGATTGGCAGTTAACTGCCAACAAGATGGCGGCTAATTTGCATATGTAGGCACAATGCAGGGAGGTGAAAGGGAAAGCAGGAAGAAGCCCCCTGCCACTGACAGTGATCGGAAACCCAGGGGGAGCTAAGAGCTGGGGGGCAGGGCAAAGGCGGCCCTGGGGCCACCTTTGCCCTGCCCCCCAGCCATGATCGGAGAATCAGGCGCCTTTGCTGCCCTGGTCAGTGACAGCAGGAAGTAGGGGTGGAGCCAGCGATGGGAGCTGGGCACGGTCGAAGCTGGCAGTCCCAGGAGCTAGGGGTCCCTTGCCTGGGCCTAAAGCAGAGCCCGCGATCGCGGTGCCCCCCGCTGCCACTGCAGGTCCCCGCTGCCCGGGCCGGATGCCTAGGCCAGAGGCGTTAGGCCTGGGCAGGGGCGGAGCCTGCAACCGTGGGGAGCTGGGGGTCCCCTGCCCAGGCCTGACACCTCTGCCAGAGGCCTCAGGCCTGGTCAAGGGGCCAATCCGGTGATTGGTGATCGGAGGGTGATGAGGGTCAACTCCTCTGGCCGAGGCATCAGGCCTGGGTGGGGGGCAGAGCCGGGGATTGGGGGGATATGATGGTCCCCTTGCCCAGGCCTGAAGCCTGGGTCAGAGGCGTCAGGCTTGGGTCGGGGGTGGAGCAAGCAATCAGAGGGAGATGGGGTTCCCCTGCCCAGGCATGATTCCTGGGCCAGAGGCCTCAGGCCTGGGCGGGGGCCAGAGCCAGTTATCAGGGGGAGATGGGGGTCCCCTGTCCAAGCCTGACACCTCTGGCAGAGGCGTCAGGCCTGGGCAAGGGGCCGATCAGGCGATCGGAGGGTGATGGGGGTCAACGCCTGAGGGCTCCCAGTATGTGAGAGGGGGCAGGCTGGGCTGAGGGACACTCTCCCCCACACACACACCCAGTGCACGAATTTCGTGCACCGGGCCCCTAGTATATATATATATATATATATATATATATATATATATATATATATATTTCCTATATAATAAAAGTCTAATATGCTAAGTGTCTGACTGTTTGTTCAACTGTTCAACCAGTCACTATGACCACCAGGGGGTAGATGCTCCAACCGGTAGGTTACCTTGATGCTGGGATCCCAATCGGGACTGGGCAAGATGGGCCAGACACGCTCTGGAGCCCTCCTGCAGTCCCTCCCCAGCCCCGATCATGCACCAGTGGGGTCCCTTGGCCTGGTTTGTTTCCTCTTGCAACCTGGGACCCCTCGGGGGATGTCTGAGAGCTGGTTTCGGCCTGATCTCCGCAGGCCAGGCCAAGGGACCCCACCAGTGCATGAATCTGTGCACCGAGCCTCTAGTATATATATTTAAAAAGAAGCAATTCACAGAAGCTATAGAATAAAAACCATTTGGGCACTAATCATGCTGCGTGCTTTTTAAGTGCTTTATCTGTATGAACACACTCAATCCTCACCACAGCCTCACCAGGACACTGCCCCCCTGACACCCCTCCCCCCCCCCCGCCCCTTGCAAAGAGGAAAAAGTCAAGCAGACACTAGTGGCTTTGCTGGAGCTCACGGAGCTGCAGGGCCTCGCAGGGCCGGCCTAGAGGTCTGCCTGCAGGGCTGAGCTCGCCTTCTGCCCGCTTTGCCCCGGCGGCCCACTGGCGAGGCTGCTGAGCTGGCGTGCGGGCACCTGCGGGAGGAACCGTCATCCCTGGCTTCGTCTGTGTGTGCCCAGAGCCGGAGCACTGAGTACTGGGCGCACAGGCCCGCGGTGCCTCCGCATGGCTGCCTGTCGGATCTGGGGTAACTCTGAGTGTGGGCTCCACCGACACTGTCTCCTGTGGGGCGCTCCAGCAGCTTGGAGGGGTGCCGGCCCGCCCAAGCCTGGACCCCGCTTTCTCCCCCCACCCCCTGCCCCTAGGCTTCCCGCTGCACCACCCATCCCAGGCTCCTGCTGGGCTGGGCTTGGGCCTGCCTCTGGGGGAGGAGGAGATACCACAGGTTGGTTGGGGACGACATAATCCCCACTCTGGGATGAGAGCCAGCACCTGTTCCATGAATAACAGCCCGAAGGAGATGAGCAGGGTCTGCACGCCTCTCTGCACGGAGCCGGTCTGCCCTTCCTGCACCCGCACAGGTTAGGGCGTCCCTGACCAGCTCCCCTGGGGCGGTCCCGCCTGGGCGGGCGCATCAGGAATGGTGAGTTCCTTCCCCAGGCTCTGCACGTGGTTGTCTCATGACATTGACGGTTCACCATGTGCCGAGCCGGGCTGCTGGGGGAACCGCGAGGGTTGCGGGGGGAGGGGGTGGGAGGGGGGGAGACCCTGCTCGGCTTCCACCCAGGCTGCCCTGGGCAGGTCCTGGATTTGCAACTACTTCTCCCCGACCTGCTCTGTCAGCTTCAGGAAGGCTGAGTTCCTCTTCTTCACGCCTCACCCCTTCGGCAATGATGTGGCGGGAAGTCCCAGCCCAGCCAAGGGCGAAGCGGAGAAAACAACTGCGGAGGGCGAGGACCTCCCTCAGTGGGGCCTTCCCGCCACTAGCCTGTCGCTAGCCACGCGGTTTATTTTTATTTTTTCAATATATTTTATTGATTTTTTACAGAGAGGAAGGGAGAGGGATAGAGAGTTAGAAACATCGATGAGAGAGAAACATTGATCAGCTGCCTCCTGCACACCCCCCACTGGGGATGTGCCCACAACCAAAGTACATGCCCTTGACCGGGATCGAACCTGGGACCCTTCAGTCCGCAGGCCGACGCTCTATCCACTGAGCCACACCGGTCAGGGCACAGCCTTGTGGTTTAGACCCCTTAGAGGGGGAACAGGAGGCGGAGAATAGTCTCATTCAGCTGTGCATGCGTGCCCTGCACAGCCACTCCCTTAAGCATTAAGCCCTCAGGACACGGAAGTTGTGGCCACATCAAACAATCTTAGGAGCAAAGCCTGAGTTCTGGTCATCCTAGAGCTAGTACTTAGGCCTCAGTTGTGTGTCAGCTCCAGGCCCAGAAAAGCAGCCGGACCAGACCAGTGATGACATGGCTCCTCCAGCCCAGCTGCACTGCCCAGTGCCCCTGCCCTGTGCCCACCAAGCAGTGGAGACCACGCCCTGGAGGAGCCCCCGGGAGAGCTGGTGGACGCTCTGCGGGGGCTCCCTGCACCTCCCCGAAATCCTGCAAACCCCTAAGGAAACAGGTGCAAACCCCTAAGGCAAGGGCCAGGGCATGTGCTCGCTATCGATTACACCTGCGCCTCGCCCGATTTATTCCTATTTCACAGCACTCACTGTTTGTTGACTGACCAACTTGCAAAAGCCACATTGGCATGTCCCTCAGCTCACCCTCCCAGCAAGCCTGCTGATTGGTCTCGTTCTGCCTCTCGCCCTCTGCACCGTGGGGGGGTCTGCTTCATTCGGCTGTGTGGAGACCACTGGAAGGGCCGCGGGAAGTTGTTTGCTTTTTGGATGCTTTTCCCGCCATCTCATGGACGGGACCCTCATGCCGATGATGTCATACTTACTTCGACATCCAGCAATCACTGTTACCGTCAGGGCAGTGCGCTTGTGTTGAGTTTGCCATGACCACTTGTGGATCGGTCACCACTGGCACCAGGTTTGGGTCCCCCATGCACTGTATGGTTCCGGCTCCCTGGGCATGTTCATCGAGCCTGGCTGAGCTTAGCCAGGGGCCCTTGGAGACCTGGCGAAGGCGCGGGCGCTGCAGCACCTCTCGGCCCTTTGGGCTCGCACCACTGATACCTCTGACCCTGATGACGATGTCAATTCGGTTCCACGGGTACCTGGCAGTTACCAGCTTTTCTTGCCATCCTGGCCATCCGAGTCTCAGCTCTGCGCATCTGCCTGTGGTAGTGCTTAGGTTTCTCATAGGTCAGCTTCCTCCTGGCTTTTCAAAGCGTCCTCGGGCAAACGTCTTTCTCAGGTGCTTGCTCTTCAGCTCTGGGAAACTCCTTCACCTTGCCTTAGGGCAGCGGTTCTCAACCTGTGGGTCGCGACCCCTTTGGCAGTCAAACGACCCTTTCACAGGGGTCACCTAAGACCATCCTGCATATCAGATATTTACATTATGATTCATAACAGTAGCAACATTACAGTTATGAAGTAGCAATGAAAATAATTTTATGGTTGGGTCACAACATGAGGAACTGCATTTAAAGGGTCAGAAGGTGGAGAACCACTGCCTTAGGGGTTTCGGCAGCAGAAAGGGCTTCCTCTCTTCTGCACCCTGGTGGTCCAGCCTGGATTCCGCCCTCAGGCGCGTTATCTTCGCTTCTTTCTCCTAAACTCCAAGGGCCCTCCTTCTGCCTTATAACTGTTTCCTGAATCCGCACAGCCCAGCTGATGCCTCATCTGCCTCTGACTTTCTAAATAAAAGTTCTCTTGCAGTAGAGTCCTGGCTCTGAGTTCTTTCTTAGCTGAATTGAAGAGCCGAGGTCCAGATCCACAGCTATCAGTAACGCGCTGGCGATGTCTTTTACATCGTTTTTCTTTCTCCAGTAAAACATCTGTGCCTCATAGTTTTTAGAAATCAAATCAATGTATGCAAACCGTAAAACTGTTTTCTAAGTGCAGCCTGGAGAGATCAGCCAAAGGCCTTGTATGCATGCATGTAAGCATCACCAATAGACGCGGACACTAGGGGGCTGAGGGCACGAGCGGGGCCGGGGGTGGGGGGCTTGGGGGAATAAGGACACATATGCAATACCTTAATCAATGAAGGAAAAAAATGAAGAGAAAAAATACTCTTTTTCCAATGCGGGCTTTTCTGTGGACAATAGCCCCACCCCCACCCATGGTTTTACTTTCTGTGGTTTCAGTTATCTGTGGCCAACTGTGGTCTGAAAATATGAAATGAAAACTTCCAGAAATAAACAATTGTGCGCCATTAAAAAAATAAAATAAAAAATAAAAGTTCAGCCTCAGGGGCTGCCTCCCTTCACTGTCTGCAGTGAGCCCAGCGTGGCGTGCGGGGTCTGGGCAGCACTCACCTGCTGCCTGCAAGGTCCGGCGGGGGTTTGGGACAGCACCCAGCCTGTGCCACGCCCCTCCGGGACTGCTGGTCCACGCAGTTAGCTGGGCACATGTGCTCAGCTCTCCCTGCCCTCCTACCTCACCAGGACTTGTGGGGAGGGGATGAAACTATAAGAGACCACGGTAGGCACGGCCCACGGACTAGATCTTTCCAGAAGGTGTGCTCTTGCTCTGAGAGATAAACAAGGGGACCCTCTGTGAGCAGGGCCTGCAAAGAGGCTTCCTTTCTCTGGATGTTTATTCTAGCGAAACAAGTGCAAACAAGCAGTGTGAGAGGGAGAGAGAAGTTGTTCTTCATTCTGCTAGCAGTTGTTTCCGTAGCTGCAAATAGGAAATAGGTTTTTGCCCTGTTTTTTTTGAGTTCCTCATTTTGCTCCTTTAGATTCACACACTGACTACAAGTGTTTAATGATGTCACTTGAGCTCAAATTTTTATTTTTCATCTGCTATTTTACTTGTCTTTGCCTCCTCTGATTTTTGGCATGCATGTCTCCATTTCTCAGAGAAGAGGCGATGACAGAAGCGGAGTTTGGAGTGAGCCTGGTCGGGGCCATGAGCCAAGGAAAGCAGGAGGCCTGGGAAGCCAGAGGCGAGCAACAGCCCCCGGAGGCACCAGCAGGAGCACAGCCTCGCCAGCACCAGGACCTCAGCCGACAAGACCTGGTCAGACTTCTGGCCTCCAAACCTGCACAGTGATAAGCTCTGTGTTGTTTTAAACTCAAACCACTAAGTTTATGGTCGTTTGTTAGGGCAGCAACAGGAAACTCATACGGCCTCCTGGGGTTTTGTCTATTGGTTTTGTGCCATTGTGTCTGGGGTGCTTGACACATGTTCTTCCACTTAGTCTTCTAAACCACCAGGACTGCTGCTTTACAGAGGAAGAGCCTGAAATTCAAGGTGTTAGCACCTCAGTGAATGTCACGCAAGCACATCCTTGGGTGGCGGCTGACCCATGCCTTTGGAGGCCAAGCTCTGACTCTTGTCATCCACTAGCTCCCTGATGGAAGAGGCAAAACCTACCTTCAGGGCTTACAGTTCACAGGAGTGGAGATTTGGGGTTGGAAAAAAGAAGAAAAAGACTAAATTGCCAGTGTCTCCGAGGGAAGGGCACAGTTTGTCTGTTGGTGGTCAGGCCTCTGCGATCCTGTGGGAGGCAGTTGGAAGTTAGCGGAGCGAGGAGATGGGCCGGCACAGGAAGGAGGTCACCAGGTGGAAAGCCCCCAGTGCCTGGAAGGGACCATTGCAGGGCAGGGCCTCACCCCCAGGGTGGCCTTTCCTCCCCTGGCATATGGTTTGGACCCCCTGACCTTTCATCTCTAGAGATAACATCTAGGCCTCAGCTGTATTTCAGCTCCAGGCCCAGAAAAGCAGCAAAACCAGACAAGCGACCCCACAACTGCCCTCAGGACCAGCTGCTTTGGATAATGACCCCTGCCCTGGTGTCACCCAATCAATCAGCGGAGACCACACCCTAAAAGGACACACCTGGGAAGCTGCTGAATATTCCATGGCTCCTTCCCCTGGAACCTCCCCGACAGTCTCCACCCTTAAAGCCCTGAGGACAGAGAGCCCAGCACCTCTCACTCCTGGGAGCACAGCCTCACCTCCGCCTCTCCCCTGCCGCTCCCCACCAGTGTAGCACCTTCGCCTTCCTCACTTCCAAGCTCCAAAGGCCCTTCCTTTGCTTCTGTAACTTGTTTCCTAGCCCATTTCTTCTAGGCATTACTTCTTCCACCTCTGTGACGTTCTAAATAAACTTTCTCTTATAGTGTGAGTCTTGATCCTGAATTCTTTCCCAGCCAGAATCCAACTACCCAGGTTGTGAACCCATGTCCGGTCTAACACCTGGTGCTGGTCTCATCATCATCAACAATCCAACTGTCCTTTATTGGACCCCAGGTCTGGGCTCTCTGTCCTTTCCTTGGGAAGCATCCAAATGCTGGTGAAATACAGAGCAGCTGGGACACCTCAGCCTCCACACACAGAATAACCGAGTGGCATGCAGGCCAGAGAGGTGTGGCTGCAACATCTCCTCTCTCTGCAAAGTGGATCAGTCTGGGAAGATGAGAAGCCCGGACCTCTCTCTAAAGAGGGGGCTTATGTCCCTACCCCATCACATTGAGGCTTCTCTAGCGTCTTTTAGAACTCTTCAACCAGGGTGACAAGACAGCATGACAACAAGCTGTGATGGACAGTCCTTTGTAGCCTTGCTGGGCAGGTGACCCAGCTGGGAGATATGGATGAAAGGGGGCCACATGCTAACCTGACCAGCTCAGGGGAGGCCTGTGTGGTGGTCTTCAAACTCAGAGACCTAAAGTAACCACAAAGGGTGGTCTGAAGTTAAAACTTTTTAACTAAAGGCAGTTTATGGCTAGTAGTCATGTCCTAGGCCAGTATCTTCCCTGACAAAGGTCAATCTTTACCTTAACTGAGCCTGTTGATTGTCTTTTTCATCTACCATAACATACGTTTAGAATGTTAGGATAACTGCCCCTTTTCCAGACCTCACAGGGCACAACTAAGACATCAGGGCAGAGACCATAAATCCTCTCATTGTTATCATTTTTTTAGTTGCTGACTGTTAACCATCCTGTACCCACCTCTGTAAAAGGTGTGTGTGTCTATCATTTTACTTTTCATCCAATCCCAGAGATTTCCCCTCTTAGCTTTCTCCCACCTCCCTAAACTCTCACCAATGGATTTCATGTAACCCACTGTGTTTCTCTCTTGATTGTAATGTATAAAACAAGGTGCAAAACTGGAGCATTCATAACCTGTTGAGATTTTGCTTCCTGGTGTAAGAAACATGCCTTTGATTCATCTTCATAGAAAGAAACAGCATGTGGCCAGGGGGTTCCTGAACTTCCCCAGAGCAAACAGGATGTAGGGGGGTGGGCGAGGGTGAGAGCTGTGCATGTGGCTGGTAGCACATGTTCCAGTAAGATTCCCCTAGACCAGTGGTCGGCAAACTGCAGCTCACGAGCCACATGTGGCTCTTTGGCCCCTTGAGTGTGGCTCTTCCTAAGCCTTAGGAGTACCCTAATTAAGTTAATAACAATGTACCTACTTATATAGTTTAAGTTTAAAAAATTTGGCTCTCAAAAGAAATTTCAATCGTTGTACTGTTGATATTTGGCTCTGTTGACTATAATGGGGCAACCTGCGGAGACGACCACCAGGCACTCAGATCAAGATTTAGGAGCCTTTATTAAGCTGGCCAGTGACTACAGTTACAGCACTCTGCCGAAGCAAAGGCTGAACTGCAGTGCCGACTACAGAAGTTACAGCGTTTTTATTTGCAAAAACCACAAAGTTAGTTACAAAGCCTTGTTTACACAATTTGTTCCCGACACAGTACAGCATCAGTACAGTGACCACCTTCCTACCTATATGTTCTAGGAACAGAGAGCACATGTGTCCCACCTGGCCGAAGCACCAGATATGCAGCCCAGCACATTCCCTACTGGTCTTATTGGGAATCAAATCATTGATTCTGCTTCCTGCCAGCCTTCTTGATGTGTGTTCAGTGAATCCAGCGCTTCTTTCCCCAGGCTTTGACAGCAGTTGGGGTGCTTAGGATGACCTGGAAAGGCCCTTCCCACTGAGGCTCAAGAGTACCTGGATCGTGTCGCTTCACCCAGACCAAATCACGAGGGGCACACACAGGTGGGCTGTTCGGGTTGGGTGCGCGGGCTTCCTGATGAGCTGCCCAGGCGATTTGGTGCACAGCCGCTGAGCTGGTCTGGAGTGCCTGTAAGGATTTGAGAAGATTTTGGTTATGGATTTCAGCTTTTCTAGATTGGGGTTCCATGTAAGCTGGTGAGATGGGTAGTTCAGGGCCTGGAAGAGTCACGAGAATCTGTAGAGGCCCCCCCACTGGTTTTAGGGCACCCTCCCGGGCTGCTTCGTCTGCAGCCTAGTTCCCTCTTGCTTCTGGGGAGTCCCCTTGTCTTACATACATAGAGTTGAAAAGACTTAGTTACATCTGGCAGTGCCAATTGGCCCATCGTCCTTGCTCTGCTCATGTCTGTCTAACTGCCTACTATATTACCTCAAGGATCCTGGCTCTGAATTGTTTCAGGGAAAATGGATGTTGGATTTCTTCTTTAATTACTTCCTGCTGAGGCGGGTCAGAAGTTTCTCTCAGAGCCAAGAGATCCTTGCTGCCTGTCAGAGGGACGATGAGGCCTGGGCATAGAAGGAGGTGGGCTTGTGACCTGGCAGAGACAAACTGTAACAAATGATCTGGTGGGAAAGAAAGAAAACATTTCAGTTTTAATAACCTCTATTGAAATAGAGTTTTTCTCCTTAAAATTATTCTTCTGTTTATTAAAATACTAATTTATTTACTGTATTCAATTTGGCCTGATTGTTTGCATAAACACAACAAGAATGGTAACTGACTACCTTTGCTGGAATTTCATGATTGAATCTTAATGTGCCCCATAGGGTCAGGAAGCCAAGCCATCCAGCTGCCATCAGGCCTGCCTGCAGTATCTGCTGAGTTAGGTGAATTCCTCACCTGCAGTGGCTCTGCCCGGACCCATTGTCCTTGCATTAATGTCCTTCTCAGCAGCCCTCCTACTTGTCATGGTCCAGAGTGCGCGGGGGTTCTGTAGGGATGCAGAGGTGCCCTTATTGCTCCCCTTGTACTCTGACCAACCGCCAGTGATGGTAGGGCATGGGCCTGATGCTCCAGCGCCAGCTATTTTCAGGGCTACCAAGCAAGATACCAGGCTTTCTCCATGGCACTCTTATTGGCTTTAAGTCTTCAGAGCTCAGACAGGGCTCTTTAAAACATGATACTCCAGTCAAAATTTTCAGTCAATAAAATCACTACTGGAAACTGGTCTTACTGAATTTATGCAAAGAAATGTATTGCCATGATTTATTTATTAAGTATTGCCAAATTTCGGAGGAATTACATAAGGAGAAAAAGCTACTGGCCTGCCTTAAGATCTTCTGATTTTCCTTGTCAGTCCTCTTTATGGACTCTCCAGAGTTATAACAAAACAGTAACTGTTGGATTTCTTTTATCAGTACCCCCTAAGTCATTTGGCATAACTATTTACCCTCTGTTTAGGGAGGCAGAATATAAATTATTTACTCTTTCTGGCTTACTGGCCTGTATTATTTAATTAATTTCCTTTTAACATTTCTCTCCTCCTTCTTATTGCATACACAACCTTTATAAATTTTACACTTATAAATTAACCTTAAAACCTTAACCTTCTCTCTATGTCCTTTAAAAATGCATAACCATGCCTCAGACCTTCTACTCAGTAATTCCTTATTCTTAGAAACCTCAATCCTTTAATGATTACTATAAACAGCCAGTGTTTCTTAGTTTACTAAGAACAGGTAAGAACTGCTTCCTTAGGTAATTTCAAGTATATTTTATCAGTCTAATTTAGTATTGGAAGGGTTAAAGAGAACCAAACAGGACAGAGAAAAACTTACTGTGCTTAGTATCAGCTTGCGGCCTTGAGTCCAGCATAGTTCAGATAAGTAAATATCAACAAAAACTATCTCTCCCTGGTCTCCCTGCTGATGCCCTCCTCCCCGCTTTTCTGCATTAACCATTTACTCTGTCCTTAGCTGCTCTCCCTCCTAGATTTTTCCTTCTTTACTCTAAGCCCCAGAGGCTCAAATCCTTCTCCTCTTTTCCTGAGACCTCATCCTCGGGGTCATTGGGCGAGACCTTAGGGTCTGTCTTTTTTCCTCCACTTGGGGGCTCGGTCAGCAAAATTGTCTCTGTCCTAATTTTTCTTCAGGGTATTGGCATTTCTTTAACCACAGGGGTTTCTCAGTGAGGATGTCTACCCATATCTGGATGTAGGGAATTTGGTCAGGGTGGCTAGGACGACCGTAAACAATGTGAAGAACCCAATATGCCATCCCTAGATCAAAGGACCTGGTGGATGGCCACCCAAACCCAAACGTGGGCCACTCTTGTTCACAAAATTTCTGTAAATCAAAATAATTAATGAGGGTGGCATAGTCCTCTATGCGTCTCTTGAAGTTCTGAAAATTCTCAAGAAAACATTGTAAGGGAGTCGACGAAGACGACTGACCCTGACCCATTTTGACAAAGACAAAGACAAAGACAAATACAACAAAGAACAAAGACAAAACAAACCAGACAAATGCAACCTAAGGGTGCCCAGACCAGGACCCCCCAGACGCCGTCGCATCTGGGCGGTCGGACTCTGAGGTTCCGCTGCTTCCAGTCCTCTTTTGAGTCTTAAAGGGAATGTTCCACAGACAGATACCAGATTCTTACCTCCCCACTGGAGGTCCAAGTGGCTCATTGTTTTCGGATTGCAGTTTTGGGAGAAAAACACTCCGCCGCCCTGGGACCAGGGACAGAGACTGGAGTGTCCTCGCCTGGGGTGTCCGGGGTGTCCTCCGGCAACTTAGCCGGAGTGGATCTCACTGGGGGCCTCCAAATGTAATGGGGCGACCCGCGGTGACTCAGATCAGGCACTCAGATCAAGATTTAGGAGCCTTTATTAAGCTGGCCAGTGACTATAGTTACAGTACCCTGCCAAAGCAAAGGCTGAACTGCAGTGCCGACTACAGAAATTATAGAGTTTTTATTTGCAAAAACTACAAAGTTAGTTACAAAGCCTTGTTTACACAATTTGTTCCCGACACAGTACAGTATCAGTACAGTGACCACCTTCCTATCTATGTGTTCCAGGAACAGCGTGCCCTGCCTGGCCAAAGGGTCAGCACATTCCTATCTATGTGTTCTAGGAACAGAGAGTACAGCATGCCCCGCCTGGCCAAAGCGCCAGATATGCAGCCCAGCACATTGACTAATGAGTTTGCTGACCACTGGTCTAGACAAAGGGAGGTGGAGGCAACTAGAAAAGTCCCCAGCCCCCTTTTTTTTTTTTTAAATAACCCAATGAGAGACAGCAAGACCTGGGCAACCTATTTGGAAACAGGTGACCAAACAGTCCACAGCCAATGAGGAACTGGAGGAGGGTCTAAATAAATAGGCTGTGTCCCCTGCCCCCTGGGTGATCCTGTACAATGGGCACCTACTCTGGAGAGTGTTATTAAAAGTCTCATTTTACCACACTTCTGTTTCCTAGTCTGTCATTTGACATGGACAGATGAGCCATTTCTCACACTGGCATTTGTCAACACTGGCTCAATAAACTCACAAAAATTCTTCACAGGTTTGAACGTTTCTTACATTGACAGAGAGCTACTCACACCCTAAGTAGGACTGCAAGTCAGAACTGTGACGGCTGGTGCCTTCCTGGCTTTCTGCACTCATCTTCTTTCTTTTTTCCATTCATTCCTCCTTTGCTCTGATTCCACATTTGCCTTTTCTTCTCTTTACCATTTTTTTTTTTCTGAAGACTCCTCTGTGAAATTCCCTCTCACTCTCTAATTCTCTCATTTTCCCTCCCTCCAGGTCATCCTCTGAAATGACTGGGAGGAACATGACTTGGCAAGCAGCACTGGGAATCTCAGACCCTTACATCTGATCACTCCATTCTCAGCTAATGCTCACTTGCAAGTAGTAATATTGTTATGATAATCAGGTTATTATTTAACAGGAAAGAAGTTAAGGGGAGACTAGATAATATAGGCTTGCCATTTCTACAACTTTTCCAGAAAGCTGCAATTTAACACAGTCCAAGTCTGTTCCCCACTGGTCAAAGGCAGTTTGGATGGATGCCCAGTAAGGTCTGAGTGACATGGGAAGGTGCTTGCCCATCAGTCCCATCTGTGAGCAAGTCAGTGGTCAAAACAGGCCTGGCCACTGCCAGGGCAGGGAAACCTGAATATGTAAACTCCTAGACAAGGGAGTTTGCTTGCTCTTGGCTCTCGCCCTCTAGCTCCCTTGAGACTCCTGTTGCAGGGGGTGCATTTCCCTGCATTGGTCCTGGTGGCCCATGGCCATGTGGGCTCCACATGGTGTGTAAATAGCCTGAGTCAGTCTGTGCTGCACTGGGCCCACTGAGGCATGGAACAGAGACTGCACACTGGCCCTGCTTCCGGCTCTGCTGAGCCCACAGCTGCCCCTTTCCAGGACGGGGCTACGGGACCTGGAACCTTGCAGCCTGAAGGATGTAACCCACATGAATGAAGTCTTCTACCACATCTCACTCTCCTGCGGGGGCTTCTGAAAACGCTTACTTCAGTGGCACCCCAAGAACCCCACCCCCATGAGCGAGGGGAGACGTGGATTCTCCAGCAGCAGCAGGTCATCATTATTCCAGCAAGTGGAAAGAAAACAAAACAGAGCTTCCAGCGAGGCCCGCAGCCACCAGCTACTTCCCAGCATTTCTCCTATTTTGCATTTAACGCAGGAGGGCTCATCACTGTCAATTAGGTCTTTGTCTTCAAAACTTTTGAAAAAAGTTCCTTAATTTTCCTGATAAACTACATTTCTTGTAAGAAGGAACTTCGCCTTTTCCCCAGAAGGCCCATGGTTCCTATATTGAATAGGTGTCTGAAATGACCCTTTCGGACTGGGAATACTGCTATATTCACAACTTCATTTATGTTTGCAGAATAAGTCTATATTATTATGGTGATAACAAGGCTGCCATCCTTTTACTATGCAAATTTCTTCCATTTTAGCTGAGTGAATACTTTCCCTCTGTCTACTAGAATAATTTGAATAACAAAAGATGCAGAATGGTAAGAATAGGCTGCCTTGGTTAATTCAGCTGAAAACTGCTTATAAAGAAGTTTCTATAATAAAAATGATAGCCCCACCATAGGTCATTTAGCAGCTGTGACAGTGGAAATAGGTCCAATAAAATGATGGGATCCCTTGAAGCAAAATTCAATATTTGTATTTGGCAGGAAGATGAGACTTGTGAACTCTGGTCCCTCCCAACTGCCCTCCTCTGCCGGCCTTGTCCCTCCCAACTGCCCTCCCCTCCAGGCCGGTTTCCCCTAATTGCCCTACCCTGCTGGCCTGATCGCCCACAACTGCCCTCCCCTGAAAGCCTGGTCCTTCCCAACTGCCCTTCCCTGCTAGCCTGATTGCTCCCAACTGCCCTCCCCTGCTGGCCTGGTTGCCCCTAACTGCCCTCCCCTGCCAGCCATCTTGTGGTGGCCATCTTGTGATGACATCACACATGACACCACCTAGGCTTTTATTATACAGGATAGAGAGACTAGAGGCCTGATGCACAGATTCATGCATCGGTGGGGTCCCTCGGCATGGCCTGTGGGGATTTGGCCAAAAGTGGCAGTCCAATGCTTCCTGCTGCTCCCACCTGCTGCTCCTGCTCATCCTGGCCCCGCTGTGCCTCCCCCTGCTGCCACTCGGTAGGCTCGCTGCTGCTCCACTGCAGTCTCTGGGCTACAGCAGCCAGCTGTGAGCCCAGAGTCTGGTGCCCGTAGGTCAGCTGAGCAGCACTCCTACTGTGGGAGCACACTGGCCACCAGGGGGCAGCTCATGTGTTGAGCATCTGCCCCTGGTGGTCAGTGTGCATCATAGCGACCAGTTGACTGGTCATTTGGTCGTTTGGTCATTTAGTTGTATATGAATATGAATATGAACATAAATATGAATATGAATATGAATATGAATATGAATATGAATATAAATATAAATATAAATATAAATATAAATATATATATCCCTGAATATAATCCAGTAAAGTAGAATTAATAATACAAACAAAATAACTAAATTGATATTAAAAAACTGTCTAATAATTTTTGTGCCAAAAAAAAGCAAAAATCTAAATATGGGTGTACACACATAGACTATTTAGAAGATAATACTGATAAAAATTCTACAGATTAAAAGCCTGAGCTAAAGAAAAACTATTGAAAATAAATCAGTTAAACTTTTATATAGAAATAAATAATAATGCAAATAATAATGTAAAAATTCAGGAGGTAGAATTTGAAATGAAACCTTTTATTTAAGGTAGTTGTATGTTTAGATGCAGTTATAAGAAATAATCTTATTCTTTCAGAAAGATCTCTTTTCCTCTATCCAGTGTCCCCAGTGGTGACATCGCCGCCAGCACACTGACATCTACACAGTCAAGTCTAGCATCAGTGCTCGACCAGGGGTCCTTCAGTTGACTTTCACAGCCAGGTCCACCCTTCCATCCCAGCCCCTCCGCAACACCTGGCTACCACTAATCTGTGTTCCAGTTCTTTAATTTTGTAATTTCAAGAATGATATTTAATGGAATAATACATTATATGACCTTTATAACTTTTGAGATTGGCCTTTTTAAGACTTTAATTTTTTAGAGCTCTTTCAGGTTCACAACAGAGTTGAGAAGGAGGTATAAAGATTTTTTTTCACAAACCCCATGGCCTGACACATGTATAACCTCTCCCATTGTCAACATCCCCCACTACATTGGTTTGTTTGTTATAAGTGATGAACCCACATTGACACACCATAATGATCCGAAGTCCATAGCTTACCTTAGCGTTCACTGTTGGTGAACATTCCATCCATTTGGACAAATGTATAACAACATGTATTCATTATCACAGTATCACACTAAGTATTTTTACTGTCCTAATACTCTTTTGTGCTCTGCCTCTTCATCCCACCTTTCCCCCCAAGCCCCTGGGCCACCAGACTTTGTATTGTCTCCACAGTTCTGTCTTTTCCAGCATGTCACAGTGTTGGAATCGTAGCAGGCAGCCTTTTCAGACTGGCGTCTTTCACTTAGAGTGCACATTGCAGATTCCTTCATGTCATTTCATGGCTTGATAGTCATTTCTTTCAGCACTGAGTAATATTCCACTGATTAAATTTACCCGTCACCTATGCAGGACATCTCGGTTGCTTCCAAGTTTTGGCAATTACAAGTAAAGCTGCTATAAACCAACATGTGCAGGTTTTCAGTGGACATCCATGTCAGTTGCTTTGGGAGCACCTGATTGCAGGATCATTTGGGAAGAGCATGTTTCGTTTTGTAAAATCTCCCAAACTATCTGACAAAGTAGCTGAACTCTTTGCACTCCAGTCAGCAATGGGGGGGTTGGGGGGGGCGTTCCTGCTGCCCCACATTCTCACCAGCGTTTGGTGCTGCTGGTTTTCCAGATTTCGCCATCCCAGCAGGTGTTTAGTTGTGTCTCATAGCCATTCTAATTTGCATTTATCTGATGATATACAACACAGAACATTTTTCCATACATTTATTTGCAGTATGTATGTCTTCTTTGGTGAGGTGTTGGTAAGGTCTTTTGCCCATTTTTTTTTTTCATTCTGTTGTTTGTTTTCTTATTGTTAGGTTTTCCGAGATCTTTGTCTATTTTGATAGCAGTTCTTCGTCAGATGTGTCTTTTGCAGATCTTTTCTCTCAATCTGCGATTTGCCTTCTCACTCTCCTGACAGGATCTATTGCAGAGAAGAGCACTTTCATCTCACTGTTCCAGCACACCTTTCGTATTGTGTCTAAAAAGTCATCATCGTACCTAAAGTCATCTAGATTTTCTCTTGAGTTGCCTTCTGGGAGTTTTATAGTTTTGTGTTTAACATTTAGATTTGTAATACACTTGAATTAATTTTGGTGAAGGCCTGTATCTAGATTTATTTATTTATTTTGTATGTAGCTGTCCAGTTGTTCCCACACCATTTGTTGAAGAGATTATCTTTGCTTCAATGTATTTTCTTTGTTCCTTTGTCAAAGATGTCTGCATTTATGTGGGTCTGTTTTGGGGGCTCTCTCTTGTTCCATTTGTCCATTTGCGTATTCTTTGGCCAACGACACCGATCCAAAGCTCTTTAGTAAGACCATGGCAGGCAGTGTCCTCCTCCCTCTGTACTGTGCTCCCCTGCAATGCTGTGCTGCTCTGCTGGGCCTTCATCTCTTCGTAGAAACTTTAGCTGTTGATTTCCATGAAATGACTGCATTGGAATTTTGTTTAAGGTTGCATTGAGTCTACACATCAAGTTGGGAAAAGCTGACATCTTGACAATATTGAGTTGTTCTGTTCATGGACATGAACTATCTCCGTTGATTTAGCACTGCTTTAGTGCTGTTCATTATGGCTTTGCTCCTGTAGATAGTTTATCAGATTTGTACCTGAGATGGCCCCTGGGGCAGGACCTTAAAGAAGAAGCAGCAGGAGGTGCACACTCAGCAAAGCTTTGTGCCCAGAGACAGTGTCAGATCTGAGCCAGCTCACGGGCAAGGTAAGTGCTGTGGGGCCTGGACTCCCCCCTCCCAGCCACGGGCGCGGACTTGCGTGGCCAGGTTAGGGTGGAGGTCAAGGAGGTGGCCTGACAGAACTGTGTGGTGTGGGGAGCTCAGGGGACACTTCCTGTGTTATCCTGGGCTCAGCGTCCACCCCCCCCCCACCACCGAGAGCCCCTGCCACTCCGCAGCAGCCTCTCCTGGTGGCGCAGGAGGTACCAGGGTACCAGTAGGTGGTCTTCGGTTAGGGAAGTGAGACTTTTACAGACGGCTCGCCAGGTACTCAGCATGTATGGTCCCCAAGCAGTGTCCTGGTTCAGAGCAGAGGTGACAGGTGACTGGCTGGTGGCAGGAGACTGACCTCTGTCTGTTTCCTCGGGGAGAAGCTGCGGTGGAGCCAGGCACAGTGCTGCCCGAGGGAGTTTATGGACTTGAATTGCTGGATGACCATTTCCAGGTGCTGGCCTCTGTCTCTTCTCTTCTCGCTTCCCCTTCTTGCTGAGACCTCAGGGATGGAATTCCTGTTAAATTTTACGTGCACCTATTTCTGTTTGGGATGCGATGCTCTGGCTGAGAGAAATGTTAAAGCAATTTTGATACAGAAACCCCTAGAACTGCAGACAGGCATATGACTGGCCACTCTGCCCAGTGACTGTGGGCAGTGAGTCTCAGCTTCCCATGGCTGCCTGGGCTAGCAGGGCACCAGCAAGGCAGGTTTGGGAACCGTGCCAGAGTACGTTAGATGGCCTAGGCCAATTAGAGTGTGAAGGTCTTGTTCAAAGTACACCGGATGTCCAAGGCCACTCTGAGCGTGGGGATCTTAATCAGGGTTTCCAAGGACTATACATAGGTGCAAGGATGCAGCAATCTCATGGCACACTGTGCAAGTGTGCCCTTCTATAACCCAAATGATGTAGGCCACTATTTGGAAGGAAGCTCTTTTGTCTCAGTCATATAAAGTTACTGACCAGCCAGTGCAGGGCTGCAGAATGGGGAAGAGGCATCACTGACCAGCAGGTATGGCTGCTTAGAGAGGCTGTAGCTCTAAGGATGGCGTTTGTATAGCTCCTATGTTAGAGGCTGCCATGTGGGAAAGATGTATGGTTATCTAGCCAGTGTGTGGCTACCTACGGTATCGGACTTTACTTTGGAGAACTGTTTTGTCTAGTAGCTCCTTGTTAGCAGTGGCTATATGGCCACTGGATCCTACAATGAAGACTCATATCTACGACCTCTCATGGCTTCTCCGTCTACTGCCCAGTGTCCCAAGAGGTCCAGCCCTTGGCAGAGGGGCTCGGGCCCAACAGTTGGTGTAGCAGGGCAGGATCAGGACCTGTGCTCCCATGCTTGGACCAGTAGGCAGGAAGGAGCAGTGAGTGCTTCCAACACTGCACCCAGCGAGCAGAGTTCTGGAGGGAACTTGCTCTCACAATTAGTGCTGTGAGCAGGGCTTAGGAGAAAGTACTCCAAGAATTAGACCTTACGCTGACAGCAAGGCACCAGCCAGGCAGGCACAGCAAGGAGGGGACCAGCCAGGAGGGGACCAGCCAGGAGGGCACCAGCCAGGAGGGCACCAGCCGGGAGGGCACAGCCAGGAGGGCACAGCAAGGAGGGGACCAGCCAGGCAGGCACAGCCAGGAGGGCACAGCAAGGAGGGGACCAGCCAGGAAGGTACAGCAAGGAGGGCACAGCCAGGAGGGCTCAGCAAGGCAGGGCTCTGGGGCTCAGTGGCACCTTAGAATCCCTCTGCTTTTCACTTTACAAGGAGAAAGCTGAGCCCGAGGGAGAGAAAGTCCTGCCGGGGCGCACACACTGTGCTGAGCAGGTGCACAGGGCTTGCAGCAAGCACAGCAGATCCCTGGTAGAGCGCAGTCACAAAGGACACTCGCACAGGCTCACACGCGACTCTCGGCCACATGCACCACCTTGAGCCCAGGCACTGCTTCTGGCCATTCGTTCCCCACGGTCGGTGACAGCCATTTCCTTCCTTCATGCGCTTCCTTACGGAGCAGAAAGCACATGCTGCTGGCTGAACCGATCATGCTGCCTTGGAGTCACATGGCCATTCCACTGGGCGGCGGAAATAAATGTAGTATCTCTCCATTGTCCCAAGACCGCCCCCCTCTGCCCCTGTGGGTGAGCAGCCCTGTGGGAATCTCTGCTGCTGGAGATCAAAGACCTGAAACCAAGGCATGTCCCTGGTGGCTGAGAGGCCCGCCCTGGCTGCCAGCTGCGCGGCCAGCATTTGCCTGGGAGCCGGCCCTTTGCCTGCCCACTCCCAGCCACAGGCGGGTGCACAGTCCACATCCCCACCCTGCGTCCCTCCTCCACCAGCCCCCGCTCCTCCATCTGTTGTTTTTTTTTTTAATTTTGTCAATGGTTTTGCAAAAGGAAAGGGTGCTTCAGCGCCTTCCTAATAATAGCCCAGATTTGACACTTTTTTCAACTCTGCTTTGAAAACCAGGAATTTTTTTTTTAAGCTGATTAGCATTCAAAGTCGGCATTAATGGAAATGACGTGAATCACAGAGCCACAGCCATCTGCATGCTGTGCGGTGACGCGTGTGTGGGTTGGCGCTCAGCGGAGAGCATGTGGTTGGCGAATTACAGCAGCGTGCAGCCCCAGGGCCTGGAAGGATGGCCAAAGCGGGCTTCTTTCTTATTTCCATGAGCATTTGGCATTTCACTGCAGTTGGCATTTTCTGTCCTAGCTTTTCATACCCCTCAGGCCTGCTCTACATAGGCAGTTTTGCTGACATGAGTGAGTGCCCAAATCCTGATGTATGGCCTCCAGCCAGTGCTCAGCCTGAGCCACGCGTTCAGAGCCAGGAGCAGGCACCCCACCGCCACCCTCCCCGCACCAGTGGCATCTGGCTGCCTCCTGCTCTGGCCTGTTACTGACATTGCACCCTGGTGGGTAATGAGAGGCCGGGGGAAGGCTCCCACCAACTCCTGCTTCAGAAAACCCTTCTGGCAGCTGCTGAGAGGGCTGAAGAGAAGTAGCTGAGCTGCCCTGCCTCCTCAGCTCAGGCATCGCTCTGCACCCGTGACCCCCTTTAAGTTCCCCAGGCTCTAGGGAAACTACTGTGACCACCCCCTTTTACTCGGAGGAAACCGGGCACAGAGAGGTTAAGTAACTCGCCGAAAGCCGCCCAGCTCTCAAGATGCAGAGCGTAACTGCTCAGAAGTCCCGGAAGCACATTTGATCTCACTTTGACACAATTTCCCAATCCCCTCTGTCACCCACGTGCCCAGGCTCTTGAGCCAACCTGTGCAGTTGAAAGGATCCAGAAGCAGAATCTAGAATCCATGGAGGCCTGGGAAGATGAACAAAAGGACCCAGAGCACCTGGAAGACTCTAGAAACGTAGGGAGCGAGAACCCGTTTCTCTGTGCCCATGACCCTGTTGGGCAGGGCGGGGCGGGAGAGAGCCTCCTGCTTATAGCACATGCCCCTGCGAGAAGCTTAAGCCATTGTGTTTATTAATCGGTTTCACTCTCTGGCCTGTAGATGACACAGCCTCCTAGACAAGCCACAAAGAAAGTTAAATGTTTCTGATGCTGAAAGGCTCAAGTCGCACTTTCCTATTTCTGTCTCCTTAGCTTTGCGGAGCAGATCAATCCGCTGGGAAACACGACAGGTTTTATTTTTGCAAGTGAAAATGTTACTTAATGCAAAAGCCAGGACCCGCCGGAAACCCAGGAGGGAAGCGGAGCTCCTGCTCCTGCGGCAGCGGCAGCGGGACAGGCAGAGAGTCCAGCACCGCTCACAACCCCGAGGCACACAGGGCACCTGCTTTCCTCTGCTCTTAACACCCAGGAACATGTGAAATGCGCAACGTTTTGTAAAGATCTCATAGAAGCTGTTGGCTGAGAATGTAGGGAGACCCCCTGGCCGAGGGGCTCAGTACGTTGGAGCCTCATCCAGGACACCAAAAGGTTGCAGGTTCGATCCCTGGTCAGGGTGTGTATGGGAGGCAACCAATCAATGTTTCTCTCTCACATCAATGTCTCTCTCTCTCTCTCTCTCTCTCCCTACCTCTCTCTACCTCTCTCTTTTTTCTAAAAAATAAAAATAATAAAAATCAATAAACATATCCTCTGGTGAGGATAGAAAAAAAGAATATAGGGAGACCAATCTCAGGTGTAAAAATCTCAGGTGTAAAAGTGATGTTGGAATGAAAACATGTTAGCCAATTCTGTTTAACGATGTATCAAGCTTAAGCTTAACTAACAACAGTATCTCTTTCTGAGTGAAAAGTAAATGTTTGGTTTCTTTCACGAAATCAAAACCAAGCTTCAATTTTTAAAAATTAAATCTTTATTGTAGGCAGTATTGCATATGTCCCTGTTCCCCACTGACCTCTTCTAGCCCACCCCATCCCTTGCCCGAGGCCTTCAGCACCCTTTTGTCTGTGGGTTTTATACAGTTTCCTCGGTCGATCACATCCCACCACCAACCTCCCCTGCTTTCCCTCTGAGATTACACAGACTGCTCTATGCTTCCTTGTCTCTGGATCTATTTTGCTCATCAGTTTATTTTGTTCATTGGATTCCACATGTGAGTGAGATCATGTGATACTTGTCTTCCTCTGACTGGCTTATTTTACTTAGCATGATACTCTCCAGGTCCCTCCATGAAGTCTCAAAGGGTAAGAGTTCCTTCTTTTTTACAGCTGCATAGTATTCCATGGTGTATATGTACCACAGCTTTTTATCCACTCGTCTGCTGATGGGCACTTGGCCTGTTTCTAGCTCTTAGCTATTGTCAATTGTGCTGCTATGAACATAGGGGTGCATATATCCTTTCTGACTGGTGTTTCTGGTTTCTTGGGATATATTCCTAGAAGTGGGATCACTGGGTCAAATGGCAGTTCCATATTTAATTTTTTGAGGAAACTCCATATTATTTTCCATAATGGCTGCACCAGTCTGCATTCCCACCAGCAGTGAACTAGGGTTCCCTTTTCTCCACATCCTCACCAGCACTTGTCATTTGTTGATTTGCTGATGGTAGCCATTCTGACAGGTGTGAGGTGATACCTCATTGTCGTTTTAATTTGCATCTCTCTGATGATCAGTGACTTTGAGCATGTTTTCATCTGTCTCTTGGCCACCTGTATGTCCACTTTGGAGAAGTGTCTATTTAGGTCCTTTGCCCATTTTTTTAAAAAATATACTTTATTGATTTTTTACAGAGAGGAAAGGAGAGGGACAGAGAGTTAGACACATCCATCAGCTGTCTCCTACACACCCCCTACTGGGGATGTGCCCGCAACCAAGGTACATCTCCTTGACCAGAATTGAACCTGGGACCCTTCAGTCTGAAGGCCAACGCTCTATCCACTGAGCCAAACTGGTTAGGGCCTTTTGCCCATTTTTTAATTGGATTGCTTGTCTTCCTTTTGTTAAGTTGTATGAGTTGCTTATATATTTTGGATATTAACCCTTTATCAGATGTGTCATTGCCAAATATGTTTTCCCATGCAGTGGGCTCCCTTTTCAGTTTGATGATGGTTTCTTTTGCTGTGCAGAAGCTTTTTATTTTGATGCAGTCCCATTTGTTTATTTTCTCCTTAGTTTCCTTTGCCCTAGGAGCTGTATCAATAAACATATTGCTATGAGACATGTCTGAGATTTTGCTGCCTATGGTTTCTTCTAGGATTTTTATGGTTTTATGACTTACACTTAAATCTTTTATCCATTTTGAGTTTATTTTTGTGTATGGTGTAAGTTGGTGGTCTAGTTTTCTTTTTTTGCATGTATCTGTCCAATTTTGCCAACACCATTTATTGGAGGCTCTCTTGACTCCATTGTATGTTCTTGCCTCCTTTGTCAAATATTAACTGGGCATAATGACTTGGGACGATTTCTGGGGTCTCTGTTCTGTTCCATTGGTATATATGCCTGTTCTCGTGCCATTACCAGTCTGTCTTGATTACAGTGGCTTTGTAGTATAACTTGATATCTAGTATTGTGATCCCTCCAACTTTGTTCTTCTTTCTCCAGATTGCTGCAGCTATTCAGGGTCTTTTTTGGCTCCATATAAATTTTTAGTATATTTGTTCTAGATTTATGAAATATGCTGTTGGTATTTTAATAGAGATTGCATTGAATCTGTAGATTACTTTGGGTAATATGGACATTTTAATGATGTTAATTCTACCAATCCATGAACGTGGTATATTCTTCCACTTGTTTCTATCTTCTTCTATCTCTTTTTTCAATGCACTATAGTTTTCCAAGTACAGTCTTTTTACCTCCTTGGTTAAGTTTATTCCTAAGTATCTTATTTTGTTGTTGTTGTGGCAATGCTAAATGAGATTGTTTGTTTAGTTCCTTCTTTTTCTGAGAATTCATTATTGGTGTATAAAATATATACACATCAATTTTCGGGTGTAAATTTTGTATCCTGCTACATTGCCAAATTCATTTATTAAATCTAGTAGTTTTTTTATGGAGTCTTTAGGGTTTTCTATGCATAATATCATGTCATCTGCAAATAGTGAGAATTTTACTTCCTCCTTTCCAATTTGGATGCCTTTTATTATTTTTTCTTCTTTTCTGATCTCTGTGGCAAGGACTTTCATCACTATATTGAATAAGAGTGGTGAAAGTGGACATCCCAGTCTTGTTCTTGTTCTTAGGGGAAATGATTTTAATTTTTCCCATTGAGTATGATATGCACTGTAGGCTTGTCATATATGGCTCTTATCATGTTGAGGTATGATCCCTCTAGTCTCAATTTGCTGAGAGTTTTAATAAAAAATGTGTGTTGGATTTTGTCAAATGTTTTTTTCTGCATCTATTGATAGGATCATGTGATTTTTGTCTTTCAATTTCTTTATGTGATGTATCACATTTATTGATTTGTGAATTTTGTACCAGCCTTGTATCCCTGGAATGAATCCCACTTGGTCATGATGAATGATCTTTTTAATATATTCCTGGATCCAGCTTGCTAATATTTTGTTGAAGATTTTAGCATCTATATTCATCAGGGATATTGGCCTGTAATTCTCTTTCTTTGCAGTGTCTTTATCTGGTTTTGGAACTAGGATAATGTTGGCCTCATAAAAAGAGCTTGGAAGTGTTCCTTCCTCTTGAGTATTTTGGGATAGTTTTAGGAGTATACACTGAGTGGCCAGATTATTATGACCACCCCATCAGTACTTCATTGACACTTCCAAAAATACTGAATATTGAAAACTTCCTAAGCAAATACTCTCAAGGTTTTATTATTATTATTATTATTATTATTATTAGCATAACTAATTCACTTCATTGTACTGATGGGGTGGTCATAATAATCTGGCCACTCAATGTAGATGTTAGTTCTTTGAATGTTTGGAAAAACTCTCCTGTGAAGCTGTCTGTAACTGGGCTTTTGTTTTCTGGGAGTGTTTTGATTACTGTTTATTTTTCCTCAGTTGTTATTGGCCTATTCAGGTTTTCTGATTCTTCCTGATTCAGTTTGGAAGATTGTATTTTTCTAGTAATTTGTTCATTTCATCCACATTGTTCAACTTGTTGGCATATTATTGTTCATAGTATTTTCTTACAATCCTTTATATTTCTGTGGGGTCAGTTGTTACTTCTCTGCTTTTGTTTGTGAATTAATTTATTCGGGTCCTCTCTCTCTGTTTCTTGGTGAGTCTCGCTAATGGTTCATCAATTTTGTTTATCTTTTCAAAGAAACAGCTCTTGGTTTCATTCATGTTTTGTATTGTTATTTTAGCTTCTATGTTATTTATTTCTGCTCTAATCTTTTTTATTTCTTTCCTTCTACTTCTCATTTTTCTTGTTGTTCTCTTTCTAACTCTTTAAGTTGTAGGGTTAAATAGTTTATTATTAATTTTTCTTGTTCTTTTGAAGCAGGCCTATAGTGCTATGAACTTCCTTCTCAGGACTACTTTTGCTGTGTCCCAGATATTTTGGGTTGTTGTGTGTTTATTTTCATTTGTTTCCAGGAAGTTTTTTACTTACTTCTTAATTTCATTGGTAACCCAATCTTTATTTAATAACATGCTGTTTAGCCTTTATGTGTTTGAATGTTTTTGAGTGTTTTTGCTATAGTTGATTTCTAATTTCATTCCACTGTAATATGAGAAGATGCTTGATATGATTTCAATCTTCTTAAGCTTATAGAGACTTGTTTTGTTTCCTAGCATGTGGCTTATCTTTGTGAATGACCCATTTGCATTTGAGAAGAATGTGTATGCTTCAGCTTTGAGGTCATATGTTCTATAAATGTCAGTTAAATCCATCTGACCCAGTGTGTCTTTTAGAGTCACTTCTTCCTTGTTCATTTTTTATATGGAAGATAGATCCAGTGAAGTCAGTGGGGTGTTAAAGTCCCCTACTATGACTGTGTTGTTGTCAATCCCTTAAAGTCTGCTAGAAGCTTTATAGATATTGGGTGCATATATGTTTACCAGGGTTATATCCTCTTGTAGCATCAATCTCTTTAGTATTATGTAGTGACCTTTGTTGTCTATTGTGATGGCCTTCATTTTGCATCTATTTTGTCAGATAGGAGTATTGCTACATCAGCTCTTTTTTCATTTCCATTTGATGGGAAATTTTGTTTCCATCTCTTCGCTCTCATCCTGTGTGAGTCTTTTTTTCTAAGGTGGGTCTCTTGTAGACAGCATATACTAGTAATTGGGTCATGTTTTTGTTTTTGTTTTTATCCAATCAGCTAACCTGTGTCTTTTGATTGGAGCATTTAATCCTTTAAGGTTATTATTGATAGCACTTATTTGTTGCCATTTTAATTCTGTATGCCTCTCTCTCTCTCTCTCTCTCTCTCTCTCTCTCTCTCTCTCTCTCTCTTCCTCTCTCTTCTCATTACAACAGTCCCTTTAGCATTTCTTGTAGTGCTGGTTTGGTGGTGATAAACTCCTTTAGCCTTTTTTTTTTTTTTTTTTTTTTTTTTGTATGGGAAGGTCTTTATTTCACCATCTATTTTGAATGATAGCCTTGCTGCATATAGTAAATTTGGTTTCAGATCCTTGCTTTTCATTACCTTGAATACTTTATGCCATGCTCTTCCAGCCTGTAGAGTTTCTGATGAGAAATCAGCTGACAGTCTTATGGGAGCTCCTTTGTAGGTAACAGATGGCTTTTGCTGCCTTTAAGATTCTCTCTTTGTCTTTAATTTTTGGCATTTTAATTATGATGTGTCTGGGTGTGGATCTGTTTGGGTTCTTCTTGCTTAGGACATAAAAATTAATTTATATAATGAAGTATGCATGAACTAGATATTCAAAGAGTATGTGCATGTGTGTATTATGTGGATGTGTGCATATTGTGTGTGTGTGTGTGTGTGTGTGTGTGTGATGTGTGTATATGGGTGTCTGTGTCTGTGTATATGTGTGTGGTGTATGTTTCTGTGTTTTCCTGTGTGTGATGTGTATGTGTGTGGTGCTTTGTTCCTTCTGTAGATAAAGACAATGTGGGTGGAGGAAGGCAGATAATCTGTGAAGATTTGCACTCAAGAGAAGCAGAGAAAACAGGGAAACAGAATCCCTGAAATCAAACCAGTCGTAGTGCTCCTCAAGTGTATCGACCAGCACTGAGGGGGGGTGAGGAGACAGCCTACGTGGGCAGGGCAGCGACGGACTCTGCCCAGGGCGGCTGGACCCAGCCAAGTGCCTGCCTCAGAGCTGATATGTCTCTACAAATTCTCCAGGTAGATAGAAGGAACCTGGACACTCAGAGAGTCTCGATTCCATGACTGTTCTCCCAGCGGGCAGTCCCGACCGGGAACCAGAACCTGAAACACCACATCGCAGCTGTGGCTGCATTTCATTCCTTGTCACCTTCCTTGAGAAGCAGACACACACAGAGATCACAGCTTCACTGCAGGTCAGCGGGAGCACTGCTGGACTCTGGAGACCGAGGTGTCCCTGGGGCAGTGTCTGAGAGGCCCCGGTGGGAAAGCACAGGGCTAGGCACGCACGAGGACAGAGCCAGCTCCTTGGTGGTGACAGCACACCATCTGGGCAAGTCATTGGACTGTTGACACCTCAGCCTTCCCATCTGTAAAATGCTGAGAATACTGGTCCTCACTGTGAGAGTTACATAGATCAACGCCGTGGAGCTCTGTGTCAATCTCTGGACACACTGGAGGGGGCTGTGCCTTGAGGGGGGGGTGGGGGAAGGGTGCTGGTAGGCATGGCCTGCCCTCTGAGAGTGTGCTGAGTTAGAGAAAGGCAGGTGGACAAATAGGTGTGGGCCTCCTGTGGCCATGACCTGTGCCATCTGCTTCTTGTGCAAAGCCCGGCATCTGGTATCCTCCCTGTCACTTGCCCTGGGCCACGTCCTTACCTTGGGCTGCTGTACCGCCTGGCATCAGCCCCCACCCCAGCTGTGAAACTGATGGCTCATTTTCATCCACGAAAATGGCACGTATGCTTCCAAATCCACCAAGTCTGGGATCAGATCAGTGCAATTAAAAAATATACCCCACATTTAGCTCAAGAAAATATTTCAGCCGAGTCACATAAATACATGCAATCTAATAAGACATGACATAATTAAGGGAATGGGGAAGAGGAGGAGAGAGAAATGAGGGTACCCAGCAGAGAAGAAAGCCAGAGACTGCTTTTTAAATTGCAATAAAATCTACATGATATGAAATCGGCCATCTTGCCCATTTGTCAGGGGCTCTAAGTGCACTCCCATTGCTGTGCGACCCTCCCCACCGGAGCTCCAGAGCTCTTGTCTGTCTGCATCGAACACTAACTCGCCATTGTCCCGCCCCAGCCCCTGCCAACCACCCTGCTGCTTGCTGTCTGTGATTCTGCCTGGAACACGTGCCTCCTGTAAGGGGGACCACGCAGTCTTCCTCCTTTGTGTCTGGCTTCTTTCACCAGCATAATGTCCCCAGGGCCATGCTTGTTGTGGCACATGTCAGAATGTCCTTCCTTCCCAAGGCTGAGTCTCACTCCACTGGATGGATATGCTAGCTGGAGACTGTTTTAGTGTTTTTACATTAACACCGTTTTAATAGTTATGGCACATATGCTATGCGCTTGTGAAAGGCTATAAATCATGGCTGGTGTAGGAGGGAATGATCGTTCCAAATGCAATCAGCCCTGATCCTCGCATGTAACTGAAGGCAACTCACTCATTGCTTGGCTGACCCCCCTTTCCTTTTCAACCTTAAATTATGCCTATTATTTATCAGGATCTAAGGCAGTGGTTCCCAAACTTATTTGGCCTACCGCCCCCTTTCCAGAAAAAATATTACTCAGCGCCCCCTGGAAATTAATTTTTTTTTTAAATTTTAATAGCAATTAAACAGAAAGATATATGTGTTAATGTTTCTACCTTTTTCGTAAAATATAGTAAAGAAAGGTGTAAATTAGAAACATTGAAGTTTGAAATTATGAAACTATTTATTGAACTCAGAATAGAAAGGTAATACAAAAAAAGTTAAAACAAATGCACCTGTGGCCATCACCCCCCCCCCATCGCTGCAGCGCCCACCAGGGGGCGGTAGCGGCTACTTTGGGACTCACTGATCTAAGGGTTTGGTGCACCTTCATGGCAGGGAGACTTACAATTGTGGCAGCTGTGTCCTATAATATTACATTAAAGTGGTTCTGAAATGCAAGTCAGTATGGGGCTCCCCACAGTGAAGTACTTGGGAAATGCCATTCATTTGACTAATATCGAGCAAGTGTCTTGTCTGTAGCTGAGGGGTTAGTGAGGGACGACAAAATGACTGGACAGCAGGCTGCGGGGGGGTGACCAGGCCGGAGGCTGGGACCGAGGTTCTGTCCCAGCCTTGCATCCGCTACCCCAGGGGTGAAGGCTGGCCACGCAAAACCCATACACGGACGAAACAGTGCGGGATGGTGAGGGCGCCGCCAGAGGAAGCCTGGGCCTGTGGAGAGGCCTGCGGACAGCGAGCTGTCTGCAGGCCCCTCTGAAGGGAGGGCGCTTCACGGAGGAGCCAGTCCTGTGCACAGAGTGGCAGTGCAAGGTGCCTGCGCTGACACTAGGGTGGGGAGCCGGGGTGGGGTGGGGTGGGGGCAGTGGTGGGGGAGGGGACAGGAGCACAAAGGCTCTGGGAGAAAGGAGAAGGCCTTGGAATGATGGCGAAGGGAGGGCTTCATTGCAGTCTCTTGGGAAGCACAGCCCATAGCATCTGAACTCTGCTTCTCACGGAGCTCCCTGCTGCTGGGGGAGCCAGGATTAGAGAGAGGCAAGAGTGCAAGGGGAATGATGGGAGGGCGTGGGGAGAGCCCCAGGAGGCGGGGCGTGTCCAAGCACCTGCTAGGAAGGCGGTTGAGGTTGAGGGTCTGGCTTGGCACGTGAGCAGATGGTGGCTCTCTTTATGACACGAGGAACAAGGAGACAGGACACGGAGTCAGAAACAGGCATTTGTAAGGACCACGGGAGAGTCAGAAGCCGGTTGGAAATGCCAGTATGAAGCCGCAGTGCTCAAAGCTCCGGCAACTCTGTCATGAACACAAAGATGGGGTTAAACCTGGGAGATGCCAGGGAACAAAGCGCAGAGAAGAGAGCAGAGACCCAGAATGAAACGCGAGGAGCCTCAGTGTGGAGAGGACAATGCGCAGCTCAGAAAATGAGCGCAGCTCAGAAAATGCCGCCGCTGGAGGGGGGCCAGCAGAGCGGCTTCGGGGAGACCAAGTGGAGAGGACCTTTCACGGCCCGCGACGGGGAGGCTACACAGCAGCTGAGAAGTACATCAGATCTGGCCCCATGGATGCCTGGCTCGCTGGGTGCTGAGGGTAAAGACATTTGAATAATGACTAGAGGAGAGGGGGTGGAGACCATGGGAATATACAATGCCTTTGAGAACTAATTCTGGTTTATAAAGAATCTAGAGGCCTGGTGCACAAAAATTTGTGCAGTGGTGGGGGAGGGGAGGGTCCCTCAGCCCCACTTGTGCCCTCTCACAGTCTGGGACCCCTTGGGAGATAACGACCTGCTGGCTTAGGCCCGCTCCCAGGTGGCAGAGGGCAGGCCCAATCCCTAGGTGCAGGCTCTGGTTGGGCTTAGAGCAGGGCCAATTGGGGAGTTGGGGCGCCGCCCCCTGTCATGCACAGAGCAGGGCGGATTGGGAGGTTGCGATGCCACCCTCAGTCACGCTCAGGGTAGGGCCGATTGGGAGGTTGCGGTGCCACCACCTGTCACACACACAGAGCTGGGCCGATCAGAGGGTTGTGGCGCTGCCCCCTGTCACGCACAGAGCAGGGCCCATCAGGGGGGTTGGGGCTCCGTACCCTGTCACACACAGAGCAGGGTGGATCAGGGGGTTGGGGCACTCCCCCGTCACACTCAGGGCAGGGCCAATGGGGAGGTTGCGTCTCCACCCTGTCACACACAGAGCAGGGCCAATCAGGAGGTTGGGGAGCTCCCTCCTATCAGGCACAGAGCAGGGCCAATCAGGGGGTTGGGGCGCCTTCCCCTGTCACACACAGAGCCGCAGGGTGATCAGGGGGTTTGGGCGCTGCCCCCTGTCACTCTGCTCCAGGGACCAGGACGCCTCACGGCTCCGCTGATCCCGGTGCTGGGAAGCATATTACTCTTTTACTATATAGGATAGAGGCCTGGTGCATGGGTGGGGGCTGGCTGGTTTGCCCTGAAGGGTGTCCTGGATCAGGGTGGGGGTCCCACTTGGGTGCCTGGCCAGCCTGGATGAGGGGATGATGGCTGTTTGCAGCTGGTCACACCCCGTTCAAGGTGGGGGTCCCCACTGGGGTGCCTGGCCAACCTGAATGAGGGGATGATGGCTGTTTTTAAGCTTGTCACAGCCCCTTCAGGGTGAGGGTCCCCAATGGGGTGCCTGGCCAGTCTGGATGAGGGGCTGAGGGCCGTTTTCAGGCTGGAGGGTGACTGAAGCTCCCAACCTCTCCTTTTTTTCTTTTATTCTGAGATTTATTTACCTTCTATGGCTGTCACTGGAACTGAGAGCCAGCTTTAGCTCTGAGGCTCAGCTCCAGCTCTGAGACCTCGGCTGCTGAAAACAGGTATCTGGGTTTGTTTGGGTTCTATAATTGAAACACTGTTGCAACTCCAACTCGGCTGGCTAGCTGAAAGCATGGGGTTTGTTTAGCTTCTATAATTGCAACATTGTTTCTTAGAGTGCAAGCTGGGAGCCCAGCAGCGGCAGGTGGGGAACCTTGGCTTCCTCCATCACTGGAGCAAGCAAGCCTCCTGTTCTCTTCAGCTGCCTGGCTGCAGGCCGCTATCTTGGTTGGCAGTTAATTTGCCTATTGCCCTGATTAGCCAATGGGAAGCATGTCAGAGGTACGGTTAATTACTATGTTTGTCTATTATTAGATAGGATTGGAGAATAAGATGGTAGCTGGAGGGAGGCAGTAGATGGAGGACTTCAGGTTGAGAGGTAGTATAGCATGTGTGTATGCGGATGAGAACGTTTACCCCAAGTGGTCATTTTTATCTCAGAATGTTTGCAATACATCTGCTTTCACTACAAATTCAACCAACATAAGCAGCTGTCCATTAAGGGACTAAATCCTTAATATTAAGGACTAAATCCTTAATATTAAAATATGCCATCTGCACAGAATAGATGGTAGAAAAATAAAACCTGAAAGAATAATTTGTGATATTTAATAAGCACCATTAGGCACTAGGCACTGCTTTAGACCCTTGGCTTACCTTATAAAATAATACAGAATAGGAACTTATATTCTTTTGGGGGAGATATACCAAGCAATGAACTGATAAATAAATAACTTTTATAGTTATTGGAGAGTGATTATTGCCATTATTAGCCACTGTAATTTTGAGAAAGAAGACCAAAGTTGGTGCTATCAATGCTACCTGATATCAAATGCTACAAGGCTATAGCAATCAAACCAGCATGGTGCTAGCATAAAAAGACACCTAGAGCACATGGAAGAGAATAGAGAGCCAGAAATAATTTCTTGCCTACATAGTCAATTCACATTTGACAAAGAAGGCAAGAATATACAACATGGTAAAGGCTGTCTACTCAATAAATGTCAGGAAAAATGGACAGACACATGCAAAAGCAATTAAACTATACCCTCTCTTATGCCATGTACAAGAATAAACTCAAAATGAATTAAAAACTTAAATGTAAATCTCAAAATCATACAACTTCTAGAAAATACAGGCAGCAAATTCTCTGACATTTCCCTTAGCAATTTTTTTTTTCTGTTATATCTCTTCAGGCAAGGATAGCAAAAGGAAAAATAAACCAATGGGACTACAACAAACCGAAAAGTTTTGCACAGCAAAGGGAACCACCAACAAAATGAAAAGGCAACCCACTGACTGGGGGAGCGTATTTTCCAGTGATTCATCTGACAAGGTGTTACTGTCCAAAAGTTATAAGGAACTTGTAACACTCAACACCACAAACAAACAAACAATACAATTAAAAAGTGGGCAGAGGACCTGAATAGACACTTCTCCATAGAGAACATACAGATGGCCAATAGATATATGATAAGATGCTCAAAATTACCAGTCATCAGAGAAATGCGAATTAAAACCCGATGAGATATTACCTCACACCTGTCAGAATGCCTATCATCACTAAATCTACAAACAAGTGCTGGCGAGGATGTGGGGAAAAGGGAACCCTCTTGCATTGTTGGTGGGGATGAAGATTGGTATAGCCACCATGGAACACAGTATGGAGCGTTCTAAAAAAATTAAAAATGCCTTATGACCCAGCAAACCCACTCCTGGTTACATATCCCAAGAAACCCAAAATACTAATTCAAAAAGGACCTAGGTACCCCTATTTTCATTGCAACATTATTCACAATATTCAAGATCTGGAGCCACCCCAAATGACCATCAGTTGACAAGTGGATAAAGACAATGTGGTACATTTGTACATGAAATGTTACTCAGTCATAAAAAGGAATTAAATCTTACCATTTGCAACAGCATGAATGGACCTGGAGAGCATTATGCTAAGTGAAATAAGGCAGACAAAGAAAAATCAGTACCATATGATTTCACTTATATGTGGAATCTAAGGAACAAAATAAATGAACAAACAAACCCAAAACAGACTCAAAGACATAGAACAGACAGATGGTTGCCAGAGGGGGTGGGAGTGGGGCTGGTGAAAAAGGTGAGGTATTATGAAGTGCAAATTGGTAGTTACAAACTAGTCATGGGGATGTAGAGAACAGCATAAGGAATATAGGCAACAATATTGGAATAACTACAGCAGGTGCCAGGTGGGTACTGGAAATTTCAGGGTGATTACTTGGTAAGTTATATGATTGTCTAACTAGTATGTTGTACACCTGAAACTAATACAAAGTCATATTGAATGTCACTAACTGAATAACAAAATAAAAGCGATGCAGTTTCTAGGTCCTACAAAAATATATAAATAAATATGAAATCTTTAAAATAAAAAAAAAAAGCATCATATGCCTGTAATCTAGAGTCTATTTACGGGGGGGAAAGACCAATAAATATATATTTTAAATGCCCAGCCTCAAGGTAATCAATGGAGCGAGCATTTAAATAGCTTGATGGCATTTCTTGCTCATCAGAACTAAAAGAAATGGAGAGAGACCCAATGTCAGAGAGGGTGTGGCGCAGCCTGCACTCGCGCTCTGAGCGCCAGGAGATGGCGCCACTGTTTTGGAACAACCTGGGCCTCGTGAGTGGAGCTGAAGACGTGCTGCCAGCAGTGTCCCTCCTCGGATGGGCATGGTCCTTGCGCTCGGTCAGGTGGCAGGAATAAAAGCATCTGCATAGCCATTGTTTGCAACGGCAAATTAGTCACAAATACTAAGAGAGGAACACCGTTCAGAAGTGAAACGGATTGTGCGCAGATCACTGCAGGCGAAGCTCACAGAGAGGATGGTGAGAATACAGAGTAGCCGAGGATGCGCACAGCGTGTGGCTTACATCGCGCTGCGCGGGGCGAGAAGCCATCATTAGGAGTGCTGACCAGCTCAAGAGCAAAGAGAGCTGGGAGAGCGATAGACCCCAAGTTCAGGAGAGTGGTTTCTCCGAGCCAGCAGACGTGCGAGGACAAGAAACAGCACATCTGCATCGTGTCAGGTCATGTCACGTGCAGGATCAGGCCTCCCACAAAATGGCCACGGAGCATCCAGTCCTGCCAACAGGCAGTGCATGCTGTGCCCCGCGCTGGAATGCAGCCTCGACAGTGAGGTTGGCAGGTGCACGGGACAGGGTAATCCGCGGCTTGTCCTTTGCCCTGAGACTCAGGTTGTCCAGGAGGCAGGGCAGGCTGTGTGCACTGAGGAATGACATCTGAGACAGCTGGATGCTGGGAATGGTGGCAGAGCTGGCAAGGCTGCTGAGCGTGCGAGGCCTGGCGTGGCACAGACGGCACCCTGGAGCCAGTGCTGTAAGGATGAGAATCCTGTGTATTGATGGAAAAGGTAACATGGAGCCGAAGCCAGGAATGGAAGCCACCCTGTGAGAGGAGACGGCACTGAATGCCAAGGAGGCGGCTCTGCTCCTGCCAGCACGTCCGCGTCTCCCAGGCGGGCAGGCAGCAGACCTGGTGACAATGCGGAAGGCACTGAGGACCTCTTTCTCTTATGCAAATGCCTGAAGCCCCCGCATCTGACATGCTGTTACACCCTCATCCCTCGGGGCAGTGTCCAGAGTTAATGTCATGGGGGGGGGTGGGGGGGGGCGGTCGGGGGGAAGAGGTGACAGTGACTGTGCTTGGCCTCTGAGAATGAACAGCACAGCAGCATGTTCTCCGGTGCCTCGTGCTCCGGGCTGCCCACTGGGCCTTGTTGTGCAGACACCATGTTTATTATCAATGGGAGCCTGGGCGATCGATACGGTGCTTCCTGTGGTTGTCCCCTGCCTTCCTCAGCGTCCTGCGGACAAGGGAGCTGGCCACAGCGCCAGGACTGTGGGCAGCGCAGGTCAACCACCAGGCTTCCCTTCCCGGGCCAGGGCGAGGACCACAGGAGCAGGCGGGCTCCTCCCAGGGTGCCCAGTCCGTCCAGGGGGAGCTACTCTGGGCACCAACTCCGACTCAGTCCCTGCCAGGGAGATCACCCGTGTCTTGGTGATCACTTCCTTGCTTTTATCCTGGGGTTTGGCTCACTGCTCCACCTCCAGGCGAGAGGGCTGATCCTTTCCGCCCTTGTGCAGAGGTTTGTTCTGTTTGTTGTTGTGGTTGGTTTGTTCCATTAGTTGTGTTGGTGTCGGTTTCTCCTCTCCACACTCCTTCATACCCTTGACCCTGGAGTCACCACAGAGAGAAACTTGTCCTGATCCAGGCTCCGTTTCAAAGTTCCACCTGCCCTCGGCCGTCCGGGCCCATCTCCATCCTGTACCCAGCGCTCTGACGGTCCTCTGCCTCGCCCCACTCCCGCCTTGTCCTTCCTACTAACCCTTTGGTGGTGTGGTTGTATGTGTCCACAGTGCCCGCACACTACCCCAGGTGCTCCTGGGAGGGTGTTTCTGTGGGTGGACGTTTGAATCTGGTGGACCGTGGAAGCGGATCCCGCCCCAGTGTGGGGACCTCGCTCATCAGCTGGCCGCCTGGATAGAGGGAGGGAGGCTGATGTCCTCAGCTAAGAGGGATCTCCTGCCTGGTGGCCTTTGAACGGGGCCCTCGGCTTTTCCTGACTGAGGTCCCCCTGGGTCTCAGGCCTGCTGCCTTCAGGCTGTAGCTACAATGGTGGCTCCGTGGTCTTCCACCTGCCAAGTACACACCTGGGCACAGAAGTCTCCATAATCAGGTGAGCAATTCCTTTCACAGGTGTATATCGCTAACAACAGAGTTTTGTTTGAGAAATGCATTATTAGGCCATTTCATGCACACACCACAGCGTGCATCTCACAAACCTACGTTGTGTAGCCTACTACACACCTAGGCTGTATGGTCTAGCCCAGTGGTCGGCCAACTGCGGCTCAGCAAACCGCGGCTCGAGAGCCACATGCGGCTCTTTGGCCCCTTCGGTGTGGCTCTTCCACAAAATACCAACTACTGCGCAGGGGCCACGAAGTTTCAATTGCACTGTACGTGCGTGCCCCCACGTGGTATTTTGTGGAAGAGCCACACTGAAGGGGCCTAAGAGCCGCATGTGGCTCATGTGCCGGGGTTTGCCGACCACGGGTCTAGCCTATTGCTCCTACTATGCAAACAATACAGCATGTTACTCTACTGAATACTGTAGGCAACTGTAACACAATGGTAAGTATTGTGTGTCTAATGCATCTAAATACACACACGGCACAGTCAGCACGTGACAGATAAGAATGATGCGCTCAGCAGGCCTGGCAGCGCTCTGGGGGCCCGTGAGCAGGCAGTGAGGAGAGTGAAGGCCTAGGACCCAGGGCACCACTGCAGCCCTTGCACACGCTGTGCACTCCCCAACACTGAACTTATGGACATGCCTTCCTTTCTTCAGTAACAAAGCCACCTTAGCTTCCTGGGACTCTTTATTTTATTCCAATTTTAACTTTCTGACGCTTTTGCCATACACTTAGCATAAACACAAATGCGCTGCACAGCTGTACAAAAACACTTTATACGCTTTTTTCTATTTAAAATTATTTCGTTGCTTTAGTTTTTAAACTTTTTTGTTAAAAACTAAGACACGAACACATGAACACATGCCCGAGCTAGGCCCACGCAGGTCAGGACCATCAGTGCCACCGCCACCCACGCCTCGCCCTGGGAAGTGTCCGGGGCAAGGACATCTGCGGCTGGTCTCCTGGGACAGCGCCCCCCCCCCCCCCCACCCACCCCCACCCCCCGCCCCGGGCACCTCAGGGAGGACTGGCCGAGGCTCTCCTTGAGGAAGGGGGTGTCACGCTGGTCAGAACTATGACCACAAAGATTCTCTCGTTTTGTTTTTGAATCATAGATCAGGTTGCAAGCACATAACCCACCGTGAACATTCCTCTCTCAGTGAAAACCTTTTGTGTTGGGGTCCATGTTTCCAGACTTTTCCAGGAGCTTGCTGAGCTCTGCAACAGCTTCCGCTGAGCTCTTCACTGCGTGTCTTCTTGGGGATTTTCTCCTTTTCTCTCTTCTGCAGCTTCCGTTTCTCTGGCTCTTCTCAGCTCCGTGTTCCTGCTCCAGGTCCAATAGCTCCTCCCTCGGCAACTCCTCAGGGCCCACCGCTAGGAGCTCCGCAGGGCGCCCCCCTCCCCGCCCAGGGGAGCCCTGGGCCTCCCAGCTCCTCAGGGCCCACCCCTAGGAGCTCCGCAGGGCGCCCCTCTCCCCGCCCAGGGGAGCCCTGGGCCTCCCAGCTCCTCAGGGCCCACCGCTAGGAGCTCCGCAGGGCGACCCCCCTCCCCGCCCAGGAGAGCCCTGGGCCTCCCAGCTCCTCAGGGCCCACCCCTAGGAGCTCCGCAGGGCGACCCCCTCCCCGCCCAGGGGAGCCCGGGGCCTCCCAGCTCCTCAGGGCCCACCCCTAGGAGCTCCGCAGGGCGCCCCTCTCCCCGCCCAGGGGAGCCCTGGGCCTCCCAGCTCCTCAGGGCCCACCCCTAGGAGCTCCGCAGGGCGACCCCCTCCCCGCCCAGGGGAGCCCGGGGCCTCTCAGCCGCAGCTGCTGCGCTGGCAGCTCCTCGTGCTTGGCAAGGCCTTTGACATCATGGACGAACCTCGCGAGTGTCTTCCCCTGAGTGACAGTCCTGACTCGCTGGGGACGCACAGCGAGGCTCTGGGTGCAGCATGGACGCCGTCACCCTGGAGTGGCACCCGGCCTCCCAGCTGCGCAGCCAGGCACAGGGTGGCCTCAGGACACGCCTCAGGCTGCACCCCCGGTTCCTGGCGAGAGAGGGGGTTGAAAGGATGCACACCCCTTGGAGATCGGGGTGAAGAGCACCCACAAAGGGCGCCTGTCCACAGTCGGCACATCCTGCAAGTGTGTTGCCCCCCACGCAGCCCTTCCCCTTCTCGCCGCCGGCAGTGAGGCGGCATCTGGGAGAGGAGCCGCGCCCAGGATGCCACTGCTCTGCAGGTCCCTGGCGTGCGCGCTCCCGACACGCGGGAAGGGGTCTCACGGAGCCAGACACAGGGTCTCCATGGGGGCCTGTCCTGGCCCCGGGCAAGGCTGTTCTCGCTCCTAGAAGCGGCCGGCCTGCGGCCTCCCTGTGGACCAGGGCCTCCCCGGGGCCCAGGAAGGGCGGCTCCATCCTCAGGGAGGGTCCCGGTCCTTTCCTTTACAATCAGCTTCTCCGGAGCCCCCGCCCTCCCGCCGCCTCCAGCAGCTCTCCTCGCGCTCACTGGGAGGGAATGCCGGGTCCTGAGTTGCTCCCACGCCCAGGGCCAGCAGCCTCAGCCTGCGCCAGGTCTGGCAGCTCTCCACACCAGCGACCTGTCCGGTGGCTGTGACCTTGGTGCCCGGGACCCGCTGCGGCCGCCTTCGCTCCAGGCCCGGGCGCTGCTCCAGGGAGGAGAGGAGCTGCTGGATCCGTGGGTCCTGAGGCATCCGGGGAGCAGATGCTTCCACAGCTCTCTCTCTCTCTCTCTCTCTCTCTCTCTCTCTCTCTCTCTCTCTCTCTCTCTCTCTGCTCTTGTTCAAGACCAAGGCTGAGGGGACGCCCGCCTGCCCAGCAGTGGCCTGGCTCTCGACCTCTGTAACCTTGTTCGCCATCTCTGCCTTCCTCCCCAGGCGTCCCTCGGTGTGTCTCGCTGGCGTCGGCGGTGGACTTGTTTGCTGAGCGGCCACAGTGAACAAAACAACCAGAATAAATCGAGCGCCAGAGAAAATCATGCGTTCAAGAGACGCGGTAAACAAGATGCATGAGGCGTAACCAGGCATGCTATGTTATGGAGTACTTATTTTCTTACATAAATAGAAATACACTTAAAATAAGAATGACAGCCTAGCACAGGAGCACACGGCCGGTCACGGTGCCCCTCTGCGCTGCCCAGGCTGTGGGCTGTACATCGTCAGGGCTGTTTCCCGGGACTGACCGCAAGGCACTAGGCTTGTTACACCAGCGCCGCCACAGACAGTGAGCAATGCGTGGTGCTGTAGTGTACGCCGCGAGTGGAACAGGGGACGCCTCAGTCAAGAAGTCAAATTAAGGAGCCTTTATCCAAAAGCCGGCGGCTGCGAGGGGGCATTAGCTCTCCAAATCTCGCAGCCCCGAGTGACTACAGCAGCGAGCTTATAAAGGCAAAAACCACATCCTGCTGGACGCTGGAATGTGAATCTATCTTGTGAAAGCAGATTATACAGAAGCAAAATTGAGCAAAGTTAATAATCTGTAAAGATCATCTACAGTTTCAATTCCTGGAGCCGCTGAGTCAACGGGCAGCATTCTTTTGTGGTTCTGGTCCTCAGGCACAGAAGAATATCCTTTGTAGAACCTTAATGGGCCGGCAGCATAATGGGGTGATTTATGTGTTTCCAGGTCTCAATCTGGGAACTGAGGTGACTACCCTGTTGTTGAAGCAAGCAGGTGTGTACAGATGCCAGAATAGCAGGTTTAAAATTTAAATAGCAGATTTTACCCAAGATGAATGCTACTATGCTTCAGTGTCTTGATGGCTGCAGGATCACGAGGCGATAGGAATTTTTAGCTCCGTGATAGTTTTATGAGGCTAACCAGACAATCAGTAGGTCCGTGTGGCCTGGCACTATTTGAACCAATTAAGCAGAGACAGGGTTGAAACACATGAACATTTATTCCAATCCTGCCGGCAATGTGGGAGCAGCAGGTCATCCACAAACATCTGCTCTGACTCCCCTCTACCCCCAGCAAGCTATTTATATTGGGTAGAAGAACAAAGATTACATGGGGAAGTAGGCAAAGGGGTGTGCCCAAGGCCAGTAAACAAGTAATGCAGCTGGACATTTGAGAAAACCTGTGGGTATGCAAAGGCTGGGATCTTCAAGGGGCTGGCGGCTCTGGTTTCTGCAACAAGAACAGGCAGCTGTTAATCTTTCCATGAGAACAGGACGCTCCGATGGGGAGGATGGGCTGCATGTCCAGGTGAGCTCCCAGCCAGGTTTGAATGTGCCTTCTTTAATCAGAACAAAACAATACAGAGCACAATTAATATTCCTTACAATTATAGTTGGTCCCCAATTTCTATTTCTGCCCCCGTCAAGACCGCCATTGTATGCATTCTGTCATTGAGGGGAATGTCGTTACGCGGCGCATGGCAGTAATGAACACACACACGCACACGCACACACACCCCTACCCCTCATGGGTTCCATGTCTGAAGAAACATGACTAATGCAGTAGGATTTTTGAAAAAAGACAAAACACAGAACAACAACAAAATGTACAGGCAGATGCAGCCAACTTGGTTTTGTTGAATTGAAAGGAGGCCTTAGATTTCACATCCGTCAAAGCCCCCAAATTTGTGTAGGTTTCACGGGTACAATTCTATTATCACCCCAATAAATTTAATTAAAAATTTACAAAAGAACTGGGATGAGTTTATGGTGGTCTCGAGGTGGAACGTCGCATCTTCTAGAGGCAGCTAAGCCAGAGAGAGAAGCCAGGGCTCAGGGAGGGCCGCTGTACCCACAGGCCGCACCTTCCTTGCTATTTTAGGCTCCTGTGAATTGTTCCCCTTTCAACTAATCAAATCTATTGTTCTAAAAAATAACAAAAACCCAAAATTTGGAACGAAAAGAGAACAGAGACATCATGTAGTATAAATTCAGGAAATTAAGCCTCACAGAAGGTAAACTACAGGTGAACTGGCAAAGAGGAATACGCCTGGTCACTGGCTTCAGAAACTTCAGCAGTGCTCCGACCACAGGGCTTCTGCAAATACTGTGACACTTCCCTCTGCTCCCAGCAAACCTGGGAGGATGCTGCAAAACCATTACCCAGACTCCTCCCTCCAGCCAGATTTTCCCAAGGGGAGGATGGGAAGCCAGCCCACGATGCCTCTGGCGGGAAGCTCTCTGGGCTGCACCTGAGGGCCCACCTTTGCTTGCTGTCTGACCCAGCGGGACCTTGCTGGAACCACAGGCTGTGCGGCTACCAGCATCCCACCAGGGGGAGGGCAGGGACCTGCCTTGCCAGAGGTGGTCCTGTGCCTAGAGTGTCTGCCAGGAACCACTGCCCCGCACACTCAGAATTCCTGAATTGAACTACAGCCGGTGTTTTATTTAAGAAGGTACTTGGGAATGCAGTGTGCAGCCTGCTTCCTACTTAAACAGCTACGGATGAATGTGGTTTGTGGAGAGGAAGTTGAAGAAGTCATTGTCCTTGAATAATTAATTACTTCATCTTCTCTTGCAAAAATTGGTTTATTATCTCCAATGGAACTCCTTCAGCTCTCATCACCCAGCTCACGAGTGACATTTAGATAAAGGCCCTCGGCGCCCATTTTTCTTTGTTCTTTCGGAGCCTTCCCTGCACGCAGGACTGAGAGACCTGGGGGCTGTCCTCGGAAAGAGCACATCTCCGCGCAGCAGCCATTCATCAGCCCTTCGGCCGTCACTCCCGCGGTAGCAGCAGCCTGCGCTCAGCGATTGCAGCAAGAATGATTGGTGAACTGAAGATTCTTTCCCTATTTTCCTATAACAAGCTGAGTTTTTCATGGTTGGGTGAAAGAATAAAAACACAATAAATGAAGACAGGGCATCAGTTCTGCACATGCCTCTCCTGCGTTTTCTTCATGCGAGCTGCTCTTCGTAAGCCATAGACCAGATGGCGTTAAATCTCGTATAATGTTAATTATCATCCCTATATATTTAAAGTTACATAGAATGTTGGAATAGGAAGTACCTCTCTCTCAAAGTACAAATCTCTCTCTCACACACAAAAACATCCATGAAAACTGTATGACTAGTCACCAAACAGAAAATGGAGACAAATTGTGGTGTAGACTGCGAAGGAGGCAGAATCCATAACAAAATACCACAAAGGAAGGGGCTGAAGCTTGGGGATTTGGTGCCTGGGAGTCTGGACCTGGGATTCTGGAGCCTGGAGGCTGCAGTGCTGGGGCCTTCAAGCTGTTGGCCAGGCTCCCTTTGAAAGCTTGGGGAGAATCATTTCCCCCTCTTCTAACGTTTGCTGTTTGCTGGTAATCCTTGTAGGTGTGTCTGTCTGCCTTCATCACCACATGGCTGCCTTCTTCCACGCATCTCTTCTCCTCTTCGTAAAAGAATACCAGTCATTTTAAAGACCCTTCTACTCCAGATGACCTCACCTTCTCCAAATACTTTTGTGGTAACCCTGTATTCAAATAAGGTCACGTGTCTGAAGACTGGGGATGGTCCTCACATACCCTTTGGGAGGGGGCACAATTCACCCACACCAAGAGGCGAATCTCCCCAGGCAGGGCACGAGGGAGGGCCTCTCGTGGGCAGTGCACTTAGGAGCAGAGCTGAGGCCGAGATGCAGTAGAATGTGTGTGGCCTGATGAGCCCACAGAGCTGATGACAAGCATAATGGAGGAAGGCGCTGGTGCATTTAGGGAACTGGGAAAAGGGTAGTTTGGCTGGCTCCTGGGAGCAGAGGGAAGAGGCTCAGAGATGGAATTGGAGACATTGCAAGCTGCCAGATGATGAGGGCCTTGTGAGCCACCATGGAGGCTGGGCAGGATTCTAAGAGCTCTGGGATGTAGGAGAGGATAAAGGCACGGGGGGCAGAAGAAAGCGGGTATGTCAAGGGGTATTCTATCCAGTGGAGAGGAAGACCTCCAGACCCAAAGGATTGGAGTTGGCAAATGACTCAAAAGATGGCAAGATGCAAGTGTCACCCCTAACGGCAAGCCTGAGTCCTTATTCCGGGTTCTTGTCCCACGAAGTTGAAGAATAAAGATTGTGGACTGAAAGATTTTATGCAGAAGCCTGGACATGTATTGCAAGCACATGCAACCCCCACCTGGGAGGGCCCAAATGGGTCACCCGGGAAGTCTCTGTCCAGGGTTTATAAATGCTGCCGCCGACCCAGCACTACCCCTTTCCTCCCCGGTAGCATCCTGCTGCCCTCTGTGCTTGTAAGATCAACATTCTGGCCCTACCTGGTTTGGCTCAGTGGATAGAGCGTTGGCCTGTGCACTGAAGGGTCCCAGGTTCGATTCCAGTCAAGGGCATGTACCTTGGTTGTGGGCACATCCCCAGTAGGGGGTGTGCAGGAGGCAGCTGATCTATGTTTCTCTCTCATCGATGTTTCTAACTCTCTAGCCCTCTCCCTTCCTCTCTGTAAAAAATAAATAAAAATAAAAAAATATATATTAAAAAAATAAAAAGATCAACATTCCGGTGGTTTGGAGCTGGCTGTGCCCATCATGCACGCACACAGTCCTTTCCCAGGGACCCTGCCCTGACCGCCCCTCTCATCTCTACGTCCTCTCAGGAGGAGAACGTGCTACAGCCCAGGAAGAAGCAGGGTTTTGCAGCCAGAGGGGAAGTTACGCCTCAGAAGGGTCAACGCATGGCACTGGAGGAGTTGGGGCAGGAGGTGAAAGTCTGCATGAGACGCTGCCAGAAGAGGAAGGGCTGAGAGGAGCCAGCTCTTATTGTGGCAAAAGCGGTAGAGTCTCCTGCAAAGCAGCTTAGGGTTCAGAGGAGCGCGATGAGTGAGGCTCATGTTCCACAGGACACAGGACGCTCGGGGAAGGACAGGAAGCTCTGAGGGGCGGGACCCAGGGGGGTGCAGAGCAGTAAGAGCTTACCAAGTTGCATTTCATGGATAGAGCATCTGCCTGCATTTGTTCATACTTTAGTAGAGCAAGAGAAATAGGTCAGCCTTAGATAAAAGAGGGATAACATAACTCTCAGATGACAGAAAACAGCTGGCAGCTCTAGCATCTGTGCGGGCCTGCTGAGCCGAAAGATTAAAAACAAACAGACAGAGTGGTGCCCCGTCCTTGCGGGGTGCACATGGCATCCAGGATGGGGAGGGAGGGGAGGCAACACCTCCTGAGACCTAACAGCCTGAGGTGCAGTGGAGAGGCCTGAAGGCGGATTAAACATGCAGGACCAGGGCCAAAACCAATGGAGTAACACACAACCTTTTTCTCTGCAGAAAAGCCTGCCCTCAGATTCTTTATTCACGTCAAATTGATGCCATTCTCTACCAACCGCCCTTGGCTACTGAAGTGGGTGCGGGGTGCACTACCCACTGACACACGCGTGGGGCTGTGCCCCAGGGCCCCGTGGCGACAGTGTTGCTGCTGAAGGTGCTCAGCAGGTGCCTGTCCTGGGGTGGCGCTCAGAGAGGGCCTGGGGGGGGCAGCTCAGAGAGGGCCTGGGGGGGGGCAGCTCAGAGAGGGCCTGGGGGGGCAGCTCAGAGAGGGCCTGGGGGGGGCAGCTCAGAGAGGCCCTGGGGGGGGGGAACAGCTCAGAGAGGGCCTGGGGGGGGGAACAGCTCAGAGAGGGCCTGGGGGGGAGCTCAGAGAGGGCCTGGGGGGGCAGCTCAGAGAGGGCCTGGGGGGGGCAGCTCAGAGAGGGCCTGGGGGGGGCAGCTCAGAGAGGGCCTAGGGGGGCAGCTCAGAGAGGGCCTGGGGGGGGGCAGCTCAGAGAGGGTCTGGGGGGCAGCTCAGAGAGGGCCTGGGGGGGGGCAGCTCAGAGAGGGCCTGGGGGGGCAGCTCAGAGAGGGCCTGGGGGGGGGCAGCTCAGAGAGGGCCTGGGGGGGCAGCTCAGAGAGGGCCTGGGGGGGGGAACAGCTCAGAGAGGGCCTGGGGGGAACAGCTCAGAGAGGGCCTGGGGGGAACAGCTCAGAGAGGGCCTGGGGGGAACAGCTCAGAGAGGGCCTGGGGGGGGCAGCTCAGAGAGGGCCTGGGGGGGGGCAGCTCAGAGAGGGCCTGGGGGGGCAGCTCAGAGAGGGCCTGGGGGGGGCAGCTCAGAGAGGGCCTGGGGGGGCAGCTCAGAGAGGGCCTGGGGGGCAGCTCAGAGAGGGCCTGGGGGGGGCAGCTCAGAGAGGGCCTGGGGGGGGCAGCTCAGAGAGGGCCTGGGGGGGGGCAGCTCAGAGAGGGCCTGGGGGGGAGCTCAGAGAGGGCCTGGGGGGGGGGCAGCTCAGAGAGGGCCTGGGGGGGAGCTCAGAGAGGGCCTGGGGGGGGGCAGCTCAGAGAGGGCCTGGGGGGGAGCTCAGAGAGGGCCTGGGGGGGGCAGCTCAGAGAGGGCCTGGGGGGGGGGCAGCTCAGAGAGGCCCTGGGGGGGGCAGCTCAGAGAGGGCCTGGGGGGGCAGCTCAGAGAGGGCCTGGGGGGGGGGGCAGCTCAGAGAGGGCCTGGGGGGGGAACAGCTCAGAGAGGGCCTGGGGGGGAGCTCAGAGAGGGCCTGGGGGGGGGCAGCTCAGAGAGGGCCTGGGGGGGAGCTCAGAGAGGGCCTGGGGGGGGGCAGCTCAGAGAGGGCCTGGGGGGGAGCTCAGAGAGGGCCTGGGGGGGCAGCTCAGAGAGGGCCTGGGGGGGGCAGCTCAGAGAGGGCCTCGGGGGGGGCAGCTCAGAGAGGGTCTGGGGGGGCAGCTCAGAGAGGGCCTGGGGGGGCAGCTCAGAGAGGGCCTGGGGGGGCAGCTCAGAGAGGGCCTGGGGGGGAGCTCAGAGAGGGCCTGGGGGGGGCAGCTCAGAGAGGGCCTGGGGGGGGAACAGCTCAGAGAGGGCCTGGGGGGGGCAGCTCAGAGAGGGCCTGGGGGGGGCAGCTCAGAGAGGGCCTGGGGGGGCAGCTCAGAGAGGGCCTGGGGGGGGGCAGCTCAGAGAGGGCCTGGGGGGGCAGCTCAGAGAGGGCCTGGGGGGCAGCTCAGAGAGGGCCTGGGGGGGGGCAGCTAAGGGAGGGCCTGGGGGGGGAACAGGTCAGAGAGGGCCTGGGGGCGGGTAGCTCAGAGAGGGCCTGGGGGGGGGCAGCTCAGAGAGGGCCTGGGGGGGCAGCTCAGAGAGGGCCTGGGGGGGGCAGCTCAGAGAGGGCCTGGGGGGGGGCAGCTCAGAGAGGGTCTGGGGGGGCAGCTCAGAGAGGGCCTGGGGGGGGCAGCTCAGAGAGGGTCTGGGGGGGCAGCTCAGAGAGGGCCTGGGGGGGGGCAGCTCAGAGAGGGCCTTGGGGGGGGGCAGCTCAGAGAGGGCCTGGGGGGGGCAGCTCAGAGAGGGTCTGGGGGGGCAGCTCAGAGAGGGCCTGGGGGGGGCAGCTCAGAGAGGGTCTGGGGGGGCAGCTCAGAGAGGGCCTGGGGGGCAGCTCAGAGAGGGCCTGGGGGGGGGCAGCTCAGAGAGGGCCTGGGGGGGGCAGCTCAGAGAGGGCCTGGGGGGGGCAGCTCAGAGAGGGCCTGGGGGGGGGCAGCTCAGAGAGGGCCTGGGGGGGGGCAGCTCAGAGAGGGCCTGGGGGGGGGCAGCTCAGAGAGGGCCTGGGGGGGAGCTCAGAGAGGGCCTGGGGGGGCAGCTCAGAGAGGGCCTGGGGGGGGGCAGCTCAGAGAGGGCCTGGGGGGGCAGCTCAGAGAGGGCCTGGGGGGGGCAGCTCAGAGAGGGCCTGGGGGGCAGCTCAGAGAGGGCCTGGGGGGGGGCAGCTCAGAGAGGGCCTGGGGGGGGGCAGCTCAGAGAGGGCCTGGGGGGGAGCTCAGAGAGGGCCTGGGGGGGCAGCTCAGAGAGGGCCTGGGGGGGGGCAGCTCAGAGAGGGCCTGGGGGGGGCAGCTCAGAGAGGGCCTGGTGGGGGGCAGCTCAGAGAGGGCCTGGGGGGCAGCTCAGAGAGGGCCTGGGGGGGGGCAGCTCAGAGAGGGCCTTGGGGGGGAGCTCAGAGAGGGCCTGGGGGGGGGCAGCTCAGAGAGGGCCTGGGGGGGAGCTCAGAGAGGGCCTGGGGGGGCAGCTCAGAGAGGGCCTTTGGGGGGGCAGCTCAGAGAGGGCCTGGGGGGGAGCTCAGAGAGGGCCTGGGGGGGCAGCTCAGAGAGGGCCTGGGGGGGGGCAGCTCAGAGAGGGCCTGGGGGGGGCAGCTCAGAGAGGGCCTGGGGGGGGCAGCTCAGAGAGGGCCTGGGGGGCAGCTCAGAGAGGGCCTGGGGGGGAGCTCAGAGAGGGCCTGGGGGGGGGCAGCTCAGAGAGGGCCTGGGGGGGAGCTCAGAGAGGGCCTGGGGGGGGGCAGCTCAGAGAGGGCCTGGGGGGGGCAGCTCAGAGAGGGCCTGGGGGGGGCAGCTCAGAGAGGGCCTGGGGGGGCAGCTCAGAGAGGGCCTGGGGGGGGGAACAGCTCAGAGAGGGCCTGGGGGGGGGGAACAGCTCAGAGAGGGCCTGGGGGGGAGCTCAGAGAGGGCCTGGGGGGGGGCAGCTCAGAGAGGGCCTGGGGGGGAGCTCAGAGAGGGCCTGGGGGGGGGCAGCTCAGAGAGGGCCTGGGGGGGGGCAGCTCAGAGAGGGCCTGGGGGGGGGCAGCTCAGAGACGGCCTGGGGGGGAGCTCAGAGAGGGCCTGGGGGGGGGCAGCTCAGAGAGGGCCTGGGGGGCAGCTCAGAGAGGGCCTGGGGGGGGGCAGCTCAGAGAGGGCCTGGGGGGGCAGCTCAGAGAGGGCCTGGGGGGGGGAACAGCTCAGAGAGGGCCTGGGGGGGGGGAACAGCTCAGAGAGGGCCTGGGGGGGAGCTCAGAGAGGGCCTGGGGGGGGGCAGCTCAGAGAGGGCCTGGGGGGGAGCTCAGAGAGGGCCTGGGGGGGGGCAGCTCAGAGAGGGCCTGGGGGGGGGCAGCTCAGAGAGGGCCTGGGGGGGGGCAGCTCAGAGAGGGCCTGGGGGGGGCAGCTCAGAGAGGGCCTGGGGGGGGCAGCTCAGAGAGGGCCTGGGGGGGGGCAGCTCAGAGAGGGCCTGGGGGGGGGCAGCTCAGAGAGGGTCTGGGGGGGCAGCTCAGAGAGGGCCTGGGGGGGCAGCTCAGAGAGGGCCTGGGGGGGCAGCTCAGAGAGGGCCTGGGGGGGAGCTCAGAGAGGGCCTGGGGGGGGCAGCTCAGAGAGGGCCTGGGGGGGGAACAGCTCAGAGAGGGCCTGGGGGGGGCAGCTCAGAGAGGGCCTGGGGGGGGGCAGCTCAGAGAGGGCCTGGGGGGGCAGCTCAGAGAGGGCCTGGGGGGGGGCAGCTCAGAGAGGGCCTGGGGGGGCAGCTCAGAGAGGGCCTGGGGGGCAGCTCAGAGAGGGCCTGGGGGGGGGGCAGCTCAGGGAGGGCCTGGGGGGGGAACAGCTCAGAGAGGGCCTGGGGGCGGGCAGCTCAGAGAGGGCCTGGGGGGGGGCAGCTCAGAGAGGGCCTGGGGGGGCAGCTCAGAGAGGGCCTGGGGGGGCAGCTCAGAGAGGGCCTGGGGGGGGCAGCTCAGAGAGGGCCTGGGGGGGGGCAGCTCAGAGAGGGTCTGGGGGGGCAGCTCAGAGAGGGCCTGGGGGGGGCAGCTCAGAGAGGGTCTGGGGGGGCAGCTCAGAGAGGGCCTGGGGGGGGGCAGCTCAGAGAGGGCCTTGGGGGGGGGCAGCTCAGAGAGGGCCTGGGGGGGGCAGCTCAGAGAGGGTCTGGGGGGGCAGCTCAGAGAGGGCCTGGGGGGGGCAGCTCAGAGAGGGTCTGGGGGGGCAGCTCAGAGAGGGCCTGGGGGGGCAGCTCAGAGAGGGCCTGGGGGGGGGCAGCTCAGAGAGTGCCTGGGGGGGGCAGCTCAGAGAGGGTGTGGGGGGGCAGCTCAGAGAGGGCCTGGGGGGGGCAGCTCAGAGAGGGTCTGGGGGGGCAGCTCAGAGAGGGCCTGGGGGGGGGCAGCTCAGAGAGGGCCTGGGGGGGCAGCTCAGAGAGGGCCTGGGGGGGGGCAGCTCAGAGAGGGCCTGGGGCCAGTGAACGCATGGACAGAATCCAAAGACAAGCTGCATTTTCTTCTTCCCTTTTGCGGGGATCCCTTCTATTCTCGGGCCTGGGCCTTCTTTTCTCCAAGGAGATGTGAACTGCTTCTTGCATATCAGGGTCAAGATCTTAGTTTGGAGGGTCTGGCCCACCCAGGAATTAGACTAGAGTGGCTCCATGGGGAGAAGATAGAGGCGGGAAGAAGAAGGCCATGGCCAGTCCTGGAGGTGGACATCCTGACTGCTGACAAGATTGCTGGGAAATGGGGTGTCCTCCCCCCCATGTGATAACTCTCAGAATCTGACAGAATAGACACGTACTAAGGTGCAGGACCAGAAGCATCTGGGGGGGTTCACATTCCCTTGAGCAAATTTTCAAGATGGCATAGCCTTGCGCTAATTTTTAAGGAGATATGTTGACATGGCATTTGTTAAAAATGTATATAAAAAAACGAACTTCAGTGCAGTGGGTGTTAAGTTCCTTAGCATCACCTAGGTTGTTCACTAAAACACAGATTGCTGGTCCCTCCTTGAGTTCTGATTAAATAAATCCCGGGTGAGACTGAAGTTTGCATTGCTAATGACTGTCCAGGTGGTGCTGAACCTGCTGGTGCCCACACTCCTGTCTTAGAGGAAACAGGGTGAGAGGGAGACCGTGAGGCGGAAGGAACTGGGCCCACGGTGTGTCTGTCCTTGCGTGTCTGCCTGCTCAGCAGCCGAGCAGGGCTCTCCCGCTCTCTCCGCTCCCGCCCTGGAGATGGGCAGTGGGCGCTGCCTCTCCCTGATGGCACTTGCCGCTCCCGGGCCTGCGGGCCCAGGTCCCGAATGGAGCTGCTGGCTCTCACATGGACCGTGCGGACCTGGGGGGGCAGGGCTGATGTGTTCGCTGATGCAGCTGTGTAATATACAAGGGTGACCAGCAGAGCGCGAGAGTGGGGCCAGGGCTCAGCAGGTGCCCTCTCACCCAGCTGGGAACCTGGAGAGGGCAGCACTGGCCCAAGCAAGTTCTTTGCACAAAGGGTTCTCTGACCCTCAGACCGCACTCTGTCCTGAGGGGGAGGGAAGGGGTGGTGGGGTCCACACGAGAGAGGTCCTTTTTCTAATTTGCATAGAGACCCCGCATCAGCTTGCAGAACCCTAGGTCAGGAGAGCAAAGTGGAGATGCAGCGGAGAGGGTCCTTTATGGTCTCCCCAAAGACCTTGGGGCACATGTGTGAGTCTCCGAGGACACAACTTCCTCGGAGTGAAGGACGCTGGGCCGGCTGAGTCTGCTGCAATCTGCTTTGGGATATAGAGGAATGCTGTGTCCCCTTCCCGGCGCAGAATAGCTCAGGTGCCAGTCTCTGCACCTAGGGGGCCGAGCGCAGGCTGCTGCGAGCAGCCTCAGCAGGACGGCGGGCCTGTGGGGGTCACGCATCCGGCCCAGCCCCAGCCTGCTGAATCAGAAAACCTGGGTCGTGGCCCAGCTGCTGGGTCGTGGCCCAGCTGCTGGGCTTAGCAAGCCCGCCCGGTGATTCTGAATCAGGGTAGAGTGTGAGAGACACTGGCCTGGAGCTTCCCACCCCCAACAGGCCTCCACATGTCCTGGGGATCTCATTCAATCTGATCTGACGATGAGGTCCCGGGAGCAATCTGCTTCTCTGACCGAGGCAAATCAGGGCTGTGGGGGAGTGACAGACAGACCATTTCAGTCCATTGCTCGGGTGTAAACGGGGCCCTGGGCCCTGCTTCTCTTTCTAGAACAGACACTAATCATACGTGGCAAAACACAGGCTCTCCCGCAATGTGTCATTGCAGAATGGAACTGGAGCCCTGCACCCGCTCCAGAATCTTGCTCCCTATCAGATCTGGGCTAGAACTGGCTTTCAGCCTTCAATATTTTCATTATATTTTTATGTTGTTGACCATTTAATTTCTGTCTTTAATACAATTTTATTGTTGATAGTATTATACAGTAGATATCTGCCATTCTCCCCCTCCCCCCTCGCAGCTCCTCCCCCCCCCCTCCCCCCCCCCGCCCCAGCTCAATATTTTTAGCTCTTTAAAGTTTTCACCCTTCTCTGGTTAGTCCTCAACCTCCACTTTGTCATCTCACTGGATAACCTATATTTTGGGTTGTCATGGAAAACAACATCCTGATTTTAGTCTGGATGGTCGTTTCAGACCCAGAAACGGCGGCAGGGAGCCCAGAGCCTTCCCCCGTGTGTCTGGACGCTGCTCTGGGATGCTTTCCCAATGGCCATCCCTTCACTCAAAAGGGAGAGGAGATGGGCATGGAGAGGCCACCTGCTTTCCGGACCATTCATTAGATTTGCTGCTGGTGGTCTTAAACGACAGACAAAAATGGTGTATTCCTTTCCTATCCCAATGGCCATAGCTTCAAGGTCAGCATTAGGGTGAATCAGTAAGCAAAATAAATCTACCTGTTATTGTGGTCATTCTTGAGTTAGATTTTAAAGGCAAGTATTTCCTCTGAATAACAGGGTAGAAATGTACTTTGGAAATGAACATCAAAGGACAATGCTATTTGTGATGACACAGAAATTCAAAAACAGTTTTAGAACAGGTGAATGGGCTTTGATGAGCTAAATCAAATTTAAAATCAAGGAAACATTAAATATTGTTCAACCCTTAGCAAATTTGGTAGTATTAAGAAGAATAAGTTATAATTCCTCAAACCCGTAGTTTAAATTTATGGATCAGTGTTACAGGCAAGCATCTTTACAATGTTGGCACAGGGTTGTTGTCATAAATCTTATTTCTTGCTGATTCACCTGTTTTTGACCAATACTTCTTGGACCAAATTGTTCATCAATGTCAGAAAATAAAATAAGCCTGGTTATTTCTGGAGACAATCATGTGACACTGGTCAGTGCAAAGGCAATCTGGCCTCGATGGCCAGCGGTGGCTCTGTCACAGAGGCCCTCCAATTAGAATGTACTCACCTGCACCGTGCAGCTGGCCACAGCGCATGGCCCCATTCCGGCTGCCTGCCAACTGCGTAGGGTTTTAATCTAGTATCTGGACGCGGAGAGAAAGGCTTATGTGGTTAGTGATGATTATAGTTGGTAACGTGAACGACCTAAAACGAAATAATCTGGCGCACTTTCAATGAAAGCATTTTAATTCATTGAAATCTCAGAATTGCAGCCCTGCCGCCGACTCCAGAAGCAGGCAGTAGGCGGCGCCTGGCAGCTCTTTGTGGGGAGCCGGCGCCATTTACACAGGACCAGCCACCAGCCTCGGCGGCAGCAGGCGCTCGGCGGCAGAAGTCGGAGACCCGAGCGGGAGGTGGAAGGCCGGGCTGCGGGGGCTGGGACCGCCCGCCCCGCTGGTGGGGCGGCGCCGGAGCGCAGAGCGCCGGGGGCAGGTGCTCGGGGCCGGGACCGCGGGGCGCAGGAGCGAGGGGGGCGCGTGGCGGGCACCGGCGGGCGAGCAGCTGACGGCGTCGTCACGGCTGCGGGGGAGTGCGCGCCCCGCCTGCCTCGGGAGGAGCCGATCGCACGGCCGGTGCTGCCCGTCCAGGGCCAGGCGAGCGGGGAGAAGCCCGGAGCAGCCGCACTTCCGCAGGTAACCGGCTCCCCGGCGGGGCGGGGGTCGCGGCGCCCGCGCTGGCCCTGCGCGCTGGCCAGGGTGGGTGAGCCCCGGGCAGGGACCGCCGCCTCCGGGAGGGCGAGTCAGCAGAAAACACGGATGGCGGTGGCGAGGGCACCCTCAGCGAGGCGAGCATTGTGATACCCGGTTTAAAACAAGTTCTTTAAAAAAAACCACCCCACTGACATTATTTGGGACTTCTTCCAGAACTGAAGTTAGTGTTTTAGGAAAGTCTGTGGCTCAGGGCTTTCTATGAACGTGATGATTTAATGGGTTTATCGAAGTCCTGAGAAGATGTGGTCCAAAGTGAGAGGAAAGCAAGGCGTGGTGGAGGCTGCGGGAGCCGCTCTCCTGGCCGCAGCCCTGGGCTTTGCGAGGGGCTTGGCTGATGCCTCGCTTCTCTCCTAAAGATCGCGGGTCCCGGCTGCGTGTGCTCCTTGCAGCCTTGTCCCAAGAGCAGCATTCGCGCAGGGCGCTGCCTCCCGCCTCTAGCTGGGGGGCTGTGGTTCCCCAAGATGACAGCGGCTGCTCCCAGCTCCCAGCTCCCAGCTCCCAGCTCCCAGCTCCCAGCTCCCAGGGAGCTTGCAGAGCGGTGCTGGCTTCCCCGCGTGGAGCAGGCCTGAGACCCCGGGGAGAAATGCTGGCTTTCCCCTTTAAAACTCCAGTTCACGTTCTGTGGGGCTTGGGAGACTTGAACGGGAAGCTGCGTGGACCATCGGTTCCATCCATTGAAGGTGCAAAAGGACCTCCTGGTGGGATCCTCTGGGGCGCAGCCACTGGGCTCCCTTCCTTAGGAATTGCTCTTTGTGTCTGTCGCTGTCATCTTGCGAACAGCTGTGTTCCCTGTGAGCAGGTGGAGTTCGCACAGGAAGTCCTTTCTGCTTTGAGCTAAAAACTTTTAAAATTTTCAGGAAGATGCTCTAGATAACAATAAAGGAGGGAGCATGCACATTCCAGATCAATCAAATGCACTTCGCTCCACTGCATTTGGCTTCCAAGAGGGGAGAGGGGAGGGGGAGGGGGAGAATAAAACTAGAAAGAATGGAACACATTTGTGGGGGACAATTCCGCTGGTGTTGTCTGAGATTGCACATTGCCAACAATTCTCTCTGGACATGCAGGGGGCCCTGTGGGCTGGGGCACGGGAACACCACCGCCCGTCTGACAGGAACAGAAGCTAGCAGGCCAGGAAGCTTTTCATCCCATCCGACCCGCCCTTAATTTGTGGTCCAGGGTGGAAGAGAGGGGGGAGTACAGGGCTCAGCCTTGCTGTGCATGCCTCAGCCATATCTGCAGATGGCCATTCTATGTGCATGGTTCCGTAGAAGCCTCCAGAATCTTTTCTTGGTAGAGCCTTGATAGAGTTGTTCCTAAGAAAAGACAGAGAAGCCACCTAAATTAAATGCCCCGCTGTGGCGCCCCTTTGCAGCTGTGGCCAGCAGGCCAGCGCTCTCGGCAGTGGGCGTGCTGCCCTTCCCTTGAGAAGAGTGGCGCCTCCTCCTTGATGCCCAGCGCTTCAGGGTGGACGCCGCCCCTGCTCCGATGCTGGCACATCTTACTGAAAAATTAAATTGCAAAATAATGGAGGTTCTTTTATTAAAAAGAGAGTGAATCCGTGAAAATTAAAACATTGTACATTCTTCTGATGTTGTGGCCATAGTTGGTATATTGGAAATTAACCTATTGACTTAGATAAAAATAATCATTTACCCCCAAAATAAATACAGTAAATTTTTGCACTATAAGAATTTCTTTGTTACAAAGGGGAACATTTGGTTGTCTGCGGTGAGATGGTGGCTTGCCAGCTGTTTTAAGTTAAAAAACTATTTGGTGCCAATCTGTAACTTCCAGTTCCGATAAACACTGCACCCCGTGCTCATGTGTAAGGTGGGCTGGATCTCCCGTCCATCCATCTGTGCATCCAGCCTCTATCTGCTGACCTGCCCATCTACCTGTCTGTCTGGTATGTGTATGTACAATGGGCAGATGTCTCTTTAAAAGCTGAACTGATTTCTAAGACATTAGTTATTTTTGGTTATGGTTTTTCTTGGAAAATAGCTGCTTTTCATCAAAAGGGAAAGTGATAGTTGTCATGTTGTCAGAGTGCCTAATGTTCTTTAACAAGGTAAATGTACGCATGCACACGTGTAATTATTAACTGGTTTTTTTAAATTGATTTCAAACAATGTTTTAGTTTTTATTTTATGTGGTTTGCAAGTGGCTCCTTTACTGACGAGGTAAAGACTCGGGACAAATGCGCTCTGGTTCCCTCCTCCTCTGCTCCTGCCACTGGCCAGTTCGTGAAAGGAAGATTGTTTGCTGCTCTCTGCTCAGTGCAGCTAAGCGTTTTCCCCCAAGTCAGGGCCTCCAAGAGAAGCGAAATGTGTGAACAACACACATAATTTAAATGTCTTCATAGTCACATTAGAAAAGAAAAATTAACAAGTAAAATTAATTTTAATATGTTTCCTTTAACCCAATATATAAAAAGTGACTGTGTAAAGATATATCAAACCAAGTACTAATAAGACATATACGTTTTTTCATGCTAAGTCTTACAGAATATCTCAATTTTGACTAGCCACATTTCAGGAGTTCAGTAACCCACGTGGCTAGTGGCCAGTACAGCTATAGGTTTTTAACCTTTTGACAAAGCAGTTTAAAAGCTGAGATATTAAGGGCCATTGCATTAAACCAATTAAACACCATCAAAAATAAATTTACATACGATCTCAAATTGCTCTAGTTGTATGGTCTTGAACCTCCTTTGCTTATTTACTTCTTTATCAGTAAACAAGAGGGCTGGTCAGCTATAGCCCCTGATTGTACAGACTGTCACCAGTGGACAGACTCGTGGACGGGACGGTCCGGGCCGCTGCGTCTGCTGCGGCGGAAGCCAGGCAGGCCTCGGAGTGCATGGCCCTCGTGCTGTGGGACTAGTTTGCTTCAGGCCGGTCTCTGATCATAGTGTCAGCAGTGAGACCCCTGTCCCATAGGGGACCAGCCAGTGCTGCTGTCTACCTCCCTCTCCTGGGCACTGGGCGCACAGCCCGCGATGGGTGCGGTGGGCCTGGACCGGCGAGGCAGAGCTGCGGGCCGATCCTTCGCTGCTTGGCATGTTTTTCATGTTTTTGATGTTTGTATCTGTGCATGTCACACCATTAGGTAAAGCCGGTGACAGGTGAATGCTGTGTGACTGGCCGGGAATACGCCCCCTGACACACGGAGGGCCCCCGCCCCTTGTGGAGATGCGGTTCAGCCGGGTGGCTCCTGCTGTGCCTGCTGAGGGCTCTGTTCCGGGAACCGTGAGGGGGAGAGCGAGATGGGCGCTTGGTATGGAAGGAGCTTGTGCAGTATTTTCTAAAGCTAACTCATGTTTGGAAAGTGATTTTTTTCTGAGAAAGAGAACACAACTTTCTAGCCGGCCTACGTGCTCACACGCACACGCACACGCACACGCACACGAGTCCTCTCTCTTCCCTTCACTTCTGAAGCGGGGGTCCCCGCACCCCGCACCCCGCAACTTGGACTGAGGGGCCCTTGGAGGGAAGCTCTCCTTCGGAGGCCATCTTTCAGTTCCGTTTACTGATAAAGAAGTAAATAAAAGGTTCACGATCACACAGAGCAATGTGAGATCACCTGTGAATTTATTTTTGAGGGTTTAATGTATTTACCTGTGACTTTTGGTTCTGGAGTTTACCCTCAGACGATATGAGCAGAGGGGAAACGGAGCGTGTGGCGGTCTCTGGACCGGACCAGAGCCAGGCGCTCTCAGTTCTCCATCGGACCCAGCAGCCAGCTCTGCGGCATTCTCCTTTTGTATAAACTGTGCCTCATCTTCTCAACTCCACCCCCCAGCCACCCCCTCTGGCCACGGCGCACGCACCGGAGACCCCCGGGCAGCCCCTTCCTCCTTGCCTGTGGGAGTCCCTGGCACTGACAGAAGATGGTGCTCCTCGTTTGGGCCCCTTTGGTCTTCATTGGGTTCTTGACCACAGAATGCATGAGGGGCCACAGACTAAAACTGGCATCGCTGCCTTAGTGCGGCCTGCAAGCCAAGGAGCGTGGGAAGGCTGAATGCTAGAAGGGACTGTGACCCAGATTTTGAAAAGAACTAAATTTCCCAGGAATCACGACAACCAAGTGTCTGTATATGCTTTCTTCTCTCGGCTGGGTTTACAGATGACACTGCATCTCTTGTTTCGTTCTTCCATCTTTTCATGTTTAAATTTGTCTAAATATACCAACAATTTCAAGATGCAGAAGTAAATCAGATTAGTGTAGCACATATTTAAACATAAAGAATGAGGATGGAAATAGAGGAGAATTTTTAATAATCTCAGAGGAGGAAAGAATTTTCTAAGGATGATCCCAAACTGGGATACTAAACAGGAGAAGTTTGTTACATTTGACTGCATAGAAATTTTAAATTTCTGTCCAGAAAAAATAAACAACAACATCACAAGACACATGACAGCTGGGAGGGAATATTAGCAACATATTTCAGATGAAGTCTACTTTCCTGAACACAGTGGGTCTCAGATTCTGGGTGCGTCTGAATCACCTGATGGGCGTGTTAAACCTGAGACGCTGGCTCCAGCCACAGAGAGGGAGTCGGCACACCGACCGCCTTCACACGGGACAAGTGCCAGCTGATAGGAAACGGAGCAGATAGCAAGAACACGCAGGTCTCAAGCCTACAAACAAAACCACTTTATCATGAAAAGAAGCCCAGTGTCATACAAATTAAATAACTGCGATTAGATCAATAATGAGAAACAGATTTCTTTTTCCATGGGAGAAGATGAAAGAGTTTGCTAATACACTGGATACGAAAGGCCTGAGGAGCTAGCACTCTCGTACACATGGGGGGCACGTTGGTGCTGATTTGCGGTGATAGTTGCAATGTTCCCCATCGTTAAAATGCGCATACCCTTTGATCCAGCAGCTCCACGTAGAAGAGTGCATTCTACACAGAGTCTGAAAAGTCAGGATGAGATATTTATGTTTGAGGCTGTTCATTGAGCAAAAAAAAACATTCAGTGAAAAACTGGTTGGTAAGTGATGGAGTCCTATGCAGTGTTACAGAGCAGTGTGGCTCTTCAGGTAGCGAAGTGGACAGCTCTGCAGGGGACACTGAGAGGCAATGCCTCTCTCTCTCTCTCTCTCTCTCTCTCTCTCTCTCTCTCTCTCTCTCCCTCTCTCTCTCTCTCCCACTACCTATTGAGAGCTGCCCCTCGTTGACTAGGCTCCGCTCTTGTTAGCACCTGCTTCCACTCGCCTGTGGCTTACATGCTCAGTGTCTGCTTACCCACCTTCCTTCTCCATCTGATTTGTGCTCTTGGCAATTCCTGGCAATTGAAACGGAAATCACGTTAGTCGCTGCTGTGCTTATGTGAAAAGTGAGTGCAATCGAGTCAATGCACTGGAGACGTAGAGGAAATGGTGTTCGCATTCTTACAGGGACATGAGGAGACTTTTCTCTCCAAGATTATCCGTCGGTATCCTTTAGGTCAACTCCAAATTCCACGCAGTGTTTCCACTTCCGTTACAGAAACACGGGCCCTGTTTGGGGCCCGGGGCCTTGCCCTACAGCCCTGAGGCAGCCACCGCCTCTCACACCCGAATTGTAGGACCTGTGCTCGCTCGGAACTGCACGCGGGAGACATTTGTTCTCGTTAGGAACTTCGGGCTTTATTTTCACTGAGCAGTGGCAGGTAGGTGAACCCTGGCAGCCACTTTCAGGTCCTCTGCCTTCTGACACGCGGAGATCGCAGAGTCGCCCCCGGCCCTCAGCCCGGGCCCTGGCGGCTCAGCCTGACCGGACACTGGCTAAGTATCCCAGCGCGTAAATTTCTAGGTGAGTGTTACGATGGCTCAGAGTTCAGCTTTTTAAAGGCACCTGTGGCTTTTCGATGAGTCAGAAAACATGCACAGGCACCCATTATTAGCTGCCTGATATCACTATGACATTTTAAAAATTAATCTGACCCCTGAGAGTCGTTTGGTGATAGTACATGTTGCTGTAAAAAAAATTCCTCAACATTTTGGAGTCCAGAGCTCCTGGTCCAGTTGGTACTAATTTGCATGGGCTGGGGGTCCTCTCTGGGCCTGCCAAGCCGGATAGAAGTTCAGGGGCGGCCCCTGGAGAGCTGAGCCATGTGCTGCTGCTTTAACCATCTAGACCGGGGGTGGGGACCCTTTTCTGCCCGGGGCCGTTTGGGTATTTATAACATCATTCTCGGGCCACAGGAAAGTATCAGCTTAAAACTTAGCCTGCTGTGTGTGGCCAAGCATTTAATCAACGCTCCCTAATGCAGGGCCAGACCAAATGGTTTCCCAGGCCGTATGTGGCCCGCGGGCCAGACGTTCCCCAGCCTGAGCTAGAGTCACAGTCCCCTTTTCTGTAAATTGGGGCTCCTGACCCCTAAAGCAAAGGGGTTTGAGGTCAGGCTTGTCCAGGGCCTCTGGACACTTGCGTGGTGGTCCGGGCTCCTGGGCGCCCGCCGCGCTGTCTGACCAGAACCAGTGGTTCCTCTCGCTCACTGTCTGGGTTTCTCCTCCCCCTTCACAGCCTGGCTCGGGGCTGCTACCTCACAGCTGCACGTTGCTTCTGGGTGGGATGCTGGCCACCGGCATCAGCCTTTTCTAGTTCACCTGGTACCCAACCCCTAAATCACCTCGAAACAGTGATTCCCCCTCACAGCGTCCTCTGGGCCAGCCTCCCGGGACCCCGTCTTGTGTCTGGTGAAATCCGGTGCCCTCCTCCATCAGCACTTGCCTCTGTGCCTGGACTGACTCACCTCCTCACAGGCAGTTCTGACTCCAACTGAGTGCCCCCTGTGAGGGGGTGAGAACAGCCCCTGCGGGTACTGCTGTCATTCCAGCCTTGAGCCAGAATGCAGTGGCGCTGGGGCCTGGCCCGGGCTGGCAGCCTCCGGGGACAGGGTGCGGGTGCCTGCTGGTAGCCGCCTGGTCCTGGGCTCGTGGCAGCTCAGCACGGAGCGTGGCCTGCTGGCCTGCTGGTGGCTGTGGAGCAGGCACAGGAAACGGCCAGTGGTCACTGGCTGCCTGTCTCACTCCGGCGGCTCCTGGCCTGAATATCCTTTTTGGCTCATCAAGGGCATTGGCCCCGGTGCAGTCTTCTTCCTTCCCCTGTTCTCAGATGTCATGTGTTTGAATTTTTCCTCCACTCCACCATCCACACCCACAGTCCAGGGGACCCTTGCAGCCCTGGAAACTCCCCTCCCCGGGGACCCACAGCGCCTGGGTGCGGCACGCTTGCTCAGCCTCTCTGTGCGCCTCCCCCAGCACTTACACTGTATCGTGCTATGCCCAGTTATCTTCCCATGAACATTATACCTGTTCATGTCTCTGTATGTTAACATTAATTAAAAAGAAACCTTTAAACTTTCAAAACGGTACCACGCAGCCACCAGTTCATAAGCTCCAACTCACAGCCCAAGTCCTGGGAACTGTGTCTGAGCTTCTGTGCCGATGACGTCTGCACCTCATGCTCACCCCTGGGCCTGCAGCGCGGCTCCCCCGGCTGCCTGAGTGCCTCCTCCGGGTCCTCCACTGGGGACGTCCATGGCCTCCCAGCCCAGGTGCTTCCCACGGCATCCCCCCACCTCTCCTGCCAGCACCCTCGCCCCAGCCGCCCTCCCCCTCCCAAGAGGTCTGCTGCCTCCACTCTTGTCCATCCGAGTCCTCGGGAGGCCCCGGGCAGCAGGAGTCAGCCCTGCCTCTTCTCCACTCAGAGCCCTTCGTGGCCTCTGCTCCTCCTCAGAGTGGAAGCTGCCTCGACAGGGCCCCTCCTGTCCCCTGCCCATTGCATCTCTGGCCTCATCTTTCTTCCTCCTGCACTCATGTTCCTTCCATGTTCCTAGAACACGCCACGCTAGTGCCTGCCCCCTGGGACCTCTTCCCCCAGGCACCAGGTTTCACACCGGCAACAAATGCGCTCAAATCTTTGTGCGAATGGCCGCTCTCCAGGGAGTCCTGCTGGCCCCTTGCCACCTCTGAGGCCTCTGTCAGGGAATGGGACTGCAGGATATTGCATTGATGTGTTTTACCAAATGTGCCCATACCATGAAACCCTTTATTTGGGAGACCTTTAAAATGAAAAAAGAATTGATTTTCAAGTTTAATTGTGCAGATAGGAACGCTTTTTAGGGACGCCTTTGCATTGCTTCTGGAGAAGTCATGGTGGAAGAATTTTTATACATCTTTTTTCAAAATGCTTTCTCGCCGAAACCGGTTTGGCTCAGTGGATAGAGTGTCGGCCTGTAGACTGAGGGGTCCCAGGTTCGATTCCGGTCAGGGGCATGTACCTGGGTTGCGGGCACATCCCCAGTAGGGAGATGTGCAGGAGGCGGCTGATCGATGTTTCTCTCCCATCGATGTTTTTGACTCTCTATCTCTCTCCCTTCCTCTCTGTAAAAAATCAATAAAATATATTTTTTTAAAAAAATGCTTTCTCCAAAGACAACTGTCTTTCCAGAGCAGGCCCTGTGCCTCCTGCTTGTAGTTAAATGCTGCCTTTTATGGCAGGGCCCGAGGGAGGGAGCTTATTTTTGAAAAATCCCTGCTATATGGCACACTGCTAAAGGCACCTGCCACACAGACACCGGAAATGAGTTTAGAACAGTTGCTTTTTTATAAAAAACAGCAACACACACAACTCATGCCCTTTAGTTCTGCAACACACATTTTCTTTGTCACAAGATAACTAGTGAACCAACATGTGGTGGACATTATTTTTGTGTTGCTCCTTCTCTTCATAAATTTCTATCTGTCCTAAAGGCTTTCCTATATATTAAAAATAAACGAAATATCCAAATGCACGATGCCCAGTAGTGCTTTGGGCTGCACCGTCTTGGCTGTAACAAGGGGCTGGTGAGCGATGCGCTCAGTCCCTCCCCCTCTGGCCTGGAATGTGATTTTTTACTTCCATTGACACTGCCATCCTGTGAGTGGTTTTCACATGTAGACTTTTCAGAAATGTGTTCTGGTTCTTTATGGAGCGCAGCTACCTTCCCTGCTGCACTGTCCCTTGGTTGTCTCACAAAAATGTGTTCGGGCAGCAGAGGAAATTGGTCCGTGTGCTCGCTGTGTCTGACGGGTCTGGGTGGGTTCAATGCCCCGATGGGCAGGTGGATGAGGCCTTCCCTCCGGGCACGGTCTTCCGGAGGCGGAGGGAGAAAGTGCCAATGCTCAGTACCCGCAGCCCACGTGCCAGAGCCTGTGATTACTGAGAGCCACGCCAGCAAATGGCAGCAGAGGCACGGCAGTGGGTTCGACTCACTCGTACTTTCGCTCAACTGTTGGCCAATCTCTGCCCCGTGAGACTTGTAATGTTGCTTTGTTGAAACCTTCAGCATTATTTCCTATTTATTTCCATATAGCATTCAGAGGAAGTATGCATTTCAGTTGTCACTGTACCATTCAGTGTATTATTTTCTGTATTTTTACCACAGCAGGAGAATACGTCTTTTCCAATGGTTTGTGGCTTCTTGCCTTGCACTATCAATAAGAAGAGGATTTAAGCATTAAAAAAAATCAAGTTTAATTAAATTTTGTAACAATTAGATTAAATATGATGTATTGTTAAATTTTGCTAAAAAAGCCTGGAGGTTTGTTTTTATGTTGTAGAGCAGTGCAGACCAATAAATACACAATGTTAGTCACATGTGTAATTTTCATTTTCTAGTGATAGCACTTTAAAAGGTGAGAAGACACCGGTGAAGTTAATTTAAATATTTGACTTTACCCAATGTATAAGCATATTATCATTTTACCTTGTAATCAATATCAAAATTGTGAGAGAGATATTTAACATTCTTTTTATTTTTTATTTTTGCATCACCGTGTACCCCCTCTGTGCTCTCCTCCCCCTCCTCCCCCACAATCACCACGCTGTTGTCCACGTTCATGAGTTCTCTCTCTCTTTTTCTTTTTTGCTCAATCCTTCCACCCCCACCTCCCAACACTCCCTAACCCACCAGAGCTGTCTGCATGGTCTCTATGAGTCTGCCTCTGTTTTGCTTGGTAGTTCAGTTCATTAGATTCCACATATGAGATCATGTGATATTTATCTTTCTCTGACTGCTTATTTCCTTAGCATAATGTTCTCCAGGTCCATCCATGCTGTTGCAAAGGGTAAAATTTTCTTCCTTTGAGAGCTGAGGAATGCACCGCAGCTTTTACCGGCTCACCTGCTGGTGGGCACATTGGGAGGCATTCACTCTCACACTCAGTGCTGTGAGCTCAGAGCCGGGCATCTCCGTTCTGCTGCATTCAGGTGGCGGCGGCTCCAGGTTGGGCAGCGTGGTCTGCGGTGGATTTAAATGCTCTGGCTAATCATTAAGCTTCACATTACCGTGAATGTAGGTGCAAATTTCAATTAGTCTTTTCAGGAAATTAGATAGTTTTGGTTTTGTCAGATCAGATTACACCCTCATTGCTTATACCGTATAATGTGATGCTAACTGTGCTCACATTTATTGTTACTTACAATCATATATTTTTACTGTGGCAAAATATACAAAACTTAACATTTATCATCTTATTCATTTCGAAGTGTGCAGGTGGAGAGTTTTAAGCACATTGTATAGCCTTCACCGCCCTCCATCTCCAGAACCCCTCATCATGCAAAACTGAAACACTGTCCCCATGAAGCAATAGCACCCCTCCCCAGCCCTTCACCCAGCATTCTGCTCTCGGTCTCTATTCTTTTAACTACTCTAAGGACCGCATAGCAGTGGGCTCGGACCTTATTTGTCCTTTTGTGACTGGTTACTTCATTCAGCGTAACGTTGGCAGGGTTCACCCACATTGTAGCATTTGTCAAAACTGTCTGCCCATCCAAGGCTGAACCGTGTTCCATTGCGTATAAACCACATTTCGTGTATCCATACTGGTGGGTACTTGGCTTGCTCCCACCTCTTAATTATTGTGAGTAGTGCTGTTATGAACACGGATGTGCAAATATCTCTTCAGCTATATACCTATTAGAGGCCCAGTGCACGAACTCATGCAGGCTGGGCTGGCAGGGGAGAGGGGTTGCGGGCGGTTGGTGGGCTGGCCCTTGGTTGAACTCCTGGTCGAGGAGCCAATTTGCATATTAGCCTTTTATTATATAGGATATGTCACTTGCACACTGTTTAAATCATTTTGGATGTATACCTAGAAGTGGATTCCTGGGTCATGTGATGATTCTATGTTTCACTGTTTTCAGAGAGGCTGTACCGTTTCAGATTTCTCCCAGTAGTGCGCAAGAGTTCTAATTTCTCCACATCTTCCATGACACTGTTTTTACCATTCGTTTTTGTCTTTATGTTTTTAAATGGTAGCCATCCTAGTGGGTGTGAGATGGCAGAGCTGTGGCTTAGACCAGTGTTTCCTGATGACTCATAATGGGCTGTCGGTCATGTGTGTATCTTCTCTGAAGAAATGTCTATTCAATCTTTGCCCATTTTTTTTTAGTTTTTTTTATTTTTGTTATTCAGTTGTGAGAGTTTTCTATATATTTTAGATACTAGATCCTTATCATGTATATCTATTTTCTCCCATCGTGTAGGTTCTCAGTTAGCTTTCTTGATAATGTCCTTTCTTGCGTAAAGTATTTAGTCTTGATCAAGTCTAGTTTAGTTATTTGCACAAAATCGCACGGGGCCCCCAGCAGCCAAACGCTCTTGAAGAAGAAGGACGACACTGCAGCTTCGCACTCGCTGGTTCCACGGTGACGGTGACGCTGCAGCAGACAGCGCAGTGCGGCACTGGCACAGCACCGACGCACCGACCAGTGGACTGGAGCTGCGAGCTCAGAGAGAAACGCTCCCCTTTGTATTGAATTGATTTTGACCAGAGTCAGGACTAGTCAATGAAAAAGCATGGTCTCTTCAACGAGCGGGAAACTGGATTTCCACGTCAGGGGATGAAGCTGGGCCCTTCCTTACTCCACATACAAACAGGGAAACAGATCAGGATCTGAGTGTGAGAACTAAAGCCACTCTTGGAATAGTTTCCTTCTCACTCTCAGAAGAAAACAGACGGACGGCTCTTCATGACCTCGGATTTGGCAGTGGATTCCGGGCTTCCACAAGCTGAGGAACAACATAGTTCGCGATTGTTTGAAGGAATCTTCCGCAGCCGCTGGCCAGTCCTGCACTCCTCAGCCAGTGAGCCGCCTTCCATTTGGCTGAAACCAGAAACCCGTCTGCTCAGCAGGCGCGGGCACAGTGCCCTGCTCTGAGGTGCGGGCCGGCAGCACGCGAAGCCGTTCTCCTGGGCACGGCCTCTGCGTGACAGTCGCCCTCCTCCTCCCGCGTTTACCTCCCTGCAGGCTCCATGCGGCACGGGGCATGCGGGTCAAACTGGGCGGCGTGTCCTGTGACCTGGACGGTGGCATTGCTTATCCTGCCATGATTTCCCTTTCATTCCCCTGACCCACGTGCAAGCAACAGGCACGAGCAGAGAAGGCCCAATGCAGCCAGGCTCTGGGGAGTCTGAAAAGCGTTTCCAAGTGCATTTTATTGGGCTCTTTGGGATTCCTGTCCATCATGCTTTCTCCAGCTGGCGTAGTTTCAGACAAACATCAATGAATCTTATTTCTGTGCTTAAGCTGTGGCTTATTTGCCTCTTGGTAATGAAACTCTGAAAGAATCATTTATTCTGCCCCTTGCATCCCAAGAAATGCCCGATTTCTCTCCATGTATTGCATTCGTGCAGATATTAAGAGTCTTGCACTGAGTTCCTGGACCCTCTCCTGCCCCGCCTGGGGGGTGGCTGCCTTACCTGGGCGCCGGTGTGGCACCCGCGTCAGCACCTGCACTCACAGGGCCTGGGTGGCTTCTCCACAGCGCTGTGAGACCAGGTTCCTGAAAAGAGGCTGCTGCTTTCATTTTAAATTTAAAAAAATGTTTTTATTAATTTCAGAGAGAGGAAAGGAGAAGGAGAGAGAGAAACATCAATGATGAGAGGGAATCACGGATCGGCTGCCTCTTGCAGGCCCCCCTCTGGGGATCAAGCCCACAGCCCGGGCATGTGCCCTGACCGGGGACCATGATTCCTGGTTCATGGTTGACGCTAAACTGCTGGGCCACGCCCGCCGGGCGATTCTGCTTCTTGGAGAAAGAAGAGCTTGAAGGTCTAACTCTTCCTTACCATCAGGCACATGTTTCTCTCTGAGGAACACATCGCATTTTTTTAGGTTCAGCAATGAAGACACCTGAAATGAATTTTTAATTAAAGTGAGATTCTAAAATTATATAAAAGTAGACTTTCTTGCCTAGAGAAGTATGCTCTGCTGAAAACCGTTTCTTGATTTCTTTTAGGATATCCTTATTGATGTTGTGCTATCGGTCATAGCCCTTACTTACTTAAATACCCACTTACCTTTTATTAGTCGTAGTTTTACATACAGGCTCTCAAGTAGCAGCCTTCAGTATGGAGTTTGTTTAAAGCTAATAAAGTTTAAATGTTATAGTAAAGACACATGTATTTCAGAAGAAGGCCTTGCAGAGAAGCAAGCAAACGCCAAGGGGGACGAGCGTGTGACCTTCAGGCGGTTGCCTTTGCCTCAGATACCCCCTGCCAGACTTCCAGCGCTTTACTTTGAATGAGTTGAACTTTTTCAATCTATCATTGTTCTCTGTTTTAAGTATTCGTTTTTGGAAGCGGGCTCAGTTCAGCTATAATACATTGAAAGCTTGGTTTAACTAAGATGCTTCTTTCATGTCATTCACCTGAATCTCATTTCTCCCAAATGGCAACTTCAGTGATTCAGGAAGTCAAAATTCCTTTTCCCCAGAATTCAGGCCTTATAGGCGAGGATAGCCTCGAGGCTGATTTTCAGCATTTAAACGTCTCATTTTGAATTCTTTATTCCAAGACGTTCATGTTTATATTGTGTGACCCTTTGGGATGAGCGGGCCACACCTTTTCCTTGATCCCTCCCTCGAGCATCTGTCTGTGTATCTGATGCTTAAAGGACAAGCGACCGTAGAGACAGTTTAGTCCAAACAAGTTCAAGCAAAGGAAAGCAGAGGTAGAGGGACAGTCGCTCCCCGCGGTGTGCTGGTGAGGGAACAGGCCTGTGCATTATCCAGAGAAGCCAGGCCAGCCGCTCCCCACATGAGGAGTGACTCCTTCATAAGCCAGTGGGCCACCCGAGACCAGCAGACATTCGGCGAGACCAACAGCGTGAAAGAGGAGAACAATAAACAAACAGAACCGGAGATTTTCAGATAAATAAGAACATAAGAACAGCAGCAACAAATCTCAGGTAGCAACCTTGTTGAAATCCAGTGTTGTATCGCCTTTCCTAAAACAACAAAGTACTTCTATGAAAACGGAAAAGTCAGACTACAAGGAAGACTATTGAAAATATAGGGGAGAGGATCCCACACAAGTTAAAGCCAGGCACAGGGTCCATCATACAACACAACTTCCAGGAAAAAATAGGGGTTGGGATGATGTATCTTTAGAAATAGAAGAAAATGTCTCTAAGCTGCAGAAAGGTGAGGCTTTAACCCTTTCTCACCCCCCCCAAGAAACCCTGCACTTGAAAAACAACTCTAGATCTATCCTAACGAAATGTCATCACTCCCAGAACGAGACAACACCCCAACTCTGCCAAAGAGAAGGGGAAACCCAGCTTCCTGCAGAGGCCAGAGAGGCACCCTGAATTCAGATCTCCCACCAACAACTCTGGGTGGTAAAGTTAAAAATTACATAACCCTTAAACGCTGAAGGAACCAAGTGAGAGCATGAACTCAGAAATTTTAATGCCATCTAGAAGCATTTACCAGTAATGGTTATATGAAAATGTAAAATGGATGAAAGGCAGTCACTGCTGATAAAGCACAAAATTTGGCAACTGAGAGTTATGTAGGCAAAAAACAAGCAAAGCTAAAAAAATAGTAAAAGCTAAATGCTGCAGACGCAGAAATCCCGCTTTAATGAGCGAAGTCTGCTGGGCCGACCTCCCCTCGCAGTGGGTCCCACTGTCTCCTTCTCCAGCGCAAGCCTTTACAAGGTCCCCCTAATGCGGTGGATTGACAGGGCTTAGACACAGCCCGCGGAAAAAGCATAGAAGACGATTTAAAGTGTAGAACAACTTGTAAATATTACATGTGGAAAACGGAAATGCCGGTGTATGACTAAAAGTGCAGCATCAGTGGCAGGACCGAGGCCGCGGAGGAAGGTGACTGCGGGTTTTGTGGGGAGATGTGGCCCAAGTCATTCGTCCAGGCACTGAGCGCCGGGGCGACCGTTCACAGGCTCTGCATGTCTGATCTCCCCATGTGCACCGAAAACTAATAGCACTGCATGCGACTGTGGGAGACAGTAAGACCCGTCATGAGAGCAATGACTGTTCTTTAAAATTACAATGGGGAGCACCAGGAGATGACAGCCGAGCCTCCGCTGTTTCCAGGGTGGTGATTTCTGGAAAGCGAGATGGGGACTGTGTGTGTGAATGGAAGAGGATTTTATCATCTTTTTTCTTAAGCAGAGGCATGTGCTACGCCATTCTCACTGGTTTGTCACAGTGTGTAGGCTGCGCAGCAGGCGTGGTTTGGGTTGTTTGTGCAAGTTCCACCGGGCGTCCCGTGCCGTCACCCGCCTTTCTTCGCTCCTTCCTTCTCTCCTTGAAGACCAACCTGCGGCGCACAGCCTGGCTCCAGCGGCTCCTGCTTTCTCCCACATTTGCTCCATTTGCACACCCATCGCCAGCCTCTGCAGGTAACCTCCACTCCTTTCACCCAAGTCACCCTCCGCCGGCTGTCCTTTCCCCTTTCCTTCGCCCCCACGTATCTCTACAGAGAAATCTACACTCTCATCTTTCTAGTCATTCCGTCAATTCCCGTCACTCTCTGGCCGGGTGCGAAATGACGTCAGCTCTCATCACAGCCCCACACACCACTTACCTGCCGCGTGGCCGGCCTTACCGACCTCCCGGTCTCCAAAGGCAAAGCCTTCCTTCCCATTCCTGTGGCACACGAGAGCTAACACTAGGGTTTTTAACTGGGAACTTGGTATTTCATTTCCATCATTTAAAAAGAATAAAATTATTCAGAACAATCTGGACAACCACAGGAACAGCTCTGTAGCCACCACCCACATGGAGAGAGGCAGCGTTTCTGGTGCCTCAGGCGTCTCCCCTGCCAGTTCCAGCAGGTGTTTGTCGGCCTGTCCTCTGTGCTGTATTCTCTTCCTGCAGGGATGTGTTTTCATTCAGTGTGTTGAGTCGATGGTATGAGTACCCTGTTGTTTGCTTATCATTTCTGTTGTGACATGTGGGCTGTCCTCAGTATCTGGCTGTTAGGAGCAGTGCCGGGGGCTGTCACCTGTAACACATGCTCCACTGGGGTCCGTGGACCTATTCCTCGCTAGCGGTGACTCAATTTCAGAAGAAGCAGATAATGGCAGCGGATTCCTGCCCCTCCCAATGTCTTCGGTTTTTTTTGTTTTTTTTGTTTTTTTAAAATAACAACTCTTTTGAAATATGAGTCACCCAATTAAAGTATACAATTCAGGCCCTTACAGTAAAGGCAGAGGGTATTGAGGCATTGCCAGCCGATCAGACAGACGTTGACATCTGTGTTATTGAGCGTTCTCCTAATGGCACTTCAAGAAGAGCTCCAGCTACAAGGCTAGATGCCCATTTGAACCACCCAACATACAAGCACTGCGGCAGCGACTTTGTGTGACCCTCTCTATGGCTGGAACAGACCTTCCTCCCGCACAGATCCAGCAGTTGCACCGCATCCGCACAGATCTGTTACAGCCACCTCTCACTGACACCAGAGAGGTGCTCCGGGCAGGGCAGCCCCCAGAGCCTGCCCCAACCTCGATCCTTGTCTTCTCATATAAATGAATTTAAACCAGAGACCTTGACTGCGTTGTGAAAAGCCAATTTAATAAAACAATTAAAGCACGCATCTTTATTGAAAAAAACAAAAGCAAAGCAAGCAAACCTATGCATCTGGCTTATGGACAGGCTCTCAGCTCATCTGAAGAGCAGGTCGGGTGGGGGTCTGAGGCATTGTCTACCCTCCTGTCTGTAGGCTTCGGAACCCCTCTGCTGACTATTTTGGTACAGATTCATTGTCAAGGTCCTTTTCTTTTTCACTTTGTTGAGGCCTTCCCAGAAATCATGAGGAGCACCTGGCAACTTTATCTCGCTAAGCCCGAGACTTCGGGCTTCTCTGTTTAGGGAGTAAAACTGCCCCTTTTCCCTCCTCCTCCCCCTCCTTTCCTGCATTCTCTCATTTTTTCAACCATTTTCTGGGTCCTTGGCTGGGGAAGAAAATGGCTGTTAGTTACAAGCTGGCTGCACAGTGCCCACGCTGTTTGGCCTTGTTTTAACTTTCCTGTCTCAGTTTCCCTATTCCTCCTGCCCTGGAATCCTGCAACAGATCCAACAGCTTTTACAGAATCCTCCTGTTGCCATGACCCTGTTCTCTGGGAACAGGCCAAGGTGGATAACCCTGACTCTGGAAAGTTCGTTCCTGAACCAGTGGTGAGTTTCAAAGAGCTGCGTCTAAGACTGAAGGGTCAAGATCAGATGACTAAGCAGCATCAGCCCAGATTAGATATTAGAGCTGAAGATACTGGTGAATTACAGAAGAATCAAACTATAGCTGTGGCCAATTTGCACAACACAAGAGGAAACTCATGGGCCTTTCCCACCAAACCTCACAGGCCCTAGTCACACAGTAGGCTCAGAGCAGGAGTGGGTATGCCGTCCATGCTGATGAAGAGCCGTTGCGTGTTCAACTGGATACAGTTCAGTGTGAGCTGGATGCACCCACTCAGGCTAAGGATCGACTAAGGGAAGCCATGTTCCGAATCAGGATGCAGAATCATTCTGAGCATCAAAATCTGAAGAAAGATATTACATAGATGCAGAACTGTTACAAGAAATCAAGCAGCATCTGGAACAACAGGAAGGCGTAAGCCAGTTGGTTAGCGTCATAAAGATGATTGAGAAGATATGAAGTTGGTAGAACATGGATGGAAGGAAGCCACCCCATCAGAGGGGGGTCTTCAGTTGACAGAGGGCAGACTTGTGTTGTTTTGTGAGATTCATCTTCTTGCCGCCTCAGGCCCCTAAGCATGACGCTGAGCACACAGAGAACAAAAGAGAGGAAATCTCTCCTGGCTGGGTTTTTGAGAAGGTTGCTGACAAAATATTCTTCAGATTTGAAATAGGTCACTTCACGGCTCTTCAAAGACAGCTTTGTCCATTGAGTCTGTGCTCTTCTTCCCATAGCAAAGACATCTGCAACATCAACTTCGCACATGAACGTATGGATATGTGGCTGTTGGATATTTGTACTTCATAATATAAATGTACATTGACTTTTATATTTGTGAATTCATCTGCGGGAGAAGTAAAGAAAATCCAAGACTACTTAATGATTAATGTGGTCTTCTCTTCATTCTATAAAGATTGAAAATATATTTTTATATTATTTTACTTATTTGGAATTAATAGAACATACCTAAGCAATTAGGATACAACAAAATTAAATTTTATTACTTTTACAACTTTTTGTTTCTTAAAACTTTTCATCTCTAAAAAAGATGAAAACAAATTCTTGATTAAATTACTTTTATATAATTCTGATTGGTGGTTTAGTTGGTTCTGGGAGAATGACCATTCATGTCTACATAAGTATTAAATTGTAATCACAATTTAAAAAAAAAAAAAGGAAACTGTAAGAGTGAACCCTCTTATCTTTTTCTAATCATTGGGAGAGACTATTGTCTTTTACCATTACATGTTATTTGCGCTCTGGGTTTTAAATTATAAGCCCTTTATTTGATTAAGGAAGTTACCTTTTATTCCCTTATTTAATCACAACAAGTTGCTGCAGTTGTGTTTTTATATTGGTTTGTTCAAAATGGTTTGAGGTTTATTTATTTCTTTTTCATGATTGGTTGCTGAATTTTGTCATTTTTTATATCTACTAAAACTATCATAGCTTTCGTCTTTTAGTTTATTGATAGGGTGTGCTGTATTAATTTTTGGATGTTAAACCAACTTTGTATACCTAGTATATATCCTATTTGTTTATGCTGTATAATTCTTTTATACATTGATGAATTTAATTTGCTGGTATTTTGCTAAGAATTTTTGTATCTATATAAGACATACTGGTCTGTAGTTTTCTTGTTATATCTTTGCCTGGTGTTGGTATCAAGGTAATACTGGATTCAGAAATAGTGAGAAGCATTTTCTCCTATTCATTTTTTTGGAAGCACTTGTGAGGACCTGCTATCAATTCTTCTTTAAATGTGAGCCCTGTGAAGCCATGTAGACCTTGGCTTTTCTTTGTGGGTAATTTTTTTATTACTAATTTACGATCTTTACCTGTTATAGGTCTGTTTATATTTTTATTTCTTCTTGAGTCAGCTTTGGTAGTTTGTCTGTTTCATCTACATTATATTACTTGTTAATCGTAGGAGTCTCTCATAATCTTTTTTATTTCTGTAAAGTCAGTAGTAATGTCTCCTCTTTCATTCCTGATTTTAGTAATTTGAGTCTTTTCACTTTTTTTTCCTTGGTCAGTTTAACAAAATGTTTGTTAATTTTGTTGATATTTTTAAAGACCCACTCTGTGGTTCTTTACTTACTGTGTTTATCCATAGTGTGTTTATATTTGTTGTTTTATTAATTTCCACTATAATCTAATTTTTTCTTTCTTTGGGTTTAGTTTGCTGCTTTTCTGCAATAAGGTGGAAGATCACATTACTGATGTGAGATCTTTGTTTTCACTTAATGAGGTGATTGCAGCTGTGAAGTTCCCGTCGCGCACTGCTTAGCTGCACACCGCCACGTCTTCTTGACGTGATCTGCCCCTTGACAGTCTGTCATCTTCTCTCCAGTTCCCCCAGTCCCCTTACTGCTCCTTTGTGACGCCCTTTACTGGCTGGTCCTTCCTGAAAACAGCCGGAGCCCTTTGCCCTGTCAGCGATGCTAGGGGTTTGACCTTGTGTTGTCTCACCAAATCCCATGGAAGCTCTGTGAAGGTGAGGTGTTACCGCCTGGCTGTGTGGCTCAGTGGTTGAGCATCGACCTATGAACAAGGGGGTTGTGGTTCGATTCCTGGTCAGGGCACATGCCATGGTTGTGGGCTCGATCCCCGGTGGGGCAGGGAGTGGGGGGTGTGCAAGAGGCAGTCAATCCATGATTCTCTCTCATCGATATATTTTTTAAAATATTATTTTTTTTTATATTTTAAGTTGGGGTGACTCTCCCTTCTCTGAAATAAAAAATATACATATATTTAAAAAAAGATGAGGTATTACTATCATCATCTTACAGGTCAGGCAACTCAAGTGCAGAAAGTTCAAGTAAACGACATGCCAAGTTCTCTTATGGGTCTGGGTCGGATTTGGCAGTGATCCTCTCCCCTCATGCTGCATGCCTTCTCCCGGTTTCCATTGATTGCAGTGCTGTGTCCATGTGCACGGTTCTCCTGAACGCTGGCTCTATCCCTGCTCCCGCTCCGCTCCACGAGGTTCTTTCCTCGGTCGGCACGCAGGCCTCTCATCGCCTCACTCTCCGCCCCAGCGCTCTGCGAAGCCTTTCCTGAGGGCGCGGACAGGGCAGGCGCCCCACCCAGGCCTTCGCCTGCCTCTGTAGCTTTACCACAGCACCTGCCCAGTGGGGTGCCCTGCCCCCTTCCTGTGCTTGTCTTCTAAGGCTGTGAGCTTCTGTCCGCTAAGCACCAGGCTTGCATATTGTGTGGAGGGCTTTTTCTTCTTTAATAGATGCTTGTGGAATGAGTGATTCTGTGGTGGAAGAATATAGATTGGGGAAAAACTGTTAGAGAGTTGAAGATGATCATGGAGATATTGCCCCAGACCTCTCTCCTAAATTCAGTGAACTTTCACCTTTAACCTGCCTGTCTCCTGTGCATCATCCAGCTTCCTGCTCCCATGCCAACTGCTTGGGGGAGTTGGACCTGCTGCCCCGGGCTGGGTAGGCCCCTTTAAACCTCTCCTTTGCAGCGCTGCTGCGATGTAATTTATTAAACCTTTGTGACATGGAATTTCCGGTGTCTGTCTGCTCCACGGGATCCCCGGTTCTCCAGGATCAGAGCCCTGGCTGAGGTCTGCCCCCTGACAGCAGTTTGCTGGCCCAGAGCCGGCCTTTAGAGGAAGTTCAATAGATATTTCTTGGAGTCATGAATTGCAGGAGCTACAAATTCTTCTTCTTTGTGCTTCATCTTTGTGTTCTGTGTCTTGGTTGCCAGTTTAATAATGGAGACATCTTAGGTGGCCTGAGAAATAGTCATCAAACACAGAATGGCTGTGAGTTGCAGACCAAGAGGTTTTGGGACGCAGAGCTTGCGAAGCCACGCGCCCTTCCCGCTGCATGCGGCCCCTCCCTCTGGTGCAGAGCAGGGCCGCGTGGACACGGCTGCCCGGCACCGAGCCCTGCGGGGTGCAGAGAGGTTTCACGCCAGAGCCCGCAGGCCACGCGTTGTTACCAGCAGAGCGGCCGCCCGCAGCGCTGTGCTCTTGGCGTGCTGGCAGGGACCTTATGAACACTCCATAGGATCATCAAGCTCCTAAGCAGGCTCCCTCACAGGCTGTCTGTTCATGAACTTCTGACCTCTTTCTGCGTCCCCTTCGGCACTGATGCTTCTTCAGCTTCTTGGGAGGTTTGGGATTCCAAAGTGCACGGAGAACGACCAGGTTTGAGCGGTTTGGAGGCCACAGCCGTTCCCTCCATGGGAATCGTGCCGAATATTCTGTTCTGGCCTCTGAAAATGACTTTGTCATTATTGGTCCTCAGTTACTCTAAGATCTGGAAAGCGAAAGCACAGTGGTGTCTGGAGGAAATGGCTGTCATGATTCCTATTAGTCTATAATTTGTAGACTTCAGCTACAACAAAACGTAGATGTTGCTTCATTTTCCACTTCTGTGTGTGTGTTTTTTGACCTTTCTTATCAAAGAAGGGGCAGGATGAGCTATTAGATAATCAGTATGGAGCTTGTGATGAAGACAACCCCGTTCTACTCCATTGTAACGGCTGTAATGGCAGTTTATACTTCTCTCTTGGTAATGCGCACCTCCTCTGATGCATAGACATAAAGCACCCACACCCGTTTGAATTTTGATGAGTGAAAGGGCGCTCCGAGCTTTTTCGTTAACTGTCCACCTTGCTGCCGGCCGACGGCTTGCCAGTGGAGTGGTGCCCCCGGCACTGCGCCCGCGCCCTCCGTCTGCGCCCGCGCTGCTGCTGGCCGTCTGCAGGAGGGCCGGGCGCAGGCACGCTTTGCCTTGCATTTCAGCCTCACCTCTCACTGGCTCTGCCAGGCCGGGGCATGGCATTCCCAGACTCCTTCTGTGTTCCTGGTCTCTTCATTGCGACACCTGTTCTGAAAGGCGGTGAGGATTTCATGAGTTAATTCGGACAGTGAATAAATATGAATAGCCCTTCCTCCTCATTGTCCCCCTCCCCTGCTCGGAAAAAGTCACATGTTACAAGCAGAGTATTGGGTGTTTACAGAACTTCAGGTAAAGCGCGTGCTGTGACTGTGCACGTGCGTGTTGGGCGTGAAATGCCATCTCTCCGTGAGCTTTCCTTGGTCCGCCTCCCGGGCGGACTCGGCACCTTTCCCTGGTAGATGGTGCCCACGTGAGCAAAGCTGCTCGCGTCACGGTCCAGTCAGAGGAGACAGGCTGCCCAGCTGGCCACCGGGTAGATCGTCTGCCTCTTTAGAAGTTGAGGATGGACTGTACATATTGGGTTTAGAACTGAGGAATTTTTGAAATGAAATTTGAATGTTGGGAGAGCGAAGGCAAACTATCGCACTTCAGTCTCTTTTAAGCTATCAGATATCAAAGGAGGGTGAAGCAATCCAAGCGATCCCTCTCAAGGTACTCTCTCACTAATTCTCTCCACCTCTGGTCCCCGTAGGTGCTTTCTGGTTGAGAGTTGGAGCCCGCAGGCAACATGCCAGAACAGAGCAACGACTACCGGGTGGCCGTGTTCGGAGCAGGTGGCGTCGGCAAGAGCTCCCTGGTCCTGAGGTTTGTGAAGGGCACGTTCCGGGAGAGCTACATCCCCACCGTGGAGGACACCTACCGGCAGGTCATCAGCTGCGACAAGAGCATCTGCACGCTGCAGATCACGGACACCACCGGCAGCCACCAGTTCCCGGCCATGCAGCGGCTGTCCATCTCCAAGGGGCACGCCTTCATCCTGGTGTACTCCATCACCAGCCGGCAGTCCCTTGAGGAGCTCAAGCCCATCTACGAACAAATCTGCGAGATCAAAGGGGACGTGGAGAGCATCCCCATCATGCTGGTGGGGAACAAGTGCGACGAGAGCCCGAGCCGCGAGGTGGAGAGCAGCGAGGCGGAGGCGCTGGCCCGCCGCTGGAAGTGCGCCTTCATGGAGACCTCGGCCAAGCTCAACCACAACGTGAAGGAGCTCTTCCAGGAGCTGCTCAACCTGGAGAAGCGCAGGACCGTGAGCCTCCAGATCGATGGGAAGAAGAGCAAGCAGCAGAAGAGGAAAGAGAAGCTCAAGGGCAAGTGCGTGGTCATGTGAATGCCCTCCCGTGTCCCCTGCCGCCTCACCTCCCCTTCCCCGTGAAGCCCGCCGCCGTCAGGGCAGCATGTAAGATGCCCACATGTTAACTATCGCATTTTGACCGAGACGTGCCCTATTGTCCTTAAGAGGGCATTCCGCACGACCAACAATAAGCCCCTCTCCGGAACCGGGGAATCCGCCAGACGGTTCCACGAAAACCCGCGTGCCCGCGTGGCAGGGGGCTGAGAGCGCCCGCAGCCTCTGTGGCCTCGTGTGTGTGTGCCGCCAGGAGTGGAGCGAGGGAGGGAGGGACTGCCCCTGCATGTGTGTCCAAGCATGTTCACCTGGGGCTGCGGGTCCACCACAGACCAGCCTTTCCTCTGCTCAGCAGCCGGTGCCGTCCTGGGGGAGGGGGCGGGAGAGGAGGGGAGAAGCCAGGCCAAAGTTGCTTTCTTCATGGTTCTTTAACTGGACTGAAACCACACGCCTCCCCCAGATGCTCACACCCCGCTGACCTGTGAGCCCCGAGGGGTGCCCCCACCTCCCTGGGCCGCGGGGGAGGCTCCCGTTCAGCCTTCCAGAGGATTTCTGTTCACGTGCAGTGTGGGCTCAGGATGCCTGCCCGGGAGAGCGCTGTGGGGTTTGAGCGTGGACACCACGACGTACGAACCCCAGGGCACTGCCACCCTCAGAGGGTTTCACATGCGAAGTTTCCTTCCTTTAACCCAGGAGGGGGGCACCCCTGCCAGCCTCAGAGTTTAAACACAAGCGACTCACTTCGCTGTGGTAGGCGTCCTGTCCGCCCATGGCTGTCTCTGTAGGTGACGGCCGGGGAGGCCAGCGCACATTGCCTTCTAGGTGGCCCGTCGGGAGTGCACACCTCGCCCCTCACTGACGTACTTGGGACGGAGTGGTCACTGTTTCGATGCCCCTCAATACACTGCATTCCTGGAAAATGCCTCCGAGTAGCACACGTCTCCCGGTCCCATCAGAAACGCCTCCTCAGAGGAGTGCAGGCAGGGCCCCCTCTTTCTCCTCATGATCTGCGTGCGCCCTAGTCCTTCAGCCCGATCGTGGCCGTGCTGGCCCCTGCCCGGCGGGCGCACGGGGCGGGCGGTGGGGCCGAGGCTGCCAGTCTAACTCTCTGCCGTCGGAGTCCGGTTTGGCTCTGCTTCCTGAAAAGCCCACTGACGTAGCCCAGTGCTCCCGTTTGCTCCCATCAGCATAGCCCAGCCCCTGACTCGGAGTCTCCTCTCAGCAGTCCTCCCGCCGCCCGCCTGGCAGCAGACGTGGCCCCGGCAGCCTGCTGTGGGCAGCAGCGGGCAGAGGTGTCCCGTGTGGGGCGACTGCACCCTCTGGCTCCTCTCCCTGCACCTGCCCCCTGAGCAGGCCTACCTGCAGCACTGGCGCCCCCTCCTGCTCTCACCGGACCCTAAGTCAGCCTTCCTGGGGGATTTCCTCCTGTGGTCTCACCCCCTGTTCTAATGACTCCCCTCCCCCCACCCCCCCCTACCTGCCCGGGGACTGGTCAGTGAGTGTGAGGTGCTCTGAGAACCCATGGCGCTGGCCTCCCACCTGAGCAGGGAGGGTGTGGGAGGGCCTGGGCGGCAGCGGGGCCCAGAGCTGGCCAGGCCTCTTCTGTCCTCAGGGACGCCCTCCTGCGGGCTGTCCGGCTCCGGGGCTGCCCCACCGCCGTCACAGGGAGAGCTACTTGGTGGGTTTTTAGGACAGTTGTCTTTCAACCTGTGTCTACCTGTTTTCTGTTTCTGTTCTCAGAGAAATGCTATCCATTTTTAATGTGGCTCTGGGTCAGGTGGCCAAAGAAGCAGCACTTCCTGGCCAGAAGGGGCCTCGAGGCCTGGGCGGGCTCTGTGCTGGCACGAGCTGGAGTCGCCATGGGCCTGTCCCAGCTTCCCGGGCGAGCGCCCCTGTCAGCCGTCCTCTCCTGCTGACCGTGAGCTTGCCGTTGCCTCCCGGGCCGGCCGTGGGTTTGGGTGTTCAGGCTCCATCTCTGTGGGGGACACACGCTGGTTGGAAACCTCATCTCGTTCCCAGGAAGCCAGCGGGGCCTCAGCCGTGGTCTGTGCTGACAGGATCGCGGCTGCGGCAACCGGCCTCTCAGGGCCCCCGTGACTCAGGCTGAGGAGTCACCTCCGTGGGGCCAGGCGGTGTCAGCAACGACCAGGGCGGTGGGTTCCGGAGGGTGCGGCCTCCATTGCACACGGGCAGGAGTGTGGGCCAGACAGTGAGCTAACAGCCCCGAATGGCGCTCGGCTGCGCTCTGGAAATAAGTGTGGGCTCCATGCATTCCCTCTGTCTCGCCGGCCCTCCCTCCATCCAGTGACAAGCCATGGGCGTGCCCTGGGCATGCATGCAATACAGCAAGACCAACCAGAGCAATATTGAATTGTTCATCAGATCAAAATTATATATATATTAACACGTATACTTTATCTTCCTGCATTTTTGAAATATAAAGTAGTGCATTGTACATATCCATAAGCTAGTATATTTGTTTCACGGTTTGTAATGTTTCAGAATTGCTCATTCTTTGTAGAACAAACAATATATTAAATATTTTAAAAGTTGCTTTGTGATAATTTTTTTCAAAATTTGTAATGTGTGGCTTTTACATAAGCTATATGGAAATACCCACAACTCACGGGAAACGTAGGCGCTCGAAGCTCCACCCTGGAACGCAGTGTCCACAAAGCACTGTGGGCAGAGCACTTGTAGAGCATGACTTTTATACCTGGGGGATGTCTCTGTGTTTATTTATATTTAAGGTGTATTTATTGTTCCAGTTCCATTATCCGTCATATTTTAATTACTCTTCAATTATAAAAATCACCCTTGCATTCAGATTTCCAGCTGCCAGTGATGTTCTGAACATAATGAAACATTAAAATAAAGCGTTCGTTCTGACACCCTGCTGGGAGACGGTGGTTTCTTATTCTTCAGGGCGCGGCCTGTCTTTGGTGGCCACGGCCTCATCCCCGCAGCTGCTCCTCTGTGGCTGGACCACGGAAAAGACCGCCTGGCTCTGTGCGAGCCTGGGGCGGCCACCGCAGCGGCCCTGCACTGTTCCCGGGCGGCCCCGCAGGCCCTGCCACGGCTGACAGGATGCCCCAGCCTGGCTCATAGCAGGAGTGCCCGCCTCCCCGCCAGGGCCAGACTCTCCAGGGGGCCGGACCCAGCACTGCTCCCGGGCTCCGGTCTGCTGGACGCCCTTGGTCCTTGCCCCCTTTTCTCAAGGCCAACACAGCAAAGCAAGTCAACAATTATAAGCAAAGCAAAATCATTCCCGGGCCATTGAGGAGCAGGTGACTGTGGGCAGGATCCGAACCTCACTGTACTGCAAATGAGGATTGTTAACCTCTGCTGGTGGTCAGCCCTGGGCAGTACATTAACTCATTGTACGCCATAAGCATCTATAGACGCTTGTGGGGGTGGCTTCCATTTTGGACGAGTGGCAGCTAACTGGTTATAAGCGCAAAGCACTCGGAGCTGTCCTGTGGAGCGGGCAGTGCGGAGTTAACCTGTGCAGCTGCAGCACTAGGCCAGCCAGACACACTCTGGCTCTGTGAGCTTCTTGAACAGCTCCCAGCCTTGCTCTCAGCAGCTCCCCGCCCCAGGCCATTACTGCGCCATGACTGCTTCTCCATTTAGCAGATCATTTCAATCGCCAGCCCATTAGGTCCCATTAGAGGACATCCTGCCGGTGCTCATCAAGCTTTAATGTGCAAACAAAGCACTTGAGGACCTTGTGCTTCAGCAGAGCCTGAGTCAGAGGCTGGCGGGGCCTGGAAGCCTGCATTCCTAGTGGCTCCCAGGAGGTGCTAATCCTATGGTCCACAGACCCCCCCCTTGAGTAGCAAGGCTGCAATCTAGCACACCAACTGCGGCCCATGGAAACGCCTGGTGGAGCCTCAGAACCTATGGCTATCCAGGCTCCACCCAGAAATCATGACTCAGCAGGCCTGGAATGTATGTGGCTTTGGCTTCAGGGTATTTTCTAGTTTCTGGTGATGAAATGTGGAATAAACTTTGAGTACAGATGCTGTTAGCCAAGTTTAATATGGAATGCCAGCCAGCTCCTGGGAGGTTGTTTATTAAATGGGGTTCCCCTTTAATAAATGTTTCCCAGGCAGCAAATTGGTGGAATTGGTGTGAGGGGTCCCAGGCATCTTCCAATATCGGTGTGCAGAGAAAAGTACAGCAGAGCTGCTGTCACCACACCACTCAAAGCGTGGGGTGACTTCACTGGTCTTAGGCCTAAGCCCCAAACTGTCTGGAATGTTCCATCCTTATGTGGCCCAATTCCAGCATGGCCCATGCATCATCCTGGGCTCTGCAGACTTGCTGTTGCTCTGGGTTCCGTGAATGAGGGTCAGCTGTGACCTGGGCAGCTGCTCTGGCCTGCCACCATCCTGCTTCAGACAGGGCAGGACCATTCACAGCATGGAATTGCTCTGTCACTTTCCCGTTCCATTAGTTCCATCACCATTTCTTAGCTAACGGAGGCCTCTGCCCTCCCCAGTCTTTCACAAGTTATTGGTGACCCAGAGAGGCAGACATCTGCCTCAGGTATTTTAATATAACTTCTACAGTGATAAGGATAATAGTTATCAATATTGCTGTTTTATTGATTTGCTCTTATAATTCCTCACACTCCCTTTGCCTCAAGCAAATGGAGGGGTTTAGCCTGAGGGCAGGAACACAAGGAAACCACCAGTTTTCACTGAACTTCTATCAGGTGGGAGATCTGGGGGTCCTGAACCTCTGCAGAGCTAGGGCCAGTCATGATGAATGTGGGGTCAGCCTTCTGCAGGCTTTTTATTGGGGACAACAAAAGGATGTACAGCAGGTAGGAAAGGTTATTGCCCTTGGGTCAAAGTCAGGCTTATATCTTCTGCTATCTACCCCATAACAAGGGCACCTTGACTTGCAAGGAGTCCCTCTTGAAAGTACCAAGGACCAAGTGCTCGTCAGCACTAAGCACACATGTGTGCGCACGCATGAAGCACCCATCGGACACCACACAGGACCTGTGACAGCCCATGGGACAGCCACCGGTTAGTATCAGGAACTCAGGAGGACGAGGACATGGCCTTGGTTAACTTGTCATTGTCACTGTAACACTGGCATCATACAGGACCTCTGGCCAAGATGGTGGCATAGATCAACATGGTGCTTGCCTCCTCCTACAGCCACATCAAAATCACAACTTAACTACAGAACGACTGTCATTAAGGACCACCTGAAATCTGGCTGAATGGAAGTCCTACAACTAAAAAATTAAAGAAGAAGCACATCGAGACTAGTAGGAGGGATGGAGGGGTGGAATGGGCTGGTCCCTCACCCACATGTGGCAGATAGAAATCAAGAGGGATACCTCAGCTGCGGAACTCCCTTCTGAGGAGTGAAGGGGTCACAGACCCACACCAGACACCTTAGCCCAGGGTTCCAGTGCCAGGAAGAGAAGTCCCTGTAACTTTGGGCTGTAAAAACCAGTGGGAATTGTGGCTGAGTCCCAGGCAGTTCCTCTTACAGGGTCCGCACATGGACTTACTCAGAGTCACTCCCTCTGAGTGCCAGCGTTGGGACAACAGCTTGAAAGGTAGGGGAGACATATGGGGAGAAACTGAATTGTTTGGCATCAGGGAAAGAGCTGGAGAGGCAGCTTTCTCCCAGACATAAGTGCTGGCAGAGGCCACTGTCCCTTTGATGACTGCTTCCCGCCACACAGCCAGCAGACAGGAAGCCATTCTTGAGATTTGAGATTTCATCAACTTGATTCACACTGTTTGCCCCACCTTGGTGATTCCCTGAGACCCCACCCCTCCAACTTTTGGGCCTATCAAGCTGCTTCCTGTGGCTTTACCATGGGAATAGCCTTTTTGGCTCATGCTTCAGATTTTCCTAACAGCTCTCAATCAAGCAGCATATGGCCTCAGTGAGCCCTGTACCTCTCACTAAGTGGCTTTAGGCCCAGCATTAGCAGCATCTTATCTTGGTTCACAGCTTGGCCTTACCTGGGCACCTCCAAGCCCAGCACAAGAAGCAGCTATCTGCAGATTGTTTTGTAGCTTATTCCAGGTTGTACCCAGTAGAACAAAAGTGGTAGCTGATATTGGCCTGCACCTCCCAGGAGGTCCCAGAGCCAGACCACATCTAAGCGACACACTCAAGGGGTGGACTCAGTGAGCACCAGAGCCCTGCTGAAGTAAGTCCTGCTCTGTGCTGTGGGTCCCCACACATCTAATCCTCCAAGATGATTGGAGATAGGTGGTCAGTGGTCACAGCAGTCCTTATAGCTGATTGGCCTGGGTAAATCCCTCCCATTGATGTGCTAATAGCAATCAAGACACAACTACAATAGGAGGTTATGCAACGCACACGGGGAGGGGGGCGGGGGGGTGCACACCTCAAGTGCCCAGTAGAAGTGATCAGGGAGACTGTGCCACTGTGCCCTACAAGGACACCTATTACATTAGGCCAAGCTACCAAGCCTGGGAGACATAACAGCTCTACATAACACAGAGAAACAAGCACAGGGAGGTGGCCAAAATGAGGAGACAAAGAAACAAGGCCCAAATGAAACAATACAACAAAACTCCAGAAAAAGAACTAAGCAAAATGGAACTAAGCAATCTACTAGATGCAGTATTCATAACACTGCTTATAAGGATGATCAAGTAACCTAGTGAGGACCTCAACAGCATAAAAATAACCAGTTAGAAATGAAGGCTACGCTAATGGAAATAAAGAATAATTTACAGGGGATCAACAGTAGAGTAGATGAAGCTGAAAATCAAATTAGTGATTTGGAATATAAGGAAACAAAACAAAACAACAACAACAAAAAGCCAGCCAATCAGAATACCAAAAAGTAAAAGGAACTTAAAAAAAAAAAGATAGTGTAAGGAGCCTCTGGGACAACTTCAAGTGTACCAGCATTCACATCATGGGGGCACGAGAAGGAGAAGAGAGAGCAAGAAATTGAAAACCAATTTGAAAAAATGACAGAAAAAACTTACTTAGCCTGGTGAAGGACATTGACATGTAAGTCCAGGAAGTATAGAGAGCCCCAACAAGAAGAACCCACAGAGACACACACTAAAACACATTATAATTAAAATGCAAATGATTAAAGACAAATAGAGAATCTTAAAAGCAGCAAGGGAAAAGTAGTTAGTAACCTACAAGGGATCTCCCCTATGACTGTCAACTGATTTCTCAGCAGAAACTTTGCAGGCCAGAAGGGAGTGGCAAGAAATATTTAAAGTGATGAAAAGCAAGAACCTACAACCAAGATTACTCTACCCAGCAAAACTATCATATAGAATTGAAGGACAGATAAAGAGCTTCCCAGACAAGGAAAAGCTAAAGGAGTTCATCACCACCAAACGAGTATTACATGAAATATTAAAGGGTCTTCTTTAAGAAGAAAAGGAGATATAGATTATGAACAATAAAATGGCAATAAATACATATTTATCAATAATTGAATCAACAAACAAAATGAACAAGCAGAACAGAAACAGACTCATAGATACAGAGAACTTTTTGTTGGTTACCAGGTGGACGGGGGTTTGGGGGTTGACAAAAAAGGTGAAGGGATTAAGAATCACAAACTAGTTGTTACAGAATAGTCATAGGGAGGTAAAATACAGCATGGGGAATACAGTCAATAATATCTTAACAACTATGTGTGGTGCTGGATGGGTGTGAGATTTATTGGGATAATCACGTATTAAGTTACGTAATGTCTGGCCACTGGGGTGTACAGAAAATAAAAAATAAGTAATAATAATAATAAACTGGCACTATGCAGCTATAAAGCTGGTATGTTGAAAGCCATGACTTTGGCCCTGCTATTTCCTCTGCTCAGAAATCCCTTCTTTCTGTCTCCCTATCGCATCACAGCTTATTAAAACATTTTCCTATATTAGGGCCACCATCCAATGAACTCCTCTATAAAGCCTTCCCAGTCATTTGAATCAAAAGAATTCTCACCATCTTCAGGATTCCTCTTGATTCTTGTTTTCCTATCCTTTATGGCTCTTCCAACGTGTTTCATTTTGCTAACATGCTTCTTGCTTATATGCTGATTTGTTTCATACTGTTTAACTGGAAATCATTGCTGAGCCCTCTTGGCGCTTTGGACCAGTAAGTCCCCTGTAAACACTTGTTAGAATGAGCAGCGAACCCCATCTAAACACTCATGGTGGGATTCAGAGCAGCTCTCCAAACATGCCCATCCTGCCCCCATGGCACTTCCTGGCACCCTCATTGTGGAGTCGGATCTGACCTCTCTGGCTGAGGAGTGTGAGTGGAGACAACATTTCATTGCCAACAGGCCGCCAAGGTTCTCCTCTCCTTCACAGGAGCAGCAACGCTCCAGACAGTGGTGGCTCCACCAACATGTGTCTCAGAGCATGGAGGAGGGTGAGAGGGGGCAGTGCTTCCTGGGACTGGCAGTGGATACGTAGCCAGAGGAGAAATACCTGTGTTGCTGGGTCCGGTTGGTATGGTAATGTAACCCACTTTATCTTAACCAACAGACTCTCTCTGGTTTGTAATCTCCAACTGTACCATTTCCTTTCTGTCACTGTTTTCCTCTTAAGTAACAAATAACAAAATATATACAATACAAATAAATACAGTGCTACTATAAAGGATAAGTTCTTGAGAACATGCCAGGGTCAGACTTGTAAATTAATTTGTTATCCTCTTTGACAACTCATTATTTTTTTAAGCATTTTCAAATTTAGGCTGAGTAGTGTCAATTAAAAATGAATTAGATTACAGAAAATATGCTATCAATTTGGCTAATTGGCTTTGCCTTTGCCCAAAAAGTCAGCACCGTTCAAGATGTAGTTGCTTAAGTTGTGTAGGCAGTTTCTGTATTCAAGTGTTAACATAAAAAATTTCAAACCTGTAAAGAATTTTTGTGAGTTCATTTGAGCCAAACCGTAGACAATTGTGAGGAAGCAGAATCTCCACATATGGAGATAACGCTCCGGAGAATGGCGGTTTTTCATTACAATCATTTTTTATACATTACAATCAAAGGAGGAGATGGAGGTGGGTTACATGAAGTCCACTGGTGATAGATTAGGGAGGTGGGAGAAAGCAAATTGGGGAAAACTCTGGGATTGGATAAAAAGTAAAATGATAAGACACATGCTTCTTTTCCTTAGGTGGGTGCAGGATAGTTAACAGACAACAATTAACATAATAACAGTAACAATGAAGGAATTTGTGTCTCTGTCCTGGAGCCCAGGGCATTTGGTTGTGCCCTAAAGGGTCCAGAAAAAGGGAAGTTACACGTTGCCCTGACATTCCACAAGTATGTTATCTTAGATGCGAAAAGACAATATGCTCAGTAAAGATGGAAGTTGACCTTTGCCAGGGAAGATACTGGCCTAAGACATATCTACCGGCTATAAACTGCTTCTTAATGAAAGGTTTTAATTTCAGACCATCCTTCGTGGTCACTTTAGGTCTCCTGAGTTTGCAAGACCGCCACGCAAGCCTTCCCTGGGTTAGTCAGGATAGCATGTAGCCCTTTTTCGTCCACACAAGACAAAGATAAATTAGTGTCAGAATTTGCAAATTAGGTTTAGAATAAATTCTTAAAAGTAACTGGCTCTCACAGAAGTCCCACTGGAAACCTCACAGTTGAGTCCAACTTCGCAACAGCCGTTCCAGAGCCCCTGGGCCGTTGCCTGTCCTCCAGGTGGTATTCTGTCCACCCATACCTGTCCTCTGGGCTAGCACATGCTCATGCTTTGGTACATGCGTTCTAGTGTTTGTTAAAGTGTATGTTTTTTTCCTTTGTATGTCGAACTCATGACTCAATGAAGTCTACAAGCAGAGACAAAATAGTAGCAAAATACTAAACTTATAATGTCCTAAGCACTTGGAATCTCTGCAAATGGTGAATCTGTGGATCTGTGAGCATGATCATTTTTGAAGACAGGAATCTCTTTCCCAACCAGGAAAACAGATGTTTGGGGAATAAGATGAACATGTCTCATGATGTGGTCTGAGTCGGGATTCCTCGTGCCAGTGAATGGCTCTTTGAGAAAGCTTCTCAATTCACCCACCTCTCACCGTCACCAGTAAGCCAATGAGGTCTCCTTTTATAACAGATCAGATGCAATATAATGGTTTTAAATGTGAAATTAATGAGATGCTGTTAAAGAGAAGAAATACACGACAAATTCTATTTTTTGTCGCAGAAAGAGACACAAGTCACCATTACACAGAAGCCAATAAGACCAAATTCAAAGCTTATTACAGATGTCCTCAGCGAGGAAGTACAATGGGCTTTTGGTTAAAATCTTGTTGTTTGTTGTTGGATATCACACACTATCCATGGCCTCCCATGGGGAAGAGCAGTGGCCAGTGCGTTAGTGTTTTCTGGTTCTGTGTCACACCGGAATCAGCTCAATACACACTGGTGGCACGTGTGAGGGTCAGCAGAGAATCCACGCTGGAGGAGATGCCTGAACCTTGTCCTTTGTTTAACATGTGACGATTTTGTAAGAGGCGATACGCTCAGCAGAGGGAACGCTGGGCTGCCCTGGAGTACTAATGGGGACTGGCGATGACTGGAATGGAAAGGGGGGGTTTTATGAATGTAAAATCATGTACAGCCCCATCTCCAGAGCAGCAGTTGGTTAACAATATGCCTCTTGATCTATGTTTTTAAAAAATATATTCGTATTGATTTTTAGAGTGAGAGGACGGGAGAAGGATAGATAGAAACATCAATGAGAGAAAAACAGCGTTGGTTGGCTACGTCCTGCACACCCCCTACTAGGGATCAGGCCTGCAACCCGAGCATGTGGCCTGATAGGAAAACCTGACCCCTCGGTTCATAAGTCGACTCTAAGCCACTGAGCCACACTGGCTGGGGCTGCTTCTTGATCTTGATCTGTGGTTCAAGAAAACAGTGAAAACTGTAAATATAATCACATCAAGACCAGCAGTATTTTGTCTTCTGTGCTTAGAAAAAGTGGAGGGGCAGGATAGTGAACATGCTGGTTTTCAGTACTGAGTATGTTGACCATTGACAGGAAATCCTCTTACCAAGTTTTTGACATTAAAGGTAAGTTAAACTATTTTTTTTTAAGTTTTCATTGATTTCAGAGAGGAAGGGAAAGGGAGAGTTAGAAACATCAATGAGAGGGAATCACAGATCAGCTGCCTCCTGCACGCCCCCTACTGGGGATCGAGCCCACAACCTGGGCAGGTGCCCTGACCAGGAATCGAACAGTTACCTCCTGGTTCATAGGTCGATGCTCAAGTACTGACTATTTTCTTTTCGAAAATGATGTCAGTAGCAGCGATCAAGTGACATATTTTGGGGACATATTGAGTACCCCAACAGGCCTGAACCCATGACTTCAGGCCAAGATAGTATGATTATTTTTTTACATTAATGATAGTGTATTGTGTGAGCTTATTTTATTGAATATAACTGCAAAATCTCAAATAATAGTTACTTAGACAACATAGACTTTTATTCTCTGTCACGTGAAAAGGGTTCATTGGCTTCATGAAATCATGAGAGATCCACATTCATTCGATAATTTTGCTCTACTTCCCTAGGACATGGGATGCATCCTTATGGCCCACAATGGCTGCTAGAGCTCCAGCCATCAAATCTTCTGTATGGTGTAGTAAGAGGATGGGAATGGATACTCCAAAGCATGTCTGTGGAGCCCTCAAGACAGAGCTTATTTACATTACTGCTGCTAGTGGCCAGTGAGACTCAGAAAAGACTCTCTTTTCACCTGTGACACAATGTGCTTATCTAGAAGTTGGGGCTGTTATTAAGAAGGGGAAATAGGTATTGAGAGGCATCTGACTTTTAAAATGTAGGTTTTATTATTATTCAGATGTGGTGAGACCCACAGTCAGGAGATGACACCATGGAAAAGGTGATTTGTTAGACTCGTAGATTTTAAGAGGAGGCTCATGCCATGCCACGCCATGGGGGGCACATGAGGAAGCACCAGGGGCAGAGGGAGATGGGTTCTGTGGGCTAGCACCTCTAGTGTGATTTTTGTGGGAAGGAATGAGCATGAGGCAGGGTGGGTAGACTCCGGATTGTCCAGAATGAGTAATTTCAGCGGCTCTGGGCACAGGGGCCAGCCTTGGTCATCTGGGACCTGGCCTTGGGTAAGGAGGGCAGGGGGATAGTGAGCCCGAGTGAGAGAGCCCCAGAGAGGAGGGCGTTGGGAATGGGCTGTGCACTGGTTTCACCTGACGGCATGCTCATAGGCGACTCTTACTACTACTTGATAATGAATTGTAGGCATTGGAAATGGTTGCTATGGCAATGGGTTGGAAGTAGGTGGGATCATTTTTAAGAAGAAGAATTCTAGATCATCTGAAGGAGAAGAGACACACTTAGCCTCCCAGTTGTCTCACTCTGTACTGACACGTAATTTTAGCTTGCATTTGAAATCGTTTACGCAATATCTGCTTTATTATGCACTATCCAGAGAAGACATGTAAGCCCAGCCTTTGTCTAAGTCCACGTAATTCCAGGGCCAGACAATTTTCCTACCGAGTATCAGCAAGTTCCCAGATGTCAAATAATCAGAAACATAGAAAATGAAGACATGGTCAGCACACTGGCCCCTGTCATGGAATGGCTCAGCTATCAGCAGTTTCCCAATATTTCCTGTTTCTAAATTTGTTTAGAAAAATAAAGCAATGTCATAGTCTAAATAATTTAAAACTATATCCAAATGCTGAAAAAGCACATGAAGAAACACTTTCTAAAGCCAAGTGAAATAAGCAATTAAATTAAGATCCCATTTGCTGTGATCTCTCCATTGACACTTTTAACCTATGGCTTTTGAGTGTTACCTGCTCCTCAGCCAAAACCAGATGAAGCGCTGACAACAGCGTCCATTGAGAACTACCTCCTCGTTTCTGGTCCCATCTTCAGCCTTAGTACTCAGAACTGTCTGCCAGAGTGATCCACTATTTCCTGTCACTCATAATGAGTTGTCATTATGTTGAGTTAGGATTTTCCTATTTCGTAGAAATAGATGACCAATAGAGATATGGCTATGCATGAGATACAATGCACAGTTCAAGGCCTTTTGTTGTCTGTTCAGATTGAACAAGACCTTGTGAAGACATTAGGGGAGGTGGTCCATGGGGGGCACTGCTTCCGCAAGGCACAGAGCATCTCCCAGGGCCTGTGCACCGGTGCCACGGTCAAGGGGCATGTGTATCCCGACCACTCAGGGCACTCAAGTACGCCATGCTGTTGGGGTCCCTGCAAGTGTCCAGGACTGTTGGGTGGCAAGTCTTACACAGCAGTGTGTGTGGGGGGTGGCACAACCATGCCCAAGCCCTTACCCTTCTTATCCCTCCCAAGGGTCCCCTTGGCCCCTTGTCAGTGATGTGCTGGGCCAGCTCCCAGTGCATCATACGAGCCCAGTTGGCCCATTTTCCCGACCCTGGGCTAAGGGAGTTGGAGTTGACACCTTGACAAACACCGCAAACCAGAACGTTTCTCTTTTCCTGGGTGGAGAGCTGGCCGCTGAGCCTGTGCCAGGACACCAGACCTTCCCGTGGCGGCGGCGACTTCTGCCCCCTCTGAGACCTTCCCTGAGTGCTTCCTGCTCACTGGGCTCAGTGTTATCCATCTTCACTGAGCACCGTCCCCACAGCTCTGCCGCCCATCAGTTACCAGCTTACTGCTAAATGCATCCTGAGCAGCTGAGCTCTACCATGGTTTCAGAAAGCGATCATGCCGAGAGCTGTCAGTGGCGTGGTGAACACTGGTGGACGTTTTGTAAACACTCTGGGAAGCATTCAAAGAGCTATGAAATATGTTGTAGCCCAGTTGAGCTAACATTTCACATTAGGCATATCTGAAGCTAATCTGAAATATAAAAGGAAAAATGCTTAAGCCTAGAGATGTTCTTTTCAGTCTTAATTAGTGGAAGATTGGACAAAAACTAAAAATCTGTGGTGTGTGTGCCATTAAATGCTGAGAAGCGATTTTCAGAACAGTCGGCCGAGGCGTGTCAATTCAAGTAAATTATCAAAGACAATTAAATTGGGTTCACTGAGTCAAGAGAGCGTGTCTTACACACTTTGGGGAAACATGCTGTAAAGGAAAGGCTTTTTGGCTAGTGCTCGGTTAAGCCAGGAAATTAAATTACCTGGATCGGTGGTAATTCACGGCTCTCTCACCTGAGGCTTATGGTCGCGTTATAAGGAGGAGCTCCGCGGCGCCAGTAGAGGCGGGCTGTCTTGGGGCGCTCCCGCCTGAGCGTGGCCCGTGCGGACGGAGGCCCCTGTCCTCACCTGGGCCTGGGAATGACACCTGGGAGCTTGGGGGGTCTTTTCGAATTAAACAAGACCACAGAGGGAAAGACCCGGCACAGAGCTGTCACTCCAATGTCACCGCGAGGCGCGTCCGGCAGCGAGCACGCCGGGCGGGGAGAGGAGATGGCGCTCCATCCTCCATGTCTTCTCTTTCCGGATCGCCAGGCGATGCTTCCTACGAAGCAGCTGGAACTGAACCAGAAGCCGCGGAGCTTTCATTGCTTTGCTCCCACCCTGTCCTTCTGGGTTAGGTTTCACGGCTTCCTGCCTACTCCCTCCTGCCTCAGATCCGCGGTTGCTGCCATCACACGCCCCTCAAAGCAGCTGCTCTCAGAAAGTGCTAGAGCTGGTGACCCGAGAGCCGTGCCCCCTTCCATCAAAGATCCCTGAATTCTGGGAGAAGAGCGGGTGCTGGGGTCGGAGAGGCTCCCTTTTCTTCGCCTGTCCACCCCAGCCACCTCCTCCAGCTGCCAGGCGGGGCACCAGTGCGCTCACTGAGGTTGGGGCTGCTGCCAGTCCCTGCCCCCCCCCCCCCCCCCGCATCAGCATGGCTGTGGGGCCAGGCCTGTGCTCAGCTGAGTGACAAGCCCCAGGAGCAATGGCTTCTTGGGCTCTTCCTCTTTGCAATCAGGAACCCAGAACGGCTGCATCCGGGGCCCTGGGATTGCTCCTGGGGTCTCCGTCCTGGTGACATCCGTGGCTCCACCTCCGGGGTTCAGGGGGTCGGAGAGGCAGGGAGAGCAGCAGGCTGAGCCGGCCCCTTGGAAGGAGCTTTCTGGAAGGCGCACCTCATAGCCTGCCCTCACACTTTGTTGCCAGCACGGCCTGGCCTGGTCAGCCCCCCACCGGGAAGTGAGAGGGCTTTGGTAGGCCTGGGCACGTGCCACCCACTGGCACTGTCTCTGTCCTTTCTGCTCTCCAGGGCCAGCCTGCACAGCTGCCTTGTCTGCCGGCCACCCTGCAGAGCCTGCTCGCCCCCGGGCGCAGCACACAGAAGATCCTCGTCCTAGCCCAGCTCTGCCTCCTGGTTGTGAGAAGGTCCCCGCCAGTGCAGGCCCTCCCCGCCCCGCGGGCGCTAACCTCTGCTTATGCTCTGACCCTCAGCGGAGACCTTGGGTCTCATTGTTCCTCCCGACTTCCCAGCACTTCTCTGCTTGAGTCATGAAGGGGTGACTGAAAGGAAAAGGTCGGGAGCCCCTGGGTGGTGACCTGCACTATTTGCATTTTGCTGCTGCTGGCTGTGGAAAAATAAAGAACTTGGTGAAACTTCTTAAGCTTATGGTTTCTTAGGCATCTTTTAAACAAAAACCAAATTTTTATAGCAATGTCAAGCAAAACTATGCAATCATCAAAATGAAATGAGCGTGACTGACGCAACGGGAAGTAGCTTTTCTCCCGTGTCTGCTCTCTGCCCTGCGCGGCCTGGCTGGCCCCCAGCAGATAGCGCGCTGTGCTGGCCCAGGTCTCCCGTCACGTTCCTCTCCCGTCGCTGCAAAAACCATGATTTCATAGCGCACCAGGCGCCATCTGGCCTCCATTCCTTCCCTGCTAAGGATCAATAAAGTTAATTTCCTTGGTACCGAGGGTATCAAAGACGTGAGTGAGGCTTCAAGGCAGATGTCATATCAGGTGATCCTCCAAAGGTTGCAGCTATGGCAACAATCAACTATTTCTCCCTCTACCTTCCCATCGTAGTGCGCCTCCGGGGCACTGCCCGGAATAAGAAACTTCCTAAGAGCACGAGAACTCAGAAAAGTAAAATGGTTGCTTGTCAGAGTTTGATTACAACTCAGGCAAGTTCTGTCCCTGACCAGGGAGGGGTGTGTGTGTGTGTGTGTGTGTGGGGGGGGTGACAGCAGGCTCTCTCAGGAGCATGGAGAGGCCTTGCAAGTCCTTTAAAAGAAGACACCACCTCATGGGGGTGCCCGCTGTGGCCTGGGCTTCAGCTCTCCGCCTGACCGCGTGTGCAGTGTGTGCAGAGCCCTGCAGGCGGGGGGGGGGGGGGGGGGGGGGCTGTTCCCTCAGCCCCAGCGCTGGAGGCAAGCTGGGCACCTTGGAAAACCGGCCCGCGGTGGGAAGTGCTTTCGCTATGTAATGTGCGATTTTTCCATGTGATGTCACATCAGAATTCCTTGACTCAATTCCTTGAGACACCAATGACCACACACCATTTCTTCTTCTATATGAGTTGAGGGTCTCCCAAAAAAAGCAGTGGGGGAAATGTAGGCGGCATTTCAGAATCACTTGTGTTTTTTAAAAACATGTATGTTGTATTACATATGACTCCTCTCCCCTCCCATTGACTTCTTCTAGCTCACCCCTCCCCCGCTGCCCCTGCCCCAGACCCTCACCACCATTGTGTTTTTTGTTTGTTTTTGTTGAATTGCATCATTTTGACACTGATAGGACAAGCCCCTCCATTTCCCCTCCTGCCCCAGAAGGAATGGCCCCTAGCTAAGGCCACTGGGCCCAGGGGTGCCTTCGGCCACAGGCTTTGCTGCTCAAGGTGCTGACAGCCCCTCTCATGCACCTGTGATTTACAGTTGCTCTCAACATTGACCGTGACTTGAGTAACTTTCCTCTTCTGGCTCCTCTTCTGCCCATTGAACGAAATCAACTCTTTGCCTAGTGTCAGCAAACAGGGAAGTAAGCGCCTTAGTTCTGAAGAGCTCCACTTCCTAACTGCACAGCCAGGATAGGCCATGTTACATGGTGATGACAAACAGCCCCATAAGTCCGGTGCTTTAAACAGCAAGACCTGCTTCTCACCTGCTGCGTGCCGTCTGTCATCTGTGCCTGAGCTGGGCGTGCTTCTGATAGGGTCCGGGGATGGATGCAGCCACACGGACATGCTTGTGCTTCTGATAGCGTCCGGGGATGGGTGCAGCCACACTGGCATGCTTGTGCTTCTGATAGCGTCTGGGGATGGATGCAGCCACACTGGCATGCTTGAATTCCGCCACCACGGAGAGCGCTCTGGAGGTTTGAGACAATTGGGTGCTCAGGAATAAATGTGACACATGTTACTTCTGCCCATAACCCGTGGGCCAGAATTAGTCATAGGTCCCCACTCAAACTTAAGGGAGCCAAGAAATACAGATCGTCCCTGCTCCTGCGGAGGAGAAGCCACGGAGGGGAAACGGCGGCGGCGGCACTGTGGCGCGGCTGGGCCCGCACTCTCGCTGTGTTGAGGCCCCCACCCCAAAGCAGCGTGCCCACACGACACCGGGGCCGGACCTGCTGCTGCTGGGGGGCCCACAGTCTTTTCTGAGAATACACATTTACAAAAGACACTGCAGGAACCTCACTGCTGACAGGGAGTGGGGGGAGGGGGCTGAGGCCATGCGCATGGGGAAGGGGGTGTCTGCCTGGCCAATCTCGCCTACCCTTTTGATGTGCATGGATCACTGATTGTGCTGCAGTGATTTCCAGTTTGGGGCCAATATCCACCTGGCCACGGACTGAGATGAAGGCTGGGCTGACAGTCTCCTCAGAGAAGCCCGCTGAAGGCGGTCCTGTGGAGCAAGGTTCTGGGGACAGGAAGACCGTGAGGGTAACAGGAAAGGTCCTTCAATCCCCTGCTCCTAAAAGCACCGTGAAGGTGGGGAGGGTGGGGAAGGTGGGGAAGGTGGGGAAGGTGGGGAAGGTGGGGAGGGTGGGGAAGGTGGGGAAGGTGGGGAAGGTGGGGAGGGTGGGGAAGGTGGGGAAGGTGGGGAAGGTGGGGAGGGTGGGGAAGGTGAAGCCCGTGGTTCTGATGGGGCCCACGGGAGCGGCCAGCGCTGGCGCAGCACCTGGGACTCTTACTACTACTTGATAATGAATTGTAGGCATTGGAAATGGTTGCCATGGCAATGGGTTGGAAGTAGGTGGGATCATTTTTAAGAAGAATTCTAGATCATCTGAAGGAGAAGAGACACACTTAGCCTCCCAGTTGTCTCACTCTGCACTGACACGTACTTTTAGCTTGCATTTGAAATTGTTTATGCAGTACCTGCTTTATTATGCCCTATCCAGAGAAAAGCACGGAATGCCATCGGCAGCCATGGCAACCCCGGCAGAATCGGACAGTGACTGCGCTTCTTTCTCTTCCTCCCTCTGCCACACCACCAGGGGAACGGGAACTGGCAACCGGTCAGATAGGAACTACGGAGATACGGGAATTTTGATTAAAAAAATAATTATATTGGTGTTACATTGTGTTTGTACATAATTTTTCTCTATGTGCCCCCAAAGCACAAGGAGCCACGGAAACGGTGCCCTTGGTCTTTCTGCGCGTGTCCCCTGCGTGAAGGGACTGATAAGTTGATGCATCAAAACCATCTGCCCGTGGGGAGGGGGCAGGATGAGCCGGAGTCACCACGGACTTCTGACTAAAAATTCCATATTCATTCTCATTCCTCTGGAATACACTTGACGTTTTATGTGATAGGAATTAATTATTTCATTGAGAAATATGCTCTATGCAATAAAGCTGGTTAGTCATAATTCATATTATCATCCATAGCACATGGCTGCAAAGGCAAGAAGCATGCTTCGCTGCAGTAGTTAGTGGTGCACTGGCGGTGAAAACCCGTCGGCTCTGTAGGAAATGCGCTGTTCTCCGTCACCCACAGGAATGCCTGTGCTCGCTACTTCTAAAATGTGAGTGGGGAGTGAAAACAGCATCAAAGGAGCAGGGGAATAGGAGGGGAATAGGGAACTCAAGCAAGCGGAGGGGCAGCGTGAGCCCTGCACCCTCGCAGGTTCTGTGGATCTATTGTCGGGCGGGTGAGGCAAGGCCATGAGGGTTGGAGAAGACCAGGTGCCCTGCAGTGAGGAAGAGGAGTGGAGGGCACGGCTGGGGGCCAGGACTGTGGCGAAGGCCGGCCCAGGGACTGAAGACTGGGGTGTCCCTGTGGGTTCTGGACACCAGGCCTGCCCACACAGAACCCGAGGGGGCCGGGCTCACAGGACGGGAACAGCTGTCTCCTGCTGTTTGAAAATTCACGTTAAGCCACTTTGCTGTTCCAAGATACCAACCTCAGTACCTGCTTTCGCTAATCAAGGGAAATCTTAAGAGGATTCTCACTTTTATGAAAGAGGAAGAAAAGCGAGGATGGTGTCAGCGTCTGTTCTGCAGGAGCTGCTCCGGAGGCAGCGGAGCCGCAGCTGTGACCGTGGCCTCCGCCGCTCAGCGCCAGCCCAGAGCCGTGGCCTGTGGGGGCCACCTGGGCTTTGTCTCCTGTCTTCTGTGCTTCCCTCGCAAGATGTGGCCGCAGGCAATTGCTTCTTGCCTTTCATAGGAGCGTCCTGCTTCCGGTCCGGGGAAACCATCTCACCTGAGCTTTTTTCTTTTTCTTTTTTAATAGAAGCAAAAGCTGCTTCTCTTTCATGTTCCAAGAGCAAACCTCCTCCAGGTTGGTCCGGTTCTTGGAGCCAGGGCCCAGTGGCCGCGGGCCCTCCACAGATGGGCCGCCTGCAGGGAGGCCGTGAGGTTTCATTCCTGCTGAGCAGCCCAGGGCAGAGGCACCTCTCATGTCATTTCTGAAAGGGCGCTCTAGCCCTCGTACTAGAAGGGGGAGTATTTTCTCCCTTACGGCCTTTCTTATTCCCCTTGTGATTCTAGGCTGGCGGAGGGAGTAGGAACATCTCAGGAGAGACTGGACGGATGCAAACCCCTAAGATTCATACAAGGGGCCAGCGTGCATGTGAAACCGAGACATCTCTTTGGGTTTACGTGGTTACACAGAAGGAACTTTGTGAAGAGCTGGTGAGCATTTACAAGGAGCATTTCCTTTAGCATACAAAGAAGATAAAATGACTGCCCTGGCCGGTGGTTCGGTGGTGAGAGTGTCCACCTGATCATCGAAGGGTCAAGGACTTGATTCCTGGTCAAGGGCACGTACGTGGGTTGCAGGTTCCAGTTCAGGTCCCTGTCAGGAGGCAACCAATCAGTGTGTGTGTGTGTGTGTGTGTGTGTGTGTGTGTGTGTGTGAGCGCACCTCCACCCTTCCACTCTCTCTCTAAAAAAAAGGACATGATATGACTTACCCACTTACCCAAAGAACCAGCAATTGTTCTCTTGGGCATTTCTTCCAGAGAAATGAACATTTATTTTTATGGAGAAATATGTCCGTGAATGTTCATAGCAGCTTCATTTGTAATAGCTCAAAACAGGGAATTATCTAATGTCCATCAATGGGTGAGTGGTTAACCAAACTGTGGTACATCTGTGCCAGGGAGCACTACTCAGCTATGAATATAAATAAACTATTAATAGGCATAATGGTTTGGATGGACCTTGAAAATTTTACAGAGAGAAAAAAGCCAATCTCAAAAGATATATTCTGGACGATTCCTTTTGTATAACATTCATAACATAACATAATTATAGAGATGAAGAGCAGCTTGGTAGCTGCCAGGTGTAGGGCAGGGGAAGAGTTATATAAAGGGTGGTATGGAGGAGTCCTGTGCTCATGGTTCAGTTGAGCATCTTGGTGGTGATGGCCACGTGACTCTCCCTATTGCATAGAGCCATGTACACACACCCTGAGGACACATATCACACATGAGCTCTGAGTGAGTTATGTGGGAGGTGCCAGTGGCGGGACCCTGTGTGGATATTCCTCTATGGCTGTGAAAGATGGAAGACTGGCTGAAACGTGTGTGGAACATCCTGAACATGTCTTTGAACTTCCTGCGAATCTGAAATTATTTAAAAAATTAAAAGTTACAGCAAAATCAATATGTAGCTGAGTGATCACATTTTGGCCTCTTCTCTGTTGTTATATTTCAGTACTTGTCCATTATGATGTCCTAGAAGCCTCAAACTGTCCTTTTTAACTGTAGAAGAAATAATATCTTAGCATGCACTTATTGGATGCATATATCATCTGTATATAACATTAAACAACAATTATGATAGCCCAGCTGGTGTGGCTCAGTGGTTGAACATTGACCATGAACCAGGAGGTCCCTGGTTCAATTCCCAGTCAGGGCACATGCCGGGGTTGCGGGCTCAATCCCCAGTGTGGGGTGTGCAGGAGGCAGCCAATCAATGGATGTTTCTCTCTCATTGATGCTTGCATCTCTCTATCCCTCTTCCTTCCTCTCTCTCTAAAATCAATGGAAACATATTTAAAAAACAATTATGATAGAAAATGTAACAGGTATATAATGTCAACCAGTCACTATTAGCAAAACTATTGGGGATCCACTCTTCTCCAATAAACTCAGGTTCAAAATGGATTCAAAATAGCTCCTACAAGTACCAAGTGTACAGTAAAATAAGAACAAATATGATTCAACTCAAACAGGTGGAAGTAGTTTAGGATGTGATGTGTAATAGACTCATTTCTTTACTAACATAAGCATTTAATGCTGTAAATTTCCCTCTAAGAACTGCTTTGGCTGCATGCCACAAATTTTGACCTGTTGTATGGTGATCTTCATTCCATTCAACACATACTTTTATTTATTCTTTAAGAATTTTTCTTAAGGATTTGAAAGCTAATTTGCCAACTGTGGGAGGCTGACAACTGCCCCACACCTCAGTGTCCACAACCGAATCCCCGGGGCCTGTGAATGTGTTACCCTTACATGGTAAAGGGGGCTCCAGGTGTGATTCAGCTGAGGATCTTGAGATGGGAGGTGAGCCTGCACTTTCCCAGTGGACCCAGTGCAATCACAAGGCCCCTGTAAAAGGGAACCAAGGGGGCCCCAAGCAGAAAGGAGAAGTGACAGTAGTAGGCGGGAGTGATGCACGCTGACGGTGGAGGAAGGAATGAAGAGAGGAACGCTGAGAAAGGCAGCTTCTCCTAGAGTCTCCAGAATGAACCAGCCCTGCAGACACCTTGATTTTAGCCCTTAAGACCCAGTTTGAACTGGTCTCCAGAACTATCTATATACATAAAAGCCTTAGTGACTAGCCAACCGGGCCGACCGGCCAGTAGCTATGACGTGCACTGACCATCAGGGGGAAGACGCTCAACGCAGGAGCTGCCGAGCTGCGGTCACTTGGCAGTGGCTGTTTTCGGGTGACGCACCCAGAACCAGAGAGGAGGGAGCCTGATTCCGGGGTGCGTCACCTGAGAACTGCCCTCTTGCAATCCAGGACCCCTTGGGGGATGGCAGAGAGCTAGCTTCAGCCCGATCCCCGCAGGCCAGGCCTGAGGGAACCTCACCGGTGCACAAATCTGTGCACTGGGCCTCTAGTAAGATAATAAATGTGTATTCTCTTAAGACAATAAGCTTGTGGTAGTTTATCACAGAACAATCACAGGAAATTAACACACCAACTTTTTATTTTGAAAAATTGCAAAACTTCTGCTTCGTTGTTATAATAATATGGGGCACACCCATGTGCCCTTCACCAGGATTAATGTTATGCCACATTTGATTTCCTTCTATACATGCATGTGTTTTGCTGAACCATTAGATTGTGAGTTGTAGACGTTGTCCTTAAATATTTCCGCATTAATTGAAAAAGGATGACATACCCCTCTATAAACAATAGAACCATCACACTCAGGTACTTCACCATTGGTGCAATGCTTCGATCTAATATAGAGTTCATTCTCAAATTTCTCCATTTCTCTATCAGTGTCACTTATTCCTGTGCTTTTTTCTCCAACTGTAAGGCCCAACCAAGGCTCCCACGTGGCATTTAATTGTCATGTCTCCTTATTTAGTCTCTTAAATCTGAACAGTTTTCCTCATTTTTGTCCCCTCCCTGCTATGATATTGATAATCTTGCAAATCCTGGCCAGCTGGTAGCCAGTTCTATGAATTTGAAGACATGTATTGATTCAGGCAATTCCCATGACCATCAAGATACAGAATAATCTCATCCTCAGAAAAGCTCCAGGACCCCATCCGTGGCCCTAAGTCAGAATCTGCATTTTAACAAGAGCCTTGGGGGCATTAACTTTGAGAAGCACCAGCTTAGGAAACTTAAAATAATATTAGCAAATTTTTGGACACAGATCAGACCATCAATAAATCATAGCTATATTAAATCTCTTTCATTATTCGAAGGTTTTCCAAGTGCAAAAATTTGTTTCATTATGTGAGAAAGATCAACCAATTTATAAATTTAATAAAGGAACATACACACTGGTCAAAGAAAGACATCATCTTGCTGTAATCATCATACTATAATCACGTGAGTGGCCATCAAAATGTCGCCTCTCCACTTTGATGACTTCAGGACACTTTCACAAATTGTTTATTGACACGTGCCCCATGTGCATATGTTCATACACATGGATACGCAAACCCTCATACATGCATGCCAATACTCACACCTTACCTGAGATGACTAGGAATAGCTTTGTTTTTCTTTATTGAAGATGCTGCTATAAAAGCTATTTTCCTGGTTGAGCCTTCTACCAAGGATTTCATTCTGCTACAACAAGGGAGGCTGTGTGCAGTTTTCTGGGTGTCCCGCCTATCACCACTCATCAGGTAGCTGATCCAAGGAAGACAGTGCCGAATGGCCTGCCGAGGGTAAACGCCTGGGCTGACCATGGTTCAGCCGCTGGTCCGTGAACACATATCTAGAGCCCCGTATACTTGGAAGACTCAACCTTTTCTGAATCTTTGTCAATTAGAGCTGTAGACCTCCATGTCTTTGGGGGGCCTTGAAAAACCAAGGGGATATAGGACATGCACTGATCTCACCTGGTGAGCTGCAAGAATGCATAAAACACGCAGCACCTGGCTCTTCAGTCAGGGGCACTGACCTCTTTGCCCTTAGACTGTCAAATTAAAAATGACAACGGTTGACACAATAGCAGGTCAGCGTGAATATCCTGTCTTGAACCATAAACATATAGGTCATATAATAGAGTTTCATCTTATTGGTCCCTTATTAATAAGGTTGCATCTGATTGGTTAATTCTTGGTACTAAGAAATCCTTATATACAAGTATAGGTATATGATTTTTTAAAAAGTCACTTTGGAACAAAAAGGGTAGGTAAGTACTGTTATTATTATTTGTAAATCAGTCAAAATTTTTTGTCAGATCAGCAAAAAATATAACATTTCTGGTGTGCCACAGAATTTTAGTAATTAGTTTATGTATGCCATGCAGTGAAAAAGATTGAAAACCACTGCTCTAATGTGATATTTACAATCAATTTAAGGCCATTTTAATGTATAAATCATTAAATCAAAGGAGTATGCATGTATTTGTGTAATATTATATTAAACAAAGAGCTCTTTATAGGTTCACAATCTCAAATTCCAGCTGCCAATTCCTCAAAGCAATCACTTCCCAAATCCTGCTGATCAGGCAAAGCTGCTTTTATTGGATTTATTGCAGGAAGGGAAAGCACCACCCTAAGACTCAGGCTGTCCCGGGGCAAGTCTGAGGGAGAGGTGACAGGTTTCAGGGGTGTGGATGGGTGATTCTGAGGCAGTCTTTCGGGGGGAGAGCTGGTTGCGGTTGGGCACGGTTTATGACTTGGTTTGGTGTACACAGAGAGGGAAGGTGGAGAATAAAGCATTGAGGACATAAGATGTCAGTGCGGATAATAAGCTATTTTAATAGTTGGTTTACAATCTTATCTTTCAAGGAATAATTTCCTGGAGCAAATAGCTAATTTATTTTTCCCTGATCCCAATATTAATTGGCACAGAAATGGGAAAATTTGTCCTCAAAATGTTAGCACAAGACAAGAAAGTTGTTGGTTTGAGTACTAGCAACAGACTCCTTGGGTCATGGACCGTGTGGGGTGTCCGGGGCCTCCGCAGGCATCTGAGCTCAGAGAGCGACAGGACTACTGGTGTTCCGCATCCTGCTGGTCTGGGCACATGGGCATCTGCCAGGAGTGAGTGGGCGCTGGGCCAGCAGGGGAGTCAGTCTCGACGGCTTCTCCTCTCCCTAACCACCCGTGCTTTTGCTTTGCTGCACTGTGGGCTGTTCCCATGCCTTTGCAAAAACCTGAGGTAGCACAGCACAGTGGGGACTTGTTGCTTAGACTAGGAAAAGAAAAAATACTCCAAGGCTGGAAAATATAAGTTGAGACGATCTTTCGCCTAAATCACTAGGGGTATTAGCAGATGTTGCACGTCCGCTTTTAGTTTCATAGAGCACTAGATCAATTCTCTAAGAGAATTGATTCTCTGTAGACCAGAGGTCTGGAGACATGGTTCTCAGAGCTTCTCTCGTAGAGCCACTGGTGAATTTCACTTAAGTCACTGCTACTCAAATGCATTTTACTAACAAATACTTTTTCTTAATTAAATTTATTGGGGTGACATTGGTTAATAAATCCTATAGGTTTCAAATGCACACTTCTATGATTCATCATGTGTATATTGCACTGTGTGCCCCTCACCCAAAGTGAAATCATCTTCTGTCACCACATATATGACCCCCTACACCCTTCACTGCCCCCTGCGCCCTTTCCTCTGGGAACCACCATGCTGTTGTCTATGCCTGTGAGTTTGTTGTTTGTTGTTCTTGTTTATTCATTTGTGGCTTTCAGTTTTATATCCGACACATAGTGAAATCACATGGTTCTTAACTTTTTCTGTCTGACTTATTTCGCTTAGCATGACATTCTCAAGATCCATCCCTGTTATCCCAAATGGCAGTTTTTGGTCTCTGCTTCCAGATGGTTAGAATTCTTTACCCAATTTTTGTTTCCATGTCTGTGCCACCATGAATAATGCTGCAATGAACATAGGGGTGCATATATATATTTGCCAATAAATGTCTTCAGATTTTTCAGGTGTATACCCAGAAGAGGGTTCTTGGGTCATAAAGTAACTCTATTATTAACTTTTGAGGAACCTCCATACTGTTTCCATAGTGGCTGCACCGGTTTACATCCCACAGCAGTGAACGAGGGTTCCTTTTTCTCTACAACCTCTCCAGCACTTGCTATTACTTGTCTTGTTGATAGCAGCCATTCTAACAGGTGTGAGGTGGTATCTCATTGTATTTTGATCTGCATTTCCCTAATAACTAGTGAAGTCAAGAATCCTTCCATACATCTGTTGGCCATTTGCATGTCTTCTTGGGAGAAGTGTCTGCTCAGGTCCTCTGCCTATTTTTTAATTGGGTTGTTTGTTTGGTGTTACTTACATATTTTGGATATTAACTCCTTGTTGGAGCTGTTGTTTGCAAATATCTTCTCCCATTCGGTTAGTTGCCTGTTTGTTTGTTGTCAGTTTCTTTTGCTGTGCAGAAGCTTTTTAGTATGATAAACATATAGGTCAACTCAGTAGTCCCATTCATTTATTTTTGTCTTTACTTCCCTTGCCTTTGGGGTCAACTTCATAAAATGTTCTCTAAGACCAAAGTCCAGAAGTTGAGTACTTATATTTTCTTCTATGTATTTTAATATTTCAGGGCTTATATTTAGATCTTTATCTATTTTGAATGAATTTTGTACATGGGGACAAACTGTAGTTTCATTATTTTGCATGTGGCTTTCCAATTTTTCCATTACCATTTATTGAAGAGGCTTTTTTTCTCCATTGTATGTTTTTTGCTCCTTTGCTCCTTTGCCCATATAAACGTGGGTTTATTTCTGGACTCTCTCAATTCTTTCCATTGGTTTGTATGTCTGTTTTTCTACCAATATCATGCTGTCTTGATTAACTATACTAAAAAGCATTGATAATCAAAACAACAAATACTTTCTACATTTAACAGCTACTATCATCCTGTAGAAACCCATTTTAGTTAAATGCTGGACCATACTGATTATAGAAAGTATACAAGACTATATTTGTCAACCAGAAAGACAGTGAAGTGAAAAGGGCTGGGTATGATTCTGAGAAAAGATCTTTATGATGACAAATGAGGACTTGTTAATTATTTTGACATTATAGAGTCAAGTTTCCAGTACCCACAGTCATTCACTTTACTGGTGTCTATGAGGTACAATGCTTGGAAATACAATCTATTCCAACCCACAGCCAATTGCCTGAGACTAGAATAATCTGAATGGGTGGCCTGGAGGTGGAGACGAGTCTATATTAGTGTGCAAAGTGACAATGAACTCAGTGCCGTGGCACCGAACGGGTGCTCAACAGGGCTCGTTAAACAACTGTACATGAATAAAGAAGATATGGGTTACATTTGTATAATCTCTTCTTATTGATTGCATTTGTATTAAAAATGTGTTAAGTGTATAAAAATAATGATGCTCAAATTACAAAGTATAACAGTACCGGTGATGTCACCTCCAATTTCATTTAACCCCACTTTTCAATCCTCTACCGTTTGGCATATGCTCTTTTAAACCTAAAAAGTATGCATGCATATTCTTAAATTTATCTTTTCTCAGTATGATAGGGGGAAATAGTAGTTCATTAATGTTAATTTGGTCATCTGGTATATTTCATTTATTGATATAGTTGTATTTCTGAAAAGTGAACTATTTTAATCAATCGTATTTTATTATTTTGTGTCATGATATTAAGATGATTTGTGTCTTTGTGACTGCTCTTGTCATTGAGAGACTCGGGTGCTACCACTTTAATGTTATCACCATTAGAAAGAAAAAGAAAACGAAGTTAATTTTGATGTGCTTGATTGAATCTGAGGATAATGATGGTCTGTGGGAAGGACATTGATGCAAGGGACCTCAAAGAAGGGTTTACTCAATCTTGGAATTCTCTTTTTTCATCATGTGCCTGTTTTCCTGTACAATAAATACAGCTGGCAGCTTCTGGAATGGGCCCACGCCCGGCCTCCTGGTGTTCACACCCTGGGTAATCCCTCCCTGAGTGGGCAGGACCCCGGAACCAGCTTTTGACCAACAGGACATGGCAAAGGGGCCCGGATGTAGCTGCTGAGAGAGGAGGAGAGACTCACATGCGGGTCACACTCTCTCCGAGCTCCTTCGCTTGCTCACAGTGATGAACCCACACCCGCCGTCCTAAGGAGACCCACATGGCAAGGGGCTGAGAGAGGCTTCTCGCCAGGAAGAACTGCGTCCTGCCCACGGCCAAGCAGCGGGGTTAGGACAGACCCTCTGCCCACTGGGCCTTGAGATGACTTGACTGCCCTTTATGAGAAGCCCTGAGTGAGCTGGGCCTCGTTGAGTCCTGACCCATGGAAGCTGGAGTTGATAAATGGTGTTGTCTCAGTCTACTACATCTTGGAGTAACTTGTTATGAAGCCACAGATAACTAATACCAGCTAGTTGTTAATTGATGACCATGTGTAGACATAACTTCATTTCATGTGCATGTTTTCCAAACAATAGAGGTGTTCTTTTTTTAATCTAAAAAGAAAAATTTTATTAGGCATGACAATATTTTTAATATGTGAAAAATGGTATAAGTCCAAAATATCTCCTTGTGCTTCGCTGCCGTAGTTGTGGAGTGTATAATTCTTAACTGTGAAAACACAGGCCTGGGATTTATTCCTGTATTTGGGGAAGTGTTTGCCCTGGTTGCCTCAGTTTAGGCTGACGTGGTCAGATTCTGCACAGTATTCTTAGAAGGGCGGCTGGAAGGCCCTCTCCCCACTCGCTTTAGAAATGGGTGGCTTTTCATTTTGAACCCAGGAGTCCGTGACTGATTTTTTAAATTAGGTTAGCAGAGAGAGGAGCCTTTCTCTGGGAAACATCCAATTGCTACCTACAGCAAAAATCCAATTACAAACAAAAAGCTTCATAATTTGAGAATGTTCTAAAGAGCTTAAGTGAGTTGCTCTTCAGGATAATGACTGCCTTGCATACCATACGACATCCTCTGGACCCATGAGGGCTCTGGGGCAAGTATTGTAGAAAACTAAGCATTGAGTCCAATGCGCTCAGTGGGAAACCACCAACTAGCCATTTAATTACAACTTTATTACTTACCATTCAATTTGGTTCCTACAGAGTTAATGTTCCTTCAGGGAATACACAAGGTGATGTTCTGAGGACGTATCCTTATCCATCAATGACAGGAGGGCAGGCCTGTCTCCTGGCCCCTACACCCCCGGTGGACGGAGAGGCGCTCCCCCTGCTGCCCGCCAGCGTGGCTCTCAGCACCTGTGCTGCTCTACTAAATGATAAACTTTTACCAAATGCTTATATTTCAAGCTAAAGAAAATAAAATCTCAAAAGATGAAACAGGGTAAAGTTTATTTTGACTTCAAAACATTTACATTCTTTATCAGAACACATACTTCTCAGGCTAACACACTTTGTTTCACAGTTAGGGACAATCCCACGCAGTCAGTGTAACCCAGTCATTAACACCCAGAGTTCAATGCTAAACACACAGGCTTGTCCTCATGTCTCTAGACTACCTTTCGTTTCTCTGAGCATCTCTCAGAGCTCTTTTGTTCTAGTGCCTTCTCGTTCTCTCCTTCCCTAAACAGCCTCATAGTCGTGGAGATGTTTTTATCTTTTTTTTAATTTCTTTTTAAAAAATATATATTTTATTGATTTTTTTACAGAGAGGAAGGAAGAGAGTTTCTAATAGAGAGTTAGAAACATCGATGAGAGAGAAACATTGATCGGCTGCCTCCTGCACACTCCCTATTGGGTATGTGCCCGCAACCAAGGTACATGCCCTTGACTGGAATCGAACCTGGGACCTTTGAGTCCACAGGCCGACGCTCTATCCACTGAGCCAAACCGGTTAGGGTGAGATGTTTTTATCTTTATCTTGTGGAGTGGTGCCTCTGTGATTCACCCCATTTTTGGCTCCAGGTCTGCAGTTGGCACTTGGTGACTAAGCGTTGAGATCCGCACACAGAGAAAGTTTGGAGTCACTACAGCCACCACCCCAGCAGCAGCGGGTCCATGAGCAGGTATGTTTTCATTGCTTAGATCTGGTGTTGGATCTGCTCTTACAATTATTTTGTTGTAAATGAGGCGACGATGACCACCGAGTGCATAGATAGTAAAGTGTCAAAAAGCAGGAGAAAATTACGTGCTTATGGACAGACGGTTCTCACAGGATCCGGGTCCACCAGGGGAAGCATGAAGACCCCGAGACCCTGTGGCCTGTCAGTGCCCAGTGATGGGAAGCAAACCTACTCCCACTGGTTCAGCCACCTCGCTGCTCCATTACACCCCAGCACCATGGACAGCGCCAGGCAAAAGGCCCAAATCCTTTCACTCCTGGAGTTCCAACAAGAAGAGCAGCTTCCTGGGGTGTCCTCCAGGGGTAGAATTCAGGAGAAAAGCAGGTTTGCATATTTTTAAAAATGTCAGTGAGGCCTAACCTGTTTGGCTCAGTGGATAGAGTGTCAGCCTGCGGACTCAAGGGTCTCAGGTTCGATTCTGGTCAAGGGCATGTGCCTTGGTTGTGGGCACATCCCCAGTAGGGAGTGTGCAGGAGCAGCTGATCGATGTTTCTCTCTCATCGATGTTTCTAACTCTCTATCCCTCTCCCTTCCTCTCTGTAAAAAATCAATAAAATATATTTTAAAAAATGTTAGTGAGACACAGACTCAACTAGTTTATGGTTGCTTGACTCTAGTGAAACCATGAACAATGTTTAACCAGGAAGTGAAGGGCGAATCCCAAGGAGAGCAGTCAAGGCTGCAGTGAGTCCCTCCTCCCTCCCTGCTCAGCCCTCTTCGGGGCCAGACAGCAGAGGCCAGCACACAGCAGAGGCAAGGACATTTCCCAGAAAGAGGGGAGAAAACGCACACAATTTTAATGACAACGAAAGAAAGAACGTGCCACCAAGTCAGGTCGTGTCTGTCTCCCCCACAGCCAGCTGCCCTGTCACCAGGAGAAGAGCCAACGGAATAAAGCAAGGGCAAGATGACCTTGGTCCTGGGCCACAAGGGTGCCACCCACCCCCTGGGAGAGATGAAGACACGAAGGCAGCAGAGAAGGCAGCCCCACCTGCCTCCCAGTGAGGACTAGGAGAGGGGGCAAGTGGCTGTGTTGGGGCCTCAACTGCTCCCCCTCCACACCACCTGCTTCTGTCAGAGCAAAGGAAGTGCTGGAGGGGCTCCAGGACACTGGGCTTGGGGCACCTTCTCCTCTGCAGTGACCTCTTGCTGGTGGACCAGACAGCCTCTACCTACAGGGCAGAAGGGCCCGTGTGGCTAAGCGCCATCTCTTAATTGACAGTAGCAACCTGTGCAGCTGAACACTCCAGACAAAACTGAGGCCACTGAGAACAAACCCAGCAAACTCATGGATGAATAGTTGTAAACATTCTTCCAGGAACCACACACACACAGACTTGAAATTGGCAAAGAAACAGGAGAAAGTGCAAGGGACAGGAGGCTTTAAGTCTATAAAGTTCTGTACCAAAAACTTGGGACGGAGCAGACAGAAGGAGGGGAGGAGGACAATGAGTATAAGATGAACCTGAACCCCACAGTTCCCTTCACTGTCTCGGCTGACCTGCTGCTGATGCGCTGCTGGTCAGAGATGATCATGCGGACGGAGGAACCCGGCGGCGGCTGTCCTGTAAATACCATGGTGAGCAGAGTGAAACTCGATAGAGACTGTGTCATTTTTAGGTTTAAAATAGGAAACACTGAAAAATGTTCACATTAGAGAAAGCTATTAGAAAAAAAGGTTCAAAATAAAAAAATAAATCTCTAATAATCAAAGAAGCTTCACGCTCATAACCATGAACCAAGAGTCACCAGACATTTAAGGAAACAGGACTATGATGAATTAAAAAGAGAAACAGCCCTAGCCAGTTTGGCTCAGTGGAAAAAGAGGAACAAACAAAAATTTTTTGCTTGAAGGAATAAATAATCCAAGAAAATTGGAAAGAACACTTAACTAATTTGAACATTTCAGAGAGATTTGATATGTCTAGTATTACTAGTAAAATAAGAAAAGGTTGTGTTGAAAAGAGAACACTAGGGTAATAGCTTTTTGGAAATTGAAATGTTGCCAGAAAATAGCCAGAGATGGAACCAATGACCTGAAAGATGATGGGACACTCTCCAAAGGCATCGAAGGAAAAAGGAAGAACGAACAAATAAGAGAGAAAACCTAGCAACGTGGATACCCTCACGCAGGAATCCCAGTGTTCATCCAGTAGTCGTTCTAGAAGGAAAGAACAAGTTTAGAAAAACATCAAAAAGGAATAGTAAGGATGGATAATAACAATGTTAAGGAAGAAAGTACGATACTCCCACATTTACACTGAAATGACCCCACTGTGTGTTGAAAGAGATAAATTAATAAAAATAGAAAAGACACTCACCTGGACATTTGTAGTGGAGTTTTACAGCCCAGTGCACAGAGCTAATCTGAGGGGCTGCCCCAGGCCGGGAAACGCTGGTAAGCCCCTTGGATTACAGACTTCTCATCAGCACAAGTACATTTTATAAATAACATAATGAGAGATCTCACTTGAGAGATCTCTGCCAAACAAGTCACAAAGCCAACATCAAAGCTAAGAAATGTCTGACCTATAAAAATAACTACTCCATCTGTGAACCCTGTATGAATAAAACATTGTTGAGAGGGTATTACAGGGAAAAGATAAGAGAATTTGACCAATATGACAGTATAAGATATAAGATTAAGTAGAGGAAGAAGTAAAAGAGCTAGAAGGAAATGTTTGAAAAGATTAGCTTAATTAGAAAAGGGACAAAGGAGCACATTACTTCCAGATGCCTCTGAACATGTATGTGGTTTACATACAGGTTTTCCAGTAATAACACTGTGATTACCATCTATTAGCTTTTCATTCATATAATCAATTTATATGCAAATCTTTAAAAAATTAGTATAGTTTAGAAATAGAACATATATGTTATAATCCTTAAAACATAGTAAAAAAATAAAACCAACAAAAATTAGGGTGGGAGAGAGAGAAGAAAGAAAAAATTATAAGCTCAAAGGAAATTATTTAAATGCATTAAAAAGGTAATCAATCATAAGTATGCTGATATCTATCTATATAAAAGCCTAAATGACCGGCCAACTGGCCAACCAGCGGGTAGCTATGATATGCAATGACCATAAGGGTGCAGACGCTCAACACACAGGCATGGAAACATGGAACAGACTGATGAATCTCAGAGGGAAGGGGGGAGGGGGGAGGGCAGGAAGAGATTAACCAAAGATCTTAATTGCATACTAGAGGCCCTGTGCAAGAATTTGTGCACTAATGGGGTCCCTTGGCCTGGCCTGCGGCGATTGGGCTGAAACCGGCTCTCTGACATCCCCCGAGGGGTCCTGGAGTGCGAGACAGTGCACTGTGCACGGGGCCTCTAGTATAATACATACACATATACTATACAGGTAATTTAATTTTTAAATAAGTATTTTTATAATTTGTAAATTTTAGAACATCTTTTAGATTTAGAGAAAAATTACCAAGATAGTGCAGAGAGCTCTTATGCAGTGCACCCCTCCCTCCCCTGTGCTAACGTCTTACACTTACATTGGTGTGGTGCATTTGTTATGACTAATGGACCAGAGTTGATACAATATTGTTAACTACACAGGCTCTTCTTGGCTGTGACTTGCCAAGACTTGCCTTGTTTTGACCATGAGCATTTTGAAGAGCAGGCTGATGAATGGGGGCATTGTGATGCCCTGAAGTTAGGAAGTGGGAATAATAATCGAGGGACAGTATTTCTAAAGAAGTAGAGCATGTATTCCTACGGGGGTAGTGCGAGGAGTCCAGGTGAGCACGGCAACCTGGCGAGGTGAACATGCAGCCCTCCTGAAATCGGGAACATTGGAGACTCAGCAGGTCTCGGAGGGGTGATGGAGGGCTCAGGGACCTGAGTTTCAGGTGTGTAACCTGTGGTTCCTGAGGCCACCCTGAGGGGGCATGGCCACCTGCACTGTGGGCCTGGGCTTCGCAGTCAGCTTTGACCAGAGGCAGTCACGCACGTAGGGCTACAGGAAGGACACAGGTGCGTGCGTTTCCTGTGGATGCGGGAACCAATGACCACACATTGTGTGGCTTCCACCACACACGTTTGCTCTCCTACAGATCTAGGGAAGGGAAGCCGCGGGGTTCCCGGGGTTAAAATCCACCCGCACGCAGGACTGCTTCCCTCAGGAGGCCGGCAGAACCTACCTCCTGGCCTTTCCCAACCCCAGAGGCTCCACCGCATTCCCTGCCCGAGACCCCACATCACTGTCCTGCACGTCTACTGACTCCCCTCCTTCAGCGACCTGATACCCCTGCCTCTTTCTCAGAGGGGCCTCTCTGAGGACCTTGGATCCCTAACAGCCCTGAATAATCTCCCACCTCAAGGTCCTCATCCCAGGCATCCCAGTCACATCTGTCACCTTGTAAAGCAGCACATTCATGGGCTCTAAGGACTAGGATATCCTTGGGGCCAGTCCTGCCCCCACAGGGCAGAATTCAACATCACAACATGCAGCTGGTGCCCAGCGTCTCCACTTCATCACTGCAAGGGACAATCCACTCTTCTTGCCTCTCACCTTCAGATATTGGCAAAATCTCTTTTGTGCAGCTGCAGTTCTATTTACTTCCGGTTCAGGAACAGCCTGGATCAGCACCAGAAGAGACAGATCCAGCCAGCAAAGATGAAACTGCTGGCCCTCGTGCACCTGGTTGTGTTCAGGGAAAATGAGAAAAGATGATTGGTGTGGATCAAAAGCTTGTGTCCTACCAAATCCATATGTTGAAGTCCTAGTTGTAGATGTAAGGGTAGTTAGAGGAGAGGCCCCAAAAGTTCTACCCAACAGACATGGTGCACACAGACTCCAGGGCATGTTGAAGAACACGTCTGTCTAAATCGTGCCAATGCTTCCCAAATGGACACCACACACAGGTGCCCCCGCATGAGAATGAGCGGATTGCTGTGTGAGCACTGTGGAGTGCAATACAGCAATGAAAACAGATGCCCTCGCACAATTCACTGGAGTGAAATAAGCCAAACTCTCCCCACCCCCAAAGTGTGTACATAGTTTGACTCCATTTATTTGGAGTCCAAAACAGGTAAAACTAATCTCTAGAGTGTATCGATGCTTACCTGAAAGGAAAAGCTAGAAATAAAGCCAAGCAAGTGATTGGTGTAAAGGGAAGATCATGATCCTCTTAGGAGGAAGGGCTGTGATTACGGATGTAGGGCTTCCAGTGTTCTCGCGATGGTTTAATTTTCAGCCTAAGTAGTAGTTACAAAAATTAACTCTATAATAATTTACCAAAATATTCTTTATAGCGTATAATTTCACAATTTAAAAAATGAAGAGGATATTAGATAAATAATAGATAGCTTCCAGATAATAGATAGATAGGTAGATACATATAGGAGAGATCATCTCTTGATAACAGGTAGATGGATAGATAACTGGATATATATATATTAGATAGATATAGACTTATGGAATAGATAGAGATATGGGTGATATACATATTATCTCATACACATTGAGGGAGAGTTCAGAGGTTAGCCACAATTCCTTATCTCCTGTAGCTGGGACAATTCTACACTGACTTAATAATGTTCTAACATACACTGTACTATGAAGGATGGAAGGAAAATGGTTGGAAAATGCCCAGATAAGAAAGGTTGTTAGCCACTCTGAGCTTCTGTGTGCTGTGAGGGTTCAGGCACCAGGTCCTTCATTTGTCCTTCAGAATGGCCAGTGCCCCCTGAGGACTGGGACCAGATGATATGTCTCCTGGGGACCTGCCCAGCTCACGCCCTCCTGTAGCTCCGTGACCATGGCTGCATGTACTCGAGTGGAATGTCATTCAGCTTTAAGATGGAGACCCTGCCGCTGGCAGCCACGTGGATGAACTTGGACTAACGACATCATGTAAAGTGAGGGGAGCCTGGGGGAGCAAGAGAAATGCCACACAAGTCCACTTAGATGTGGGGTCCAACATAGTCAGACTCACAGACGCAGAGAGCGGATGGTGGGCACCAGGGTTGGAGGGAGGGGCTGCTTGGTGTTGACAAAGGGTACAGTTTTTCAGTGGAGCCAGGTGAGTAAGTCCCAGGGATGTGCTGTGGGGCAGATAACAATACTGTGTTGCACACTTAAAATTTGCTCAGAGGGTAGAGCCTATTTTATATTCTTATCAGGAAAAAATAACTGTCAGTAAGAGGCCAGGAGGAAACCTTGGGAGGTGATGGGCAGCCCTGGGGCATAGGCTGTGGTGAAGGTTCCATGGAGGAAGGCGTCGGCACCTCTTCCAGCTGCACAGCCTTTGTGTCCAGACAGCACGGACTGTGATGCGCACTTCAAACGAGAAGGCACAAGTTATGTTGAAGGTTCTTTCTTTTTAAACTCTCAATTCTCTCACACCCTAAAGCAGTTAAATTCACTATTAACTGAGCCTTCTTTCTGAAAGTTGGCAGGATATAAAAGGGAGTTAGCGTTTACACACACACACACGCACACACATACACACACACAGGCACACACACATGCACACGCACACACACACGCAACACAGCACCGTCTCCCTGTGTGAACACTGTCAGTCCTGTGACTACCTCTGCGAGAGAAAACCCGACAGCAGGAGAAACGGCGCGGTGCTGAGGGGATGCTGCAGGTCAGGGGCAGGGGCCCCACTTTCCCTGGTGTGATCTTCTTCCTTCCTGATGGACGCCTGTCCTTACGGAGGTGCAGCTTGTTTCTGTGGACACTTCTGGCAAATTGGGGACCATTCAGTTCATGTTTTGTGAAGCGCTTTCTTCTGAGCTGCACGTGCCCGACTTTGGAGCCGGAGGGCACGAGTGCTGAACGCTCCGTGGGCTGCAGGCACCCCTCAGGTCTCCTCTGCACAGCTGGGCCCTTCGCGTCTCCACGTTACTGCCTCTCTCTCATCTCCTCCTGCCGCATTCGATGCGTCCATGGATTTATTTCATTTCGGAATGCATTTTCCAACTGTACATCTCCCATCAGTTTCTTGTTTGCTTTCTATTCCTCGTTTCTTTCTTGCGACTGTCTAGCTTTCTACTCACTTCAGAATGTGTGCCTTTCAGCTTGCAGCTGACTCTGCTGTGGTTTTAGGCCTTTTATTTCAAAGCCCAGGCAGCGCTTCTGGGGGAAGGCCCAGCCTCGCCTGCCCGGGGGGCCTGGGCCCCGAGAGAGTGGCTGGTGCTATCCTGCAGCTCATTCCCAAATCTGGTGAGACAAGCAGTTCACACTCTTGATCTCATCTCTCTGGTGTCCTCTCTCACACTGTCCCGTTCTGGGGCTTTCTGTCCCCTGCCAGAGCGCAATGGGCTCAGGTTCCCCCTTTCCTACAGGGGCTGTGACTGTCTCATCCCAGGCCACAGGGGAAGATCAGGGGAGACACTGCCCGCCCCCCCCACTCCCCCCCCCCCGGATTTGCCCTGCACTCCTGGAGTCGCACTTCTTAATGTCATGAAAAATGTCTCCTCCCTGAGTTTTAGGGACAGGGCCAGCAGCCACTGTGGGCGACTATGGCTAGAGTGAAGGAGAGCAGAGGAGCCAGGGGGTGTCTCAGTCTCGGGGCCCTCAGAGCCCCCTTTTCCACCTCCTGCACTGGAGAGGGGTTCCCCTTGGAGCCGCTGTCCACAACAGCGCAGGTGGCTCCCAGGTGACGCTGGAGGAGATGGAAATGCTAACCTTCCTCCTGCCTCCTGGAGTTTTCAGCCTCACTGCCCTCCCCCCCCGACCTGAGCCGCTCACTGTTCCAGGTCACAGGGCTGTTCCGGGTCACAGGGCTGTTCCGGGTCACAGGGCTGTTCCAGGTCACAGGGCTGTTCCAGGTCACAGGGCTGTTCTGGGTCACAGGGCTGTTCCAGGCCACAGGGCTGTTCCAGGCCACAGGGCTGTTCCAGGCCACAGGGCTGTTCCGGGTCACAGGGCTGTTCCGGGTCACAGGGCTGATCCAGGCCACAGGGCTGTTCCAGGCCACAGGGCTGTTCCGGGTCACAGGGCTGTTCCAGGCCACAGGGCTGTTCCAGGCCACAGGGCTGTTCCGGGCCACAGGGCTGTTCCGGGTCACAGGGCTATTCCGGGTCACAGGGCTGCTCCGAGTCACAGGGCTGTTCCAGGCCACAGGGCTGTTCCGGGTCACAGGGCTGTTCCGGGTCACAGGGCTATTCCGGGTCACAGGGCTGCTCCGGGTCACAGGGCTGTTCCAGGCCACAGGGCTGTTCCGGGTCACAGGGCTGCTCCGGGTCACAGGGCTGCTCCGGGTCACAGGGCTGTTCCAGGCCACAGGGCTGTTCCGGGTCACAGGGCTGTTCCAGGCCACAGGGCTGTTCCAGGTCACAGGGCTGTTCCAGGCACCCACAGGACTCAGCCCTGGAAACAGCGGGAGAGACTGAGGGCTTCTCCCTTCTTTCCAGAATCACCACTCCTTGCGTCCCTGGTGAAACACCTGCTCATGTTTTCTGTGAGTTTTTCCACTGGATAATCTCTCTCACGAAATCTCTCCTTTCTGTCTAACGGTCTCCATGGTGGGCGCCTGCACCTCTCCTGGCTCCTTGCAGCCCAGGCTTCCAGCCTCCGATGCGCAGGAGCAGGGCTGCTCGGTTTGGTCCCTCTGCTCCTGAACACGGCCCACTTCTAGAGGCGATATTTAATATGCACCCTATTTCCAAAAAAGAAGGTTAGAGGTCCTTTAATATTAAACAGAAAGGGAGGCTGCTGGGAGACGGGTGGCGGCAGGGCCATCGCGCACTCTGCCGCTCCAGCCTGGCTCTGGGTGCCCACCACCAGGGGCGATGGGCACGTGCATCTCACCGCCTGGACCTCTTTCAACAACTGTACTGATTACTTGGCACCGAAAGCCTTTGAAATGAAAGTCTGTACGTCCTCATGCACTTCTGCAAACTAATCAGCTACATAGCTAAATGGGAGGAGGCAGCACAGTTTGAAAAAAATGTCTTTCAAAGTAACTCTGACCTTCAATAGGAAGATAACATGAATTCTTATGGCCTTTGTGTTATTGATAGGGCAAGAGGACTGCTTACTTCTTTGATATTTATTGGTTAGTTTACTAGTTATTCATAGTAAAGTTTGGCCATATTAACAAGTGGAATAATCCTATCCTATATCTTCTTCAGTGGACTCAGGGATATCTTTCCCATAATATTGCTCCAGGGAAACTGCATATAAGTACGCTGCTCATCCAAAAGATGAAAATTGCTGTGGTTCCTCTTATTTGAAGGATATTTAAATTTTAAAAGCATCATTTTTGAGTGTGTGCAGCACAATCACTAAATGAGATGATACTAGATATACTCATATATCCAGTGAGTATTTATAATATTCAATATTTTTATATCTAAATACAGAGTTTTTATAGCAATAAATATTACATAATTATTGTATGTTATTGGTTGTGATGTCAATACACTATGTTAGTTGCTTTAGAGTATTTTAATTCAGGCCCAATTCATGCATATTTTTCTGTCTAATCTGCTGAAACTGGACATAGCATATGATGTATGGGAGAATTCTCCACCTGGCAACCATGGTTGCCATGGTGATGACCGTGTGGGCAAAGCGCTGTGACTCACTGCTTTCTCTGCTGGGCTTAGTCACCTCCAAAGGGAAGAATGTGCCTCTGGCCGAGGGCGGCCTCCCGGGCTCCTCTGGGCTCCTGGGGGCCCCTGGCTAGGAGGGGCTTGGACAGTGAGGAGCTCCCCTATTAAAACCCGTTCTCTCATGAAAGGTGGGTCATCTGTTTTGCTAAAACACAATCTGTAACAAGACAACATGCTTATTGTGAAATGGCTACCGATGCATGATTAATACCATGTTCTCGTGATTCATTGAAAGAAATGCGCAGTTTCCATTCTGTGACATGTTTCAGCTACTATAGCAATTGTAAGATGAGAGAAAACATCCATTATTGGTAAATTTCAAGACCATCATGCCCTAGCTATGAGTTGAATATCTTCAGACATGTCAAGTAATGTAAAGTGAGGATCCGGGCCCAAGGCCTTCGTCAAGCAGCTCTGAGACCTGCAGACTGTTAGTTAATGTCTCTGTGGCTTGGTTTACTCATAGGAATGAGGGCTGTTTTGTTTTTCTTATTAAGGGAATACTTTTTATAAATTAAATTTATTGGGGTGATATTGGTCAACAGGTCATATAGGTCTCAGGTGTGGGTTCCATGTTAAAAGATCTGCGTAGTGCACTGTGTGCCCACCACCCGGAGGCAGATCTTCTCCCGTCACGGTATGTTAGGGCTCCCTGCTCCCCTAAGCCCCTTCCTTCTAGCAACCACCACACTGCTGTTTGTGTTCATGAGTTTCAGTTTTATATCTCACGTATGAGTGAAGTCATATAATTCTTAGCCTTTTTTTAACTGAGTTACTTCACTTAGCATAATGTTCTCAGGGCCCATCCGTGTTGTTACGAATGGCAGTATTTCATCCTTCCTTCTGGCTGAGTGGTGTTCCACGGTGCGTATGGACCACATCTTCTTTACCCAGCCCTCTATCGCAGGGCACTTCGGTTGCTTCCATGTCCTGACCACTGTGAATAATGCTGCAGTGAACATAGAAGTGCTCATATCCTTGTGAGTACATGACTTAGCGTTTTTCTGATATATACCCAGGAGTGGGATAGCTGAGTCGTGTGGTAGCTCTGTTCTTAATTTTTTGAGGAATCACCAGACTGCTTTCCATAGTGGTTGTACCATCCACATGCCCCCCAGCAGTGAACGAGGGTTCCCTTTTCTCCACACCCTCCAACACTTGTTGTTGCTTGTCATGTTGGCAATGGGCACCCCAACAGGTGTGAGGGGGTATCTCACTGTGGTTTTGATTTGCATTTCCCTAATGGCCAGTGAGGGTGAACATCTTTCCATACATCTATTGGCTGTTCGTATGTTTTCTTGGGAGAGGTGTATTTCCAGTCCTCCACCTACTTTTTGATTGGGTGGGTTGTTTGTTTGCTGTTGAGTTTTATGAGTTCTTTGGAAATTAAACCTTTGTTGGAGCTACTATTTACAAATATTATCTCCTATCTGGTTGGCTGCCTCTTTGTTTTGTTGTCAGTTTCTTTTCCTGTGCAGAAGCTTTTTATTTTGTACTAGAGGCCTGGTGCATGAATTTGTGCATGGGTAGGGTCCAGCCAGCCCACCCTGATAAGGCCGGGCTGGCCAGGGGGAGGGGCTCAGGCAGTTGGCCAGCCGGCCCCGCCCCCTGGTCCAACTCCTGGTCAAACTCCCGGTCGAGGGGACAATTTGCATATTAGCCTTTGATTGTATAGGATAGTCCCATTCATTTATTTTTGGCTTTACTTCCCTTCCCTTTGGGGTCAAGTTCATAAAATGTTCTCTCTGACCAAGGTCCATAAATTTGGTACCTACATTTTCTTCTATGTGTTACTGTTTTGGGTCTTATATTTAGGTATTTGATCCATTTGAATTAATTTTTGTACATGGGGACAAACTGATCCAGTTTCATTCGTTTGCATGTGGCTTTCCAGTTTTCCCATCAATGTTTATTAAAGAGACTGTCTTTATTCCATTTTGTGTTTCTGGCTACTTTCTCAAAAAATATCAGTCCATATACATATGGTTTTATAGCTGGGCTCTCTATGCTGTTCCATTGACCTGTGTGTCTGTTTCTCTGCCAATACCATGCTGTTCTGATTATCAGCTCTGTAGTATAATTTGAAGTCAGGTAGTGTGATACCTCCAGTTTTGTTCTTTTATTTCAGGATTGCTTTGGCTATTCAAGGTCTTTTGTTGTTCCATATAAATCTGATGATTTTTCATTCTACTTCTCTAAAAAATGACATTAGGATTTTGATGGGGATTGTAGTAAATCTGTATATTGTTTTGGGTAATATGGTCATTTAAACTATGTTTATTATTCCAATCCATGAACATGGGATATTTGTCCATTTTGTTGTGTCTGTTTCAATCTCTCTTAATAATGCTTTGTAATTTTCAGTATATAGGTCTTTCATGTTTTTTGTTAAGTTTATTCCTAGTATTTTATTATTTTGGTTGCAATTGCAAAAGGAATTGTTTTTCATTTCTTTTTCTAAAGTTATGTTGTTAGTATAAGGAAGGAAATGGATTTTTGCACATTTATTTTATATCCTGCAACTTAACTGTATTTGTTTATTGTTTCTAATAATTTTTTTAGTGGAGTCTTTAGGGTTTTCTATATACAGAATCATTTCGTCTGCGAAAAGTGACAGTTTGACTTCTTCCTTCCCTATTTGGATGCCTTTTATTTCTTTCTCTTGCCTTACTGCTCTGGCTAGGACTTCCAGCACTGTGTGGAATAAGAGTGGTGAGAGTGGACATCCTTGTCTGGTTCCCGATCTTAGGGAAAAAGCTTTTCCTCTAAGCTTTCAGTTTTTCACCATTGAGTCTGATATTGACTGAGGGTTTACCATATATGGCCTTTATTATGTTGAGGTACTTTCCTTCTATCCCTATTTTATTGACTGTTTTAATCAGAAATGGATGTTGTATCTTATCAAATGCTTTTCTGCAGCTATTGATAAGATTATATAATTTTAACCCTTTCTTTTGTTATTGTGATTTATTACATTGATTGATTTGAGTATGTTGAACCATCTTGTGCCTCTGGAATGACCCCCACTTGATCATGATGTATTATTCCTTTGATGCACTGTTGTATTTGATTTGCTAGTATTTTGTTTAGGATTTTTGCATCTGTATTCATCAGACATATTGGTCTGTAGTTTTCTTTCTTGGAGTTATCCTTGCCAGGTTTTGGTATCAGGGTTATAATGGCCTTGTAGAATGTATTAGGCAGTATTGCCTCTTCTTCAATTTTCTGGAAGAGTTTGAGGAGGATAGGTTTTAAATCTTCCTTGAATATTTGTTGGAGTTCACTGGTGAAGCCATCTGGTCTTGGACTTTTATTTTTTGGGAGGTTTTTGATGGGTGTTTCAATCTCCTCACTGCTGATCAGTCTATTTAGATTTTTCAATTCTTCATGATTTATTCTAGGAAGATTATATATTTCTAGGAACTTATCCATTTATTATAGGTTATTGAATTTGGTGGCATATAGTCTTTCATAATATTCTAGTATGATCATTTGTATATCTGTGATATCTTTGGTGATTTCTATCTCGTTTATGATTTTGTTTGTATGGGTATTTTACCTTTTTTCCTTAGTGAATCTATCCAAGGGTTTGTCAATTTTATTAATCTTTTCAAAGAACCAATTATTTGTTTTATTGAATTTTTGTATAGTCTTTTTGTTCTCTATTTCATTCAATTCTGCTCTAATTTTTATTATTTTCTTTCTTCTGCTGACTTTGGGTTACTTTTGTTCTTGTTTTGCTAGTACTTTAAGATGTGATGTCAGGTTATTTACTTGGGATTTCTCCTGTTTCTTAAGATAGACCTCTAATGATATAAACTTCCCTCTTATTACTGCCTTTGCAGCATCCCAGAGGTTTTGATATGTTGTATTGTCATTCTCATTTGTCTCTATATATCTTTTGATCTCATCTTTTATTTCTTATTTGACCCAGTCATTTTTCAGTTGTATGTTGTTTAATCTCCACATATTTGTGGGTTTCTTTACTTCCTCTTGGCAGTTTATTTCTAATGTCAAGTCATTTTCAAGACAGAAAATCTGCTTGGTATTATTTCAATCTTTTTGAATTTGTTGATGCTAGTTCTGTGACCCAACATACGGCCCATCCTTGGGAATGTTCTGATTAGCCCTTTTGCACTGAAGAAGAATGTATAATATTATATTCTGGGATGAAAGGCTCTGTAAATGTCAATTATGTCCATTTGGTCTGGTGTATCATTTAATGCTGGTGTTTGTTTATTGATTTTTTGTTTGGTTGATCTGTCTAGAGCTGTCAGTGGAATATTAAGGTCTCCAACTATGACTGTGTTTTGATCTGTTTCTCCCTTTAGTTCTGTGAGTAGTTGTTTTGTATATTTTGGTGATCCCTGGTTGGATGCATATATATTAAGAAGCCTTATGTCTTATTGATGTAGTGTCCCCTTTATCATTATAAAGTGCCCATCTTTGTCTGTTGTTATCTTTGTTATCTTGCCTATTTTGTCAGATATAAGTATGACCACACCTGCTTTTCTGTGGATGTTATTTGCTTTGGTATTAATTTTCCACCCTTTTATTTTGAACCTACCTTTGTCTTTGCAGCTTATATGTGTCTCTTGTAGGCAGCATATGATTGGGTTTTGTTTTTTGACCCACTCTGCTACTCTGTGCCTCTTTATTGGTGAATTCAGACCATTTATATTTAGGGTAATTATTGATTTATGGGGACTTCCTATAGCCATGTTATCTTTTGTTTTCTGGTAGTTCTGTGCCTCTATTGGTTCTTTTCCCTTGTGTTTCTGACTGTTGTTTTTGTTTGGTGGTGTTCCATACTTTCCTCTGTTTCCTCATTTTTTTAAGCTATGTGTCCTGGATTGGGGATATTTTTGTGTGTGTGTGGTTGCCATTAGGTTTATAAAAAATAAAGCTGCATATATACAGTTTTGTTTTCCTTTTGAGTGCATCCTCCTCCTTTGCCAGTTCAGACCTTTCCCCTCCCCCTTTTACATTTCTGTTGTCACAAATTATCCCTGTTTATGCGGTAAATCTTTTGGTGAGCTTACTTGTAGTGTTGTGACCTTATGTTCTTTGTCTCTGTAGAATAACTCCCTCGAGTATTTCCTGCAATGTAGGTTTTCTGGTGATAAAATCCATCAGCTTCTATATGTCTGGGAAAGTCTTATTTCTCCTTCATCTTTAAAGGATAATTTTCCTGGATATATTATTCATGGCTGGCAATTTCTCTATTTCATATGTTTGAATATTTCCACTCTCTTCTGGGTTTGTAGAGTTTCTGCTGAGAAGTCAGATGAAATTCTCTGGGTTTACCTTTGTAGGTCACTTTCTTCTTTTTCCTGGCTGCTTTAAGAACTTTTTTCTTTGTCATTAATTTTGACAGTTTCAATGCAAAGTTCCTTGGCGAAGGCGTCTTTGGATTGAGGTAACTAGGTGTTCTGTTGGCTTCTTGGATTTGAGGATCTAGTTCTTTCAATTGATTTGGGAAGTTCTCTTCCACTATTTTTTTAAAAATACATTTTTATTATTGATCTCAGAGAGGAAGGGAGAGGGAGAGAGAGATAGAAACATCAATGATGAGATAGAATCATTGATTGGCTGCCCTCTGCATACTCCACACTGGGGATTGAGCCCACAACACAGGTATGTGCCCTGACTAGGAATCAAATTGTGACCTCCTGGTTCATAGGTTGATGCTCAACCACTGAGTCATGCCAGCTGGGCTCATCCACTGTTTGTTTGAATAGACTCTCCATTCCTTTCTCGCCCTCTTCCTCTTCCAGAATGCCTATTATTCTAATACTAGATGCCCGGTGCACAAAATTCATGCATGGGTGGGGTCCCTAAGTATGGCCGGAGATCAGGGCCTATTAGGGCCATCTCGCCCAGTCCCAATTGGGGCCGAGCCAGCTGGGGCTTGCCAGATAGGGGGAGAGATGGGGGAGGGACCGCTGAAGGTTTGCTGGCCAGGGGGAGGGATTGAGGGCTGTGGGAGGTTGGCTGTGGAGTACACTGACCACCAGGGGGCAGCATGTGCAGCTTGTGTCATAGTGACTGGTCAACTGGTCATTCCAGTCGCAGTCGTTTGGTTGTAATGGTCACTTAGGCATATAGATAGATAGATAGATAGATAGATAGATAGATAGATAGATTGCTTTTTCTGATGGAGTCAGATAGTTCTTGTCAAGCTCTTTTATTTTTCTTTACCCTCAGATCTCATTCTTCTTCTGTGTCATTTCTTGATTCCTATCTTTGATATCACTAATTCTTTCCTCCATCTGGTTGGCACTGTTTTCTATGCTCAGTAGTTCACTCTTAATCTACTTAATTGCATGTTTCATTTCTGATTGGTTCTTTTTTTAAGTTTCAATCTTTTTGTTAAAGTACTCATTTTGGTCAATATTTGTTTTCTGAGTGCATTGAATTGCCTGTCTGTATTTTCTTGCACCTCATTGAGTATTTTCAGAACTACAATCTTGAAATCTCTCATTTATATCACATATTTCCATGTGTGCCAGCTTGCTTTCTGGGGATTTTTCATTTTCTTTCTAATCATCCTCGTTACCGTGGTTATTCATGGTGTTTGCTGTTCTCCTTTGGGTAGGCATTTATATCTATATTAATGGCTGATAGCATCCTCCTCTGAAGAAAACTTTCTATTGTTTTCCAGTAGATGGAGCTGAATCACAAGACTTTTCACCTCTGTGATCTCCCTGTCTTAAACTCCATGACTTCCAACTTCTGTAAGGCAGTATGGCCATGTTGCTTAGGGCTGGGATTTGTTCTGCTTTCACTGTAATGGTGACTCCTGACCTCCATAGGGCTCTACCCTAAGCACCGCATCTGGGGATCAGCCACAGAAGGAAACAGTGGTTCTACGGCAATAGCTTCTGATTTACAGATAATATACCCCTTCACCTAACTCCAAGATCAATGGGAATTGATTTTTGGGAGTCCAAGTGGCAGCAGGGCTCCTTTGTCTGAAGTACCACCGACAGGCCAGATAGTGGAGAGCTGCACAGCAGAGCCCTGTGCTCTGTCAGGTGTCTGCTGGCTCAGACACTGCTCACTCTTACTCGCTGCTCACCCTGTTGGACTGTCCCCCACAGCTCTCTACTCCTCCCTGCTGAAGGAAGCACCTGCTACGACAGCTTCCTCCCTTCTCCTGGCCAAGCCTTGAGTTCCTGGCTGCAGGGCTGCGTCTGTGGGCTGTCTGTGCTTTCCTCCCTTCTCATCTCCCTGTTCATTCCCAGTTGCCCACCTTTAGGTGTTTGAATGCATGGGTCTCTCAGGTGTGCTTCTGTATTGAGCAGAGAATTCCTTGTTGAATTATAGTTGGTTAATTTGTTGAAATATGAGGGTGAGGAGGCCAAGAGGATCTCTCACACCACCATTCCTCTGACATCACCCAAAGAAAAAAATAAGGAATGAGGATTAAATGTGAAAATACATTATTATATTTAAAAGAGTCCTTAATGTAATAATCTTTCAGTGAGGGCTTGCTGTCATCATCATTAAGTATCACAATTCCTATAGACTATCATCCCTGCACTATTCTGGGCTCCCTGGGGAGTGACCTCCTTAAAACACCTCTCTAACCCCTCCCTGCCCCCAGGAGCTGGAGACACACCAGTGAAGACCACTGTAAACTATTGTTCCAAGTTCCTCACTTAGATGGAGCTCATCTGTCAAAAATACCAAATTGAGGTCTTTCTCCTCTAACGGTGAGAGGCAGCAACATGGGTGGGTGTGTCTCTCCTGCTGACTAGCCCTTGGTCTCTGGGAGACTACCTCAAGGTCTACCTTGGAGAGTGAATTGACAGGCCCATTGGTATCAGGCTGAACTGTCCTCCTACCCAAATTAATTGGTAATACAAAAATCATTTGATATTCCAGCTGCTGGTTCTGCTGTTTTATTTTTTTTAAAAATTCACCTAAGGATATGCTTACTGATTTTAGAGAGAGGGAATGGAAGAGAGAGAGAGAGAGAGAGAGAGAGAGAGAGAGAGAGAGAAGGAGAGAGAGAGAGAGAGAGAGAGAGAGAGAGAGAGAAGGAGAGAGAGAAAAGAAACATTGATGTGAGAGAGAACATCAATTTGCTGCCTTTTGTATGTGACCAACCAGGGATTGAACCTGTAACCTAGGTATGTGCCTAGGTGCCTGGGGCTTGTTCTGCTGTTTTAGTTTTCATGAGTGGCATAGCTCAGATGTGAAGAAAGCTGTTCATTAAACCCTCTCAAAAAACCACCCTGTTAAAGTTTCTTTAATTAAATCATTGGGGTAATATTGGTTAATAATATTATATAGATTACAAGTGTACAATTCTATAATACATCATCTGTACATCACATTGTGAGTTCATCACCCAAAGTCTAGTCTCCTTGTATCATCATATGTTTGACTTCATTTACCCTCTTCATCCTCCTTTCACCCCCTTCCTTTCTGGTAACCACCATACTGTTGTCTCTGTCTATGAGTTTGTTTGTTTGTTCCACTTGTTCATTTGTTGATTTTTGTTTTATAAAAACAACAATGAATTAATTGATCTTATTGAATCCATGTGCAAATTTATTAAAACAGGCATAGAAATTCAGGGATCCCTATACAGAATAAGACAAAAGAATTTTTGGTGTTGGTGTTATATTGTTTTATTTTCTGGAGATATTTTAGAATTTTAGGCATTGAATTTTTGTCATTAATATTACAACCTAAGATTCTTAAGGACTTTCTGAGTCACCCAACTTATTTAGTCATTGATTGTATCTTAATGGCTCTAGTGAACTTAGAATTACATGGTAGTAAACAAAGAGAGGATACAACCAGTAGTCTGCTTACTGAAGGAACACAGGGAAGGGTTATGTGTGTTAGAGGGGTTAGCAGCTGCTGACGTGTAGCTGAAGCTGCCACAGAGTGCTGGGGAAAAATAAAAATACTGTGTACAGCTTACAGGTGGGTCTAATCCAATGACATCAACTTCAATGGATTCCAGAAAAAAGTGAAGTAATCCAGGAGTGTGAGACATTCTTTTTATTATTATTACTAGAGGCCTGGTGCACAAAAATTTGTGCACTCGGGGGGAGAGGGGGGGTCCCTCAGCCTGGCCTGTGCCCTCTTGCAGTCTGGGACCCTTCGGGAGATAATGACCTGCTGGCTTAGGCCTGCTCCCGGGTGGCAGAGGGCAGGCCCAATCCCTAGGTGCAGCCCCTGGTCGGGCTCAGAGCAGAGCTGATTGGGGAGTTGGGGCGCTGCCCCCTATCATGCACAGAGCAGGGCGGATCAAGAGGTTGCGATGCCACCCTCAGTCACGCTCAGGGTAGGGCCGATTGGGGGGTTGGGGCACTGCCTCCTGTCACAGTCAAGGCAGTGTCGAAGGGGAGGTTGCGGCACCACCCCCTGTCATGCACAGAGCAGGGCAGATCAGGGGTTTTGGGCGCTGCCCCCTGTCACTCACAGTGCAGGGCCCATCAGGGGGGGTTGGGGACCTCCCTTTTGTCACGCACAGAGCAGGGCCAATCAGGGGGTTGAGGAGCTCCGCCCTGTCACTCACAGAGTAGGGCGGATCAGGGGGTTGGGGCGCCGCACCCTGTCACACTCAGGGCAGGGCCGATGGGGAGGTTATGGCTCTACCCCATCACACACAGAGCAGGGCCCGTGCAGGGGGGAGCGGGTGTTGGGGCACCGCACCCTGTCACACACAGAGCCGCAGGACGATCAGGGGGTTGGGGAGCTCCCCCCCTATCAGGCACAGAGCAGGGCTGATCAGGGGGTTGGGGCACCTTCCCCTGTCACGAACAGAGCAGGGCGGGTAGGGAGGTTGTGTCCCTGTCCCCTGTCACACACAGAGCCTCAAGGCGATCAAGGGGTTTGGGCTCTGCTGCCTGTCATGCTGATCCGGAGCTGGGAGGCATATTACCCTTTTACTATATAGAATAGAGGCCTGGTGCATGGGTGGGGGCTGGCTGGTTTTCCCTGAAGGGTGTCCTGGATCAGGGTGGGGGTCCCGCTTTGGTGCCTGGCCAGCCTGGGTGAGGGGCTGAGGGCTGTTTTCAGGCTGGCGGGTGACTGAAGGTCCCAACTGCTCCTTTTTTTCTTTCTTTTTTTTTTATTCTGGGCCAGCTTTAGCTCTGAGGCTTGGCTCCAGCTCTGCGGCCTCGGCTGCTGAAAGCAGGTTTCTGGGGTTTTGTTTAGCTTCTATATTTGTAACAATGTTTCAAACTGCAAGCTCAGAGGCCGGCAAGGCAGGCAGGGAACTTTGGCTTCCTCCGTCACTGAAGCAAGCAAGCCTCATGTTTGCTTCAAGCTGCTTGGCTGCCGACCACCATCTTGGCTGGCAGTTAATTTGCATATCGCCCTGATTAGCCAATGGGAAGGGGTGTGGAGGTATGTTTAATTACCATGTTTCTCTTTTATTAGATAGGATTATTATTATTATTATTATTATTATTATTGTCGTTAGAGGAGGCATATTTACTTTTGTTTTTTGGTACAGTTTATTTAAAAATAGTGAATTGATTAGTTAATAAACAATTTTTTGTACCAAATTATATTTATCATTGTGATTTTCAAAAGAAATAATTCATTCACAATTGCTAACTTGAGAAGACTTACAAAGATATGTTTGTGTATGTGTTTATATATGATGAAATAGAGGAAAATGTGGAAAGAAAATAAGATGAAGCTAGGTGTAGGCATGCTATAAGGACTCTTGTAGTTCTTTTTTAATTGGATCACTCATTTAACCTTTTAACAAATTATGTATTTATTTATTAATTTTAGAGAGATGAAGGGAAAGAGGGAAAGAGAGAAACATCAAATGTGAGAGAGAAATGTTGATCAGCCACCTCCCGCACATGCACCTCCTGGGGATCAAACCCACAACCTGGGTATGTGCCCTGACTGGGAATTGAACCCACTACCTCCCAGTGTATAGGATGACACTGCAACCAGCCGAACCACACGGACCAGGGAAGGTTGGACACCTTAAACAGGACAATGAAAGTTCTCTTTTTCTTTATTTACTAACGTTTTCTTCATTAAGCTGATGCTATAAGTGCAGCCCTTCAAAGCACTGGAGGTGTTGGTGTTTTTAGTTCCTTTTTCTTAATGCCTTTCACTTTAATTGGCATTCAGCCTGTTATGTTTCATATCTACCTTTATATATGCATACACCTTACAAAATGTATTATTTTTATTAAACATACTATGATTAATTTGTTAATTATTAACATTGTGATTAATAATATATTATTATTTTGATTACAGATGCGTTTAAAATTTTGTTTCATTGTTTATTTGTTTTTTACTTTTATTATTTTGTTTTAAGTATATATCTTTTTACTAAGTATAGTTCAAGGTATCTCAAACTATTTGATCTCTAGAATTCTTTACATCTTAAAAATTATTAAGGATTCCAAAGAGCTTTTTTTACTATTATATTACATTTATCAATAGTGACCATATTAAAAATTAAAATAGAAAACTTTACAAACTAATTACTAATTTATTTGAAATAATCATAAAAATCCATTGCACATTAACATATATTTTATTATATTTAATACTAGAGGCTCGGTGCATGAAATTGTGCACCGAGTGGGGGGAGAGAAGGGTGTGTGTCCCTCAGCATGGCCTGCACCCTCTCCAATCCAGGACCCCTAGGGGGATGTCCGACTGCCTCTTGCAGTCCGGGACCTCTGGCTCCTAACCACTCACCTGCCTGCCTGCCTGATCGCCTGTAATCACCTCTGCCTTTCTGCCTGATTGCCCCTAACTGCTCCCCTACCGGCCTGATCGCCCTTAACCACCTCTGCCTCGCCCCGCACGTGGGACCCAGGATTCCCTCCTCCAGCCGGTCGCAGGCACTCGGAACCTGGGCTTTTCTCCCTCTGGCTGGCCGCAGGCACCCAGGACCTGGGCCAGCTTTACCAGAGCTGGCTGCAGCTGCAGGGGACCATGGGCAGGTGGCTTCGCTCAGGCCACAGCTGCAGGCACTGGCACCTGGGACCTCGGGGTGGGTAGCTTGTCCCTCTCCCGGGCTGCAGGCACAGGTGCAGCTGCTGGCGTCCATGATTGTGGGGTGGGTGGCTTGTCCCTCTCCAGGGCCGCAGCCTTGCTGGTCCACATTCCTCTCTCCCTAGTGTTGAGTGTCTGAGCCATTATGGCAGGATGGTGTGAGGGTGTGATGACCATTTGCATATTAGCTCTTTATTATATCAGATATATTTTTATAATAGATAACTATAACTAAACATTAGTAAGAAGAGTAGCATTGTTTTTCATTTTTGCAAATCCCTTAAATGTGAAGTTTAATAAAATAAATTTGTTATTTTCACGTTTCTTCATTCAAGTTGCAAAAAAGTTTTTTTTAATTTAAAGTATATGAAGAAATTCTGGCCTCAAATAGATAAGTTCATCTATTCTAACAGCTTTGTCAGCTAATTGTGGACATTTTTCTTTGATATTTTCATGAAATTTGACAAGTAATAGTTTCTAAAGGTTAGTTGCTGTGTGAAATTTGAAACCATCTCAAACAACTGTTTATAGTCATTTAAAGTCCATGGCTCTATCCTGCACTTTGAATGGATCATATGTGCATGTGTGATATTGTAACATAGCACATCAGTCACTTAAAAAAGATTGATACACTGACTAAAGCAGATCTTCCAAATGTTGACACATTTGATCCTGTAATATTAAAAATTACGTATTAGTGCATTCAGATTGCACCGCCTGTATCATCGGAGACATCTTTAAGTACTGGGAAGCTGCCAAATTTCCAAAATCCTTCATTTCATTTGAAAGCTCAAGCTGTACCATTGGCAGCAAATAATTTCGGTTCTTTCCCCTGAATCGGCAGGCTCACTTTGCTCAGTTTTGAGAAAATGTCTGCTGAAGTCTACATCTAATAACCATGGCCTGTCTTTCGGTTGTTCAGTCAAGTACAAATGGGGTTGTATCAAAGCGTGACCGTTTCAGCTCCTGCCGCAAACAGCTGCCCTGTGCTTTCCTTGGCAGAGCCCTCATGCCTCAGTGTGCAGCGTGCAAGTTCTGCGGGCACGTCCCAGTTCATCACTCAAGGCATCAAAAAGGCCCAGATTCAGTAAAAGTAATACTATCTACCGGTTCAGCAAGGATGCTCTTCACAACTGGGAATTGTTTTAATATGTGTACACGTCAGTGTGGAATGCAATGAGCACTTATATAATTTGGTGCCATTGTTTGGTTTGTGCTAAGGCTCTAGCTGCCTTATGCCACTCTGCTTTGTATTATCATTGCAAATATCCATGCAGTAGAAAAAGCAAATAGCACCTTCATATCACCATGAAAATAGCTTGGCCTCAGTATCTGTCTCAGAGTCTCTGAGAAGCTCTGGGACCCTCAGGCCACACTGTGAGAACTGAAGCTGCAGCTTATTCCCTCCACCTGATGAAGACCACGATGCCTTGACGACGTAGTGAAGCATCCACTTTATAACGGCGCCATTACAAGGTGAAATAGTTGAGATTTTAGAGAGAAAATCATCATATTGCTGGGATGCATATTACAAATTATATGGCCAATCTTTGATTTTCTAATACATAAAATAACTAAATCTCATTTCTAACAAAGGCATATACAGATTGAGCCATAGGAGTTAACAATGAACCTTTTAGAATGCAAAGCAAACAAACTGGATGTCACAGGTTGACTAAAAAATTACCAGGATTCAATTCTGTTATAACAAATAATTACACACATGACAAGAAAAGACCTCTCTCCCAACTTATCAATTCTTGTATCCTTAACACATTCAAGGAAAAGGGCTAATTGTGGCTCAGTGTGCACCTTTATCTGTGTAACATGGTGTGACATCTAGTTTGCTGAATTATATTTTCAAAGAGCATTTGTGTCATCAGTCTTCCATTACTGAAAAATGTTCCTTGAACTTCTAAATAAAATGTATGACTCTGATGGCATTTATAACTTTATCAAAGTCTCTCAGGCAAAACAAGGAAGTTGAGCTGACGGACATTTTTTACCCAAAGGCCTTATCTAGTTGCACTGGGTTCTGCAATTCCTTGGGAAACTCGCCTCCCCTTTTATGGAACAACCTATGCCTCAGGGGTTTCCACCTTTCACAGACCGCAGCACTGTCTCCAAGCCCAGGGTGGGTGTCTGGACGGTCTTTATGTAAACTCAATTTCATTAAAAGTTATTGGTCTCTATGAATTTTTAAAATATTCATTCTGTGACAATTTTGTCAATTTACATTTTCCCAGGAAATTATTTATTTCATCTAAGTTTAAGGTATACTTGTTGAAAACATCTTTAAAATTGTTTGTCTGCTGTCTTCCCTTTCATGCTGTTGTGTGTTGAGTCGCATACCTTTTGTTTTCTTTCTAACAAATTTCTCTTGCTGGGGCTTTGTCTGTGTTGTCCATATTTTCAAAGCAACATTTTAGGGTTGAATATTTTCTATTATATGGTTCTTTAATTCATTGATTTTTTTTCTTTTATGTCATTTATAAAAATTAACCCAAAACAGTGTCATTTTTTCTAACTCTTTACTGATATCTGGGTATTTAACATTTCTACTCTTCTGACTTGAAAACATTAAATTTCTTTCTGTAATTGTTTCAGCTATCCTCAGTGTTGTTGACTTGGCATGCTTTATTTTTATTGAGTTGTAGGTATTTCATAAGGTCCCTTTTTATTTTCCACCAAAGGCTACTTAGTAATATGCAGTTAATTTTCATACACACAAGCACTGCACAAAAATATAGTGCCAGTGACTTTTCTGTCTTATTTTAGAAAGACCTACCAACCTTGAGGTCATAAAGATATTCCATATTTTAAAGGCTTAATGGTTTCTAGCTTTACCTTTCATGACTTTAATCCATCTGCAATTGTTTTTCTTGTAATATTTATGTATAAGTCATTGCATTTCTCCCGTATAGATATAGTTGCCCCAGCACCATTTATTAAAGAGAATGTGCCATCTCCACTTTGTCAACATTAAATGCATTATACATGAAGGCTTGGGTTTATAAAGTTAATTCTGATTGGGCTACTTGACTATTTCTGCACAAGTACTACACACTGCTAATAATCACAACTTTGATGTAGATTTTTACTTATTTTTGTTTTTCATTTTTTTACTGCAGTATAGTATTCCATGGTATAAATGTACCACAGCTTTTTCACCCAGTCATCTACTGATGGGCAATTGGACTGTTTCCAGATCTTGCCTATCCTATCTAATAAAAGAGAAACATGGTAATTAACCGTACATCTGCTACCCTTCCCATTGGCTAATTAGGGCAATATGCAAATTAACTGCCAGCCAAGATGGTGGCCGGCAGCCAGGCAGCTTGAAGCTAACATGAGGCTTGCTTGCTTCAGTGAGGGAGGAATCCAACGTTCCCTGCTGCCGCTGCAGGCCTCTGAGCTTGCAGTCTGAAACATTGTTACAAATATAGAAGCTAAACAAAACCCCAGAAACCTGCTTTCAGCCAGCCGGGATCTCAGAGCTGGAGTTGAAACAGTGTTTCGATTATAGAACCCAAACAAACCAGATACCTGCTTTCAGCAGCTATCTGGCCTCAGAGCTGGAGCCAAGCCTCAGAGCTAAAGCTGGCCCAGAATAAAAAAGAAAAAGAAAAAAAGGAGCGGTTGGGAGCTTCAGTCACCCGCCAGCCTGAAAACAGCCCTCAGCTCCTCACCCAGACTGGCCAGGCACCCCAGTGGTGACCCCCACCCTGAAGGGTGTGTGACCAGCTACAAACAGCTATCATCCCCTCACCCAGGCTGGCCAGGCACCCCAGTGGGGATGCCCACCCTGATCCAGGACACCCTTCAGGGCAGACCAGCTGGCCCCCACCTGTGCACAATGCCTCTATCCTATAGAGTAAAAGGGTAATATGCCTCTCAGCACCAGGATCGGCGGAGCCGATAGGCCTCCCGGCATCGGGATCAGCATGACAGGGGGCAGTGCCCAAACCCCCTGATCGCCCTGCGGCTCTGTGTGTGACAGGGGGCGGGGCCACAACCTCCCTATCGGCCCTGCTCTGTTCCTGACAGGGGAAGCCACCCCAACCCCCGATCAGCCCTGCTCTGTGCCTCATAGCGGGGAGCTCCCCAACCCCCTGATCGGCCCTGCTCTGTGCATGACAGGGTACGGAGCCCCAACCCCCTGATTAGCCCTGCTCTGTGAGTGACAGGGGGTGGCACCCCAACCCCCTGATTGGCCCTGCTCTGTGCATGACAGGGGCTGGTGCCGCAACCTCCCCATCGACCCTGCCTTGAGAGTGACAGGAGGCAGTGCCCCAACCCCCCAATCGGCCCTACCCTGAGCGTGACTGAGGGTGGCATTGCAGCCTCCCGATCCGCCCTGCTCTGTGCATGACAGGGGGCGGCGCCCCAACTCCCCAATCGGCCCTGCTCTGAGCCCGACCAGGGGCTGCACCTAGGGATTAGGCCTTCCCTCTGCCACCTGGGAGCAGGCCTAAGCCAGCAGGTTGTTATCTCCTGAGGGGTCCCAGACTGCGAGAGGGCACAGGCCGGGCTAAGGAACTCCCTCCCCTCCCCCCAGGTGCACAATTTTTTGTGCACCGGGCCTCTAGTCTATAATAATAAAATTATAATATGCTAATTAGACCGAACAGCTCAACAACCTTCCAGACTATGCCAGGGCTGCAAGGGCTGAGCCCCTTGCATGAATTTTATGCATTGGGCCTCTAGTCGTAAATAATGCTATGAACGTAGGGGTGCATATATCCTTTCTGACTGGTGTTTCTGGCTTTTTAGGATATATTCCTAGAAGTGGGATCACTGGGTCAAATGGTATTTCCATTTTTAATTTTTTTGAGGAAATTCCATACTGTTTTCCACAGTGGCTGCACCAGTCTGCATTCCCACCAACAGTGTACTAGGGTTCCCTTTTCTCCATTTGTTGATTTGCTGATGGTAGTCATTCTGACAGGTATGAGGTGATACTTCATTGTCATTTTAATTTGCATCTCTCTGATGATCAGTGACTTGGAGCATTTTTTCATATGCCTCTTGACCATCTGTATGTCCGCTTTGGAGATGTGTCCATTTGGATCCTTTGCCCATTTTTTAATTGGATTGTTTGTCTTCCTTTTGTTAAGTTGTATGAGTTCCTTATATGTTTTCGATATTAACCCTTTATCAAATATATCATTGGTGAATATGTTCTCCCATGTAGTGGGAGCCCACTGCAATTTGGGGGAAAGTGATATATTTAAAAGATTAAGTATTCTAATCCATGAACATTATATTTTTGCCTTTATTTAGTCTCTTTCACTGTTTCTCAGTAATGGTTTTGAATTTTCTCTATGAAGATCTTGTCTATAATTTCTTAGGTAAATCCTGGGTGCTTTGAAGAGATAGTATTATTATTTTTTTGCTGTTATATAGGCCAATCAAAACTATGCTCAGAGCATAAAGAGCAAGGAAAGGATATCCCATTGTTTAGAGATGATGATAAAAGAATAACAGATGACAAAGAGACTCTTAAAATCCATTTTTCTTTCATATAAGAACAAATGTCCATTTTCTTTAGCTATTGTAAGAACCAAGAAGTGTTTGTACATGTACAGGCTTTATATGCCACATATATGTTTAAACTAGAGGCCCCGTGCATGACATTCATGCACTGAGAGGGGGCAGGGTCCCTCAGCCCAGACTGTGCCCTCTCGCAGTCCGGGACCCTCGGGCAATGTCTCCTGGGGGATTGGGCCTAAGCCAGCAGTCAGACATCCCTCTTGCAGTCTGGGACTCCTTGCTCCTTACCACTTGCCTACAGCGGAGGCGGGAGAGGTTCCGGCCACCGTCACTGCACTCACCAGCCTTGAGCCTGGCTTCTGGCTGAGTGGAGCTCCCCCTGTGGGAGCACACTGACAACCAGGGGGCAGCTCCTGCATTGAGCCCCCTGGTGGTCAGTGCACATCATAGCTACCGGCCATTCCGCCATTTGGTCGATTTGCAATAGGGTTTTATTATATACGATGAGTCAGAGCGATGGGTCAACACTGTGTTACTTTAGTAGAACCACAGGCGTTCAAAGCTCTTGAAATCAACAGGAGATTCAGCAAAATCACACTGCAGAGCAAAAATAAAAATTTCCTGGCTGAGCTGACATTTACAGAAGATTTCCCTCATGGCTGCCACTCAGATGAAGAAGCTCAGCGCCAAATTCCAGAGCTGCTGCCTCCGGCCCTTTCTGTCTCGTCTGCTCTCAAATCCTCCTTGTCTAAACACACCATCTGGCCTTTTTCATGTTTAACTCAGGTGTCAGTAAAAAGAATTAGAAATAATAATTAATAATAATGGCAGAGACCTACTGACTATTTAATATATGTGTTTGAGGATCAAATAGATTAATTTATGTGAAGATCTTAAACATAGTATCTAGCAAATATTTAGTGAAAAATAAACATAAATTCTTACTGTGCTTCTTAGCCCTTGTTTAAAAAATGTTTTTAAAATGAGCTTACCTTGATATTCAGTGCATAATGAAGTCTCTCAGCCCATCAAATTGAATCACCTTTAATTCAGCTTCTTTTTTTTACTTTAGCCCTCAGTTTCTCTCCGTGGTCAGAATGTCAGCCTGTGGACCAAAGGGTTGGTTGTGGGTTCAATTCCTGGTTCGGGCTCATCAGGGAGGAAACCAATCGATGTGTCTCACTCACTCTGTCCTTCTCTTTCTCTCTCTCTCCCTCTTCCCCCTTCCACTCTCTTTGAGAAAAATCAATGGAAAAAATATCCTCGGGTGAGGATTAAAAATAAATAGATAAATAAAATGCCTTCTCCACTTTAGAACGGAGCCTCTGTGACTGTCCACCCGCGACACGCCTGCCTGTGTGCCAGGACTTGCTGGTGGACCACAAGTCTCCCTCCTTTAACTTCCGCTCCCTGGATTCTTCTCCAGGTTCTCTGTCATCGGCCTCACCTGGTGACCCGCTGTTGCTGCTTGATTTCCTGGCCCTCTGACCCTGGTGCTGACGGTCAGCGTGTGCAGTTCCTGTGCGCGCACTCAACAAGCCTGTGATCCCTTGAGGAGACATCTAGCCAAAAGCCAGATATATAATTTATGATCAAAATGGTTGTCAGCCATTGAGTTTAATTTTTAATGCCTTTTTTGGGATCATAACTATGTACTTCACAAGTGTTTTTAAATTTACAAGCTCTAAGATGACTCTTATTTCACAGAATTAAGTAATTTTGGTACTGGAACCTCTTCTGTATTTGACATCAATCACTATTCTTTTTTTCATTTAACTTATACAGTCAGCCAGCATGAAAGTTACTGCCAGAATCATAAGGTACACAATTTACTTTGTAGAATAAAATGAAACAGAAAAAATGATTTATTTGAGGACCTTAAATTAAAGATGCAAACCCATCCAGGTCCATCATCCATCCTAAGAGCCTTCTGCTGAGAACGAAATAAATTCATGAGAAACTGCACTACCAGCTTCGTTCTCAATTCCTGGCGGTACCTTGTCGGACTCCTCATATCTTAATTATTATCTGCTTCACTAGCCGACAGAAGAAGCAGCTGTCAGTGTTAGTCATCAAAACGATGCCAACACACCTAGAAAGATCGTCTGTCACTGGACACATCACGGCAGCTACAGTCGCAGTCCCTAAGCAATTAGACTCTATCTCAACAGCCTAAAACCCTCAGTTTCTCAGGAAAACCGTAAGTACTGCTGATGAGGCAGCTGGTGAGATAGGTCCTCATTTCTGGAATTTTTCCCTGGATTAAATTCCTATGAATACTGGAGTCAATTGGAAGATTCCCAAATATCAAAACAGCATTAAAAAGATAATCTACAGAAAAACACTTTAAAACCCTAATCTTTGAGGTCCTGTGCAGCTTCATAATTTCATGTAGAGGTAGGAAATGAGAATTATGATTTTTAAAAACCTTGGATAATTGTTTTCCTTTCATTGTCAGAGAGGTTGAGTAGGGAGACAGAAATGTCTCCCAGATTCAAGAGAATATAAAAGTATGGGTTCATCATTGTTTCTTTGTATTGTCTTTTAACACCCAGCACTCAAATACGCCTCTTATTTCCCTGATTCACATATAGAAAGCCAGGATTCTAAAAACCCACCTTATAGCAATGTGGACTTCATTCAATAGATATTTTTGTTAACCTTTATAAATTGTAAGCATAAACAAAAAGGTTGCAAAATTAGCGTTGTAATAAAAATACCTAACACGTATTGAGAACACATCGTGTACCCGGCACCCTGCATACGTTTTCAGTTCTTTTGGATAGATACCAAAGAGCACGACTCAGTCATCTTTTAATTGTCTGCATAGTTTGCCATTTCCCATACAAAGCTTATGAGATAAGTGCACTTTGCATTCCCATAATTACAGGAGAAAATTATTGCTCAGGTAGGTTAGGTAAATGTACCAACTAAAAGTAGCTGGAAGTAGCTGAGCTGTGAAGGCTACGCTTTTACCTGCAGACCCCTGTAAGCCCAGTGAGGTGAGCTGGATGTCTTATTTGACCCTTGGGATCCTTCCTTGCCCTTCTCCATCTTTTCCTGGGCCCCTTGGGGGTCCAGTTGGGTTTGGTTAATGGAACTCAGCAAAAGAGAAGAGGACTGGAGGGAATGAGGTTGGCAGACTTATTTCCTGCTGCAGGGACACTGAGCCAGGATCTCGATGACAGTGAACAGCTCATGCCAGTCAGTCCCTTCTCACAACACTTTTCCTCTGGGTCTGAGCAGTGTCCCCTCTGGCGTGGAAGCAGTGACAGCACCCTGCCAGCTGTGGGTACCACATCATTCTTCCACCCAACTTAAGTGCCAACTCTTTCTTGCCAGGATCCTGATGCATTAATGGAGTCTATCAGAATCTGTTTCAGCATAAATAAATTATAAAATTCACATGTAATTTTATTATTCCTATAAAGGTGATACAACCATAAGATATTATAAGTCAGACATATCAGAGCAATCAGCACAATGCTCTCATATTGAATATTTTATAAATTCAGTTAAAGCAAAATATAGATCAGTAAGTCCTTTAAATACTGGAATTACAAATCTGCCTGCCCATGCTGCTATATGAATATATTCTCGTACTCTCCCTTATTTTCCTTCATCTGTTTTGAGGTTGTTACCTTAGTTTTAATATTCAACAGTTTAAATAGCACGTGTCTTAGTGTGGATTTCCTTGGGTTTATCCCTTTGGGGAGTTCATTAATATTTTTTTAATCTGTAGGTTCTGGTCCTTTTTACCAATTTTTGGGAATTTCAGCCATTCTTTTCTTAAAAGGTTTTCTTTTTTAGAGCAGTTACAAGTTTACAAGAAAACTGAACGGAAGGCATGAAGATTTCCCATATCCCCTCTGCCCCCCCCCCCCCACACTCATAGTTTCTCATGAACGACATACTGACCAGAATGGTTTTTGTTTTGTTTTTACCAAAAATCAACCTGTATTGATGCTTCATAAGTACCCAAGTTCTACCGCTTACTGTAGGTGTCACTCTTGGTGTTGCATAGTCTGTGAGTTTGAACAAATATCTAATGACATATATTCATCATTATAATAACATACACAACATTTTTACTGCCCTAAACCTTCTCTGTATTCTGCCTACTCAGTTATCTTTTAATTGTCTCCATAGTGTACCATTTCCAGAATGTATGCTAGGTGGAATCATACCATAGACAGCCCTTTCAGATTGGCCCCTTTCACTTAGTGACATGCATTGCGGTTTCCTCCCTGCTTCCTCATAGCTTGCTAGCTCAAGAATAAGGCCTGTAGTGCTGAATAATATTCCATTATCTGATTGTAACACAATGTCATTATCTAGTCTACTGAAGGACATCTCGGTTGCTTCCAAATTTTGGCAATTATAAATAACGCTGCTATAAACATGTGTTTAGGTTTTCATGTAGACATAATTTTTCAGTTCTTTTGGATAGATAAGAACATGACTGGCGGACCATGTGGTAAGAATGTGTTTGATTCTGTAAGAGCCCATCGAACTGTCTTTACAAAGTGCTTATACTATTTTGCATTCCCACCAACAGTGTAGGAAACTTCCTGTTGTTCAATATTCTCATCACCATGTAGTGTTGTTGGTGCCTGGAGAGTGGCCATTCTAATGGTCTGCAGTGGTATTTCATTGTTGTTTTAATTAGTGTTTCCCTGGTGACATATGATGAGGAGCATCTTTCCATATGCTTAGTTTCCATCTGTATATCTGCTTTGGTGAGGTGTTTGTTAAGACCCATTGTAGAGTCAGGTTGCTCGTTTTCTTGTTGGACTTTAAGAGTTCTTTGCATATTTCAGGTGGTAGTGCTTTGTCAAATGCGTCTTTTGCAAATATTTTCTCCCAACCTGTGGCTTGTCGTCTTCTCTTGATATTGTCTTTTTCAGAGCAGACCTTTTTAATATTAATGAAGTCTAGCTTCTGAATTATTTCTTGCATGGATTGTGTCTGATTTCTCATCCACAAAGCCAACGTCACTTCCAAGATCATCTAGGTTTTCTCCTATGCTATCTTCTTAAGAGTTTTATCATTTTGCATTTTACAATTAATATCCATTTTTGAGTTAATTTTGTCATGTCAAGATTAATTTTTATATGTGGATGCCCAGTTTCAACACCATTTGTGGAAGAGACAATATTTACTCCAATCTATTGCCATTGTTGATAGCTATAAAATAAGTTACTAAGATATTAATTGAAATCACATTGAAATATAGATCAAGTTCAGAAAATTGACCTCTTTCTATCCATGAAGATGGAATATCTCTCCATTTATTTGTATCTTTGCTGATTTTGTTCATCAGAGTGTTGTAGTTTTTCTTATATGAAACTTGTATGTTTTGTTCAATTTATAAGTATTTCATTTTTTGTGGTGCTAATGAAAATGGTATGTTTTTATTTTCAAGTTCCATTTTTCATTACTGATAAAGGAAAGCAATTGATTTTTTTATATTAATCTTGTACTCTGTAAGGTTATTATGCTTATAAGTTTTAGGAGGTATTTTTGCAGACTCAGGTCTTTTGCATAAACAATTATGTCGCCTGTGAACAAAGATAGCTTATTTTTCGTTCTCAATCTATATACCTTTTCTTTTCTTTACTTTTCTTATTGCATTGGTAAGGACTCCAGTATGATATTGAAAAGGATTGGTGAGGGAGACATTTTTGTCTTGTAACTGAGCTTAGTGAGAATGCTTAGAATTTGTCAAAATTAAGCATTATGTTAGTTAGCTATAGGGTTTGTTTCTGTAAATATCCTTTATAAAGTTGAGAGAGTTCCTTTCTATTTTTAGTTTTCTTAGAGTTTATTATTATTATAAATAGAGTTGGATTTTGTTATGTTTTTTAATGCATCAATTGATATGATTGTTCATTTTTAGTCTACTGATGTGATATTTTACATTAACTGACTTGTGAATGTTGACTAGATGAAGCCTACTTGATCAAGCTGTAGAATTCTTTTCATACTTTTTAAATTCAGTTTGCTAATATTCTGTTGAGGGTTTTTGTGTCTATGTTCATGAGAGCTATTGGCTTGTATATTTCTTTTCTTGTAATGTGTTTGTTTGGTTTTGCCATTAGGGTATTGCTCAGAATGAGTTAAGAAATATTCGCTCTGCTTCATCCTCTGAAAGAGATTGTACAGATTGATATGATTTTTTTCTTAATGCTTGGTAAAGTTCACCAGTGAATCCATTTAGGCCTGGTGAGTTCTGTTTTGGAAGGTTATTAATTATTGATTCAATTTCTTTAATAAATAAAGGCCTTTTCATACTGTCCTTTCCTTCTTGTGTACCTTTTAAAGCTGTGTCCACTTCATCAAGATGGTCAACTTGTGGCCTTAGAGTTGTTCATATTTCTTATTATTTTAATCTTCATGTGTATACATAGACAAACTGAGCAGAAGTCCTAACAGCAGACAACACATAATGGGAAAACCTGATGTATGCCACGATGATGCCTCAAAGACATAGGGTAAGGATGATCTGAGTCTTGAAGCTAATATCACTCACTACCCAGAAAACTAAATAACAAGTCAATTATAAATCAAAGGATAAATTTGAGTTTTTATATATAATATAGAAAAATATCTTCTCAGTGTTGTGTACAGAAATATTTCTTAAACAAGGCACAAAAAAACACCTCTAAATAAAAAAGTGACATATTGGACCCAAAAGATTTCAATAGGACACAAGAAGAACACAGGGGCATTTTATATACTGGACTACATTAAATTAGGAACTTTGGTTCCTGGGAGATTATTTAATATTAAGGTTAGGAAGTTTAGGCTGAAGTTACATATTAAACAATACTATTTTTGGTATGTCATATGGCCTATGGTAACAGAAAAATTGTTTTTAAAAAATGCAGTAAGAGAGGTTTTGGTTAATTTTTAGGTAAACTTCTTAAGACACTTCAGAAAAATTATCTGAATAGTATTCAAGGTTAATAACCAAACCAAATAAAATGAAAACTTACTTCTCTGGAGTAGTTTAAGTGACTAAAGGCATAATAGCCTGTTGCTGCTAAAAAAAAAAAAAAATCATTTGGGGAAATATGTTTTTCACTGATCTCCTGATACATTTCCTAAGCTATTGATAATGTTAAACAGATATTTTAAAATTCATTGCCCTAACTGGTTTGGCTCAGTGGATAGAGTGTTGGCCTGTGGACTGAAAGGTCCCAGGTTCGATTCCGGTCAAGGGCATGTACCTTGGTTGTGGGCACATCCCCAGTAGGAGGTGTGCAGGAGGCAGCTGATCGATGTTTCTCTCTCATCGATGTTTCTAACTCTCTATCCCTCTCCCTTCCTCTCTGTAAAATATCAATAAAATATATTTAAAAAATTCACATCTATGTTCCTAACAGAATCATAAACTTAATAACATATCCTACTAAATGATAGTGTTTGAGATGGCGATCTACTTCAGATTCCCAATGAGTTCAAAGGAAAGAAGGCTGCAGTGCCAATGCAACCTAGGGCAATGGGTGGTGCTAGGGAGCCAGGCAGTTTCACAAACCAGTTGTTCAAGTTAAAAAAATCAGCAGAAGAGAAAATACTCGTACTTTCTGGAAGAAGACAGAATTTATGAAACAAGGCTTTTCAGGGCATCTGTGGGGCACCGGGAGGCCCCGCAGGAGAGCAGCAGAGGGTGGGCTGTTCTATTCGTCTCCCTCGCCATAGGCTCTGATTTGTTGAGACCAGTCTACTGTCAGCGTGAATGGTACCTAATCTGTTTCTATGGTTTTCCTATTCATGGATATATGTTTAAATCTCTACCCAGAAAACAATTGAATTTAATTTTGGAACTATAGACGAATCACAGATTCTTTGTAGAAATCTACTGCATAGTTATTGCTTTCAGGAAGAGCGACAGGCTTAGAGTTTCCCGGAGGCTCAGCGTTAGTGGGTGTTGACATAAAGAAGCGATTCCCAAACACCCTGGACACTGCAAACGCTGCCTTCCAGTGATGTTCACAACTTAACTAACATGTCCGCCTTCTCTCATTTCCTGAGAAGGAGGAACGGGAGGCTTTGTGAATGACTTATTAATTTAGTAGAGGCCCGGTGCACAAAAATTCATGCAAGAGGAGGCTTTCCTTCCCCTGGCTGCCAGCACCTGCTTCCCTCCAGCACCCGGGACCCATGCTGGCTTCCCTCCTGCCCGGCTTCATCAGGAAGGACGTCCGGAATGACAGAATGACGTCCAGAAGGGGTCTGGTCTAATTAGCATATTGCCCTTTTATTATTATAGACTTGAAATTTTCCATTTTAAAGCTCTGGGCCCTTTGTTTGAAGCCAAGAGTCAGAAATTGGCTTTGCCAGATGTTGAGACTAGGACTGCTTCTGGGTGTGTGGCCTAGGCAGGTATACAACCTCTCTGAGCTTCTGCTTCTTCAGCCAGACCATGCAGGTGATGCGTGTCACCCTGTACGGTTGTCGTGAAAATTAAAGAGTGATGTCACAGAGTGACAAAACTGGTGGCTGGCATATTGGTGATGCACAAGGCCCCGTTGCAATTTGCGTTATTAGTGCTCTCGGTTTATGCCTCCAGGCCCTCGTGTTTGGGCTCACAGCTGCTCCTCTGCACACGCTCCAGCAGCTCTTTGCTAATCAAAGCCTTTATGCTGTGTGCCGATTTGGGTCCAGCCCGTGGAGGGGCGGGTGCTGTGCCCCACTCTGAGCACATGGGGAGACAGTGAAATGGAAAGGGACTCCGGCAGAGCAGAGGGGCAGAGCTTGGGTCCTACAGAGAGTCCCTGAGAGCCTGCTCAGGAAAGGGAGCCGGGGAGGGCTCCCAGTGGACCGCCTGCTCCAGGGCGGGCTGAAGGAACCCTAAGTGGAGTCATCAAAGCCATGTGGATGCCTCCTGTCACCCGAGGCGGTCCCACTGGTCCCAGCTGCGGCCTCAGGTCAGCTGGCGGTTCCCAGCCCCTCGGACTGGGAAGGCAGACGTCCTCCCACGTGCAGGAGCGTCAGTGGCAAGTCAGCAGGCTGCAGGGGTTGGTGAGGAGGGAGCCCCCGGGACCTCAGAGAGCTAGGAGGCCATTGCGAAGGACCTAGGCCAATGCATGTGAAGATTTGGGTGCAGTAGTTTTCAGAAAATAATATGACCAAAGTAACACAAGTGATAAAAAAAATTCTTAAGGGAAAGGACCAAGGAACCAGCACCCTCCTGAGAACGCACCAGGCCCAGCTGAAGGGATGAGAGCCGTTTCCCACGGCATAAAGCTGTCCGTAGCTCGGAGGAAAAGGTAATTCCCTGTTTGCTGAGTTTGCCAAATGATGCTAATTGATCTGTACTATACAAAAAAACAGTAAAATGTTATCTGAGGAAATAAAAGCTACCACATGAAGATGATGACGACACTTCTAAAGGGCAGCCTGGGCTGGGGGTTCTTTCCAAACTGATAAATTGGATGTAACCCTAATAAAAACACCAGGAAAGCTTTATAAAATGTGCCAAGCTCATCTTAAAGCTTATGTGGAGGAGAAAATACAGGCTGGCTAAATAAAAGACAGTCTCAGAAAGGTTAAGGATGTCTGCTTAGCAGGTACCACAGGATGTCATAGGCATATAAAGAAACAAAGCTACACAGTTATGGATAAGAAAAAGTAAATAATGCACAGAGCTTCATAGAGAATTCACACAAGCACGCACGCATGCGCGCATGCACACACATATACACACGCATGCACACGCACACATGCACACACACAGTGTGAGACTGTAGGATACTAAAGGGTAGTTCCCATGTCCTTCAAAGTCCTTTTAATCTGTCTTACCAAAAATATTTTTTGCGAAGAATTATGCAATTTTAAATGTTCTTAAAATACCTTCTGATGTTTTGTGTGTTCTCTGTTTATTTGTCTTGCTGATATCTTCCTTTTGTAAAATGGAGACAAGAATTTTAAGAGCAAAGCCTTTCTTTAGGCTGCAACTGTGTTCAAACCCCATCTCGTTTTCTAGCTGGGGATTCTGGGTGAGTTATCTAACCTCTTTCTGTCTCAGGTTCCTCGGCTATAAAATGGGACTAATACTACTTTACATGCCTGCTAGAAAGGTTAACTGAGATAAGATATGCTAAGATAGATTACTGATGGGGCCCCGGGGGTCATTAACATGATCCATAGGCAGAACAGGAAGAAGACAGCTTGGCTGGAAGGTGTGAGAGTGTGTGGGGCAGTGCCAAGAAAAATATTTCAAATTTTAGAATGATCCCTAAATGCAATGGGAAGCATTGAAATATTTCTATGCAAAGAAGACAGGACATGGGGTTTGCTCTTTTAGTAGATTCCCTTGGAAGACTACAGTCAGGACATTATAATTTACTACATTCTGTAGTTTAGTCCTGTTTTATAGTTAATCTGAGGCACACTGTGTGAATAACACTTCACTCCGTAGCCAGGGGAGCGCTACCCTGGGGAAGAACGGAGGTGCTGAAAGCCTGTTACTTCTGATCCCCAGCCTTCCCTGTCCAGAGCCTGCCCTCTCCCCAGCCTCCCCTCTCCCCAGCCTGCCCTCTCCCCAGCCTCCCCTCTCCTCAGCCTCCCCTCTCCCCAGCCTGCCCTCTCCCCAGCCTCCCCTCTCCCCAGCCTCCCCTCTCCCCAGCCTCCCCTCTCCCCAGCCTGCCCTCTCCCCAGCCTCCCCTCTCCTCAGCCTCCCCTCTCCCCAGCCTCCCCTCTCCCCAGCCTCCTCCCTCCCCAGCCTCCCCTCTCCTCAGCCTCCCCTCTCCCCAGCCTCCCCTCTCCCCAGCCTCCCATCTCTTCCCAGGGCAGGCAGGCTGCTGACTCCACTCTGCTCAGAGGAGCTGTTTTGCTGCAGATGAGCTGTGGGCGGAGAAACAGCCCCAGGCAGCTCATGAAAGTCCTGGGAGCTCTAGTTTGTGACACCCAGTCTTTAAATTGTATATTCACTTTGTTAATCTAAATTTTTCTTTGTTTATTGCCCTAATTGATTATTTTAGGAAGCATCTTATTAAAGTGTACCATATACACATGCCTAAATATTTCATTTAAATGTGTTTGCACAGACATAGGTTTCTGAATAGATATTATAATAAGTTTTTATAGAAACCCTTTGTTTATCAGTAAGTTTATAGAGAATTTTACACATATTCAAGGTTTTGAAAGTAATTTTCAATCCTATATATTGTTGGTCTCCAAGGCAGCAGAAAAGCTTGAAGGAGGTTTTCCAACCCTCCCCCTTCCGTTCCCTCTAATGAGCAGGTGCGTCTCGTGACGCGGAAGGTGTGATCCAAGGGACTTCTGTTCCCGCCGCCTTTGGCATTTTGTTTCCAAAACATTTGTGTGACGGGCAGAGGGAGCCGCGCCTGCCCTTTAGAATCCGGGAGAGAGAAACATCTGACAGAGACTATTGACGTAATGGGTGTTTGTCCACAGAGTGCAAATAAAGGGGGATTAATGTAACTATTGAGCTCGGAGAATAGGAACCAGGAGCCGGGAGGCTTTCGTTCATAGTTTTGATATTGGGATAGAGAAAAGCAGGAAAAGCATTCTATCAAACGTTCAAAAATACACTTGCCTGTTGTTTTTAAGAAAAGTGAATGGATCTTAAGGCACATAATTCACATTTATATTTTATGACCCATATTTTGTCTTAAAACACATTAATATTTTTATTAAGATTTGCTGCTCTGCTTTTCTGAGCTGCATCATGGCCTCAGATGTGAAATCTCACAGCGGAGGAGGAGGAGACGCCGCTGCCGGCAGGTACACGTGCAGACCTGGCCTGGCCTTTGTGAAATGCGATGAGGGCCGAGGCTCCCGGAGAGGGCAGCTTCCCGCTTTCCCCTCCGGAGGCCTCGCCAGCGCTGGTCCCCGTACATCAGCCACTTCCTCATGTGCATTACAATTTCTAGTATTTTTATTAGTAGTCTCATTAATGCACCTTAATTACAGATATTTTAAACTTCTAAATGGAATGTTTGTTTTTATTTAGTATGTAGAATTTCAAGTACTACACCAGAGCATGCGCGGCCCCAGGGACCCTGGCGCACCCACCTTGCTGCTGCTGCTGCTTACACCACCTCCCTCAGGAGCCGCCTCCCCCCAGGAGCCGCCTCCCCCCAGGAGCCATCTCCCCCAGGAGCCGCCTCCCCCCAGGAGTCATCTCCAACACCACGAAGCAGTTCTGCCCTCTAGAGACTTGCCATTACTTGGTTTTTGAAGCTTCACTTTGCAGCGGTTCTCAACCTGTGGGTCGCGACCCCTTTGGGGGTTGAACAACCCTTTCACAGGGGTCGCCTAAGACCATCGGAAAACACATATATAATTACATATTGTTTTTGTGATTAATCACTGTGCTTTCATTATGTTCAATTTGTAACAATGAAATTGGGGGTCACCACAACATGAGGAACTGTATTAAAGGGCCGAGGCATTAGGAAGGTTGAGGACCACTGCAGTTTAGAGCATGAGGAGTGCAGAGCCTAGTGGGGGAGAAGGAGGCGTGGCTATGACTTGAACTTGGGGGTCGGATGGAAAACTGCATGTGCGCTTCCTGGGAATGAAGTCCCTGCCCCTCCGGCGCTGGAAGCACCGCGGGTGGCAAAGGTTCCAGTGTTAGGTCCGAGGCGGGGCGGCATCCCAGCAGCGCAAGGTCAGGAAGGGGGCCCTGTGTACCAAGACCCAAGCTTCGTTCCCGTGGACAGGCCTGGAGCCAAGAGCGAGAGTGCTGGCACAGGACACTCCCAGGGCCCCCAGACCCGCCCTGCACTGGTCCCAGGAGCTGATTTCCCGGTCCCACCAATGAGGTCCCTGCAGTCTGACTCCCACGTGCTCACGTGGGGACCAGCACTGGTGGGACAGGGTTCGATTCCTCCAGGCGTTTCTCTGAAGAAAAGCTGTAAAAGAAAACAATCTGGCAGCGATAAAAACCGCTAGGAAGGCTTTAATCAGTCTTAGCTCCTAATCCAGCAAGAAGGCTCCAGGGAGCAGGGTGGGGGCTGTGGCTGGAGGGGGACTGGGTGTGACCCTCAAGGGCAGGAACGTTCTTGCTGAACTGACCTCACTCTGTAGTGTGTGGTCAATGAGCGCCTTTGCCAGTGCACGCCATAGCCACTGGTCAGTGCAGTCATCAGGAGCGGTTGAGAGGCCTTAGCATGTCATTAGCATACTATGCTTTGATTGGTTGAACAGCCAACTGGAGGACCAGACACTTAGCATATTAGGCTTTTATTATATAGGACTAGTGGCCCGGTGCACGAAATTTGTGCATGGGAGGAGGGTGCACCCTCTCCAATCTTGGACCCTTTGGGGGATGTTGACTGCTGGTTTAGGCCTGATCCCAGGATGTCCGACTGCCGGGATCGGGCCTAAACTGGCAGTTGGACATCCCTTTCACAATCCTGGACCGCTGTCTCCTAACCACTCACCTGTGTGCCTGCCTGATTGCCCCTAACTGCTTCAGCCTGCTAGCCTGATTGCCCCCTAACAGCTCCCATGCCAGCCTGATCATCCCCAACTGCCCTCCCCTGCTGACCAGATCACCCCCAAGGCTTTTATTAGTATAGATATGGCCCTTCACAGAAAATTTCACTAACCCTGCTTTACAATAAGGAATTGACAATTGAATCATTGGGGCCAGGCACCAAGATTTCCTTTCTTTGAATAGTGGAGGGAATAATTATCTTGTCTTTAAATTGCCCTGAACATCAAATGAGATAATGACTTAGAAAAGCATAAAAGCACCATATAGACAACTGTCTTTTTCATATACTGAAAAGACAATAAAGTGGTAAAATGAAAAACACTATTTTTATTCTCCCCCTTCCTTCCTTTACAGCCTTTATTTAAACTTTGAAATTTAGAAAAATTTCACTCCTATTTTCATTTCTTGACATTCAGCATTATTTTGTATTAGTTTCAGGTTTATTAGTTACAGAATAGTGGTTAGACAACCATATACTTTACAAAGTGTTCCCTGATATTTCCAGTACCCACCTGGCTCCATACCATCATTACAACACTGTTGACGCTATTCCCTATTTAAGTGACAATAGGTTTACAGGTTCCTTTCAATCTTTCTTTTGTGTTGCTCGACCTTCCTTTTCTTTCTCACTTCTTCCCTCATTTTCTTTATATAGTATCTCAATTGGCCCTCAAAGCTCAGTGAAGGCACTGGGACACGCTTAACACATTTTACAGAGCAGGAAACAGGCCAATTCCAGTTGGCTGTGGAACTGGACTCCTCGCACAGGAGCCCTCACAGCTGGCTCTCCGCCTTTCCTAAGGGACAGCCGCGGGGCAAGCAGAACAAACCTCCCCGTGAGGCTTCCAAGCCTCATTCTCCAGCACCTCTTCATCATGGATGCTCCACTTTCTTTCCTCTCCCCCGCCCCACCCCATTCTTTACTGCCCCTCTTCTGGGGAGCAGGTGGTAGGCTTGCACTCACTGTGCAGGTGTGCACCCCCATGGGGTGGGCGAGATCTGGGGGCAGGGCGGACACAGGCTTGTTTTTGGGCCAACGCGGGAGCAGGAGTCCTGGCCTCCCAAGTGTGCAGGCCGTAGCGAGGCCGGTCAGCGCCGGGAGCTTCACCAAACCGCCGCAGTGGGGTACCCAGCAGTGGGGCGCTCCTCCACTGAGGTGGCCCCGCCCCTCCACCCCCACCTCAGGGCTGTGAGTCTGCGCCCCTCCGCCCAGGCGTCCTTCCAGGCCTGCAGTCATCGCCTCTTGCTTCCCGCCTATTGAGGCCAATACAGAACCTCACTCTCTGCAGGGGAGGCAGAGCCCCACCCGCCAGCACCCTGCCAAGGCCTGAGCCCCCTCCAGTGCACCCCACCTTGTGCCGCTCTGCGCCCCTTGGGCCGCCTGCCTCCTGGCCAGCCGCTTCCCCGAAGCCATGGCGCTTGCCCAGGATCGCCCATCAGGCGGAGGCCTGTCTGCACGCCTGCAGACCCCATGGCCTCGGCTCCTGGCAGCCGCTTTGCCAAAGGTTCCTCTACCTTCAGGCTCTCTCCTCAGACCCCCGGGAGCTTGGCTCCCCCGGCCCAGCCCTTCCGTGGCTCCCTGCAGCCCCGCTCTACTCAGCTCTCCTGCTGCCCACCTGTCAGGAAGCTGCCAGGAGCCTTGCTGCGGGCAGTGTGGTTCTGGGGCAGGGGCTGGGGTGTGGGGAGCAGCTCCAGTAAAGTTCAGTAAACCCCAGGCCCCCAGCCCCTCCTTGAGCGGAGCCCAGGGCAGGCTGGGGGCCTGGGTCCAAACACTGCAGCTGGGGAGGCCCCACCCGCCCAGGGCCTCACACAGGGGTCCCGGCTGGGGGCTTGGTTTAGGCAGCTTGTTCACACTTCCAAGCCCTCCGCCGCCCAGGGCCACACACAGGGGTCCCGGCTGGGGGCGTGGTTTAGGCAACTGTTCGAGCTGCCAAGCCCCCGCCACTGGGCCGCACACTGGGGTCCCAGCTGGCGTTGGGGCTTAGGCGCCACACAGGCCAGACAGCAGCTTGAGCTGGCCCTCCCTGCCTGCAGTATGCAAATTAGCGGCCATCTTGGTTGGCAGTTAATTTGCATATCTCACTGATTAGCCAATGGGAAGGGTAGCAGACATACGCTAATTACCATGTTTCTCTTTTATTAGATAGGGTAGGATAGAACACCCTATAATCATTATATATTTGTACCCTGATGTTTTAAAGAAACAGTTCCCTATCGTTAATTTATCATCAGTTTGCTTTTAATGTTGAATTAATGACTTTAATGACCAAACACTGAATTTATACCTTGTCAAGGACATCCTAAAGATACATTTACATCGTGAAAGTGATGTCTGAAAGTTTATTATACATAAAAAGATAATAGCATTGCCAATTTTTTAAAATACTGAAACACTTGAGAGAGCCTGGTTTCCCACATTTTTGTATTGTGCTAAATACGTATAACATAAAATTTACAATTTGAACCACTTTAAGATTTAAAAAGCAGTGGCATTAATTCTGTTCAAGATGTGCAACTATCCCCACTATCTAGTTTTAGAACATTTTTACCCCCCAAATGAAGCCACTACCCACTAACAGTCACTCCGCACTCCTCCCTCTGGGCCCTGCCAACCACAGTCTGCTTTTTTTCTCGAGAGTCGCTATTGCGATATTTCATGTAACAGGAGCCTGGCTTCCTTCACTTAGCATGTCTTCGTGCTTCACCCAGGGTGTAGCGCTATCAGCACTTCCCTTCTATTTATGGCAGAGAAACATCCCGGTTTGGGTGGCTCACCTTTTGGTCATCAGCTCATCAGTTGACAGGCATTGGGTTGTTTCTATCTTTGAATATGCTGTGAATATGCTACTATGACTAGTTGTGTCCAGGTTATTGTGTGAACAGCTGTTTTTAATCATTTCGGGACTATACCCAGGAGTGGAATTGCTGGGCATATGATAACTATTTTCCACAGTGACTGCACCATTTGACAATCCTACTCGCAATGTCTGAAGGTCCTAATTTCTTCGCATCCTCACCAGTGTTTGTGATGTGCCATTTGTTGGCTATGGCTGTCCTAGTGGCATGAAGTGGCTTTGATTTGTATTTCCCTAATGATTAATGACAGGAGTATCTTCTCATGTGCTTATTAGCCATTTGTATGTCCTCTGGAGAAATGTCTATTCAGGGGCTTTGTTCATTTTTGAAATCAGGTTGTTGGGCTTTTGTTGTTGGATTTTAAGAGTTCATATATTCCGAGCACTAGGCCTTTGGCAGGTAAATGGTTTGGAATATTTTCTCCCATCCTGTCATCCTGTGGGTAGTCTTTCACTCTCTTCATAGTTTCCTTTGATGTCCCCAATTTTTTAAATTTTGGTGAAGTCCAATTCATCTATCCTTTCTTTTGTGACTTGAGCTTTCTGTAACATACCTATTAAACAACTGCCAAATCTAGGCCATAAAGATTTATTTCTATGTTTTCTTTTAGGAGTTTTAGCTCTAATATTTAGGTTTTTGATACATTTTGAGTTAATTCTTTTTATATTGTATGAGGTAAAGATCCAAGTTCATTCTTTTGCCTGTAGATGTTCAGTTCCCCCAGTGTGGCAGATCCCCGGGCAAGTGGAAAGGGGAAGCTGGGCAATTAAACCAGGCCAACACTTTGAACTTGTTACAGCCAGCTGGCGCATCACAAGACCTCATCCTCCCCCACCAAGGACACTCGAGAGCAAATGGTTTACACCCTCCCTCACCAGAGAACACACAGCTCAAGCCCCCCTGGCCTGGGAAACAGAGAACAAACAGCCAATTAATGCCACTTGTTCCAGCTAAACCCAAGGACAGGCAAGTCTGGGGGACAAGTAAAAAAAACCCATTAAAGCCAGGCAGACCTAAAATAAAAGTAAATCAAACCAAAAAAATAATCCCAAACTCCCTATACTCTCATTTTAATGCATCAGGATATCAAAAATGCACCTGGAAAGCTGATGCATAGTCTGCTGAAACCCTCCCCTAAGGCTCATGCTGAGGGAATCAAAGGATAAAAAGCCCTTGGGACACAGACTCATCACAGGCTCACTCTAGGGCTCACCATTCACCTTTCCGGCTGCATTTCTCCTTGTGGCATCTGTGGGTAGACTTTGTCTGTTTCCTGGATGCTGGGGACACCCGTCATTCTGTTCAGAATCTGTTTCTCACTTGTTCACATCTACCTGATGCATGCATGGCTGACAACGAAGGTCTCCCCACCTCTCTCTCCGTGGTGTTCATAGTCGTTTCCCCTGCAGCTCTAGTCCTGGGAGAATTATGAGAATGTGGCTTTACTCCTGGGTATAACTTTTGACATGATTCTTTGCCCGTTTGTTTTGTTTACAAGCCTTGAGTACAAGCTTATTAGGTACTAATATCGCAAACCCTACTTCTTATCCATTTGATTTTTCTACTACCAGGTATGTGTTTGTGGATCCCTTTACTTATAAACTTGGTTAGAACTGCCAGTAAGAAATAGCATCCTGCTGGGCATTGATGGATTTCATCTGCAGCATTAACTGGGCTCACTTCCCTGACCTGTATCCATGCACATATCATTCACACACAGGAATAAACGCCATCACGTAGGATTGCTACTATTCCTCCGCACCTTAATTTTAGTCTAGTTCTCCTCTTCTCCTAAGCTATCCTTTCTGTCCAAATCAGCTCCCTTTCCCCACAAAGGGCACCCATGAGGACAATGCAGTATTTACCACCCAGACTTTCCCCATCACACACGCACACACTCACACACTCACTCACACACACACACACACATTCACAAACACACACACACTCACACACACTAACACACACTCACACACACACTCACATGCTCACACACACACTCACACACACTCACATGCTCACACACACACACTCACACACACTCACATGCTCACACACACACACATTCACACATTCACACACACACACACACACACACACTCACACACTACATGGTCATTCCTCCCTATCAACCTCTGAGTCTGAGTCTGTGTCCTAGTCTGTTTCTATACCCGTGGCCTCCCTGCACCTCCCCTCCACATCAATGTCTGAGTTGCCCCTACATGTCTCCTGATTCTGTATCAACATCTGAATTTCATGTCCTTTCAGTTTTCCTTCTTTAATTCCTTAAGCTCTTGGGCCATTTTAAAGTTATTTAAAAGTTTTTAATTGATTTTCATTTATGTCCAGTCACTTCACTAAATTCATAATTTTTTTCCTGGAGTGTTTTAGCTTGTTCAGGATGTTGTCATATCATTAGCAAAGAGAAACAGTTTTACTCCTATATTCCAATGTTTGTATAAAGTATAAAACTTTCAAAAGGCTTCCAAATTAAAAAGGAGGAAGTAAAACTGTCATTCACAGATGACATGATATTGTACATAGAAAACCCTAAAGACTCTACCAGGAGATGACTAGATTTAATAAATGAATTTGGCAAGGTAGCAGGATACAAAATCAACATCCAGAAATCAATGGCATTTTTATACACCAATAATGAACTCTCAGAAAGAGAAACTAAAAAAGCAATCCCATTTACCACTGCAACAACAACAACAACAAAAAGGTACCTGGGAATAAACTTAACCAAGGAGGTAAAAGACCTGTACTTGGAAAATTATAGGACATTGAAAAAGTAGAAGAAGATACAAATAAATGGAAGCTTATACCACGTTCATGGATTGGAAGAATTAACATCATTGAAATGTCCATACCACCCAAAGCAATCTATAGATTCAACACAATTCCTATTAAAATATCAATGGCATACTTAACAGAGCTAGAACAAAAACACCAAAAATTTATATGGAACCATAAAAGACCCCGAATAGCTGCAGCAATCTTGAGAAAGAAGAACGAAGTAGGAGCAATCACAATACCAAAACACCCTGGTACTGGCACAAGAACAGACATATAGACCAATGGATCAGAACAGAGACCCCCCCCCCCACCCTCACTCCCGACCAACACCATTACAGTCGATTAATATTTGACAAAGGAGGCAAGAGCATACAATGGAGTAAAGCAGTCTTTTCAACAAATGGTGTTGGAAAAACTGCACAGACACATGCAAAAGGATGAAACTAGACCACCAACTTACACCATACACAAGAATAAACAAAATGGATAAAAAATTTAAATGTAAGGCATGAAAACATAAAAATCTTAGAGGAGAATATAGGCAGTAAAATCTCAGACATCTCATGTAGTAATATGTTTACTGATGCATCTCCTAGGACCTAGGGCAAAGGAAACTAAGGAGAAAATAAACAAATGGGACCACATCAAAATAAAAAGCTTCTGCACAGCAACAGAAACCACCATCAAAATGAAAAGGGAGCCCACTGTATGGAGAACATATTTGCCAATGATCCATATGATCAGGGATTAATATCCAAAATACACAAAGAACTCATACAACTCAACAAAAAGAAGACAAACAGTCCAATTAAAAAATGGGCAGAAGATCTGAATAGACATTTCTCCAAAGAGGACATATAAATGGCCAAGAGACACATGAAAAAATGCTCAAAGTCACTAATCATCAGGGAAATGCAAATTAAAATCACAATTGAATATCACCTCACAGCTGTCAGAATGCCTATCATCAAGAAATCAACAAAGAAGTGCTGGCGAGAATGTGGGGAAAAGGGAACCCTAGTTCACTGCTGGTGGGAATGCAGACTGGTGCAGCCACTATGGAAATAGTATGGGGTTTTCTCAAAAAATTAAAAATGGAACTTCTGCTTTACCCAGCAATACCACTTCAGGGAATATATCCTAAAAACCCCAAAACACCAAACAGAAAGAATGTACGTACCCCTATGTTCATAGCAGCATTATTTACAATAGCTAAGATTAGGAAACAGCCCAAGTACCCATCAGTGGATGAGTGGATAAAAAAGCTGTGGTACATTTACACCATGGAACACTGTGCAGCTCTAAAAAGAGGGATCTCCTACCCTTTGGAACTGCATGGAGGGACCTGGAGAGAATTATGCTAAATGAAATAAGCCAATCTGAGAAAGACAAATATCACATGATCTCACTTATTTGTGGACTCTAATGAACAAAATGAATTGACAACAAACTAAGACCTGAAGCAGGGAGGCATGGAACAGACTGACATACGCCAATGTGGGGTTGGGGAAATAAGAAGAGATAAACCAAAGAACTTATATACTTACTAGAAGCCTGGTGCACAAATTCATGCACAGGTTGGGTCCCTTGGCCTGGCTGGTGATCAGGCCGATTGGGGCCAGCTGGCCAAGGGAGCTTGGCTGTGGGAGTGCACTTACCACCAGGGGCAGCTCCTGTGTTGAGCATCTGCCCCGCTGGTGGTCAGTGCACATTATAGCGACTGGTCTACTGGTTGTTCAGTCAACCGGTCATAATGGTCACTTAGGCTTTTATATATATAGGCTAGAGGCCCGGTGCATGAAGTTGTGTATGGGTGGGGTCTGGCTGGCCTGCCCCAAAGAGGGGGTGAGGAGCTGCTGGAGGTTGGCTGTCTGGCCCCACTCTCGATCAGGGTGAAGGGGGCCAATCAGGGGGTGGGGCTGGCCCGGGGAGGGGTCATGGGCGGTTGGCCAGCCAGCCCCACACCCAATGGGGATGTAGGGGGCCAATCAGGGGTGGGGCGGGCTGGGGGGAGGGCCAATCGGGGCCTGGATCGGGGCCTGGATCAGGCTGGTTGGCTGCCGCATTGCATGTCATAGCCACCAGTCGTTCTGGTCATTCTGGTAATTCTGCTGTTCTCTCACTGGCTTTTGTATATATAAACTAGAGGCCCAATGCACAAAATTCGTGCACGGGGGGATGGTGTCCCTCAGCCCGGCCTGTACCCTCTCCAATCTGGGACCTCTTCAGGGATGTCCGACTGCCAGTTTAAACTGATAGTCGGACATCACTCTCACAATCCAGGACCGCTGGCTCCTAACTGCTTGCCTGCCTGCTTGCTTGCCTGATTGCCCCCAACCGTTTCTGCCTGCCAGCCTGAATGCCCCCTAACTGCTCCCCTGCCAGCCTGATCACCCCCAACTGCCCACTTTCCCACAACTGCCCTCCCCTGCCGTGACCTGCCTCCTCTGCTGGGACCCGCCTCCTCCAAGTGGGGTGGCGGAGATGCCAGGACCAGCATCTCCACACTGCATGGAGCCACAGGACCCCAGGCCTCACCGTGCGGAGCAGACGCCAGGCCCTGCCTTCACTGTGCATGTGGCCATCATCTTTGTGGCAGCCATGCTGTGATGATGTCACGCCTAAGGGCCGCCTGGGCTTTTATTAGTATAGATGTGCAAAGTCCACGGACACAGGCAATAAGGTGGTGAAGACCTGGGAGTGTGGGGAGGGGCTGAGAGGAGGGGGAAAGGTGGGGGTGGGGGGATGGAGATGTCTGTAATACCATCAACAATAAAAAGTCTATTTTAAAACAAACAAATAACAACAAAAACTGCCATTGCCTTCATCAGAAGTGCTCAATGTTGAAAACTAATGGGCATAGGGAGCTTGTGGTTTCATTATTTTGGATATTATTTAATATTTGTACTTATTGTATGTCATTGTCATGTTTAGTAAGTTGTCTTCTATTTCAGCGCTAACATTTTGATTAGAATTTTCGCATCCGTGTTCATAGAGTTTTCTGTGCTGCTGTCCTACGTGGGAAGCCAGCCATGCAGACTGTTCTGGTAAATCCCAGGCCTGCTTTCCTTGCCCACGTCTTGTCTGCGAAGCTGTTCACAGAAGTGAGCCAAGCGCAGTGCGAGTCCCGGGCTTCCTCTTTCCATTCAGGGCGGCTCCTTTCTCTCTCTTCTCTGTGAAAGCAGGCCTTTCTCTGGGGTGCATTGGAGTGTTTAATATTTTGCCAGAAAATAATTTCTTTCTCAAAGTATTTAAATTGGTTGCATAATGTTGCCCACAGAATTCACCCTTAATCCCATCACTCACCTGGCCTCTTTCTACCTTTATTCAAGGCAAGAACTCCTATAGCATCCCTCATATTGTGCAGTTTTGCTGTTTTTTTAATTGGGCTCGTTAGTCTCTCCTCCCTAACTTTATAATGTATTTCTTTTTCATAGATGATATTTATATGTTATTACATGATAACAGTAATGTTACATATATTGACCTTAATGTATCGTCTGCGTTTAAGCCTCCTTTTCTCTATCATCTGCCATTGCCCCCCTGGCTGCGTTAGAGTAGGTCTGCCTGCGTATGTACACGTGTGCGTCTGCCTGTTAGTAACGGGGAGTCACAGGCTCTGCCTTGGTCTTAGAGCGTCCTTCCTATAGTCCTTCGTGTCACACTGAGCTCAGTTTCTGAATTAGAGCCCTCACAGGGCCGCTGCTGGCTGTTCTGATGGAGAGAAAATTGCCCTCCCCACTTCCTCTCTCGTCCCTGCCTCCGCACTTTTCTGGGGTTTCTTCTTACTTTTGGTTCTGGAGTCCCCTCACCCAGGGAAGCACAGGGATGCTGGGCTGGGCTGGGAAACCATGGGGGCTCCTGTCCCCCCACCCCCCACCCCCGCCGACCGCCTCCTGCCATGGTCCCCTCTGCCTTAGCGTGAGTTTCACCTTCCTGAGGTTTATAAAACGAACCAAATTGCCCTCAGAATTATTGTCTTCATCTTCTATCTACATGTTTCCTCTTTGCCCCTACTCCTTTCATCAGCACGCCTATCATCGCCGAATCTGGGACTAAGCTTCTTTGTGGCCCAGGGGCCCAGGGATGTGTTGGGTGGTGGTCCTGGGTGCGGCAGGCTCAGGGAGGGGTGCTCAGGGCTGCGGCCACCGCGATCCCTGCAGCCCTGCGTGCACCTGCTCCTCCTGTGCTCTGGGGTAGACCCAGGCAAGCTGCCCTTTCCCGGCCCTTGTCCCACAGGACAACTGAGGGATGGCTGTCTTTATAATTCTTTTTTTTTTAATATATTTTATTGATTTTTTTACAGAGAGGAAGGGAGAGAGATAGAGAGTTAGAAACATCAACGAGAGAGAAACATCGATCAGCTGCCTCCTGCACATCTCCTACTGGGGATATGCCCGCAACCCAGGTACATGCCCTTGACCAGAATCGAACCTGGGACCTTTCAGTCCGCAGGCCGACGCTCTATCCACTGAGCCAAACCGGTTTCGGTCTTTATAATTCTTGTTAATATAACTAGTCCTTGTGTCTTCGTGGCTCATCTGTCAGGTTTGCACACTTTTGTTCCTCAGGTTCAAGAAAACCCGTGCGCGAGGGCAACCAGGACCCTGTGTCCAGGGCCTGTGATTCCGGCCTTCCCCTCCCAGGGTGCCCGCCTGCCTTCCCTGCCCATGTCGGAGCCCAACCTCCCTGCTCCCAGCAGGAGTGAGGGGGTGGGGGAGTGATGGGGCTGAGGAGGAGTGAGGGGGCAGGGGAGTGAAGGGGGGTGTCAGAGAGCCAGCTTCGGCCTGATCCTGCAGGCCAGGTTGAGGGGACCCCCCCACTGGTGCACGAATTCATGCACCAGGCCTCTAGTGTTATCAGATAGTGTTGTGCATATACACACAAGCACACATTTACCTCTTCTCCCCCATCAGTCATTCCCTTAGGCTTTGTATCTGTTGATTCATCAATAGCTAGATTGTCAGCTGCTGCTATAAAGAGGCATTGTTTTGTCTCTCTGCTTTAAAAACAGCATTGGGGCCCAGCCAGTGTGGTTCAGTGGTTGAGCATTGACCTATGAACCAGGAGGTCATGGTTTGATTCCCTGTCAAGGCACATGCCCAGAGTGCAGGCTTGATCCCCAATGTGGGGTGTGCAGGAGGCAGCTGATCAATGATTCTCTCTCATCATTGATATATCTATCTCTCTCTCCCTCTCCCTTCCTCTCTGAAATCAATAAAAATATATATTTAAAAATAAAAAGAGTAGTGGGGGTGGTTCAAAGTCTTGTAAGTGATCCATGGAGAAGCTTCTGCTTTGAACTGCTCCCGTTGTTGCTATGTCACTAACAAGGCTGCTAGTGCTGTCAAAATGAGTGCTTGTCAACTCATTCACCACCGCTTTATAAACATACTAGAGACCCGGTGCACAAAATTCGTGCACTCAGGGGGAGGGGTCCTCAGCCCGGCCTGTGCCCTCTCCCAGTCCGGCAGCTTTTAGGGGATGTCCGACTGCCGCGGAAGCTAGAGAGGCTCCTGCCACCACCGTTGTGCTTGCCAGCCATGAGTCCAGCTCAGGGCTTCTGGCTGAGCAGCGCTCACCCTGTGGGAGCACACTGACCACCAGGGGGCAGCTCCTACATTGAGCATCTGCCCCCTAGTGGTCAGTGCATGTCATAGCGATTGGTCGTTCCACCATTTGGTTGATTTTCCTATTAGCCTTTTATTATATGGGATATGCAACTAGCTTAAAATATCAATGTAAAAATGGGAGTGCGAAAGAAGAGAAGAAAGGGTTTTCTTAGGGAAGTTCATTAACTCTAGAAATTATTAAATTGCCATATTCATTTTGTCTTTTGCAAGCAAAATACCACAAAAGAGCTAGAGTTTATTATGTGTCTACAGTGGGTTTCAGGCCCTCTTACCAATCATTGCCTTTAGTGCTGAGTCCCAGCCAGATGATGCAGCACCGGGACCCTCGCACAGTGGCCTGCGGCAAGCTTGCCTTTCCTTCACCCGTGCCAGGGGCCCTGTCCCCTGTGTGTCTCCAGCACCCAGCTGGGTCTGGCACTCATTTGGTCCTTTAATTCACAGTCCTGGTTGATGAAGAATGTAACTAACAAGTAGCAGAGCCAAGATCCAAATCCAGGACAACCGGCTGCAAACACAGCGATCTCGTGACGTGCCTCCTGTTTCCCAGGAATTCCTCACTGGCTGGCTCCAGGCAGCTTCCTTCAGGCCCAACCTTCAAAAATGACAGCATGGCAATGACAAAGAAACACTTAACTTAAGGTGGAGTTAGGAGCCATGAAGGGAGGGCTCTCACACACCTGCCACTTGGTAGCTTACTGTATATACCTTATTAGTGATAGAGGGACTTATAATCTGATAGATAGAGCACCTGAATTAACCTGAAAAGTAGTCATGTTATTTTAAATCTTAGAACACATACTTATGTGAATAGGGGGGCAAGTTTCTCATATGTGAATGGGGGGTAAGTTTTTCTTAAGTGTCCTTTCCAAGGCTCGTGCGGAGCGATTGAGGAGGTGACTAAGCTGTGAACCCAGCAAGCAGAACCGATAAGCAGGGTCAGACCAACCCACCGGGAGTCAAAACATCATCCTATCAACATCATCTCATCGCCTGGCAATAGCTGATGTCTGCGGACCTCCAGGGCAGCACGCAGCTTCATTCCATTCCCAGCCTCCCCCCTGCCCCTCCTCCTTTATTATCCTGACCCCTGCACCTGCTAGGAGGCAGGATTTGATGCTTGTAAGCGCCCTGTCTTCTTGGCTGGCCGGCCTTCTCAATAAACGCCTGATATGGCTCAACCCTGCCTTCGTTATTGGACACAGCGATGGGCAGCCCAACCCAGCTGGGGGTTTCCCAGTAACATTAGGGAGAGTCAGGGCTTCTCTTTGCCCAGCAACAACTCGGCCAATAAGAAACTGCCACAACCCTGAACGGTTGCTCTCCTCCAATGACTTTTGTTCAAAATCTCCCTCCCAACTTCCTCTCCTCCTTTATGTAGCCATGCTCTAGTCTTCACTCTCTGGACTTGCCTCTGGTCTGCCATAGTTCCCCTATCCCAAATCGCAACTCTTCTGCTATTCCTGGATAATCTTGACTTTCCTGGCCAAACCGATGAACTGTTTTAAGGGTTGACAACAGTTAGTCATAATAATATAAATGTCCATAAATATGGGCCTCAAGCAAGTTATGAGCTTATTTCTTAAGAATATTTGAAGATGTTTTCTTTATTTATAAAATATATTTACATATACGGCCTTTTTGCAAAGTATTCAGCCTGATGCTTAAACATAGTCAATTTTCGAACAAATCCTGAAAGTATATTTGCTGTATTGCTTGCAAATGTCCACTTCTACTGCGGAAGACACGGTGCATGCATGGGCCTCCTGTGGCGCATCGGGCACAGGGAGAGTGAGCTATAGAAGAGCGACGATGTGGACAGACAGGTGGCTTTGACTGGTACATGTTCTTGATGCATTAAATACATGAAATACACTTGGCACTGAATATCCAGGGTTTTACACCCGCCTCTCATTGGTGATACACATTCTGTCCCCAGGGTTCTCGCCAAGGAACACAAATAAAACCAGAGCTGCTGCCGAAACCTGTTTGGCTCAGTGGATAGAGCATTGGCCTGCAGACTGAAAGGTCCCAGGTTCAATTCCGGTCAAGGGCATTTACCTGGGTTGCGGGCACATCCCCAGTGGGAGATGTGCAGGAGGCAGCTGATCGATGTTTCTCTCTCATCGATGTTTCTAACTCTCTATCTCTCTCCCTTCCTCTCTGTAAAAAATCAATAAAATATATTTAAAAAAACAAAAAAAAACAAAAAACAAAACCAGAGCTGCTCATCAGATGAACCCGCAGTGACAGCCTCGCTGGCTGCTCTTGCTCCTGCATCTCACTGATGGAGCAAGTGTGTGTTCTGCCACCAGGAGCCTTCTGTCTGCTGGGTGCTCTGGCGCAAACCTCAAGCCTGGTCCTTGCAGCCACTCCATGTGGCCAGGAAAGCTGGTGCTGGTCACAGAGAGAGAGGGCACGTGTGGTGATTGCATGACTCAGGATGCAGAGCGTGTGCGCCCCTCCCTTCCTGCACTCCGTCCTAGTCTTAACCCTCCATGGCTCTTCCCTTATCTACTATGTTCCCCATTGATTGGCTAACTGTGTAATTTGCTTTGTGAGTCTCTTGTTCTGTGACCTCCTACAGAGGCTGCCCAGTGGTGGACGTGGGGCTCCCATGGCGCCCGTGTAATTTCTTACACTGCAAACCAGGTATTTTTTCTGCTTTTCACACATGCCCAACGAAACAGTGGCTTCCTGCTGCGCAGGGAGCCAGTGACTGTTGAACGTAACCTCTCTCTGTCCCCTGCAAGCAGGCATTCATTTTTAGTTCAGGAACTCTTGAGCTCATCATATATACCAGACACTATGCTGATTTCTGGAAATAAACACAGATTTCCAAGAGCTTATGTTCAAATCATGGAGAATAGTAAGACCTTCCCAATACTCTCCAACAGCCCCTCTGGGGTCCAGCTCCCTCTACTCTCAGGTGCCCTCGGCAGCCCTCCTCCCCGAGGCGCCCTCTCCCCCTGTGCTCTAAGGAGGACCGTTACAGAGCCCACACCTTGGTCCTTCAGGGTGTGGTCAGATGCATCCTCTCTCAAGAAGTGACTTTCTGACCGTTGTAGTCAAGGTAGCTGCATTCCTCTATTTGCCGGCTTGTGTTTTCTTTATTGTTTGGATGATGGTGCTTCTTCATCTGTTTACTTGTTTACATTCCTCTTCACGGTGACGCTACTTCTTTCAGACGGGCACTTTGTCTTGCTTACTGTGCCCCCCAGTGCTGGAATGGCCACCTTTATGGGGTACTTGACGTCTACCTGGTAAATACATAAAGGGATAAGTGGGTAAGGAAAGGTGTCATTTAGAGGTGGCTGGCAAGTTCCAGAAAACCCATTCACAGAGACTGAAGCAAATATGGCTTTATTTTTCCACATAATAAAAGATCGGAGAGAGAAGGTTTTGTGACATGGGTCAGTTCAGTGACTGAATTAGCTGCCTTACTTATTATAGGATATCTTATCTATTCATATTTATTTCTAGAACTAGTTTCTAGCCTGCCTTTGATGAAACTTAAGCAGGCCCATAAATTTGCTCTTTCTTGGGTGCCGGAAAATCCTCTGATCAATAATTGAATTTGTCAGTGACGTGTAACTGAAGCACTGACCACCTGCTACTGGTTGCAGCGTCTAGATCTGGGGAGAGAGGCTGGTTCACTCTCTCTGTGCAGATCCAGGCCTCTGCCTGTCTGTGGAGATGGGAAGGGGAACGGATGCCAGGGAACTTTTACTCGACTGGGCCTGTCTCAAGCTGGCCTCAGGCTCTCTGTGTCTGCACATGTTTTTAACTTCATCTCTAATGAGTGTCTTTTTATTTTGTTTTTGTTTTTAATCCTCACCCAAGGATATTGAGGATATATTTTTATTGATTTGAGAGAGAGAAGAAGGGGAGAGAGAGGAGAGAGAGAGAGAGAGAGAGAGAGAGAGAGAGAGAGAGAGAGAGAGAGGTCAGAATTGATTAGTTGCTTCCTGTACATGCCTTGACTAGGAATTGAACCCGCAACCTTTTGGTGTATGGGACGATGCTCCAACTGAGCTACTGGCCAGGGTTTAATGAGTGTTTTGAATGGTTCTTCAAAGTGACGTGTTTGCATAACAAATCTCCCCAGAATATAATGGCTTAAAACAGCCACAACTTTATTATAGCTCATGCTTTTGTGGGCCAAGAATTTGGGCAATACTTGGCTTGGTAATTCTTTGGCTCATGTGAGCTGGATTGGTGTCAGTCTTCCATTGCCACCTCACCTGTGCGCATTTTCAGGTGACCGCTCACCTGTGGGTTCTTTAGTTGAGAGCTGCAGTCCTCCCTCCTCCCCTTCGGGCCCCAATCCTCCACAGTCTCTGCTGGGCGCTGCCTTCCCTCGCAGGTAGCCCTCAGGAGCAGACTCTATGAGCCCCCGCTGGCTCTTCCTCCCACTGTGCGAACATCTGGCCCACAGGAAACACTCATGTTCCTTCTGCCCTGACGATGTCCTGGATGCGAGCATTTCCCTTGGGCTCATGAGTCAGCACTTTAGACCCTCTCCGACTCCATTCCCCAGGCTGCAGTCACACACCAGCTGCAAGAGATGGTTAGGTCGGAGAGAGGGCAAGCCCGTACCTCCTACCATCCATGTAGGAAGGGGAGACCTCAGCCCGGATCTAATTCCTCTCTCAATATCCATCCTCTCCCTTCCCTTTTTGGCCACCTCATGGTAGAAGTAATAAGGCGGGGCAGGAGAATCTGTTTCCCATCATACAATTTTGCAACTTTCTCATGTAGGACCTGCTGTAAAATATTGCCTCTGTTGCGTTCATGCCTCAGCAAAACAGATAAGAAAATTCTCATTCAGTTTCTATTACTTTTTTTAAATGATTTTTTTCAATAAAATTAGAATGATTAAGAAAAAGGTGTAGCTTTATTTTATTTTTAATTATTTTTTTCAATTTTAATGTGTTGTTATTAATCCTCACCCAAAGCTATTTTTTCCATTGATTTTTAGTGAGAGTGGAATGGGGGGAGAGAGAGAGAGAGCGGGAGAGAGAGAAGCATTGATGTGGGAGTCACAAATCAATTGGTTACCTCTTGCACGTGCCTCTGCTGGGGGCCAGGAATTGAACCTGCAACCCAGGTACATGACCTTGACCATGGAATCAAAACTGAGACCCTACAGTGCAAGGGTCGGGGCGGCGCTCTAACCACTGAGCACACTCGCCTGGGCTCAATTTTAATTTTTTCAAATTACAGTTGACATTTAGTATTATAGTGTAGGTTTCAGGTGTACAGCATAATGGTTAGACATTTATATCTTACAAAGTGATCCCTTAATAATTCTAGTACACACCTGGCATTATACATAACTATTGGAATATTATTGACTATATTCCCTGTGCTGTACTTTTCGCCCCGTGACTATTTTGTAACTACCAAATTTACTTCTTAATGCCTTCACTGTTTTTACCCAGCCCCCAGCCCTCCTCCCATCTGGTAACCCTCAGTTTGTTCTCTGTGCCAATGAATTTGTTTCTGTCTGTTTATTTTGTTTTTTAGATTCCACATATAAATGAAATATGGTATTTGTCTTTTCCTGTTTGACTTATTTCACTTTGCATGATGCCCTTTTGTCACAAATGATAAGATTTTATTTTTATGGTTGAGTACTATTCCATTGTATATATGCATTAAAAGTTTTTATTCACTCATCTATCAATGGACATTTATCTTGCTTCCATATCTTGGCTATTGTAAATAATGCTGCAATGAACATAGGGGTTCACATGTCTTCTTAAATTAGTATTTTGGATTTCTTTGGATAAATACCCAGAAGTAGGATTATTACTAAGTCATATGACAGTTTTATTTTTAATTTTTTGCAATCCCATCAACCAATGTTCCCTTTTTCTCACATCCTCACCAGCACTTGTTGTTTGTTGATTTATTGATGTAGCCATTCTGACAGGTGTGGTTTAATTTGCATTTCCTTGATGATTGGTGACAGTGAGCATCTTTTCATTGTCTACTGGCCTTCTATATGTCCTCCTTGGAGAAATGTCTATTCAGGTCCTCTGTCCATTTTTAATTGGACTGGGGTTTTTTTGGTGTTTTATAGTGACAGTTTAATTTACGCAGGGACACTTGGGATATATAAACACATCACCCTCTCCATAACCTCCTTAGCTGGCAATTAGTATAAATAATGGTGACACACCATGCATATTCCATAAATACACAGTAGGTGTAAGTTTAAGATTTATCCTTTGCAGCAATATATACCTGGATTTAATTATCATGCCCAGTTTTGTGATCCTTGATCTTGCCATTTATTTCCCCCTTCTCAGCCTCACTGTCCTCTTATATAAAATTGAAAAAATAATGTAGTCTTCATAAGGATTAAATAAGACAGATATGCAAAGTATTACAGTGCTTGAAGGCTTCTACAAGGGCAATGATAACAATGATTAGTAATAATATTTGATTAACATTTCACATATTGTCAATTAGAAAGTACTGTTAAGATCTTTCTCTAAAAATTCTCTTGTTTCAAATGCTGTGATATGTCATTGAATCATAGTTCACAGGAAACCCCCTGTCAGTTTATCACTGCAGAATTAATTGGGTGTTTTGTGTCGAGTTGCCCAATCTGTCCATCAAAGTCATTTAATTTATATTTAACTTTATTACTTTGACTGCAAAGAGTTTGAGTAGAAACTGATTGAGGGATACTGTGCAGCTTCTGAACAGTGAAAGATCACGTTAGCAAAATATGGTTCAACCTGCTTAATCCCCAACCTCACAGCCCCCAGCCCCGATGCCTGTCAAGGTGCACGTCATCAGCTCACAGGCAGGGACCCGCACAGCGATTCTGCCTCCGGTGCCTTGAGCCCATCCGAGAGAACACGCGGGTCACAGACATGAGTCCCCGTGTGGCATAGACAGAACTACCCAAATCCCAGCGCTGAAATGGCCAGTGTGGACCCGTTTCCTTCCCTAAAAGGGGAGGTTGGCTTGCAAAAGGTCTGTAAGGTCAAATTACGAATTACTCATTCATGTATTATTTTTTATTCACCCACTTGTCCATTTATTCTGCACTACCGAGTGGAAAGGATTGTCTTAAGGTGACAGGCGTGAGCTGTACCCCAGCTCTAGCATATATTACCCATGTGACTGTAACAGGTGTCATTTCCACTCCGTGCCTGTTTCCTTTTCTGTGAGTTGGGTACTAATTACCGCTGGGGTTGCTAAGAGGGTTACAAGATAACGTGATTGCCACCTGAGGTAGTACCATCTTTTAAGTGAAACTTGAAAATTTGCTGGGCATTTAGAAAAGAGCATCTGAAATCCTTCAAAATACAGAATATACATTTCTATATTTCAGAAAACCATGCTTTGACTCAAATGACTCTTTTTCTTTTAAGTTTTATGGTCATTTAATTAGTTAATTTTTATTGCTTTTAAAGAAATCATTTTTATTGCTGAGAGCATCACAGATACGCCTGCCTTTGCCCCTTCCACCCAGCACCTGCCCCAACACAGGCCTTCACTGCACTATTTTGTGATTTTATCACAACATTTACTCTGCCAAAACAGAGTGAAACCATAAATTAGGCGCATACATATATATATATAATAAAATATATATATATATTTAGAGGCCTGGTGCATGAATTCATGCACCAGTGGAGTCCCTCAGCCTGGCCTGCAGGATTGGGACAAAAACCGGCTCTCTGACATCCCCTGAGGGGCCCTGGATGAGGGACCCCACCAGTGCACAATCAGTGCTGGGAAGAGACACGGGAGGTTGACCAGCTGAGGAGAGACTGGGGGAGGGCTCCAGGGCATGTCCGGCCCATCTTACTCACTCCCGATTGGCTGGACCCCAGCAGCAAGCTAACCTACTGGTCAGAGCATCTGCCCCTGGTGGTCAATGCACGTCATAGAGAGCGGTTGATTTGCCTTAGCATATCTTTAGCATATTACACTTTGATTGGTTGAACGGCGACCAGAAACTTAGCATATTAGGCTTTTATTATATATACTAGAGGCCCGGCGCACAAAAATTTGTGCACTCGGGGGGGAGGGGGAGTTCCCTCAGCCCAGCCTGTGCCCTCTCGCAGTCTGGGACCCCTCGGGAGATAATTCCCTGCTGGCTTAGGCCTGCTCCAGGGTGGCAGAGGGCAGGCCTAATCCCTAGGTGCAGCCCGTGGTCGGGCTCAGAGCAGGGCTGATTGGGGAATTGGGGCGCCGCCCCCTGCCATACACAGAGCAGGGAAGATCGGGAGGTTGCGATGCCACCCTCAGTCACACTCAGGGTAGGGCTGATTGGGGAGTTGGGGCACCACCGCTGTCACACTCAAGGCAGGGTCGATGGGGAGGTTTCGGCGCCACCCCCTGTCACACACAGAGCAGGGCGGATTAGGGGGTTGGGGTGCCGCCACTGTCACACCCAGGGCAGGGCAGATGAGGAGGTTATGGCTCTACCCCATCACAGAGCAGGGCCTGTGGGGTGGGGGGGGGCAGGTGGGGCGCCGCACTCTGTCACACACAGAGCCTCAGGGTGATTAGGGGGTTGGGGAGCTCCCCCTATCAGGCACAGAGCAGGGCCAATCAGCGGGTTGGGGCGCCTTCCCCTGTCATGAACAGAGCAGGGCGGATAGGGAGGTTGTGGCCCCGCCCCCTGTCACACACAGAGCTTCAGGGCAATCAGGGTGTTTGGGCGCTGCCCCCTGTCATGCTGATCCCGGTGCTGGGAGGCATATTACCCTTTTACTATATAGAATAGAGGCCTGGTGCATGGGTGGGGGCTGGCTGGTTTGCCCTGAAGGGTGTCCTGGATCAGGGTGGGGGTCCCCACTGGGGTACCTGGCCAGCCTGGGTGAGGGGATGATGGCTGTTTGCAGCTGGTCACACACCCTTCAGGGTGGGGGTCCCCACTGGGGTGCCTGGCCAGTCTGGGTGAGGGGCTGAGGGCTGTTTTCAGGCTGGGACTGAAGCTCTCAACTGCTCCTTTTTTTCTTTTTTTTTTCTTTTTTTCTGGGCCAGCTTTAGCTCTGGCTCCCGCTCTGAGGCCTCAGCTGCTGAAAGTAGGTATCTGGTTTGTTTAGGTTCTATAATCGAAACTCTGTATCAACTCCAGCTCTGAGATCCCAGCCAGCTGAAAGCTGGTTTCTGGGGTTTTGTTTAGCTTCTATATTTGTTACAATGTTTCTTAAACTGCAGGCTCAGAGGCCGGCAAGGCAGGCGGGGAATGTTGGAGTCCTCTGTCACTGAAGCAAGCAAGCCTCATGTTAGTTTCAAGTTGCCTGGCTGCCGGCCGCCATCTTGGCTGGCAGTTAATTTCCATATCGTCCTGATTAGCCAATGGGAAGGGTAGCGGTCGTACGCTAATTACCATGTTTCTCTTTTATTAGGTAGGATATATATATATATATATATATATATATATATATATATATCTTGTCACATTTTAAGATATAAAGAAGTGATTTGAAAAAGTGATAATGCATCTGAAATATGAAGGTATATATTGATTACAAGGGAAAAGATTCCATTGTTTCTTAGATAAAGCCACTAATTAATTTAAAATATGAAAAACTAGCCCTGCTGGTTGGAGTGTCATCCTGTACACCAAAAGTTTGAGGGTTTGATTCCAAGTCAGGGCACATGTACAGGTTTCAGATTCAGTCTTCTCTAAAAAAAAATCAGTAAAAACATATCCTCAGGTGAGGATTAAAAATAAAATAGGCCCTAATCAGTTTGGCTCAGAGTGTTGGCCTGCAGACTCAAGGGTCCCAGGTTCAATTCTGGTCAAGGGCATGTACTTTGGCTATGGGCACATCCCCATTGGGGAGTGTGCAGGAGGCAGCTGATCGATGTTTCTCTCTCATCGATGTTTCTAACTCTCTATCCCTCTCCCTTCCTCTCTGTAAAAATCAATGAAATATATTTAAAAAATAAAATAAAATAAAATATGACAAACTATGCAATAGTAGACAAACTAACAATGTGAGTGATTATTTGCCGGGAGCTGGTCCATGCTTGCTGTTTCAAGGGACCTGGCATATATGGCATACTGTTCTTAATATGTTTGCTCACCTTCTTGGCACTATGTGTTTTAACCAAGGTCTCTGAAAAGGTTGTTTCCCCAGGTAGGGATTTTCCCCTGAAGTTAGGGAGGGAATAAAACCTCTTAACTAAGTGCCAGGCCGGTAATTAATCACTTTAACTATGAACAATCATGCTTAAGCTACATAATCTTTACTCCCTGGAATGGAGATAAGAAACGCCCTAACCTTTGTAATAGAGATTGATAGGATTGAATCAACTGGTATAAATACAGATGTAACAAGACAGCAAGAGACAGGGGAGAGACAGAACCTAGGCACAGAACCTACACAGAACGTTCTCTAGAGACAGAAGAACTTCGCTGGAGAGAACATGGCAAAAGATCCTGGACAGAAACTGGCGTCAGAACCTAGAGACAGAACCTAGCAAGAGAACATGGCAAAAGATCCGGGACTGAACCTGACTACAGAAATTGGCAAGAGAACCTGACTAGAACCTGGTGACTGAACCTGGCTGGAGAACATGGACAGAACCTGGCTGGAGAACCTGGAGAACCTGGCTGGAGAACCTAGCAAGAGACCATGGACACAGAACCTGGCTGGAGATCCTAAGCAGAACCTCTCTGGAGATCGAGACCAGAACCTGGCTGGAGATCCTGGCTAGGCTGCTGATCAACTGAACGCTGTCTCCGTGTCCTTCCTTCTTCGCCGACTCCGTCTACACCTTTGGGGACCCCTGGACCTGCTGGGGTTGGACCCCGGCAATTATTAGTACAAAAGTGGAAAGAAATCCAAAAGAAGTAATTCTCCACCAAGCAAAGACCATGTTTGAGAAGAACTGGGAGTGGGGGAGATGTGAAATACAACTTTACAAAGAGCCTCAGTTAATAAAATTTTTATTATAAGTAAAAAAAAAAAAAAAAAAACTCATGTAATAATAAAGCTTTGTTGTTTGCTTACGTTACATTTATAGGAAATGAAAAGTCAAAGAAATGTTATTTTTTCTAATTGATGACAGTGGATGTAGAGAAATTTCCAATACTTGAAATTCTTAAAATTTAAAGAGATTATCCATTTCTCAGTCATTGCTTCAGCTGCAGATGAAGCAGCAACCGTGACAATCAGGTGGGGACCACAGGATGAACTGGGCACCTGCACCAGGCGTTTGCCTCACACTCAACACTGTGGTGCCAGGTGCTGTGCCAAAGGTCGCTGGATGGCGAATGCAGGCGATGCTCCCAACAACATGAGGAATATGGAGAGTGCACCCAGTGATGTGAAGGGTACAGAGAGTGCTCCCAGTGATGTGAGGAGTATGGAGAGTGCTCCTGGCGACATGAGGATTAAGGAGTGTGCTCCCAGCAACAGGAACAGTAGGGAGAGGGCTCCAGAGACATGAAGGGTAAGAAGAGTGATCCCAGTGACAGGAAGAGAATGGAGAGTGCTCCCAGCGACAAGAAGAGAATGGAGAGTGCTCCCAGTGACAGGAGGAGTAGGTAGAGTGCTCCCAGCGACAGGAAGAGTAGGTAGAGTGCTCCCAGCGACAGGAAGAAAATGGAGAGTGCTCCCAGTGACAGGAGGAGTAGGTAGAGTGCTCCCAGCGACAGGAAGAGTAGGTAGAGTGCTCCCAGCGACAGGAAGAAAATGGAGAGTGCTCCCAGCAACAGGAAGAGTAGGTAGAGTGCTCCCAGCGACAGGAAGAGTGCAGAGAGTGCTCCCAGTGTTGTGAGAAGTATGGAGAGTGCTCCCAGCGACAGAAAGAGTGCAGAGAGTGCTCCCAGCGACAGGAAGAGTACAGAGAATGCTTCCAGTGTTGTGAGAAGTATGGAGAGTGCTCCCATGAGCATTAGGTTGTTTCCTGCACCGTATGGTGACAGTGAAGATGTATTGGATGTCTTGCTCTATACAACAAAGGAAGCAGCTCTCCAAAGGAGATTACCTTTTTTTTTTTTTTTTTTTTAATGATCCCTTCACTTCTTAATGATGTTGAATAACTTTTACATTTAATTATTTAAAAATTCTGCATTGACTGGAATATTGGGGAAAATGCAACTGATGTTTCATACATAGTTAAAGATGTTAAATGGGCTCTTCCTAAACAGTAAGGGAGTGAGATCAACCTTACAGAGTCAAGAGGTTAACCAGGAAATTCATTAATAACTGTAGGTTGTTGTTATTATAATTATAATAATAATTATTATTATTTTGCTATTTCAGATGCAATTTTATTGAACTTCTATTTAATAAAATTTGGCAGAGAGGCAATGATTTAAAAGAAGAACAAAAACATGTTTTGTTTCTGTACATACTAATAGTATAGCATTTAGAAAACTAGAGGAAGAAAAAAATGCTGGTAGTTCCATTATTCAGAGAAAGCTGCTGTTCAGATGAGTAACTATAGGTTATTGTGGAATCATGTGCATTGAGAATGACATAGGGACACACAGGTTCTGATTTAGAAACATTGCTCACAATCTGATACTATTTAATATGTACAAAGAACTCACTTAAAGATCTCTATCAACTTAATATACCAGGCCAGGTTACTAATTCATATAAAATCACCAAAGAACATGATAAACATTTGTAGGAAGTTAAATAAGTTAAAAATAAAAGTGACACTGAGACTACAATATCTTTCAATTGCACCGTTAGGAAAGATGCTGCATTGGGATTTCCCCACCCACCCATTTGGAAAGAAATAAAATTCCTTCTTTAGCTCCAGTTCCAACCCTGCGTTTTGCTGAGAGGATTTCAGTGCAGTGGGCGCAGCAAACCGCATTTCTAAGGGGAGACGTAAGATGCCCTTCAGCAGGCAGAGCCATCTACCCCCTTCCCAGAAGCACGGGAAGCCGGGCTCGGGGTCAGCACTGCAGCGAGCTTTGCACGGTGGTGCGTCCTGTAAGTCATGCACGTGTAATGAGCACCCCACGTTGTGGAAAGTGCATGACGGACCCGTTCAGGGGTTGACCTCTGATTGGCCTCCTGGCTCTACCTCATCATCGCTTCATGTCCTCCTGGCTCACTCTTTCTTCTGCTCTTACTTGCTTTTACCAGCTGAGGGCTATGGTCCCAGCATGCGGTCCAACAGGGGGAAAGGCCTGGAATAAGCCCTCAGAGCGCAGGGTCGGGATTTGAACTGGCTCTGCAGATAGGCCCGGGCGTGTGTCTGAATGTCACACTGTCTGTCCTTTTCCCTGTCATCAGCCTGGAAGTTGCCTGGGCTTCTTACCCCACTTCAGTTAAGAGTATTTCCCTTTTTGCTTTATTATACACAACTGATCCTGGAATGGCTTCTCCTAACATTAGATTTTATCTAATCTCTACCTGTCCTTCTGGGTTTTCATTACCCAGGTCTCTTGTTTGGGTAGCCTCGAGGGTCTTCTCTTAAATCCAAGCACATTCATATAAATAAGAGAGAGCGTGTGTCTGCTTTATTCTGTATGTCCTCCAGGAAAGCCGTGTCTGAGCACTGCTTATTGAAATGCTTGCTGTATAATTATATCTCTCTCCTATCTAGTCACAGATTGATCATGAGAATTTGACATTTTATTGGTTAAATGCTATTAAATATTATCAGACTCATACAGTTCCACCCAATACTGTGGAGGCATTATGTTGATATATTTTGGTGGTTTTGTGTTTGCAGAGTTAGAGAGTCCCAAGTGCACCCTCAGTTTCAGTAATTCACTGGGACGCAGACCTCACTGAAAGCCATCCACTCACCATTACAATTTATTACAGCAAAAGCAGGCAAATTAGCATCCGCCCAGGACGGCGCGTGGGGAGGGAGCAGGAGAGCTCCGCTGGGCAGCTTCCAGTTCCTCCCCGGGAGCCCAGGACGCCTCCCCCCTCCCCCCCCCCCCCCCCCCCCGCCCCACGCACTGGTGTGAGGCTAGACATGCAGGATTACCAGCCAGGAAGCTGGCCCCCAACCATACATTATTTTGTGAAAATCGGGTGCGGCGCCAAGCCTCCAGGCAAAGACACCCTCCCAGGCAGGAAGGCCAGGGCTCAGAGATTCCTTTCCAGCAGCTGAGGGCAGAGGCCAGACCTTCATAGGCAAGTGAGTCCTTTGCCACACCACAGAGCATGTAGATCTCACTGCCTGGTGATCATACGGGGACATCACAACGCATTTGTTGTAAAGGGAGCCTTGGTCTGCGAGGACTGCAACCTGCTCGGTGCCAGGCTGCAGGGGCCGAGGGCTGCAGACAGGCCGGGTGAGGGGCTTCTCTTCTGATCTCTATTACGTCACTCGAGTTCTTGCTTCCAAGACGGCTGTATATCTCCTCCACGCATATCTTAGCCTCCCCTGAAATGGAGACAGTGAGTAAGGTGGTCTCTTCTCCACAGGACGGAAGTGGCCATGGCGCTCAGGGCATCAGCGCTCCCACTAGTCAGGGTCTCGGAGTCTGACTGAGGAAACACGGTGACACACAGACTGGCACACATGTACTCTCTGTGCTCACAGTTTAATTGTTTTCTTCATCTGAAAAGTAAAAGCCAATGCTTTCCTTTAAATCCTTGTCTGAAAGAGCAATTGTTTTCTGTGTAGATATCCTAATATTCAGGGTGATAGCAGGAAAACATGGAAGAATATTAGTCATCACCACTTAGATAGTTAGAATCAACGGGACCTGTTGCTCCAAACCTACTGAATCTGTAGCACCTTGTTTCCGCTACCAAAAGCCATGAATTTTGCCTAACATTTCCAAACCGCAGCAATCCTAAGCATTACAAAGATGTAGTGCTTTAGGCAGCCAGAATCTAGCAGCAAGTCTTTGCCCAGAGATGCGATCCCTAGGTAACGCCAGTGCCATCGACCTCGGCTGACCTTGTGTGTGGGGCGCGGCTACAGTGTTTGGACAGGTTCAAGCCTCGGACTAATGAGAGGGCACAGTCCTCTCGCGGCCACGTGCAAGTCCCAGCTGGAGGGCAGAGCCTTCCCAGCACAATGATAGCCAACAGCTATAGTGTAAGCTTGAACCTGTGGTCGGAACACGTGGCCCCACATGCCTAGTGATAGAGTTCAGGTGCATGTAGTGGAGTGGGATTGAAACTAATGAGAATGTTGTAAACAACTTGATCACGCCCCTCGTGGCATCTGCTATAAAATTAAGACAGCTTGTGGGCGTGGGCACTGTCTCCTCATCAGGGAGGCAGCGTCCCACCGAGACCCAGCTTTCATTCTCTTGTCTGTCTTTTCTTAATCCTTTCATCACCCCCACTCAGGATCACCCTTGGCTGTGCTGGCGCGGCACACTTGTGTGAGAACCATGGTCCGGTGATGCACCAGTCCGATTCTTATCTCCCTCCACGGTCTTCATTAGCAAGCACTTTTCTAATTTGTTCTAAGTCTCAGTCTGAAACCCAAACAACAAGAAAACAATATTAAGTTGATCTACTCAGGTCTCTTGCCTTCCACACTGAAATTACTGTTATATTGTTTTATTTTATGTTATTTGTTAAGTATATGATGGTCATTATTACTTCTTACTTCTTGAGGGAGGCCTGTAATACTATGAATTTTCCTCTTAGGACTGTGTCCCATAGATTTTGGGTTCTTGAATTCTCATTTTCATTTGTTTCAATATATTTTTTTCCCCTTGACCTCATTGTTAATCCCTTCATTCTTTGGCAATTTGTTATTTACCTTTATGAGTTATTGTGTATTTCAGTTTTTTTCTTGCAACTGATTTCTAGTTTCAAACCATTATGGTCAGAGAAGATACTTGACATGATTTCAATCTTCTTAAATGTATTGGGTCTTGTTTTGTGTCCTAATATATGGTCTATCTTAGAATATGTTACGTGTGCACTTGAATAGAATGTACATTGGAATGAAATTCTCTGAAGATATCAATTAAATCCATCTGATCTAATGTGTCATTTAAGGCAGCTATTTTCTTGTGTTTTGTTTTTTTTTTTTCTGGAAGAACTATCCATGGATGTCAATGGGGTGTTAAAATCTCCTCTTATTACTTTACTACTATTGATCTCTGCCTTATTTCCATCAAGATTTACTTTAAATATTTAGGTGCATAAATATTTACAAGGGTTATATCCTCTTGTTGGATTGATGCCTTTATCATTATGTAGTGCCCTTTTTTGTTTCTAATTATAGCCTTTGTTTTAAAGTCTCTGTCTTATATAAGTTTTGCTACCCCAGCTTTTTAAAATTTATATCAATTTGCATTAAATCTATTTTCCATGCCTTTACTTTTAGTCTGTGTGTATCTTTTGTTCTGAAGTGGGTCTTTTGTAGACAGCATGTATATCGTGTTGTTTTTTGTTGTTGGTTTTTTATTATCCTTTCAGCCACCCAATGTCTTTCGATTGGAGCACTTAAGCCATTTACATTTAGAGTAATTATTGATAGGTATGTATTTATTGCCATTTTATTGTTTATAACTATGTTCCTCTGCCGTTTTTCTCTTTTCTTAAAAGAGATCCTTTAACAATTCTTGTAATATAGGTTTGTTGGTAGCGATCTCCTTTAGCTTTTTCTTGTCTGGGGAGCTCTTTATTTCTTCCTTCAATTTTGAATAATACCTTTCTGTATAAAGTAGTCTTGGTTGTAGGTTCTTGCTTTTCATCACTTTGAATATTTCATGCCGATCCTTTCTGGCCTAAAATGTTTCTGTTGACAAATCAACTGACAGTCTTATGGGAGCTCCCTTGTAGGTAACTAATTGTCCTTCTCTTGCTGCTTTTAAGATTCTCTCTTTGTCTTTTACCTTTGCCATTTTAATTATGATGTGTATTGGTATGGGCCTCTTTGGTTTCATCTTGTTTGGGACTCTCTGTGCTTCCTGGATGTGTGTTATTTTTCTTCCCCAGTTAGGGAAGTTTGGTCATTATTACTTCTTCTTTTTTTAAGTATTCCCATTTTATTTTATTTTTTAAATATATTTTGTTAATTTTTTTTACAGAGAGGAGGGGAGAGGGATAGAGAGTTAGAAACATCGATGATGAGAGAAACATTGATCAGCTGCTTCCTGCACACCTCCTACTGGGGATGTGCCCACAACCAAGGTACATGCCCTTGACCGGAATCGAACCTGGGACTTTTCAATCTGCAGGCTGACGCTCTATCCACTGAGCCAAACCGGTTAGGGCCATTATTACTTCTTGATCCCTCATTCTCTCTCTTCTCCTTCTGATACTTCTATGATATAGATATGCTTCATGTTGTCCCAAAAGTTCCTTAAACTATTCTCATTTTTTTAAATCCTCACCTGAAGATATTTTTCCATTGATTTTTAGAGAGAGTGAAAGAGAGAGGGAAAGACAGAGAGAAATGCATTGATTGGTTGCCTCCTGCATGAGGCCTGACCAGGGTCCATGCCAGGGAGGAGACTGCAACCGAGGTACGTGCCCTTGACTGGAATCAAACCTGGATCCCTTTGGTCCACAGTCCGACACTCTATCCACTGAGCCAAACTGGCTAGGGTGAAACTATCCTCATTTTTTAAATATTCTTTTCTTCTTTTTGCTGCTCTGATTGGGTGTTTTATCCTACATTATCTTCCAAATTGCTGATTCAATCCTCTTCTTCATTTAACCTACTGTTTATTCCTTCTAGTGTACTCTTTAATTCAGCTATTGTATTCTTCATTTCTGAATGTTTCTTTTTTGTGGTTTCGATGTCACTTTTCGTGCTGTTAAAGTTCTCGCTAAGTTCTTTGAGCATCCTTACAATCATGGTTTTTGAAATCTGTATCTGGTAAATTTCTTGCCTCCAATTTCATTTAGATCTCTTTTATGGAGATTTCTTTTGTTCTTTCACTTGGGCCATGATTCTTTGTGTCCCCTTTGGGCTGCCTCTTTGTGTTTGTTTCTATACATTAGATAGATTTTCTATGTCTCTCAGTCTTGGTAGGGTGGCCTTACATAGTAGGTGTTTTGTGAGACTCTGTGGTGCAGTCTCCTTGAGCTTCTGAATTGGGTGCTCCAGGAAAGTCCCTTGTGTGGGTTATGCGAACCCCCTGCTGTAATTGAGTCTTGATTGCAATTGACCTGTTTGTGCATGGGGTCAACCCTCAGGCTAGCTGACTATGTGGATCAACCCTGACTATGGTGCAGTGTTGACCACAAAAAGTGGAGCTTGCCTCAGCAGATGTTAGTGCCTGGCAAGATCTCCCTTTGGAAATGCTGCTTGTGCAGCTAACTGGATGCTGCTCTGATGTCTGAACCTGGAAACTGGGTGTGTTTGTTCTGGGCCTCTTGAGAGGACTCTGCTGAGGCCAATGTCAGAAGCTATCTGTACAACCCACTTGGAGCTACCAAGAGATCCACAGTGTGTGGCTGCCTTTGCTGGGATTAGCACCAAGGCTGACTTCCAGCCTTGAAGGACTGGAAGGACTTGTCCTCATAGGACCAGCAATGAGCCCAAAGGCAGGTCAGCAAAGGCCCAAGGTCCTTCTCAGCCTGACTCTCCGCCTGACAGCTGCCTGTTAAGCTCAGTCACTAAAAGAGATTTTGATGGCACTTGAGTTGCATGAGGTAGATTCTCAGTGAGTCACTAGGTAGGAAAGAGGAACAATAGCACAGTGAAGAAATCATTCCAAAAAAAAAGTGACCACATCACATGTGCCGGAAATATTTGTTAAAATGAGAACTGAGCAGTAGCCATTGGTGTAAGCTATTACAACAAAACCCTCTTTTGATATCCAATGCTAGTTCTCTCCTACACTTGCTTTGTCATCTGTCTGGGGGAATATCATCATTTCCATGGCCTGAATCTGTCTACAGACCAGTGAACCTGAAGACTGACTGATCTTCAGGTTCAGCTTCTCTTCAACTTGAGCACACAGGCCTGGATTTTCTGTCAAGTCTTCAAACTTAGCACAGCCAGAATTCTATTATCCTCGCTGCTCCCTCACCATTTATGTTCTCTAATTCTTGATGTCATTTCACAAGATGACCTTCTCTCTTCCATGGAGAGAAACTTCACTGTCACTCTCAGTCCCTCTCTTGACTTTCCTCCCAGTCCCAGCAGTTATTTATCAGATCCTCTCCATTCTGTCTCATCAAATGTGGCGGGACTGTAATGCTCTAAAACCTACAGTATGTCTTGCTGATATTCTTACAATAGACTCCTAAATACTTTCTTTATCATCATTCCTTCTCTAGTTTATCCAATACATTGATAAGTGTTGTATTGATTAACTTAAATAGAGCTTAAAACCTGATGGATTTATAGTTAAAATCTCTAGGACAAATATTAACTATGAAAATGGTATATCTGAACAATTAAATAACATTTTGTAAATGGTAATGTTTTAAATTTTTAGCTGGTTTTGCAAGGTGCTTCATGATCCAGCTCATGTTACCTTTAATGCTATGTCCAGCTTCACCATCTCTTTTTTACCACATGTTCCTGGTCCTGAATAAATTATCCTATATAATAAAAGCCTAATATGCTAAGTGTCCAACCATTCGTTCAACCATTCGACCAGTCACTATAATGTGCACTGACCACAAGGGGGCAGACAATTCAACCGGTAGTTTAGCTTTCTGCTGGGGTCCGGCCGATCGGGAGTGGGAGAGATGGGCCAGACATGCCCTGGGGCCCTGATCATGCACTGGTGGGGTCCCTCGGCCTGGCCTGTGCCCTCTCAAAATCCAGGACCTCTTGGGGGATGTCAGAGAGCCAGTTTCGGCCCAATCCATGCAGGCCAGGCCGAGGGACCCCACCGGTGCATGAATCCGTACACCAGGCCTCTAGTGGAAAAATAAAGGGTAATTTTCATTGTGCTCCTTTGTCTGAAAGTCACTCAGTCTTTCTTTAATTGCTTGGTAAACTGCTTCTATTCCTTGTAGACTCAATTGAAACTCAGTTGCCTTTCCCCAGTGCCACTAATCAATTAAATACCCTGGCCTTGTTGCTATGACAACACTTCACCTTGACCACATCCTCTTAAGAAGTCGCTCCTTAACACATTTATGTACCTCATCTGGTCCTCAGCGAATGACAGAAATTTTGTGTTATCCATCTTTGTTTCCCAGTGAAGGCCACAAATACTCAATCTGTGTTTTTTCAGCCAGTGGGATGTCAGTGACTAATTTATCATGTTGACTAATGAATAATAGCTACCAAGGCTACATTCCAAACCCAGAACACACAGTAACTAATATCTATGGGAGCAAAGTCTAGGCACCGCCTTTCCACAAGCTACAATCCATTGCTGCCTGACAACCACTCACAAAAACAGAAACAGCCAAGGGCAAGGAGCCGTGCACTGCCTCGCAGCTCTATTTTGTCTGTCTTCTCAATAAATCCCAGGTCTGCCTGGTATTTCACTCCATACTCTCCTGAAAGAAATGATGGGTCTATGGGTACTTTTTTTCATTTTGACCCCTTTCACACTCCTTCGGGAAATCTTTCAAGGAGATGAAAACATTGTGCAGGGCTGTTATCCAGACAATTGTTAGACTTTGACTCTAGATAGAAATTGGTCTTGAGAAAGTCAGCATGAGCTTCACATGGATTCCCACTAATTACTATTAGTGTAAAGTGTGTTTCCTAATATCACAGTAGAAGCAAAGGAGATAGAAATGCAACGCTGGTCCTCTAATGACATCAATCTCTCAAATAGCAGTATGTTTTCATGGGCTAAGACTGCATATATAGCAATGAAAATAGGGAAAAGTACATGCACATTTATGGTGATGGTATTGGTTATGTTTACATTGATCCATGGCTGAGCTAGAACATACATTTCTGGGGGACCATGTGAAGTCCTATATTAGAATATAGAGGCCATAAGAAACATGGAGAGGTAAAGAAAGATGCATGGTCACCATGCAGATTTTAACAATTTTTTTTTTTTAAATATATTCCATCGACCTTTTACAGAGAGAAAGGGAGAGAGACAGAGAGTCATCGATGAGAGCAAAACATCTACCAGCCACCTCCTGCACATCCCCCACTGGGGATGTGTCCGCAACCCAGGCACATGCCCTTGACCGGAATCGAACCCGGGACCCCCCAGTCCACAGGCCGACGCTCTATCCACTGAGCCAAACCAGCTTGGGCGATTTTAACAATTTATGCATGGGTTTTAGCAAAGAAATATATGCATGGGTTTTAGATATGCTCTAACATTTCCTGAAGTGTTATCTTCAGGAAAAGATAAAGTAATTATCTCGGTCCACTCCATAAAATAACCTGTGGAAAACAGTAATATTCAACTAAAATATGTTTACTTTAATTTAGGGTATTATTAATTAAATCTTTGGTTAAATCTTTGAAGCAAATATGAGTTGTGTAATCTACTATAAACCAGGCATTGAGAAAATAGCAAAAGCAGAACAGAAAAGTATATTCCTGCTTTTATTGTTGTGACATTTTGGTACGATAATATAGACAAATCAATATGTAAATATCTCTCCATATAAAAGCCTAAGCAACCATTACAATGGAACGACCAGTCGCTATGACATGCACTGACCACCAGGGGGAAGACACTCAACACAGGAGCTGCCCCCTGGTGGTCAGTGTGCTCCCACAATGCCTCTCCCGCCTCCAACGCAGTGCTAGGGAGCGAGCAGCAAGGGGCTAGGAGCGCCGAGTGCCGAGCGCCAAGCCCAGCTCAGGCTCCTCCCCGGCAGCCTGCCGCTTTGAGCACTGCTACATCCCCAGAGGGGTCCCAGATTGCAAGAGGGCACAGTCCAGGCTGAGGGACCCCCAACTGGTGCACAAATCTGTGCACTGGGCCTCTAGTATAATATATTAGAGGACGGTAAGTGCTGTGAAGAACAGTAAATATTAACCTGCCTATGGCAGGATGGCAGATTCAGAAAACTGAAGTTCGTTATAACACTGTGCTGGTGCCATGGCGGGGAGGTGGGAGGGAAGAGGGCCCAGTGCAAAGGAAAACACACCTGCCTGTCAGAGTGGTCTACAGGGGAGACCAGGTATCTGAAGCACCGAGGGCCCACACAATTTATCTGGAGAGGAAAGGGCACTGTGAGAGCCATACCAAAGCAGGAAGAAGTATGTAGGCAGGGACTGGCACCCAGCCTGAGCCTTGTTATGTTTGCTTACCCGGTGAAATATTCAGTTGGTCTTGCCCCATTTGCAAATGCCTCAAGAGGTAAGCATTGGGAGGAAACCTGGCATAGAGCCATGTATTTGGGACCGGCACTGAAGGCAGAGGGCAGGATGAACTACCTCCCAGGGACAGCGTGAGGTGTGAGAAGAGGAGGAGCTAACCAGTCCTTGCGAAGAGACCGGTAAAGGGCCACAGAGATGAGAAGGAAACCGGACAAGGATTTTACAAGAGGGGGTTGTTAGCGTTGTCTCAGGCTTCTTGGAGGTTAAGAAACAGACTGAGAAACATCCATGGCCTTTACCCAGAAGAGGTCTTGGTCGACCTTGAGAAATATCTGTTTGCCTGAGAAGTAGACATTGGAAAACGGAGCAAGTTGTGCATGAAGCGGAAGAACATGGTGAGCGAAGTGGCCACAGGATCACGAAGTGGCCACAGGACCAGGGATGGGACCACGTGGCACCTGGTGCTCCGTTTGGCCTGCCGGACCTGAAGGGTGTCGGTCCTCTCTAATGATCAACTTTAGAGCAAAGCAAGGACCGTGAACGACCTCGGCCAGCCACCCTGGGTGAAACTGCCTCCGCTCCTGCAGTGGGCGAGCCGTGCGTGGCACTAATGCCAACACGCGGCCTGGCAACCCGGGCTTGCAGTCAATCCGCTCACACTATCTCTGTCACAAATCTTAGCAAAAAGGAAAATGACCTCATGATGACCAGCTGTTCAATGTCTAATCTAAGTATAATTGTTAAAAACAAGTAATTTAAATAAGTGTCAGATAAAAGTTATACTGTTTATACTATAAACATGTGTCCACAAAATACACATTTTTAAAATACTGTGTTTAAAACGAATCTACTACAGGATGCTGGCACATGGCAGGTAGCTCCCCAGTGCCTACTTCCTGGTTTTCACTGGAAAGCAAAAGGTACTAATAAATTTATAATCAACATGTAAAAAATGAAACTAGAGCAAAGGCTAACAACTTTGCATACAAAGCAGCAAACTGGCAATGGGAGAAATTTCTTTTTCAACAGTGTGCAAGGGATATAGGAAGTGTATTTGTTAAAGAAAAAGTGAGTAATGTCTAAAACAAAATGACTGTTTAATCTAGAATCAGAAAATAAGACAAAACCTAAATAGATATAGAAAGTTGCTCAAGGTTTATGGAAAATTAATTTTGTGTTATGAGGTTAAATCTACCTACAGTTTTACAGATTTATTTATTAAAGCGGTGTGTGTGTTTTTTTTAATGTGAGCTCAGAAATGTACTGATGGAAACTAGAGTTTAATTTGTACTCTGTTAAAATGACAAATTTCTTAGATTATTTGTCTGTTCTTAGTAAAAGATTATAAAAGTTGTGGGTTTTTTTTTTTTTTACATTTAATATAATCTGCCTCAGAAACAGATTGAGTTTTATCAAAATATTTTCTTTGCTTCATATTTTCTTTACCAGGTCTTTGATTATTTAGAAAAACACAGTATTTTCACTATTAAAAGAGCTATGTTTTTATAATTGTATTTGCCTTTAAAATCTTTCCGTTGTCCCTTTAGTTTAATGGCTAACCAAGTATTCTTTCACAGTGACCTGTGATCCTGTTTGATCAACTGCTGTGAACTCTTTGACGTTGTTACATGCTTCTGCAAATCAGTTTCCAAACAAAATCTACTTGACCTTGAACTAACGCTGTGGTTTTATAGCGGTGCCCTGGAAGATATCAAAAGATTTGCTCTCTTTTCTTACAAATAGAGAAATGTTAATTTATTTAGGTTAATTTAATATATTAAATCGCATGGGTAACATTGCCAAAAAATAATGTTTACCCTTCTTAGAGTAAACTTAATTGGGTATATATCATTAAAATAATTATTCAGAAATTATATGAAATTGTGCAATCTGAGAGGGAGAAGCCAATAGCCATGATCTGAGCTTCCCTCCCCAGTGTAACCCTTTGCCCACTGTCCCCCTGCATTCTCTCTCCTGCCGCACCTGCTCAGGAAAGAGAGGCCTGGACCATGCTCTGACAAGAGATTGGTGGGCAAAAAGCAGGTACGTCACAGCCTAGGGAGGGGAATGAAAATAAAGGCAGCCCACACTTACTGATAAAAAAAAGAGGAAATTACATGAAATTCTTAAAAATCTGATACATCCCGCCCTGGCTGGTGTGCTCAGTTGGTTGGAGTGTTGTCCCACACACCAGGAGGTGGTGGGTTTGATTCCTGGTCAGGGCACATACCCAGGTGTAGGTTCAATCCCTGGTTGGGGTGCATGCAGGAGGCAACTAATCGATGTTTCTCTCTACCCCTCTCTCTCTTCCCTTTTGTCTCTAAAAAAGCCCCAAAACAAAACAAAATAAAATAAAATAGATACATCTTGACATAATGTTCCCAGTCATAATTCCAACTATTTTCTTAAAATGTTGCATATTACAGAAATAACCAAATTTACTTATCAGTTGCACCATTCGTGTGTGTGTGGGGGGGGGGGAGAGGGGGGCGGACTCTGACCAGATCTCCAGCCGTGGCTCTTTCCAGATTGTGTCATTCCCAGCAGTTATTGTCTCCCTCTCCCTTCTTCTCTGAAAGCCTCTGCGACCGCCGGAGGCAGAGATGCCTCATCTTCAAGGGGCTGGGCGGAGTGGCCCTGGGCCACAGGCTGCTGGTGGGCGGGGATCATGCTGCTCACCTGGGTGAGACTTTCTTTTTTTTTAAAAATATATTTAATTGATTTTTTACAGAGAGGAAGAGAGAGGGATAGAGAGTTAGAAACGTAGATGAGAGAGAAACATCGACCAGCTGCCTCCTGCACACCTCCTACTGGGGATGTGCCCACAACCAAGGTACATGCCCTTGACTGGAATCGAACCCGGGGCCCTTCAGTCCGCAGGCTGACGCTCTATCCACTGAGCCAAACTGGTTAGGGCTGGGTGAGACTTTCTAACACTGAAGGCCTGCGGCCTGCGAAGCCGCGAACCCATGACAAAGCAGCACCAGAATTCATCGCAGCCGCTGAATGGACTGGTGCAGAGTATTATAATTTTTATATTTTATGTTAAACATTTCTGGTTCTTTAATGTTCTGTTTTCCAGAGTCAAAGAATCCCATTTTCTCTTCCCTGTTAAGCTACCTATAACTTACAACAATTGGGTAAGTAAAATTTTGTAAACAAAAGTTAAAATCCCTTCAAAATTGAGAAACTCTTATTAAGTAGAGTTATTTTTATGGCAATATATGTATTTGTATAATTTCAATAAGAATGTGCTGTCCTGGTAATAGGACACAGTTAAACAAGTCCTTAGCTTGGCTGTTAGGCTAAGTGACTGTAAAGTTCTATCTTATATTCCTTACTAGAGGCCCGTTGCATGAAGAGATTCGTGCAATAGGCCTTCCCTTCCCCTGGCTGCCTGCACTGGTTTTCCTCTGGCAGCCGGGACGCAGGCTTTCGCTCCGGCCAGAGCAGCCTTCGGTCTTCGCTCCACTGCTTTGAGCCTACGAATGCAAATTAACAGCCATCTTTCTTGGTGGTTAATTTGCATATCTCACTGATTAGCCAATGGGAGGTGTAGCGAAGGTATGGTCAATTACCATGTTTGTCTATTATTAGATAGGAGGATGACCAGACAATTAAAAAACCACCAACAAAGGTTGACTTGATGGAGCCAATAAAACCTCGTGGGTATTGCCCTGCTTTGACTGAAATGCCATATTTCAGAATACACATAGAGTCACTATTCATACTACATTTATGTAAATAGCCAAGCCAAGTTTAGTAAGACCAGACTTATTTCACAAACAAATTAATTTTACTGCAAATATCTTTGATAACAATGGGATAACGACAAAAATTTGTTCCAATAGAAAGCTATAGTGTATCCATTACATTCTAGCCCTGCTTACTGTCTTTAAGCTTTTCTTATCTACTTTAAGCCACAGAGGAGTCACCACAACAGACACTGTGGGGCCGGCTGTCGTGCCTGCTGCTGTAGGAGCCACTCAGGAAAGCTCAGCTGCGCACCAAGGGCATCATCAGAGCAGTAGCTCTGCAAACCGGGAAGCCATCAGCCCGACTGCCACCCTCATCCACCTGCTAAAGACGCTCTTGCCTCAAAGCTGGACCTTTTCTCAACAGGCTGCTCTCCCAACTAGGAAAGGAAATTTATAATTTGCTTAAATTAATAACCTTTGCTTCTCTTTTGTTGCTATAGCAATGCCTTTTGTTAAACTTCCTGCTTGCTCAAATCACATAGAGACCTAATTTAGGTGTAAGCGCACCTGTAGCATTGCCTCCTACAATAAAACATCAGGGTATTCCTCCTGTCCTAAGGAATCATGAGGACATGTGATTGCTAACACGTCATGTGCCTATGTAAATAACTGAGAGAAATGGACACCCAGTTACACATTGTCCCCACAAATGTGTACATTGACTTAGAAAGATAAGACCTGAATATGATTATAACCAGTTGGATTTATTTAATTGGTTAAATCTTGGCTCCTGGGAATTTCTGCTCAGGGGAAGTTTTTAATCCTTGGCGATTCTACTTCCAGTCATCATAATAACCTCTCTTTTGCTCTGTATCCTTTTGACAGCCAGTCACATACCAAGTTATATCCATCAGGACTAGACACCTGGAAGAACTCAGTGATCTGAGTACCGGGTCCAGTAACTGCTGGGAACAGTGGCTGCGTGACCCTCGGCCCTGGTCCTGTCAACTCGACCACTGGGAGCAGTGACTGTGATTCTCGGCCTGGCCACAGCTACAGCGGTGACAGTAACACTGTGCTACTTGGCCACACTCGCAGCTTGCTGAGAGAATTACCAAAAAGGGAGATTGTTAAAATAAAATGCATAATTGAGACCGGGCTTGAGAATTACCTGAACAGATAAAACCAGGTAAGCTACCTAAGCAAAGCTAAATCTAGCTTATTTTATACAAGAGTATAAGCAAAACTTAATTTAGGTTATTTTTTGTAAATGCCTCTGATAATTATAAAAATAACTTAGGCACTCTTCCTAAAAATGGTAGAATGCGATGATCACTTTTACCCAACCCCTTACTAACACTATTTTCTTATTGGTGGTTTAATGTTGCTGTTGCTGGACTTGGACACACACCTGAGCGGGCAGCCTCTGTACGGGGCTTGTGCTTGTGGTGTTGGCAACCCCAGGCTTCCGGGGCAGCTTCTGTGGGTGAAGCGAGAGGCTGCATTCGTTACTGCTCAGAGTCCATGCGGATGTCACTGCTCTACTACAGCCTGACGGCAACAATACAAAGCCGTTCACCATTTAAAACAAATTCTCCCAGAGAATTCAAGAGAAGGCAGGAGAGTGAGTGTGTGTATGAGTGTGTGTATGTGTGGGAGTGTGTGTATGTGTGGGAGTGTGTGTATGTGTGGGAGTGTGTGTATGTGTGGGAGTGCGTGTATGTGTGTATCTGTTTGAGTGTTTGTATATGTGTGTGAGTGTTTGTGTCTGTGTGAGTTTTAGGGAGACTAAAAGTAGGAGGAATAGAGAAAAAGCAAATCAAAATGTAGAGACACTACCCATCGAAATATAATTTAAAGTAAAATGAAGTAACAAAACAAGTTAATGGGAAACATTCCCAGTTACATAATTCGATTTATTTATGTCTATTTAAGATTATATTAAGGCATAATGCAAAATATAATTATTGACTCACACAAACTTCTTAAAATAATTACATGGATCTTTGCCATGACAAAAAGTCATGTATAACAATTTGCTTTGCTCTGATAACATAAAAAAAGCAGTTTCTAGAATGCATGAAGGTAATACTTAATCCTATAATTTCTCCTTCAAAATTTATACTGCTTCTGCATTCTAAATGCTCAACACATATATTTAAACTAGAGGCCCGATGCACAAAATTCATGCAAGAGTAAGCCTTCACAGCCCTGGGCCCTTGCAGCCCTGGCTTCGTTGGGAAGGTCGTCTGGAAGGTCATCAGGACAGTCGTTCTGCTGTTCGGCCGTTCAGTCAATTTGCATATTATGCTTTCATTATAATAGATAATTAAAATTTTATCACAGGTATTTGTGACAGAGAAAGGTATTGATATCATAGAAAACTTCAGGATATAGAACTTTATAGACTAACCATATTTTAATGGTTTAAGCAGTGGTTCTCAACCTTCCTAATGTCGTGACCCTTTAATACAGTTCTTCATGTTGTGGTGACCCCCAATTTCATTGTTACAAGTTGAACATAATTAAAGCACAGTGATTAATCACAAAAACAATATGTAATTATATATGTGTTTTCCAATGGTCTTAGGCAACCCCTGTGAAAGGGTCATTCGACCCCCAAAGGGATCGCGACCCACAGGTTGAGAACCGCTGCTCTAGAGCGTAAACTTCTGCAGTGTGCATGGTGGTCTTATTTGATGGGACACATGCGGCTAGGGACCAGTGGAAGCACCCAGACTTTTCTGACTGACGGATGGCAGGGGCCCCGTAGGCATGCCCTGATGAGCAGCACCTGGCGTCACCCCTTCCCATGGAAGTCACAGAGGAGTGGCTGCCGGCAGGGGCTGCATTGACCTGGAGGTCATTTCAGAACACATGCGGGCCAACTCCCGGGCGTTTCATCCCCACCGGGGCCTGCGGGAGAGGGGTCTGTGCTTGGAAAAGCTCCGGGGTGAGCCCTCGCCTGCTCCTCTGCTGTCTTTGAGAGCAGGCGGCCGACATCACCTGCACACTCAGACCTGGAAGGGACTCCAGGGGCCCCTCAGTGCTCCCCAAATTGGCGAAAAGGAAGAATGTCCACATCCAAATTCCCAGGCCTGCCCTGGAGGCTGTGATGAGGGATTGGGAAGGACCTGGGCTCTTTCTCTTAAATTAGGACTTGGGTTCTCTGTCAGGAAAGTGTGAGACCTGCCGCTGGTGGAGCAGAGCCCCCACCCTCCCCGGTGCTGGGAGTGACCCTGGGGCGCCAGCGTGGCCTTGGGAGAAGCTGTGCCACCTGCCCGCCCGCCTGCCCCGGGCTCCGGGCCCTGAGCTGCTCAGTGCGCGAGGCTTGCCGCGGTTTGTTGTGTCACTGTAATTGCAGGGTGAGCACAGCTAAGCTCCTCTCTGCAAACGAAGGCGGCAGAGCCCCTCCGCCACAATTGTTTCCCATTAGGAAATGGAGGGTTCTCCAAGGTGAGGGCGCGGCCCAGCCTTTCAGCCCTGAGAGAGAGACACAGCCAGGCCGGAGTCTGCAGGGCGAGAACTTGCTCTCCCCCTTCACCTCCTGTCGCAGGAGGCTGAGCTGTGCCAAGGTCTGCTGGCCTCACCTTTCCTGACAGTAATTAAGCAACACGTACCTGTGAGGTTACAAAGGCTGATATCAGGCTTAGTTATGCCACAAAAAATACAAATTTTTCCTGATTTTTTTTTAACGTAAACCTTTAAGTATTGCAGCTCATCCCAACCCTAGAAGTTCTGTAGAAATGGCCTGAAGTTTTCCCACGAAAACCTTTTCATGTCTGGATGAAGGCAGCCCGCAGCAGCAGCGGCGTGTCCCCCCCGCCTCCCCATCCTCCCGCTCCTCTCAGCCGTATCCCCCCAAAGACAATCTATACGTTCATACAGGCGCTCACACAAAATAACCAATCACCACAGGAAGATAAGTTAATAGAAACTTAAGTTGTCTAAATGTGGGAAGATGCAAAATTTATGATAGAATCCTAGTTGGTCTTGTGTTTATGGCTAAAGTCGGAGTGAGAAGGTAAGAAGGATTCAGAAGTTGTTGGAGGCGGAAAATGGCAGGTCTCAGCCTCCTGCCCCACACCAGGCACGTGCACATAAGCCTCCGCTTTGATCAGAGCGCGTTCCTGCTAGTTGGAGGGCTTGTCTCCACCTGCAGCCGGCTCTCAGCTCCGGGCCGGGAGAGGATCAGGAGGGGTTTGTCTCCGTGTGCAGAGAAATGGGTTTGGAAGGTCTTTGTTGACTATTTGAGAAAGTGATCCCACAGAGTAAATTGCTCTTGGATGTGGCAAGTGCAGGTGAGTCCTTTGCTTAGATTGTTGTCCAGCCCAGCTTAGATTGTATCCAGTGCGATCAACCAGGGAAAGAATGATGGGCTGAAAACAACATTTCTTTTAACCAAGTTCTGAAAACTGAGAGCAGAAACCTGGTGCTGCAGCCCTGGCGGGGCTCCGGAGAGCCAGGGGTGAGGGTGGAGGTGGATACCCTGTGGGCAGCGCAGGAGGCAGGAGCGAGACACAGAAATGCTGATCCTGCAGCAAACAGCAGGGAGCCAAGCACTGGTCCGGGTTCCTCACCATCACTGCCAGGCCCCCGGGCTGGGAGTGTGAAGCGTGCACAGGCCCCGGGGATGGGAGTATGAAGCGTGCACAGGCCCCTGGGGTGGGAGTGTGCACAGGCCCCCCGGGGTGGGAGTGTGAAGCGTGCACAGGCCCCGGGCTGGGAGTGTGAAGTGTGCACAGGCCCCCGGGGTAGGAGTGTGAAGCGTGCACAGGCCCCCAGGGTGTGAGTGTGAAGCGTGCACAGGCCCCCGGGGTGGGAGTGTGAAGCATGCACAGGGCCTCGGGGTGGGAGTGTGAAGCGTGCACAGGGCCTCGGGGTGGGAGTGTGAAGCGTGCACAGGCTCCCCGGGCTAGGAGTGTGAAGCATGCACAGGCCCCCCGGGGTGGGAGTGTGAAGCGTGCACAGGCCCCTGGGGTGGGAGTGTGAAGCGTGCACAGGCCCCCAGGGTGGGAGTGTGAAGCGTGCACAGGCCCCCATGGTGGGAGTGTGAAGCGTGCACAGGCCCCCATGTTGGGAGTGTGAAGCATGCACAGGCCCCCGGGGTGGGAGTGTGAAGCGTGAACAGGCCCCCGGGGTGGGAATGTGAAGCGTGCACAGGCCCCTGGGGTGGGAGTGTGAAGCGTGAACAGGCCCCCGGGCTGGGAGTGTGAAGTGTGCACAGGCCCCCGGGCTAGGAGCGTGCACAGGCCCCTGGGTGTGAGAGTGAAGCGTGCACAGGCCCCCGGGGTGGGAGCGTGCACAGGCCCCTGGGGCTGGGAGTGTGCACAGGCCCCAGGGTGTGAGTGTGAAGCGTGCACAGGCTCCCCGGGGTGGGAGTGTGCACAGGCCCCTGGGTGGGAGTGTGAATCGTGCACAGGCTCCCCGGGGTGGGAGTGTGAAGCGTGCACAGGCCCCCGGGGTAGGAGTGTGAAGTGTGCACAGGCCCCCGGGCTAGGAGTGTGAAGCGTGCACAGGCCCCCCGGGGTGGGAATGTGCACAGGCCCCCCGGGGTGGGAGTGTGAAGCGTGCACAGGCCCCGGGCTGGGAGTGTGAAGTGTGCACAGGCCCCCGGGGTAGGAGTGTGAAGCGTGCACAGGCCCCCAGGGTGTGAGTGTGAAGCGTGCACAGGCCCCCGGGGTGGGAGTGTGAAGCATGCACAGGGCCTCGGGGTGGGAGTGTGAAGCGTGCACAGGGCCTCAGGGTGGGAGTGTGAAGCGTGCACAGGCTCCCCGGGCTAGGAGTGTGAAGCATGCACAGGCCCCCCGGGGTGGGAGTGTGAAGCGTGCACAGGCCCCTGGGGTGGGAGTGTGAAGCGTGCACAGGCCCCCAGGGTGGGAGTGTGAAGCGTGCACAGGCCCCCATGGTGGGAGTGTGAAGCGTGCACAGGCCCCCATGTTGGGAGTGTGAAGCATGCACAGGCCCCCGGGGTGGGAGTGTGAAGCGTGAACAGGCCCCCGGGGTGGGAATGTGAAGCGTGCACAGGCCCCTGGGGTGGGAGTGTGAAGCGTGAACAGGCCCCCGGGCTGGGAGTGTGAAGTGTGCACAGGCCCCCGGGCTAGGAGCGTGCACAGGCCCCTGGGTGTGAGAGTGAAGCGTGCACAGGCCCCCGGGGTGGGAGCGTGCACAGGCCCCTGGGGCTGGGAGTGTGCACAGGCCCCAGGGTGTGAGTGTGAAGCGTGCACAGGCTCCCCGGGGTGGGAGTGTGCACAGGCCCCTGGGTGGGAGTGTGAATCGTGCACAGGCTCCCCGGGGTGGGAGTGTGAAGCGTGCACAGGCCCCCGGGGTAGGAGTGTGAAGTGTGCACAGGCCCCCGGGCTAGGAGTGTGAAGCGTGCACAGGCCCCCCGGGGTGGGAATGTGCACAGGCCCCCCGGGGTGGGAGTGTGAAGCATGCACAGGCCCCGGGCTGGGAGTGTGAAGTGTGCACAGGCCCCCGGGGTAGGAGTGTGAAGCGTGCACAGGCCCCCAGGGTGTGAGTGTGAAGCGTGCACAGGCCCCCGGGGTGGGAGTGTGAAGCATGCACAGGGCCTCGGGGTGGGAGTGTGAAGCGTGCACAGGGCCTCGGGGTGGGAGTGTGAAGCGTGCACAGGCTCCCCGGGCTAGGAGTGTGAAGCATGCACAGGCCCCCCGGGGTGGGAGTGTGAAGCGTGCACAGGCCCCTGGGGTGGGAGTGTGAAGCGTGCACAGGCCCCCAGGGTGGGAGTGTGAAGCGTGCACAGGCCCCCATGTTGGGAGTGTGAAGCATGCACAGGCCCCCGGGGTGGGAGTGTGAAGCATGCACAGGCCCCCGGGGTGGGAGTGTGAAGCGTGCACAGGCCCCCAGGGTGGGAGTGTGAAGTGTGCACAGGCCCCCGGGGTGGGAGTGTGAAGCGTGCACAGGACATAGCCCTGGAGGCCAAGAAGCAGCAGGACAGTGAGCTCCTTGGGAGGTGGGGCAGAGCAGAAACCCCCCATTTCCACACACTGTGCGGCTGCTTCTACACGCGCTGCCGTGTCATGAAAACTGTGCCAGGTTTTTAAGAACATTAGATTCTTAGCTTGCATTAAATACAAGACATAATTTCTGCAGAAAATGAAATTTAATTTAAAATATTTATTCAGGGCCCTCTCATGTGCTTTTTATGTTTGACACATTAAAAACACATTCTTTATTAAATAATACCTTGCCTGGTTTTTATTCAGTTCTATTTTAGAGTTCTTTTGAGATTATTTAATATAACTTATTACATTTGAAAAAAATGCACATTTTTTTAGTACCAATGAAACAGCAAAATCTTAAAAATTAAATAACAGCAAAAACAAGATCCCATATTCTATTAGCAGCTGATAAAGCATACAATTCAGAGACATGGGGATGATTTAATAATATTTATCACCTCCCTCTGCAAACATACCACCACACACACACACACACACACACACACACACATACACACACACACACACAACTGGGGTAAATGACATTTTCCACGCACAGAGTCTGTTTTCGTATTTAGAAAGTCTTCTAAGAGAATTTCCCAAGCTCTCTGTGCGTGGCTTTCATGTTAAGCCCTTCTCCTTGCTCCTCTATCTCCCAGTCATTGTCGTGACGACAGCATTCCGTGCGGTCGGCCTCTTACTTCGGCGCCCTCTCTGCTCTGGACTCGGGTGTGTCCTCCCAAAGCACCCCCATGTGATGCTGGGATAGGCGGGCCTGTGGGAGGGGACGGGTCCTGGGGGCAGAGCTCTCAAGCACAGGGTCAGCCCCAGTGACAGGCCCCGGGGAGCCCGCCTCCCCCTTGGCGTTGCGAGGGCGGCCAGGAGCCGAGTCTGTGAGCCCGGCGGCCCTCACCAGACCCTGACTCGGCCGGGGCCTGGTCCCGGGCTTCCAGCCTTCCAGCTGAGAGACATGTCTGCTGTTTGCAAGCCCCGTCAGGCTCTCCTGCCCCAACAGCCGGGGCACCCGAGCTCCTCTCCTGGGGCGGAGGCCCGCTCTCCGTCCTCATTCCCCTGGGCCCCTCTGTCCCCTGGAGCTCACCTTGCTGTCTGGGTGCCCAGGTCTGTCTGCCTTTGATCTCCTGAGCCGATCCCATCCATCCCCGGGGCTTGACATGTCTCCATGCCGACAACGCTGCACAGTCACGGGAGGCACGACTATGTGAGTCCGTCACACAGTGCAAAGATGTGTTCCGAGGACCGTTCCAGGGGAGCTCCTCTTACAGACTTACAATATTAAACGTGAACCCAAAGCCTACATCACATGCAAAGCTGCCAAGTGAGAAGTGCTGTAGAAGGCTGGGGCATGGCTATTGGAAAACAGGTGATTTGGTGCTTGATTCCGAAGAGCAGGTCAGGAAGGCTTTCCTGCGTCACTGGTGAATCATTTAAAATCTGAAGGATGAGCCTGAATCAACTAGGAAAACAGAGGGACAGGCCTCTCCGCCCTGAGGGGAAGCATCACACATGTGAGCACAGTGGCGTAGAAGACTGGAGGGGGGCCCGTGGGGGGGGGAGGGGGGCAGGGGGCGCCCGCTGGAGAGCAGGCAGGGCCTGGAGTGGGAGCAGGAGGGGGACAGCCCGCTGGAGAGCAGGCAGGGCCTGGAGTGGGAGCAGGAGGGGGACAGCCCGCTATAGAACAGGCAGGGGCTGGAGTGGGAGCAGGAGGGGGACAGCCCGCTATAGAACAGGCAGGGGCTGGAGTGGGAGCAGGAGGGGGACAGCCCGCTATAGAACAGGCAGGGGCTGGTGTGGGAGCAGGAGGGGGACAGCCCGCTATAGAACAGGCAGGGGCTGGAGTGGGAGCAGGAGGGGGACAGCCCGCTATAGAACAGGCAGGGGCTGGTGTGGGAGCAGGAGGGGGACAGCCCGCTATAGAACAGGCAGGGGCTGGAGTGGGAGCAGGAGGGGGACAGCCCGCTATAGAACAGGCAGGGGCTGGAGTGGGAGCAGGAGGGGGACAGCCCGCTATAGAACAGGCAGGGCCTGGAGTGGGAGCAGGAGGGGGACAGCCCGCTATAGAGCAGGCAGGGCCTGGAGTGGGAGCAGGAGGGGGACAGCCCGCTATAGAACAGGCAGGGGCTGGAGTGGGAGCAGGAGGGGGACAGCCCGCTATAGAGCAGGCAGGGCCTGGAGTGGGAGCAGGAGGGGGACAGCCCGCTATAGAGCAGGCAGGGCCTGGAGTGGGAGCAGGAGGGGGACAGCCCGCTATAGAACAGGCAGGGGCTGGAGTGGGAGCAGGAGGGGGACAGCCCGCTATAGAGCAGGCAGGGGCTGGAGTGGGAGCAGGAGGGGGACAGCCCGCTATAGAACAGGCAGGGGCTGGAGTGGGAGCAGGAGGGGGACAGCCCGCTATAGAACAGGCAGGGGCTGGAGTGGGAGCAGGAGGGGGACAGCCCGCTATAGAACAGGCAGGGGCTGGAGTGGGAGCAGGAGGGGGACAGCCCGCTATAGAGCAGGCAGGGCCTGGAGTGGGAGCAGGAGGGGGACAGCCCGCTATAGAACAGGCAGGGGCTGGAGTGGGAGCAGGAGGGGGGACAGCCCACTGGAGAGCAGGCAGGGGCTGGAGTGGGAGCAGGAGGGGGACAGCCCACTGGAGAGCAGGCAGGGGCTGGTGTGGGAGCAGGAGGGGGGACAGCCCACTGGAGAGCAGGCAGGGGCTGGAGTGGGAGCAGGAGGGGGACAGCCCACTGGAGAGCAGGCAGGGGCTGGCCCTGGCTGGTCGGGTTGCCTGTTGCCATGTTAACACTCTTTTTCTCCAAGAGCAACAGCAATGGAGGGCACTGGGGTATTCTGGTGGGACTGGCAGGAGGGCAGGGAAAGGGATGGAATATTGCTTCCATTTCAGAAAGCTTCCGTGTAAAGGACACCGTGGGTGTGAGCGATGCTCCGTGGTGGTACACCAGTTGGTTGGGACAGGGAAGAAGTCATCTTTGGTAAAAGTGAGGTGTCATCGCCAATTCCTGCTCCTCCGCCTGCAAGTACCACCGGCTGTTACACGACCGTCTCTCCTCATGACCCAAGCCTCGCTCCCACTGCTCCCCTCAGAAAGCCTCCCACGGTCGGTCAGCAACAGGGGGAGACCCTTGCTGCCCGCTTCACAGTGAGGCTATGTGCCTGGGTCCCGTTGTTCCTCAAGGACTCACCGGGTCGGCACTCCCATCCCTCCTGTTGCTGCTCCTTTCTCCTCCCTAGAAGGCAGCCTCCAGGGGCGGGGACCTGCTCCTTGCCATGCATGGCTGCACCCGCTGCTGCACAGGGCGCCACCTGGGACGTGTGGATGCACAATGACGTCTGTCTCATGAATGAGCGGCGACAATAGCCATGCCGCAGAGGGACAGGGAGTCGCCCAGCAGGAGCCGGTCCTGGACGGGATGCGGTGGAGGGGGAAGGCGCTTTGCAACACAGTGGACAGCAAAGGGAAGGTAACATGGGGAAGAGGGTAATACATGTTTGGAATAAAGGAGTGAATGAGTGAGTGAGTAAGTGAATTAATATTTGTACCTTATGGCAAAATAAAAATCGATTCAAATGTCGGGGTTCTGCTCTAGACCAGCAGTTCTGGGCTTGGGCGGACACAACATAGCAGTTTTAATCGGCTTCCTGAGCAAAGCAAACAGAAGAGCGGTGAGCGCTCCTCCCCTGTGTTTGCATCTCTGGGCTCGCAGGGCCGCCCTGCGAACCAGCTGCGCGGGGACGAGCTGGGACGTGCTCTCTGCTGACCAGGGGGCCAGGCCGCAGGAGCCGCTGGGCCTGGGTCACCTCCCTCTGCTGCTTGGAGCGCGGCCTGCAGAGCCCTGCTGTCTCTGGGGAGTGCCTCTGAGACTAAAGCAGCAAAGAGGAGCTCAAAGGGGCTGCGGGGACTGCGGCCCCTGAGCGGAAGCACACCGCCAGGCCCTGGAAAAGGACAGGATGGCCCTTCACTCTCGGGGAGTCCAGAGGACCCTGCCTGGTTTCCCTGTTTCAGCCTCGCTCCCTTCCGCCCAGCTCTGTCTCTGGGGAGCCTGCCCTTCCCCCAAACGTGTCCGACATGACTGCTGGCATTGCTCCCGAGGCGTCTTCTTTGTCATTAGAATTTGTCCCTAAATATTAAAAAACAAATGAGCAACCAATGAAATACGGATGTGTCACTGGTTTGAAAGCAAAATCTTTGAATTTCTATTTATTCAATTGGAAGAGAAAGAGGAAACTGAACCGATCAATACGCAAAACTAATCTATGGCTGAGAGGTCAGAGCAGCGGCCCCACTCGGAGGAGACACGGCACCAGTTTGTGTGGAGGTTGAATATTTTTAGGAAATTTGTTCTGCGAGACTCCTCAGTGCTGGAGGCACTGCAATTTATATTTAAAATAATTTATCAGAAACTTAGGCTGTTGAGGAGGAACATTTTTCCTCCCCCTTCTAAGTTCTTTCACTGATCTCATCATTAAATCCACATGAAACAGATTAACAAGAAAAATAAGCAAACTTAGTTACATGCGTATGTACAGGAACCCCACAACAGCCAGGAAGGTCACGAGGCGCACATGAGTCCTGAGGGGAGGATGCGCTGAGGTGCCGGACTGCAGCGGGAGGGCGTGTTTGCAGGATGAGAAGAACAGATGTCAGTGATTATGTGTCTGCCCTGCCACGGAGCTGGGTCGGAAAACAAGGACCTCGATTTATAACCTTTCAGGGAGACATAAACATTCTCATGAGCCCACAGGGACTCGGTTGCCTTCAGCTCTAAATAATTCACACGGCAAAGTGGCCCATCTTGGGGAGGCCTGTTCTGAACCCCCTCGATCCGAATGCTGTCACAGCTTATGAAACACTCTGACAAAATAACAGAATGTTATCTCTTAGGATTCAACATTTATTGGCCTGAATCATCTTGACTTCGGTGTTTTGTTTTCATTTTGCTTTAATTCTCACCCGAGGATATTTGTCCATTGATTTTTAAGGAGAGTAGAAGAGAGAGGGAGAGACAGAGAGAAACACCGATGTGAGAGAGACACATCTGGCCACATCGATTAGTTGCCTCCAGCACGAGCCCCGGCCAGGGTCCAGGCCAGAGAGAAGCCTGCAACCAAGGTACGTGCCCTCGACCGGAATTGAACCCGGGACCCTTTGATCTGCAGGCCTAAGCTCTAGCCACTGAGCAAAACTGGCTAGGGCTCGGTGGTTTTTATGGGCAACACATTTTGCCAAATACAGCAGGTGCAGGGGTCAAACTGTTGTTTTTCTAAATATATTCTATCACTTTGTCCAAGAACTACTCCCAGCTATCTTTAAAATCAGTCTATTCTGGTTTATGATTCATCAGCAATATGGGGTGGCATTTCTCAGGCAGCACCCACTGTTTCCAGAGCGATTGGGGCGTGCTACGGTACTCTCAATAACTTCCCATTATTATCAGGGGTTTCCTGGGCCTCGGGGACTGGAGGGGTGGGTCATACCCTGCCCTCTAGGGGCTGCCCTGGCCATCCTCTGCCCCAGTCTGTGACAGCAATGGGCTCAGGGCAGTGGGAGCCAAGGCTGCCTTCAGGGCAGCGTCCAGGGAAGGTCCTGGCTCAGGACTGTTAGCCACGGTGCCGCCTCTCCCCGCTGGCCCCAGTATCCCGGCCACATCAGTGGGGGCGCACAGGGTTCGCTCCTCGCTGCTGGACACACAACTCTTCTCTGCTTCTGGGCCCTCTGCGGAGCTGACAGGCTGGTTTTATGACGGAGATGCCAGGCTTTCTATCAGGCACGTCCCTGAGCAGTGGCAGGCTTCCACCCTCGCCTATCCTTATAACACACAGCAGGTTCTCAAAGTAAGGTTCCCAGAGCAGCAGCACCTGGAACTTGTTAGAACAGCCGATCCTGGGCCTTGCCTTAGAGCGGCTGAGTCAGGAACCCCGGGGTCCTGGGGACCACAGCCCTGAGGGGCTCTGATGCACAGTAGAGTTCAGGAGGCGAGGATGAGCACAATACGCATGTGCTCTCCGTGCTGGAGTCACATGGTGTCAGTGCCGCAGCTATCAAACCACTGCCTAACAGCCAAGACACCAGCTAGAGGCTCTCCCTACCTTTCCCACATGAATCAGGGCTGGTGGCATCAGCCCTCAGTTAGGCCCCAGCTGCCCAGACTCAGACCCCAGAAAGGAAGCTTTGTCACCAACAAGGTTCTCTGACATGTATCAGTGCCGGGAGCTGGTCCATCCTTGCTGTTTCAAGGGACCTGGCATATATGGCATACTGTTCTTAATACGTTTGCTCACCTTCTTGGCACTATGTGTTTTAACCAAGGTCACCTCTCTGAGAAAGGTTGTTTCCCCAAGTAGGGATTTTCCCCTGAAGTTAGGGAGGGAATAAAAACCTCTTAACTAAGTGCCAGGTGGGTAATTAATCACTTTAACTATGAACAATCATGCTTAAGCTGCATAATCTTTACTCCCTGGAATGGAGATAAGAAACGCCCTAACCTCTGGAATAGAGATTGATAGGATTGGAATCAACTGGTATAAATACAGATGTAACAAGACAACAGGACTCAGAACCTAGACTCAGAACCTACACACAGAACCTAGACACAGAACCTAGACACAGAACCTACACAGAACCTAGAGACAGAAGAACTTCGCTGGAGAGAAAATGGCAAAAGATCCTGGACAGAAACTGGCAACACAACCTAGAGACAGAACCTAGCGAGAGAACATGGCAAAAGATCTTGGATAGAACCTGGCTACAGAATCTGGCTGGAGAACCTACAGAACCTGGATAGAACATGGCAAGAGAACCTGACTAGAACCTGGTGACTGAACCTGGCTGGAGAACCAAATCAGAACTTGACTTGAGATCCTAACCAGAACTTCACTGGAGATCCTGAACCGAACTTGGCTGGAGAACCAAACCAGAACGTTGCTGGAGATCCTGAACCGAACTTGGCTAGAGATCCAGACCAGAACTTGGCTGGAGATCCTGGCTAGAGATCCTGGCTAGGCTACTGATCAACTGAATGCTGTCTCCGTGTCATTCCTTCTTCGCTGACTCTGTCCACACCTTTGGGGACCCCTGGACCTGCTGGGGTTGGACCCCAGCATATCGGCAACAGGCTTTCCCATCTGCCATGCTTATGCTGCAAACGATGTCCTGGATCCACAGGCGGTTCCCACCCACATCTGGAGGGTAGACTAAGCGCACAGGGGCCTGTGTGTGCCTCTGGGTTAGAGTCTGACCATCCACATGCATCATACTTTCCAACATTTCATCCCCCAGGCCCATCATGACACATGCTTCGGAGGTGATTAACAACCACAGGCTGCGAACTTCGTAGGGCACTCTATAGCTTTGGTGGTCATACCTCTCCATCTGAAGATACTCCTGCTCATGAAGGAAACCCCGCAAATCATCGTTTATGTTTCTCTTTTGGTGTCTCCTCCGTTTCTCAGAAGCTTGGAGAACTTGAAGCTCCTACTGGCTTCTCGCTCCAGAGGGCCTTTGAATGAAGAGTCACAAATAGCCACCTTGAAGCAGGCTTCCCTTTCCAGGGAACACACACCAATGCCTGTCACAGGGAACATGGCCAGATGTTACCCCCAGGCCACAGGAGACCTCGAGACGGGGACAGCAGGGCATGTGCCTCGGTGGGAGCTTGCTCTGAAATAGCACCAGTGTGGGGGCTCTGGGTCCCTGATGTTACAGGTTAACATAGCGCCTCATGGCAACACGTGCCTAAGCACAGAGGACCCCTGTGAGTTTGCAAAGGGGTGAGGGCCACAAGCTGCCTATGGACTGACTGAAAGTGACAGGGACTTGATCTACCCCCCAAGTGCCCTGGTGAGGCTCCTTCCCCGTCTTAGTGGGCTTGAGTCCCTGCGGCTGCATGCATTCCAGTGCTGACAAGCCTAGTGCAACTGGGGGCTGGGCTCCCAGACCAGTAGCCCCACACTTCCCGAGATGGTGCTAGGCACTCCCGAACTTCCAGCCAGGAGGAATTCTATTCCTGAGAACAGGGTGTGGATTAGCCAGGAGCACCCAGTCCATCACCTGGAGGGGTGGGACGTTGTGAGCCTCGGTGTCTATAGCTGTAGAGCAGGGTCCTGCTCGTCAGTCCCATCTCGGTGTCATCTCTGCATGCTGACAGCAGGACAGGGCGCACACCCCTGAGGCTGCACCCCTGGTATCCTCTATGCCAGGGGTGGGCAAACTTTTTGACTCGAGGGCCACAATGGGTTCTTAAACTGGACCAGAGGGCCAGAACAAAAGCATGGATGGAGTGTTTGTGTGAACTAATATAAATTCAAAGTAAACATCATTACATAAAAGGGTACAGTTTTTTTTTTTTTTTTTTTTTAGTTTTATTCATTTCAAACGGGCCATCCAGCCCGTGGGCCGTAGTTTGCCCACGGCTGCTCTATACTCAAGTTAACATGGAGGTGGGAGAGTCTATTAGCCTGATGTTCACCTGGGACATACTCCAGGCCTGAGCGGGTGTCCTCCGCGAGCCTGGCTTAGCATTGCTAAGAATACGGCAAGTGCTTTTGGGACAGTCGCTGCCCTCACCAAGTTTTACTCTAAAAATGAGAACCTCTGGCTAGTGATGTGCGGGCTACATCAAACCTTGTGCTTCCGCAGGTTCTGGGGTCCCTGGGGATTTGTGGTGCAGGTGTCTGTGCAGGGTTTTGCCTGCTTTCTCGCCTTTCCCATGTGGTCTCATGGCTTCCTGCTTGGCCTGCGTTCAGCCAGAGACCAGGGAAAGGGACTGCTGGGGACTGGCAGACCAGGCTGCAGCCTCTGCTACTGCTGAAATATCTCCTGGAGCTCTGGCTCTGCCAGAGAGACTGCGCCATCTTGAAGGGAAGAGCGGCTGTAATCAGAAGCCCAGCCTTACCTTCAACCGGGGAGACCTCGGCCACCTCCCAGGACCCTACAGCCACAACGCCCAGGGACCACCTCCCTCAGCTGCGAGCCCATGAACACTGACTCCAGCCTCCCTGGCCATGGGCGCCTAGAAGTTTGTCCAGGGGGAGACAAGGTGATGGGTCCTGCGCCTTCTCACAGAGCAGATAAAAGGAACAGCTGAATCGAATAACACCCACCCAGAATTGGCGAGTTAAACAAAGCTGGTGAGGCAATCTGTGGATGAAAAGGTCAGAGATTGCCTAGACCAGCCGTGGGCAAACTACGGCCCGTTTGAAATGAATAAAACTAAAAAAAAAAAAGACCATACCCTTTTATGTAATGATGTTTACTTTGAATTTATATTAGTTCACACAAACACTCCGTCCATGCTTTTGTTCCGGCCCTCCGGTCCAGTTTAAGAACCCATTGTGGCCCTCGAGTCAAAACGTTTGCCCACCCCTGGCCTAGAGCAGTGGTTCTCAACCTTGGCTGCACATTAGAATCACCTGGGAATCTTTTTAAAATCCTGATTTCTGGGCCTCATCCTCCGGAAATTCTGTTTCTTTGTTACTAATGCTGTGGCCTCACCCCGTAACAATTTCTCCTGTATCTCTTGGGAGAGAAGATGCTGACGCTGTGGTGGGCTTAGGGGTCAGGGCTCTAGGAATGGGGTTCCCGGGTCAGCAAAGATTTCAATGGCCACAAATACACACATAAAAGAGCCCTGGGGTTTAACCAACGGCTGAAATTGCCGACAGTGCCGATGCCAATAGCAGTTAAGACTCCTCGGAGGTTAGAAGCCCTTTCCTGACCCGCAGGGACGCATGGGGAGGTCCCGAGAATGGACCGTGGTTACGGCCTAGATTTCCTCAGGACGCTGCTGGCCTTGGTGGCAGGATGCAAGCTGACGGGAGGGATAAAACGGAGAGGACTGTCCCTGCTGCTGGGTGGGAGCCTGAGAACCGCGCCTGCCTCTCTCCCTTGTGTCTCTCAGGAAGTCAGAGGGTTCACCAATCTCTTCATTTCCAGTTCTCCCTTTGCCTTGGCACTTGAGATGGCCTATGGTGACTGCTCCCAGGTGTTTTCTAACTGTGGTTGGTTCTTTTTAAAGCTGCTGGTGTTCAATCCTGTTCCATCAGGACAAAGTCACAGAGTTAAGATGCAGGAGGGAGCTACTTCAAAATAAAGCCTATCTGATGCTGCAGCCAGGGCGCTCTGGGCCCAGGACGCCTGCCTGGACCTCGGGTTCACAAAGGATAACTGGGTTCTGAAGGGCCCCGCTTCACCCCTCGTGTTGATGAGCACTTCCATGAAGGACACTGTTAAACTGGGGGCTGATTGTGCATGGCAGGGCTTCTGACTTCCTAAGTAGGCAGGGAAAGAGGAATGGGGACATCTACACAAATCATACTTCAAGGCCATGGTTACTTAAAAGTAAAAGGATGGAAAAACCTATACCATAAATACATTGAACAAAAACCAAGCAGAAGTGGTCATATTAATATCAAATAAGCTAGATTTCAGAGCAAAGAGAAAGGCAAGAGATAGCAGGTACATTGCATGATATATATATATATATATATATATATATATATATATATATATATATATCTCCTAAATATTTAGACATCAAATAACAAAGCCTTGAATCACAAGAAGAAAACACTGATGGAGAAAAGAAGAGAAATCAGCACGCCCACAATCATGGGTGGAGACGTGTTCAATCCACTCACAGCAATTAATAGAAACATTATACAGGAAGCATGCAGAAGGATTGGGCCGCACGCTCTGCCAAAAGAACCAGTGCTACCTGTAGAACCCTGCACCCAATAATAGTCTGTGTGTGTCTGTGTGCATGAGTATTTTTTAAAGTGCCCAACGTTCACCAAGGCCGCTAATATCTTGGGAAAATTTTTTAAAGTGCACAACAAATTTAAAAAATTGAAAGCCTACATATCATGCATTATACAGTGTATGTCTTCAGACAATATTTAAATCAAATTAAAAACCAACAACAGGAAAAAAAACACAAAATAAAAAACAATGAAAGTAAAAACCACATTTGTAAATAATACACAAGTCAAAGAGGAAATCTCGAAGTAAATTTTAAACATAGAACTGACTGAAAATATAACATTTTAAATGTGAGTAAAGCTAAAGCAGGGATGAGAGGGAAATGTACAGCATTCCACGCTCCACGGGAAATGAAGGTCTCCAAACGAGCATGTGCATTCCTAACACAGCAACTAAGGAAAGAAGAACAAAATAAATCCAAAACATGTAGAAGGAAGGAAATAATAAACAGAAAAGCAAAAATCAATGAAATTGAAAATAGAAACCAACAGAGTAAATCAATGCAACAAAAAGTTGTGGTTTTTTTTTTTTTAATCTATAAAATGGGCAATCCTTTAGCAATACTGACCAAAACAAAGAGAAGATCAAAATTACTGATTTCAGAAATGAAACACAGAATATCAGTACAGACAGACATCATAAGGATGAGGGAATATTCCTCAAACTCAATCTACATAGTTCAACAACTCTGATGAAATGGGACAACACCTCAAAAAGTACAAGCTACCACAACTCACCAAATAGGAAAAAAGTTACTTGAATCTTCTAAAAACTAATAAGGAATTTAAATTCACAATTAAAAAAAAACTTTCCCCTAAGAAATCTTTAGCCCAAGTGATTTCACTGGAGAATTCTACCAAAGCTTAAAGAAGTACTAACATAAATTTTACACAATCTGTTCCACAAGACAGAGAAAGAAAGAGCATAACTGATTCATTTTAATGCCTGAATTACCCTTGAACAAACAGGCGACAAAACAGTACCAAAAAGAAAACAAATAATATTTCTCATGAGTGTAGATGCAAAAATCCCCAACAACATTGCCAAATTGAGTAATGCACGTATAAAAATTACACATGGTAACCAGGTGATATTTGTTTCTGCCATGCGAAACTGATTCAACACTCACAAATCAACCAATAGAATATAAGCTAAAGGATCTTGAAAAAGAAGAATGAAGAGGATACACAGATGGCCAACAGCACATCTCCCAGGGAAATGCTGGTTTAAACCACAGTGAGATATCACCAGGATATATAAGAACGGCTAAAATAAAACACGGTGAAAATGCCAGTTGTTGGCAAGGATGCAACGAAACTGGAGCACTCCTGTGTTGCTGGTGGGAATGTAAATTCACACAGCCACTCCAGAAAATAGTCTGACATTTTCTTATAAAACCAAATGTGCAATTACCATATAACCCTGCGATTGCATTTATCTTGGAAAAATGAAGACTTATGTTCATAGAAGTCAGTACACAACTATTTATGATAGCTGTATGCATAATACTCAGAAACTCAGACATCCCAAGTGCCATTCAGTGGGTGAATGGTTAAATAAACCGTTGTAGATCTATGGCGTGGAACACTGCTCAGCGTTAAAAATGAATGAATTATTTATACATGGGGCAACTTGGATGGATCTCCAAGGAAATGCGATATGCAAAGAAATCATTTCATGGAGGGTATATAATGTATAATTTCTATTCCTTTAAAATTTTTGAAATGACAAAATCTGAAACTTAACTACAGCTCAGTGATTGCCAGGGTCAAAGAAAAACTAGGGGGTGGTTGTCTGTAAAAGGCCAACACAAGAGATCCTTCTGGGAAATCTAGTATCTTGCTTGTGATTTTGTGCTGTAGTTTCTCAAAATGTTTGCATTCATGTAACCTGGGTGGGTAAGCAGTACATAGAACCATTTTGTGTTATTTGTTACATCTGTATACAAATCTAACTTTATCAAAACTAAAAAGTTTAATGAAACAGTCAACAAACAAAACAACACCCTCTTTCAGGGAGATCTTATTTCTGACAATTAGTAGGGAGTTTTCCCCAGAATCCTCTTTCCATCCCCATGGCCTTGTCCCTTCCCAGGCTCTCCTGGAGCCCTTGGTCCAGGGCCTCACCGAGGGCGATGGCCGCCAGGGCACTGGGGCCGTGCAGACACAGAGGATTCCTGTGGTGGGCCTTTCCACAGCCACAATGAACACTGCATAATGGATTTAAAAGAGCATATATTGTGCAATGGAAGGGACCTCAGAGAGAATTTGGTCATTCCCTTTAATGTTACGGATGAAGAAACAGGAATAAAAATCCATGAACTTGTCCAGGATCAAAGAAAAGGGTATTGGCAAACTCAGAACTAGAATTTATGCTCAAGAATCTTAAATCAATGTTCCCTTCTCTAAACTATTTATAATTCACTTTAATATTTTTTGCTTTCTTCCTTTTCATAATCTCCACATTCTTGTTTTGATAAGAGATCTAAGAATTTGGACAACAACCCCCTCATCTCTACATACCTATTGCCGCTGTACCTGTTTAAATTTTGTGCAAATGTCAAATCTTATCCTCCCTGAAACTTCACCTGACCATCTTACAGGGATACCCCTTTCTGGTCTCATTGTCTTTTTGCATCAGTTATGAGGACTCATTTTGTTGTAATTTTCATCTCTTAAATACATAATACATTGTAAATTGTTTAGAGATACATAGAATAAATATGTTGAATAATTGTACTATTTTCAAAGATCATGTATTCTGTTCACTTTCATGTTCTTTTCTGTCTCCACCTGCTTTTCTTATTTTTTTAACTTAATAACATTTGCTGTTTCCTGTGCTGCTGTCTAGCACCAGCTTTGAAGTCACATAGGAATCCGCTGAGTCAGCTTCTGCTCTGTGACCCGGGGGCCATGGCGGATGGCCCTCGGTCGGCTGCCACGTTCCCGGCTGCTGGGCCCAGCCGCCCTCGGTCATCTAGGGTGAGCTCGTTCAGCATGGGAGTCCCGCCAGCAGCAGCGACTGAAGGAAGAGTGGAATAACAAGGTACTAAACCAGGAGAAGTAACTTATAACTTTGGTGAGATATTTTAACACTTCCATGAAGTATAAATCCTAGCAGCTTTACTTTCTACTTTAAAACTAATTTAAAATAGATTCGAGGGTTGATCGTAACAAAATATAGAACAAATGAGACTAAAGATAAATGCATTGTTGTTTCTTAAATTAGCCTGGCAAAGGAAGCGAAGAAAGGTGGGATTTCTCATTTCCTCACCTCCATTTCCTTCACTCCCACTTCCCATGCAGAGCTATTCATAGACCTTTAGCAGAAACTAGCACACACACGGCTCTCTTCCCATTCCAAGCAGTGCCATCTGTACAACCACACAGAGGGACAGGCGTTTTCAGATGGACTTGATTCCTGCTTTCAGGAGCCAGGGGAACATAGCTCTGTGTGACTGGCCAATACAACCAAACCTGATTTGTTGAAAGCAAAGATGTGGACACATAAATTCACAAACTTCCTTTTAAAAAATTTTTATTGTTATTGTTGATTCTATCACAGATGGCCCCATCCCCCCTTTGCCCCTCCACCCAGCCCCCCACTCCCCTCTCACCATTACTACACTGCTGTCTGTGCCCATGGTCACCCATAGAGTATGTCCTTTGGACTAGTCCCTTCACCTTCTTTCATCCCGCCCCGCCCCTCGGAGACCTGGTGCTCTGTTCCTTAGATTCCACATATGAGCGTGGCCACGTGATACTGGTCTTTCTCCTACTGGCTTATTTCACTTCGCATAATAATCTCTAGGTCCGTCCATGCTGTTGCAAAAGGTAAGATTTCCTTCCTTTTTTATGACCACGTGGTATTCCGTTGTGTAAATGTACCACAGCCTTTTTATCCACTCATGTACTGATGGGCACTTGGGCTGTTTCCAGACCTTGGTAAATAATGCTGCTATGAACATAGGGGTGCATATATTCTTTCGAATTGGTGTTTGGGGATTTTTAGGATATATTCCCTGAAGTGTGATCTCTGAGTCATAATGCAGTTCCATTTTTAACTTTTGAGGAAACTCCGTACCGCTCCCCACGGTGCAGCCCCTATTTTAGAACAACCCTGGTGCATGCTGGTCAGAATGTAAACTGGTGCAGCTATTATGGGAAGCAGTATGGAGGCGCCCCAAAAGTTTGAAAATAGAACTATACCATATGACTCATCAATTCTACTTCTGGGCATTTATCCAAAAGAAATAAAATCACTGCCTTAAAGACATAACTGCTCGTCCATGTTCATTGTAGCTTTATTCACAGAAGCCAGGACATGGAAACAGCCTAACTGTCCATCGACAGATAAATAAAGAAAATGTGTTACATTACTCAGCCATAAACAAGAATGAAGTCTATAATCTGTGACAACATAGATACATCTTGAGGGCTTTCTGCTAAGTGAAACAAACCAGACAGAGAATGATAAACCCTGTATGGTCTCACATATACGTGAAATTTTAAAAAGCTGAAGTCAGAGAAATAGCCAGTAGAATGGTTATTTCCAGGGCTGAGGTAGGCAGGAGAGATGCCGGCCACAGGTTACACATTTTTAGCCCTGGCCAGGTTGGCTCAGTGGATTGAGTGTTGGCCCACAGACTAAAGAATCATGGGTTTGATTCCCGTCAGGGGCACGTACCTCAGTTGCAGGCTCGATCCTGGCTGGGCCCCAGCAGGGGCGCATGTGGGAGACAACCAATCTATCAATGTTTCTCTCTCTGTCTCTCCCCTTCCCTTCCACTCTCTCTAAAAATCAATGGAAAAATATTCTTGGATGAGGATTAACAAAAAAAGAAAAAGAAAAAAAGGTTACAAACTTTCAGCTATAAAATAACTAAATTCTGGAGATGTAATGTTCAGCAAGTTGACTATAATTAACAACACTGCATTGTATACTGACAGTTGTTAAGAAAACAGGTGTTAAATGCTAAACCCAAATACAAAATGATAATTCTATAGGAGATGGAGCTGTGAACTAACTCTATTGTTCTAATCACTCTACAATATGTCCATGTATCATTCATCCACTGTACACTTTAAAGCAGCGGTTCTCAACCTGTGGGTCACGACCCCTTTGGGGGTCAAACGACCCTTTCACAGGGGTCGCCTAAGACCATCGGAAAACACATATATAATTACATATTGTTTTTGTGATTAATCACTATGCTTTAATTATGTTCAATTTGTAACAATGAAATTGGGGGTCACCACAACATGAGGAACTGTATTAAAGGGTCAAGGCATTAGGAAGGTTGAGAACCACTGCAAGGTACATGTTATATGTCAATAATATCTCAATAAAGCATTCAGGAAAGAGAAATGCTACAGGTACTTATGGAACAAATTATGTAAACATAGGAACAACTCAGAAGGTTAAAAAAATGACCCATTCACCATATGAACACCGTTGTACATGTGCAATCAGAATAATTTAAAAAAAGAAAAGAAAAACGGAGTAAAATTTTTAATATATTTATATTTAAAATCTAAATATACTGTTAGATTCTCAGTGATCAGTCTAAAATCCAGTCATTGTTGGGTATATTTTGCCTAATATTAATTCATTCAGGAGTTCAGACATTTAAAATTGGGTTTTCAAATAGACTTTGATAACTTAGGTTTTTTTTTTCTTTTATCCCCCTTTTTTGGTAAGAAGATGCACTTTTGCCAAGATCCAGATGTGCTCCACCATGAGAACAGGAGCAAGCACTGACCCCAGCGAGTCTCAGAGTCCTGGTCAAAGGGATGGGACAGAGCAACGCGAGTGGACACATGGGCCATCCCTCAGGGTATAGACACCGCGGAGTGGCGCAGGTGAGGAAAATGACAAAGCCTGCAGGTAAGTGGCAACTAATCTGACACCTGGGCTCCCTCTCTGTAAGCGTGACCTGAAAGGGAATGACGAGGAAAGGATGGGATGGACAAAGCACGTGCTGCAGGTCAGACTCCAGCAGAAAAGCAAGCACTCCATCCACCTCCCCCGGCTCTCCCACAGTGGGCGGGGGTGGGTGGGGCGTCCCTGGCTGCACTCAGGTCCCAGGCAGAGAACATGGACCTGCAGCCCACCCAGTCCTGCCTCCACCCCACCCTGCGGGTCAGACAGCTCCACAGTGACCCGCCCTGTGACCGCAGGAAGCTGCCTGTGACAGGCCTGGGCCAACGAGAGGGAAGGAACTGAAGGCATAAGATGCGTGTCTAACATTATTTTGAAGACTAACCAGCAGAAATGGAAGTTTAAAAATATTTATTCTCTTGAGGCAGGTGAAGCGATCATGAAGTATGTGAGAAAAACAGAGTATCAGCCGTGGCCGGTGGTTCAGTGGCTGAAGGTCCACGGGGGCACTGAAGGTTTGCCCATTGGGTTCCCCTCACGGGCTCTTCCTGGTTTGCAGGTTCCATCCCCACCTGGTTGGGTGAGTGTGGGATGAGACCAATTCATGTGTCTCTCTCACATCAATGTTTCTCTCTTACTTGCCCCCTCCTTCCACTCTCTCTAAAAATCAATGAAAGAAATATCCTTGGGTGAGGATGGACAAAAACAAACAAAAAAATGGTATCAAAGAAGAGAATTCTTCCAATAAAAGACAGCATGAAAGTTAGCAATTGGAATCTAATCTAATAAAAGAGAAACATGCAAATTGACCACACCTCCGCTATGCCCCAAGCCACACCCAGCAGCCAATCAGAGCAACTATATACAAATTAACCCAACCAAGATGGCGGCCGGCAGCCACAGAGCTGGAGCAAGCAAGAGGCTTGGTTGCCCCAGCGATGGAGGAAGCCAAGCTTCGAGCCTGTCCTGGCCGGCTGTAGCCTCCGCTCAAGGCAACAAAGTTTCAATTATAGAAGATAAATAAATCCCAGATAACTGCTTCCAGCCAGCCTCCACTGGGAGTTTGGATGGCTGGGAGCTATGGCCAGCCTGCAAACAGCCATCAGCCCCTCACCCAGGATGGCCACACCCTCATGGGGTGAGGGTCCCAGCTGGGGGGCTTGGCCAGCCTGCAAACAGCCATCAGCCCTCACCCAGGCTGGCCAGGCACCTCAGCAGGACCCCCACCCTGATCCAGGACACCCTTCAGGGCAAACCAGCTGTCTTCCACCTGTGCACCAGGCCTCCATCCTATATAGTAAAAGGGTAATATGCAAATTGACCCTAACAGCAGAACGACTGGGAATGGCTGGTCACTCTGACACACACTGACCACCAGGGGGCAGATGCTCAATGCAGGAGCTGCCCCCTGGTGGTCAGTGCGCTCCCACAGGGGTTGCTCTGCTCAGCCAGAAGCCAGGCTGATGGCTGCCAGTACAGCGGTGGTGGTGGGAGCCTCTCCTGCCTCCTCAGCAGCACTAAGGATGTCCGACTGCAGCTTAGGCCTGGTCCCCGCTGGCAAGTGGACATCCCCCAAGGGCTCCCGGGCTGCCAGAGGGATGTCTGACTGCAGCTTAGGCCCAATCCCCAGGGAGCGGGCCTAAACCAGCAGGTGGTCATTCCCCGAGGGGTGTCAGACTGTGAGAGGGCACAGGCTGGGCTGAGGGACCCCCCGAATACACAGATTTTTGTGCACCGGGCCTCTAGTAGAAAATAAATTCAAACCATTACAAACATAAGAGCTGCATGCAAGCCCAGCCCGGTGCAGTGAGGAGATGGGGCTCAGGTTAATCACCAGCAGGAAGTGGGAATGGGAAACAGTGGACAGAAAGCTGGCAAAACGATGATTGGCATAAAATCCTGGCAAAGCCAAGCCAAAGTCATCTGATTAGTGTTTCCTGAAGAGAAGCGAATAAGGAAAAAGAAAATATTATATTCATCTTTTCCAAAGATAAAATACAACTTTCTTAGGTAAAGGGTCACCTTGGTATGATCCTTTACCTAAGAAAGGATGCTGCACCGCCTGGGAGATGCGCCACAGCATCCACTACATTTTCCAAGATGAATGATGGCCTCAAATGAACAACAATAAAATCTAAGCTACAGGCAACACAGACAATGCAGGATGTGGCAGGAAACGTTGCTGGGCCCAGAGTGATTAAATTCTGTGTTCTTTCACCTTTCGGCTGCAAGAGCCTTGGTTTAGTTTTCCAGGCCATGCTGTCTGTTTCTCCAGGCTGTTGCGGTTCTGGTCCCACCTTTTGCTCTAAATAATTGTTTCTCTTTTGGATCCTGGGCCCTGCCGCAGGGAGCCTTTCCCTCTTTGGGGTAGAATTTCTTGGGGGGCTCTGCTCCATCAAGATCTTCAGTTTGTCACTGGAAACATGTCTTCTAATAGCACTCAGTGACCTTTACAGATTTCACAGAATTCTGGTTTTTTCCCTTCATAATGAGACATTTAATTATATAAATTGTTTCAAGTCACTAATGAATTTATTTGATATCTTTTGTTGATTTTCCAATGGTGTAAACTTTGTTCTGTTCAATTCCTATTGGCCATCAATACACTCACCTGTGTACTTGTCTCTGTTAAATAATTGCTAGGTGTTAGACTTTTTCTCTAAAGCAGTTAGATTGTAAAGGAATTTAAAATATGATAATAATCAATATTCATTTGCACAGAGATTATTTAATTTTGAATCTTGGAATTAACAGGTGCTGGTCTGTAACTATAAAGGATTGTTTAGATATAGCTTATGAAAAAATAATATCTAGCACTTACATAATACTACTATATTCCAGGGGCGTTTAAAGAACTTCATATAGATTGATTTAATTAAACATGGATGAACCCTCCTTCACAGGCATTATTATTACTCTCGTTATGGATGGTGAAACTGAGGCACCAGAGCGATTAATAACTTCCCAAGGCTGAGATAGCTGGTAAGTGATGGCTCCAGAGCTTTCCTCCTCGGCACTCCGTTGGACTCTGTCTCCTGGTCACACTCATCACACGTTCCCACACATTGATTCATTCCACACACTTCTACTGAACACTTTCTTCCCATACTTAAGACCTTCCTCATCTTCTGCTTGAAATGAACATGTGTACAAACATATTTTGACATGTATTCCTAAATTTCTTGGTATATTCTGAACTCCGAGTTTGGAATATAATGGATAGATTTAGGTAACTGGACCAACGCCTCCAGGGAGTCAGACTTGCTAACAAGCATCATCAAAAACCTTGTCAATCTCAAAATTGCTCTGTCAAGACCCATTATTATTGTCTAGCCGGTTTGGCTCAGTGGATAGAGCGTCAGCTTGTGGACTGAAGGATCCCAGGTACGATTCTGGTCAAGGGCACATGCCCAGGTGGTGGGCTCGATCCCCACTGGGGGTGTGCAAGAGGCAGCCAATCAATGATTCTCTCTCATCATTCATGTTTCTATCTCTCTCTCCCTCTCGCTTCCTCTCTAAAATCAATAAAAATATTTTTTTAAAAAAAGACCCATTATTATTTTGAATGAAACAAATAGTTGATCCCTCTCCATCTCTGAGGCATCCACTGATTAAACTGAATCTTCCAGAAAGCTAAGCCAAAGCACAGTTTTCATCCTCGTCCAGAGCCAAGGGCTACACATCTGCAGTGACCTTTGACCTTCTGAGAAAATATGAGGAGGGGCCTGTGAGACGGGTTGTGCGGAGAGTCTGGAATTGGGTGAATGCTTTTCTCTTACAGAACAAAATGTTCTGGATTTCTCTTCCCATGAAGAGTAGGTCTTTGTTATGGAGAAAGCCTTGGGCATATGTCACAATGGTTATTCTTCTTCTCCTGCTGCTAGAATTCATAACTGACTTTTCTCTGCTCTTCTCCATGTTGGAGAATTTTTGCTACCTTTAATGCAACAGTTCTAGTGTTTTGTAGAAAGAGGTCTTCAAATTATCTGGCCCATAATCCTGCTGGAATTGGAAGTCCCTCAATTCGTTCTTCCACAATATGTACTGAGCTTACACTATGTGTCAGTCATGTGTTAGCCATAAGAATAAAATAGTAAATAATTTAGACATAGATCTTGCTTTTTCAAAATTTACAGTCTTATGGACAAAATTATTACACAAGAAATAATAATAATATGATTGTAGTATATATGAAGCACAGATGGGGGACGAGGGGTTGACTGAAGAAACAACCTTACAAGATCTTTATTCTTTGATGGAGTTCCATACTTACTTGGAGTTCTTGATTTTTTATACATCCCAGGTCCTCCTCACTTTGCTCTGTGAGCTCAGAAATGTCCCAGCTCTCAATCTCTTGATACACATCCTCCATCTTGCATATTCTACTCTGTATTCATCACAACCTTCCTACATATATGCAAGATTTTTTGATTAATTAAAACAAACTTTGTGGGAAAATTGGACATCTACATGCAAAGAATTGAAATTGGACTCTTACCTTACACTGTAAACAAAACTTGACTTAAAATAGATTAAAGACCTAAATGTAAAATCTGAAACTATAAAATTCCTAGAAAAAAAAGTTTCTTCATGACATTGGATTTGACAGTGATTTCTTAGATAAGATACCAAAAGCACAGGCAACCGGAACAAAAATAGACAAATGGAACTACATCAAACTTTAAAATTTCTGCATATTAAAGGAAACAATCAACAGAGTAAAAAGGAAACCTACAGAGAGGAAGATAATATTTGCAAATTATATATCTAGTAAGGGGTTAATCTCTGCGGCTTTGTGTGTGACAGGTGGCGGGGCCACAACCTCCCTATCCACCCTACTCTGTTCCTGAGAGGGGAAGGCGCCCCAACACACCCCCCCCCCCCAAGCCCTGCTCTGTGTGTGACTGGGTAGAGTCATAACCTCCCCATCGGCCCTGCCCTGAGTGTGAGAGTGGTGGCGCCCCAACCCCCTGATGGGCCCTGCTCTGTGCATGACAGGGTACAGAGCCCCAACCCCCGTGATGGGCCCTGCTCTATGAGTGATAGGGGGCAGTGCCCCAACCCCCTGATTGGCCCTGCTCTGTGCTTGACAGGGGGTGGCACCGCAACCTCCCCATCGACCCTGCCTTGAGTGTGACAGGGGATGGTTCCCCAACCCCCCAATCGGCCCTACCCAGAGCGTGACTGAGGGTGGCATCACAACCTCCCAATCCGCCCTGCTCTGTGCATGACAGGGGGCGGCGCCCCAACTCCCCAATGGGCCCTGCTCTGAGCCCGACCAGGGGCTGCACCTAGGGATTGGACCTGCCCTCTGCCACCCGGGAGCAGGCCTAAGCCAGCAGGTTGTTATCTCCTGAGGGGTCCCAGACTTCGAGAGAGCACAGGCTGGGCTGAGGGACCCCCCTCCCCCCGAGTGCACAAATTTTTGTGCACCGGGCCTCTAGTGATAATATAAAGTACTTTTGCAACTGTTCTCAGTATATTTCCTGACAACCTGAGCTGATTTACACATCAGAGATTTTATTTTTACAGGTAAACCTATAGAACGAAAGCTTAGACTTAAGAGATATCTCATTTATCCAGAAAATGACTCTGTTCTCAATCTCCCTTTAATTATAGGAATTTATACTTTTATTATCCACTAAATTAAAGGTCCAGTGTGCTAAAGAGAAGCCAACGAAAAGCTTTGGTTCCCGTTCATCAAATGTAATTTTAATTATGAGCAGTTAATCAAAAGACGGCCCTGGAGGAAAGGCCAGAGCTGCCGGGACTGCGCAGGTGGGAGACAGCAGCTCCGAAGGTGTGCAGACAGACAGAGCGGGAGCAAATGCTGCACCTGTCGTCAGGGGTTTTATGTCAGATTTAAAGAGGTTTCTCTAGGGTTTTTACTGAAATGTAAAAGGAATGTACTGGTTATGAATGTGCTTTAATTTGTTCCTCTTCATTTTCCCAAGAACTCTGTACGGGGCATGGCTTTATTTCCCAGCAGCCGGGCAAAGCTGAGGCGCTTTCCCAGGCCACACACTACGTAGCTGTGCCAGGATTTTTACCCAAAGACTAAACATTAGTGGGGTTTTTTTGTTTTGTTTTGTTTTGTTTGTTTGTTTTAATAATTAGGGGTTTTCCCATCCCTATATTTTGCCCAAAGGCCAGAGAATGGACTAGTGGTCCAACCCAAAGAACTAGACCATGTTCATGGACTGAGTCCACCGTAACCACCCCAAGGCCCCCGCCAAAGTCCACCTGGTCCTGGAGAGTGGACAGGAGGGTAGGGAGCACGTGCTTTCACTCTCACCTGCTCCGGTCCACCCCTCGGGGAAAGTCCTGGCGCTGCTCAGGGACCATTGAAACGCTCAGCATAAGGGAAGGAAAAGGGTGAAATCTTAATTCCTCATAAGGTTTCTGATCCCTTCATAATACAGAGTGACTCGTTTTCAGTATAATTGTGAAGGTGTGAAAACATGATTTAAATTTAATATCCATTATCAGATGTTAGGGGTAAAATTATGGTTGGTTGATAGATTAAAAGGTATAAATTAAAAGAACTTGATACACATAATATTTATCTGCTGTTGTATGCTCATATAGATATATGTTTATGCCTATCCCTATATAAGTAAGTTGCTTAAATAGAACGCTACGATTTCAAAACTAATTATTTTATCATAGGCCAGAATAATTAACAAATCCTTGCTCTATTATTTTTCTGTATATAGTTTCAATTCCAAAATCATATTTTAAACTGATGGTTTGTGTTTTGATTCTCCCTGAGGAAACTTGGTATTTTTTAATTTCAACTTTTTTGAAGGTATGTGTGTGTGTGTGTGTGTGTGTGTGTGTGTGTGTGTGTGTATATATATATATAATGCTTTCATGTTATTGGATTTTGTTCAGGGGACTAGGATGGTAAGAAGCTGAAGTGAGAGAATATAACATAGTTGGCATTCGGGATATAATTAAAAAAACCAGAATGTTAACGGAGAAGCAATAGATGACAGATTGAAGTGACGAGTTTATCTTTTTGCCCACTCTCAGTCTCATAGAAAATGCAGGAAATATCTAAGACAAAGAATAGACTCATAATAACATGAATAATATCTTCAAAATTAGCAGCAGTATTTTGAGAAGATTTAAAAATAGAAGAAACTAAAGAAATAGAAATAGTAATTAAATCATGTAGGAGAAGACTGTTATAACCTATCAATTTTATCAGTAAAATTCCAAGAAAATATATAAAGTAAAAGTCACCATTATCAGGAGCATGTTATACTATTTTGAACAAACAATGTTGGGCCACTTGAGTTGGGCCACCACACATCTATTAGAAAAGCTAAGATCCAAAAGAGATACTGATGACACTAAATGCTGGCAAGAATACAGAGTAATAACAGGACCTCCCATTCATTTCTTATGGGAATACAAAATAATACAGCCATGTTGGAAGATGATTTGGTAGGGTTTTATAAGTTAAACATACATTTACTATAAAACCCATTCATTAAATGCTTAGGTATTTACTCATGCAAACTGGAAGCATAAATTACTACAAAACCGTGTACTTGAATGTTTGTAGCCACTTCATTTGTAATTGCTAAAAATCAGGGGAACAAAAGAAAACAAGATGCCTAAGTAAATCAAGCAAATTGTGGTGCTGTTGTCAGAGGAAAATATACCTCATCTTTCCCCGTTGCTAACGGGAGTGGTGTCCTTACGATATCCCCCCCCCCCCCCCCACAAAAAAGACGCATTTTCTGAGACTCGCACGGGAGGATGCAGTGTGTCAGCAAGCTTTGCTTCCATGTGCTCACGCGCCTGGGTTTCCAGAGTGCGATTTCCCTTAGACCAGTCATAGAGGAAGTGCAGCTGAGGTTTCAGGAGAGCTGAATTCAGAGCCAGTGTCCAGAGTTTCCGTTCCATGTTGCAGGACCAATACCTCATCAGGCTTGTTGCAGACCATTGTGTGTGTGTGTGGGGGGGGGGGGGGCGGGGGTGCACGTGGCTCTGGGCCACATGGGAGAATGCCAGGAAGCCAAGAGTGAGCCATGAGCCAAGTGTGCCAAGAGGAACCACAAGCGTGAACTTCTTTGTGTAGGGGATTAGGTATTCCAAATCTTTGCACATTTGCAGTGGCCATGTCCATTCTGGTGTGACTGACAGGCAAGCATCTTCCCCATGTCATCCCAACTTTACTGGGCATGCGTCTATCTTCCCTATGTGGTTCTGTCCCCCAGTGCTCTGCAGGGAACATGCCTGTAATGTCTGGCCTTCTCTTGTTCCTTTTCTATTATTAATAACTAGCTCATTGCAATGGTTTCTGTACCTGTGATAAAAAGATAAAGGTATTGATTCATGCAACACTGTGCTTGAAGCTTAACTGCATTTTTCTAAGTAAAAGAAGCCAGATGGAAGGCTATGTGTTGTATGATTCCATTTATGTGATATTTGGGAAAAGGAAAAACTACGGATGGAAAACATACGACCTGCTGCCATTGGTTGGGGAAGGAGAAGATGCCTGACTACAAAGCAATTGCATTCACTAAAAAAGGTGAACATTAATGTATGCAAATTTAAAAAATCAACCAAGATGCTATGAGATGCAAGGTTAGAAATTGGACCTAACAAATAAATCTAGGTAAGTTACATGTATATGGCACAATTTAATTTAAAGAAGAGTGAATAAAAGGAATTTTTGGAAAAGTGTTTTGACAAAAAATTTCGTCTAAAGGCAAAAAGAACTTTACGAGAACAATTCAGGGTGGGGCAAAAGTAGGTTTATAGTTGTTCGTATGGAAAACATTACAATAATTAATAAATTATAACACAAGAATCAACTCTTTCACGTCCTCACAACTGTAAACCTACTTTTGCTCCATTCTGTGTACTCTAGTTGGTAAATATCAATTCATGCCTACAGGTCTTTCACATCCTATGTTTGTTCCTAGGTATTTTATTCTTCGGGTTGCAATTACAAAAGGAATTGTTTACTTTCATTTCTTTTTCTGAAGTTCCATTGTTAGTATAAAGGAAGGCAGTGGATTTTTGTACTTTGATTTTGTATCCTGCAACCTTACATATTTGTTTATTGTTTCTAATAATTTTTTGACGGAGTTTTTAGTTATTTCTATGTACAGAATCATATCATCTGACCAATTGATTTTTTACTAAGGTGCTAAGATCATTTAATGGAAAAAGAATAGTCATTTCAACAAAGGGCGCTGGAACAATTATGAAACCACACGCAAAAGAATGAAATTAGACTCCACAACCCTTTGCTGTACAGGAGGGTGTTCCAACCAACTGAGCCACCCAGACAGGGCATGCTTCGGTTATCTGTGCAGTTTCCAGGGAATCTATAATAATTTCAAAAATTAATTTAAACACTCACAGACTGTTAACACAACTAGTATCACTGATATTGTAGACAGTCAGTTGGCAAACCAGGGAATCTCCCCCGTTGGCCAAAATGGCGATGGCAGCAGGGCGGCAGGGGCGGGGAGGGGGCGGCTAGGGGGGAAAGGGAGGTTTACACTGAGTGTGCCCAAAACTAAAAATATGAATAGATAGGGTCCAAGCACACCAAAAGCTGGAAAGATGAAAGGATAGGCTACTGAGTGTGCCCAGAGCTAGCAAGATAACTGGATAGAAAAAAAAGCCCTCACCTCCCTGTTCCTATAAGAACAAAGGGGTTGAGCAGGAAGGGGCTTTTGAGGTGGGTGCGAGTCACGGTTCTCCCAGGCTGCACAACCCCTGAATAGGACCTTTTTCCTTTTGCACCAGCCCCTGTTTCACGAGTTTGGCTTTCATTGGGGCAGGCAGCCAAGCCTGCATTTTCTGGTACATCGTGGCACACAAGCACAGAGGATGTTTTAATTTTACACGGAGCAGCCAGCAATGGTCTCACCACAGGACCTTAGAGAAAAACCTGTAAAGATCTGAGTGTTTTTACAAAGTAGATGTGGAGTTGGAGATGTGGGCTATCAGGAAGTGATAGAAGTTAAATGAGTTTGTATGAGGAAAAGTAAAACACCAGAGCGCTCTCCCTACCACCTGAGGACACAGAAAAGAGGTGCCCTGGTTACCCCAACTGCTCCTGCTTTAGGGCTTTGCCACTGAAGGTCAGCAAATTTACAAATGTGAATCTAGATCAGCCGTGGGCAAACTACGGCCCGCGGGCCGGATCCGGCCTGCTCGGCTGTTCTATCCGGCCCGCGGAGCCAAAAGAGCGGAGGGTTCTCTTGCTCTCCCCTCTGCTCCTTCACCAGCAGCAGTGTGAACATGGCACCGTCGGGAAACACGGCCGCAGCTCCTTCTTCTGAGTCCAGTTTAAGAACCCATTGTGGCCCTCGAGTCAAAAAGTTTGCCCACCCCTGATCTAGATAGATGGCTTTGAATTTCTTTATTTATATTTGGCAAAGAAAAAGAATAAAAAATTTAACCCAAAGATTATATTTTTTAATAAATTATTTCTGTTTTACTATGTTCTTTTTCTCCTGCAAAATACCTTTAGATAAGAATTAAACCTGAATATCTGTAAGCCTACATGTCTGGTGCATTTTTATCACTTGTTCTTCTTAATATGAATTCAATATTAGCTACTTATTTAATTATTTATGTTATTAATTTTAAAGATCTATTTTTAATATCCAATAATATTTTTTGTTGTTTTCTGGTGACCCGTCTTCGTCTTCTCAGGCTAGCATAATGAACACCCACAGACCGTGTGGTTGAAACAGCAGACATTGATTTTCTCACAGTTCTGGAAGCTGGAAGCCCAAGATCGAGCTGTGGCAACTTCAGTTCCTGGTGAGGCCTCTTCCTGGCTCGCCATCGCGCACCTCTTTTCTGCGTCCTCAGGTGGTAGGGAGAGCACTCTGGTGTTGTACTTTTTCCCATAAGTGCACCAGTCGTATAGCATCAGGGCCCCCCTCTTCAAACTCATTAAACTTCTATCACTTCCTGAGAGCCCACAGCTCCCAGCAGTCACACTGCGGGGTTAAGGCTTCACCATGAACGGGGGGCACATTCAGTTCAGAACAACTCTGGCCAGCTCTTCTTTCTGGGAGACCACATCTTTGTTTGTTTGTCTACTCTTTTCTCTCCACCCTTCTGTTTCTTTTGTATGTAATGCCCAGCATGTGGGGTGTGCTTCTAAGAAGGATTAGAGAAAAGTGCCATTTACCTTCCTGGAAGTGGAAGTCCATTCTGTGCATTTTAACCACTTATTATCTGTTATTTGTCAAATCCAACCACAATGAAATCTCCATAGGGAGAAAGAGCAGGACCCTAGACTATTTCTGATATTTATGTTTTTAACAGATATTTATTTTTTAATATATGTTCAGTCAGCTTTTTCATTATGCAATATTAGCCAGTAAAAGATAATGTAGAAAGATCTATAGTTCTTCAGAAAATATATTTCAACTTTATTTTCTATCTCAAGCCCGATTACCTTTATTTAAATGTAGATGCTCAAGCAAGATATTTTCCAAAATGCAAAGACTCAAATATTTTTTTTTTTGGTGGGGGGGGGGAAGTTCAGATACAAAAAATAATGGGAGGTAATTGGAGGGTTTTAAGCCGGAGTCTGCTTTGTTTTGTAAAAATTACTCTGACTTCTTTATGAAAAATGGATTGCCTTGGCACAAAGGGGGAAAACAAGAAGCTTTTGTGGTTATTGAAATAGTTCAAGGGCCCCAGATGAGGTCTCAGCCTACATGGGTGTGTGAAGATGGAGAGAGTGACATCATCAACAGGACTTCATGACGCAGTGGATGTGGGAAATTAGGCTACTCAAAATCAGAATGGCTCCCAGATTTCCAGCTTCAAAACTTAGATGTTAAAAAACTGTTTTTTGTTTTTTTTTAAACATATTTTTATTGGTTTCAGAAGAAAGGGAGAGGAAGAGAGAGCCCACCAGGTGGCATATGCCCTGACTGGGGATCGAACTGTGATCTCCTGATTCATAGGTTGATGCTCGACCACTGAGCCAAGCCGGCCTGGCAAAAAACTGTTTTTGAGGGAAAATCAGGAGTTTGGTTTTGAATATATTAAATGTGACATAATCCTGTAGTGCATGTGAGGGCTGTACTAGTCTGGTGGCCTAAACAACACGCGTGCATTTCCTCACTGTTCTGGAGGTCGACTGCCAGCATGGTCAGTTTCTGGGGAGAGTTCTCTTCCTGGCCGTGCACTCATGTGCCCTCTCTCCAGTGTACATGCACAGAAAGAGAGTGTGAGCTCTGATCTCTCTCTCTCTCTCTCTCTCTCTCTCTCTCTCTCTCTCTCTCTCTCTCCTCTCTCTTGATTTCAGAGAGGAAGGGAGATAGAGAGAGAGATAGTAACATCAATGATGAGAGAGAATCATTGATTGGCTGCCTACTGCATGCCCCCCCCCACCCCCGCCCCTGGGGATCTAGCCGGCAACCCGGGCATGTGCCCTAACAGGGAATTGAACTGTGATGTCCTGGTTCATAGGTCGATGCTCAACCACTGAGCGTTGGCTGGGCTCTGGTGTCTCTTCTTATAAGGACACTAACCCAATAGGATCAGGACTCACTCCTATGACCTTCTTTGGCTTTAATTACTTCCTTACAGGCCCATATCTAAACAGCAACGCTGGCTTAACTCTTGAGTATATAATTTTTGGGGGGTGTGGGCAGAAACATTAATTCCATGTCAGTGACAGTAGGTGGACCATTAGGCAGACAACACTAGAGCTCTGAGGAGAAGGCAGGCTGAAGAAATGTCAACCTCTGCAGGGTGAGAAGCCACTGGAGCAAGGACCCATGAGAAGAGAATTTAGAAAAAGCAGAGAGGGGTTTAGGATTGAACATCAAGGACCTTCCATATTTAGAGACCAGCAGAGTAGGTGACAGGGATAAAGCTGGTCATTGTGAGGCCACCAAAGAACAGAACGCCAGGGGCATTATACTCAGGGCACACTGCAGGCCTGCCCGGGCCTGGCCTTGCCCTGGGTTTCATTTTGAAATCCAGAGTCAACGAACATGGCCTTGAGGATTGTAAAACACTGAGGGGGGATGTGTATCCTCCTTGAGGTCCAAGGGCACGTGTGACAGCTCTTAGCCATCTCTCTGCCTCACCCTGGACATCACAGCTCAAGGGAAGTATGGTTTATGATTGTTTTTTAGTGACCTATTCCTTGTTTCTTTAAATGTATGAGTTTTGTTTTTCATGCCTGTTATTATTTTTTAAAAACAATTTTTTCATGTGTTTCAAGGGAGAAGAGTGGAGAAATGTCTGGATTGTACTTACTTTACTTACCTTCTCTGGGCCTCGGTATCCTCATGTCACAGGGGATTTATGACTGAACACATTTCCTGGGCTTTTGGAAGAATTAATTACATAATAGATGTGCAATGGATGTAAATTGGTTGGGAAAATGCATAGTAAGCACTCAACAATATTCATATCAATTTACTGCATGATTTTGGAGAAACCCATCTTTAATAAATTTAAAGGCAGAGTATAGGAGGGTAAATTATTGAGTTTCTCTAAGTCTGTTTGGGGTGTTATGACAGAATACTGGGGCTTAGCAACAGCACTTGTCTACTTCACAGTCTGGTGGCCGGAAGTCCAAGGTGAAGGCTCAGGCAGAGTCAGTATCTGGTGAGAACCTGCTTCCTGGCTGTCAGCTGACAGTGTCCTCACAGGCAGAGGGGCAGTCGGGCCCTGTGGGGTCTCCTTTATGAGGCCACCAATGCCATTCATGAGAGCTCTACCTTACGGCCCAGTTCCCACCCAAAGGCCCGCCTCCTCCCACCGTCACAGGGGAGTACAACTTACAACATGGACTTCAAGGAGGCAAACTTCAGCTGGTAACATGAATTCTGTAATTATACACACTCACTCTTCTATTTGAGTGGGTATGGAATTCTACATTAGGAAGTATTTCCCCTGCTCTGCTATCTTCTAGTTTCAAGTGCTTTTGCTGAGCTGTTCATGTCATTATACTTGCTGAGACTTTGCATAGACACTGTCTCCTCCGGCAGCTTTAATCTTCCCTTGACTCTGGCATGTTGAAGACAGCTATGGGGTGCTCTTCCGATTCCGAACTGGCTGTCTAACTTTTCTACTTTTCATATTTGTCTTGGGAGATGCACCCAACTCTATCTTCTAAAACCTCTTTGGGGGTTTTAATTGCTTGTATATTATTTATTTGTTTTCTAAAGCTATTTTTATCTACAAATATTATTTTCAGAGCTTGTAGGACTTACTTTGCTTTTTATTTGCAATATGTTTATTTTTTAATTAAGACTATTAATTGTACATTTTTTAGTTCCTTTTTGGGGAGATAGTTTTGGTTTCTTTCCAAGTTGCTTTTATCTGTTGGTTTGTTTTCGCCTCCATCTTTCAAATGAGGCGCCTCTGAATGTCCTGTGAGGGACGCTGCCCAGCAGTGGGCTTCTCTAGGTCCCAGGGTATAGACTAGTTTGGGTGGCCCCTATTGTCAATGTAAGCAGATCTCTTCTCTTAGGCTGGTCAGGACCTCAAAGGCCTTCCAGCCTCCTGCTCACCCATAAGATGCCAGTGGTCACAGTGCTTTGATTTGGTGGGAAAGGGCTGGATACCTCACAATTCAACATGTAATTTTTCACTTAATTGTTCTAGTTCTCTGCACTCCTGTTCCAGCTGGGTCCTGGCCGAAGACCTCTGCTGTAGCTGCTAGAGACAATGAGCCTCTAGTCTTGTGTTGGGGTAAGGAGGGTGGTAACCTCATGCTCTTAGTGGTGAGCGGCCCTGGATTATTCCCTTCGAGGAGAGGGGTTCCGGGGGGTTCTCCCAGCTCTGCAGAATTGAGAACCAGACTCATTACAAACCACGAAGATAAGCCATGGGTCTGTCAACACAGAACAAATGTTTAGTTAAACTAAACACGGCAAGATTAATACATGCATTTATTTCCAGTCTTTCCAGAAAACTCACTAAAATGCCATTAAAGAGTGTGTGTGTTTTATAAGTGCAAATAAGGTAAAGAGAATAAAACAAAAGGCAGCATAACTGATTTTGCTAGCTGCAAAGCAGATGGATGGGAATCACTAACGGACCGCCTGCAGCAACCTGACAGGCAGCCCACTTACCTGTTAGTGCCCAAGCGGTGTTTTGTCCTTTGTTAACTATAGGAAACGAAAATGGCTGTTTTATTGGACTCATGTGAGACTCTGATGCATTTACATTAAATAATCTGTGTGGCAGGATTGACATCTAAAAGCACCACATGGTTTGGGCTTTTCTGAAAGGAAATCCGGAAGTAACGTTGCTGTGTTACATTAAAGATGTTTGCAAATTCTTTGCTGCTTCTCCCTTTGAAAGGCAGAGTCTAACTCCTGTCTCTTTAAATTGATTAGATTCTGTGACTGTTTTGACCAACAGAATATAGCAGAAATGACACTGACAGTTTCCAGGCTGAGGCCTCAAGGGATGAACAGCTTCAATTTTCTGTCCCCAACACGTGCTTTTGGACCACGACGGCCATGTCCTGAGGAAATCACGTAGCCGCTTGAAAGGAACTGGAACTCTTAGCTGTGAGTCATCAATGAGCTCCCAGACAAAGGCCTGCACCAGCCTCACCGCCACGCGAACAGTCCATCCTGAAAGTGCATCCAAAACCCCTGGGCTGGGCCTGCCTGAGCCTGCAAAGAGCAGAGGGGGCAGCAGGGAGAAACAATACCTCATCTAAAAAGCTTCACTTTTGCCCTAACTGGTTTGGCTCAGTGGATAGAGTGTCTGCCACCAGACTCAAGGGTCCCAGGTTCGATTCTGGTCAAGGGCATGTACCTGGGTTGAGGGCACAACCCCAGTAGGAAGTGTGCAGGAGGCAGCTGATCAATCTCTCTCATCGATGTTTCTAACTCTCTATCCCTCTCCCTTCCTCTCTGTAAAAAAAGTCAATAAAATATATTTTTTTAAAAGCTTCACTTTAAATATATATATTGATTTCAGAGAGGAAGGGAGAGGGGAGAGAGATGGAAACATCAATGATGAGAGAGAATCATCAATCAGCTGCCTCCTGCACGCCCCATACTGGGGATTGAACCTGGGCATGTGCCCTAAAGGGGAATGACTTCCTGGTTCATAGGTTGATGCTCAACCGCTGAGCTATGCTAGCCGGGCAAAAGTGGAACTTTTAAAAATAACTGTGAAATATTTAAAGTACCAATTAAAAACAAGACTTGTAAACATTAAAATATCAATAAACAACGTTTGATAACAGAAGACTGAAAAGATATGATTCAGATGTAATGGCATCACTGTCTCTGCCTGCACTTCAGTGATGCCAGTTGTCTGAGTCCAGGTTCTAGGCCAAAGGGTGCAGCCCTTGGTCTAATTCTGAGTTCCTGAACGTGCCCAGGCACTTCTACTTTCTGGGTCTTAGATCTTCTTTTTTTAAAATTTCTCAGTTCATGTAAGATTATAAGGAGAATTTTTTTGAAATTATAAAGAAAATTTATGATTTGTAAAAAATATATAAATCAAGTTACCTCATAGAAGCACATTAAAAAAAAATCAGACGGGAGCCCGGTCAGTATAGCTCAGTGGTTGAGTGTCGACCCATGAACCCACAGGCTGCTGGGGTTCAATTCTCGGTCAGGGCACATGCCCTGGTTGTGGGGTCCACCCCAGTAGGGGCATGAAGGAGGCAACCAATAAAGTCTATCTCTCATCAAGACTCTATCTCTCCACACTTCTCCCTTCCTCACTCTAAAAAAAAAAAAAAAAAAAATCAATAAAAACATAAAAAAAAAATCAGACTGGAGCCCTAGGTGGTTTGGCTCTGTGGCTAGAGCATTAGCCTGGGAACTGAAAGGTCCCAGGTTCGATTCCAGTCAAGGGCACATACCTGGGTTCCGGGCTTGATCCCCAGTAGGGGGCGTGCAGGAGGCAGCCCATCAATGATTCTCATCATTGATGTTTCTATCTCTCTCTCCCTCTCCCTTCCTCTCTGAGATCATTAAAAAACAACAAAACAAAACAAAAAAATCAGATTGGATTTTTTTAGATAGATGCTATTATTCATCTATTCCTACATTTATTTATAGGTTTGCATTTTCTTCGGTCTTTAGACACAATTTCTACTTGCAATGCATGTGAATAGTGGGTCAGTGACAAATCCCAGTTGCTAATTTTCAGGATAATGAAAGCTATCATTTGTTGATGGAAGCTGAAAAGAAAAGATTAAGCAAGGATTTTCAGGGTCATTTGATTCTCTTCCTGTTGAAATAGACTCACATTTTAATGAATCCCTTGTGTAGCTTTCAGTGTGGCAATAGATTAGACAAAGTAATATCCTATGTGCATCTGTGTTCAGGATTTTTGCATCTAATGTTCTGAAACTCTCCATGGAAACCACCATCCATGGAAACCACCATAGATCTGTGCATTTCCCTCAGGCATGCCTGTGTTATGCATATCATTATTTGATTTTTTGAGATGATTCCAATATTTTCATGAGCAAGTCATAAAAATAGCAGGGACCGGCAGGGAAGCTGAAAGGGCAGCAGCCAGGGCCCCTGGCAGCGAGGTTTCACAGGCCAGATGGAGGGCGGCTTTTCGGATCCGGCCCTGTTTCATTTTGTAAGCTTGGAGCATAGTGTCGCCCACACCCCTACAAGGCCACCTATTTCCTGACCTCGGGCATGGAGGATCCTGCCTCTGGGTTTCCTTTATCAATAAACAATGAGTATAAAGGGGAGACCAGCCTGCTGTGGAAGCCAAACAGGCTTTCCTGAGTGCCTGCCATGTGCAAGGAATTCACTGCTCAGATCACGTGAGTAAACCGGCAGGCTTAGAGTCCACAGGGGAGGAAGCCAGTGCTTGGGGTTTCAACAGAGGAGGGGACAGGAGCCAAAAGTGCCCAGGAGGAACACAGGGAAATTTTCAAGGTCGTTGTGGACATCTGGCTTTCAGACCAGCCAACCCTTCTGGTTTCTCTGCTGCTTTTGAACACTGTTTCTTCACCTTTAACTCGGAGCAGCCCACACCTGCCTTTTCAGATCCCTAGCATGCCTTCTGTGTCCCCATTGCAACAGGCCTCCTCCTCCCTTCTCCTCACTGTGCGTGTCCTCAGCCAGAGGCTGTCAGGAATGTCTCCCCTGAAAATCAGCCTGCATCCTCCACAGGGCACGGGAAGCCTGACCGGGAAGGCTTCTATGCTAGTGAAGCAAAAGGTGGCGGTCGCGTCCAAGATTGTTGTCTCTCAAAACCAAAGCATGAATCTGTGGACAAAAAGCAATGAGCAGAAGCAAAGTTTGCTGGGAGAAGCCAGTCCTGGAACAGGTGCCGCTGGGGTCCAGGAGCAGCCAGTGTCCAGCCTTCCTTTCCATGTTCAGCCGGTGTAGTTCAGCATCCCAGCTAATTGAAGTCCACTAGTCCAGTGTGGTGACCCAGTGGCCATAAGCCACGTGGGCCGGGGGAGCATATCCCTTGCCAGGAACCCAGAGACACAGGATAGTGTGCTTCTTTGTCTAGAGGTAGATACATACCTTGATAGCTCCTGATTGGTACTTCCAAAGAATTCTGCCTCAACATCCTTGGGATTGATTCTATGCCTCACTGCCTTGTGATTGGTTATTTGCAAGCTGCCTGTCTTGTAACATCCATATATTTGAAAGCTCCCATGCAGGCCTTTCTTTTCCTGCCCAGCTGGGTTGCCTTAGCAACTCACACCTGTTGGTTTGGTTCTCTGGTTCTACTTCCTTCCTCCATGGTCCAGTCCCTGACTACCTAGCCCTCTTCTATCTCCTCATGAGGTCCTGATCCCAACCATTGAACTGTATCTGCTCTGTGAAGAGACGGTGTGCCAAAAGACAAAGATGCTGCATTTGCTTCCTTTCTAGAAAAATGATTAACACTCAAATCAGTTATGCAATTTCTTTACATCTGCATTAAAATGAAACTGATAAAACTAATTAGAGTTCCTTAAAATTTCTTTGGCTGGCTCATTTTTTAATGCTAATATTAAGCTACTAGAGGCACAGTGCACAAATTTGTGCACCTTGAAAGGAACTGTGAGCTGCAAGGCTGCGGTGGGCACAGGGGTGGATCTTGGCCCATCTTCTGCACCCTTTTCCTGGCCCCTCCCACTGATGTGTGGAGCGATTTGGGCTGGCTCCAGCAGTGGGTGCGAGCAGCAGCTGCTGCCCTGATCACCCCTCAGGAGCAGGGGGAGGTGGAGAAGCCCTCAGGGGCAATTGGGGCCAGTAACCTTCGTTTGCACCTGCTGACTGCACCAGCAGCAGGTGCAAGATGTAGCTGTCAGCCCTGATCATCCCTCAGAAACAGGAGAAGGTGAAGTAGCCCTGAGGGGTGATTGGGGCTGGCAGCTGCCGCTCACACCCACTGATGGTGCCAAACAGTAGTAGCTGGCACCGGGCGCTGGCAGTGGGTGCGAGCGGTTTTCCCATGGTTTTATCTATGTTGATTTCAACAAGTGTTGAAATTAAATTAAAAGTATTGTATTAAAAATACTACAGTATTTGGAGTGGTAATTTTTTTCCTGCTGCATTATGCTATGCTGTGAGATTCCTTTCTTCCTTTAGCCCACTTGATCCAGCCTGCGGAGTGTTGGACTGACACTGTGCACACCCAGCCTGAGAGTACAAGTGGAATAGTAGTGCTTCCATCTGCGTGTCCACAATCAGCTCCTCTGGGGGTGGTGCTCCTGTGCACGCCTGTTCAGCTTCCTGTGGTGATTTTGGTACTGAGGAGGGTAAATGCCAAACAATACGTTAATAGTCTTATCGGTATGATTGGCGATAAGGAATTTACATCTGAAATCATTGAGTTAACATTTTAAATAACAGTGTGAAAGCCTTTCTTAGAGTATTTCCAGGAACCCATGAATGCAGGGGCCCTTAGTGATGCAGATAATCCGTCCCCAAATATAGAAGAATGGGTGAGAAGTGGGAAACCTCCGTCATAATCGCTGCCCCCGCCTGTGGGTTAAGTGGTGTGAACTAAGCAGGCAGTGAGCACAGGCGGGCCACGGTCTGTCCTGGGAGGGAGCAGCTTTTGAGGGGGAGTTGGTGGGAGAACACTGAAGCCCAAAGAGAAAGGAGGAGACACAACTGACTGGCAGATGGGCTGGAAACTTAGGGGAAATTTGGAATCCTACCTGCAGGCATGTAAAGGAAACCCAGTTAATTGGTCTTTTGATAAATGAGGAAGTAAAACAAGCAAATAAGAAAGATAAGGAAAGAAAGAGAATGTGTTAGAATAAAACAGACACCTCCTGGCTGCACGTCAGCAGGGAGCACATACATGTGGAGTAGGGGCCCGGCAGCTCGGGCTTCAGAGAAAAGCTGCTGGAGAGAGGCCTGTTGGGTAGACCAGGCGACAGACAGTGGGGAAGTATAAAGCAGCCTCAATTTTATTTATTTATTTTTATTTTATTTTTAAATTGAATTTATTGAGATAATATTGTTTAATAAAATTATATCCATTTCAGGTGTATAATTCTATAATACAGCATCTGTGTATTGTATTTTTTGTTCACCACCCCAAGTCAAGTCTCCTTCCATCACCATTCATGCCCCCTGTATCCTCTTCTATCTCCTCCCATTCCTTTTCCCTCTGGTAATCACCATACGGTTATCTGTATCCATGACTTTTGTTTTTTTCTTTGCTTAATCTCTTCACCTTTTACACCAAGTCCCCAGTTCCCTCTCCTTGAACAGCTGTTAGTCTGTTCTCTGAGTCTGTTTCTATTTTGTTTGTTAGTTTATTTTGTTCATTAGATTCAACACATGAGTGAGATCATATGGCATTTGTCTTTCTTTGACTGGTTTATTTCTCTTAGCATAATACTCTATAGGCCTATCCATGCTGTGTCAAAAGGTAAGAGTTCCTTTTTTTTATGGCGGAGTAGTATTCCATGGTGTAAATATACCATAGCTTTTTATCCACTCATCTGCTGATGGGCACTTAGGCTGTTTCCAGATCTTAGCTATTGTAAATAATGCTGCTATGAACATAGGGGTGCATATATTCTTTCAAATTGGTGTTTCAGGATTCTTAGGATATACACCCAGAATTGGGATCTCTGAGTCATAATGTGCTTCCATTTTTAATTTTTTTGAGGAAACTCCATACTGCTCTCCACAGTACAGCCCTTATTTTAGAAGAAACCTGGGTTCAGAGAAATCCAATGCCTGCCAGGGGTTTACATTGGTGCTGAGGGTCCCCAAGCAGTGCGACACTTAGAAAGAAGGAATAGAATATCAGAAACCTGAACTCCTTTCCAACAGTGTCTTGCTAATTCACTTATTTTTGAAAAGTAAAAAGTGCCTACTAAGAGTCAGACATGGTAATGGATTGAGGATAAATCGATGAACATGTATGTGCTCCCTTCACTCTTAGCCCTCATCATCATCGGGTTAAATACCAATTGTGGGAGGAGCTGTGTAAGAGAAACTAACGCTGTGGGTGGGGCCATGGGACTGGCCTGTCTGACAACATGATCACAAAGGAGGTGGCTTGCTGAGAGCTGTTGGAAATAGTGCTCTTGCTGAAGGAAAAATGGGTGCAAAACCAAGGGGAAAAAGCCTGTTCTCAGAGCTTGACTTGCTTTCCAGGCCGAGGTGCAAGTGGCTTCAGTGAATTATAGTGAATTAAACGGGCGAAATGGAAAAGGAGGTCAGATAGTAGGCAAAGGCCAACCATATAGGTGGGGCGGGCCACCTGTGAAGCTGAATTTCACCCTAAATGCAATGGAATCAGGGTTATGTCATAATCAAGGGCTTCTTAAAAAGCCATGTTTTGTGAACATCTTCATGCTACATTATTGAAATTCAGATCAATCAGGAGTAGAAAAAAGGAGGAGCAAAGCGATGAATGCAGTAGCCTGGGCGTGAGGTGACTGACCGAGACCACCATGGCCAGGGGAGAAGGGAGATCACAGAGCCAGGCCTGCTGGGCAGTGGCGTGCGGTGAGGGTGGCGGCCTGAGGAGACGTCAAGGCTGAGTCCCAGCTTGTGCAGTGCAGTCAGCTTCCTCCGGAAAGGTTTCTCCTCAGGCAGGACACTCCTAACTAGGTTCGCCTGCTCCCACTTTGCCCTCAGTCATTCCGTTCCCACAGAGAAGCCAGAGGCGCCCTGCTACAGCCCACACCCAATCACATCATTTACTTGCTTCACGCCTCCCTTCTGTACATGCAGACCTGCACCCCAGCCTACAAGGCCCTGCATCACTCACATCGCCCCCATCCTTCACGCCCGTTCATTCTGCTCCGAGCACACTGCCTTCTTGGCCTCACAGACCATCTGCAAGGCTGTGTGGACCACGGCTGCGTGGGCTGAGGCTGAGTGGAGGCAACCATCTTTGGCAATGAGAACATCAAGGGAAGAGTGGCCAGGCGCTGGATGCCATTAACACGGATGCTTAAATGACAAGAATGTGACAGAGGGTGCCCAGAAGGACAGTAGGAGGGTCACACTTCAGGGTAGGAAGTGGTAAGGGAACGGCTGAGACTGAAGCAGCTCTGTTGGGAGGTGGGAGAGGATGGTGGAGAAAAGAAACCTCAACTCCATTTCCTGTCCCAGAGTAGGGTTTGTGGAGACCAGGCCAGCCCCCGCTGAGAAGGTTGCACGGGAGGTGTATCCTGGAGACCAGTCAGGGCCAGAAAAGGCCAGGAGGTGAACCTCGAAGGAGGAGTTGGGAGCATAAGGAACTTTGTTAATGGCAGTTCCGAGGTCATGGTGCAATGACTTGGTAGAAATGAGAACAAGTGTGCTGCTGTGTCTGATTTAGAAGGGCTCCTTATATCTGATTTCATGTCAGACATGGAAGGAAGTTACAAAGACCCTGTGAGAGCCACTTCTCCACTGACAGCAAGAATAGTGCCCAAGGGTGTCCTCAGTCTGGTTTGGGTTCTCAGTGGGTGTGGCAGGCGGAAGCCTCCTGCAAGGGTGGTAGGTAGAGCTGCAAGAATCCTTGGCTCAGCACAAAGGGAAAATTCATTGTCCCTGGAGGCCAGGACAGCATGGTAAGGGAAACCCTTTCTTCTTCAGCATGCGCCTCATTGGGATTGTGCCTGTTAATGACACAATTCACATACAAATAACGAGCGAGAGATCAAGTATCACCAGGGAAGACAAAGGGGGCTGACTCTGGGGTCACCTGAGAAACAGGAGTGCTCAGTCGGGGGAAATCCTACATGAGAATGCTAAGCCATTTATGAGACAGGTTACGTTTCGCAGGACGCCAACCCCATAGCAACTTGGCAGATAGCTTGTCTACCAGGCTGTGAAAGGGTGGGCTTCACCTATGTCTGCAGGTCAGCCTCTAACCTGACAGCGCTGCCATCCAGCTGTGTGTTCAGCTGTTAATTGTTAATCAAATACATTTATACTTCAACTAGAGACCCAGTGTATGAAATTCATGCATGGGGGCGGGGGGCGGGGGGAGGGGGCACGTCCCTCAGCCCAGCCTGTGCCCTCTCGCAATCCGGGACGCTGCATGCACCAGTGACCATACTTTTCATACAGGTGAAAGGCATCTTGCTGTTGTATGGGCAGCTACACTTTTTTGCCCCGATTATAAAAAGTAGTTCATAACATGATCCTTCTGAGGCCATAGTACCATTTTCCCCATCTTATGGGTGGAAAAACTGAAGCAGAGAGAAGTTAAATAATTGGCTTTGTCACACAGTTATCAGTGTCAGAATCAGGGCCGACCACAACATGTGCAAGCCAGAGTCCATGCATGCCATCCCTGCATCATCCTGTTTTTTCAGTGGTAGAGTAGCCTTGCCAGGCTTTAATTTTTAAATCTAAGACCCTGTTCCCAATATATAGGGTAGGGTTCCTAGGCCTGGCAGGTGATCATGGCAGATCTGTGGGGAAAGGGGGGTGGAGCCCCCACTGGCACCGGCCTTGGCTGATGGCCTGGCATTGCCCACTCACTGGTACCCACCAGGGGCAGGTCCTGTGTTGAGCACATGCCCCCTGGTGGTCAGTGCGTGTCATAGCAACCTGTCGTTCCGCCAGTTGTTCCGCTGTTCAGTCGATTTGCATATTAGGGTTTTATTACATAGGATTTCCCCTTTCAGCAAATCCTGCTTCTAAATGAAAAGCCCTTCAATGAAAAAACAGTCTCTCTAATTTCAACGGAAAAATTAATGAGGCATCCTTAACCATTTTCACAGAGAGAAAACATACACAAGGATAACCATGAGAAACAGTCATGAGCTCAGCACTGGACCAGAGTGCAGGCTTCCTGGTCTCCTCGGGAAGAAGCAGGCAGTGGAGGTGAAGTGGTGCAGGGAGCAGCCTCTGGAACATACATACTTCTGCGCCGCTTCTTAACGGTCTCCCATCTTCATACACTTTAGGATCCTTGCACTCAGAATGAATTTAGAAATGAAGACATAGCAAAGAAAAATGCTATCTGTGTCTGGAAATAAATGCAAATAATGCACTTTTCGCACAGAACAGAAGTTTTAGAAGATCCCACCGCTCGTCACTCTGAGCTTATGTCAGCAGAGCAAACACCTCATGTTCATCTCAGCACATCGGGAGCTCGCCGTGGTGCCACGTGAGGTGTTCTGGCTAGAAAATGCTGCCCTGAGTAAATTGATAAGTGTAGCTTTGCCTGCAACTAGAAATGGAAATATCTCTCCACATATTCATTTAGTGGCATTTGTATGACAATGAAGTTATATTACCACAAAATAGTCATCCAGAAAGCAGTGTAATTTTTCAATAGCTCTTAGGTTATGTAGCTTAGCCACTGTGTAAAGGAATTCTGTGTGCTCGGACAACACATTTCCTCCGCCCTCAGGGAGGGTCAAACAGGGCTACGAGAAGCTGCAGCGCAGCAAACAGCCTGCGCAGACGATTCGTGGCCGGGCTCCGCCCTCTGCATCACCTGCGAGTCAGCTGTCCTGAGACTTGCTTACCCTTTCTGGGTATTGAGATGTTGACTGACCACTTATCCTAAAACCTTGCTTAACCATCTGCTAAATTAAGGAAAGACCTGGGGGGGGGGGAACCTAATTAGAAAATTTGTTCCTACTATCCCCTGAACCATTAAAAAACATAAAAAAATAATGTCATACATATGCCCAGTTTCTGATTTTTCTAATTGATGATATAAGATTTTATTTGTTGCCATGACAACTAAGAGCTTTGTCCATTCTCAAGCCTCTGATAATTACGGGACTTATTTAACAGTTTTGAACTGACTCTAGTAACATGTCCACCTGGATTGTGTGTGTGCTGGCTGTGTCTTGTGTCAGGAGGATAATTGATACCTTTGTTTTTCCAATGTGAGACATTTTTAATAATCATTATCTAATTTAATGTGAACATCAAATGCCGCATTCACTCCGCTCAGCATCCAATGAAATCATTGATTGGCTTCTCATCATGTCCCCTCCACACTGAGAAATAAGCATGGCTGTGCTGGTTACTCCAGGCCAGGGGTCCTCAAACTTTTTAAAGAGGGGGCCAGTTCACTGTCCCTCAGACCATTGGAGGGCCGGACTACAGTTTAAAAACAAACTGTGAACAAATTCCTATGCACACTGTACGTATCTTATTTTGAATTAAAAAAAAACAAAACGGGAACAAATACAATATTTGTATTTACATGTGGCCCGCGGGCCGTAGTTTGGGGACCCCTGCTCCAGGCCCTCTGATCACTGGACCTAGTTCATCAGAACTACCTGGTGCAGAGAAACTTATGGAAGACAGTGAAAGAAGGGTCTTCAGTATAATTTATAGCCTTAAGAATTTATAGTAAAAAGTAGTAAAGATAAAAATGATGAGTAAACTGTCTAACTTAAGTAATTAGTAATTCTGTACACGCAAATAAACCCCAAGAAAGCAAAAAGAAGAAAGAAAATAATAAGCATAGAAATAAAAATATCTCATAGATCAGTGGTCAGCAAACTGCGGCTCACGAGCCACATGTGGCTCTTTGGCCCCTTTGGTGTGGCTCTTCCACAAAATACCATGTGCGGGCGCACACGTACAGTGTGATTGAAACTTCGTGGCCCATGCACAGAAGTCGGTATTTTGTGGAAGAGCCACACTCAAGGGGCCAAAGAGCCACATGTGGCTCACGAGCCGCAGTTTGCCGACCACTGTCATAGATAATCAACAAAGCAAATCTTGCTTCTTTGAAAATATGGACAAAATTTGGGTAATCATATACCTGGCTTACCCAGGAAGCCCCAGTTTCCCTCTGTTGTCTACTGTCACCTTCTTATATCTTACATCTCAGATTACTTATTGTTCATTAAATATAATTATTAATAGTTGAACTTTGTTCATCCAGGATAAATTTGGTAAGCTTCCACTTTATAGTGCCAGCTTCCACCATGGTCTCATCTAGCAACAGTTGCAATTGAACAGAACTCTCACTTGAACATGCATTTAACTCTGAAAGATGATCTGTGGTAACGTGCCTCTCCATAACTTTTTGCAGAAATGGCATGACCAGTGCCTCTGTTAGAGAAGCAGCATGCGGGTTTGCTGACAAGTTGAAGTGTGCCTGGGCACCAGGAGTGAGGCATAGCTCAGCGTTCCTGGTGGCAGGACAGATACTTGACCCTACACTCCTGCCACCTATTAGGTATACCAGCTGGTTGTGGCCTGGCCACCAGGCTGCCTTTGGTAGGGTCAGTGATTCAATATGGGAGATTGAAGTTTAGGTGTATGTGAAGTAGGTATAAGAAATGGAAGTAGACAAACTTTTCAATGGCATATGTAGTCTGGACATTTTTATTACAGCATTTTCTCATTTATAATGTGTAAACCTACAACTATTTGTTGTATTAAGCCAACACTTTAATTTTGCAACTGTTTTGTTTTTAACTATTTTGTGGTCATAAGCTAAGTAATTTTTTAATATCTTTATTGATTTTAGAGAGGAAGAGAGAGAGAGATAGAAACATCAATGATGAGACTCATTGATCAGCTGCCTCCCGCACACCCCCTACTGGGGATCAAGCCCGCAACCTGAGCATTTGCCCTTGACTGGCATTGAGCCTGGGACCCTTTAGTCCGCAGGCTGATGATCTATCCACTGAGCCAAACCAGCTAGGGCCATAAGCTACATATTAAAATGTTTATGTTCAATTAAAAATTATGACAGAATTCTATTTCTCAAGAAGATTGATGATGAGCTGTTACCGGGCACAAATGCTTGTGAGCATTGAGCAGCCTGTGGGGACCGTGGGGACCACGTGGAAATGAGGAGCAATGCCGTGGATCGCAGAAGGTTCGGAGTGAATATAAGAAGACTAGACGTAAAAGCAAAATTGAGCACATGTTCTGAGCATGTGCTTGCAGAGCGCGCTGTGAAGAGTCTTTCATTTAGAGCAAATGACTTTCACTTTGAATTCACTTTCCTTGCACGTGTAACAAGTGCGGCGCAGCTATAAGTATCGGCATCATTAGCAGAAGAATGTGGTCAGTATTAATGATGCCACGTTTCTCTCAGAGCTTCAAACAGAAAATTAGTTAGTCTCAGTACTGATCTGACCTTCGCATCTAACCCATGTAATCAAAGTAGCCCTTTGCAAGTTTATTCTGTTAAAGGGGACATATCTGATATTACGTGAATGTTACTAGGGTTTGAATTTAAAAGTTCAACCATGAGAATACAAATATTTGGATTTGTGAAAATAAAAAGGAAAAGTTTGATGTCACCAACTTTCGTGGGACAAACCATGTTGTTCCTACAGCTAAAAACATGAGAGCTGAGATACAATAGAAACTGATTGTGGGCACATGTACTTTAGAAGTTTGACTAAACAAACCACCTTGTTCTGCCAACTGAAAAATATAGTTTGAAAACTTACAGATATTTTACATAGACACATATTTGCCAATGATACATCTGATAAGAAATTAATTTCCAAAAATATAAAGAACTCATTGTAATTTTTAAAAATCCTGCCCCTCAGGATATGTTTATTGGTTTTAGAGAAAGAGGTGAGAGAGAAAGAGAGAGAGGGGGAGAGAGAGAGACAGAGGAAGAGAGAGAGAGATCTATGTGAGAGAGAAAAATCTATCAGTTGCGCCCTGTACGCTGTGCCCAGGCATACCCTGCAACCTAGGTGTGTGCCCTGACTGGAAATCGACCCTGCCACCTTTTTGGTGTGCAGGATGATGCTCCAGGCAACTGAGCCCCCAGCAGGGCAGGATCAATCCAATTTGTACAGGCTTTTTCCAAGAATAATGATGACTTGTCAGTTTATTTTGTAAGAGCATGACAATAATGGAGCAAAGCCTAACAGGTACAGTGCAGGAAAAGAAAGTTTCAGGCTTATTTCACTCATAAAAATAGATTATTCTAAACATCATTTTAATAATCCAAATCCTACAGTGTATTAAAAATGATAGTCCATGGTACCTGGTGACCCAGTAAAGTGGAGAAATCTGGCAAACACTAGTTAGCCAAATGATCAAAGTCAACATCACCTGTGATAAGCCATGGTGATAGCATGTGCCCTGGATGGGATATGCTGAGAAAGGCATTTCCCTCTGCGGCTTTCCTCCCTGAAACCCATAATCCTGGTCTAACCATAAGGAAAACATTAGGCAGACTCCAATTGAGGGGCATTCTACAAAACACCTGACCAGTATTCCTTAAATTGTCAAGGTCATTCAAAACAAGGAGATGCTGAGAAATTGGGTAGCCAGGAGGAAACTTGGAAGACAGGATGACTAAATGTAACACAGTGTCTGGGACAGGATTCAGAGGCAGAAAAGGTTTATTAGAAAAGAAAAACCAGTGCAACATGAATAAAGTATGGAGTTTAATCCTATATAATAAAAGCCTAATATGCTAAGTGTCTGACCATTTGTTCGACCATTCTACCAGTCACTATGACACACACTGACCACCATGGGGCAGACACTCCAATTGGTGGGTTAGCTTGCTGCTGTGGTCCAGCCAATTGGGGACCGGGTGAGACGGGGTGGACATGCCCTGGAGCCCTCCCTCGGTCCTTCCCCGGCCCCGATTGTGCACCGGTGGAGTCCCTCAGACTGGCCTGTGGGAATCAGGCCAAAACCAGCTCTCTGACATCCCCCAAGGGGTTCCAGATTGCAAGAGGAAACCGGCCAGGCTGAGGGACCCCACTGGTGCATGAATCCATGCACCGGGCCGCTAGTTAATAATAAGGAAAGAACCTCTGTTCATCAAAACAAAAAACCTTTAAGGAAAGTGCAAACCTGAGTTTAAAACTTGTAGAAGGTATTTGTGAGACTGTAGTAGGCAGAGATCTCGGATGCCCCACACTCCCTGTCCCTGGTGGACACATCGCTTCTCCAGATATTTGTTCAGACTAACCACGGTGCTGCTGGAAAGGGATTCCCCTGGGATCCAGGCCCCACGTCTCAGTGGGTGTAGGGGAGTGTCCAGGGGCCAAGCACTGCGCTGCCTGGACTGCAGTGGACACCAACCTGGCAGATAGCCCTGAGCACCACCTGGCACGATGGAGCAGCCCCTAGGGTCTGAGAACGGCCCCTGGCAAGAGCCGAGGAGGCAGTGGGGACATGGTCACACAGCCACGAGGAAGTGAGCTCTGCCAAGAGGGCCTGTGCCTCCCAAGGACTGTTGTGACGCCGGTCTCCACCTGGAGGCCCTGAGCAGGCTGCAGCCACCCCCTGCACTGCTGACCCACAGCCACTGCAGCTGACACGTTTCTGAGGCTTTAAGCCACTGTGTGGTAATTTATTATGGAGCAAACAGGAAATAAATACAAAAAATAATAAAGAACAAGAAATAAATAATTAAAGAACAAAAAACATTCCAGAACCGAGTGGCATTTTATAAAGAACACATTCAGGTCAGTGAGTGCGTGAAATATATCTTTGACGTCTGTAGTGAGGAATGCAAATGTAATGTTGACGATAAAACATCGGACAGAGAATGAACTGCCATTACTTGAGGAAGTTGTCAATGCTAAGATCTGTAGATGGTGGGAGTCAGGAATCTCTCACTCATTGTGTGCAGGACAGTAAATTGGTACAACCAGTATAGAAAACTAGAATTATGCTATAAAGCTGGGGTTTGCATACCTTTTATGACTGTGGAGTTCTGCTCCAGGGAACATGCCTAAGAGAAGCCCTTGCAAGTGACTCTCCGAGAACATGCACAGACGTTTCTAAGCAGCCTGTCTGCGTTAGAAACCTCTGGGAACAGCCAAATGCCCGCCGCCAGAGAATGGGTGATCCCGCTGTGTGCTCACACCCGGAGCATGATGTCACACAGCAGGCTCACAAAGCCACATGGATCCATCTAGCAATACAGTATCGTATGGGCAGGCCCCAGAGAGTTAAATAGAGCCTGACTCCTGTGTGCAATGTGAAGTGAAACAGTTACCAAAATGCACCTTTTTAAAATTTTTAGTGTCTTTATATTAAAATTACATTTTTCAAAAGTAGCAGAATGATAAACACAAGCTTTCCGACAGAAGTCACCTCAGGTGAGGGCGAGCAGGATGTGGGATAGGAAGATGAAGTGATAACCAACGTTCTAGGGCAGCGGTCGTCAACTGGTGGTCTGTGGACCACTGGTGGGTGGTCCATGAGGTCCAAAAGGTTGGCTACCGCTGTTCTAGGGGATCATTTAAATGGAGGTTAATGGGTGCCGGTTAATTCATTGGAATGAGAGGGAGGGAGTGGGAGGGACAGGAACTATCTGTGGCCCCACAGGAGAGCAGGGTAAGGAACACATTAGTAAGATGATAGCTTGGTGCTGGTAGTAATTGGGGGAGGTGGAGAGAGAGAGAGAGAGAGAGAGAGAGAGAGAGAGAGAGAGAGGACCCTTGAAGGCATCCTTTCCCGCCAGTACACTCCAGCGGCCTCAGGGAGTAAGGCTTGGCCAAACCCGCCCTTTCTGCACAGCCTAGCAGGAGGCTGCCCCAAGAAGTCACTGGTTACTGAGCACCCCCTAAAAGGCGTGGCACTCTTTAATGTGGATTCAAACGAGCCAACTGTCCAGATGCTGAGGAGATAATTGAGAAAACATATAAGATTTATTCCAGAAATATTAACTTTATTATAATGGTTATTTAAGAGAATCCCCTATTTCTTTGATATGCATCACTTTTTTAATTTTTAAGAATGTTCATAACAAAGAGTAAAAGAAAAAACGATTAAAGAGTTGAAATATAAAGAAGACTCCATTTTAAATCTAAGCTTATATTTTCTTTCCATAATTCATTGCATTGTAATTATGCTTTTAAAATAGTTGCCTATTTAATTCATAGTGACATTTTTCTATTAAATGCAGTGTTCTTAGATATTTTTTATGTTTTTCCCGTTACTTTCCTTTCTCATTGCATTTCAGTTTGGAAAGTTTCTATTTGACATATCTTCAAGTTCAATGATCTTTCCTTGTCTATTAACAAGTCCGTCGAAGGCAATGGCCATTTCTTTCACAGTACTTTTGATTCCTCACATTTCCTTTTGATTTTTTGTAATGTTTCCATCTCTCTGTTGACATTGCTCATTTGTTCTTGCATGTTGCCTACTTTTTTTCCCCCATTAGAACCCTTAGCATACTAATCAGAGGTATTTTATATTCCTGATATTATAATCTCAACATCTCTGCCATATTTGAGTCTGGTTAAAACCTTGCTTTGTCTCTTCACACCAACGTTCCCTTGCTTTCTCTCAGGCCTTAGATATTTTCGGTTGAAAGCTGTAAATGATGTGTCCAGTAATAGGAGCTGAGGTAAATAGGCCTTTAGCGAGTGATTTTGTTTATCTAGAGAGGAGCGAGGCTGTGTTTAATGTTAGCTGTAGCTGGACATATGAAAGGCTTTTTTTTTTGCTCTAGGATTATTATCTTTATTCCCGCATTGTCTGTTGGTTTCCCTAGAGATTCTATCTTAAGTAGAGTCTGTGAGTGTCTTGCAGCTTCCTCGGGTGTAACCACTGTTAAGATATTGGGGTTCTGTGCACGTGGTGGTCAGATATCCAGGAGGAAAAGAAGCATTCTACAATCATGTAATTACATTTCTGTTTTTAAATGAGCCTGAATACCTGAGCTGTGCCCTTCAAAGAGTTCCACAGCCTTATATTTCCCCCTCTTATCTGAGATAGAAAGGCCAGAGGGTCTTGGGCCATCCTCTCGCCCTTCCCCTAAGGCAGACATGGTTCCAGCCAAGTTTTCTCCTGTGAACAAGATTCTTTCATGGAGAACAAAATGCTCTAGCCATATTTCAAAATGCACATCTTCCCACTTCCCCTGCCTGAAGCACCGGGGATTATTCTGCCATCTTTGACATGAGAACTTGGTCAGGTTCATGTGAGTGTGGAGACAGGGCCCCTTCAGACAGGGCCTCCAGGAACTTTTAACTTTTAAACTAGTTTACATTTAACCTCTCATATTTTGTCAATTACAATGTAAGTATTCCTACCCGTTCCTGTCTCCAGTGGCAGCTTCCGCTCCTGGTCAGCCACGGCTCTCTGTGCTCACTGGTCTTTATTTTGTTGGCGTAGCAATTTGCCTCTATTCTCTAGTTGGCCTCAGAAGGATTGTTGCTTTCAGTTTGTTGATGCTTTTCCTTGTTGTGAGGGTGGCAGTGATGACTTTCAAGCTCCTGTCAAAAGGAAAGGGGGTGGTACCTTTAAACAACTGTACTTCCTGATGCACTAAGATGGAAGGCATGGGAATCTGTGCTGTAGGTGGAGGCCCTGCTGGAACCTGCTGGGATAGCAGAGATGGACACTTCATGGTGCTGGTCCTGGTGACAGCAGTGAGACCACAGAGTGCAAAGTCCTGCTGTGGGAGCAGCAGCCGTTCCTGGATTCTGTAGTTTGGGTCTTGGAACCCTGGGTATTCGACCTGGAGCTGGAGCTCTCAGCCTGGCTGCACAGGATCATCCTGTAGGAACTGTGATTTGACTGCCTCGCCCAGGAAGGTGTTAACTGAGGGAGCGAGTTCAGGATGTGGAGACTAGACGCTGGTGCCTGTGCAGAGGCAGGTTGAGAACGCATTTAAGTCTGTTCCTCCAGCTCTCCCAACAGCATTTAGACCATTTTCCTCCCGGTAGTTAGTGTTGTATTACTTACACGAGGTAGAGTAGACTCTGTTTTCCACAACCGAATCTAGACTAATACATGTCGTTTCTGTAGTTGGAAGCTTTCCAGTTGTGTATAATGAATGACTAAATTAGGAGAGGTTACAAAGAAGACATTCATATTAAAGAGATGTTTTCATTTCCCCCTTTTCCCAGTAAAGGACTTGTACTCTCGTTTATATCGTTGAGTTTAATGCAGTTTTACTCTAGTGTGGTGTAAGGATAATGGCATGAAGTGCAATTAAATAACAGAACTACAGGACATTTTCTGTGCAGCGGTACAATTCTCAGCATCAAGAGCAACTGAGTCTAGCACTTGGTCAAACTGAAAAACGGCCCAAAGTCTCTATGTTGTTCTTCATGGGTACTTCCTACCTCTCAGGGCTTAGTTGCTTTCCTTCACAGGTGGTTGATTTATCTACTAAGTCATTAGCTAATAATGACCTGTTAGCCTGTCTAAAGACATCAAGGGAACATTTATAGATTTAAAGTCATGAAAGACTGATTCTCCTTAATAGAACTGTATGCCTTGGCAAGCCAACGAAGGAAATGCTCTTGTGTGATGGAGAGTGAATGCAATAAACACCTCCACTCCCCTCAGAGTGTGTTCTGACAGCAGCTGTTCACTCCGGTGGGAAGTTGCCTCAGTTTGCCACAGTCGTCCTTTTAACAGTAAACACCAGTTGTCCTGCAAGAGGTCTGAGAGTTTGGGGTATGTGGCATGAGTTTTCCAAAACAGCAAATACATGATGGGACTCCTTTGCTCAGCATCTAATGAACAGAATAATGGAATTTTGCTGTCTGTCACTCAACTGCACTTCCAGTATCAGCTCTCAACATCATCATAACCAAATCTTATCATGTTTTATTAAAAACATTAGCGACCCAGTGCATGAAATTAGTGCACATTAAAAGGGAATTAATTAGAGGAAATATTTTAATATTGCTATTTGCCCTTTTGCAATAATAGAAGTGTCAGATATGAAAGAAAATTAGTAAAATGTATATGAAAATCTTCCTCCTGTCAGAGTCTGGGGCGCGCCACGGTAACCAGAGTCAAGTCCCCACCCACCCACATGTGCCTTGAAATTGCATGAGACCCAGACCCAGCTGGCCCCACACCCAGACCCAGCCAGCACCACCCTCATTGGGCTAAATCCAGACTTGGCCGGCCCCACCCCCGTCAAGCCCTGCAAGGTGGGGTGTGAGGCCTGAGGTCCCCTGTCAAGCCCCGCATGGCGGGGGGCGTGGCACGGCCTCAGGTCCCTGATGATTGCTTGTTAAGACTCATTACAGGAACTCGGCCGCCGCTGTGGGAGCAGCCATCTTGTGTTACAGAACACTGCCTCCACTGTGGGCACAGCCTTCTTGACCATTATGGTGTGATGGTCAATTTGCATATTCCCTCTTTATTAGATAAGATAGTGATTTAGAATGTGCTTTACTTCTTGATGTCATTGCACATGCTGTTCTCACTCCTTGCAGTGCTTTTCCTGCTTCGCTGCCTGGGACACTGACATGATTTGCTCTCCAGCTTGTGTTACCAATGTGGGGTTGCTCCAGAGCCCGTGTCTATCTTAACCTCAGCTGTGAATTGTGAAGGGGGAATAGGGGGAATGCTGAATAAATTTATGGGGAAGGAGACACGGAGAGGGTTGGTCAGGATGAAACAGCCTGTCTTTCCCTAGATCACCTGACCTTCTCAAGTTTCTCAGGCAAAGGCCACTTTGTCCTGGGTGTCACCATACGTCTTTATTTGTGTACTATTTCACTAAAAATATTGTATTACTTGTATTATTTGTTTATGTAAACATTTCCCATTCTAAGAAGGGAATCTTTTATTTATGTTCTTAAGAGGCAGTTCATGCCATTCTGTAAACCCATGACGGTTTCCAATACTGCCTTCTTTTGTTCTCAGTATATCCTAAATGAGTGAAGAGATTAGATTCCAGTCATGGGCATCGATCTGCACCCTATGACTGTTAAGGGCGATGAAAGGCAATGCATGTACCTGACTGGAAAGCAAGTACCCGGCACAAGGACCAGGAGCACTAGTAATGCATCCCTAGAGGCGAGAGGGGAGTGGTGCGCATCATAAATCTAAGGAGAACTGTTGATGTTCTGATGCTATAACAAAAGAGAGGGGGGAATGCAGAGCAGAACGGGCTTCACCGCAATCAGATCTAAGTAAGGAGACCATCCCAGAGCAGGTTTTTGCTAACCCACTAACAGTGGTTCTCAACCTTCTGGCCCTTTAAATACAGTTCCTCATGTTGTGACCCAACCATGAAATTATTTTTGTTGCTACTTCATAACTGTAATGTTGCTACTGTTATGAATACTAATGTAAATATCTGATATGCAGGATGGTCTTAGGTGACCCCTGTGAAAGGGTCGTTCGACCGCCAAAGGGGTCGCGACTCACAGGTTGAGAACCGCTGCACTAGAACCTCACAGAAATGGATTGCACTCATGCCACTTGACTTGAAAACACCCGAAGCTGAGCTCCCATGCCAGCCGAAGCTGCCTGTGCCTTATCTGCAGGTTTGCTCTGACCAGTCAGTGGAACAGCCTCAGAGAATTAACTGAGGGCATGAGCTGCGCAGAGTTCTGCTGCAGTCCCAGGAGAGGCCAGTCACCCGCCTACCTGCTGGGACTTCATAAATAGAAAGAAATGAGCTCCTGAGAGCACAGCCTGCACTCTGATGAGTGCATTCCGCCTGTGCTGGGGGTGACAAGCTGCGCTGTGATGAGTGCATTCCGCCTGTGCTGCGGGTGACAAGCTGCGCTGTGATGAGTGCATTCCGCCTGTGCTGCGGGTGACAAGCTGCACTGTGATGAGTGCATTCCGCCTGTGCTGCGGGTGACAAGCTGCACTGTGGTGAGTGCATTCTGCCTGTGCTGCGGGTGTGCTGCGGGTGACAAGCTGCGCTGTGATGAGTGCATTCCGCCTGTGCTGCGGGTGACAAGCTGCACTGTGATGAGTGCATTCCGCCTGTGCTGGGGGTGACAAGCTGCGCTGTGATGAGTGCATTCCGCCTGTGCTGCGGGTGACAAGCTGTGCTGTGATGAGTGCATTCCGCCTGTGCTGGGGGTGACAAGCTGCGCTGTGATGAGTGCATTCCGCCTGTGCTGGGGGTGACAAGCTGCGCTGTGATGAGTGCATTCCGCCTGTGCTGCGGGTGACAGGCTGCGCTGTGATGAGTGCATTCCGCCTGTGCTGTGGGTGACAGGCTGCACTGTGATGAGTGCATTCCGCCTGTGCTGCCAGTGACAAGCTGCGCTGTGATGAGTGCATTCCGCCTGTGCTGGGGGTGACAAGCTGCGCTGTGATGAGTGCATTCCGCCTGTGCTGGGGGTGACAAGCTGCGCTGTGATGAGTGCATTCCGCCTGTGCTGCGGGTGACAGGCTGCGCTGTGATGAGTGCATTCCGCCTGTGCTGTGGGTGACAGGCTGCACTGTGATGAGTGCATTCCGCCTGTGCTGCCAGTGACAAGCTGCGCTGTGATGAGTGCATTCCACCTGTGTTGCGGGTGACAAGAGAGCTGTGATTGATGATTTGCCTCTTGTCCCCCTGGACATTACACTATCAAAGGGGATCTAGGTTTGCAAATTAATCTTATTCCCTGGGTTGTGACACCAACTTGCGTGAGGTAATGTAGTTGGAAGTACTGTCTCTTTAAAACTGAACCCTTTTCAAGCAGTTTTTGTCAGCATCCAACAGCTCTTCCCCACAGCAACACAGGAGGATGGGGCAGATGCGTGCGAGGGGCAGCGAATCCGCACAGGTTACAAACATGTGCAATCCTCATGGCATGCTTTCTCCACTCTTCCCTCACACACGCCTACCTGTGTTGGATGTGCCCTCCAAGAAACAGTCCCAGGTGGTGCAAGAAGAGTGAGGGCACAGGAGCAGGTGGAGGTATAGGGCGGGAGTGGCAGGAGTGCCTCCGGGCCACCATGCTGGCCTGACACCTGTGAAAGGAGAAGGATAAAGCAGTGCCAGGCGGTGGAACCTCAGACTACAGCGCAGCTCTGAGGGTATCAGGCCGGCACAGTGGTGAGTGAGAAAGCAAAGAATCCCACATTGCACATATATAACAAGACCCAAGGACACAAACCATGCTGCCACCAGCTGGGGCCAGCCAGGAAGGCGTGTCCTCAGCTCACATGTGGCAGCTAACTGCACCCCTAACAGCTGAGCAGTGAGTAATTACTTGACCGGAGAATGGATGGCGTGAATGCATGGCTGCTCGGGGGCCTCCCGTGGAGTGGGCTCCAGCACTCCTTCCTTCCTTCCCTGCCTCATTGTTCTCACAGCGCTTATTATTTTCTTACACAGGATGTATTTGAAGTACTTGTTGTTTTTCCTTTCCCCTCACAAGCACTAGAATGTCAGTTCTTGGAGGAGGTATATTTTTTAGTTACACCAGTGTCTGCACCAAGAAGTGTCTTTGGTAAATTACTTGTTGAGTGGATGCGAAGAAAATGCCAGTTATTGAATTCCTGATGAGTGCCCAGGGTGTACTAATACTCCACAAACGCTTCGCTGCTCACACCTACCATCAGGAAGGCGTTTTCATCACTGAGCGGAGTGAAAGGGGGCGTGGAACACAGGGGAACATCGCCTCCAGCCATCCCTTCCCACTTCCCTGGCCACACGCCGCCACCGATGTCTGTAGTGCAGGGCGACTGGAGCAGAGGTTTCCCTTCACAAGGCCATTCCTTTGGAAAAGGAGCAGTAGGTCTCCGGGCCCCACGTCACACACTGAGGAGCCACTCGATTAGTTTCTCTTAGTTTTGCAGATTGGCACTTGTTCTCAGTATGTCCAGAAGCATGAAAGCAATTCACTCACTGCATCAAGAATGCTTCCTTGCCCTGGCCAGTTTGGCTCAGTGGATAGAGCGTCGGCCTGCGGACTCGAGGGTCCCAGGTTTGATTCCAGTCAAGGGCATGTACCTTGGTTGCGGGCACGTCCCCCCCGTAGGGGGTGTGGAGGAGGCAGCTGATCGCTGTTTCTCTCTCATTGATGTTTCTGACTGTCTATCCCTCTCCCCTCCTCTCTGTAAAAAATCAATAATATATATATTTTTTAAAAGAATGCTTCCTTGTCTTACTCTTTACTTGCAAGTGGCTAAGCAGCACTCTGGGGGACTTTTATTACCAACCACAATTTCAGCTTGCCTCCGGTTTAATCCTCAGGATTCGAAGCACCAGGAAATCTCACATTTCTGGGCTTGCCAAACCACACTTGGTCATCTGCACAATTGCCTATTTAATTAGTGTTTCAAGCAAGGGACAGATAAAAAATGAACTTAATACTGATTTGAGATTTCAGTTCTAAAATGCTTGTCTTGGAACCTATATGAACTAGTTTTTGTTAAACATATGCCCATGTCCTAAAACTTCCTAATAATATGAACTTAGTGACTAATTCAAGGCTGGTCAATTTCAGAGATGAGCCTACACATGCGCATGCAAGGCTAATATGAATGCATTTCAGCCCCTTTCACAATTATGGATTATTGCCATGGTCTATGGTGGGCAACCTAAAGATTATATTTAGATGCACTGGGAAGAATAGCGTGTTTTATCTAAAAAATTTTGTTAAATTGTTCAATTTAAGATAACTAATTGTATGTTTTGCTATCCCACCAAGACTTAGATCTTTTTCCAGCTTCCCCAGAATTTATATTACCCTTATCCACCTATTTATTATTTTAGTCCTCACCGGAGGATATTTTTTCCATTGCTCTTTAGAGAGAGTGTAGGGGAGACAAGGAGAGAGGAGAGAGAGAGAGCAAGAGAGAAACATCAATGTGAGAGAGACACATCAATTGGTTGTCTCCTGCATGACCCCCAACCGGGACCAGGGGTTGAACTTGCAACCCAAGTACATGCCCTTGACTAGGAATCAAACTCACAACCCTTTGGTGCATGGGCCAGTGCCTAACCACTGAACAGCACCAGCCAGGGCACCCTAATCCATCTTTTAAGGACCTCTATTTAAATTTCTCTGATGACCAAGCCAAGGATGTGACATTTGCTCCATTAGATATCAGTCTGTTTTGTAGTAAAAACATAAATTTGTGCATAACCTATAAGTTAGCATGTGTATCAAGAGGCACAACAAAGCAAACTCATTCCAGAATTATTCATACTAACCCCAAATCCCAAGCACTTCAAGTTTCCATGAATAAAAACATTAGATTATAAACTGTGAAATGTTCATATCATATAATTCTATTCATCAACAAAAAACAATGAACCATAGATGAGTAGCAAAGACAGACAAAATACATATTTCATGTTGCCATTTAAAAGTGTATAAGAAGGCGAAACTAAAATACACATTTTAAGAATGCATAAACTGTAAGGAGACTATACATTTAAAATGTGGACAGTCATGCCATAAAAGAGACTCACATTTGGAGCCAGTGAGTATAAATGAGAGGGGGCAAGAGGACATGCATGTGGAGTGCTACTGATGCTAACTCCCCAGCCTGAGGTGTGGTGACACATGCATGACACCGTAATAACTCATATGCACATTCATGTTTTGTGCCCTTTTCTGCTTGCATGTTATGCTTCAGAATTTTAAACAAACTCTCTCATAGAAACACATAGCTTCAAATGCAGACTCCAGCACAATATTCACCCACTGCCTGTGGCTCCCTTCCATCTCACTCTCCAAATATTTTTGTCTATTTCCCTACTCATGACATGAAGGAGATGGATTAAATAACTTCTAAACTCAACTGCAGTTCTAGCATTTTATGATTTGATTAATAATTTGTTTGTTAATTCTCACTGGAGGATATTTTCCCATTGGTTTTTAGAGAGAGTGGAAGGGAGGAGGAGAGACAGAGAGAGAAAAACATTAATGTGAGAGACACATAAATTGGTTGCCCCCCACATGTGCCTTAACCAGGGCCCTGGGTTGAGCCTACAACTGAGGTACGTGAATCAAACCCAGAACCCTCAGTCTACAGGTCAATGTTCTATCCACTGAGCAAAACCAGGTAGAGAGGATCCAGCGATTGATTAAAAAGATCATACACCATGACCAACTGGGATTTATTCCAGGCATGCAAGGGTGATACAATATTCCCAAATCATTAAATGTGATACATCATATAAACTAATTGAAAGACAAAAATCACATTATCATATCAACAGACACAGAAAAGAAATTTAACAAAATCCAACACCCATTTTTTATAGAAACTCAGCAAAGTGGGAATAGAGGAGGGGTCAAATTTAAGCAAATGACTTAAGAGGAGTCATACCTCAACATAATAAAGGCCATATATGACAAACCTATAGCCAATATCCTGCTCAATGGGCAAAAACTAAAACTATTTGCCCTAAGAACAGGAACAAGACAGGGATGCACACTTTCACCACTCCTGCTCAACATAGTACTGGACGTCCTAGCCACAGTGACCAGACAAAAAGGAAAAATGAAAGACAACTAAATTGAAAAATAGGAAATAAATTTGTTATATTTGCAAATGACATGATATTGTACATAGAAAACTCTAAGGATTTCACCAAAAAACTACTAGATCTAATACATTAATTCAGCAAAGTAGCAGAATACAAAATTAACCCAGAAATCTCTGGCTTTTTTATACACCAATAATTAATTGTCAGAAAGAGAAACTAAAAAAGCAATCTCATTACCATAACAGCAAAAAAAGTAAGATACCTAGGAATAAACTTAACCAAGGAAGTAAAAGACTTGTACTCAGAAAACTACAAGATGCTAAAAAAAAAAAAAAAGAGAGAGAGATAGAAAAAGATATAAACAAGTGGAAGGATATACTGTGTTCATGGATTGATAGAATCAACATCATTAAAATGCTGATACTACCTAAAGCAACCTACAGATTCAATGCAATCCTTATTAAAATACCAACAGCATACTTCACAGATCTAGAACAAATACTGCAAAAATTTATATGGAACCAAAATGATCCTGAATATCCATAGCAATCTTGAGAAAGAAGAACAAAGTTAGAGAGATCACAATACCAGGTATCAAGTTATACTACAAGGCCACTGTAATCAAAACAGCCCAGTACTGGCACAAGAGCATGCATATAGACCACTGGAAGAGAACAGCGAGCCCAGAAATTGATCCAAATCAACATGATCAATTAATATTTGACAACGGAGGCAAGAGCATAGAATGGAGTCCAGATGGTCTCTTCAATAAATGGAGTTGGAAAAGTTGGACAGGTACATGCAAAATAATGAAACAAGACCACCAACTTACACCATACGCAAAAAAACTCAAAATGGTTAAAATACTTAAACGTAAGTCGTGACACCATAAAAATCCTAGAAAAAAAACCCAACATCGATTGCAAAATCTCAGACATCTCTCATAGCAGAATTTTCACAGATACATCACCTAGTACAAGAGAAACAAAGGGAAAAAATAAACAAATGGGACTGCATCAAAATAAAAAGCTTCAGCACAGCAAATGAAATCAGCATCAAAATAAAAAGGGAACCCACTGTTTGGGAGAACATACTGTATTTGCCAATAATACATCTGATAAAGGGTAATTTCCAAAATACATGACGTACTCATACAACTCAACAAAAGGAGGACAAACAAATCAATGTAAAAAAATGTACAGAAGACTTGAATAGACACATCTTCAAATAACACATACAAGAGACATGATAAAATGCTCAACATCACTAATCATCAGAGAGATCTAACTTAAAAGTACAATGAGGTATCACATTACAAATGCCAGAATGGCTATCATTAATGAATCAGCAAACAAGAAATGCTGGTGAGGATGTAGAGAAAAAGGAACCCTACCACACTGCTGGTGGGAATGCAGACTGGTACAACCACTATGGAAAACAGTGTGGAGTTTCCTCAAAAAATTAAAAATGAAGCCGCCATTTGACCCAGTGATCCCACTTCTAGGAATATATCCTAAGAAGTCTGAAACACTAATCAGAAAGAATGTATGCACCCCTATGTTCATAGCAGCATTATTTACAATAGCTAAGATCTGGAAATAGCCCAGTGGCCATCAGTAGATGAGTGGATAAAAAATCTGAGGTACATGTACACAATGGAATACTATGCAGCAGTAAAAGAAAAGGTTTCCTTACTCTTTGAGACAGCATAGAGGTACCTGTAGAGTATTATGCTAACTGAGGTAAACCTGTTAGAGAAAGACAAGTATCACATGATCTCACTCATATGTGGTATCTAATGAACAAAATAAACTGACAAACAAAATAGAATGAGAGACATTGAAGCATGCAACAGACTGATGTATTTCAGAGGGAATGGGGGCAGTGGCTGGATGATTAACTAAAGAATTTATATGCATGTATGCATAACTCGTGGACACAGATGATAGTTCAGTGAAGGCCTGGTAAGAGAGTGGGAGTGGGGTGGAGGTCAAGGGGTGGGGGTGGCGGGTATGGGGTCATCTGTAATACTTTCAACAATAAAGATACATTTTTTAAAAAAGAAAAAGTGAATCATGATGATTAGAGAATGATAAGGAATAAGAGTGGCAATTTTTTAAAGGGGTCAAATTTGAGCAAATGACTTGACAGAAGTTAATGAATAAACTCAGTGAAAATCTGTAAGATAGTGTGACAACTGCAAAGATGCCGAGGCAGGATTATTCTTAGACACTTAAGAAACAGCAAAAAGGCCAATGTAGGTGGTGCAGAATAAGTAATGAAAAGAGAGATAGGAGAAGAGTCTAAACAGATAAGGAGAGATAACTTACTTAGGGCTGAAAGGTGTTGGTAAGAATACTGGATATTTTTTTCTTACTGTAATGAGAAATAAGGCCAGGCTTTGAAGGGAGAAAGTGAATAATCATATTAAAATCTTGAGAGGTAACTCTTTCAAGAACATGAAGTGGGGTGACGTGCGGAAGGCGTCCATTCTGGGGGCTATTTTCACCGCCCCCGAGAGAACACGTGGGTTCAGCAGGGGGAGAACAGTGAAGGCGGTGGGTGGTTGTTGTGTTTGTGATATATTTGAAAGTGGAACAAGTCAGACTTTCTGTTGGACTGCGTAGGCATGAGGCTGAACAACAAAGTGAAAATAATGCCATTATTAAAGCTGTAGCAAATGGGGTTTGTGTAGGTGAGGGGCTGTGTGGATGAAACCAAGAAACCATCTAAATGTAACTGTTGAGTAATGATTTGACAAAATGAGTCTAATACTCAGAGGAGAGGTCAGACTAGTGATAAATCTGGTAGCCGTTAGGGCATTATTGGGTCTTAAAGACATGAGACTAGATAAGATCACCTAAGGAATGTATGCCAACAGCATAGGGAAGAGGACAGCCTGCTCTCTTGCACCCTGTAGCAATCAGAGGTCAGCTGCGACAAGATGAGCGCGCAGCATGAGGGGAGAGGAAAGCAAGGAGAGTATGCTAGCTCAGGAGCCGAGAGCAGAAAATATGTCCAGAACACAGTGCTTTCATTGCCCATCTTTCTAATGTAAGTTGAAAGCTAGTGATTAGCCAATGTGTGTGACAACGCAGGATTCATTGGTCAACAACACCAGAGCATTTTCCGTGAAGCAGTGGGACAAATTCCTTACTGGGCTGCCTTCAAGAGCAAAGGAGAGATGATAATATGGAGACAGGGAACACATTACTTTTTAAGTGTCATTATAATGGGAGTGGCCTAAAAGTGTAGTGGCTGGAGGGAGATATGGAAGTCAAAAGAAATTACTTAAAAAAATTGGAGAGCCCTAGCTGGTTTGGTTCAGTGGACAGAGAATGGGCCTGTGGACTGAAGGGTCCTGTGCTTGATTCCCGTCAAGGGCACATGCCCGGGTTGCGGGCTTGATCCCCAGTGTGGGGCGTGCAGGAGGCAGCCATTCCATGATTCTCTCCCATCATTGATGTTTCTCTCTCTCTCTCTCTCTCCCTCTCCCTTCCTCTCCGGAATCAATAAAAATATTTTTTTAAAAATAAAAATTGTTGATGTCTGTAGTGGAGAGCAAACATTTGATAGTGTAGAGAAATGTGGAGGCAATGCCAGAGCAAGGTCCTTGAGAAGGCAGGGGTAGAATCACTCATAAGGTGATGAAGTTGGCCTCAGGAGTAGAGACAAGTCATCTGTTATCTCTAGAGAGTAGGGAGCATGCAGATGTGTAATGGCGAGGAAGTGGTAGGAGTGGTGGGAATGAGGGGTTGTTCTTTGATTGCTGCTAAGTTCTTAGTGAAATAAGGAAAAGCAAAGCAGAGAGTGAGAAGGGAGCAGGGATTAGAACTTTGACTAAAGTGGAGAAGGCATGAAATGGTTACCTTAAGGAGCAGGAGAGCACAATGTTTAGGGGGATATAGTATTGTTGTTAGACAGCACCAAGCTTCCTTAAGGTGTGATCATAAGTAGACTGTGAATTTTGTCAGGAAAGTTGTGTGTTCAGTTGCTTGAGTGTAGCCCAGAGTAGAAGGGAAATTGGGTTTAATAAGAGCTAACATTATGCCAAGGAAGTTTAATAGAAGCTGAGAGGACCATGGGATTTGAGGCTATATTAAAAGGAATGATCAGCAATATAGACAATGGAATTATCTATTGTTAAAGATATTGAGGTCATGATAGCTGAGATGGACTCAGAAAGTACAAAGATCACTGTATTGGAAGGCTGAGAGTTTTTGAAAATTGTTAGAGTGGAGATGTTAAAAAGAGTGAGCTAGAAATAAAGGTGGAATTCAAAAACTCTAATGCCTAAAGCTGAGATATTCAAGATTTATATAATGGTGATGACAAACTCACCATTTGTCTCAGTGAGTAAATGTTTAAAGAGATGGAGTGGAAAAGATGGATAGAAATAAGGAAACCAAGGTATTTGATGAATTTTCTCTTAGACTTTGAAGACACCAAGAATGAATTTAACAAGAGCCTTCATCATGATGATATTTTTAGAAAATATTTATGAAATAAAAATTTTAAAAAATAATTTACAAAGCATTAATTTTACAGAATTGAAATTTTCTTATATCTGTCATTTAATAAACAGTTTTTATCTTTGTAAATAATATCTGATTATTTCAAATACCTATAGATGGCTTTATTTTTATTTCTCCTCAGATTTTCCCTATGAGCCACAAAAAGCTTCTCATAATAAATTAAAAGAGGAATTTAAATACCGCTATTAATCATGAGTATTTTTATAAGAGCCACAATTCTGATTTCATTAAGCATTTTTTGATCATCTTAAATAATATGAGCTCATGTATGAAAGATTCCCTCATGAAAGGCAAATGTTGAAACATCACTGAGATGAACCACAGAGGTAGAACAAGGGTAGGGTCTGAGTCCTAACAGCAAGGAAAGCCAAGGACTTCCAAATATTGATTATAATCTAAGAAATCCAATACGATGATTAGAGGAACACATCAACAGGAATTGTCTGGTTCCATTTTGGTGATCCTTTGGATTGAAGTAGCAACCTAGCCCATTGCTAAGGAGAAAAAGATTAAGAAGCTAAAAAGGTTCATCTCACAAGGACAAGGAATTGGTAACAGCCAGGAAGATTGGTTGGAAGTCACGTGGGCAGCTTTGGCTGATGCCTGGACCCTACCCTAGGTTTTGCGGAGAAGTATACTGCAAACCAGGAAGGAGAAAACCAACTCTTCCCTCTGTAATTTAGGGCAGCCTGCATTTCTCTGGCCAGATTATGTTCTTCACACCTGGGATTAAGGTGTCAATCTAATTTTCAGGTTCTCTTCTCTCTGCAGTGAGGCACTGAACTTAGAGCTGTGGTTAGTTAGGATTGGCATATATACTACTAGACACTGATGTTTCTTGAACCCTCTTTCACTAAATATATGTTGTACCCCATTCATTTAATGAGGAAATTTACTTTGGAGCACCTCTTACCAAAAAGGCTTAGAAGAAAAAAATAATGATGGAAGCTAGTCTTACATCTGGGGTTGTGCGTTTTCGCAAAATCATTCACCCCCAAATCACTTTTTCTTGTAAAGTCAAGTGACTGACATGCAACAAGTCCGAAATCAGACATTTTGCTGTGGTGTTAGAGGAGGTGTCAATTATGGCAGAATGAAAGGCATATTGAAATATTCTAGGAGGAAGGAACATTTGAAGGCACTTTCTCAGGGGTTAGAAGAAAAGAAAAAAGAAAGAAAAGGGACAACAGAGTTGAAGTTACCATGAAAACAGCTGTAATACCCCACTGGAATGTTGGCATAAGCACCTACTGGCTTTCTTGGTCTCAGTATTTTCCTATTCCTGCCTGTGGATCTATAGGTAAGTTGTTGCTACAAAATATTTCCCACTCTACTGGTCATCTCATGTGTCCAGAAACCATACTCTGCTTTGCAGAGTGCAGGCACTGTGCAGAGTCCTACAAGGTGTAATAAAAGTCACAGAATGACCATGGAAGTGACAATACAGGGTGGGAAAAAGTAGGTTTACAGTTATGAGTACACAAGACACAGAGTTTATTCTTGTATTATTATTTACTAACTGGAGGCCCGGTGCATGAAATTTGTGCACAGGGAGGGTGTCCCTCAGCTCAGCCTGCACCCTCTCCAATCTGGGACTCCTCGAGGGATGTCTGACTGCTCATTTAAGTCTGATCCTACCGGGATGGACATCCCTCTCACAATCCAGGACTGCTGGCTCCAAACCACTCACCTGCCTGCCTGCCTGATTGCCCCTAACCGCTTCTGCCTGCCAGCCTGATCAGCCCCTAACCACTCCCTGCCAGCCTAATCGACACCTAACTGCTCCCCTGCTGGCCCGATTGCCCCTAACTACTCTCCACTCCTGGCCTGATCGCCCCCAACTGCCCTCCCCTGCTGGCCTGGTTTCCCCTGACTGCCCTCCCCCGCCAATCTGATCGCCCCCAGCTGCCCTCCCCTGCTGGCCATCTTGTGGTGGCCATCTTTGATCACATGGGGGCAGCCATCTTGTGTGTTGGAGTGATGGTCAATTTGTATATTACCTCTTTATTATATAAGATTGTATTATTTTCATACGAACAACTGTAAACCTGCTTTTACCCCACCTTGTATGCAAGAATGTGGTTGTCTTCCATCCTGTGTGGCCCATTGCTAGACAATGACTCGTACTTTCCCTTCCGTAGCAGTGTGCATGGAGCTGGGAATACCTACCAGAGGGGAGAGCAGAGGGCAGCGCAGCCTGTGTTATGTGAGAGCAGGGGCACTAGAAAGTATTCTTCCAGCTGCTCCACTGTGAGGCCGCCCAGGGGAGGATGTTGCCTTTATTTCACTGTCTCCTCTCTCCCCAGCCCTCACTCTATAGAGGAGAAAACCAGAAGAACCTGAATGGCTGTCACCCTGACTTTCCAACCAGCTGTCCGCCTTCTTCAGTTTCCGGAACAGAACCAACTACTGGCCACACCCGCACTTTGCCAGTGTCCCTCCTCTTCCCATGCTCTTGGTCACCCTGCAGCTGCCACTCGCCTGGCGTAGGCGGCCTCCAGGCCCCTTGTTAGGGGAGCTCCCGGATCTCCAGTGTAACTAAGATGATCCCATAGGACACCATCCCAAACAGCTGGCGTTCTCCTCTTAGCGCTTATGTAATTGTGCGCTGCTATGGGCAGCCTACACAACCAGAAAGCTGTATTCCTGAGAGCTTTGACGGTGTTAATATGTATTTGAACAGTGTCTGGCACAAAAGTGATAGTTAAAAATATCAACTGGGTGAGTAATCGCACAGGTTTATAAAGGAGATTCCTTCTCTTAGTGACACTGTACACACACTCCACCTCGCCCTTCCAGGGAAATGCCTGTCCGGCTCCAGCCACGCCAGCCATCCCCGCGGGACTCCATCATCCTCAGGCTTCCACGGAGTGTCTTCTCCATTTCACATCACACATGTCCGCCCCCAGAGAAGTGCTAAAATACCAGAAAAGTGATATGTTGCTTTCCTATAAACTTAAGCTCCCTGCCATGTGACAGCGCCTACGGAAGCTCACACGCCGGGTGCGCTCCCCGCATCACCGTGGTCCACACCGACGCGCTTAAAGCTCAGTAAAGGGCGTTGGGGAGATCGACGCCGGCATTGCTGCCCTAGTGAAGAGGGAGCAGTGATCCAGAAACGCAGAACGTCGGTGAGGCACATGTTGCTGAGAATAAAAAGAAAATGAGCAGGGAGCACCGCCGTGGTGCTGGGTGGCAGGCTCCTCCTCATACCGACGGGAGTGAGTTTCAGGTGAGGGTGGAACAGGAGCCTATTCGGAGTGACCTGAAAGTGATGGAAAGTGAAGGGCCGGAGGACGTGAGCAGGCGTCTCTTTTGAGAACTTGTAATAAGCGGGAGAGAGGAGTGGGCTGTGGCCAGGCTGAGAGGCCCAGGAAAGCACTGCAGGGTGAGGAATGCTGACGCTGTGCCACTGCCAGCTGCAAGTGCCAGCGTACACCCAGGTCCCTTCTGAAATGTGGCTCTCGTGTGTATGTACCTGGATGATATTTTGAGGCAATAACTTATTTTTTAAATTTCCTCCTTTTTTTATCCCTAAGTCAAGCCCATGCCCCGCTCTGTGACCACCGTCAGGGGAGAGACCAGAAACCAAAACATTTCTCCTTCTTCTACAACAGAGATTTCACTTTCTATTGTTTTGTGTTATGCTGAGTATGTCACTAATTGAGATGCCATTATGAGGCCATAAATATGATTCTCATAGCACGCATTTCTTGACCATTTAAAACATACCTCTTGGAAATGTATAGAGATAGGACTCTAGTCTGGGCTCAGGTCCTGTCTCCTCCCCTTCCTGGCTTCATGATCTTGGATTCACACCACTTTTCCCATCAGGTGTAAAATGATAAAAATATCAGGATCTGCCCTAGTCAGTTTGGCTCAGTGGATAGAACATCGGCCTGCAGACTGAAGGGTCCCGGGTTCGATTCCTGTCAAGGGCATGTACCTTGGCTGCCAGCTTCCGGCCCTGGTCAGGGGCATACCGGAGGCAACCAATCGATGTGTCTCTCTCACATGGATGTTTCTCTCTGACTCTCCCTCTCCATTCCTCTTTCTCTAAAAATCAATGGAAAAAAATATCCTTGGGTGAGGATTAAAAAACAAAGCAAAACATCAGGATCTAACTCTTAAGGTTGTTTGGAAATTAAATAAGTTCTTACATGTGAGACTCTGCACATGGTGTGTGACCAAATGTGAGCTCCATGCTTATTCCCAGGCTTCCCAGGCAATTTTTTCACGGTAATTGATTTTGTGCCAAGGCCTCTTGATTTTATTGAACCACCAGCTGGTGATTATATGAGACGGCACAATCATGGTTTTCTCTATTGAAACCTGGTTCTTATCATTTAGAGAGATAAAAGGGGACCATGGCGACTTGAATTTCCTCAGCCGCGGAAGGAGGAAGCAGAGGAGAGATTGAAAGCGACCACCAGAACTGTGAAGAGGGGGTTGCAAGCCGTCTTCATTCCGCACATTTACTGCCAGGCAGCGCTCAGTCCCAGGTGTTTAAAGGTGCGCAGAGGAAACAGCACAGGAATCGAGGTCGTCAAGGCCTCTTGTCCGCTCAGGAAGTGAAGCCGAGGGGGTGCATTACATCGTGCACCGGCTGCACGCCTCATTAAGGAGGAGATGTAACTGATGCAGCTGCAAGGTCTTCCATAGTGATAGAAGTAAAATGCAAATCTCACTGCATTTTGATGATTCCTAGACAATGAATATTGTCTGCATAAATAATATGGACAAACATTAGTTGATATGATATGTTAAACACAGGTAAAGCTGCTTATAACATGACTATGGTTTATCTATGATGGTATCAAGTCAAGAATTCTGAGATAAGTATAAAATAGCAGACGGAATTCTGAGATAAGGATAAAATAGCAGAGGGAATTCTGAGAAAAGGATAAAATAGCAGAGGGAATTCTGAGAAAAGGATAAAATAGCAGAGGGAATTCTGGGATAAGGATAAAATAGCAGAGGGAATTCTGAGATAAGGATAAAATAGCAGGGGGAATTCTGGGATAAGGATAAAATAACAGAGGGAATTCTGAGAAAAGGATAAAATAGCAGAGGGAATTCTGGGATAAGAATAAAATAACAGAGGGAATTCTGGGGTAAGGATAAAATAGCATGGGGAAGTCTGAAATAAGGATAAAATAGCAGAGGGTATCTCCTGGGACCATAAGCCTGAAGATCTTCTCTTGCTGCCCCCGTTAGCATTTTCTGTGGAAGCAGATGCCCAGGCTCTGCCCACCTCCTCCTCTCCTTCCTCCTCATTATTTCACCATGTTCTGCTTGTCAGGATGAATCTGTCAAACAAATAAAGCTGTGGGAAATATAGAGGCTGCAATTTCATGCTTGATTTTTAGAAAGAAACCTCCCTTGTGATTAAAAAAAATCAGTTAACTCCAGGACAGGAAAAAATAAAGAACAAGAAAGTGTGGCAAATAGAAATCATAAAGTTACAGCAGTAAATCCATGCCCAGTAAAGTCAGAATAAACATATGTGTGTAAAAATATCTCCTCAATGACCGATATCCATAATTAATATTTAAATAGCTGTTTTATATACAAGAGGTAGGCCTACACAAAATAATGAAAGAAAATAAAGAGCATTGGATGAGAAAAATGTTTCAACAGATAGAGAACCATTTCACATGAAGAAAAAGCTACAGTTTACCAGCAGAAACAAGAGCTATGCACATGTCTATACCTAACACGCAGCTCAGGATACACATTTACAGATTGACAGAAATTCAGAGTGAAAACAACATTTACAGTTCTAGTCAGTGATTCCACTCTGCTGGTCTAAAATGAACAGATGAGATATACAAAAATAGGGAAGTACAGAGAGGATTTCAATAACACAATTAAAATACTTGGTCATAAGAATTATTCTTATAAGTATGGATATATTTATAGTCAGTAATAAACTGAAATACATTATTTTCAAACATAAAACCTAACTATATGTTAAGTTATATCTTTTAAAAACACAACTCATGTAATATGATAAGTAAATTGTAGTTAAAGCAATTCTTTACATCAATGTAGAGTAAGTGATTAATAACTTGATGTCACTTCTTACTCATTTGGGAAAAAAATCAGTATTCCTACATTTATCTTATACAAAATAAATATTCAAATGGACTAAAAAGTAAAAAATGGTAGAAGAAAATGTGGAAGACATTTTCTTGTTATCATGATATAAGGAATGCCTTCTTACGCAAGCCACAAAAAAATAGAAATAGTGAATGATAAGGTTTCAATTTAAAACTCGTTTATGGAAAGAAATAAAAGCCACAATTCATAGGCACTTAGACATTTTCAACATATAAACTATCAAAATATAAACACAGAATTTTCTAAGTCTTTTGTTCATTCAACAAATATTGAATGATATGCAAAGCAATGTGTTAAGGACTGGGCAGTGGGTGGTGAATGAGAAAAACTTTTGGACTTACTGAAACTTTCATGCAGTAGGGAAAGCAGAAGTCAAGCAGACAAGCAAATCGTTATGTAATATATTGTTAGGAAGTGATGAGCAACACAAAGGAAAATAGAGCAAGTCAGGAAAAGGCAATGGTGAGTGGCAGGAGATACAAGTTTAGATAAAATGCAGCTCTTAGTATCGGGCAAAGAAGCAGCCCTACTGAGTGACAGGGGACAGGGGACTTCATGGGCCTGGCCCTGTGGAGTGGTGACAGCTGGTGAACAAGTCTATATGAGGCTGCTGCCTGATGCTCGCATCAGGGCTGAAATCACCAGAGGTCACCTGGGGAACCTGGACTTGGTGAAAAGGGGCAACACCCTAAGACAAACTGGGACCCCAGAAGGTAGCCTGGACCCATGTGTCTCTCGCCGCTCCCACCTCAATGAGGCAGGTGGCCTGCAGGATGTTCCCTTCCTCGTGGAGAGGAGCTGGTGCAGAGCATGGACGCTGCGCTGCACAGCTGAGCTGGGCTGGCACCTGTGCGACAGTGATGCAGTAGTGCCAGGATCCTACGCCGACCTGCAGAGCACAGGTGCTGCTGCTCACACCAGCCTTCACATTTGCATACATCTCTATTATGCCCAACCAGGACCCAGAAAGACACAGGGAAGAGAATTCTGGGACACACAGTTCCAGTTTACCTAGGTTGACACCATGCACAGTCACTGGACGGAGCAGCCTCCTTCTTGAAGGAGGAGCAGCCTGAAGGAAGGTGGGAGTAAGCTGCACTGAGGTCAGAGAGAAGAGAGTTCCAGACAGAGCCCTCAGTGAGGTGCAAGCCGGAGCGTAGCATGCTGGCAGCACTCCACACCGGAAGGAGACAGCATGGCTGCAGTGAGGGCACCAGGAGAGAAAGATGTAATCCAGAGGTGCGTAGGGAATCAGTTGTTTGGAATTTTCACTCACCATCATTCTCCAGGCAGGGCACACTCAATAGTCGTAAGTTACTAATGCCTATACAAATGAATAATATCCTTTATAATATTGGGAGTTGAGGAAATACAGTTGGTTCAGGAAGAACGTTAATGCAGAATATTCAAGTGCATGAATTGTAACTTTAAATGTCTGTATGTAGGGGCTGCAATGTCTTTTCACCGTTGGCAGGAGAGTGTTGCCCTATTTGCATGTTCATAACATTTATAGAGACAAGGGTATGGCTAGCAGGGCCAATTTCTAGACACTAATGATATTTAAAATTATCATCTCTGAAGATAGAGGAACAAACTGCAAATAACAGAAGGATTAACATCAGATGACATTACATTCAGACATAATGGTGGTCCCAGGTGGATTCCAGTTGTTACTGAGAATAATACAGTATTTACAAGATGGAGGCACAGATGACTAACCCCAGACAAGAGCTAGACCACAAGAAACCAAAGAGATGCAAAATAGTAATCTATGAAATTTAATAATGAGAGCATGGGCCCAGGCTGACTACACACAGATCATAAATTATTACCTGACTTATAAGTGGTGTTACTCTCATTAAAACTCATAAAGGCAGAGCCACTCAGGAGCAAGCTACATGGATCTGAGCACTGGAGACCATTGAATAGACTATCCAATGCTTTAAAGAAAACCCTAGAGGAATAATGTTATATAGAAAATAGAAATTATTCATGCAGGTGAGAGGCAATCATATTTCAGCTAAGAGAAATCCATACTTTAGACCCTTAAAAACTTGGACCCAAGAGAGCTGTGAATCCAGTGAGCACGCTGATAAAGCAATTAGCTGAGAACATGAGAGAGCACTACTTTTATTACACTTGAGTGTGGAAACGACCCACTGTATGAGCAATCACCTCCACGCGGCAGTATAACTGGCCACATGTGGAATGTAGCCCAGACACAGACCACATGCCAGGGACCCTCCAAAACACAAGCAAAAGGAAGAGGAGAAGAGACTCTATATACCAAAGAAAAACTAAAAATTACCAGAGTAGTAAATATGAAAAACCAGGACTTTAGATGGGCACACGAATATCCCTGATGGATTGAAGACGACCACCAAATCAACTCAGTCAATAACAATGTAATTGATGAAGAGATGTAACATGAAGAAAAGTCACTAAGAAGCTATCCATTGTTCTCTGAATAACATTCAATGGTCTTACAGTTTGGCCCTCCAAGTGGAAAATAAATAATTGGACTATGAACAATCATGTGGAAAAAAATTAAATAAATAGGAAATATATCAAATATTAAAACAAATTCACATATCAGTCAGGCATATTTCAATACCCAAGAAAGGTAAAACTCAAAAATCAAAATAAAATCAGAATGTAAATAAATTAAGTAGAGTTATAACATTATAAAGTAACCCGTTGGTAGAAATACTAATTAGATCAATCCATCAAAAAAATGGATATTTGGAATCAACTTATTAAACACATAGGGAGAGATGAATTTATAACAACAAAACATGCCATAGAAACAGTGTGAGACTTGTTCACTAACCAAAATATCTATAATATTAAAGCATAATATGGTAATTAGACTGGACAGCCAAACAACCTTTCGGACTTCCTTCTGGAAGAAACTGGGCTGCAAGGGCCAAGCCCCTTGCATGAATTTTGTGCATCAGGCCTCTAGTATTTAATAACAAATAGAACCAACCCAGGGGATATACTGGAGGAAACCTGGCAGATTAAGACTTTGGACCTGTGATTTAATCTCAAAGATACACTATGACTTGAGACTAGATTCTACATACCCTTCAGCACCCCAAACACCATAGTCATTACCGAGAACATTAAAGAATTCGACCAGGCAACATCTTCACTGCCAAGAAATGCAGGCGTGAACCAATTCGAAGATCACTTATGGAAATTCTATACAGTTTTTAATCCAACTACAGTTGAAACAGTTGAAAAATGTGATGACCATGAAGATACAACTACCCCAAACAACAAAGGTTGAAAGAGATGGAAAATCAACAGTGTCAGGTCATGTTCAGGGACCACATTCCAACAATCGCCTAACCATTGTCGGCCAAGATACATTATCACACCTGTATTGGGAAATGTCAAAATTGAAGCTTATGGAGGAAAGAGGGTGTGAATTCATTAATATAGATAGAGCCTCCAAAATGGGTAATAGCCCCCTAACATGACATATATAGTACTGAGGGATAAAATTTCTTGATACTTCACAAATTAAAAAGACTTAGAGGAGAATAAAAATGAATACAGTGATAAATTATTGATGACTATCCTAATTTATATCTCCCATTATATTGTAAATTGAATCCAAAAAAAAAGTAAGATAGCCAGAATATTTAGTGATATGATTTGCTGTCTTGACAATAGAGACAAAATGTGGACTATTTGGGTGCCAACCTATCCTGACATGGACGGACACAGCACTGATAGGAGAGCAACAGGAAGGAAAAGACCATTTCACTCCTCAGGGATATGAAAGTTTCTAAAACAACATCACTGAGGGGTCCCCGGGCCACTGTGAAAGCAGGAGAAACAAAAGAGCAAATATAGCAAAGAATTAAACACAGACTAATCAAACTGAAGAGATATTTGGAATAATGTGTAAAGCTCATGTCTTTTTCAAGATTGGAGAGCATGTTAGGCATGTACTAGAGAGGAGAGCATGTTAGGTGTGTATTAGAGAGCATGTTAGGTGTGTATAAGACAATTGCTAGGAATTGAGTCCTTGGACAGGTTAGAACATTAGATACTTAAAAAGTATGTGATAGTGACAGCATTGACGTGGACCTAGGGTGAGGCATACTGGAGCACACTGGCATGACTTTGAGACAGGGATGAGTTTTAAAGCGCATGGATGCTTTAATTGTGAGTCCAGTCCCAGCGACGTGGCAGCCACAGCATCACATGTAAGAGCTGAATAATGTTCACCTCTCCGAAGTCTACAGCCAGTTGGGTGGGAGAGGCAGAGCCAACATCTCCGCACAAATCCTATCTCGGATCGATATCATAGGCTTACTAGATTGCACATCACAGGGCGTGAGGGAAGAGCACTCCCAGCCAGCATCCCCTAGAACCTCATCTTCATCCCTCAGAACCACCTGCCCAGCTGCCAGAGTGTGAGGGCTTCTGCTCTCCCAGCACCTGCAGGTTAGTTCTCCGACCAGAAGCCATCTCGCTGTTGCTCTGAGTGTCCTTATGTAAAACCAGATAGAGCGTTAAGCCAGAGGCAGACCCCCAGAAGGAAGGAGAAACGTCTAGAAATTAGGCATTGTGGTGCCAAGAAACACGTGTATGTTGCTTTATATTCCTAGTTCCCATTCAAACCACCTTTACTACTTTGGGCTCATTGTGGATGTGGGTACGTTTAGAGAGCGAAGGTGCTGGTGGAGACATAGTCTATTACTACTCGGAGCCCTGTTGCAGGCGCATTGCTCCACGTTGCATGGCTTAGCTAGCGGAAACTGGCATGGACCACCCTTCTAAAATGAAGGAAAACATAAAGTTTCCCACAGAAACAGGGAGTTGATAAAGCCTTTGCAAAAGTGGAAATTAAATATGAAGAGAAATCATTGAAAAGTGGAAAATTAGACCAAACAAATCTTTTGAACTAAGCTCCTCTCACATTTCTCAGGATCGGCTCTACCACCTCTGAAACACTTAATAAATATGGAAGTCTCCTGCCAGGCCCCCTGACTGCTGCTGGCTGCTTTGTAGTCACAGAGGAGCATGGCTTCTAATGGGGGAAAACGGTCCTTTAATTTCTATTCATTCCTCATCAAACTCAGTGGGGGGGTCTAAAATTCCTTCGGGTCTGCTGCCAGCGGGCATCACTCTTCATGCTGGACACATCTTCTTAATGGAAGCTACAGGCTACAGAAAAAGAAAGGTAAGATCAGAAACCAAAGTAAGGCTGCCGGAAAAGAAACCATCAGAAGCCTGAAATCCCTTTGAAAGATGAAAGCAAGGAGAACACACAGGCCACCGCCAGGGAAGGAAGGAAATAACACACTCAGGAGAGAGGTGAGGCTTCAGAAGGGGGTGCGTGCGGGTGTCAGCCTGGGTGTGCATCACGCATGCGTGAAGCCCCCGTGTTCCAGCAGCCAGCTGTGAGCGGCAGGGCCAGGACCCATGCTGCGTTCGGCATGCCCATGTTGGACATGCTTGCAGGATTGACTCTGGGTCTCCCAGAAGGAAATGGTCCTTTACTGGCCAGCATGTCTGAACTAGCATAGTGAGGAACGGCGGCTAGCAGCCCACAAACCCTGGGACGCTCAGGCGAAGGCAGCACGTGCAGGTATGTGGGAGCGTCCCAGAACAGTGAGCTGGGGTCCCCGAGGGACAGGAGCCTGAGGCGAGGCCCCCGGCCTCCGGGCCTCTTTGGGAAGGACACGCTGTGCACGGAGCTGAGTCAGAGCCGGGAGCAGGGAGGGAGCCTCATGCACAGGAAGGGAGGGTCTCCTGGCCACAGCTTGTTGGCATCTCCTCACCGGTGCCCTGTCTGCCCACTGGCTGATGCCCTCCTGCTGCTGCTCGGGCTCATCCCGGAGCGGGCACAGGGCCTGCGCTCGCTGGCACTTGGACTGGCAGTGGAAGCAGCACTGCGGGCACAGGTCTGAGACTGAGTCTGTCACTAACTCAGTCTCTCACGCAGAAGGAAAAGCGGGGAACACACACGCTGATGGCCAGTGACTGAACCCCAGTGTTTTATCATTTGGTGCTAGAAATGTGTTGTTTTTCCATACTGGATCTGTCCGGTGCAAGCCGGTTTTGTCTGCTCCCGTGCTGTGATAGCGGTGTGAGCCAGCCCATGTCCACGTGTGTGCGGCACGGGCGTCAGTCCTGTCTCCCGCCTCTCCCGCGGGACCCGGAGTGTGACGGCAGGGGCCTGCCGGCAACCCTGTGCCAGGGGCTGTGGCCTGCCCGCACAGCCCTTCTCAGACTCCACGCGTGGGCCATGCCAGTTGTTTCTGTGAAATGCTCACAATCTGCTTACTGAAGATTTACCCACATGAACAAAGGAGGGCGGATGGCCCGGTTTGTTCTGACGTATTATGAGATTCAAAGCGCAAACTCATTTGGGCATAAAGATATTCCTCTGTACCAGTAACTCTTTTTACACATGAGATTTAAGTGCAGATAGGAATTTTCCTTGTTTTTCAGCTTCTGTATGCAAAAAATTACTGTCACCACAGAGATTAAACAGTTTAACAGATTTTCTGTCACATAAGTATCACCATTATTCCTCTGTGCCCTTCCTACAGCCTGGTTCTAGGTCAGATTTATTATCTTGCAGATTTATGTTTCTGGCTCTAATAACTGCTCTTTCTTCTCACCCTCAAAAGTGAGTTGATATAGAGTCTACTTCCGTTTCCTCCTCCTACAGACGCGAGTTCTATTGCCTAAGCTTTCACTGTCACAGTCAATGGGAGGCCAAGGTTATCAGCTGCCAGAGACCCCTGGCTTTACTTCTGTAAGTCACACGTGGATTTTATTTATTACAACACACTCTGCACTCGTACAAAAACGAATGTATTTGGTCCACATTATTGTGGTTTTATATTGACAAGCTAAAGTTTTAAAAATCCAAACAGAGCCGATGGCTTTTGAACAATAAAGTTTCTTTTTATTAACTTTTCCCAAACGTTTCTGTAAAGTCCCCCAAGCGAGAGCATCCGTCTCATGACATGCTCTTCCCAGTGTTTGTGATGCTCTGTCCCCCTCCCAGGACCCCGGTTCCAAGAGGGTAAAGTGCGGGCCAGGAGACAAAATCCCATGTTATATAAGCCTGGGGGGTGAGGAACCACTCTCTATGTCCCCCTTTTAACCATTCAAAAACAAGACTTCCGATTCTAAAGGAGAGAGAAATGGCAGCGGGTTGATTTCTGATTTCTGATTAAATCTCTGGAAACGCGCTCAGGGTTTCAGTGTTGGGCTTATCCCCGTGGGAATCCCCTGCGCGGGGTGGGGATCACCCCTCATCGCTGGGCACTGGGAACCCTCTGGCGATCCTTTTCGGGGAGCACAGCGAGCATCTGGTGTAGTTTTCAAGCGATGACTGTAGCATGAGGTAGGAAACACCCGCCTGTGAAGAAGGGGAGGGAATCCTACCCTTGATGAGGCGTAGGCCCACCAGGAGGCGCGGCTCTCATTCCGATAGAAACTTTGACTCCATTGCAGTTTAAGTACTGGGTTCGTTATGCAACACGGCGGCTGTTATCTGCGGTTGCTAAGAGGATGTCACCTGCAGCAGACACTCAGAAGAGGTGACGACCGCATGTGAGATCTTCCCATGAGCACATGACGAATGAAACTTAGAGAATGCCGTGCTCATCAAGCCCCAATGTGAGCTCGTGTTCTTGGAAAAACAGGGCATTTCCAGCTGCGCCTCCGACGCAGCCGAGCAAGCAGCTGGGGAGCCGGCCCAGAGGAGACGGTGCCCTTGGAGAGAGCTCCGGGCAGCGGCCAGGCAGCCAGAAAGGCCAGGCCAGGCCTGGACGGTGCCCATGGCAGAAGGGCTGCCCGGCACCAGAACCCGCGGCGGACAAAGGCGCTGCATGGAGGACTCACCTGCGAGCCCGCGCTAGGCCAGCGGCGTGAAGACAAGCAGGACGCGGAGGAACCGGAGCTTGCGAGGCGATGCTTGCCGGTCAGCCCCTCGCAGACGCCGGAAGCAGGTGCGGGAAGCAGGTGGGGGAAGATGCATGGGTCCCAGAAGCTCATACCTTCGCCATCGCAGCCACGGCCACTGCACCAGCTTCTGGCGGCCCAGCCTGAGTCGGACTCCGCTCGGGGACGTGCATCCTCAGCGCAGGGCTCTGGCGGGGTGACAGGGAACTGAGCGCGCGATCCCCTAGGAGCTGCCACCCGCGCGACACCCGCGGGGTGGGTCTAACGCCGGCCTCCCTGGCCGCTTGGTGGGTAAAGGTGGGCCATCAGCTGACACTCGCCTGACGGAGTCCAAAGTCAGGCCAGCGCCCGGAGAGGGCCGGAGGAGTGGCCGTGCGCCAGGCGCCCGCGCTGGGCCAGGGCCGCTTCGGGGCGCCCTGCCTTCCACGCCGGCCTCCCGTGGGGCCTCTGCTCTTCTTTGGTGCCTCCAACTTTGGTAACAAAGTGCCGCACAAACGTGTGGCCCTCGGTGCGGCCGGGGCCCCACAGGAGACGCAGGCGACACCTGGGAGAAGGCGCTTCTGGTGGAGGCGCACAGGCTGGCGGCCCATAAACACACAGGAAGGCCAGGAGCAATGAAAAGGGACAGCCAGCAGGGGCGCCGTCCTCTGCTGGGCTCTGGCAGCGTTTCCACTCCAATGGCAGGACGTCTCCGCTGGGCAGTAAATCGGAGTCTCCAGGGAGGCTTACCCAGGGCTCCTGGAGGGGAGTGGGGGTGGGGGGATGGCTCTGGGTCACAGCCAGGTGAGGACAGGCCACGGGGATGCGGATGGTGGAGAACTGGAAACCTCAGGCTATGGTTGGTGTGGAAATTAAAATACGGCATATCATCCCCCACCCCACCCCGCTCCCCCAAGCCAGGGACTCCTCCTCCCTCCAGGAAAGCCCGCAGCTGGTGTAGAAATATGAGTCCCGCCCCTCAAACCGCCTGCTGCCCGGGAAGCAGACTGCTGCCTGTCCGCAGCCTATGCACCTGCTCTCCACGTGCTCCACCAGGTGCTTCCTACAGTCATGGAAGCTGCTCCAGCACAACCCAGGCAGAGGTGACAAAAGCGCGCACAGTGGGAACTGTGCCCTGGCAGCTGCAGCTGCGCAGTGAGGCCGGGGCTGGAGAAACATGGACGAACAGCTGACTGCAAAATGCAGTGTCCCTCAGAGCGTCAGGGAGCAGCGGGGAGGAGCAGCGGGGAGAGCAGCATTTCCATTCTTCCCGAAGAGCATCTGAAAATGAGGCAGACCCCAGGACGTGGGTGGGATGTGTGCCTTGCGAACGCAGGCGCTGGAGAGGAGGAGAAGCAGGCGCGGGCTGTGCCTACATGACAATGTCTCTTGAAAAGAAAACAAGACCATGAATGAGTCGCAGGTGGAGTGGTGCAGATTGAAGCGTGGAGAAGTACTAGCTATAAAATTGGAGGGTAATTTCAGAAACGTGATTAATGTACTCAGGAAGGAACTGTTTGAAAAACTGGAGCCTCAAACCATCAGCTGGAAGCAATATACAGTGGGCGGTGGCTATGCTAACCAACAGTGTGAGACAACAAACACGCAATGACCCAAGTGAAACTGTACCCTGGGCAATGAGAGGCTGACTGGACGCTGTGGTATGATATGTCGGAGACTTCGGGAAATAAACACAGCTTTCCTGGAATGCGGGGTGCGCACCAACCAGGCTTTCTAGCATAATTCTCATTGCCACGTGGTGCCTGCTGAGGGCCACACAATGCGTGCAGCCTCTCCAGGCTGTCCCTCCGAGGCCCAGAAGGAGGAAGGAGAGAAGGTCATGCTAAAGAGCAAAGCCCTGCCCTGTGTGTGTGGAAGCGTGGAGGTGGTTGATTATGCTCTGGTGTGGTCTGGAGCTGGCTACCAGGTGTGTGGATTCTTGGGGCCTCTTGGGAGGGGTACACAGGCCCAGGTCAGCTGGTATGAGCTATATTTACAGTGATGGCGAGCCTTTTGAGCTCGGCGTGTCAGCATTTTGAAAAACCCTAACTTAACTCTGGTGCCGTGTCACATATAGAAATTTTTTGATATTTGCAACCATAGTAAAACAAAGACTTATATTTTTTGATATTTATTTTATATATTTAAATGCCATTTAACAAAGAAAAATCGACCAAAAAATGAGTTCGTGTGTCACCTCTGACACGTGTGTCATAGGTTCGCCATCACTGAGCTATAAAGTGGCCGCAGGTGGTTGCCACGCGTGCTGGCCTGGGAGGTGCTCAGCTGTGAGCCGAGGCCACTGTGCCAGTGCTGGCCCGGGGCTGCGCAGCAAGGGGTGCGGAGCAGACATCAGACGCTGCTTGTTGGAGGTCTGTGAACCTCAGAGATTTTAGGAAAGGCCTCAGCATGATGGGGCATTTGTACGGAAAAGCCGCTGGAAGCAGCTGGGGTGGGTTTGCAAGTGGGTGGGGTGAGGTCTCAGGGAACCACTGGGGCAGGGCGAAGAGTGTGAGCCGGGGGGTGATGGAGGCTCAGCTATGGCCCCCACCCGCGGGCTCTGCGGGGCCGGGGAGGGCTCATCATAGGGACAGTGGCTCTGCCCCACTGCTGTCTGGGAGAAAGCTGCCTCCAGACCCGCCATGAAGCCAGACAGTGCAGTCTGTGGTTCTTAGGCGATGCTGCCCCAGGCGGGACTCAGAGGCAGGGAGTCCCTCAGTGAGTGAGTCGGGCCCTTTAAGCAGAATGCCTGGGACTCTAGCAGCCTTGGTCTCACTCAGCAACAATGCCCACTGGCTTCCACAGCCAGCCCTACGGGGACTTCACTTCCTGCGCTGGAGTCTGGGCTGGGACTCCCCACTCTGTGGGGGGACCTCTGCACCTAAGAGAGCCCTTCTGATTTTTAACACTGGCCATAGGTGTGGCCCAGCCCCTCCAGGCCTCCGTCCCTCCCACCAGTCTCTCCACGGTGTCTTCTTTATGCACTAATTACAGGACTCTGTCCAGCTGGACGGCAGGCGGCTCTCCCTGCTGGTTGCTTTGTAGTTTGGTTGTAATTGTGATGCGGTCATGAAAAGAGTCAGACATTGCATTTACCTCCCTGCCACCTTGACTGGAAGCCCGATTTTATTTCTTTACAACTGGTTTGAAGGCCATATCGCTTTTTTTCATTTTTGAAGTACACTATAAAATAATCTTCCAATATAATTTTATCAATTTATTCTCATAATGCATAAGTATGAGTTCATGACTTTCACCATTTCTTAACCAATAGATTTCCACATTAAAGATTTCTGCCAATGTGATAAATGAGAGTTTATCTCATTTCAATTTGCATTTTGCTAATTAAAGATGTCAAAACATAGTTTAAACTGCTTCTAAGACATTTACTTTTACTCTTTTAAGAGTTGTTTAATAGTCTTTATCCACTTCTCTATTAGAAACTAGTATTTGTTCTATTAGTGGCTTATCTTTGAACTTTTATAAGACTCCTTACTATTAAGACAAAATTTTAAAATAAAAATATGGAAGGAATTCAAAAAGCTTCCTGAGATAAAGAAAAAAAGTAATAAAAAGAAAGATTTCGGATCACATTAGAATTCTCAGCAGCAAAATGGAGCAATTTTTTATAAAGTAAAAGAGGCATGAACATATAATTTATTGTCTAGTTAAGCTGTTATCTAAATGTGGATGTGGAATAAAATACTCTCAGCCATAAAGGCTGCAGAGTGGTTAATACAAAAGACCGCCACTGAAAACATTCTTGGGGGGAAGTTTTTCAGGAAGACGATAAATACTTCTTTGAAGACACAACGATACATAAAAAATGTTGCTAAGAGTCAGGGCACATAGGTAAGCTGGGAGAGCTGTGCTGGGCTTCCTAAGATGGAGTCTACGTGTCCTAGATTGGCAGAGAAGAAGCCAATAAATTTAAGGATGACATTTAATTCATAAATATAATCTGATTTTTGATGTCTACATTTTTGTGAAGGCTTTATTAATCTGTATATTATGTTAACAAAAGATTTAGCATACATTTTATAAGTAAATAAACATGTTTTTTATTAATAAGTATTTGTTATCAAAGAAAGTTGTAGATGACCATTCTGAAGTACCAAGGTCATCCCATTCTCAAAAATACAACTAAAATTAAAATTTTGAAAAATAGCAGGGTACTGCTCTGGCGAGTACTCTGAGAGAAGCATGAGAATACTGAAGTAATTATTTTACTTAGGGTAAAACTATAGTTATTAATTTGAAGTTATTCAAGTAAAGTATATGAATTTATCTGAGTAACTTAGAGATAATTACAAGAAAAAAATAGAACGTATAATTTTCATAAGTGTAGAAAAGTGAATATTCCCAGTGCAAAGTTAGAAAGAAAAAATTGAACTTAGCAGGCATCGTAAAAATAAGGCGACAAAAATAAGTCTTGGAATGAGTAATAATAACAACTATAAAGTAACAAAGACATTGACATCAGTGATATGGTGGGATACAGGCTCTTTCCTGATTCCCCCATGGAGACACCAACATAGAAGTGATAGATGTCCTACATTTTGTGTGTGATAAGTTCAGATTCCATATAAGAGGTTGCAGCATCCCAGGCAAACACAAAGCCAAGAAGAGCCACATGAAGTAGGTAAGAAAGCTGGTTGCATTTGCTTACCTTAGTTTCTCCACATTCCTAGAACAATGTGGCAAATTGGAAGAAAACTCCCAAACCCAGGCTTGTCCTCAAGAGAAAAAGAGAGTAGAATCTGCATTAATGTATGGACTTTTGGGGAGTCTACTGGAGAGACTGCTTTTTGTCTCATTTGACTCGGATTGAAGGGGACTGAGGTGTAATTTGGATGCCTGATTGGGGGCTTTCTGAGAACAGAGGATAGTAGTTCCATAACCTGTTACAGCACCAGAGATACTCAGTACCACAGTCAGACACCAGGGGGAGAAAGAGATTATGGGCTCCTGTGAACAGGCAAACACCTTTAAGTGGAAATTTATACCCATAAGCCCAGTAAAGATGCATCTCAGAAAAGCTCACAGAGGCCCCAGAATCTCTAGCCATGCTGATTTGGGAAGGTCTCCCCTGTACAGAGTCTGTCTGTGAGAACAGGAAGAGGTGGCTGTTCTTTCAAATCCCAATAAAAGAGCACAAGACATATAGAAACAAAGAAACACGGTCCAATCAAAGGAAAACAATTAATATTCAGAAACTGACCTTAACAAAATGGAGATCTATCCATTACCTAACAAAAATTCCAAATGTCTGTCTTAAAGATGATCATAACTAAATAAAATCAGGAAATGACATAACTAAATAAAATCAGGAAAATGATGCATAGACAAAATTAGAATATGAACAAAGAGACAGAAACTGTAAAAAAAAAAATAAAGATTCAGGAACTGAATACAAGAACTAGATAGAAAAAAAATCACAGAGATTCATAAGGAGACTTGATCAAGCAGAATAAAGAATCAGCAAACCTGAAAGTAGGTCATGTGAAATAATTAAATTTGAAGAGTAAGAAGAAGTGAAGAAAAGTAAAGACAGAGCAAGGAAGTTAAGGTACACCATCAAAAGAGTCACCATATGTTCCAGAAAGAGGGCAGAGAGAAAAGGTGAAAAGAGCCTGTTTGAAGAAATAATGGCCAAAAACTTTTGACATCCTATCTAAGAAAGAGGGAATATGCAAATTGACCATCACATCATCACAAAGATGGTGGCACCCATAGCCACAAGATGGTGGCGCCCAGTCCCCTCAGCCCCGCCAGAGTCCCCCTGTCCTTTCAACCCCCTGGGTGGTGGCAGGCGCATGGTGTGGCTGGAACCGCCCTCAGCCCCCCAGCTGCCCAGGGCTGGCCCAAGGCACAGGCAAGCCTCAGATGTTAGCCCCCCAGCTGCCCAGGACCGCCCAAGGCGCAGGTAACCATGGCTGGCCAAGGCTTGTGCTGCCAGCAGTGGCAGCAGCAAAGGTGTGATGGAGGTATTGCCTTCCCCTGATTGCTGGGTCGCCTCCCGCCCAAGGGCTCCTGGACTGTGAGAGGGGGTAGGCCGGGCTGAAGGACACCCCCTCCAGTGCATGAATTTGTATGCACCGGGCCTCTAGTGTAAGGAATAAAATGCATACCCAATTTTAAGAAACTCAACAAGTGTAACGAGGGTAAACTCAAAGAGACCTACACTGAGGCACGTTATAATCACACTATCCAAAGTCATAAACAAAAGGAATCTTTCCATAGCACGTGAGCATAACTCATTGTGTTCAAAGGATTTTTTATAAGATCCCAAGTGGGTTTTTCAGCAGAAACATTGGAGACCAGAAGGAAAAGGGATGATATCAAAAGTCTGAAAAAACAAACTCCCAGCCAAGAATATTATATTTTACAAAAGTGTCATCCAAAATAGAGGAAAAATTACTCTCCCAGATTAAAAAGAAAGAGTGATGAACCCCATCACCACTAGCCCTATCTAAAAGAAATGCTAAAGGGAGTCTTTCAAGTTATAATGAAAAGATACTAGTCAGCAATACAAAAACATATGAAAATGTAAAATATAACTAGCCAACTTTTTGCCACTCTTATAAGAATCACCTCTTCTCTACTGCTCAATAATGTGTTTTATATTTCCACCTGATATCTCATCAAAAAAGCCTTTACTGTCCATAGTTTTACCAACACTGTGCTCATTATTGCTTAGGAATTCCCTAACAAGCTTTCTATACAACTATCCTTTTATGTTCTGAGCCTTCTCCAGAATTATCATTAAAATTAAAGTTACCAACCTAACCAGTTTGGCTCAGTGGATAAAGCGTTGGCCTGCGGATTGAAAGGTCCCAGGTTCAATTCCGGTCAAGGGCATGTACCTTGGTTGCAGGTACATCCCCAGTGGGGAGTGTGCAGGAGGCAGCTGATCGATGTTTCTCTCTCATCGATGTTTCTAACTCTCTATCCCTCTCCCTTCCTCTCTGTAAAAAATCAATAAAATATATTTACAAAAAAAAAAAGTTTCCTTCACAGCAATGAAGCCTTTTCTAGCATGCATCTCAAACTAGTCCAAAGCTGCTTCCACATTTTTAAGTATGTGTTAAACTGGAATCCCCATTTCTCAGTACCAAGTTCTGCTATAGTCTGTTCAGGCTACTTAACAAAAATCCCATAGAGTATATGGCTTATAAACACCAGAATTTCATTTCTCAAAGCTGGAGACTGGAAGTCTAGGAGCAGTCTGCCAGCAGGGTCCAGTTTGAGGCGAGCCTGTTTCCAAGTTCTCGAACTGCCACATTGCATCGCATCCTCATATGAAAGACAGCAGAGAAGAAGCGCTCTCTTGCCACACTTACAGGGGCACTAATTTGTTTAATGAGGCCTCCACACTGCTTACTTCATGTAAGCCTAATAACCCATCAGAGGCCTAACCTCCTAATACTATCACATATAAATTTTGAGAACACAAACATTCCATTCATTACAATAAATAACTTTAAATCTGGCATAGAATTTAAAGACATAAAATAAAAAAATCATCACATACCTATATTAATTGATGCTCAATATTAAAAAAATACACTTTGTGACACCAGTAACATAGAAGGGAGACAGAGTCATAAAAGAGTAGAATGTTTGTATAAAATTGAAGTCAGGTTTTTATCAGTTTAAAATAGATTATTACTTTAAGATGTTTTATATAATACCCAGGATGAATAAAAATTACCTATAGAAGATACATAACAAAAATAATGAGCAAGAATTAAGCAAGTTAGTACAGATAATCAACAAAACACAAATGAAGACAGTAACAGAGGGGGAAAGAGTAGCCATAAGACATACAGAAAACAACAAAACGACACTAGTAAGTCCTTGCCTTTTAGTAATTACTTTAAATGTAAATGGATTAAACTTCCCAATCAAAAAACAGATTGGCTGGATAAATTAAAAGGTAAGATCCAACTGTATGCTGTCTACAAGTAACTCACATTAGATTTAAAGACATAAATAGGTGGCAAGTGAAGAAAATAGAAATTATATGCAAATGGCATCCAAAAGGAAGCAAGAATGGCCATATTTATATCAGACAAAATGGACTAAGTCAAAACCTGTCACAATAGAATGAAGGACATTATATAATGATAAAAGGGTCAATTCACCACAATGATATAACAAATATAAACATCTTTCAAATGTATTAAACAAAAATTGACAGACTTGAAGGAAGATATAGATCCTTGACAATAAGAGGAGACTTCAATGCCCAGCTTTGAATAGGAGAGCCAGTCATGAGAGCAATAAGGAAACAGAAGACTTGAACAACACTGTAAATCAACCAGACCTAATAGACAAAACACTACATACAATGACAACAGAATCTATTTCTTTCTAGTCATATGAAACATTCTTCAAGACTGACCATGTTTGTCCACAAAATGAGGCTTAGAACATTTTAAAATATTGAAATCTTGCTGAGTATCTTTTTAGACCGCTACAGAATAAAACTAGGCATTAGCAGCAAAACGAGAACTGGGAAACTACAAATGGGTGGAGATTAAACAGCATGTTCTTAAACAATCAGGGGGTCAAAACAAGGCACAAGGGAAATTAGAAAAAAGAAAACACAACATATCAAAACATAAGTAAGACTAAGTGGGGATTTTATGGTATTAAAACCCTTAGAGGAGAAAAAAGAAGGATCCACGCTGGTGGTGGAGTAGGTAGATGTTGACCCACCTCCTCCCAGGACCACACTGGAATTACAACTAAAATCTAAAGCAGGCAACCTGAACAATCAACTGCAAACCAGCTGAAAGCTTTACAGAAGCCACATGGAGGCAGGCGGGAAGGGTGGGGATGCGAAAGGGCTGGCCCTGCTCCCATGAGCAGTGGCTGAGATGTTGGAAGGATATCTCAGCTGCAACAGTGCCTCCTGAGAAGTGTGGGGTCTCAACCCCAAGCCGGTCTCCCTAGCACCACAGCCAGGAAGAGGTGCCCACATAACATTTGTCTGTGAAAATCCACTGGGATGCTGTCTGCCAAGAAGAGATGGGAATCTGCTACAGACACAGATGCCCTCTTAAAGGGCCAACACACAAAATCTGGTTCCCAGCCACTAACCTTGGGCTCCAGAGAAGGGAGGGCATAGCAGACAAGAGTCATGTGAAGAGAAACTGGAGTTTGTGGCTCTGGGGAGAGAGCTGAAGGTACAGCCAACCAGGATACCTGTGCTGAGTGCTTCTCTCATCTTCCTTGGGTGAAGTGCTCCCCTCATTACAGCATCAGGCTGGGGAAAGCAACAGCCACACCTTTGAACTCCCTGTGGCCTCACCCTGAGGAGCTTGTGCCCTGCTGAAGAGCCAGCTGCCTGCACTGGGGGACAGGAGTCTGAACAGACTCAGCGAATGTCAGTGACTGGGTTGTGTAGCTTGGGGCAGGGGCCATTCCCTCCATTTTCCTGTGAACCTGTCTGGCACCTTTTGCTCAGGGGAGGTTTGCTCACTCAACTCTCTAGGTTCCTGGCAGTCCCAACCTCCTGGTCCCTGGTGGCTCTGCCGGCCGAGGTCAGGGAAGAATCCAGGCCAGACTGACTTGTGTGGCTTTGGGAAGAGGCACTCTCCCCAACCTCCCTCCAAGCCTGGCCAGCACCTATACCTTACAGGAGACATACACGCCCACCCTCCCAAATCCCAGTGGCCCTGCCCTGCTGTACTCGGGATCCTGGCACAATCTGCGACAGACTGAGCTGTGTGGGTCTACACAGGGGCCGTTATTTTCTGGAACTCCTGACCAGTGCAGAGCCCTGGTCAAATAGCCAAATCTTGGTCTGTTTGCGCCTGATAAACATTGCTGGCTTCACCCTGACTACTCTATGAGACCCCACCCTACCGCCCAAGTCTGTGAGTACCCAACAGGTGGCAGTCAACTTTCTGAGTAGCCTCAGACCCAGCACTGCCACCAGGTATGCACCTGTATCAACCTGGGGAACATGACTCGCCCCTACCTGGTGGCTCACTGAGAACTTACTTCATGCAACCGGAGTACCAGCAGAGGCTCCTTAAGTACCACCAGAGGCTCCTAAGGCAGCAGGCAAGCAGAGGCAGGTAGAGGCAGATCCCAGGGTGCCTTGGGACTTTTGTGGACCAGACCCTTGGGCCTGCTGATAGAACAGGTCAGCCTTGGTGCAAAACTTGGTCCTTCCCATGCACACCCAGTCTCAGCAAAGGCAGCCACACATGGGATCACTTTGTAGTTCTGTACAGGTTGCCCAGGGCCAGTGCAGACAGAGTCTAACATTGTTCAACATCAAAGTCCCTCCTAAGAGGCCCCAGAAACAACACACCCACTGCCAGTTTCAGAAAACATCAGAGCAGGGTCCAATTAGCTTCACAAGCAGCCCATCCAAAGGGAGATCTCAGCATACCCCAGGCCCTGCTGAGGTGAATTTTGCTTCATGTGGTCAATGCTTGCATAGCAGCTCATACCCTGTGGACAGGGTTGGTCCTCACAGGCAGTCAGCTTGAGATCTGAACCCAAGAATGTGTGGGCCAATAGCAATAAAGACTCAATTACAACAGGAGGGCCCACATAACCCACACAAGGGACATTCCTAGATCACTCAGCTCAGATGATAAAAAGGACTGTGCCACTGGGTCTCACAAGACACCTACTACATAAGGCTACTTTACCGAGACTGTGAGCCATAGAAGGTCCCTTATACATAGAAACAACCACAAAGAGGCAGAAATAATGGGGAAACAAAGAAACATATCCCAAAGGAAAGAACAGGATAAATCTCCAGGAAAAAGAGCTAAATGAAATCAAGACAACCTATTTTTCAGATATAGAGTTCAAAAAAATTGTTATAAGGATGTTCAACAAAATTAGTGATAACTACAATAGCATGAAAAATTACATAGAAACAATTAAAAAGAATCAGTCAGACGTGAATAATACAATATCTGTAATGAAGAATACACTGGAAGGAATGAACAGTAGGTTGAATGAAACAGAGGACTAAATCAGCAATTTGGAAGACAAGGTAGCAAATAACACCTAATTAGAATAGCAAAAAAGAAAAAGATTTTTTAAAATTGTATAGTTTTGTTCTTGTTTATGTTGGTGGTGGTGTTGTTCAAGGAACCTTTGGGACAACAGAAAGAGTAATAACATATGAATCATAGGGGCACTAGGAGGAGAAGAGAGAGAGAGAAAGGGATCAAGAATCTATTTGAAGAAATAATGACTGAAAACTTCCCGAACCTGGTAAATAAAAAAGACACACAAGTCCAGCTAGTTTAGAAAGTCCCAAACAAGATGAACCCAAAAAGGGCCACACCAAAACACATTATAATTAAAATAGCAAAAGTTAAAAATGAAGAGAGTTTAAAAGCAGCAAGAAAAAAGTTTTAGTTACCTACAAGGGAGCTCTCATAAGATTATCAGCTGATTTCTCTACAGAAACATTTCAGGCCAGAAGAGATTGGCAGGGCATATTCAGAGTGAAGAAAAGCAAGAACTTACAATAAAGATTACTATACCCAGCAAGGTTATCATTTAAAATTGAAGGAAAAATAAAGAGGTTTCCAGACAAGAAAAGCTAAAGAAACTCATAACCACCAAACCAGTGTTACAAAAAATGTTAAAGGGTTCCTTAGGTAAATAAGAATTAAAAAAACAACAACAAAAAACAAAGAAAGGAACATAGTTAAAAGAATAAAATGGAATAAGTGCATAATTATCAATAATCACTCTTCCCGGCTGGTGTGACTCAGTGGTTGAGCATCAACCTATGAACCAGGAGGCAAGGGTTCGATTTCTGGTCAAGGTACATGTTTGGGTTACAGGCTTGATCCCCAGTGGGGGCATGCAGGAGGCAGCTGATCAATGATTCTCTCTCATCATTCATATTTCTATCTCTCTCTCCCTCTCCCTTCCTCTCTGAAATCAATAAAATATATGTTAAAAAAATCACTTTAAATGAAAATGGCTTAAATACTCTAATCAAAAGACATAGGGTAGCTGAATGGATAGGAAAATAAGACCCATATATATGCTGTCTACAAGAGACCAACCTTAGAACAAAAGATACACACAGACTAAAAGTAAAGAGATGGAAAAAGATATTTAATGCAAATGGAAATGAAAAATAATTGTAACAATCCTATCTAATAATAGAGAAACATGGTAATGAGCTGTACCTACGCTACCCTTCCCATTGGCTAATCAGGGTGATATGCAAATTAACTGCCAGCCAAGATGGCGGCAGGCAGCCAGGCAGCTTGAATTGAACATGAGGCTTGCTTGCTTCAGTGACGGAGGAAGCCAAGGTTCCCCGCCTGCCGCTGCTGGCCTCTGAGCTTGCAGTTTGAAACATTGTTACAAATATAGAAGCTAAACAAAACCCCAGAAATCTGCTTTCAGTCAGCCGGGATCTCAGAGCTGGAGTTGAAACAGTGTTTCGATTATAGAACCCAAACAAACCAGATACCTGCTTTCAGCAGCTGAGGCCTCAGAGCTGGAGCCAAACCTCAGAGCTAAAACTGGCCCAGAATAAAAAAAAAAAAAAAGAAAGAAATCGGGAGCTTCAGTCACCCACCAGCCTGAAAACAGCCCTCAACCCCTCACCCAGACTGGCCAGGCACCCCAGTGGGGACCCCCACCCTAAAGGGGGTGTGACCAGCTGCAAACAGCCATCAGCCCCTCACCCAGGCTGGCCAGGTACCCAAGCGGGACCCCCACCCTGATCCAGGGCACCCTTCAGGGCAAACCAGCCGGCCCCCACCTGTGCACCAGACCTCTATCCTATATAGTAAAAGGGTAATATTCCTCCCAGCACCAGGATCAGTGGAGCTGCAAGGCCTCCCGGCACCGGGATCAGCATGACGGGGGCAGCACCCAAAAGCCCTGATCGCCCTGCAGCTCTGTGTGTGACAGGGGAAGGGGCCACAACCTCCCTATCCGACCTGCTCTGTTCATGACAGGGGAAGGTGCCCCAACTCCCTGATCAGCCCAGCTCTGTGCCTGATAGGGGGGAGCTTCCCAACCCCCTGATTACCCTGCGGCTCTGTGTGTGACAGGGTGTGGCACCCCAACCCCCTGATCGGCCCTGCTTTGTGTGTGACAGGGGGCGGTGCCCCAACTCCCCTATCGGCCCTACTCTGTGAGTGACAGGGAGGAGCTCCTCAACCGCCTGATGGGCCCTGCTCTCTGTGTGACAGGGGGGAGCTCCCCAAACCCCTGATGGGCCCTGTTCTGTGCGTGACAGGGGGGAGCTCCTCAACCCCCGATCGACCCTGCTCTGTGTGTGACAGGGTACGGAGCGCCAACCCCCCTGATGGGCCCTGCTCTGTGAGTGACAGGGGGCAGCGCCCCAACCCCCTGATTGGCCCTGCTCTGTGCGTGACAGGGGGTGGTGCTGCAACCTTCCCATCGACCCTGCCTTGAGTGTGACAGGGGGCAGCACCCCAACCACCCAATCGACCTTACCCTGAGCGTGACTGAGGGTGGCATCGCAACCTCCTGATCCGCCCTGCTCTGTGCATGACAGGGGGCAGCGCCCCAACTCCCCAATCAGCCCTGCTCTGAGCCTGACCAGAGGTTGCACTTAGGGATTGGGCCTGCCCTCTGCCACCTGGGAGCAGGCCTCAGCCAGCAGGTCATTATCTTCCGAGGGGTCCCAGACTGCAAGAGGGCACAGGCCAGGCTGAGGGACCCCCTTTCCCCCCCAAGTGCACAAATTTTTGTGCACCGGGCCTCTAGTAGTTATATATGACAAAATAAACTTTAAAACAAAAGTTATGATAGGAAACAAAGAACATTACATAATGATAAAGAGACCAATGTAACAAAAGGAAATAACCCTTGTAAACAATTATGCATCCAACATAGAAGCACCTAAATACATAAAGAAAATTTTGATGGACACAAAGGGAGAGATCAACAGTAATATTTTCATGGTAGGGGATTTTAACACCCCATTGACATCAATGGATAGATTTTCTTGACAGAAAATCAACAAAGAAATATCTACCTTAAATGGCACACCAGATCAGATAGATTTAATTGATATCTTCAGAGCAGGCCAACCCAAAGCAACAGAATATACACCCTTTTCAAGTGCAAATAGAACATTTTCTAGGATAGACCATATGTTAGGACACAAAACAAGTCTCAATGAATTTCAGAAGGTTGAAATCATATCAAGCATCTTCTATGACCATCTATCTAATAATAGGGTAATATGCAAATTGGTCAGGACACCGTCACATAAGGACTGGCCAGTAGGCTGTGTGTGCAGCAGTGTGGGTGGGGACTTGCAGCATCGGGAATGGGGGTGGGGGAGGCAGGGCCTGGCAGAGGGCAGCCTGTACTCTCCACATGGTGGCGGCAGCTGTGAGAGCTCCCAGTGGCTGCTGCCACTTGCCCAGGGCCAGCCCGGGGCTCTGGCAAGCCGCCAATGGCTGCTGTTGCTTAAAGGGCCTGAGGGTCAGGCAATGAGGGCCGGGCAAGGCTCAGGCAAGCTGTAGTGACTGCGATGGCAGAGGCTCAGGCAGCCTCATGGCCAGCAGTGGGAGCAGCAGAGGTGTTATGGGGGTGTCACGTTCCCCTGATTGCAGGGTCGCCTCCCGCAGAGGAAGGTCAGCGGCAGCAGCACCGAGGGGGCGATGGGGGAAGTTCCTTCCCCTGCTCAGTGGGTCACCTCCCACAGAGGGAGGCCAGACTGCGGCTTAGGCTTGGGGGAGCAGGCCAAAGCCATCAGTAGAACATCTCCTGAGGGCTCCCAGACTGTGAGAAGGGCAGGCCAGGCTAAGCAACCCCTGCCCGGTGCACAAATTTTGTGCACTGGACCTCTAATAATGCCATAAAACTAGAAATAAATCACAAGAAAGAACTGAAAAACACACAAAGACATGGAGGCTAATAGCATACTACTAAACAATGAATTGGTTAACAAAGAGATCAAGAAAAAATTCAAAAGATACTTTGAAACAAATGAAAATGAGAACATAACAACCCAAAATCTATGGCACACAGTGAAAGCAGTCCTAAGAGGGAAATTCATAGCATTACAGACCTACCTCAAGATATAAGAAGAATCACGAATAATCAATCTAACCTTACACCTAAAGGAGCTAGAATAAGAACAATAAACAAAGCCCAACATAAGTAGAAGGAAGAAAATAATAAAGATCAGAGCAGAAATAAATGAAATAGACTCTAAAAAAATAATACAAAAATATCAATGAAACCAAGAATTGGTTAATTGAAAAGATAAACAAGATTGACAAACCTTTAACCAGACTCATCTTTTAACACTGGCTTAGTCAAGATTTCTATTATTATTATTATTATTATTATTATTATTATTGACACTATTACAGATGTTCCCCACTTCCCCCCTCTTTGCCTACCTCCACCCAGCCCCTATGTGCCCTCCCCTGGCCTTCACCATACAGATGGACGAAAAAATGCTCAATGTCACTAATCAAAAAAGAGATAATAATTAAAACTACAATGAAAATTAAAACTACACATGCCAGAATGGCTACCATCAATAAATTAACAAACAAGTGCTGGCGAGGATGTGGAGAAAAGGAACCCCAGTGTACTATTGGTGGGAATGCAGACGGATATTACCACTCTGGAAGACAGTATGGAGTTTCCTCAAAAAATTAAAAATGGTATTGCCTTTTGACCCAGTGATCCCACTTCTAGGAATATATCCCAAGAAGCCTGAAACACCAATCAGAAAGAATATATGCACCCCTGTGTTCATAGCAGTGTTATTTACAATAGCCAAGATCTGGAAACAGCCCAAGTGCCCATCAGTAGTTGAGTGGATAAAACAGCTGTGGTACATTTACACCATGGAATACTATGCAGCTGTAAAAAAGAAGGAACTCTTACCCTTTGTGACAGCATGGATGAACCTGGAGAGTATTACCTGAGGCCAAGTTTTCTTAGATCTCACACCAAAAGTATGATTCACAGAAGAACAAACTGACAAATTGAGCTTCATCAAAAGCAAAAGCTACTGCTCTTTAAGACTTTTTAAAGGTGATATAAAGACACTCCATAGGCTTTTAGGAAATATTTGCAAAGCATATTTGTGCTACATGACTTTTATCCAGGATATATAAAGAACTCTCAAAACAATAATTTTAAAATCCTATTTTAAGAGAAACTTTTTGAAAAGACAGTTCACCAAAGAAGATACATGGACAGGAAATCATCACCTGAAAAGATATTTGATATCATTAGGAACATGCAAATGTAAACCTCAAAGAGAAACTGCTCACACCTGTGAGAACAGTGAAAATTAAAAAGGCTGATCATGCCGCATACTGATGAAGAACTTATATACTCACCGAACCTCGTGTGCTCTGCGGGCATGCAAAACAGTGCAGTCGTTTTGGGAAGCGATCTGCTGCTTCTTAATCAGGCAAATGTGCACCTGCCACCCGCTGCACACTCCACCCCGAGGTGCTCACCTCAGGTGCGAGCGAGACCTCGCCACACAGATACCTGCACACGAATTTTCACAGCAGCTGAGTTTTGAGAAAAGGTGAATGGATACACAACAATGAAATAAAACTTGTGATTAAAGGAGCAGACTAATAGTCATTTACCACATGAATGAGTGTCAAAGTAACTACAAAAAAAGAGGAGAAATTTTACAAAAGAATGTGTGTTGTGTGGTTTTAGTTATATAAAATTCTAATATATGCAGAGCGAGGCATAGTTAGAAAAGCCAATGAGTGGTGGTCTGGCTGGGCAGGAGGCAAAGGACAGGGTTCCCGGGTCAGTGGGAGGCTGTGGGTCATGGTGTCTCCGTTATCTTGGTGGTGATGAAGTTTTCCTTGGTGAACACATATGTCACAGCTCATCCGATTGCACTCTGTTAATATACAGGCCTTATGGTATGTCAGTGATGCTCCAATGTAGCTGGTAAAGTATTTAAAAATTTAACTTGTGTTGTTCTAATAATGAAACCCTCTTACCAGCCACAATCCCCATGAGTAAATTAGAATTATGAAATGAAACTTTTGTTTTATAAACATGGGTACAATGAACCAACCTGATTTTCACTGACTACTGAAATAAGAGAATCGAGTAAACTTAACCAAAGGGATAAATTCTGTGCCCTAAACTGATTGGGCTTTTACACAAGGCCTCTCCACGAGATTTACTTTGTAAAGTGGACTTTTAAAAAAATGTGTCAATTATATATTTTTTCATTTTTTATTGAATTTATTGGGGTGACAATAAATTATACAGGTTTCAGGTGCACAATTATACAACACATCACCTGTACACTGTCCTGTGTGCTCACCACTCCAGGTCAAGTCTCCATCCATCACCATTTCTCCCCCCTACTCCCTCCCGCCTGCCCCCAGAAGCCCCACGTTGTGTCCCTGTCCATGCATTCTTTCTTTTTTTGAAAATGGACTTTTCTTAATTTTAATGAAGACTTTTAAGTTCTTCACGAGAAATCACTGACTTTTGAGTATGAGACATGCCTGCCTCATTGCAGGTTTAAAACAGTGCCACATTATTCTCTGGTGTTAAATATGTGAATATTTAAGTTTTTAAATGCAGAAGTGGCTGATTATCTGTAGTAGCAGTTTAACCCTGGGCTCCAATTAAAAGCACAGATCTCTGGGAAAATGAGAGAACCTTTTTATGAAACTTCTACCTCTGCCTGCTTCATCCTCACAGCACCCTCCTGAATGCTCTAACATCATGTCTTCTATAAACACAGAGCATTACTCGCTGCAAAATAAAGCAGAGCTGGCAATATTGCAGTTGATATGTTGCCAGCTCCCAAACCACTCCTCAGAGGTGGGGTGATGGACACATAGACAGCTGTAAATTGCTAGAACACGAGATATAAAAATAAATCCAGGAAATGGGAGGGTGACAGTGAATCAGCTACACGGAAGCAGATCTATGCCTACAATGGACAGAGTGGCCAAGAACATGGGGGAGGATGAGAGCGCCTCTGCAGGGGTAAGTGCGAGGGCAGGGAGGAGCCAGCAGTGGCCGCAGGCCGGTGTCTGGGAGAGGCTGGTCGGAGGGGACTGCAGTAAGGAGAGAGGACAGGCTGTGGCACAAGGAGAGCCCACTGCCTGCGGGAATGCAGCCTGGTGCTGGCTGGCTGGGTCAGCGGCACATGATATTGTGGATACCTGTGCTCCAACACCATGCATGCTATGTGAGCGTGCCTGGGCACGTGTGAGCATGTGCGAGCATGTGAGCGTGTGTGTGAGTGTGTGCACGCATGTGTGTTCTAAAAAAAGTTCCACCTTGAATATAGGCACTCAGGCCTTCTGATTAGACCAGATACATCATCATATGTTAAAGAGCAAGATATTTGAACAAAAAGTAAGGGGATGAGGACAATGCCAGCCGAGAAAACTCCTGGAGAGCAGGCACCTGGCCCAGCAGACCCAGCAGGCACAGATCGAGGCCCTAATACTTTTGTATGTGTTTTCATTTTTGTTTCTTTGAAATTATGAAGAAAACTGGAGATAATAATGAATCTATCACAATGAATTCAGCCTGCACTGTCTTTACACCAATCAATCAGGAGGTTTAATGTTTCTTCTGTGTTTCACGGAGGAGGAAGCTCACAAAGGCAGCAAGGCCTCAGGCTGCCCCAGCCCTGCCCTCCCCCCCTCAGGGAGCCACTCCTCCCCCCTCCCCAGCGTCAGGTCTGATTAAATGGGAAGCCTGAGGGCCTACGCTGTCAGGGTGACTCTCCGTTAAGACTTGGGTGGCAGTGTGCATGGCAATGCGATTTTTCTGAACGAGGAGGCAGGAGTGGCTAAAGAGCCCTAAAAAAGGTGCCGCCACACCCCTTCCCCAGGGGCAGGGGCAGAGTGAGGGGCCAGGTGGGAACTGCAGCATCTGCTCCCAGGAGGCTGTGCAGTGTCTTTCCCATCAGGTCCCCACATGCCAAAGTCAAGGTTGTCCAAAACATATAAAGCACTCATACAACTCAACAAAACAATCCAATTAAAAAATGGGCAGAAGACCTGAATAGACATTTCTTCAAAATGGACATACAGATGCCAAGAGACATATGAAAAAATGCTCAAAGTCACTAATCATCCGAGAAATGAAAATTAAAACCACAATGAGACATCACCTCACAGCTGTCAGAATGGCTACATCAACAAACCAACAAACAACAAGTGCTGGTGAGGATGTGGAGAAAAGGGAACACTAGTTCATTGCTGGTGAGAATGCAGATTAGTGCGGCCACTGTGGAAAACAGTATGGAGTTTCCTCAAAAAATTAAAAATGGAACTGCCATTTGACCCAGCAATTCCATTTCTAGGAATATATCCTAAAAATCCCAAAACACCAATCAGAACGAATGTATGCACCCCTATATTCATAGCAGCGTTATTTACAATAGGTAAGATCTGGAAACAGCCCAAGTGCCCATCAGTAGATGAGTGGATAAAAAAGCTGTGGTACATTTACACCATGGAACACTATGCAGCAGTAAGAAAGAGAGATCTCTTACCCTTTGGGACAGCGTGGAGGGACCTGGAGAGTATTATGCAAAGTGAAATAAGCCAGTCTGACAAATAACACATGATTTTACTTATTTGCAGAATCTAATGAACAAAATGAATTGACCAATAAAATAAGACCCAAAGCATGGAGGCATGGAACAGACTGATGTACCTCCATGTGGGGATGTGGGGACAAGAAGAGATAAACCAAAGAACTTATATACTTACCAGACACCTGATGCATGAAATTTCTACAGGGGTAAGTCTTTGCAGCCCTGGCTGCCTCAGCCCTCCCAGGCCGTGCTGCCTTGGCCCTCACAGCCCCGGCTGCCTAGTGGCCCTGCGGCCCCACCCCCACCCTCTGGTCACTCTGGGAGGGTGTTTCAGAAGGCTGTTTTGGAAGGTTGTTCTGCCATCTGGTCTTATTAGCATATTAGCTCTTTATTATACAGGATATGCATAGCCCATGGACACAGGCAATAGAGTGATAAAGACCTAAGGGTTAGGAGGAGGAGGGTGAAAGGGGAAAATGGGAAACATCTGTAATACCATCAACAATACAAATATACACTAAAAGAAGAACAAAAAGTCAAACATGTCATCTTGACTATGGCGAAAGTTATTAAAAGGACCATAAGGGGACTTTCATCATAGCTCCTGCCCCCCTTCACTTCTCTATCTTCAGGTGGGGGAGAGGGGGTAATCAGAAGAGAATTTTGGTTAGGCAGTAAAATGGTAACACAATTCAAAACTCACAATGGGATCAGGACAGGACAGTGTCAGGATACACCCCTGACGGGAACTCCAGTCAAATACTACTTACCTAACCTTTAGAAGATGGCCATGAATATCACAAAATAGCAGTGCCCACAACTCCCATGCTGACAGAGCTCCAGAAGCCCATTCATGCAGAAATGCAGCGTCTGTGGCATAGCCAGTCCTTCATCTGTGCCCTGATGTGCCAGCCCTCAGACCTGACTGCCACAGCAGCAGGGAGGGGCTCTGTCATGCCCCAGCACACTGAAGGGGGCATGCATCCATTCTGCATGTGGGTCCCCACGTGGCAGGACTGGAAATCGGGCTGTGAGTCAGTGTCAGTGGGTCTGCATTCATCTGGCGAGTGTGAGTGCAGAAGGCACTGCTGCAGGACCCCAACTGAAGGGGGATATAAGACATTTTGGGGGGGACTAGCAATCTGAATCTGTGCCAGGAACCAGTATTCTGCCGCACATTTTTGCTAGTATAATTAAGCCCCATCCCTCATATCTGTAATGCTTGTACAGAGGCCATAAACCATGAACCATACACAAACCGTGAGGGGGTTGGCAGCGCTGGCTCTAGACAGGCAGCTTCTGAGTATAATCTCACTTCCCCCATCCCAACCCACAGGGGGCAGGATGGGGGTGGGGGGGAGGCTGCAAAGCCTATGAAAGGTCCGGAAGCCTGACCCATATTTGGGGGACAAAGGAACTAAAGGGCATAAAGGGAAAGCTTCGTCCTTATTCACTCACTCCGGCTTTGGAGAGCTGACTCCCCTGAGTCACTGTACTAGTACATCTGCAAATAAAGGGTTTTTCCCTGGAACCTCTGAGTATTTGTATATTTTTCCAATCACCTGGTAAATTCTGTAACACCACAGCACTGGAAAGGGTCTATTGACTTTTGCAGAAACAGTAAATGATAAAAAAATAAATAAAAAAAAAAGGCGGGTGCAGGACTGTTTGAAAAAGTGAAGGTATTAAGCAGAGAAGAAAAAAAAACCCTCATAGACACAGACAACAGGATGGTAATGACCAGGGGGAAAGGGCATGGAGGGAGGTAGCAGAGGGTAAAGGAGGATAGATGGTGATGGAAGGAGACTTGAGTTGGGGTGGTGAACACAATATAACATACAGATGATGTGTTGTAGCATTGTATGTCTGAAACCTATATAATTTTATTAGCCAATATCACCCCAATAAATTCAATTATTAAGAAAGCTAAGTGTGGTGGAACAAAACTCACTCCACTTGAGTGATACAGATGAAAACCCCCAGGTGATGGATGACGGTGGCTAACACCACTGCCTGCCTCCTCACAGCAGGGAGGAGAGGAGCTGGGGAAGCGGAGCAAGCTTCCCCTGAAGGACCTCGCTGACCTGGGACCTGAGACCTGCAGTTTCTGACGGGGAGGCACTGATGCTGAAGTGGAGACAGGATGTGTGCTCTCTTTTCCTTTTTTAAAAATCCTCACCTGAGGATGTGTTTATTGATTTTAGTGAGAAGAAGGGAGGGAGGGAGGGAGGGAGGGAGGGAAAGAGAGAGAAACATCAATATGAGAGAGAAACATCGATCGGCTGCCTCCCATAGGTGCTGCGACCAGGGATTGAACCTGGGTATGTGCCCTGACCGGGAGTCGAACCTGCAACCTTTTGGTGTATGGGATGATGTTCAACCAACCGAGCCATAATGCCAAGATCTGTTCTCTTTTTCATACTTCTATCTTCTACCTTGTGTTACCCACTCTTTCTCCCCATAATATGCAGTTCCCAAACAGATTTGGTATTAGATTTACCATTTTACCACTTCATCCATTCTTACAAGGGAGCTCTGTCTTAGTTTAGGGTCATTGGGGTGAAGAGGGCCCTTCCAAATAGGCACGGACCCTTTGGTCTACTTTCCTCAGAGAACGAGGGGGCCGGATCGGGCAGGGCAGTCTCCTGGCTCAGTCCCGGCATCCGCCAGGTGGGGTTAGAAGGCTGCGTGACCCTTCTCTCCTCAGTGGTGAGGCCAGCGCCCATGTCAGGGACATAGTTGGGGGTTTTAAAGCTGCTGTTCTTAGGGTTTGTGAAAAACATATTGATCTTAAATCCTTCTGTATGACACCCAGACAACAGATTTTATTTAACTGAAGAGTTATAGATGCCTCAGGTTTATCTGAATCTGTGAGATAACTAACCTGGGGGTGCTGGCCCCTCTGTTGAGGTGTTTGAATAGGGAAGGGTGTTATGCAGAAGGGAGGCAGGGCCGGGACGGGGGAGGGGGGGAGCTGGGAAGCATGTACTACTCCACGCCTCTCCTGTTCCTTCTGTGCATGTTCCTAATTAAAATGCTGGTTTATCAATTATTCTGCATAACTTACCATGCAAAGCTGCCTGTCCAGGCTCATTCTGCTTTATTCACCAACAGCATAAACACACAAGTTACGCTAGAATTGTTAAAAAAATTAAAATGAAATAGTTGGCAATTAAATGCATTTCCTTGTAACATTAGCATATTATTTCTATACTAGAGGCCCAGTGCACGGATTTGTGCACCAGTGGGGTCCCTCGGCCTGGCCAGCTCTCCAACATCCCCCAAGGGGTCCCAGATTGCAGGAGGGTGGTTCTTGGGTGACACACCCTGGAATCAGGCTCCCTCCTCTCTGGTTCTGGGTGCGCACCCAAGAACAGCAGCTACAAAGTCACCACAGCTTGGCAGCTCCTGTGTTAAGCATCTGCCCCCTGGTGGTCAGTGCATGTCATAGTTACCAGTAAGAGCTTCTGCCCCCTGCTGGTCATTGTGTGTCATATTTACCGCTCAGCTTAGGCTTTTATGTAAGTAGGCCCAGTGCACGAATTTGTACACCTTGAAAGGAACTGTGGGCTGTGAGGCTGCAGTGGGCACAGGGACGGGTCTTGGCCCATCCTCTGCACCCCCACCTGGCCGTTCCCACTGCAGTCACTGGTCCCCTGTCTGCTGGCAGCCCTGCTCCCACCGCCGCTGCTCCCATGCACTAACAGTGCCGGCCCCTCTTGCACCAGTTGATGGTGGGCAGTGATTGAGACCGGTGCTGTCAGCAGGTGCGATCACCCCTCAGGAGCAGGGGGAGGTGGAGAAGCCCTCAGGGGTCATCGGGGCGGCAGCCACTGCTCGCTCCCTCTAATGGCGCTGATCGATCAGGGCCAGCGCCGGGTGCCAGCGGTGGGTGCAAGCGGTGGCTCCTGTGTCAGCAGCGGGTGAGAGCAGGGCAGGTGCTGGCAGCAGGTGCGAGTGCTGGGTGAGACCACAGCACACAGGAGCAAAGAATTTTCAGTAACCACCAGAGGCTCTCCCCAATGACAGCAACCAGAGCTCTGCCCTCACCTGGAGCCCCCGCTCACCTGCTCCACCATCCTGCCATGGCTGATACCCGCCATGTTTCATGCTCTGCCACCTGCTGCAGATGCCCGCCATGTCCCGCTCACCCCCTGGTGGTCAGCGCACATCATAGCGACCAGTTGTTCAGTTGTTCGATTGTTCTGTGTTCGTTCTATTTGCATATTAGCCTTTTATCATCTAGGATAGTTTCTTTATGTGGAGATTTGGAAGTCCTGCCTCCAATTCCAGGAATATCAGAGCAGAATAGGATTCTTTTTTTTATGACTCCCAGGGTTATTGCCAGTCAGCCCCCTGAATTTCTAAAGCACCTGTTTGCGAGTCATACACTTAAGCGACTTGGCAGTTGGCAGGAAGTGCTGGTGCTGAACGCGGGCAGTCACAGTGCAGGGGGGAGTGGGAGGCCAGGGAGGGTGCTTGTCAGACATGAAAGAGCTTTAATAAAAGGACCCGGCAGGTCGCTGAGATCTGAGGAAACAGGAGCACCTGGCACTAGTTTCAGAAGAAAGTGTGACTCTGAGCCACAGGAAGCCATAGCAGCCCTGTTCCCTGAGCTGTGGTGAGGATGCGGGACTTCGGCCCCGGGGCGGATATGCATTGCCTGTCACAGGTTGTCTGAGTGTAGTATTTCATTCATTTCACAACTTCGATAAATTAGATGCTCCTATATTTTTGATGAGTATTGATTAATGGATGTTGGTTACCGTCAGATACCAAGCTCTGTGCACTTACACTCTCTGACTCACTCTCTTTCTGCTTTAACAGGCAGGTATGGCATCCGTGCGGGGTTGAGAGAAGGAGGAGCCCTGGGTGACCCCATGGAGAGCCTGTGGGGTGCAGCTCCCACCACCCCAGAAGCACAGAACACTCCCCGCTGAATGCGGGACCTTCCCCTGGGGACCCAGAGGTGGAGGCTGCCCAGCGCCCGCTCTGAGTCCATGGGAGGCAAGCAGACAGCACAGCTTCCCGCAGCTCAGCTGTGTTGTTTGCCAGCAGCTTTGAGAAAAAGTCTGCAAATACTGAAGACGGAACCAAAACACTGGTTCTATAGAAAAAATATAAATATCAACTGCTCTACCTGGCTCTGCTCAGCTCCTGGGAGACCCCTTACTCATCGGGATCAGTGGGTGGAGTCAGCCTGAGTCCTGTCTGCAGCCCGCGCGCCATCCTGTCCCAGGACATGTGCCGCGTGTCATGTCCCCTGGTGCTCAGTTTCTGCTGAGGAGCACCCGAGGGACCCCACAACATTTCCTCTTCTTGAACCAGTCACTCCTGTGATCAACATTTCCCCAGAGATTCAGCGGAGGCTGGTCAGCGCCTTCATTTGCATATCTATTTTGCTACCATGAGGTTCCGGGGACATAGTTATGCCAACCTGAGTCTGAAGCATGTGTGCGTGGTGGTGTGAGGGAGGATGCGGAAAGAAGCCTCGGACCTGGATGCAGCAGAGGGCTGAGCCTGCAGATGAGCCGGGTGGCTCTGAGGGCCAGAGCCAGTAGGTCTACAAACCCTAATTCTGGGCGTCTGGGCAGTGTGTCAGGACCAGCAGGCATTTTAGATGGAGAGAGATAAGGGGACAAGGCCCAAAAGGAAGGCCCGCAGGGCGCGAGGAAGCGCTCCTGAGTGCGTCCATGACTAGGAAATCAGGGCTGCACTGGCCCCTCTGTGGGCGAGGCACGTGCCCAGAAACCCAGTGGGCGAGATTCAATCATGCCCAGCAGGTCCACCCCTTCTCCCTGAGTGACCTGCAGGCTCAGTGGCTTGTAGGTGTCCTTTGGGCCAGGGGGGCAGAAGAGAAGGGGGATACTTGTTGAGGTCAATTGTGCATGGGTCACCACTAAGAACTGGCCTGGTCCTGGGCGGAGGCCCCCAACAGGATTGCAGCCCTTCCCAGGGGCTCCCCACTGAAGAGCCAGCACTGCAGTCTCAGGGCATGGAAGCTCCTGGGAATCAGCCCTTGGGGTCAGGGGAGGGAGCTTCAGCAGCACCCATGTCTGCAGACCACTGAGCCCCATGCAGATGCTGCCCTGGGCTTTCTGTCCGTTTGCCATTGGGCCTTCTGCTCTACTTACCTCAACACTCAAACACGGCTGATCATTTATATCCTGGCAGTTGGTGAAAATATCTGGAAATTCTTTTTGAAACTTGAAAGTGCCCCCCATAGATTATTATTAACTTCCACTGGATCAAGGCCCACAGCTGTCGTCGACATCTGTGTTCTCATATGTACAGCTGGCATAGTGAACCCTAGTTTCCTAAGGTGCAGAGTTCATGTCCTCAGCCTCTGCCACCACAACAAGTTACTTCCTGCCCTGTCCACAGCCTATGGCAGGCACTCTGCCGCAGTAACATGCTGAGCAAAACGCTTTCCTTTAGGGAGCTGTGCCTAAGAGCACAGAGAATGCACATTAGTGATTGCAAGGCAGGGCATGTTGATGGACAGAAAATAGAGGCCTGGTGCATGAATTCGTGCATGGGTGGGGTACGGCCAGCCCACCCAATGGGGGCCCATTGGGGGCTGGGCCGGCAGGGGGTAGGGGTCGCGGGCAGTTGGCCAGCCAGCCCCGCCCCTGATCAGGGTGTTGGGAGCCAATACGGGGAGGGCCCGGCCAGGGGGAGGGGCCGCAGGAGGGCTCCAGGGCATGTCCAACCCATTCACTCAGTCCCAATCGGCCAGACCCCAACAGCAAGCTAACCTTCTGGTCAGAGCGACTGCCCCCTGGTGGTTTGTGCACATCATAGCGAGTAGTTGAGCAGCCTTAGCATGTCATTAGCATATTACACTTTGATTGGTTGAACCGAGGACCATATGACTGGACTCTTAGCATATTAGGCTTTTATTATATAGGATTCCCTATGCTGTCCTTTACAACCCATGACTATTCTGTAACTACCAATTTTTACTTCTTTTTTAGTTTTAGAGAGAGTGAGAGAGAGGGAGTGGAGAGAGAGAGAAACATCAAAGTGAGAGAGATGCATCAATTGGTTGCCTCCTGAAGGTGTAGCAGAGGTAAAGCAGACCAGAGCTCCTGGCTGCTCCTGGAACCCCAACAACCCCAGCTAGGACAGTTCCTCCCACCAACTCACCTGACATGGTGCTCACCTCCGCCCCCACCAGACAACCAAACAACCAGGAAAGTCTCAAACCAAACCTAGGAACCCAACAGCAAAAGGTCCCCTTCTCCCTGCCCTGGCTACATATATGGGGACTCAGAAGTAGTTAAGTTTTTCCAAAAATAAGTCAAGTCATACACATAGTTTAAAGTTTATTTCTATAGAAGTAAATCTGAGGCAGCATATAACTGACTGCATTCATTTTAAAAATAGTGTGTATTTTTAAATTCAATTCATTGGGGAATTAATTTTTTAATATATATTTTTTTATTTCAGAGAGGGAGAAAGAGATAGAGACATCAATGATGAGCGTGAATCATCAATTATCTGCCTCTGCACGCCCCCTAGTGGGCATTGAGCCAGGAACCAGGAATGTGCCCTGACAGGGAATGGAACCATGACCTCCTGGTTCATAGGTGGACACTCAGCCACTGAGCAACACCAGCCAGGTTTGGGTTATTAATATTATACATATTTCTGTGTAACACATTTTTGTTTTCCCTTAAGATACAGAAAGGGAAGGCAGGGAGAGGAAAGAAGAAGGTAGAAAGTCTGTAGAAAAATATGTTAACAAAGAGACAGTCCCAGGCTTACTTCCAGCCAGTGAGGTGTCACACTGCAGAACAGCTTCAGCCGAAAGCCAGACTGATCCTGGGAGAGCATTTCCCCATTCAAGAAAATGCTCCCTTCCCAGGCAGACCGAAACCTGGATTCTGGCCAGATTCTGGACTCTTTCTCCCCACAACCATACCCAACCCAACCCCACCTGGGGCAAAGCGTAGAGGAAAGATGAAGGGATGATTCGTGTGGGTCTATCAATAAGCGACACAGAGCTAGGGACACATTTGCTATTCCATAGCCATGAGTGTCCTCTGGAAAGAGCAGCAGGTATGGGAGGACCTGACGCAGACCATGGGCACTGCCAAGAGCAGCAGACAGTGGAGCAAGAGGGAATGGCAGTCACGCTCAGTGGTAGAGAGATTGCTGGTCCCAATCCAGAGGGCTCAGAGGCTCACTAGATCTGAGGAGGAGGGAGAGAGAGAGAGAGAGAGAGAGAGAGAGAGAGAGAGAGAGAGAGGAGGCAAAGACTGACGTGTATTGTGAGCCGAGGAAATGAGAAAGGAGTAGTATCCTGAACAAAAGGGTCACAGGCTCAACAGAAACCTTTTGACGGGTGATGGGGAAGGCCAGGAATATGATGTCTTGTGAAGCACCTGCTTCCAAGGAAAGAACTGTGATTCCAAAGAGCAAATCTGGACCCTATCGTACTCCATTCATGAAAATTAGCTCAAAATGCGTGAAGGACTTAACTCTAAGACCTACAACTGCAAATACCCTAGGATAAGAAATGGAGAAGCAGCTTCCTGATGTGGTCTTGGCAATGCATTTTTTTATAGGATACCAAAAGCACAAGCAAGAAAAGCAAAAATCAACTAGTGAAATTACACCAAATAAAAATAACCAGCAAAACAAAAATGCTGTCTACAGGATGACGAAAACATTTGTAAACCATCTATCTTATATGTGGTTAATGTCCAAAATATACCCGGAACTCACACAACTCAATAGCAAAACAATTTGATTTAAAAATGGGCTGGGGACCCTTTCCCCCTCCCCACGTGACAGTCTGTGATGTGAGATTCTTTCCCTTTCCCCACGTGGGAATTTGTACTTGTTCTTCAATAAATTTCCACCTTTGCTATAAAAAAAAAGTGGGCAAAGTATTTGAATAGACGTTTTTCCAAAGAGGATGTATGAATGGCCAACAGGTTCCTGAAAAGGAATTCAACGTAAGAGAAAGGAAATGCAAAATTAAAACCACAATACAATGACACCTCATGCCTGTAAGGGTTACTATTTTTTTAAGGTAATTTTTGGTGAGTTGTAGAGGAAAAGGGAACCTTTTGCACTGTTGGTGGGAATGTAAGTTCCCACCATGGAAAACAGTATGAAGGTTCCTCAAAAACCTACAAATAGAACTACAATCTAACCCAGCAATTCCAGGACAGAGTATTTATCCAAAAAAACACTTATTCAAAAAATGTATGTTTACTGCAGCATTATTGACAATAGCCAAGATATGAAAGTGACCTAGGTGTCCACCGATAGGTGAATGGATAAAGAAGATTTGATATAGCCCTGGCTGCTTGCACTGTTGGTTGTAGCATTGTCCCATACACCATAAGGTTGTGGGTTCCATCCCTGATCAAAGCACATACAGGACATAACTGATTGGTGTTTCTCTCTCACATTGATGTTTCTATCTCTCTCTCTCTCTTTCTAGCTCTCTAAAATTGATTTTATTTTTTTTAAATATATTTTATTGATTTTTTACAGAGAGGAAGGGAGAGAGATAGAGAGCTAGAAACATCGATGAGAGAGAAACATCGATCAGCTGCCTCCTGCACACCTCCTACTGGGGATGTGCCCGCAGCCCAGGTACATGCCCCTGACCGGAATCGAACCTGGGACCTTTCAGTCCGCAGGTTGACGCTCTATCCACTGAGCCAAACCGGTTTTGGCATGATTTTAAAAATCCTCATGTGAGGATAAAAAAGATTATATATAAATATTACATATATATTACATATATTACACATATGTAATATATATAACATATATATGTAGCACAGCAACAAAGAAATGGAATCTTGCCATTTGTGATAGCATGGATTGATCTAGAGCAGCGCTTCTCAACCTGTGGGTCTCGACCCCTTTGGGGGTCGAACGACCCTTTCACAAGGGTCGCCTAAGACCATCGGAAAACACATATATAATTAGATATTGTTTTTGTGATTAATCACTCTGCTTTAATTATGTTCAATTTGTAACAATGAAAACACATCCTGCGTATCAGATATTTACATTATGATTCATAACAGTAGCAAAATTACAGTTATGAAGTAGCAACAAAAATAATTTTATGGTTGGGGGTCACCACAACATGAGGAACTGTATTAAAGGGTCGCAGCATTAGGAAGGTTGAGAACCACTGAACTAGAGGGTACTATGCTAAGTGAAATAAGTCAGATAGAGAGAGACAAATATTCATTTGTATGTGGAATATAAAAGAAACCAAAATGAAGAAACAAAACAGAAGCAGACCCATAGTTATGGAGAAAAAGCCAATGTTTGCCAAGGGGAAGGGGAGAGGAGGATGAGTGAAAAAAATGCCTAAATATCTGCAGGTGTTCAGCTGTCTGCTTCCCCACATGACTGAGAAGAGAAGACTTAGCGCTTGTCACCACCAGTGCTGTCCTTGTCCCCGACTCTTTACAGAACCCTGAGTTTAAAAGTGGCTTTATTGACTCTTCTTTGCCCACCACTTGCTAAAACGTCTCTCAGGAGACCTACGAATCCATTGTTGTGCTGCCTTCAAAATCAACCCATTGGATCATGCACAACTCTCAGAATATAAAAATTCAGAAATCCTGCAATTCATGTTTTTGTGGCTATTTTTCATTTTACTGAGTAATAAAGTGATGACAGACTTTTTGAGAGAAGCATGCTCTTGCTATAGCCTACAAAACTGAGCAATCAGAATTTCTGAAGGACAAACCAGATACAAATAGGAAGATAAAAAGATAAGTGATGGACAAAGAGCTAGGAAAAGAAGGGACAGTTGGGTAATGTGCTCATCAGGTGACGTATCTCAAAGTCCAGGAGGAAAGGGAAAGGACTCAGAGTCCATCATTCAGAACGTAATTTCAATTCATTGTGGACACAAACACAGAAACTTCATTTGTTCACAAGTCTGTAGGTCAACTTAAATATCTCAGTGTTCTGTTCATAACACTACCGGCTGTTTCTAAATGCAACAATTTGATTTTCTGATAAATTAATAGAGTTTTTCAGAAATTAAATTTTTCCTAAACACTTAACCTTGATTACAAAAACCTTTAGTTACATTCTGTTAAAGGTTAAAACCCCTGGAAGAGTGGTTGGACCTAGAAATGGCAAGTCGGTTTGTTTCACACGGTGCTTCCCACTAGATAGAACCAGAAAATTGAACCAAGAAATTTTGCATAGCTCTCTTACAGCATCAAGGCCCCATGTGGGCAAGGGGGAAACTACTGGGACTCATTCAGTCAATGTAGTCACATTGCTCTTCGGCAATATTCAAATCCTGTGACTCAGAAATTCTGCTTTTGGGTACATATCTTATAACAATGTGTTATCTTATAACATGCATAAGAAAGTTCTCAGTAGGATTATTTAAAGTATTTATAAACTGAAAACAACCTAAACATCCATCAATAGTAAAAAGGATAAGTAAAATATTATGTCCTCATAGAATTCACCAAACAATGACAATGAACAAAAGCATTGGTGTATTCTACAAACATAATGTAGTGCAAAAGAAAAACTACTTATGAAATAATTCAATTTCTATGATGTTGAAAAACATAGGTTAAAAGTCAAAATGGTTGTTAGATTTTGGAGGAAATGTGGCAGTTTAGATAGAAAAAGGGCACCATATGGGCCATTGATATTGCTAATATTTATGTCTTAACGTGGGTGGGCTTGCACAGTTACATTCATTTTATGATAATTCATAGGTCTCCGTACTTTTAATTAGTGTACTCTTCTGTATGGTTGCTATCCTCCAATTAAAAAGTTTATATAAATGACTACTACATAGATTTCTGATCAAGATAGTAGAACAGGTATCTGCTGTACTTGTTTTCTTTCACAACCACATCAAAATTACAACTCAGTACAGAAGAGCCATCACTAAGAAACACCTGAAGGCTAGTGGAACAGAAATCCTATAACAAGGATACACAGAAGAAACCACATGCAGCCAGGCACGTGTATGGATTAGTTCCCACAATATCCGTCCTACTAGGTATTGCATGCATTTAAAATCATTTTAATTATTTATTTCTTAGAATCTTCACGGCTGGCAAAGAGGAGCAGACATTTACTTAAAAAAAATGTGGGATGGTAAAAAAAAATACCACATAGGCAAATTTAATATGTCTGATTCTCTCAATTACTAACTGTCTTGTATTATATATATACTACGAGTGGCCCAGTGCATGGATTTGTGCACATTGAAAGGAAATTAATTCGAAGAAATATTTTAATATCGCTATTCGCCCTTTCTCTATAATAGAAGCGTGAGAGGTACGTTGTGCCAATAGTTAGTCTTCAGACATATTCTGTCAACGATGTTGCTTTCTTTCAGCCTCAGAATGTCAACAAAAACAACCAAATTCATGATTGACAATGACAGAAACACACACACAATTGGCACCAGCAAAAGCTTTATATGTATCACACATGTGCGAATCAACATTTATTTTTAAATCGCCAGTGTGCATCATATGTACCAGCCAGTGGGTTGGTCGGACAGTCAGACATACGTATGGTCAGCCACTTAGCCTTTTATATACACAGATGATATACTGTATTATGTACTCTACTATAGTACTAGACTATGCCTATATCTATACTATTACTATTATGCCTATACCTATCCTATTTATAGACCTAATAGGCAAACTTCTTCAAAGCATGTAAACTAAAGTTGTAACTCTAAACACTCAAATACAAAAATCTATAAACCAAATTTCATCTAGCTTGTTTATCGAGGTATATCACTTCTTTGAGCTATAAGCAAAAAACACCTTTTTGTTTCATTAACAACTTAAAAACATACTTTGCCAAACTGCACCACTTTACTAGGTAAATGGTCCATTATCAATATCCTTTTTAAAGTTTTTATTTATTGATTGATTTTAGAGAGAGAAAGAGAGAAACACTGACTTGTTGTTCCACTTATTTATGCATTCATTGGTTGCTTATTGTATGTGCCCTGACCAGGGATTGAACCTGCAACCTTGGCATATCTGGATGATGCTCTAACCAACTGAGCTACATGGACAGGGCTCCATTATTAATATCTGGGGATCTATGAGTTTTCTATCATTGTTTTAGCCTTAGAGCTATCTTATTGTATGATTTAAGACTCATTCCTGTTTATCTCTAAGGAACAACAACCCCCCTCCTATTCTGTTCCACATCTTACCCTTCCCACTTTACCTGTGGTCCTGGTACTAGTCTCAAGGGTGAAGGTCCTGATTTACTATTAGGTCAGCTTCACTTCCCTTCCCCCTCTAGGTTCTTGCTCCTCCAGTTCGGGAGCGAGAAGAGGACCTGAAAGTAGCCATCAGTGTTTCCAATGACTGTTCATTTGCTAGCAATACGAGGTGGCCCTGGCCCAACTCTTGTTTCTACTTGTTCCATGTCATGCTCAAGCATCTGCAGCACACAGTCTGACATGCCAGCGCTGGCCCCTCCACTGCTAGGACAGCTTGGAGGGGCAGTTGTGGCTCTTTGGCCTGGCCAGAATCTCACACATTCCCAGTCCCTTCTCCTAGTTGGAAATCTCTTTGGTGTATTCAGCTGAGCAGTGTCTCTTCTGTTCTCTGGTAGTTTGATAGAACTAAATGGCACATCTCCTCCCCGGCACATGCCCACTGTCCTTCAGGACCTCTGATACAGACTGGTCCAGCAGCCCCTGCCTTCAGCACCTCAAGGCAACAAGTCAGTATCTGTCTCTGAGTTTTCATATATGCCGCTGAGCTCCAGGGGACGTGCATCAGTGCTTCCAAGACTCCATCACCACACACTATTGTCAAGACCAGGTTTACTGAGGGCAGGATGGTGCTTTCAGTTGTCCAAGGCCTTGTGGTGTGACTGTCCCCATGGCACTTCCATTTATTTGGAGCAGAACCGACGTTTCCAAAACTACACAGCCGGCTCCACTCCTACACTGGATTTACATGGATTCCTCCAGCCTTGACACGTTGCTAGTTCCTGCCACACTATCAGGAAGGGAAACTGTAATGTTAAGACTCCTGTGCGCATCTTAGATTTTCTACCTAGAATACATGTAAGCCTTGGAGTTATAGCAGGGTAGGAAAGGAAATCTAAATAAATGAATACCTTGATTCATTATTGTTTCTGGGATCTCAACTAGGAAAGTATTGAAATTCCTCAGTGAACTGGAAAACATGAGTATACCAAAGCTAAGTGTTCGATTTGGAACATTATCCACTTTCTAGATTACAGGAATTCCTGCTGAGCCCTGGGTGTTACATTTTTTTTTCATGCTTAACAGCTCTTCCATTCGGAATATTTACATCAGACTCAATCATTTCTTAGAGAGAAATTGTTGTAAGAAAGAAAAATACCACCATTTTTACTTTTACTTTTAAGGATATTTTAATTCTAGGGCGCCATCTGCTGACCATTCTTTTTTTTAATGCCCAAATTCATTACATTGGGTGAATTCATAATCAGGAAAATTCAGTTTGGTTATGTACATCATCCTCCATCTGGGTGTCTGGCCAAGCTTATTTACCATTACACCTTTAAGCAAAATCATGAGAATAATCCTTCTTTAACATTAGAAAGAGTACCCAGGTCTCATTTTGCCCAGGGAACAATGAGAAGGACCCACTCAGATACAGGTGTGACCAGAAACTATATAACTAGGTAAACATAGATGTAAATAACCATGTATTCAAGATTTAGAGCCTTAAAATGTCCATTCCTTTTAACCACAGAATTTAATTTATATGATACATCCTTGGAAGGACCAGAGATGTGGGCAAACATTTATGTGTGTGGCTACTTACACTGGATTTTTTAAAAAATAAGTTTTTATTGATTTTAGAGAGAGGGATAAAAACATGGATGAGAAAGAAACAACATAACATTGGATAGAGAGAAACAACATCAACTGCTGGGGCTGACTGGCAGACCCTGAGTGACAGATGAATGATTACTCTGACACATGTTTCTGTGAAAGAGAGGACTAAGGGACTGCTTGGCTATAGGAACCAAGCATATCCGTTCACCTGCCTCCTTAGGCTTTTATTGTAACAACAGTTTGGACTAAAATTAACTACTTGATGCTGTCAGCAGGGTAAGTATCATTTTTGCTCCCTTTTCTCTCTCCTAATTCTCTTTTCTCTGGTGGTCACTTTTATTGAGGTTATCAGTGTCATGAGTACATTCATGTTTTGTTCCCTTTGTGTTATGTCTTGTCGAGTTGTATTTTGTGCTCTTCAGTCAACGTGGTAGAGAGTGAGCCACATAACCAGACACCCTGAGAGGAGACTCCATCCACGAACGGGACAATAACACTCAAGACCCAACTACACCAAGAGAACCCAAATATACCAAGTAGGAAGCATCCCTAGAATACCTAGCCCAAAAGACCTGAGAGATTGCACCACTGGGTCCCACAAAACACCTACTATATACCAGGTGTACCAGTTACTAATGCGGATTTTTTTCAATAGATGGAGTTACACATATGTTGATATATATATGCGATTTGATATGTATACTATTTTGTTGTATTGACAGCAAGCTTTAAAACTTCATATGTCAAATTTTCTGAAGGTGTTAACATCATAGATATTTTTACATTTAAAAATATCAAATTTCGTGCCAAAAAAAAAAAGAGCATTTGCAGGAAGTTTTAATTTATTACTTTATTTTGAAGAAAAGTGCTGCTGAAAGTTATCATATACTTCAGAAAGCTTATGGTGAACATGCTCCATCTCAAGATACTTTTGAATGCTGGTTAAAATGCTTTAAAAGTGATGATTTCAATGTAAAAGACAAATAACGTCCAGGTCAACCGAAAAAGTTTGAAGACCAACAGTTACAAGCATTATTGGATGAAGATGCATGTCAAACTCAAAAACAACTTGCAGAAAGATTAAACATTGTTCAGCAAATAATTTCCAATTGTTTACAAGCAATGGGAAATATTTTAAAGGAAGGAAAATGGGTGCCACATCAACTGAACGAAAGACATATGAAAAACCAAAAGTCATCAGTAAAATGTTGCTTCAGTGGCATGAAAGAAAGTCTTTTTTGCATCGAATTGTGACTGGCGATGAAAAGTGGATTTATTTTGAGAATCCCAAATGCTCAAAATTATGGTTTGATCCAGATCAACCATCAACGTCGACTGCAGGGCCAAATCGCTTCAGAAAGAAGACAATGCTCTGCGTTTGGTGGGATCAGGAAGGTGTGGAGTATTATGAGCTTCTAAAACCAGGTGAAACCATTAGTACTGATCGCTACTGACAACAAATAATCAATTTGAACCATGCTTTGATCATGAAATGACCAGAATGTGCCAGAAGACATGGCAAAGTAATTTTGCTTCATGATGATGCACCATCACACACTTCAAAACCAGTTAAAGACACATTAAAAGATCTTTCCTGGGAAGTATTAACCCACCCGCCATATTCACCAGACCTTGCTCCTTCAGATTATCATTTGTTTTGATCAATGGCACACACACTTTCTGAGCAGCACTTCAAAATGTATGAGGAAGTGGAAAATTGGGTCTCTGAGTGGTTTGCCTCAAAACAAGAAAAGTTCTATTGGGACGGTATCCACAAATTACCTGAAAGATGGGGGAAATGTGTAGCTGGTGATCGACATTACTTTGAATAAAGCACTTTTGATGTTTCTCTTAAAACTACCGTGTTTTCTTTGATCACAAAGTCCTCATTATTAACCAGTACACCAGTAGACAAACTCAAAAAAATCTGGGTGATATAAAAGTTTGATCTAATACATAGAAACAATCACAAAGGAATAGCAAAAATGGGGAGACAAAGAACAACCCCCATACAAAAGAACAGGAGGAATCACCAGAAAAGGAAGTAAAGGAAATGGAGGCAAACCATTTGTCAGAGAAAGAATTCAGAGCAATGGTTACAAGGATGCTTAAAAGGATGGAAGACACATTCAACATGTGTAAGAATCAAGAGGGAATGAAGAATAAAGGAAATAGAGAAGGACATAGCTGCAATAAAGAACACAATGGAAAGTATCAACAGTGGACTAGAATAAGCTGAGGACCGCATCAGTGAGTTAGAAGGCAAAGTAGAAAAAAACACCCAAGCAGAGCAGCAACTGGAAAGAAAAACTTAAAAAGCAGGAGGAGAGTCTAAGGGAGCTTTGGGACAACACAAAATGAAACAACATCCACATAATAGGGGTGCCAGACGGAGAGGAAACTGAGCAAGGAATAGAAAACCTGTTTGAAGAAATAATGACAGAAAACTTCCCCAATTTTGGGAAGAAAAAGCTCACACAAATCTAAGAAGCACACAGAGTCCCAAATAAGATGAACCCAAAAAGACTGACACCAAGACACATCATAATTAAATTGGCAAACACCAAGGACAAAGTAAGAATCTTAAAGACTGCCAGAGAGAGACAGAAAGTTACCATATTTTTCCATGTATAAGACACTATTTTTTTTAAAATCATTAGACTGGAAATCAAGGGGTGTCTTATGCATGGAAGTCAGCTGAAGAGGAAGCCGCCCATACCTTGTCAAACAGGCTTCCTCCAATCACGAGCCTTATTGTTACTTATGTCAGCTGATGCCATAATTGGAGGTGGAGGTGGAGAGTGTGCAGATTGCAACAGGGACCAGAGCATTCTGAGCCCATAAAGATGTCAAAAAAAAAAAAAGATAAATACCAGTAAGTGATTGTTTTACTCTGCAAAATTCAAACTGAATTTAATCAGCTGTGCAAAAGACCATGGAAATAGAGCTGCAGAGAGACAATTTGGACCTCCTCCCATAGAGTGTATGATCAGACAGTGGAGAAAAGAGGAAGAACAACTCCTTAAGATGCCAAAAGAGAAGAAGGCCTCAAGAGGAAAACCAGGACAATGGGCAAACTTGGAGCAGAGGCTTAAGACTTGGATTATGGAGCAGCGCCAGAGAGGCTTATGTGTGTCAGCCACGCTTATTCAAGGTCAGGCAAGGATGTTTGCAAGCAAAATGAACATTGTTGATTTTACAGGAAAGGCAAAATGGTGCTTCAATTTCATGAGGAGGGAAGGCTTGGCCATGAGAACATGAACAAAATTAAAGTGATATGCTGCATAGTATAGTATTCGTATATAAACATTACTGGTGGTTATTACTAGATAAAAATGTGTTCTATTTAAAATATTGATTCCTTAATTTTGAGTTGGAAAATTAGGGGGCATCTTACACATGGGGGTGTCTCATACATGGAAAAATATGGTACTTATAAGGGATCCCCCATTAGACTATCAACTGATTTCTCAACAGAAACACATCAGGCCAGGAGGGAATGGAATGAAATATACAAAGTGATCCGAAGCAAGGGACTGAATCCAAGAATACTATACCAAGCAAGGCTATCATTCAAAATTGAAGGTGAAATTAGGAGCTTCACAGACAAAAAAAAAAAAAAAGGCTAAGGGAGTTTATTATCACCAACCCAGCAATGTAAGAAATACTAAAGGGACTGCTATAAAAAGAAGAAATAGGAAGGGAAGAAGGAACACAGGTATAAAGAATAAAAATGGCAACAAACAAGTACCTATCAATAATAACCTTAAACATAAATAGATTAAATGATCCAATCAAAAGACATAGGGTAGCTGAATGCATAAGAACACATGACCCATATATCTGCTGTCTACAAGAGACCCACCTCAGAACACAGTACCCACACAGACTAATAGTAAAAGGATGGGGGGAAAAAAAACTTTTCAAACAAGTGAGAATGAAAAAAAGCTGGGGTAGCAATACTTATGTCTGACAAAATAGTAGAGTGAAGGTCATAACAAGAGATAAAGATGGCCACTTGATAATACTAAAGGGAGCAATTCAACATCTCTGGTAAACATATATGCACCCAATAAATAAAACATAAAAAAAAAAAACCTTCTGGGAGATATCAAGGGTGAGACAGACAACAATACAATCATAATAGGGGACTTTAATATCCCATTGATACCACTGGATAAGTCCTCTAAACAAAAAATCAGCAAAGAAACATCAATCCTAAATGACTCACTAGTTCAGATGGAATTTATTGACATCTTCAGAACATTTCACCCCAAAGCCACAGAATATATATTCTTCTCAAGTGCACACATGGGACATAGGCAAAGTCTCTTCAAATTCAAGAAGACAGAAATCATATCAAGCATCTTCTCAGATCACAATGGCATAAAATTAGAAATCAACTACAATAAAACAATGAAAAAATCAAACACTTGGAGGCTAAATGGCATGCTATTAAACAATGATTGGATTACCAAAGAGATCAAAGAAGAAATAAAAAGCATCCTGGTAACAAACAACATTGAAAACACAACAATTCAAAATCTATGGAACACAGTGAAAGCAGTCTTGAGAGGAAAGTTCATAGTTCTACAGAGCTACCTCAAAAAAACAAGAAAAAAATGGTAATAAATTATCTAACTCTACAACTTAATGAATTAGAAAGAGAGCAACAAGAAAAGCCCAAAGTGAGCAGAAGGAAGGAAATGATAAAGATCAGAGAGGAAATAAATGATATAGAGACCAAAAAAGAAAAACAATACAAAAGATCAATAAAACCAAGAGCTGGTTTTTGAAAGGATAAACAAGATTGATGAACCTCTAGCCAGGCTCACCAAGAAAGAAACAGAGAGAACCCAAATAAACAAAATCAGAAATGAAAGAGGTGAAGTAACAACCAATCCCACAGAAATACAAAGGATTGTTAAAAAAAAATACTATGAACAACTCTACTCCAAACAAAATGGACAACCTAGACAAAATGAACATATTCTTAGAAAAATACAAGCTTCTAAAACTCAATCAGGAAGAATAAAAAAACCTGAATAGGTTGATAACTACTGATGAAATAGAAGCAGTAATCAAAAAACTTCCATCAAACAAAAGTCCTGGTCCGGACAGCTTTCCAGGGGAGTTTTACCAAACATTCAAAGAAGAACTAAAATCTATACTCCTCAGACTATTCCAAAAAATTCAAGAGGAAGGTACACTTTCAAGCTCTTTCTATGAAGCCTAATTCCAAAACCAGATGAAGACACTACAAAGAAAGAGAATTATAGACCAACATCCCTGATGTACATAGATACTAAAATCCTCAACAAAATTCTAGCAAGTCACATCCAGCAATATATTAAAAAGATCAGACACCAAGACCAAGTGGGATTTCTTCCATGGATGCAAGAATGGTACAATATCCGCAAATCAATAAATGTGATACATCACATAAACAAATTGAGAGACAAAAATCACATAATCATATCAATCAATGCAGAAAAAGCATTTGACAAAATACAACACCCTTTCTTGATAAAAACTCTCAGAAAAGTGGGAGTAGAGGGATCATACTTCAACATAATAAAAGCTTTATATGACAAACCTACAGCCAACATTATGCTCAATGAGCAAAAACTAAAAACCATTTCCCCTAAGAAAAGGAACAAGACAAGGGTGCCCACTTTCACCACTCCTGTTTGACATAGTATTAGAAGTGCTAGCCATAGTGATCAGACAAGAAGAAGAAATGAAAATCATCCAAATTGGAAAAGAAGAAGTAAAACTGTCATTATTCGCAGATGACATGATATTGTACATAGAAAACTCCAATGACTCCACCAAAAAACTACTAGACTTCATAAATTAATTCGGCAATATAGCAGGATACAGAATTAACACCCAGAAATCTATGGCTTTTTTATATACCAACAATGAACTCCCAGAAAGAGAAACTAAAAAAACAATCCCATTTACCATTGCACCAAAAAATTTAAGATACCTAGGAACAAATTTAACTAAGGAAGTAAAAGACATGTACTCAGAAAACTAAAGGACATTGAAAAAAGAGATAGAAGAAGACATAAACAAATGGTAGAACACTGTGTTCACAGATTGGTAGAATCAACATCATTAAAATGTCCACACTACCCTAAGCAATCTACAGATTCAATGCAATTCCCATTAAACTACCAATAATATATTTTACAGACCTAGAACAAACACTCCAAAAATTCATAAGAAATTTAAAAAGACCCTGAATAGCCACAGCAATTTTGAGAAAGGAGAACAAAGTTGGAGGGGTCACAGTACCAAATATCAAGCTATATTACAAGGCCACTGTTCTCAAAACTGCCTGGTACTGGCACAAGAACAGACATATAGACCAATGGAAGAGAACAGAGAACCCAGAAATCAACCCAAGCCATTATGCTCAATTAATATTTGACGAAGGAGGCAAGAGCATACAATGGAGTCAAGACAGTCTCTTCAATAAATAGTGCTGGGAAAATTGGTCAGATACTAGTACATGCAAAAAAACAAAGCTAGACCACCAATTTACATCATACACAAACATAAACTCAAAATGGATAAAGGACTTAGACATAAGATGGGAAACCATAAAAATCTTAGAAGAATCCACAGGCAGCAAAATATTAGACATATGTTGTAGCAATACTTTACCAATACAGCTCCTAGGGCAATGGAAGCTAAGGGGAAAATAAACAAATGGGACTACATCAAAATAAAAAGCTTCTGCACAGCAAAAGAAACCATCAACAAAACAACAAGAAGGCCCACTGCATGAGATAATATATTCGCCAATGGCATGTCTGATAAGGGTTTAATCTCCAACATTTACAGGGAACTCATACAACTCAACAAAAGGAAGATAAACAATCCAATAAAAAATGGGCAAATGACCTAAATAGACACTTTTCAAAAGATTGTTTAAGCGACGCTGATTGTTCAAGGACAAGTATACAAAAGGAGAAAGGGACAAGAACACTAGATTATCTGCTAGGGGGTGATTGTTGTGAGGAAAGGGGGTGGATGGTCAGGAAAATGGAGGTATAATTACTGTCTGGGAGGGCTCCACAGAGTAAAACATTTCACAGCATTCAAATAGAGGAAACCCTGCCATTGATAAAGATCCAGCCCAGAATTTCACCAGGAGAGTGGGTTTCCAAGTGAAGGGCAGGAAAGCGGATGGCCAGGGAGAAGGTGCAGGAATGGCGGGGCCTGGAGCAGGAGTCCTGGTACTTGAAGGTGGAAGTCATCAGCTATGGTGACAGATGACAGAGAAGACAGAAGCAGATGCTCTTCAGGGGTAATGGGAGCACTGGGCACCTACTTACAACAGGGAGGGCAGAGGTGCTGTGTCTGAGGGCATGGGCTTCAAAGTCAGGGATGGTCAGTGAGGACGGAGGGTGGGAGTCATGATGGATGTCATAATGAGGACAGGAAGCTGCATTTTCCACTGCGAGGCCTGGCATTAAAGGAGTGAGGGAAATGGCCACCACATGAGATGCCCAAGGAAAGCCCTGTCCCTAAGGAAGCAGCTTTCGGTGGAGTATGAAAGCACAAGACACGCCGGGATGAGAGGCGAGGGTGCGGTCCTGAGGGTGCGGGCACTGTGGGGAGAGTTTGGGGAGTTGGCGAGGCCTCCAACCACCATAAGGTAGGCACTGGGGTGAGGCTCGAGGTGCACGGGCTGCAGGGCGTTATGTAGTTGGCACTGCTAATCCGTGAGAGGATGTGGGTCAGCTGTAAGGGTGCCTTCTTTTTAGAAACTGGGCTGTATTGTGGGCAGAATGGTGGCCAGGGGGTGGGCTAAAAGGAGTAACAGGAACCAGTAGCAGGCAATACTATGTATTGATAACTCATGCATTGACTGAAGTAATAAAGCAGGCCGGGCGTGATGGAGGCAGCTCTGTGCCCTGTGTCTGATGCCCAGTTCCCAGACTGGCAGGTTATCCCAGGCATGGGAGCCACACTGGGAAAGTGCTCATTGAGCCTCTGCTCTGCCATGAAAGCTAGCACCCCGAGTTGCACGACCAAGTCAACATCTTGGGTCAGGAAACTCGCCTTGGAGGTGAAGGGAAAGAACTAAATATTTCTGAAAATAATCTAATTTACCACACCAGTTAGTCCTAATATTTTACTGAGGTTGATTGATTTTGTGTGTGTGTGTTCTGCTTTCCTTTCCATTTCCAGATCAAAGAAAGTATATTAAAAACATGTAAGTCAGAGCCCACATACAGGCTGCCTTTGAAGCACTCGGCCATCGACCACTTATATAATGTGACCCCTGTGGCCTAATAAATGACCATTCTCTGCATTATCTATGTAATATGGGTCAAGCAGAATAGAATGTATTAAACAACACATTTAGGACTACGGTGTACGTTTGTGTTGTCAATATAGTACCATAAGCCACTTATCCCATGCAAAGGAGCTTCAATAAAATTCAAGGCTGATGTCTCATCTAAAACAATAGAGGTCAGAAGATAGTGGAATGGCATATTCAAAGAGCTGAAAGGGGAAAAACTATCAAGGAAGAATTCTATATCCAGCAAAAGTATCCTTCAAATAAAAATTGAGTCATTTTGAGATAAGAAACAACATGCAAGAATTTCCTCTCAAGGACCCTCTCTAAAGAGATACTGAGGAGAGTACAGGAGGCTGAAATGGGAGGAAACTCCTGTGCATTCTAAGAAATAGCACATTCTTTTTTGATGATGGTAACTATAAGGGTAAAAATAAAAGACAGCATAAATGTTCTTTTTATAATTGTTTTCTATCTGATCTAAAAGAATATTGCATAGCACAGTAACTATAAAAAGGTTGGAAGAAACACAGTATATAAAGATGTAATCTGTAACAATAGAAAAATGGAGGAGGAACATATCTACAGGAACAATGTTTTTATATATTATTTAAATTAACAACATTGATACAAACCAGATTTTATAAATTGAGGAGTTCTTCAAAGGGGGAAGCAGGAACAAGAAGTGAGAGACAAACGTTCCACTCTAAAGGGGCCATGGTGGTTTGTTATTGTCACGCTGAGATTATCATAAACTTAGTGGCTCAAACAGCACAATCTATTACCTGCAGCTCTGGAAGTCAGAAGCCCACAATGGTTCTAGTGGGAGAAAATCACGGTGTCAACAGAGTGTGTTCCTTCTGGAGTCTTTAAGGAGGAATTTGTTTCTGTGCTTTTAGCAGTTTCCAGAGTCTTCCCCCTTCTGGGCACATGGACCTTCATCACTCTGACCCTGTTGTCACATGTCCTCTGACTCAGACCTCCTGCTTCCCTCTAGTAAGGACCCTTGTGATGACCTCAGGTCCACCATGTAGCCAGCTCATGTTTCCAAGTGATTCTCGTGTTCTACACTGAGTGGAGTCATCAGCTGTTGCGACAGCCCCAGCCACCACATACTAGTAGTATAGTCTCCAGAGAAGCTTCTAGAATCCCTGGAACACTCAGTGAGATTTAGAGGCCAGGGTTTCAGCCAGAACTGCACATGGACTCCCCCAGAAATCTGGGTTTCTTTGGCAGAACTTCTCAAATAATGTTGATGTGCTTGGAGGTATCTGGAGAGAGGCCTGGTGTCTGGAGATGGACAGCAGCAGCAGACAAGGCTACCTCCAGGCAGAGCTGATGGGTGTTGTCAAGGGGACAAGAGTACAAGTGTAAGGGCTTTTCTTAGGATTGAGCTCTTGAAAGAATTTTTTAGAGCAAACTCAGACCCCTCTCAGAGAGCACTTTGGAGGTGTCCAATATCACAGACTGGGTGGCCGAAGCAACAGACGTTTACTCCCTCACAGTTCTGGAGACTGGAACTCCAACATCAAGGTGCTGCAGGGTCAGTTTCTGGTGAAGCTCCTCTCCTTGGCTTGCAGATGGCTGCCTCCCACTGTGCCCTCACACGCATCTCCTCTGTGTGTGCAGAGAGCATGATGTCACTGTCTCTTCTTATGAGGACCCCGGACCACCGGATCACAACCCCAGCCTTATGACCTCCTTCAACATGAATGCCCTCCACAAGGCCCTGTCTCCAGTTATAGTCACACTGGGGTTTAGGCTTCAACACATGAACTGGACAGGGAGCCCAATTCAGCCCATAACAGGAGGCCCCAAGCATTTGACATTGGGAAGGGCGTGGAGCCTGCAAACAGGGAGGTATGCCTGCCTGCTCGCTCGCTCTCTAGAGCACGCCCACACCTTCCCCCCTCGCCTTCCCCCAGGCGTGGATTCTTGCCTGCCTTTCTCCTAAGCTCCAAGGGCTCTTCTGTTGCCTCTGTAACTTGTTTCAGAGTCCACAGCCCAGCTGTCTCACTTCTTCCATGGCTCACTTCTCCTCTTCTGTGACTTTCTAAAGAAACTTATGCTTGTATTTGAGTCCTGGTTCTGAATTCTTTCTAAGCCAAAACTCAGGGACTGAGGTCTAACATCTGGTGCCAGTCGCCATGAGTTAGCAGATCCAATGGGCTTCACAAGTGGCGTATCCAAGGGGAGGTCTTGGCAGGCGTCAGGCCTGCTGAGGCGAGTTCGCTTCATGCGGTCAGTACCTGCACGGCAGCTCAAGGAAAAAAGGACGGAGGTGTGTCCTCGGGACAAGAGAATAGAAAACCCCCAGGGCCCTCTCTCAGCTCGTTAGAAATGATGTCAGCACCTGCCACTGTGACGGGTGCTATTAAACGGAAGGATACTTGAAGGGAACTGCCTTTCCTTATTGCAGTAATGGAATCTAAGGCACAAACTTAGGCCCATCTTCTTTTTGAAAGAACTGAGTATCATATTCAGAAAACTGAACTTTTAAAATGTTAGCGATGGAAGGAACTCTGAGTTTGTCTGGAAAAAAAGTAACCAGACCCCAGGCATCTTGGTGGCTCCTCCAACTTCTCTCGTCCATCTGAGAGTGGAAACATCACCCCTTGTCCCGTAGAGATCAATGAGGACATGCAAGTTAACTAAGTAAAGTATTACAGGCAAAAGGCCAAACCATGCTTTTACATTTTAAAGTAGAATTTTTTTTAATTATTTTTTTAAAATATATTTTATTGACTTTTTACAGAGAGGAAGGGAGAGGGATAGAGAGTTAGAAACATCGATGAGAGAGAGAAACATTGACCAGCTGCCTCCTGAACACCCCCTACTGGGCATGTGCCCGCAACCAAGGTACATGCCCTTGACCGGAGTCGAACCTGGGACCTTTCAGTCCTCAGGCCGACGCTCTATCCACAGAGCCAAACCGGTTATAGCTAAAGTAGAATTTATTTTAAGAAAAATTTTATTTTGGAGGAAACCAAGCAGCTGTGCCTGCCCCGGAGGAGCGTTACTTTAGACGACAACTGCATTTCAGAGCCTGTGTGCCACTGTCACGTTCTTTAGTTGGTTACACAAAGTTACATTTAACTATTATCATTAAAAGCTGACTGAAACCCTGAAAACAACACTCTAATAGCACCTGGGAAAACTCAAAGACATGGCTTCCCACCCCACTGAGCCAGCATCCCCGTGTGCTCCCCGGCCGCCTTGCTCACCATCCCGGTAGCGCTCTCCCGCGTCAGTCCTGCGTGACCGGCAGGCAACCAGCAGCACAGGTATGTCTCCACAACATTCTCGGCTGCACATCTTTAAGGAACAGTCCGGGACTGCAAAGGGGGAAAAGGCCACAAGTTCCTGCCTCTGAACTGTCACTCTGATCCCTCACAGCCTGCTGCTGTCCGCAGGGTCTGTGCCTTGGGGTTGGGGATGAGGCTTCAGCACTGCTCAGGCTGTAGCTTCACTAATTCCCTCGGTGGCAAAAGAAAGTGTTGCCTGTAGGATATGCTTCAAGGGTAAAAGCTGGATCATGTGGCGGCATAAAAATACCAATAATAAAACACCTAATAAACTGGTTGATAAGCTCTCGGGGCACTGATGTCCCGCCATGGTTGAAAGCCTGGAGTCACCTTGCAGTAGGCGGGGCCTTCATCCCAGAGACAGTGACAGACATCGGCGCTGGCCAACTTCAGGCCAAACCCATGTCCGCGTGTCAGTGCACGGCCTGCAAGCTTGGAATGGCTTTGGCTTTATAAATGAATAAAAAATATTTTAAAAGAAGAATTATATTTGATAACAAATAAATATATGAAATCCAAATGTCTGTGTCCTTAAATAAAGTTTGCTGGAACTCAGCCATGGTCTTTCCTGACCGATTGTCTGTGGCTGTTCCAGGCTGTTCCAAGTCAAGTTCCGTGGCTGCAACAGAGACCACAAGACCTACAAAGCCGGAAATAGGTCTATCGGGCCCTTTTCAGAAAAAAGTGTGCTGCCCCTAGTGTAGACCGTGGTCCTTAGCCTCGGCTGGGCTCCAGGGTCCTGCTGAGGCCCTTTGCAGAGCCAGTGCCAGGCCTCACACCGAGCGGCCAGGCTTTCCAGGCTGACTGATCTGAGAGCCCGAGGCAGGTGCTCTCATGAGCTTGCGGTGGGCCCCTCCTCCTCCTGCGGTTCCAGCTCCCGCTGTCCGTCCTCCGCCCCTCGCCTTCTCTCCGATGTCTTCCCGACTCTGGACATGCCCTCTGGCTGAGAGCCTCACTACAGGATGCCTTCCCAGGAACAACACACACTCACACGTGCACACAGCATGCCAGTCTCTCACATGCACGCATGAGCACACCCGTGACACGTGTGGTCTCCTGCACACATGTGTGCACATGGACACACAGCCTGTACACACACACGTAAACACAATGTGATTTTCAGAGCTTAGACGAGTGAAAAACGATCCTACTAAATCGAAGCTGCAGGCTCCTTATCAAATAACCCGCCTCCTTCCCTCATTGCCAGCGCTCCGGCCCTTCATCTGGAAAACCAGCCTTTGCTCTTGGGTCCCAGGGTCATGCTGTAGGTCTGCAGGTGGTTTTCCATTCTCTCATCGGCTTCTTCCACACCGTGCCTCCAGGTGGCAGCAGAGACTCACAGCTGAAAGGCTTCTTGGTGTGTGTGTGTGTGTGTGTGTGTGTGTGTGTGTGTGTGTATGAGAGAGAGAGAGAGAGAGAGAGAGAGAGAGAGAGAGAGAGAGAGAGAGAAAGAGAGAGAGAGGGGCTGTGTCAGTGTGTGTAGGTGTCTGATGAGTCTGTTTGTGTTGTGTGTTTGTATATGTGAGTCTTTTGTGTGTGGTGTGTGAATGTATGACTGTAAGTGCATGTATGTGGTGTGGGTGGATGTATGGTGTGCGTGTGATGTGCGTATATTTGGAGTGCATATGTGTGCATATGTGTGTATGTATGTGAGTGTGAGTGTGTGTGAGTGTGAGTGTGAGTGTGTGTGCGTGTGTGTATGTGTGAAGCTCGGCTATTTTAGTGGACCAGTTCCCCAGAGAGGCCCATTAAGGAAGACTGTTCCGGGGCGACATGCTGGTTCCAGGCTGCTTCCTGAGAAGAGGGGGCCCTCCTGCAGAGTCCTCCCTGCCTGCTGAGCAGGGCTGGTGGGGCCACAACCCAGAGCCACCGCCCAGGGTGCTGTGCGCCTAAGACTCTGCCTCCCTCTGCACTCCAGGCGTGGCTCACCGGCTCCCACCCGGCACTGCCAGGGACAGGTGCCAGCGTGCCTTCCTCTGTGGAGGTTTCCCTGGTGGGGGGCTGTCCGCGCCCCTCCATTAAGTCCCACTGTCTTCTGCCATCACACCGCCAGGGGGCAGTGCTCCTTGCCTTCCTACCTGTACTGTGGCTGCCCTGCTGGGGCGGGCAGGCCATTGTGTGGTGAGGGGGGTGGGTGAAGGCCTCTGCGTGAGTGGCTCTTGGCGGCTGCCACCTTATCCTAGGAGCAGGCATGGGGCTGTTATCTTACCTTTCTGACCTGCTGTTAAACTGACAATGGAAAACTCGGTCCCTAATTGTTTTGCTTGGGGCATGTGACTAAAAAAAGTTATGAGAGGGGTATTAAGTTATGGGAAGGTATTGATAATTATGCTTCCAGATTAAAATGTTATTTGGCTTGCAGACAAAAAAAAGGCATGAAAAGACGGGGTGCAGACACACGGACCCCGTGGTGCAGAGAGAGCACACGGAATCCAGGCCCTGAGCTACCGCTTCCCTCAGCTGTAAAATGGGGACATGACGTCTGCCTCTGCTGCGATGCTGAGAGGGTTAGGAGAGCAGCAGTGTGAGGGCTTCTGAGTGAGTGCCGCGGGCGCAGTTTCTGGATACGATGGTGACGATGACCGCATTCCCTTTCGGATGCCTAACAATGTGCAGGACACAGCCCAGGCCCCTCCCGCTGGCACACACCCACTCTGCCTGCCCCTCTCCTCCAACAGCCCCTAGGAACTCGGCTGGCACTCCACAGGCTCTTGTGTCCACCGCACCGCCCGGGACCCAGTGACGTGCCCACCGCGCCGCCCGGGACCCAGGGACATGCCCACCGCGCCGCCCGGGACCCAGGGACGTGCCCACCGCGCCGCCCGGGACCCAGGGACGTGCCCACCGCACCACCCGGGACCCAGTGACATGCCCACCGCGCCGCCCGGGACCCAGGGACATGCCCACCGCGCCGCCCGGGACCCAGGGACGTGCCCACCGCGCCGCCCGGGACCCAGGGACATGCCCACCGTGCCGCCCGGAACCCAGTGACGTGCCCACCGCGCCGCCCGGGACCCAGGGACATGCCCACCGCGCCGCCCGGGACCCAGGGACGTGCCCACCGCGCCGCCCGGGACCCAGGGACATGCCCACCGCGCCGCCCGGGACCCAGTGACATGCCCACCGCGCCGCCCGGGACCCAGGGACGTGCCCACCGCGCCGCCCGGGACCCAGGGACGTGCCCACCGCGCCGCCCGGAACCCAGTGACGTGCCCACCGCGCCGCCCGGGACCCAGGGACGTGCCCACCTCGCCACCCGGGACCCAGGGACGTGCTGGGAGGAAACAGCCTTTTGGACAAGGAGAGAGCATGGGCAGCAGCACAGGCACATGCAGAGCAGGTGACCTTGGCAGCAGCGCCCTTCCTTTTCCCGGGAACCCGGGGGCCCAATGAGGCCTCAGGTCGTCCGGAGCTGCTCGCCTGGGTCAGCGCCATGGAGAGGGGCAGGAACGGGCTCTCATTAGGCCCAGGGTTTCTCCCAGCCACTCGCTCCGACTGCGCTTTCAGTTTCTTCAGCCACGAAGTAAAGCTGCTGGTCTCTCCCTCCAATTGGCTGCTTGGTGATGGGGTGGGGTGGGGTGAGGTAGGGTAGGGTGGGGTGGGATGGGGTGGGGTGAGGTAGGGTAGGGTGATGGGGTGAGGTAGGGTAGGGTTGTGGGGTGAGGTAGGGTGGGGAGGGGTGGGGTGGGATGGGGTGGGGTGAGGTAGGGTAGGGTGGTGGGGTGAGGTAGGGTGGGGAGGGGTGGGGTGGGATGGGGTGGGGTGAGGTAGGGTAGGGTGGTGGGGTGAGGTAGGGTAGGGTTGTGGGGTGAGGTAGGGTGGGGAGGGGTGGGGTGGGATGGGGTGGGGTGAGGTAGGGTAGGGTGGTGGGGTGAGGTAGGGTAGGGAGGGGTGGGGTGGGGTGGGATGGGGTGGGGTGAGGTAGGGTAGGGTGATGGGGTGAGGTAGGGTAGGGTTGTGGGGTGAGGTAGGGTGGGGAGGGGTGGGGTGGGATGGGGTGGGGTGAGGTAGGGTAGGGTGGTGGGGTGAGGTAGGGTAGGGAGGGGTGGGGTGGGGTGGGGTGAGGTAGGGTGGGGTGGGGTGGGGAGGGTGGGGTGGGGTGGGGTGAGGTAGGGTAGGGTGGTGGGTTGGGGTGGGGTGGGGCGAGGTAGGGTGGGGAGGGTTGGGCTGGGGTGGGGTTGGGTTGGGTGAGGTAAGGTGGGGTGGGGTGGGGTGGGCATACGTGGCGGCTGGCAGGTGAGCGCTCCAGGCGGCTGGAAGCTGGGTGGGGACTGACTTCCATCTTCTCAGAGTCAACCTGAAATGAACTTGGTTACAGTTTTGTCGTCATGACTCATAGTTCCTCATGGACTTTGTTCCCGTTGATCTGTCATATGCATGAAGTGGTTTGAGACACAGTGACCCCCCTGCCCCAGGGGACACGGTCGCAGACCCCCGAAACCGGAGATAGTGCTGCGCCCTGTGTGACTGCTGCCTCTTCCCCATCCTCGCCCTCCCACGGAGGCGGCCCTGGAGCTCCTCGGGCTCAAACCCAGCACCACTGCTCCCGCTGAGACAGACTCAGAGCTCAGTAGTCACCCTGGAGACCGGGCAGCTGCCCAGTGCCCGCAGGCAAGCGGGTGTGCTGGGCAGAGGGGGATGCCCATCTTGGGCGGGACCAGCAGTTGCCAGGGGCAACTGAAGCCGAAGATGGGGTGGGGATCTGCTGCACATTTCCTTCTCAGGATTGTAGACACAATATTGGAAAATGCTGTATTAGATGATCAATCGATGTTAGTTGCTCCCTTCCCTCCTCCCTCCCTCCCTCATCACTGAGAAAGCACCTGAGCGTCCAACTGGTTCTGCACCCGATTCTGATTTGTTTGGGGCGGGGGGAGTTCCCACCAAGCATCTCAGCCCTGTCACGCTGCCCAGGGATGCACAGCTCACTCAGCAGGAGCGCTCCGCCCACACGCCCCACCCACTGCAGATGCCAACAGCCACGGCCACCTGTGCTCTGGCCAACAGGCCGGAGATGGATGCTCCCACCACCCCTCCCTTGGGTGCAATCACCGTGCCAGCACAGCTCCTAGAACTCGGAGATGCGTGCTGCTCACTAGCTCACAGTTTATCAGGAAAGGACGGAACTCGGGAGCAGCCAGATGGAAGAGGGGCACCGGGCGAGGCACGGGAAGGGCACGGCTCTCCAGGCTCCACTGCCCCCCAACCCCGTGTGCATCACCCACAAGCTCCCCCACCCCCGTTCTGTTTGTTTGTTTTGTGGAGGCTTTCTCACACAGCAGGAATGAGCAATCCACTGGCCATTGTGGAGGTTCAGCCTCCAGCCCGCCCCTCTCCAGGCTGGCTCCTCCGTGACCAGATGCCATCCTTAGTAGAGGAGCAAGTTACTTCACTGATAAAACTGGAGACACCTCTGTACCTCATCACTGAGGAAATCCCAATGGCTTTAGGGGCTCTGTGTCAAACGGGACAAAACCCAAATGTACCTTCTTGCTGTAAGTCACAATGTCACAGCATCAATATCTATGGTCACCACAGTGGGAGCAGAATGACAGGAAACAGCCCCTGTGCTCTCTGGGAGCGAACGGTGTGCCAGAGGCTTCTGATGGTCTTGCCGCAGAGGGCTAAGGAGACCACGGGGGAGCCTGGAGGGCTAAGGAGACCACGGGGGAGCCTGGAGGGCCAAGGAGACCACGGGGGAGCCTGGAGGGCCAAGGAGACCACGGGGGAGCCTGGAGGGCTAAGGAGACCATGGGGGAGCCTGGAGGAGCAGGAGACCACGGGGGAGCCTGGAGGGCCAAGGAGACCACGGGGGAGCCTGGAGGGCCAAGGAGACCACGGGGAAGCCTGGAGGGCCAAGGAGACCACGGGGGAGCCTGGAGGGCCAAGGAGACCACGGGGGAGGCTGGAGGAGCAGGAGACCACGGGGGAGCCTGGAGGGCTAAGGAGACCATGGGTGAGGCTGGAGGAGCAGGAGACCACGGGGGAGCCTGGAGAGCTAAGGAGACCATGGGGGAGGCTGGAGGAGCAGGAGACCACGGGGGAGCCTGGAGGGCTAAGGAGACCATGGGGGAGGCTGGAGGAGCAGGAGACCACGGGGGAGCCTGGAGAGCTAAGGAGACCATGGGGGAGGCTGGAGGAGCAGGAGACCACGGGGGAGCCTGGAGGGCTAAGGAGACCATGGGGGACCCTGAAGGAGCAGGAGACCACGGGGAAGCCTGGAGGGCTAAGGAGACCACGGGGGAGCCTGGAGGGCCAAGGAGACCACGGGGGAGCCTGGAGGGCCAAGGAGACCACGGGGGAGCCTGGAGGGCCAAGGAGACCACGGGGGAGGCTGGAGGGCTAAGGAGACCACGGGGGAGCCTGGAGGGCCAAGGAGACCACGGGGGAGCTTGGAGGGCCAAGGAGACCACGGGGAAGCCTGGGGGAGCAGGAGTGTGGGGCAGCTTGTGGATAAAGAAGAGAGACCAGGTGCACTCTCTGCTCGCCCTTCTTACCATGGTTTTCTAGCGTGTACATAGTTGGGGAAAGGGCTAAAACTCAGAGAGCATCGGGAGGCAGAGTCGGTGAGTATGTGAGAGAGACAGAGACACAGACAGACACAGAGGCAGACAGGCAGAGAGACAAAGGTGCAGGTGTGTGTGTGTGTGTGTGTGTGTGTGTGTGTGTGTGTGTGTCTGGGGAGGAAAGAACCCAGCTAGAGTTGCCTACCTTAGTGTTTGAAGAGAAAGGGAGGCTGAGTGACCCAGCCCCTGGCCTCCCAGGCTGAGCGCACCCACCTGTGCAGCTGGCGGCTGTGGGGAGTGCACGGGGGAGGGTGCCAGCCAGCTGTCACAGCACAATTCCCTTGAACCCTCACCTTGAGAGCAGATTACCCTTGGGAGCAGGAGCCACACAGATTACCACATGGTGTGGGCAGACGCTCAGCAGGGGCACGCTGCCCAGACCCTCCCCACTCTGCTGTCTCCTTCCCTCCAGCTCCAAGACTCGCCTCTGATCTGCTGAAACATGTTTCTGAACAGAAGAGCTCAGCGCTATGGGCCAGGAAGTGTGTTCCCAGCTCGGCCGCTGCTGGCCGCTGCTGCCTTTCCTAAGAACTAGAAAGTTCTGGCCTGAGATGCTGAGAGGGAGGCCTGCCTCCTGGAGGCTGACAGTCAAAACCACAGCAGGGTATGCACAGCTGGGCTGTTGCCTGGGGCTGAGAGCCTGCCTTCTGCCCTCACAGGAGCCACGGGGTAGCCTGCCAAGCCCCCTCAAGGCGATGGGGCAGGCTCGCACTGGGCGGAGGGCCACTGTCAGAGTTCCTGTCACTCCTACCTCGAAGCGCGTGCGGCTTGGCTGGCAGCAGACGCGGCTTCAGGTGCAGGGCAGGCTGCACAGCCCCTGCTGAGTCTCCTTCCAGAAACCCAGCGTCAAAATACCTTCAGTCGCCGCCTCCCACTCCATTTCCCCCAGAAACATGAACATTCTTGTGTGGCATCCAAGATGTCTTTATTATAAATGCATCTATTCTATAAGCATGCATTGAGTGCCTGTGACCCCTGGAATTCCAGCCAGCCTCTCCTCTTAGCAAAATAAAGCCTATAGCACGTGGGGTACAACCTTGGCTGCACGTCCCAACTAGATAGAAAACCACGAGACAGTCTCAAAGCTCAGGCAACTCACTTCTGCGCTTTTGCCCAAATCGGGGATTCATACACCCATGTTCATTGTAACCCTATTCATAGTAACCAAATGGTAGGAACAACTTACAAAGCCATTGACATATAAAAATAAAATATGATATATAGACACTACTATTCGCTTTAAAAGGAAGAAAATCCTGACACATGCTACACCTTGGATGACTCCCGAGGGCATTCTGCTAAGTGGAATGAGCCAGCCACAAACAAACAAAGAAAAACCAAATACTGTGCGATTCCACATCATTGAGGTACGGAGCATCGTCAAAGTCATGGAGACAGGGAGGAGCATGGTGCTCCCAGGGCTGGAGAAGAGGACAAGGAGAAGTTCTTTAACGGGAACAGTTTCGGGTTTTCAAGGTAAAGCGCATCTGGAGACAGGTTGTGGTGACGGCTGCACAGCAATGGGAATGTATTCACTGGCCTGCACCTCACAATGATTAAGATGCTACACTTCATGTCATGTGTATTTTACCAGAATTTTAAAAAATCTTAGTGCTTAGTAGACCCTGTATCAGCCCAGTGTGTTCGGTATTCCTGGACGCAAATCCCAAACGCCGCTCCAATGGGCAGCTCGACTGCGCACGTGTTTCTGGGGATTCCCACGCTATGGACATTAGCAGGCTTCCAGGAGACGTCAGTGGAGTGGTCGATGCTCATCTTAAAGACATGATGTGCATGTGGGAAGTAGGACAATTCCGGTCACTTTCCCACAGTCCTGGTAGGAGTATTGGAGCCTCTCTGGGTCTGCTTATAGAACAGTCACCTGAATGCGCATGGGTTCCCGACGCCGGGGCCCACGTGGCTTGGTGCCTGTACTGATGCCACTGTGTGCCGGGCCGTGTGAGGTGCTGGGGGACAGCAGTGAGCAGCTCCTACAAAGCCCTCTGCCTCTGCGGAGCTCCCATCCACCCAGGGAGACAAACACACTTAATAAATACACAAATGTTGTATCATGTATCGGAATATGCTTACTGCTCTGAAAACATTGAGCAAAGTCAAGGGGGATTAAGAGGTTAGAAGTGGGGTGGCAATGAGGGGTGAGAGTTGCTATTTTTAAAAGGATATTTCGGACCAGATACTGTAAGATTAAAGACAAAAAGAGTCTTCCCAGGGATGTGCTCTGGTGGCAATGTGTTTCTCATGGGAATAGTGGTTAGCCATTCTGGAACTACCTTTCCTCTATACCAGAGTTAAATAAATCAGTAGATAATGAGACACAGGCTTCTCCCCACAGAGAAAGAAGTTACAAATAAGCAAGGAGAAGATGCTGGAGTAAAAACTGTTCTTCCCTATTAGTGTCTGAGATAACAACCTGAAGTCTTGTTTTTTTAATATGTATAAAATAAGTAGATACAGAAATAAATTTGCATGCATGCATATGTTAATATGCTTATACATTATTTTCTATTTCTGTGTAGAAGAGAGGGCCTGGAAGCTCTGACACCCAGCAGAAATAAGCACACCCAACACCTAGAACTTGGTTTCTAACACCTTTCTCCAATAAAAGAAACCATTGCTCCTTAGAAAAATGGCTGATTCTAGGGCTGGGACAAGGAGAATATAAGATGATCTTGGAGCAGCTTGTGGTGCCACTTTTAAGATAAACCAACAGTTTTATTTACATAAATTCCAGGTAGAAATTACCTCATAGAAGACTGGGTGGAGAAGAGGGCAGATAGTGTTACTGTAGACAGTCAGGGAGCACTGGGGAGTCTCCCCCATTGGCCAAGATGGTGCAGGGGGATGTTCTTACACTGCGTGTGACAAAAGCTAGAAAGATTAATGGATAAAGCTCCAGCACTCCAAAAGCTAGCAAGATAATTGGACAGAAAAAGTCCTTCCCTTCCTTTCCTATAAGAACTTCTGTGAGCTTCATCGGGAAGGGGGGATGGTCTTTGAGATTGGAGTCCTCCATTCCCCCAGGTCACAGCTCCTGAATAAACCTCTTTCCTTTGCAGCAACACCTGTCTGAATAGTTTGGCTTTCATTGTGGTAGGCACCTAAACCTGTGTTTTGGTTATGATAGGGAGGTGGCAGGGGTAGGATGACTTTTATGACCTTCAAAGAGGCCCACTAATAATTCTGGGATTTAGCAAGTTTCCCTCTTTCTTCTTCCCCCCAAAGAGATTTTTTAGTGTGTATGTGACTGTGTGTGTGTGTAGACATAAACACTAATATCAATGCCTATAATAGAAAGAACCCAGGACCAGTACCCAAGAGACCTTGTTCTAGCACCAGCTTTGCTCTAAGCTGTGTCTGGATAAACACTTCAATCTTTCTAGTCTCATTGCCTCACCATTGACCTCGGGAGTTGAGCAACAGTAACTTCTAAGGATTTTGCCCTATTACCTCAGGTACAATTTAGGAATAGTGACAGGACTCTGTAATGTTAGAAGTAGAACAGTATTGAGTATTAGAGAGTAAAACTAACTAAACTAGCTCACACACACACAAACACAAAACAGAAATGAGATTACTTCAATTGGTCTCTCAATCTAAAATTTCTCAATAAGCCCAAAATAAAAGTTGAAAATGTTTATAAGCCATTCCTTTCATAACACAGAAGTGTGTGTGTGTGTGTGTGTGTGTGTGTGTGTGTGTGTGTGTTGATTCAGCAGGTCAGTTTATTCGTGTTTGACAATATTCAAAGACTGACTTCACTAAGCAATGTTGAACCCTCAGGTTTCAAAGAATGTGGGTCCAAACCTAACTGATGAGGCATGGTCTTTTTTCTTTTCCAAGACAAGAATTAGTCGTTTAATTATAACAGACCACAGTAAGAAAACCTGTGTAATCAATTTGGGAGAAAATGAATGACCTCTCTCCTCCAAGGACAGGCAGTGAAAAGCTTTGCTCTAGGGCACCCCTCCTCCAGGGGAATGAGGCCCCACAAGCACACTCTGCAGGGTCGTGCTGTGACCGATGCCATGTGGTCTGGGACACCAGTGGGGTGAATGGATGTGACGCACTGGAGTTTAGCCAAGAGGATGTGGAGGTCCCGCCTGACTGGAACTAGAGGTGCTCTATGCGCAGTAGCAAGGCCACTCGACTGATGGGTGCAAACTCCAAAGACACTTTCTTAGCGACCCGATTTACCTCATCACAGTGTGAATTCTTGTTGTTACCAAAGGGCTCGGGACATTCTCTAACATCAAACACTGCTCAGACAAATTTAAGCAGAAACAAAGCAAAACCATTCATGGGTTTAATTGCTCATAAAAAAACAGATGGATTGAAAAGATTAAGAGGAAAAATATCTTGGCAAAATAAACTGGGAGTTAGTAAATACAGCCCATGCAAAAACTGTTTGAGATGTTGGGAACAAAAATACTAGGGTCAGACCACCAGCCCTGTCAATAAATCTCTTCTCTCAGCCTCAGACAGCCAGTGGCAGAGCGAATCCGTGTGGGGCGCTGTACACTACAGCAGAGAGGCCAGCCCCGGCTGCATGGGGCAAGAGGGCCTTCCAGAAGCACGGCACTGCACAGCGGCGCACCTCAGACTCCCTGCGCAGCTTTGAACAGCCCACCACACTCACTGCAAGGGACCTGTGCTGGCTGCATTCCATGTCTCCGCACCCAGACAACGAAGGGTCCCATCAACTTTAGCCTGACACAGGAAAACAGGGAGGGGAATTCCTGGGTCTGCAGCTCACTCTTCAAATATACATTGTTTGAAGTATTGCTGGCTTTCTTAAGGATGGGCCCTGTTTCTAATATTTTAATCTCTAATTTAGGACTCACTTATTGGTACTTACTTGCCTTCATCAATATTTTAGCCATTCTGAAAATAGAATTTGGAGGGTATTTTTACAAATATTATTCAAGACATATACTATTTTATCAATTATTCACTTAGAGTAATAATACCAAGAAAGTATCAATCTTCATTAATTTAACCCTGGCCAATAGCAAATCCATAGATTCATTTTGGAAGGATGTCTCAAATTGCATAGTGTAAAAATTCAAACACACTGGCATGAAGGACATGGATATTTTCTCTCAGCAAGTTTCATTGCCCCTTTCGACATTCCAGCAGCTAAAACTCTATGGCAGTTTAACCTTGCAAATAATTTAATTATTTTACGAGCACCTATAGATGAAAAACAATGTTCAATAGCAATTCAAAAGCTATACAAAAGGAAGTTAAGTACAACCAAGCTGTGTTTCTGTGAACACTGTCCTCACTTCGCATTTGCTCTGTAATGTGAATTGCACGCCATTCCCATCTGTCAGCAGTGAGATGGCTTGTTGAGATTATAGACCAGCAGAAGGCAAGATGCTGTTTAATATAATCAGAACCTCTCCCTAAACAACACACACACACACACATATTTTATTTTCTATTCTTCCTAGTAAACCTCAGATATGTTTTTCTGCTGCATGGACTAAAATTATTTTTAATCAGGGCCGCCCTACCCACCCTCAAAAGAAATATAACAAGAGATTGGATTCTGATTGAAATTGCATTTGACCCTGAAGAGTATCATATGGCAATGGATGCTAAACCCCATATTCAGGTTGATGCTGCTGACTGTCTTGTTTGCCTCCCTTTACAAATGTCATCGCCCACCACGCTGTGCATTGTATTCCCAGGACTTATTTACTTTACAACTAGAGTTTGTTCCTTTTGACCACCTACACCCATTTTGCCCATCCCCAACCTGCCAGCTTGGCAACCACTAATCTGGTCTCTGAATCTGTGAGTTTGTTGTTGTTATTCTAGATTACACATATAAATGAGATCAAATGGTGTTTACCTTTCTCCCTCTGACTTAGTTCACTTAGTATAATGCCCTCAAGATCCATCCACATTCACCAATTATGTATCACATTTTATTTATCCATTAATTCATTATGACCTTGGTGCACTGGGGCCTCAGCTGCCCGAGCAGAGCCGGCGGGAACGTAACCCGCCATGCACTGGGGCCAGTGGCTCTGGGAGCAGCTGTTCTCAGGAAGAAGCCCCTCAGCCCCTGACCAGCGAGGGAAATGGTCTCTCGCTCACCCACCGTTGCTAAGTGACTGTGCATCTCTGTGGTTCCAGGCATTTTAAAAGAAATAAAAAGTCCACAATTACAGCACATTCGTCACAGAGTTTACATCCAGCGAAAAGGCCTGCAGACGGGAACCGCGGTGCCTGTGGGGACGGCCGGGCGAGAAGAACAGAGACCGGCAGCTCAGGGGACGGACAGTCCGTCCAGCGGCCAGGAGGCTCGTGCAGCGGTGACCCCTGCAGGGGTCCTGCAGGCACAGAAGGGAGTTTCCTACTCAAAGGCACCAGCTCTGCCCAGCGGACCAGGCGGACAGCATCTGCGACACCTCCCATCCCATCGGCCAGGCCTGTGGCTTTCAGTTTTTAAAGAAAACTCTTTATAAAATGAGAGTCTTCTTGGGATGCTCTGGGGGCCCAGGGAGCGCAGCTGAGCAATGCCGTTCAGCCGACGTTTCCTGCGAACTCTGAAAGCACTGCCTCCCCCCTGCCTGCGCCCTGCAAGGATGCTGCAGTGCAGGCCGCAGAGGGGCCCCTTGGCCCCAGTTCACAGGAGCAGGCACAGCTCCCGAAGTTAAAGAAAGGCGTTCCTGCTGCTGCCTCCCAGGAGGGGGACTGTTCTAGAACCCTGTGGAAAGAGCCTCCTAGGTGACCCCAGGGCCTTCTGAAGGGGCTGCAGCTCCCGGATTATCATGTGGCAGCTGGTGGTCAGAGGAAGAAGGAGTTGGCAAGAAACAGGAGAGCAACGTCCGCCTTATCCTCCTCCTTGGGAACCCGAGACTTTACACATCTTTCCATCTTCCTTATTCTTCCTGGGAGGCAGGACAGAGAAATCAGAAATGGCTGAATCAGCACAAAGACAGTATGTTTAAGGAGCAGAGATGCATGACATGTAGTTAGGTTGTCTGTAAAGCAGACGATGCAGGCAGTGGTGGCTGGTGTCAGTACGTACGGGTCACAAGAGCCAATTATGAAATTGTCTGGAATTTTACACGACAATCAATAAACTTAGCAATTATTTTATTGCGAGCAGAATCTCACAATAAAATGGAACATACTAAAACCAAGTTAATAAAGACTCAAAACTGACCCCTTCAGAATGATGTCGCCACACTGCACATCTGTGCCGCTAGGGTTGCCAACATCGCTGGCACGTGTGGTGCCAACTGCATGGCCTCGCGCTGTGACAGCCACAGGGAGCTCCTGGCTCAGAGCCCAGCCATGCCGTATGGGTAGCTGGAAGGATTTCCGCCTCAGGATTTGACAAGTGCTTCACACCGGGGCACTTTTCTCAGGAGAGCATGTTTTGTAACTTTTACCGGCACACCTCATCACGGCGCAGGCCAGGGAGCAGCTGCGGAGGCCTCGCCCGGTCCCTAACCAGCGGTGAGACCTAAGCAGGTACTTTATCACCAGCCTCACTTTTCTCATGTGGTTATTTTGATCATTAAGCGAATCAAACATGCAAAGTACTTAGAATATTACCGAACAAATAGTACCCACTATGTAATGGTTACTCATTATTGGTGTTGGCCTTACTTTTAAGTCATAATAATAGTACACACTTCCTATATAAATGCCTGACACCCCAAACCCTCAGGAAGGCACCCCAAATCCCAGCGCTCCCTCAGCACCTATAGTTACAAAACAGAGCCGGCTGGCACATAACCCCTACGACACGGATGCCATCCCCCGCACCCCCCGCTTCCCCGGCCGAGCTGAGCGACGCTTTGAACGCTGAGTGTCATGGGACACCTGCTCACAGCCGTCCTCAGAGGCCCTCGGGCGCCTGGCTCTGCCTCTCCACCCGCCTCCTCGCTGCTGCCTTCATGTGGACGCAGTGGTAGGTGCAGCAGCCGTTTTGTAGGCTCCGCAGAGGAGCAGCAGGGAAGCCGCCGGGGCCTGGTCTGAGGACTTGGGGAGCAGTTTCCCACCAGGCCTGTCCTGGGAAGCACGCGTGTCTGTGGCTGCCACCCTTCCTCCCACAGTGTGTCTGGAACCAGCAGGCCCGTCAGAACTTCTCAGGACCTCCCACGTCGGCCCCCTGCTGAGCATCTTGTCTCCCCTGCAGTGCTCTGCTCCTCCCGCCCCTGTGGGCATCAGCTCCTTCACTTTCTCCAACGCAGTTTCCTGGAAAGAGAAACCCCGGCCTCCCACCCATGTGCGGCCGCTGGGGAACTGCTGGGAAGAGTCGCTTCACTGTCGTTCAGGTTTGGTGAGGCCAACAGATTGGTGGCCACGGCCATTGATAAGATAGTTTGTTACAGATTTGAGAGGACAGGGCTGCCAGGCCATGGGGCCGTGTGGGGACACAGGGGAGAAGGAGGGCTGGTCAGGAGGCAGAGGGGTGAGGGAAGCGTGGACAAGGGCCTTTATTGTGGCTTTCCCGGAAGGAACAGGCGAGGTAGAGGAAGCAGGAGGGCAGGTTTATGGGCCAGCCTGAATGAGGTCAGCAAACGGGTGTGGCTGTCCCAACGTGCCTGGCGGCCGGCCCTGTGCTGCCTGGCCGCAGGACCTGGGCCTGCAGTGCCTGAGCCTCCTGAGAAGGTGTGGGCTGGTGGTGGAGGCACGGAGGCACAGGAGGGAACTCGCTCAGGGAGGGCGGAGCAGGCCTCGGCCACAGGTTCCATGCCAGAGCCTCAGGCCACAGGAAACAAGGACAGGGAACAGGGGACAGCTAAGAGGAGGTGATGTGGCCTCGCAGGCGGAGGAGGTGTGTAGAAGTAGGATTTCCTAAAGCAAGTGAAGGCACACAAGGCTGATGCTGGGAGAGGTAACAGTAGGGGCGGGCAGGGGGTACAGGCAGGTGCTGTCAGGGAGTGGGTGACCGGCAACAGGAGCCTTGCACCCCTGTGGCCAGAGGGGCAGAGGGCGGTTTGGAAGGTCGAGCCTGAGACTTCTGCCACCAGAGCCTCATCACGGGGTCCATGCCCTCTCGAGGTGTTGCCTCGCCCAAGGCACAGTTAGTTCGATGGGTTCTCCCGCGCCTGTGCCGACCGACTGCGGGAAGGGAGTGTTCTGGAAGCAGAGGGCAGGGAATGATAGAAGCTGCACTGCTGAGACCTGGCCGAATGCACTCAGCTGCAGGGGGCGGGCCCTGAGCGTAGGGCTGTGGAGATGCCTGTGGCCAAATGCACAAGGTGCTCCAGAGAAGAATGAGAAGAAAGAAAATGTCCGTGGGGGCTGAGGATCCAGGCAGGGGAAACATGAGGGAATGGGAAGCCCAGAATGTTCTGTAGAACAGCCACTGACGCCGGCACCTGGGATGAGAAGGAAGCTGTGATCCGGGCACTGCTGGCCCCGGTGAGTCAGCAACACAAGGGCGGCGAGCAGACAGCATCGGGAGCCACCGGCTCCGCCCCGGGCTCCACGCGAGGCCATGCGCTCGGGCCTGCACATCTCACGCCACAGACACCAGCCGTCTTCCCCTCATGGAACAGGGAAGGCGCTACTTTTGATATTTTGAGAACAAGGACGTTCCTGGCTTAAGGGACGGCTGCTGGCTACTGGAGCATTGATTTGCAATTATTGCTATTGTTTTTATTCACATTTAATTATGAAGCAATTGGGGCTCAAAAAGTTCAAGTAAAAGTTATTGACAGTCACAGGGCTCTAGTGATGGAGCTGGGGGCAGAGCCACCCAGTGGGCTGTGCACGGGGGCGCTTTCCGGCTCTCATCTCTTTTTGTTTTGTTAATCCTCGCCCAGGAGTTTTTTCTCATTGATTTTTTTTTCTTTTTCTTTTTTTTTTTTTGAGAGAGAGAGAACATGGAAGGAAAGGAGGGAGGAAGAGACAGAGGGAGGGAGAGAAACACTGATGGGTGCATCCCACGCTCACCTCCAGGGGCCCAGGACGGAACCTGCAATCCAGGCACGTGCCCTTGACCAGGAACCAAACCCAACCCTTCTGTGTGAGGGTGACACTCTAACCATCGAGCAACACCGGGAAGGGCAAGAGTCCCTTTTTTAAAATAATGATATTGCTCATGTTTAATAGTTTATTGATTTTTAGAGAGAAAGGAAGAGGTTGAGAGAGAAATATCGAGTGGCTGCCTTCTGCACTCTCTCTATTGGGGACAGAGCCCACAGCCCAGGCTTGTGCCCCGGCTGGAATCAAATCAGATGGGATAACCCCCGCCTGCTCAGCCGCACGGCCAGGGCTGCAAATCTCTTTAATCTCGCCTCTCCATCGTACCTGCTGCCTAAAGGTCTTAAAGCACCTCCTGAATTAGCCAGGGGCTCGTTTTACTCCAGAGTTTATTAATAGCACCGATAATTTTACCAGGATGGAATATAGAACAGAACACATAATCTCTGCAAACAGTGGGATCAGCTCTTTTTAAAGCTTGACGGCAACATCTGCATCAAAATTTTCATGACTTTGATGGAACACATTTCAGTGAAGACAGGGAAAGCATGGGGAGGGGGGGACTTGGGGGGAGATGGTGCAGGATGCTGGGAGCACAGGCTGGTTCTGGGCAGGAATGAAGCCGACCCACTCTCTGCCTCTGGACCTCAGCTCCCGATGGAGACGCGCACAGCCACACGGTCAGTGGGGACGCAGGTCAGCAGCCGCCAAGTCATTCAGGGACCTGGCCGGGCTGAGAGCCCCTGACCGCCCTGGCAGACGCCAGCGAGTTTTCTCCCGGTGGTCCTGGCTGCCAGGACCAGGTGGCCGTCTGTCCCTCCTAGGCGGTGCCAGGGACCTCTGGCCCAGACAAAGCCCCTGTGTTCACTGTGGATGACATGTGAGCACCCACTCAAGGGTTAGCTGCTGGTAAGATGCCCGGGGAGAGCACCCACAGGCGTCCTGGGAGCCACACGCGCTGAGCGTTGGCACTGACAACCGATAGATGCCGAGTTAAAGGAAGAACACTAAATCCTGAACGGGAGCCAAAGAGAAGTGCCCTCTGTCAGGAAATGAGAACCAAAGGCCCTTTGCTTGATGCACTATGTTAATCGGAGCATGCCCTTCAGAGCATAAAACCAAGGACCCTGGCTCGAGCTGTCTAAAACACCAGCCTGCAAACAGCTCTGCCAGGCGGCGGTCCTCAGCTCCACCCTGCTCCCTGACCTTGCCATGCCCTCACTCCCGAAGCTGCCCCCCCCAACTCCCCATCCACCCCGCAGGTGCCCACACCCCTGAAGGAGGCCTTCCCAGAGCCTCTGGAACCCCATGGACCCTCGGTTTTCCAGAACCAAGGGGCATTTTTTGCTGCATGACCCAGATAGTTCTCGCTGCCTCCCGCTGGCTCGTGGTCAGCTCCTGCCTGGTTTAATGTGTCTGAATAAGAGCTTAGTTCCCAGTCCCATTATCAGATTTGCCAATTTTAGCGCTGCCATCTGGGTCAGCGCTAAGGCCCTCTTACTGCTGGATCTTAGCCCCTCGATTCTCTGAGGGGCTGTTACTGTTCCAAGGGCTGCGATAACAAACACCACCCACCGGGTGGCTTAAAGGAGCAGAAATCGGTCCCGCTGTTCTGGAGGCCAGAGGTCTGCAAGGCTGGGCCTTGCTCATCCTGGAGGCTCCAGGAGGACCCTCCCGGCCTCTCCAGCTTCCGCTGGCCCCCAGGGACCGGTGGCTCCTCATTCCCATGTTCGCCGTCTTTTCATGGCCATCTCTTTCCTGTGTGTCTGTGTGCATGTGTGTGCATGTACATGAGTGTACACATGCCTGTGTTTAGGTACAGCCCTAAGTAAGACGGGGCCTGGGGAGAAGGTGAGGAGGAGGACAAAGCCTCGGCGAGCCACAGGACAGTCCTGGTGCCTGGGGACGCCTGGAGGAAGGAACGGCTCCCGGCCAGGCCCTGGGCTGCTGTAAAGCAAACCAGACAATCACTTTGGGGGGGACTCTGAGGCCCGGGCCTGGCCTGGCCCCTCTCCTTAGGAAGAGACTGGGACCCAGAGATAAAATCCTGTGCAGGAGGTTTAAAGGGCTTTAGGAGTCACCAGGAGCCTAGGAGGGGGGTGGCTCTGAGCGTCCCATTGCGGTCTGGCTGCACGGCTTTGAGACGGGGCCTCAGGTCTCCATCCTGAGGGGCTGGTCTGCATGGTGTCCCTGGTGCTGCCAGAGCAGAGAGCGCGGTCCCTGTGCCTCCTGAGTGGGTCACTGAGCAAGCACAGGCTGCCCAGGTCAAAGCTGAACTTGAGCCAAAGCACTCACTGCTTTATTAGCAAGGACGTCCCAAAGAGTGGCCGAGGCAGCTGTCCTAAGACATTATTCAGTGTCTCCAGGAAATTCCTGTGTAACTGGCCAGCCTGTGTTTTTTAGCTGCTAAATCTGCTCCCTACCTGCCAGGCCCCACAGGGCATGTGGAGACGGCCTGAGAGGGTGGCGCCCCCACCCCCCAACCCCTTCTGCCACTCTACCAGCTGTCCACAGAGACCACGGAGACCACCGGAGGGGTGGGAGGGGCTCACGGGCTCCCCAGACACCTGGAGCTTTAAAGAGCAGGAGTTGAGAGGGAGGCCCTTGGAGTCCCGCTCCGGCCCTGGGCAGGTGCTGCTGGTGGTTGGGGCATAAATACCTGTCAGCGCTCGCACCATAGGAAAGGGGGGGGGGGGAGGAAGGGAGGGTCTTTCCTGCAGGGTGGGAGGCGGAACAGAGGGTTTTCTGAGCACAGCATTGAAGCTGAGCATCAGGCGGAACAGGGGTTACTTGGGCAAAGGCCTGGGAAGGGGTGTGGGGAGGGGTGTGGGGAGGGGTGTGGGGAGGGGCGTGGGGAGGGGTGTGGGAAGGGGTGTGGGAGTCCCGGTGTGAGGGGCAGCAGGTGCAGAGTGCTGGCTGTGGGAGCCACGCTGCACTCAGCCAGCCGAGCCCCCCGCGGAGGAGGGATCCTGTGCGGGAGGACAAGGCTGAGAACCAGGGCATAGGCTGCAGGTCTCGGTGGCCCTTCTGGAGGTGCCACCTTTGTGTGGTCCCCACCACCCAGTGTCCTCCTCCAAGGCCATCTCCCTGATCTCCCTGCAGTGACCTCTCCAGGGAAGGGCCTGATGCTCCCAAATATTTGGGGACTTCTGGCTGTGCCCGGGCTGGTCTCTGCCAGGCTGTCCCTCTCCAGTGAGCAGGCTTCCGTGCCACCCAGCCCACGGTCTCCATCCACCATCCCCTGCATTGTGCCACCCGAGCCCACAGTCTCCATCCACTGCCCCCCTGCACTGCGCCACCCCAGACCGTAGTCTCCATCCACTGCCCCCCTGCATTGTGCCACCCCAGACCGTAGTCTCCATCCATTGCCCCCCTGCACTGTGCCACCCCAGCCCACGGTCTCCATCCACTGCCCCCCTGCATTGTGCCACCCCAGCCCACCGTCTCCATCCACTGTCCCCCTGCACTGTGCCACCCCAGCCCACGGTCTCCATCCACTGCCCCCCTGCATTGTGCCACCCCAGCCCACCGTCTCCATCCACTGTCCCCCTGCACTGTGCCACCCCAGCCCACCGTCTCCATCCACTGCCCCCCTGCACTGTGCCACCCCAGCCCACGGTCTCCATCCACTGCCCCCCTGCATTGTGCCACCCCAGCCCACCGTCTCCATCCACTGTCCCCCTGCACTGTGCCACCCCAGCCCACGGTCTCCATCCACTGCCCCCCTGCATTGTGCCACCCCAGCCCACGGTCTCCATCCACTGCCCCCCTGCATTGTGCCACCCCAGCCCACGGTCTCCATCCACCAGTCCCCAGGCCACCCCAGCCTGTATTTTTAGAACCAAAAAGGTGAAAAATGTAGAGAGAACCTCCTGGTCTGTTGCATGTGGTTCCTGACAAAGCCGTCTTTCCCCAGGGGCAGACGGAGCCGCAGCCCAGGTGGGCGCTTTGGGGAAGAGCCGACATCATCCCGAATGGGCTCAGATGCTGCAAGGCCAGTCCCTGCGAGCGGGCTTCCACGGTCACTCTTCTCCTTGCTCAGCTCCCCCACCTGTGAGGTGAGGGCCCGCACAGCGCCCAGCACGCAGGTCACCTGAGGACTGAGCGCAGACCCTGCAGCCCCTGCGCACGCCCTGGCCTGCGGTCTGCGGGCACGGGAGGCACATGGGCTCACGCTGGTCGCCAGTGGCGAGGCGCGTGGGAGAGGGAGGGTGGGGTGGGCTCTGCTCCCACCCAGAGAGGGGTCTGCGCCCTCCAGGACAGCGCCCTGCGGGCCACAGACCGAGCTCAGGAGGGAGGCCGAGGCCACAATAGCGTCTGTGAGGAGATCCTGCTCACCGTGCTAACAACGTGTGCGTCTTAAATAATAACAATAATCCCAAAATGCGATCCAAGTCATCCCTCTTCTGGCAAAGATCCGACTTGGAAAGTGTGAAGGGGCCAAACGCTGGTGGGGAAAGGACGGAGCAGGATGCCCCGGCAGGCAGGCGGCCCGGTGCGCGCCGGCGTGGGCGCGGGCGGCCTCGGGTGGGCCAGCCCTCTGCGTGGGCGCGGGCGGCCTCGGGTGGGCCAGCCCTCTGCGTGGGCGCGGGCGGCCTCGGGTGGGCCAGCCCTCTGCGTGGGCGCGGGCGGCCTCGGGTGGGCCAGCCCTCTGCGTGGGCGCGGGCGGCCTCGGGTGGGCCAGCCCTCTGCGTGGGCGCGGGCGGCCTCGGGTGGGCCAGCCCTCTGCGTGGGATAGCCAGGCCCCATTCACGCGCTGAGGTCCTCGCCCCAGGGCCTCCGGATGTGGCTATATTGGGAGGTGAGATCTCCGCAGAGGAGGTGCAGGTTAAATGGGGCCCTGATTGTCGCCGTGAAGAAGAGGGTTAGGACCCAGACACTCACGGCAGGAGCACGGAGGCTCGGGCAGGAGTCTGCACCGGCTCTGGAGTGCTGGGGAACTTTGGCGCCCCAGTGCCCCCCTTTCTTCTGCCCTGTCGTCTCGCAAGCCCTGTGCGTGCGTGTGCGTGCGTGTGCATGTGCTCACGGTGTGTGCATGTGTGTGCATGTGTGCATTGTGTGTTCTCATGGTGTGTGCGTGTATGTGTGCGTGTGCTCACGGTGTGTGCATGTGTGTGCATGTGTGCATGGTGTGTGCTCATGGTGTGTGCCTGTACATGTGCGTGTGCTCATGGTGTGTGCACCTCTCTGGGGAGGAGTATGTGACCCTCGTCGGGCCCTCAGAGGGACCTGACCGTCCAGAGGGCCCACGTTGCTGTTGTCAGGGCCCCTTAGCAGCGGTTCTCAACCTTCTGGCCCTTTAAATACAGTTCCTCACGTTGTGACCCAACCATAACATTATTTTTGTTGCTGCTTCATAACTGTCATGTTGCTACTGTTATGAATCGTAATGTAAATATCTGATATGCAGGATGGTCTTAGGCGACCCCTGTGCAAGGGTTGTTCAACTGCCAAAGGGGTCGCGACCCACAGGCTGAGAACCGCTGCCCTATTGGGAAGATGATACAGATGTGTGTTTCCTTATTCCTCTCACAAAGGACAACTAAAACCCCTGGGCACGACATAAATAACAGCCTGGGAAGATTCTCAGAGGTAGAGAGAAGCAGGCAGGCCACGAATCAGCATGGTGGTCCCTGGGCTTTCTTTGGCCTCGTGTAACTCTGACTTGAAGCTAAAGAACATGGTGTGGGGAGGAGGTACTAGGCTTATTGGGGAATCACTTCCTGAGCTATGGGAATGTCTCACCACTGTGCTGTACACCTGAAGCTAATATAATATCGAATGTCAACAGTAACTGAAAAATTTAAAAAATAAAAATAAAAATATGCAATAAAAATATCCCTCAACAAAATCTTGCTTTCCTTAGCAGGGCACAAGAGGGCACAGCTTAGCAGGACAGAAACTTTTAAGTGATAAATGCTCTACTCTTAGCCAATCCTACTGAAAATGCGGTTCGACCCCCACTCATACCAGCAAAAGCCAAGTGGAATCCTGGATTTCCACCCACTCTGGGTAGTAAGAGGCATCGCCAAATGCCCCGACTCCTCTCCCCACACCAGAACAGCAGCCAAGAAACCACCTATAACAGAAAGCTTAAAGCAAGTTTAAGTTCTCATACTGAAAACCCAAAATGCCCAGGTTTTCATAAAAATGAAAAAAGACAATCCTAACACCAAGATGACAGATGTTAGAATTCTTTGACAAAAACTTTAAAAGTATTGTCAAAAAAATGCTTCGATAAGCAATTATGAATATGTTTGGAACTTTAAAAATGTGAAATAGAGGCTGCAAAAAAGAACCAAATGGACATCTTAAAACTGGAAAATATAATAGTCACAATAAAAAATAAAAAGAGCTCAGCCAGCATGGTTCAGTGGTTGAGCATTGACCTATGAACCAGGAGGTAACAGTTTGATTCCCAATCAGGGCACAAGCCCGGGTTGTGGGCTCAATCCCCAGTAGGAAGCAGAAGGCAGCTGATCGATTATTCTCTCTCATCATTGATGTCTCTAAATCTCTCTCCCTCTTCCTTCTTCTCTCAGAAATCAATAAAAATTTATTTAATTTTTAAAAAATAATAAATAAAAGGAAAGACAACAACAGAATGGTGAACTGGAACAACAAAGAATCAGTGAACTGGAAAACAGAACAACAGAAATAGCCCAATCTGAGCAATAGAGGTAAAAAAAAATTTTTTTCACAAATGAACCAAGCCTCAGGGACCTGTGGGACTACCGCAGAATGTCTAGTGCTTACCCACTGCAGTCCTGGAGAGTGGAAAGGTGGGATGTAAAAGTGCTCAAATTTTACATTTGGAAAAGCATACCGTCTATAAAACTACAGGTTAGAGAGCCTGACAGAATCCAAACAGAACAAACTCAAATCCACAGCAAGACACATTATAGTCAAACTAGAGGCCCAGTGCACAAATTTGTGCACCAGTGGGGTCCCTCAGCCTGGCCTGCAGGATGGGGCCGAAACCGGCTCTCCAACATCCCCTGAGGGGTCTCAGATTGCAAGAGGGCACAGGCCAGGCCAAGGGACCCAACTGGTGCACTATCAGGGCCGGGGATGGACGTGGGAGGTTGGTCAGTCAGAGAGGGACTGTGGGGCATGTCCAGCCCATCTTGCTCAGTCCCAATCAGCCGGACCCCAGCAGCAAGCTAACCTACTGATCAGAGTGTCTGCCCCTTGGTGGTCAGTGCACGTCATAGAGAGCAGTTGAGCGGCCTTAGCATATCATTAGCATATTACACTTTGATTGGTCAACCAGACACTTAGCATATTAGGATTTTATTATATAGGATATCTAAACGATACAAATAAAGAGCACATCTTGGAAGCAGTAAGGGAGAGGCGACACTGAATCGTAAGCCAGGAGACTTCTCCTGCAATGGGGTTCCCATCAGGAGCCTGGGCAGCACATAAAAGGCACATACTTTCCAGCTGCTGGAGGTACAGGCTGTCAGCCCAGAACCCTGCATCCTGTGTATGAATCCTGTGCAGGATTCATGATTCTATATGTGATAGTTTCAGATAAAGAAACTAAGATGACTTGTTACAATCAGAACTACCCTACAAGAATGAGTAAAAGAAGTTCTGCAAAGAGAAAAGAAACAATATAAAAAAATTGGAACAACAGGAAAAAAAGGAAAAACATGATAAGTAAAAATACGGGTAAAAATACCCTGCTCTTGAGTTCTCTAAATAATGTTTGACAATTTAAGCAACACTTAGAATGCCATATGGTGTGGTTCTAATGTACTTACTGGGACCATTTAAGACACGGATGTTGTAAGTGTGAGGGATGAGGTCTCTCCCCCTCACTGGGCCAGTACGATGGTGCCCCCAGCAGCCTCAGGTAAGAAGTGCATGTATAGGCACTGTCAGCACAGCCACCCGGGGAAAGGCTGCATCAGGAGGTGTGCTCGAAACCTAATAGTCAAAACAAAATAAAATCCTAAAACGTGTTTGGTTGCTCACAGGAAGTCAGGAAAAAGGAAACAAACAAAAAAAGGGAATAACTGAGAGAACAAAACCAAAAAATAATCCATATATATATATAAGCCTAAGAAACAGTCCAACCTTTCAACCATCTGACCAGTAGCTGTGATGTGCAATGACCACCAGGAGGCAGACACTCAACGCAGGAGCTGCTGAGCTGCGGTGACTTGGCAGCTGCGGTTCTCGGGTGACCCACCCGGAACCAGAGAGGAGGGAGCCCAATTCCTGGATGTGTCACCCAATAACCACCCTCTCACAATCTGGGACCCCTCGGGGGTTGTCAGAGAGCCAGTTTCAGCCGGATCCCTGTGGGCCAGGCCAAGGGACCCCACCTCCAGTAAAATAATAAAATGGTATACTTAATCCCCAACATAGCAATAATTTAATTAAATACCATGGTGTAAACACAAGCCACATCCTGGGGAAAAAATGTTCCCTAACCACGTAACTGCCAAAAGGCTAATATGCATGATGTGTAAAGAACTCTCAAAAGTAAAAAGAAAATTCCAATTAGAAAATAGCAACAGACATGAAGAGACATTTTGAGAGAACACACAGGTGGCAAATATGCAAATGAAGGCCGTTGAGCAGCATTAGCTTTTAGGGAAATGTACAGTAAACCCCAGCGAGAGCTCACTGCACCGCTGAGATGCCTGGAATGTAAAACACGGGCAGCACCAAACGTCGGTGAGGAGGCAGACGAGCTGGCTCATGCCGTGCATGGGGTGACGAGTGGTACAGCTGCTCTAGAAACCTTTGCCAGTTTCTTAAAAAACTAAACCTGCAGGTATGACCCAGAAATGACACTCCTGGGCAGTCATCCCAGAGAAATGAAGACGTATGTTTACACAGTTACAGGTACATGAATGTTGATGTAGTTTTACTCTAATATCCAAAAAACTAGAGGTGACTCTGACGCTCTGCAGGTGAGTGATGAAATGCACTGGCAGGTCTGGGCCACGGCAGCCTACGAAGCAAAGAGAAGGAAGGGGCAGCCTGAATGAGTCTCCAGGCACACCCAAGTGAAAGGCTGAAGTCAGGCCTTTGTCCCATAACCTAGGAATTAGCACCCTGACCTCTCACCAGGTTCTGCTTCTGGGCATGTCAGCAGGTCCCCGGCCCTCAGAGGGAGGGAGGGGACTTCACAGGGAGGCGAGTTCCAGGAGGCGGGTTGCTTGGGGCCGTCCTAGGGGCTGCAGCGGGTAACAGGCCCCCCTGCTAGGGCAGCTCAAGGTCTGGGCACTTCCGGTGGAATTGAGGTGACCTGGGGGAGAGAGGCTTGTCTCCACCTGCCCTCAGTCCTAGAAAATCCACCTGAAAGGGGCGCAGGGCCAAAGGCAAGAGTCAGTCAGTGAAGTTTTTCCGGATTTAAGCTGGAGGTTCAACACACCCCTCCCTCAGGCCAGGGAGGGTGGAGGGAGGGCCGCAGGGCCAGTGGCAAGCCTGGCTCTCAGCGTCTCCCAGCTGCTGCCCCTAATGAAGACACCGGGCTGGAGGGGAGCAGCTGCCAGCAAGGAGAGGCACAGCCAGTGGGTGCAGCGCCCTGGGCCTGGCAGCGCAGCATTTCAGGGCCACAGAGAAGGTGCCCCAGAGGGAACCCCAGCCAAACCTGCCCAGCCCTGTCCGCAGAGGGAGAACCCACCCACGGGGGGACTGCCCTCTGCTCCCTAAGCTCAGCCCGGAGAGTCCAGCCTGCAAAGCAGGAGGGAGGAAGGGAGGGAGGAGAGGGTGTAGGCCCCTCTGCAGGCAGCGGGGCCACAGGTCAGGTGGGCGTGGAGGGAGGCCTGGACCGGACTCCAGGGGAAACTGAGCCAGTGGGAACATGGCTCAGCGTGCGTGAGGTGGGTCCACTAGGCGAGAGGGCTAGAGAGACCACAGGCCTGCGTGGTCTTCACGCGGGGACAGGGAAGGCTATCCCCACCTAATAGACGTCACCGGGATCGCCGGGATGAAAGCGAAGTGGATTTGGTTCTGTCCTTCAGGCCTGCTCAGGCAGTGCCCCAGTTCCGGGGAGGAAAGCCTGCGCCTGCTGGGCCGCGCTGTGAGAGAAACTGACACTGCAGAGGGCACTTTCTCCCGGTGACCCAGCTGCCTCTGGGCTCCAGCAGCCTGGCTGTGAGGCTGACCCAGTCCCCGGGCGCTCCCACCGTCTCCCATCTGCCCAGGTGGTGAGGGATGTGCCTAGCAGCAGGGGAGGGGCCACAGCCCTGAGGGCGGGCCAGCAGGCTGCAGCAGTGCTGGTGGCCTCCCCAGAGCTGCGAGCTGCCTCTGTGGAGCTAAGGACTCCGCAGGCCTCCTGGCTGCACCTCGCACCTGCTCCCCTCACCTGCTCCCCAGGGCCCCGCCTGCTGGCGCGTCCTTCACTGGGAGTCATGGCCTGGGGGGCCACGGCTTCTGGCCAAGCGGGCGCTGCCCTGGAGACGCCAGGAGGGGAGGGTTAGGCTACCAGGAAGGGAGGCCCGCTTCAGAACTAGCCACTCTAATCACCTCTCGGACACACCCCGGGATTTTTGAGCCAGGAAGTGAGGATTGTTGGTCCAGACCAACCATGAATTGTGGGTTCTGCCACTCCTGGCCCCGGGCCCTCCAGCTGAAGGCTCAATCCTGCGAAGATGTAAGCTGGAGGTACAACGCACCCCTCCCTCAGACCAGGGAGGGGGGAGGGAGGGCCCAGGGCCAGCGGCAAGCCTGGCTCTCTGCCCAGCTGCTGCCCCTCAGGAAGCACGCGGTGCTGGCAGCGGCTGCCCTGACTGAGCTGCGGGTTTCAGAACACAAGAGGGGGTGCCTCTCTCCAGGCACCGACCCCCAGGGCTGGGCTCTGGACACCTCCTCTCTACTCGTCCCCTCCACCCTGGCCTCACTTTCCCCTGAAGCGCTCCAGCCATCTGGGAAGCCAGAGGAACCTGCTCCTGTGAAGATGAAGTTGCCCATCTGTCCCTGCTCCCTGCCCCCAACCAGGGCTCCCTGATGCCGACATGCCCCCAGGAACCTAGATCTGGCCCTGCCCATGTCCTCCCCGACGCACATGAGATGAGGGGACCCCCACACTCATAGGCGGCCCCTTGTCAGAAAGAGGGACAAGCCAGGAGCACATCCCACCTGCTCTAACTCACCATGAGCCTCTCTGCAACCATGTCAGCCAGGGTCCTGCTTCATCTGGACGGTGGGCGTGGCCAGGAGCTTCTAGAAGAAGGTCCCGGGGCTGGAGGCTCAGCCTGTGGGTCCCAGGTCCTTGTCGGAGAGCCCTGCCCAGTGACTCGCTCTAAAGTGATGAGAAGGCACTTCCATGATGCGACCTCAGAAAGACGCTGCTCCGCGGCTCTCTCACCCTCTTGCTTTTCATTGGCTCAGTCTGCAGGGTGCCCCTGGCCCTGCGGGAGGTGCCCGGGAGAGGCCCTGGCAAAGGACTCGCAGCTCCGGCAGATGGCGGGCGAGGAACAGAGGCCTTCAGCCCACATCACAGAGCCCAGAGCCAGGGCCGTGGGCTTGGTAGACCTCCCCTCTCCCTCCCGCCTTGAAAAAACCACAGACCCACCAGCACCCAGGCTCAGCTTCTATGCCTGAGCCAGACACCAGCACGTGCACCTGATTCCTGACCCCAGAGAGGGACAGAATGAAGGCTGTTGTTTAAAGCCACTAAGATTTACGCGGCAACAGACAGCTAACACCACAGCGCTTTGTCTTAAACCATCCTAAAAACCTCCTCAGTTAATCCCTATTCCCACGGAACACTCTCATCAGCACACGTGCATAGTCATGAGAAGCTGACATGTGATCTCGGTCTCAGGAGTGCCCGCCCTGCACTCAGCGATGAAGCCATGGCTGCTGCTTTCAGGCCCGTGCAGCATCCCACTGTGTCTTTAATCTACTTCTGTCTCTCCATTTGCTTCGGGGGGCGGGGAGGGGGGAAGCAAGCTTTGGAAAAAAAATGGAGTGGCGCCTCGCACCATATTGCCAGCTGTCAATAAATTAGAATTAGAGGTGTTGTTGGGGACAACACATTTATGTGAGCATCCCAGGGCACAGAGCAGTTTCGAGTGAATCACTCCATCGCTTTTCTCTGAGGCTTTGGGGGACAATTGTGCCCCCAGGGCCATGATTGAACGGGTCCTGTGTGGGCAGGAGCAGGGGAGAGGGACCCCTGGTCTCCAGGACCAAGCACGTGGGCAGTCATGGTTTTCCTTTCATTGTCGCCCCAGCCTCGGAGCTCCGTTTACCCTGCCCATGACTGTTTTTATCCCATTGTTGGCTGTCATTCCTGTCACTTCCTCCTGGTTGTCACAACACAAATGGAAACGCACGGTCACTAGGACCCTTTTGTGTCTTCTGCCACCTGGAGGTCCCCGCTACCAGACTAGGTGTTTAATTTTCTGTTTTCAGCCACAAAGGAGGCTGGGAGGAGGAAGCTTGGTCACCTTTAAACCACTGTCCAAGGGTTATTTTCAAACACTTTATTTTTTATTTTTTTAATTAGGGTGAAATAAACATGGCCTAACATTTACCGTTTAACCATCGCACAGCTCAGTGGCATTAATTACATTTCCGTCACCACGCTCCGTCTCTCGAACTCTTTCAGTTTCCCACACGAAGCTCTGTCCTGATGAAGCACTAACTTCATCCTCCCGCCCCTGCCGCATCCGGCCATCTTCCCGGGAATCTGACTATTGGGGGATTCGGGCCGCGTTTGACGTGGGGCCTGGCACACCCACTCGGCAGGGTGTTCTCTGGGGCAGCATGTAGTCGCAGGTGCCAGGTTTCCTTCCCTTTGGAGATGCAGAGTATTACATTCCATTCTATATACACGGTGTGCGTGTGCCACATCTTGTTTAGTCACCCATCAGTGGGTATCTGGGTCACTTCCCCTTGGTGGCCACTGTGGATAATGCCGCGATAAATATGAGTTATCTCACAGGCATCTTGAGCAGGATAAAATGTTTCAGCTCCACCCACCTCTCCAAGGACAGTCTCTCTCCAGCCCTCAAGTCCACCGAGGAATAGTCAAATCAAGACGAGACCGCGTGGGAAGCAGCCTCCCGGTGGCTTTTCTCTCCTCCCTTCTTCCTTCTTTCTTCTGTCTGCCACACACCGGGTCTAAGGCGCTGAGCAGCACGCAGGGGCACAGCCATAAACACAGCAGCACCGGGAGCCACCCGCTCGGGCGGGGAGGGGCCCACCGCCCCGGGGCTGGGGCTGAGGCGCTGGGCAGGTGCGCTGCCTCGGGCAGTGCCCAGAAGACCTGCAAGGCTCGGCCTGGGCCGTGGCAGGAAGCGAGGCAGAGGCCTTTCGGCTGGATTTGGAACAGGCGGGAGCAAGGCGGGAGGAGAAGGTGGCATTGGCACGATGCAATTTGCCCCAGGGGGCTGAATCCACGCCCTGGAGCCAGGGTTTGACAAACAGGTTTTGCCAATGGGATGGAAAGACAGACCCCGTTTTGAAGGAGACAGACACATGGAGGAGGACCTTGGGGACCTTGTGAAAACGCCTGCTGTAAACACGGCCAATCACTGCAAACACTTTGTACTTGATGGCAGACCGCAGCTGGAGGGCGTCAGCCCTGGGACAGAGGAGCAGCTGAGACCCCGCGGTTAGGCCTTCAGGGGCCGGCAAACACCACAGCAAAGGGCAGTGCGGTGCCCTGGGCTGGACCCTGGAACTGAAAGAGGATCTCAATAGAAAAACTGGTGAAATCCCAATAAAACCCAGTTTAGTTAATAGTAATGTGCCCCCAGGATAATGAGATCGATGATGAGGGACCTCCGTGAAGGGTCCAGAGGATTCTGTCTAGCAAGTTTTCTTTAAATCGACAAGTTTTTCAAAATAAAGTTTATTTTAAAAGAAATGGGAGCCATAGACGTCCACAATCACACCCTTTAATCAAATAAATATTTTTTCTTTTTCCTGTTTTGTTCTAATTACCATGGATATATATTTTTATATAACAGGAAAAAGAAACTAGACTTATTGTAATTGGTAATTTTACTGAATTGTACATGATTATGTTTCTTAATTTTGTTTCAGGTTTTGTTTTTTTAATTCTTGTCTCCCTCCACCCCATTCTTCTAACGCCATTAGGGAACCCGGTTCCGGCATGCCCAGTCCTCACACATAAGCACACACGTGTGTACATGTAGACACTGAGGGCAAACGCCTGCCCTGGTTGATTTCCACAAAAAAGCAATCATTCCATGCACATCTGTGCAACTTCTTTTCTTATTCACAGCATGGCTTTCCCACCATTCCACAGGCGTGGCTCTAACTCAGTGCGTTTAATCTCTGCGTGGCTTCCAGGAAAGACATGTAGCCAGTTTATTCACACATTCCCCTTCGGGGGACTGGTGTCTTGTGCTGAAGACCTGTCATTACACAGATGCCTGAGCGAGCTTACCGAGCAGAAAGGAGACGGCTGCGTGGAAGGGAGAGCGCCGACACCTAGAACAGAACGCCTGGCAGCCCGCCCTCTGCACCTCGCCAAGAGTGGGCGTCCTTCAAGCCAGCATTGCACTGTGGGGACGAAGAGGGGGAGCCACTCTTCCTCCCGCTTGCTTCTCTACGCCTCCACACGGGGCCAGTCTATTGTCAAGTTTATCCAGCGTTTGCCCTTCCTCCTCTGGAAGTGCCTGTTAACACGCTTTCTGTAAGTTTCTGGCTTCTATTATCAGTGAGTGAAGTGCTGCACGTGTTGCAATGGAACCCCCTGTTTTAGCTCAAGGAGTGTTTTCCCCGTTCACCATCACCTTTGGCTCTGTGTGGGCGACTTACAGGAAAAGAAATCCTATAGTCAATATATGTAACTTGGAGGGCAGTATCAAGAATCAATTTTTCCCTTAGACCACATGTGTCAAATCTTCTTTTCTCCTCAGACTCCAGCAGTGTCTCGGGCGGCCGTGAGGACCATCGGGCCGTCTCTGGGAGTCCGTCACCTGCTGATGATCTGGGACTGACACCCCAGTTCTGTCTCTTGCTCCAGACAGGACTCCCCCTGCCGTGGCCCAGGACTGACCTCGGACCCCTACCTCGGGAAGGGAGTCTGACCTCCCTCCTCCCGCACATCCCCTGTGTGGCTTAGGCCTCCGGGGGTGGGAGGGATGGAGGGGCGAGTCAGACATTGGGGCCACTGGGTGGCAGATGCCCACATTCTGACTCTCTTTTTAATGTGGTAAAGTGTATATAACATAAAATACATATATTATATAGCATATATATTTACCATGTGGGCCATTTGTAAGTGTGCAGGCCATGGCATTAAGGACATTCACATCCTTGAGCAGCCATCACCACCCAGAGCTTCTGCAGCTTCCCAAACGGAAACTCTGCCCTGTCAACGCTAACCCCCAGCTCCCCTCGCCCAGCCCTGGCACCCACCCTTCTCCCTGTCTGTGGGTCCATCAGACTCCCTTTCCTACTGGGAGCTCCCATGGACCCTAGAGGATGGCCTATGTCCCTATGACCCCCTGGAGGCCAGCCCTGCATGGGGCCCCCAGCTGAGGGTCACCCTCTCCCAGGACACCTCATGTGGGTTCACGCCTGCTATTTCCCTCTGGTCAGAGAACCCACACTGCGCAGCCTCTCCCACTCTGCCCTTGGTGAACCTCTAGCCAGCTCTTGACTCTGAGATTTCACCAACAGGTGAGACACCATCTGAGGGGCACGCAGCCTAGCCTCCCCGGGATTCTGCCAACGCCCCCATTTCCCACACACTGGGACGAGTGCCCCGGGAAAGACAGGGCACTCGGCAGCTTCTTCAAAGACCCCACACCTGCCTCAGCACCAGCGCCTTTCCACCCAGCAGCTTTAGACGCCTCCTAGCGGGTGTCCCCAGAAAGCCTGTCCTCTGCTGCCTCTGCCACAGCCAGGACTGTTAGAGTCCCCGCAGCAGCTGCCATGGCCACCCCTTCCCCTATGGATGCCCAAGGAGCTTCCCAGAGTCAAGGCTGAGGGTGTGCGATGCCCAGCAGGGCGGGGGGTCTCTCCTTAAACAACCTCTGCTGGGCTCCTCAGCGAGACCGCCACTTGGGGACTCTGTCCTGTCCAGTTTCAGCAGGAGTCCTGCTATGTCTGTGAGGCAGACTCCCCATCCCTGATATCTGGTCACTTCGATATCTGACTGGGTTCCTCACCCTTCAACCCCCCCACCCCCCCAGGTGACATCTGATCACCCCTACCTGGTCTTCAGCAAAGAACCGGGTATGTCGCTTTAGTCAGAACACCCCCTGGCCCTCATGCTTCCTCCTAGTGATTTCCCACCGCTGACCCTCCCGGCCCCTTCTCTACACATCCCCACTTTTCCTTGTTGTACTCAGAGTGGAGCCCAATCTCTGTCGCCCACTGCAGACTCCCTTGCAGACAGGCGCCTCCCCCATAAAGTCTGAATCCCTGTTCTAGAACAAGGGCCAGGAGTAATTTTGTCTTTAACTCAGGTCTCACATGCCCCTTGTCATGAGCAGTGGGCTTGGCTGGTGTCAGGGTGACGGAGCAGTGCAGGGGTTAGGCGGGATGGTGGCCAGGCCGCTGTTACAAGAATCCAGGCAAGCCCCTGAGACTTGCCCGCCACACTCTGGAAGGCCGTGACCCGATGTCTAAGTTGTGCTATAGTTCCTTCAGAACCCTTCTTCAACTCAGCGATCAGCCCGGTGACCTTGGAAAGCGCTACTTATGAGATGGGAGGCAGAGTCCCTGCCTGCCCTGGAGGGGCAGCATCGGGCCCTGCTGGGGTGGTCTGCACCCCGCACCTGCTCTGCCTGCTGGGCGGCCCCAATTGACCTCACCAGGCCCCTTTCAAGCACCAGGCCATTGAGAAGGGTGAGCTACAGCAGATGTTGTAACTGGGAGATGAGAGATATCTCTGAGGGACCTGTGAGCTGCACACTGGCCCCTGAACGCACCAGCTGCCTCTGAAAGTGCTGCTAGGGTGACACCTGGGTCCTCACCTGGGCCTGCTGTGGGCTGAGAGCACTTCACGCCCAGCAGGCTGGGGCACCGGTGCAAAATCATCCCAAAATCTCAGTTGCAGTGTCTTCAGCTTTGTATGAAAGTAATAACAATACAAATAATGTGTGTGCATGCATACATGTATGTGTGTTTCTGTGTAAATACATGTGTCTGTGTGTCCCCATGCATACCTGTCTGTCTATCTCTGGCTGGTTTTTTTAGTGCCACTGACAGGAAGCAAGCTCCATTTCTCTTCATCATGGAAGCTGACCTTGAACGCCTGCTTGGCCAATCCCACCATGATCTCAACTCCTCCATTTTATGGGCCCTGCAGCATTGATTTTATGAAATGTCATTATACTTGGTATATTCCTGTTATTACACCCCACACAGTAGGTTTCATTTGTGTCCCCTGAGATCTGGTTCTTATCTCAAAATGTATATAAACATTTTATTTTACTTTATTTGTTCATCGTTATTGCGGCATAATTGACAAAGAAAATTATAAGATATTTAAAGTGACATCATCATGATTTGATATATTTTTACATTGTGAAAGTATTTTAATTAACACACCCAGCACCTCACATAATTACATCATTTAACATACAGATATATTTTATATATTTCTTTTGGTGAAAACCTTTAAGTTCTACTTTCGTAGCAAATTGCATTATACGGTAGTGTTATCAGCTGTAGTCCCATGTTTTAGATTAGTTCCTCAGACCTCATTCATCTTAGAGCTGAAAGGCTAACCTTTTCCAGCCTCTCCTATTCCCCCAGCCCCTGGCAGCCACTTTCTGCTCTCTGTTACAGTGAGTGTCACTTTTCTTTAGATTCCTCATATAAGTGAGATCTACAGTGTTTGTTTTTCTCGGTCTGATGATTGAACTGAGGCCTGGGGTCATGTGACCTGCTAACCTGAGGGCCAAGAAGAATCCAGGGTCCCCTCACCAACAGAGAGCCCAGCGTCCTATGTCCTGAGCCTCTGACCGCCCATACTCAATGTCCAGTCAATGCAAAGCCAGAGTTTGAATTTTAAGAAGAGTAAAAAGAAAGCAAAAACAAGAAAACCCTAGAGGGCTGAGTCATACAGACCCAGAAAGGAAGAGGTAGGTGTGCCACAAGGTGCAGGGCCCAGGGGGTGCCACGCCTCGTAGTCCAGTGCCACGTCAATCCGGGGTGGCGGGAGCACAGCCTGGCTGACGTTTGAGGGCTGCATCCTTCCACTCTGGGCCCCTCGCCGGAAGGAGCCCCTCACCAGAAGGATCCCCTAGCTGGAAGCAGCCGTGGGTGGAGCGGGGCTCCTGGCTGAGGTGGGGGCTTCTCTTGCCACCTTCCTGAGCGCAGGGAGCGCGGGGAGCGCGGGCAGCCGCACTCAGGGCGTTGGGTGCTAGATGGACTGGCAACTTGCAGTCCTGCGCCAGTGGACTGAGGTGCAGACTGACCACAGCCTGAGTCCTCGGAGAAAATATCGCATATTTTGAAGTTTCAAATCTGGTCTCACTGAGCAAAAGCCATGTCTTAGGGGCCCTGGTGGGAGTGGCTCCTTCATGGAGAATTGCGTTATGGCGTGGGGCAGCCCAGGAGTGGCACAGGGAGGCCCCCAGGCCAGCAGACCGGAGAGGCCAGTGACAACCGCGGCCCACGCGTGTTCCTCCTCTTACTCTGAGCTTCCCGTGGGTTGTCCCTTGTACTTTTTAGGAAAAATGACAAAGTAGGTTTATTTGTGAGTTGGGTTTTGGTTTTGTTTTTTATGTTTTGAACAAACAAAACTTTCTTTTCTGACCAAAGAAAAGTTGGGTCTTTGCCTATCGAACGGTGTATTCCTGAAAAGCTGAGTAAACCATATTCCAAAGCGACGAGTGTTTTTAATGGAGGCACGTGGGCTCCTCCAGCAAGGACGGGAGTAATCCCGGAGCATCTTCGTCAGGGAGAGGTGGTCCTCATCCACCCTGTGCTGGGCTGGCTCCCTGGGCGCTGCGCGTGCTTGGACAGGACAGCCTTGAACCTTAAAGGTGATGCCCTGACTGATGTGGCCATGAGGAACCTGCCTGGAGGAAGGGCAAATGGGGTCAGCGCTTCCTCCAGGAGCCCAGGAAGGTCTATGAATCAGCAGGGCCTCAACCCCAAACAGACTTGCAACTCAACTCCATACCAGTAAACACTGACCTGCAGGCAGGAAGGAGATTTTGCCAGGTAAAAGCAGAACAGCCACACACTTCTGAGCTTCCTGCTAACCAGGTTGTCCTCCCAGCAGGTGGCTAATTGGCACTTTGTGGTCATTCTCAGTGATCAACCCACCATAACACCAGCCTTCCACCCAGGGCTGGTGCAGGTGCCCCAAGGGAGGCTGGGCATCCCATTGAAGGGGCACCAGGTTTACTCCCTACATTGTTATTAAAAATAGTGATTGAACATGACAATGAAAACAAGGCCTGAATTGCCTGGGCTGCTGCGGGGTAGACAGGCCCGTGGGCAAGCACTGTTTACCTCGGCTCTGCCACTCTGTGCGCTTAAGAAAATGTGCACTGTGCGCCAAGGAGATAGGCACAGAGATGCGGTGCCCTTCCCTGCGCAGCACAGCACAGTGTAGGGACAGGCCCTGAACAGACCATCCGGCACAGTGACAGTGCATCAGTGAGAATGAGGGCGGGCACCCCAGTCTACCCAAGGGCCTGGGAGGTGCCAGGGGACACGGTCTAAGGAGGAGCAGGGTTCACAGCAGCAGTAATCAGGATGAAAGGCCTTGAGGGTGGGAAGGTGTGTCAGGCAAGCAGGTCTGGGCTGAGGATGGGCTGGTGCTAGGGGGGCCTCTGGGCCAGGGCGGGAAGTGCTGCAGGCAGCTCCTGGGGAGACAGTGTCCTGGAAGGTGGTTATTCCAACAAGAAGGCCAAGTTCGAACCAGGGCCCACATTCCACCCACACACATCTGTAACTGTAAGTTTTCTAGAGGGTGATGGGGCCACATATATGGTGACTGAAGATGATCTGACTGGGTGGTGGGCACATAATACGATATACAGATCATGTACCACAAAAATGTACACCTGCGACCTACATGATCTTATTAACCATGGTCACCCCAATAAATTTAATTAATTTAAAATAAAATAAATAAAAAGGTTAAGAAAAGCATACAGGTGGAATTCATTTTTATTATAAGTGATTTTAACTAGTATAGCCAAAATATTATCATTATAGCATGTAATCAATACAGAGCAAACAATTAGTTGCTTATTCTTTTTCTGTATGAACTATTCAAAATCCATGTGTATTTCACACGGGCGCACTTCTTCAGCCCAGCACGTTCAGTGCTCCTGGCGCAGGGCTGGCGGCTGCCTGGCCCGCACAGGTCTGCACTCCCCAATATGCATCAGATACCTGTGCCCCAGCTTGCATAATTGCTCCGAATGCCATATTGCTGATATTTGTTTTCCAAAAGGCAGATCAAAATGAAAGTTTCCCCTGCGAAAAGGTGTATAGCACTTCAGGATTTCAGTTATAAACATTAGGACTGGGCTGGTGGGAAGAGATGTCTTAAAATAAAAATAATTCTTTTTGATTTCCAAAGCTTGCAGGGGAGAGGGTGGCATGGGGCAATTTGCATTTTAATTAACACTGTATCTTGCAAAACGATTCTCAACATTGCTCAGGAGGCCTCCAATAACAATAATTCCCACTGAAGGCTGTGCCAGCCCCTCCCGCCCAGCAGGCCCTGCTTTGATTGACTTGGAGCAAAGCTTTTAAGCAACTCTCGTGGGGCCTTGCAGGGAGTTGGGTTTATGTAACTTGTTTCCCAGAATGGGAGCAGTTTCAATGACTCATGTCAGGCCACAGGGGATGGGTATTAGAAGCAGGACTAGAGCACAGAAATCTGCTCTGCAGCCACTTTTTCGGTGCCTGTGACCTCAAGGCGGGTACTAGTTGTCCTTTTTAAAAGCACATCACAGTCAGTGAGGATATTAGCAGCCTCACATGCGTGCATTGGCTCTGCCATATTGGCTGGTATCTTCACTGACAAAGTCAACATTTACCTTAACTGAGCCTACCTGTCTTTTTGCATCTATAATAACATACCTTTTGAAATGTCTGGGTAACTTGTAATTTCCCTTTTTATGGACCCCTTGGGGCACAACCTAATGTGCTGGGCGCCAGGACAGATACCACAAATTCCTTCATTATTATCATGTTAATTGTTTCTGCACCCACCTAAGTATGTGTCTATCATTTTACTTTGTATCCAATCCCAGGGGTTTCTCTGCTTTGCTTTCTCCCGCCTCTCTAGTCTATCACCAATGGATTTCATGTAACCCACCTACATCCCTTCCTTTGATTACAATGTGTAAATACAGATGTAACCCGCCATTCTCTGGAGCATGATCTCCATTCGTTGAGGTTCTGCTTCCCGGCACATGTCGACAGTTTGGCTCAAATAAACTCACAAAAATTCTTTACAGGTTACAATAGTTTTTTACATTAATGACTTTCTGCAGCTCACCTCCTCAATCCCTCATGCAGGCTTGTTCCCAGCTGCCAAACTTCCACCCCAAACTCTAGGAGGTCCTGGACTCCTTTCCAGTACTTGGTGTTGACAGCAGCATGGCAGTGTTCTCAAGCATGAAGTGGCTTTCTCACTCATGCCTTGGTCCTGTGGTAGCCAGGGTAATAACACTGGCGAGATGCTCACTCACTTTGACTCAACATGAGCCAACCAGAGAACCAAATGCTTTGCAAGGATGAGCTCAGCAAGTCTTCTCCACAACCCGTGATGGGTAAACCTTCGAATCGTGCAGGTGGGGTCGCCAGGAGGCTGATAACCTACAGCTCAGCAGCCTACAGCTCGGTAACACCTGTCCAAGCTGGCTACTCCCAGGGCTGGAGCTTTACCAGACGGCCTCCTTCATTTGGCTGTGCCGAATGCCGCGTCTTGTATGCCTGTGAGAAGCACAGCCTGAGGTGGGCAGAATTCTGACATGGCCTCAACATTCCCACCCCCTCCTGTGGACTCCCTGAAAACCCCCTCCTGTGAGGGCAGAACCTGTGAGCATGATGGAGCATCACTCATGATTACATGGCCAATCAGTTGACTTTGAGTTGATCAAAAGGCACATTACCCAGGTGAACCTAAACAGGTGAGTGACATGGACTGACAAGGACTGCCCAATCCTGAAGGAAGAGATAGTCTACGTTGGAGAGGACTGTGGGAGGGACCACATGGTGAGGACCTGAAGACATCCAGTAGCGGAGAGGACCCCTCACTGATGGCCAGCGAGAGAACGGGGACCTCAGTCCTAAGTCGGACAGAAGATGAATTCTGCCAACAGCCATATGTGGACGAAAAGGGACCCGGAGCTTTGGAAAGGAGCACAGGCCAACTGACACATTGAGAGCAGTCACAGGCGACGCTGGCACACGGTTCAGCCTGGGTGGCTGACCATGGAAACTGAGGATGATGAAGATGTGCAGTGTTGAGCTGCTGCATTTGCAGTAATTTTTTATGCAGCAAAAGTAAACCAAAACCCACACTTTCTCATCTGCAGGTGGGACTGATGTCTGACAACCAATGGCTTGCAAAGGAGCTCTGCAAAGGCCTTCCTGTATGGACACATCGCCACCCAAAGTCTACAGTTTCCATGAGGGCTCATGTCACGGTGGATATCCCAGGGGCTTGACAAATGTAACATGACATGTATATGGAATTGCAGTGTCACACAATATGGTTCACTGCCCTAAAGGTTCCCTGTGCTCCGCCTGTTCACCCTTCCCCACCCCAATCTCTGGTGACCCCCGACCTCTTTACAGTCCCCACAGTTTTGACTTTCCCAGAATGTCAGAGTGAGAATCACACAGGACGCAGCCTTTTAGACTAGCTTCATTCACTTAGTCACATGCATTTAAGGTTCCTCCGTGCTTTCTTTTGTGTTAACTGTCTTTTCTAACTTTGTTAAGGAATATTGACAAATGAAAATAAAAATATTTAAAGTTTAAAACATGATGACTTCAGGTAGGTATGCATTTGGAAAGAGTTCTCCCCACTAAGTTAATTAAAACATCCACCACCTCTTGGCACATATGTATACTTTTTTCAGAGGCTGAAAATACTTCACTTCTACTCAGCGAATTTCAACTGTTATCAATTAGACTAGCCATGTTTTACATTAGATCCTCAGACTTTATTCATTTTATTACTGAGCTAATGTGCTCTTTTACTAACCTCTCTCTACTTTTCTCGTGCCCAGTCGCTAGCAACACTTTCCTACTGTTTCTAAATGAGCTCAACTCCTTTTTAAAAAATATAGATTGCACATGTACATAATACTATGCAATATTTGCCTTTCTTTGTCTGGCTTATTTTAATTAGCATAATGCCCTCAAGGTTTATCCATATATCACAATGAAAGGACTTACTTATTAAGGCTGAATAATATTCCATTGTGTGTGTAACATTCCATTGTGTGTCTCTGCCTCACATTTTTTAAGTGATTTATCTATTGACAAACACTTAGGTTGTTTCTGTACCTTGGCTATTGTAAATAATGCTGCAGTGAACATGGGAGTAAAGGAACCTCTTTGAGATAGTGACTTAGTTTCCTTAAGATGCATACCCAGTGGTGGGATCGCTGTATCATATGATAGTTCTATTTTCAAGTTCTTGAGAACATCCATACTGTTTCCCAATATAAAGTGGTTGAACCAATTTACATTCCCACCAACATTACACAAACATTTGTTACCTCTTGTCTTTTCGATGATGGGCATTCGAACAGATGTAAATGATATCTCACTGTGGTTTGGGTTTGCATTTTCCGGATCCCAAGTGACACTGAGCACCTTTCCAGGTACCTGTGGCCATTTATACGTCTTCTTTGGGAAAATGTCTATTCAGATCCTTTGCCCATTTTTAATTGGGTTTATTTATTTAATTATTGCTATGGAGTTGTACAAGTTTCTTTTATATTTTACATAAAAGAATGGTAACTCTTCTTAGATATGTGACTTGCAAATATTTTCTCCCATTTCATAAGCTGTCTTTCTATTTTGCTGATGGTTTCCTTTGCAGAACAGATGATTTTAATTTAATGGAGTCCCACTTTTTCCTCTTTAATTTTTACCCGAGGATATGTTTTTATTGATTAGAGAGAGACATCGATGTGAGAGAGAAACATCGATTGGTTGTCTCCCATATGTACCCCAGTCAGCAACCTAGGTATGTGCCCTCACTGGAATTGAACCCACAACCTTTTGGTGTACTGGATGACACTCTAGCCAACAGAGCCACGCGGCCAGGGCCCACTTCTTTTTACTTCCTTTTTATTTTTATTTAATTATTTTCTGGGGTCCCACTTATTGACTCCTTTTGTTGCCTTTGCTTTGGTCAAATCCAAAGCATCATTGCTAAGACCAATGTCAAAGAGGATTTTTTTTTAGTTTCAGGTCGTACATTCAAGTCTTTAATAAATTTTGAGGGTTTTTTTTGTGTGTGGCTAAAGATAGGGTTCCAGTTTCATCATTTTGCATATAGGTGTCCAGTTTCCCAAAACTATTGACTGAAGAACCTGTCGTTTCCCCATTGTATATTCTTGGCTCCTTTGTCATAAAATAATTGACCATATATACACATGGGTTTATTTCTGGTTTCTCTATTCTGTTTGATTGATCTATGTGTCTGGTTTTATGCCAATACCTTCCTGTTTTGATTAGTATAGCTTCTAATATTGTTTTAAATCAGGAATTGTGATACCTCAGCTTTGTTTTTGTGATGATTGCTTTGACTATTCAGGTTCTTTTGTGTTTCCATACAAATTTTAGGATTACTTATTCCACTTCTGTGAAAAATGCCATTGAAAGTTTGAGAGGGATTGCATTGACCCTGTAGATTGTTTTAGGAAGTGTTGACATTTTACCAATATTAATTTTTCCATTCCATAAGAACAGAATATCTTTCATTTATTTGTGTCAATGTTTTGTCTTTTGGATATTTTAAATAGGTACAACAGTAACACATTGTTTTAATTTATAATTTCCTAATGTTTTATATGCTTATTTGTCATATGTATATCTTTTTTGATGAGGTATTTTTTGGACTTTTACCCATTTTTGAATTGGGTTGTGTGTGTTTTTTATTCGGGGTTTTAAATCTTCTTTGTACATTTTGGATAACAGTCCTCTGCCAGTTGTGTCTTTTGCAAGTATTTCCCTCCGTTTGTGGCTTGTGATCTCATTCTCTTGACAATGTCATTTGCAGAACAGAAGTTCTCATTTAGTGAAGTCCAGCTTACTAAATTTTTTCGTGAATTGTGCCTTTGGTGTTATACCTAAAATGTCATCACCATACCCAAGGACATCTACATTTTCTCCTGTTATCTTCTGGGAATTGTATACGTTTGAATTTTGCATGTTAATCTTTATGAAAGGAGTAAGATTATGTCCAGATTTATTTTTTTATATGTGGATGTCCAGTTATTCCAGCACCATTTGTGGAAAAGACTCTTTTCTCTATTGCATTGTCTTTGCTCCTTTGTGAATGATTAGTTAACTATATTTATGAGGGTCTATTTCTGGGTTCTCCATTCTGTTCCATTGCTCTATTTGAAATTAAAAACACATTTCCATTTACTTTTGTACCCTTCCAAAATGAAATAGTTAGGGACTAATCTAACACAACTATGTGTGAGATCTATATGAAGAAACTACAAAATTCTGATAAAAGAAATCAAAGAACTAAATAAATGAAGAGATATTCCATATTCATGAATAGGAGGACTCAATATTGTCAAGATGTTGGTTCTTCCCAACTTGATCTACAGATTCAATCCAATCGCAATGAAAACCCCAGTAAGTTATTTGTGGATATCAACAATCTGATTTTAAAGTTTATATGAAAAGGTAAAGACTCAGAATAGCTAATTCAGTATTGAAGGACAAAAACAAAGTTGTATAACCCACTCCACCTGACTTCAAAACTTACTATAATGTTTTAGAAATTAAGACAGAGTGTACTGGTGAAAGTGTGGACCACACTTCCAGGCCAGGGTTTGGCACACTCTCATTTCCAAATCCTATACAGTCTTTAGTTTCTAGGGACAAGACTGAAAATATTCTTTTATATAAAAATAATTTTATGGTATGTAAAAAATTTAGGAAGCTGGACTTCTGTTATTTTATGCAGGTTTTATGTTATGTTAATTTTACAACAATTAATGCAGAATAAAACTACTAGCAGAAAATGTTGCTATTCGTCGAATACACTTGGAAGACATAGCTGATAGGACCAGCCCCCAGGGCCTGCGTCCGGCGTGCTGCAGCCTGAAGCCCATCTGGGTGGCAGGCAGGTCCACACACAAGGGCTCAGCTCACGCACCATGAGTTCCGTGGGCTATGCATTCAGTTTGGAATCTGTCCATGGGGCCCGTTAGTGGTGGGAGCGTGTGGGCTCTCAACACCCAGTACCAGACCAGTTGCATTTAAACTGGCCTCAAGACACAGGCCACAGTGATGGAGCTGAGGGTGGGTTTCTTGTGTGTGTGGCATTTGAAAGTTCACATGCCCTGCCCTGCCCTGAACTGTCCTCGTGTATGGCCCTCCAGCAATCAGCTTTCTGTGAGCTCAGAGCCCAGGGAGCGACTCCCAGTGGTCTGCGGGCGCTGGCAGCTGTCAGATATCTCCCCATCTTGAGAGAGGCTCGTGCTGGGTTTCTCACCAGCTGCTCCTGGAGACATATCTCTGAATATATGTGTGTATAGCTTCTTTGTTCTGCTGCATTAGCTGAATTCCAGTAGGATCCCTTGCACTCCCTGGGTTGCATGCTTCCTTCCACGTGTGCCACAGTGGCCCTCAGCACGCTGTGCCCTGTGAGACCTGGCACTGCTGGGCACCTGCCCACGCAGAAGGAAACACCAGTTGTGAGTTGCAGGATGTGGCAGATCCTGGATCTCAAACTCCCTTCAGCACTTACAAACTGCCCAGTACATTCCGGAACCCAAACTGCCTTCTTCTGACTTCTGTTCACAATTATGGGGCCAGGAGCCACTGAGCCAGGACACATGCTGGGGCCTCTTGCAGGATCGGTGGGGCTGCTCCTTTTCAAGTCTGACCATTCCGCACTGAGCTGAGTTGTCCTCCAAACAGTCACTAAACCCAGGAGCACCATTCAGTGAGGAAAGTGCTAGAAGGGCCTCATGGATGGTGAAGTCTGTGGATGTGTCCTGGACACAGGGAGGGGTAGGCGCACATGTCGGGGAACTCACAGGATGGCGGAGGAGAGTAGGAGATCGAGTCCTGGACTTTTATAACTAAACTAGAGGCCAGTTGCATGAAATTCATGCAGGGGGGGAGTCCCTCAACCCAGCCTGCGCCCTCTCCCAATCCGGGACCCCTCGGGGAATGTCGGGCCTAAACCGGCTGTCAGACATCCCTCTCGCAATCTGGGACACTGCATGCACCAGTGACCATACTTTTCCTACAGGTGAAAGGCATCTTGCTGCTGTATGGGCAGCTACATTTTTTTTTTTTTGCCCTGATTATAAAAAGTAGTGCATAACATGATCCTTCTGAGGCAGTAGTAGTACCATTTTCGCCATCTTATGGGGGGGGAAACTGAAGCAGAGAGAAGTTAAGTAATTGGCTTTGTCACACAGTTATAAGTGTCAGAATCAGGGCTGGCCACAACATGTGCAAGCCAGAGTTCATACATGTCATCCCTGCATCATCCTGTTTTTTCGGTGTTAGAGTAGCCTTGCCAGGTTTTGATTTTTAAATCTAAGAGACTGTTCCCAATATATAAGGTAGGGCCCCTAGGCCTGGCCGGAGATCAGGGCTGATCTGTGGGTGAACCGCAGGGTGATTGGGGGGCCCCCACTGGCACCCACCTTGGCCAGTCTGGGGCCTGCAGGCTGGGGAAGCTCTTGCTTTGAGGGTCTGCGCCCTGGTGGTCAGTGGGCATCATAGCAAGAGGTCATTGTGCCTGTCATTCCACTGTTCGGTCAATTTGCATGTTAGGCTGCTATTACATAAGATGATTGGAATGGCCCACCCCTTCCCCACCTCCACTTCCCTTCACCCCGGAGGCCTATAGAGAAAAAAGATAAAATGTTCTAGGTTGTTCTAGAAAATACCTTGAGGGGAAGACACAGGTTCTTACTAAAAAGCATGTTCAGGGATGTCAGACTGCCCTTCCCTCTTGCATTCCCCTTTGGGAAGCACCTTGGGAGTCACTCTGGGTGGACAGCAGCCTCGGGCTGGCCAGCTGGACACCTGGACCAGTTAGTGACACTTGTGGTTCGTTTCCCACCCACTAACGCAAGGTGATGCGCTTGTCTCCCAGGTGAACTTGAGATTTGGAACTAATCATTTTTCTAATTCAGCTAATTTTTGTTGGATTACTTAATTTAATATCTACTTTGGGCCTGCCTCTGTGCCTGATGCTTTCATAACATCTTTTGAGGTTAGTGAGTCCCAAAACTTTAAAGAGGAAGGGTGCTATGTTCGCAGGTCCGTGTTGTGTTTTGTTTTCCATCAGATGACATCACCCAGTCGCTGTGAATGAACTTGCTGTCCTAAGGACTGAGGTGCGCAGACCCCCAGCATGCAGACCAGACGGGGTGGTGGTGGAGGGATCCGGTTAGGCCCCCGCCCCCCGCCTCGCTTGCAGCTAGGTGCCTGCTGCCGCGACTGTCCCTGGGGGCTCTGCTCACCATCCAGTTACTCAAAGGGGCAAAAGCATTTCTGAGGGTTTGCTGGATACCAACCACCACCCTTGAGATCCTTGAGATTCTGTTCTCCGACCAATGTTGTTCAGCCCTTCTGTTGTTTTAGACCTTGAACTGCCCCCGGGGCCGGATTCACTCCCAGCCTAGACCAGATGTCTCCCAGCTTCTCCCTTCTGAGCTCCTTCCTGGGCATGCTGGTGCCAGCTGTGAGACCCGCCACGCTCACAGTGCCCCCAAAGTCGGTGCCCTTCCAGGTGCAACCATCCACGCCCCTCCCCAGCAGCCTTCTGTGCGGTCCTACGTTCCCCTCACAGACTTCCAGGGCAGTCTGTATCATAAGTGTGCTCGCTTCGGCAGCACATATACTAATATTGGAACATACAGAGGAGATTAGCATGGCCCCTGCACAAAGATGACATGCATATTGGTGAAGCGTTCCATCTTTAAAAAAATAAGTCAGGAATCAAATGGAGACTTGCTGAGAAGACAAGGAGCTTGGTGAGGACAGAAACTATGAGTTCTTGTGTTTGTTTCTCTGAGGTCTAGCGTAATATTGGCATATATGTCATATTTGGTTGAAGGAAAGAAAGAAGAAAGGAAGGAAGGAAGGAAAGAAGAAAGGAAGGAAGGAAGGAAGGAAGGAAGGAAGGAAGGAAGGAAGGGAGGGAGGGAGGGAAAGAGGGAGGGAGGGGGGAGGGAGGGAGGGAGGGAGGGGGGAGGGAAGGGAGGGAGGGAGGGAGGGAGGGAGGGAGGAAGGAAGGAAGGAAGGAAGGAAGGAAGGAAGGAAGGAAGGGAAGGAGGGAGGGAGGGAGGGAGGGAAGGAAGGAAGGAAGGAAGGAAGGAAGGAAGGAAGGGAAGGAGGGAGGGAGGGAGGGAGGGAAGGAAGGAAGGAAGGAAGGAAGGAAGGAAGGAAGGAAGGAAGGAGGGAGGGAGACGGGATGGATAAGGAGAGGGGCTTAGATATAAAAAGGAAAATGTCAGACGGCATAGGAATGGGAAAAAATGTTAGTTCAATACCTAAAGCTACAGTTGACAAATTTCTATTGTCCCTAATAATAGATTGGGAGCCATTCTTTTGGCACATGTTTTAGAAACAAGTTTGAGGCCTCCAGTTCTTACCTAGATGCCAACCAAAGTAAGAAAAGGTACCAGTTCCATTGTTGGCCCAATTTAACAAACAAATTAGTCGCAGATTCCAGAGAGGAGCACAGCTCTCCTTAGTCTTAGAGCCACTCCAGGTTGGTAGGATTGACTATTGAACTTGGTTTTTTTTAAATCAGGTCATTTCTTTAAATAATAAAAAAAAAAATTGATTGATTTGAGAGAGACAGTGATGTGTTGTTCCTCTTACCCATGCATTCACTGGTTGATTCTTGTATGTGCCCTGACCGGGGTCAGACCCACAACCTTGATGTATGGGGCCGATGCTCTAACCAACTGGGCTACCTGGGCAGGGCCTATTGAACTTGGCTTTTTAAATGAAATGATGCTGACCTGTTCCAGTGTCTTCCAGATAAACACAACTCGCTGAGACTATGATTAGAAAGGAAAGAAAATAGTGGCTTGTGCTCAAAGATTAAGAGCTCATTCTTGCAAATTGACTACTTCAGGGATCGGGCTACACTAGGAAAATGTCTGGCAGTGCTGGTGTCTAGCCAGGAGAGCAGCCTCCTAATGGGTTGTGGTCTACCTTTGTGCAGAGATGTGAGTGAGACAGCAATGCTGCCCTGTCCCCAGTCATCCTAACGGGTCAGCTGCATGACAGTATGACATGTCACCTATGACCACACTGGGATGAACATGGTTCAGCAAGATTGGTTTGGCAACCTTTATCAAAAAAACCTTATGGTGCAATGTGGAGGCCCTGTCTGCCTTGTCCACCCTCAGGACTGGCAGCCACATGAATGGATTAAGAGTGTAATGCAAGCATGTCAAACTTGCGGCCTGCAAGCCGCATGCAGCCCACAACAAATATTTTTGCGGCCCAGCCAATATAACAGTATGTAAGAAACATTTTAATAAAAATTTCATAACTTCATTTTTACAATATCCTGTTATACATAATCCTATATAATAAAAGCCTAATATGCTTAGTATCTGACCATTCATTCAACCAGTCGCTATGACACACACTGACCACCAGGGAGCAGACCCTCCAACCAGTAGATTAGCTTGCTGCTGGGGTCCGGCTGATCAGGTCTGGGCTAGACAGGCCGGACACTCCCTGAGCCCTCCTGCGGTCCTTCCCTGGCCCTGATTGTGCACTGGTGGGGTCCTCCGGTCTGGCCTGCACCCTCACGCAATCCAGGACCCTCAGGGGATGTGGAGAGCTGGTTTCAGCCCAATCCCCACAAGCCAGGCCAAGGGACCCCACTGGTGCATGAATCCGTGCACCCCCCTCTAGTTATTAATAACGAACTACATCATTCACTAATGACTGATTACTAGAATCGTGTTGCATTCATTTCCCTTACATGCCTTATGCGAAGGTGCACCATTTCTCTCCACTAATACTAGCAGCGAATATTTTAGCAGCCGATGGCCACATCATTAGTCTTGGACTGACTTGTTTGGTGTGTGCAACAGGAAATATTTCGCTTTCAGAGATTTATTTGTGTTATGCTTATTAATTTTTGCAGTTATTCAGTGTCTGTAAGTTAATGTTCAAGAAAAAATATTAATTTTTATTAAAATGTCCTATTATTTTATGTTAACGATTACTCATTTATTTCAGCCCTTTGTATTCAGCATGTCTCTATTAAAATAAATCTATGTTTCTATGAAAATTTAAGCTTTTGTTTTTTTACGGCCCACATCAACTTAAACCTTATTTATTTGGCCCATGTTACCTTTGAGTTTGACATGCTTGGTATAATGGCTGAAATGAACCAGAGCAAGAGGGTGGTGAAAAGAGAGGAGGTGGGGTTTGAAGCAGGGAGAGAGGTAGCCTTGTGTGAGGGCCATTTGAAAAGTGGAGCAAAGGGCATTATCCAATCTGAATCTTGCTTTAAGAGCCGATGGGGCAAGGCCCTGGCACTGCCATGTCTCCTCCCCTCACCTCTGACCCAGTTCTGGGCACCAGTCCTGTGGCCCATGTGGCACAATCTGTTCTTAGCTACCATTCAGCTCCCCATTGGGATAGAACAGGTAGTGAAAGAGTCAAGGGGTCACCTACTCAACATAGAATCTCCTAGAACCTTCTAGGCTCAGATGAATGAAGTGGTTAAAGAGAAAAACGTTATTGCTGCAGGAAAGATCTCCAGATGGGACTTTTTTCCTTCTGTTCCCTCAACACCCATGGCGTAAGAGACCACATGACACCAGTCCCTGCTGGGATGGCCTTGAACAAACACGACCTTAGATGCATGAACCCAGAAGACTCATGTGATCAGCTTTTACCCAAAGGGTTTCCACAAGCCCCCAGTACTAAAATAAAATAGAACTATAATCTGTTAAATTTATATAAATCTAAAGGGAAATGCAATATATAAAACTGAGTCTTCAGCCCAGGTTTTGGTCATGGGCATGTTGTCCTCGTGATAACAGGCAAGATTCCCTCCATCATAACCAGGACTCACCAAGAGTATGAAGGGAAAGGCACCCACAGCGAAAGGAGAAATGATCATCAATGCCAGGTCCATGAGAAGTGATCGATAAATGGTAAATCTATTATTAGTGCTGTTATCATTATCAGTAGTACTCCAGGCACCCAACAGAGAGGTGTGCTTGCTCGTGTGATGTATTAGTGAGCTCAGGACGCCGTAACAAAATAGCACAGACAAGACAGTTTAAACAACAGAAACGCTCTGATCACAGTTCTGGTGGCTGGAAATGCAAGGTTGAGGTCCCAGTAACGCAGGTTTATTCGAAGGCCTCTTCTGTTGGCATGTAGAAGGTGGGTCTCTCACTGGGCCTCGTTTTTGTGCAGGTGGAGAGGAGAGAGGGAACTCCCTGGTGTCTCTCTTCTCATGAGGACACCAGCAGTATGTGCCTCTATGAGCTCATTTTACCTTAATTACATCTGTAAGGACCCATGTCCACATACAGTCACATTGGGGCTTGGGCTTCGCATATGGACGGGGACACAAACATTCAGTCCCCACACCTGGGCACAGTCCGTGAGTGCTGCTCAGAGGTTATCTGATGATGGGCATCTGACTGGTGACATCTCATTCACACCTTATCCCTGGGACTCAAGCCAATGAGGCATGAATTATCAAAGGAAATCTGTCTTATTTGGTAAAATCTTAGGATATGATAGGATTCTTGAAAGACGATGAACTAGATTTTGATCCAAACCATTTTTGGCAAGGCAGGCTGAAGGGGATGTGCTCTGGCTCTTTCTATAAGTTGATCTCAGGTGTTCAGGCCTGTCCTTGAAAACACTTCACCCTTGCTTCTTGGTCATCAGGATCACGTTTCTCTGAAAGTAGATTCCCAGAGAGAGACATTCTGTCCTTTAACTGCATTTTGTTTGTTTTTGTTTGTTTTGTTGTGTAAGTACTGGGCCTGCCAGGCCTTCCAGCACTGAAACCCTGCGCTGGGCTCTGCCCAGTTGGCAGCCACTGTACACCCCTGGACGGGGGAAGGAGGCGCTGCTCAGCTCCCCTCCCAACCTGGAAGAGTTTATTTTTTAAAATATGGGTTTTATTGATTTTATATACAGAGGAAGGGAGAGGGAGAAACAGAAAGAAACATGGATGTGAGAAACATCCATCAACTCTCTCCTACTGGCGATCCAGCCCAGAAGCAGGGCATGTGCCCTGACTGGGAATCAGTGCACCGACAACACTCAACCTACTGAGCCGCGCGGACCGGGGCCCCGCCTGGAGAGACGTTTAAGTCGGCGGCGGCCCCAGCAGGATGGAGAACTGGGAGCCGGTGGCACTCCGAGCCTCTCCTCCCAGCCATGCCCTGAACAGAAGAGCGCAGCCTATTTACGCCTTTCTGGAAATAATGTCCTGGGACGCCATCCAGGAAGGACCTGCAGTACACGCTTCAACGCGGTGCATTCCTGGGCCCTGAGCCGTTTCGAAACCACCGTGTAACCTGGTGTGTTCTTAGAGCGATTCCATGACCTGCTCAGGGGTGCAGTGAGCAGCTGCAATACGATACTGGATGTTTTCTTCCTCCGGGGAAGTTTCGTTCCAGATTACTTTGCACGCCCACCGTGAAAGCCTGCTCTGCGGTCCTTCCGGGTCATCCTCACACCCCACTGTTTGGGGGCACCTCTGATGCCCGACTTCATTCCTTTGCCCACTACGCTGCTCAAACCTGCACAAATTCACACACACACAGAAAGAAGCATAAACTGCTGGGAGGTAAGCAAAAGATTCAAACCTTCATAAAGCTGCATAGCATAACTGCTTTTATTTCATTTGTTATAAAAATGTTCACAGTTAAGCCTGCATCATTTGGGCGGATGTATTGAAAAAACACATTATCAGCAGATCTTTAACAATTTGCAAAGAATCCTATTGTTGATTTTCTTAAACACTCACCAGATCGCTGGGAATATTACGATCAAATGCCGCGTCAGGAAACGGAAACAAGGCCCCCCGACAGAGGACGGGCAGAGCGTGCGGTCGGTGCACGTGAGCCTGGTCTCAGAGCCGCTGAGCAGCGGGCAGGGGCCCAGGGCCGGGCGGCCCCTCCCCATAGGCAGCGCCACGGGGCATGTCGTTGAACGAAAAATCTTTTAATTCTGACTCCTGACCGAGAGACAAGCCCCCGAGCTGCAGGCTGCGCCTGAGGCAGGAAGCCTCCCACACGTCTGTGTGACCCTGGGCCCTTCTAGGCACCCTCAGGTCTGAAAGGCCTGTCCAGGCCCCGCAGCAGGTGTGGCTCAGACCACTGTGTGCCTCTGCTGAGCCGACAGCGCTTGCGTGTCGGGATGGGCCATGGCAGGGGGCGGGGGTGCCCCGAGGACAAGGCCTTCTCCAGCTGCTGGTGAGGTGTGGGCGGCGCTCAGCTGCCAGGCAGAGCAGCCCATTTCTCCTTGTTATCGAACATTATGGAAAGCATTTGGCCATAGACTCTCTATTTATTTTTTAAAACTCCTGTTACATCCTCTGAACTAGAGTCCCCAGCAACACATGGGTGACTTCCAGGCTGGTACCTTTAAACTCCTAACATGATAGTAAAATCCTTAGTGAGCAGAAAAGCCCCAGACCTGAATTCACCTGTGGTATTTTTTTAACTTAACTTTTTAAAATTGATTTTAGAGCCCTAGCTGGTTTGGTTCAGTGGATAGAGCATCAGCCTGCGGACTGAAGGGTCCCAGGTTCAGTTCTAGGTCAGGGCACATGCCTGGGTTGTGGGCTCAATCCCCAGTGTGGGGCATGCAGGAGGCAGCCAATCTCTCATCATTGATGTTTTTCCTCTCTCCTCCTCTCTTCCTCTCTGAAATCGATAAAAATATATTTAAAAAAAATTAATTTTAGAAAGAGGAAGGGAGAGAGAGAGAGAGAGAGAGAGAGAAACATCAACTGTTGCCTCCCGCACATGCCACCAACCAGGGATCAAACCCACAACGAGGGTATGTGCCCCGACCAGGAATTGAAACCACCACCTTTCGGTGTACAGGCGATGCTCCAACCAACAGAGCCACCCGGCCAGGGCTAACTTGCTAAATTTTAAAGGTTTAAAGGCACTAAACATTGGAGGTTTATTTTTATAGAGGGTGACTATAGCACTTAGAAATTTGAATTTTTTACCCACACGTTTGGCAGACATGACAGAGGGCCTCGCCAATATAAGCCTTTATCAGGCACTGACCACGCCAGCAGCTGCGCGGCTCTGAGGGGCAGGTGTCAGGAAGGCAGGCAGCCCACCCCTGGCTCAGGGCAGCTGCCATCCACGCAGCCCTGTGCCAGCGCAGCTCCGGAGGCATCGGGCGTCAACATGCTATCACAGACTTCCCAGCAGCTCACAGTGTGGTCATTTGCTTGGCTCCCTACATCTGTTCCATCCTCCAAAACAGGGAAACCCATTCTTCCCATCAGTCATTGCTTGAGGAATAGGCACCTGACCCGAGTCTTTCCCATCGGATTGGGGAGATGTTCCCCGGGGGAATTTATGGTGAGAATCCAGAAGAATCCTAGATTCTTCTCACTCTTGACTAGCACCCTGAGGAGAATTAACTGAGTAAACTGCCACAGACCTTTGGGGAAAGATTAGCACAGAAGTCAGCAAACTTCGTCTGTAAGGTCAGGAGTGGCCCTGATGACGAAGAAGCGAGGGCGGAATGCTTCCAAGGACAGGCCTGAACCCTGAGCTGTACTTACAGAAAGAGCCAGAACAGCTCTCCTTCAGCCGGCCTTCCTGGGAGGAAAGGAGAACACAGACATGTTAAAGGTGTCGACACAGGTCCTGGCTGATGCCAACAACCAACATCTGAAGTGTCACTGCCTATGGGATGCCCCACAGCTGGATCCCAAGGACGGCACAGCCCTGAGCAAGGCAGCCTCCTTCCAGCAGTGCAGCCCGGAGGCGGGAGGGGCATCAGCCCGCACCCTGGCAGCTGGGGGTGCAGTCTCTGTACTGAAAGGCAGTGTCTGGTGGCAATTCGACTGTCCACTCCAGGCCCCTCGCACGTCAGAGGAAGTCGTGGCAGGGAGGCGTGCCGCTCCCCCCGAGAGGGCGTGTCTGGACGAGGGGCGAGAGCCACAGGACACACGCTGCTGCGAGGGGCGCTGCTGCGGAGGACCCTGCGGACAAGGCCGGGCCTGTGCCCTGGGCCCTCGCTGAGCCGTGCATCAGCCTTGCAGCAGCCGCGGGCCAGCCGTGGGCCTGCTCCAGTCTCTTTGAACTGGTTTCCTATTTCTCGTAGAGGCTTGCATTGTAACCACTGTATCCAGTTTCAAAGCGAATTTATGGAAAGTTCAAGCGACGGATAGAAGAAATAGAAGAGGGAATAAGTAAGATTGATTGATTTTTTTCCAGAACATTTCTTGCTTTTCAAAAAAAATAAATAAAAATAAAGACTATAATGAAATGGAGAGCAATATTGCAATATTATTGAAATATATTAGTGTTCGTTTCTCTTTTGCCTGCTTGTACTGACCTCGCTCTTACTCTGCCAAAGACATTCATTTCCTTCCGGGATATTTAGGTTTCCTGCTACACATTACATTCTGACACCCAGAGAAAGATTTTCAAATCTGAAGCAAGACATTTATTTCATAAGCCAAGGATTTTCATTATTTTTTCTTAAGTTTCGCCAGACCTGGGCAATGTGACATTCAAGGTTTTCACTAGCCAAACTAAGGATAGGACACAAAGCAAAATACCCTCTGTCAGGTCTCAGTGAAGAGAGGAGAGAGAGAGAGAGAGAAAGAGAGAGAGAGAGAGAGAGAGAGAGAGAGAGAGAGAGAGAGAGAGAGGCGCAAAACAGCAAACAGACAAATGTGTCGGCCATTCCTCCAGAGGTAATCAGGAATGTGAGGAGGGATGGTGAGTGACTGAAAGAGAAAACTCAAATCAAAGAAACATCCGCCTTTGAAACCCAGGGCACTGCTCATTGAGCCAGGCACTGGTGCAGTGAGAAATAGCACCACACTGGTGGAGGGTTATGGGTAGATGAATGAGCCCTAAGGCAGTGTTTCTGTCTCCCTATGTGTGCCCTCAAAGGGACCTGAAGTTCCCACATGCTCTGGCGAGGAGCTACAGCTGGGCTCGGGGAGGCTGTGGGCCTCAGACCCAGAGCTCAGCAGTCAAGGATACCTGTTTCTGGAGCCAAGGACCCCATGGGCATGTGGATACAACACCTCAGGGAGCCAGATTCGGGTAAGGAGAAGAAAGCAGATGGGAGTTCAAGGACACAAGATCTAAAGTCCTGTCTCCCCTTCCACTCAGAGGCCTCAAAAATGTATGTGCCTCATGTCATACCAGAGAGAAAAAGGGAGAGGAGAGAAAATATGGAAGGTGAAGCTCTCTTTCAAAAAAGACTCTACCATCAAAACAACACAACTGAAATCTGAAGAGACAGTGGTAGTTAACATTTGCATTGTAACAGCCAAGTGCTATACTCAGGTGCACACCCTGCTCACCCCTCCTCGCCCCTCAGGTCGTGCGTGCCTGCAGGCCTGTCTGGGGGCACTGTAGGCACCCGGGAGCAGGTGGAAGCGCCAGGAAACCAGCAGCCCTAGAGCAGCCCTCGGCAAGGGCAGTGGAGTAGTGTGTTACCAGCACAGCCCTCCCTCTGTGGGTACTTCTCAGCAAGCGTCCTACATGGGGCCCTGAGCTCCCCGGTGGATCTATGCCCAGCACCCACTATGGTTAACGTGACTGGAACACGCATCACTGGCAGCCCGGCCTCTCAAATTACTAGCATTCACACTTTTCCTTCTGGGGAGCCTAAACTAAGATCTCTCCTTCACTGTGAGATGGCAGCGTGAGGTCAGGAGGCACGCTGTAAAACCAGGAGCTATGTTGGCTGTGAGCACTCAAGGTAATGACAGAGAGTTTTCAGCATTAGAATTGTGGCCACTGAAAGCTGCTGTTATGTTCTGGAAGCATCAATCATTTAGGCAGCAAATGTTGATTAGGCTGAAATGTGGTCCAAGGAATTCTCCAGGCCAGCGTGGGCTGTTCTGTGGAACCAGGAGAACGGCGTACACAGAAGCCTCTGGACCACGCTGACACGGAGTCCGGTCTCCCTCTCCACCACCGTCTTCTGAACTAACCAGTGTCAGCTCATCGCCTCTTACTTTGCCTCTCACCTCCGGTATAGATGCCACCAAGGTGTCTAATCTCAAAACACCAAAACTAAATAGAGAAGAAAAGTACGAGTATTGAAGGTCGTCAACTCATAATAGAATCATGCAGTACACAACCAGTTATCAAAGACCTGCCTGGTAGCAAACTCTCTCACCCTGAAGTAGCTGCGAGCGCTAACGATAAACTGGGTGCAACTCAGCAGGCGCTCTGATGGGCGCTCACAGCAGAGAGAGAGGTCTGCCCATCGGGACTTAAAACTGCTGGGACACGAGCCAGCAGGCGCTGTCTCCAGGGACGCTGCAGGTCATCATCCAGACTGTGGCAGCGACAGCATCTCTCTGGCTGGAGTGAGCAGGCTGTGGCTTGCCGGCCTTGGCCAGCGGCCAGGCTTGCAGGCAGGGCTGTCTGTATGCCGTGCATACTCCTTGGCGAGTGGCTGGATGAGGCACTGTCACTGTGGGACTGAGCCAGCACCCAAGAGCATGCAGAAACTAGTGGCGACTCTCCATGTGGCTCAGAACCTGCCCTCCCTCTGCCCACAGTTCATTGGCCAAAGCCCAGGCCTGCCAATGCTGAAGTCCCTGAGATAGGATTGTGAACTCCACACCAAGTGTGCAGGAAGGGCAGGGATCTGTGTGCAACAACCCATCTACTCCAAGGCGTGAAGGGGGAAGAACACTCCAGGCAGAGGCAGCAGTGACCTCAGCTATCCTCAATGCCCAGGTCAGGTGCTTAGCAAAAGCACAGGAGGCAAGCGCCAGCAACACAGCCATCCTATAGCCTCCTGCACACACCTGTGGCCGCCGCGGCCCGAGATCCAAGATGGCTTCTCAAGATTAGCTTCAAAGGCCACCTGGACCCTTAGAGGCAGACGCATGGGCCCATCCTGTCTGCCTGGTAACTTATGGAGGGATTTCCATCTCAGAGACCTTGAGGAATTCAGCGTTTTCAGAGATGGCCACTGAGATACACTAAGAATATGTGTTTGGTTGTTGTCCTCAGTTCCTGGCACACTGCTCCTAAACCCTTGGGACCTGCGGAGTCCTAACAGTGCCTTTTCTTTGCAAATGAGATAACTGGGGTTCAGGGGCCCATAGGTAGTTTCAGCATGGGGAGTGGCTGCCAGAAAGATCCAGACAAGATTAGAAGGTTGGAACTTTCAGCCCCACCCCCTGCCCTCCCACCAGGAGGGGTGTGAGGGCAGAGATTGAGTTAATCACCAATGGCCAATTATAGTACTTAATCAATCATGCCTATGTGATGAAACTCCATAAAAAAAAAAAAGTTTTTAAAAACCCTAAAGGACAGGATTTGGTGAGCTGCTGGGCTGGTGACCACAGGGAGCGCTGGGCGGCGGTGCCCCAGGGGTGTGTGTCCCTATCGCCCTATAGCTCCCTTCCCTCTGGCTCTCTGTGACGTGTATCCTTTACAAAGAACCACTAAGAGCAACTAAAGCACTTTCCTGAGTCTGCAAGCCATTCCAGCCAAACACCACGCCTGAGGAGGGCCTACAGGAGCCCCAGTGCAGGTGACAGCTTGGGACTGGTGGCTGGCATCTGAAGGGGGCAGTCTCAGGAACTGAGCCCTTAACCTGTGGGGTCTATACCAAGTTTGCCAGTGAGTGTCAGAGTGGAATGGAATCGTTGGTACCAGCTGTGTCTGCAGACAAGGGGAGAATTGCATGTGTGGTGTGAGGGCAAACCCACAGTTGGGTCAGAGTGCTGTGAGAGAAGCTCAGAGTCCCTTTGCTGAGAACCAAGATCAAAAGTAATTAATATAAATACAAGAAATCCGGTCAGAGGCTGAATTGGGCTCTTCGAATATTCCAGGGTGAATATTTGCATTTTATTACCTACTGCTGACTCCATGGCCTAAAGCAAACTCCCCCAACCTGATAATCTTACCGTTTACTAAACATAACCATTGATATGTCTGTTTGCATCCTAAAAGGCAATTGTGTATTCTAGTAAATAAAAGCAGCTGGGAACGGAGATTCAGTGGAACCTGGCTACTACAGCTAAGCTTTCCCTGGCTTCCACCATAATTTCAGATTTATATTTCTTGTCTTGTGTATCAATTTGCACGTTAGCCCTTTCTCCAAGCCTTTGAACCCGAAAGCCAAGTGGCTGTGGCATTCCACACCCCTTTGTGAGTGTGAAGGCTCCTGTGAATGAGGGCAGTGAGGCAGGAGCCCGTGATGCGGGATCTCATGGTGCCCGACCTTCTTGTTTTCCACCAAAGGGAATGGCAGCAGCCAAGCAGCAGGTGGGACATGACCATGGGGCACTTGGCTGGGCCTGTGACCTGAAAACTTCAGTGAAAAGAGGTTTGGCTGGAATTATCTTAGGGTCTGATATTTCAGCATCAAGTCTCCCCCCCATCCCCCCCCACACACACACACACACACACTGTGTACCTACAGCAGCCTCCTGGGAGGCAGAGGCTCAGATCTCAGGACATGAAGGAGGAGTCGGTGCATCCAGGGGGCAGGAGTGTGTCCTTCTCTGATGGCAGAATGGCCGCCCTGGGAAGGCCATGCCCACCCTTTGCACCTGTGACTGAAGACCACACCACTCAACTCCTAGCTGGTGCCTCATAGCAGAACCCTATTTCCCAATGGAATGTCATGTCGGACCTTCAGACAGACAGCATTCCGCATTTCCATTGGGAGAGAGTTGGATAGGCTGAAGCACTGGCCGGCTCACCTGCCCCTCATTGGGAGGCGATGGTGGGGACCCCATAGAGCCCCAGGCAAAGCCTGCCGTGGACCTGGTCCTGCCGGGGCTCGGACGACAAAGGGAGAGACGCTGGGCTGAGGGGACCCTCAGCTCGGGATCTCCCTGCCGCCTGTGCCAGGTGACTGGTTAACTAACCTCATGTCCAAACACCATGGTCTGTGCTGATTCTTGCCTAGAGCTCTCAAATCCTAGGATGTCTAATTAGCATATAATCTGATTAACATATTTTAATTTCCCCCAACTAGCAAGGGTTTCATGAGGAGGAGGATCAATCTTGCTAGTTACGTATTACAAATCTTAGTTTACAACATAAAATGAGTTTATGTAAAATATTTGTGATTACGGAACAGGAAAACTGGAACACAGTTCTTTTGATTCACGAGCGTAGAATTCCCTCAACATGCATGGAACCAAACAACATATTATAGGCACAAATGCAGGGCTAGAAGCTGCCAAGTTTCAGCCCACCCCCGGTTAAGAGAGACAGGGAAGGAGTGGATATAGTCACGAAGGCTAAGGTGGGCTCCACATGGCTTTGAATAGCCGACTGGGCTTGTGTTACTTTAACGCTTTCTTCTGTGGCCAAGGGGAATCATTAAGATCTGGAACCAGGGAGGACCCAAGAGAGGCTTCTAGAATCTGGGAGGAGAGAATCTGTAAGGAGGGATGATTGCCTCGGGGGTTCCCCGGGCCAGAAAGCACCTGTCCCATGGGGCTCTCCACCCTGGTCTGGCCAGTGAATGCCAGGCCCAGGAGTCCGGTTATCCGCCTGGGTGTGCCCCCTCCAGAGACAAATGGTAGAACCAGAAACACAGAAGCCGTGTGGGGCCGGCAGGGCCCGGCCTGGGAAGGGGCCGGAGCACAGGTCCTGTGCACCACGAGGGGAGAAGTGGCTGCTCTGTTCGCTGCAGTGTGAAGTCAGCAGCAACGAAGCCACCTGCGAGCAGGCAGCCTCATGCACGAGGCCACAGCTGCCGGTGCGACGGGCCTGTGGCCCTGTCTATACTGGGCCCGTGGGTGCTCCCTGCCCCCAAAAGGGAGGTAAGGTGGCTTACCAACAGGACAGCATGCCAGGGACAAGCAAGTACAATAAGCAGCCTATGAACCAGGAGGTCACAGTTCGTTCCAAGACAGGGCATATACATGAGGCAGCCAATCAGTGCTTCTCTCACACCACTGATGTTTCTGCCTCTCTCTCCCTCTCCCTTCCTCTCTGAAATCAATAAAACATATATTTCAAAAAAACAAAGTGAGTAGACTTTTTTGTTTGACTGGAAAATATATGCACCCAGCATTGAAGTAATAATTATACAAAAAATAGGAAAAAGAACAGAAAACCCAAGTAGCGTGCCCAGAGTCAGGCTGCCAGTAAGTGGCAGAGCTGTGGTGTGGCTATTTCCTTGAATGAGGTGTCCTAGGAATGCAGCTTTCCTTGATCATGATTTTTAAGAAATGTCAAAGGTATTCCAGCTGCTATAAAATTACCGAATACAGCCAATTTCACTCACAGAATTGGGCAGATACCACAGACACCAGAATGCGGAGGACAGAGTGTCCCGGGCCATAGCCCATCTTGCCTTTTGGTTTCCGAATAAGAAACAGTAGGACCTCCGGAGACCCCGGGGTGCACATCTGGATGTGGTCCCTCTGCAAAGTGGCTGGGCTGCATGGTTCGGTACTTACACCACTGTGTTCGAGCCTGGCAGCTGGGAAGGAGCATGGCCACTGGCCAATTGCATTGCCTGGGGAAACTCACCTCTTTGCTCCCTCATCTGTGTAGTGGCAGCGGGCACGATGCCTGCCTCCAGTGCCTGCCTCGGCACACTCAGCCCAGACACTGAGCCCGCGGAAGTACTTGGCAGCTGCAGTAACTCCAGGCCTGGTGGCACCTGCCCGCGGCTCTCCAGACCATCAGCAATGGTGTTACCGGTGAGCAGGCTTTAATAATGCAGCAGATGAGCTTTCAAATTCTCTGGTTAAGAAATAAAAGTGCATGTAAACACACACTTCTAAATTCCCTTCAGAAGTTCAAATTCTACGTGCAGACCCCGCAGCCGAGTAACTCGTGGCTCCCTTCCCCCACACCCAGTGTGTTGTTCTGGGTGTTGGATGGCGGCGGGGCATCCCGGCCCCGGGACCCTGAGTCCCTCGCAGTGCCCAGTGCTTCCGAGGTTTCAAACCTGCCTCCCCCTCTCGCACCCCTGCCTGCTCACCTCCGGCTGCGTTTACGGACCACATCCAGATGTGCACACAGGGGTCTCGGGAGGTCCTACTGTTTCTTATTCGGAAACCAAAAGGCAAGATGGGCTACTGACGGGGACACTCTGTCCTCCGCATTCCGGTGTCTGTGGTATCTGCCCAATTCTGTGAGTGAAATTGGCTGTATTCGGTAATTTTATAGCAGCTGGAATACCTTTGACATTTCTTAAAAATCATGATCAAGGAAAGCTGCATTCCTAGGACACCTCATTCAAGGAAATAGCCACACCACAGCTCTGCCACTTACTGGCAGCCTGACTCTGGGCACGCTACTTGGGTTTTCTGTTCTTTTTCCTATTTTTTGTATAATTATTACTTCAATGCTGGGTGCATATATTTTCCAGTCAAACAAAAAAATCTACTCACTTTGTTTTTTTGAAATATATGTTTTATTGATTTCAGAGAGGAAGGGAGAGGGAGACAGAGGCAGAAACATCAGTGGTGTGAGAGAAGCATTGATTGGCTGCCTCATGTATATGCCCTGACTTGGAATCGAACTATGACCTCCTGGTTCATAGGTCAATGTTCAACCACTGAGCCACACCATCAGGCACTACTCACTTCATTTTATGAAACATATAAAACTCAGAAACCAAACTAGTTGTTAAAAATGGAAAGATGGCCCTAGCCAGTTTGGCTCAGTGGATAGGGTGTTGGCCTGTGGATGGAAGGGTCCCAAGTTCAACTCCAGTCAAGGGCACATGCCTGGTTTGCAGGCTCCATCCCCAGGAGGGAGTGTGCAGGAGGCAGCCAATCAATGATTCTCTCTCATCATTGATGTTTCTATCTCTCTCTCCCTCTCCCTTCCTCTCTAAAATCAATAGAAAATATATATTTTTAAAAGATGTAAAGATAAATTTAAAACACTTTTAATAGAAAAATAACTTGTGTGTAAAATCCTACACCAAAAGAAGGAAGTCAAAGTATGTAGCTCATTATCAGAGCAACCCCTACTATTCAGCGAGGTCCAGTCTAGACACACAAGATTAGAAACTGCATTCTATAAGCCTCAGCGAGTGTCAAGAAGCACATGGCATAGTGATATCATGATAAATTCTGAAAAAATAATGAAATTCAACACCCAATCTCACTTTTTAAAAAATGAGTGAATTATGTTCACAGGGACCCTCCCGAAACAACCAGATGAATGTGTTGACCTCCGGGTGCTGTGGAGGCGCTGGGACACGTCAGGGAGAAGGAAGCCGCTGCGGGAGGTCTAGGCCAGCTCTGGAGGAGGCGATGACAATCAGCATCATGTATTGGCAAATTACATAGTATTTCCATGCATGATTTACAAAATACCCCAAAGCTGGTGGCTTAAAAAGGCACTGCTGTACCACTCCTGCTGCAGTGGGTCGCCTGGACACCGCAGGTCTTGTCCCACATGTGGCCACTGGTGCCCGGCGGCCGGCTCACTGGGATGGGCTGGCGGCAGGCGAGCTCGCTGGTGCTGTCCCTGCAGCTGCTCATGGGTGATTAGAAGTAGTCGCATCCCACAGACCCTCCCACCTTACTGTCCCTACCACAGACTGCAGAAGGATGCTGACAGCGTCCCTGTTTCCGCTGGCCTCTGGAAGCTTCGGAGCTCCAAGTGCCTAGAGCAGCCTCTGAGGGAGGGAGGCGCTGCGGCCCAGTCCAGTGCCCCTGGGGTTTCTTCCTCAGTCCCTGGGCCTCCGCTACTCCTTCCCAGGCAGGGAAAGCAGTGAGTGACCAGGCCAGTCTGCTAAGCGGGCTCTTCAGCACTCACCGTGCAGCATGCAGCTAAGCTGCCCTCTCTACGTGCTCCCCACAACCCAGCCAGGGGGCTCTGAGTGATCCTAGTGTCCGCCTTGAGAGTAGCTAACACCCCAAAATGTTTAGAATCGTTATCTGTAGGTTGGGAGATTCTATGTCAACTAGAGGCCTGTTGCACGCAAAGATTCGTGCAATAGGCTTTCCCTTCCCCTGGCTGCCGGCACCGGTTTTCCTCTGGCACCCGGCACCCAGGCCTTCGCTCCGGCCGGAGCCGCCTTCAAGCCTTCACTGCTCTGGCCGGAGCCGCCTTCAAGCCTTCGCTGCTCTGGCCGGAGCCGCCTTCAAGCCTTCGCTGCTCTGGCCGGAGCCGCCTTCAAGCCTTCGCTGCTCTGGCCGGAGCCGCCTTCAAGCCTTCGCTGCTCTGGCCGGAGCCGCCTTCAAGCCTTCGCTGCTCTGGCCGGAGCCGCCTTCAAGCCTTCGCTGCTCTGGCCGGAGCCGCCTTCAAGCCTTCGATGCCCTGTCTGGCCGCCCTGGGCCGGGTCGCACACGGGGCACCCAAGCGGGCCGGCTGATCGCTGCTACCCCGCCCCGCCGCAGCGGGCCAGGTCGCACACGGGATGCCCGGATGGCGGCCAGGTGGGCCAGCCGATCGCTGCTGCTCCACCCGGCTGCCCTGGGTCAGGTCGCACATGGGACACTCACCACCCTGGGTCGCAGATAGCAGGCCCAGATGGCGGCAGGGCAGGTGGGATGGCACTGTCCCACCCTGCCTGCAGTATGCAAATTAGCCGCTATCTTTGTTGGCAGTTAATTTGCATATTGCACTGATTAGCCAATAGGAGGTGTAGCGAAGGTACAGTCAATTTCCATGTTTGGCTATTATTAGATAGGATTATGCATATTCTTAATTACTCTTCTGTATTCGCCTTGTTTTCCATGAGTTGGTGGCCTTTTTAGATTTAAAAAAGAAAAGCATATTTCGACATCGTCCAAGTGCAGGAAGCCACAAGCAGGCAAGGGCGCCTGGTCCCACCTGAGACCATGGGAGAATCGGGCTCAGAGTGGACAGACATTCACCAGGCGCTGCCTTTCTGCTACTAGGACCCCCGGGGCCTAAGGACAGGATGAGCAGCACAGGTGAGGTTCCTTCCCCAGAGACTCTCCCAGAGGGGGAACTGCCCCCTCTCCCTCGTGTTTTTCTGGGGCGTACATTTGTACGGCAATGTTCTCTGCTGACGTTTTTAAGCTAGCATTCCCTGTTGTACAAAGTTCAGCAGAAAAGGCACGTTTCTGTTTGCTACTCACATTTTGTTTTCCAAACTCTGCCAGCGGCGAGTAAACACACTTACTCATCCAGAGCATCAAACCAGGTCTGCGCGTGGTGCTTCCGGAATGCTGGCTGCTGGCCGCTGGCCGCTGGCCTGGCTGGTTTGACATTTTGGTCTCCAAGCTGAGGCAAGGAGCGCAAATCCCTTTGATCCTTCTCTTTAGCACGTGAGGCCCACGACAAAGGCAGATTCTGCTGTTCTTCAGGCGAGGATAAGGTTTCAAACGCTCCAACCCCTTCATAGATGAAAACGAAGCAGCTGGCCCCGATAAATCCAGGTTTGGGGTTTGGGTCTTAAGCACAACACCTGTTGCAGCAGGCAGGTGCCCGGGCCTGCAGCTGAGGCTGCTCTTAAGTAGCCAGCTGGTATCACAAGCACAAGGGCCTCGTCAGCCTGACACGTGAGGACAGAGGGATAAATGAATTTGTTTCAGCTTCTGCCGCGGCAGCAGGAGACCCAGCATAATGTAACAGGACCAAGCGATAAGTAACGGGAGATGTAAGAGAAGAACATGCATCTGCCTGGGGCAGCCAGACTCCAGGGCATCTCTCCACGGGGTTTCTAGGGTAACGACGTTCACTGTGCATGCCCACCAGTTAGTGATTCAGTCTCCAGACCACACCTCTCACAGGCTGCAGGCCCACCCCTGCTCCCCGCTTCCCAGGGCATTGGGGCCACAGCAGAAGAACAGGCCCAGCATGAAACAGCTGAGCTTTGGGGCACTTTGCATTGGCACCCCTCACAGCGAGGAGCCCGCGGAGCGGAAGGGACCGGCAGCAGGGGCGCCGGGGCGCAGGCAGGGCCTGTGTGGAACCCCTTCCCTGGGGATACAAGACGTCCAGCTTGTCCTGGATCTGGGTGGTATTTTTATCCTTCCCCCACTGTTGGGATTTTAGTTAGGTTACTCTCCTAATGAAAACGTTTACTAAAGACTTGCTTTTGAAACAGCCTTGGGGCCACTCCGAGCCCGTAGCAGGCAAGCCCAGGCAGCGCTGGGAAGGGAGGGGAGCCTCTGTAAAGGGCACGGCTCCACCAGTGCCGCCAGATGCCTGCTACGCAGGGGCAGCGCGCTGGGCTCCGGGAGCAGGGGCGCCGCTGCAGGCCATGACCCCGCAGCCAACCCAGTGGCTCTGGACAGCAAACAGGAAAGGCAGCATGCAGCATGGCAGGGGCGTGGCTCTGCTGCCGCCCCCTGTGCCCACTCCTCTGGAGTCTGTGTGGTCAGAGAAGTGTCCCCTGACAGGGAGGGAAGCCTGGCCCTCTCACAGTCCTATTCTTGTTACTGTTATTGCTTTTTCATTAAAAGTAACAATGTAAGGGTCCTATCCTTTATGAAAAGTTGTTCCTATTCCCTGTGTATCTGAAGTTCCGTATAGAAAAATGAGATTTTTACTATGTCTTTAAGCCTTGACTTTTAGTTTACTTTGGCAATGTCAAAGTCAAGCCAGATTCAGCAGGTCACCCGCCAGAACACTGGGGGTCCCATTCCGGTGCTGCAACAGAGTAGCAGGGGTCGCACCCACCCCTGACATAGCTCACGGTGCTAATGGAGTGGGGCACCCAAGGGGAGGTGTGTGGTACTTGTTTGCTCTCTGAAGGTCAGGCTGAGCGCGGAGGAGGCCGGCCAGCTGGCGTCGCGGGGCTCTCCTTCTGGCCTGAGCACACGTGTTCTGGGAAACTGCTTCGAGCTTTGGCCCGTGGCTGTTCATCCTGTCACTTGGGGTCAAGGGTTTCTGCTGCAGGGAGTCCTAACAGTTCCTGATATTTACATAAACAGGCCTTCAAATATTGACTGAAGGTGTAACGTGGGAAACTGATTTCAACCCAGTGGGGCTGAAAGACGACACACAATGCTGGTGGGATCAAAGACTCCGGAGGGTGCAGCCCATTTCCCATGGAACGCTCAGTATCGGCGTAGCAAGCTGCTGCCTGCTTCCCCTGCCACACAGAACACCTCAGGTCCCGGAAGTCAGCACAGACGACAGCACGGCGCTTCGGGAGTGTGACCTGTAAATCCTAACACACCTTAACAGTTGTGGTATATCCTGAGCCACAGATCAAGTAAGAAATGACTTTTTCTGGGAAAGAAAATTAAGAACCATTATTCATTCTTCGTTATTTTACATAGACTTTTATGTAAAGTTACTAGAGAAAGTAATGTAGGCACAACACCTAGGACAGCAAGGGACATAGGAGGCACTTCATAAAAAACAGCTTCCTGATCTTACTTTTAAAAACTTATACCTGGCTGGTGTGGCTCAGTGGTTGAGCGTCTACCCATAGACCAGGAGGTCACGGCTCAATTTCTGGTCAAGACACATGCCCGGGTTACGGGCTCCATTCCCAGTGTGGGGCGTGTAGGAGGCAGCCGACCAATAATTTTCTCTCATCATTGATGTTTCTCTCTCTCTCTCTCTCTCTCTCTCTCTCTCTCTCTCTCTCTCCCTTTTCCTTCCTTTCTGAAATCAATAAAAATATATTTTTAAATAAACAACCAAACCAAGCCAAACAAAAATCTGGCCAAAATGATTATGAAACAGCAGAAAAATTTTTATCTTCAGAATTACAGATGAAATAAACCATCCAAAAGGAAAAAAAAAAGCAAAGAAATGATCTGTAAATACCACTAGTGTGGCCTTATTAGCACACAGGATGTGATGCACTTAGCCTTCAGTCAGAGCAGCACTTGCCTGCCCTTAGCAAGTCCCCTGGGGAGCCGGTGGCACACCTGGCCAGCCTCTGTAAGAAACAAGCAGCAGGACTTACACGTGCTGAAAACAGCTGGTGGACCCGAGGCCGCCCTGTGCGCAGCACAGCTCTGCCATCGCCATCGCCATCGCCATCGCCTTCGCCAGGGCCAAGCGGCACTGGAACCTAGGAGGATGGCCAGGCCCTGGGCAGCGCTTCCTGAGTGTGAGCTCCAGCCTCTTGGCCTGCTCCCACCTTCTCCTCTGGGGATCTAGCACGACCCCTGGATCTGGTCCTCACTGATCCCCCAGTGACTCTCAGCCTGTTCCAAACCATTTTCACTTTCTGGGCAAGAAAGCAGCACTGTTCCTCAGCCCCAAACTCGGCTGTCCCCAGGCCTGAAAGGGAGCACGCTCCTGGGAGGGCCTACTGCAGGCGGAGAGTCTGGTGTGCACCTCCTCGGGAGACGGGTGGGGGGACCAGGGACCTCAGCACCCGTGAGGAGCACTGTGGGGCCCAGCCTGCTCCCCTGCACACTCGGGAGCCGAGACCCACTTTCAGGAGGGCAGTCCCTACCCAATAGTGCGGACTGGGCTCTGCCCGGCAGCACCGCTCCCGTCAGAGGGGGCAGGGGAGCACTGGAGCCAGTCCCGGCCTGGGCAGCACTGTCAGGCCTCGCAGCCTCCGTCACAGAGGCAGCTGGGCACAAACCTTTGCCAACGCAGACGGTTATATTTATGTGTCCACATAAACAACGTGCCCGCACATATAAATATACACACATGTACACACACACCGGTATATACATATATTTGTGCATATGAACGTATATTTAACGTCTCATTGTTAAACATACCACAAGTACAGAAAGTGCACAAAGCTAACTCGAAACTTAATGCAGTTTTATGAGACCACTTGCTGCTCCCCCACGGCCTTCCAAGACCCAGTCTGCCCGACCACCCTCGCCGGAGGAGCCCAGGCTGGCTGGGTGGTCACGACTCTTCACTCCTCTTTGTCGAACCAGTACCCTGGCCCGGGCATTCCTACACAGTGGAATTTAGTGTTGCCCTTTTTCCCGGTTATGCCTTAAGAGTCCGAAAGCTCCCACCCAAATATGCATATACATATGTAAACATGCATGTGTACACACAAGAGTATACTTACAAATGCCTTAACATGTTCAGAAAAAAAAATCCAGGTGTCCCTCTGCCCATCACGTCAGCACACTGCACCACGGGATGCCGTTAACAGGAGAAGCAATGGGCAAGTATAAATCAATGCCATCGTGTAAAGGAATGAAAGGGCAATGGAGGTGCCAGTAAGAGCCCTCGAAGAGAGTTCCTGGAATAAGCACTAGGCCGCCCCAAGCCACTGGCCACCCCCTGCTGCTGGCTCTGGCGCAGTCCACCCAGGGACCCAGGAAACAGCCATGCTCCCGGCAGCCTCTCGTCTCCTCAGGGACAGAGGCCACTGTGCCTCCGCGAACACAGCCAGACAGCGCCTGGCAGCTCGGGCTGGCGGGAGCCAGGGGCTGGAGCCCATTGCCAAATGCTCATGGATTTGGGGACCAGCTGTTAGGCATGGCCATTATTAAAAATTAAAATGTAGCCCTAGCCCATTTGGCTCAGTGGATAGAGCATCTGGCTGGGGACTTAAGGGTCCCAGGTTCAATTGTGGTCAAGGGCACATGCCCGGGTTACGGGCTCAGTCCCCAGTGGGGGGCATGCCAGAGGCAGCTGATCAATGATTCCCTTCATCACTGATGTTTCTCTCTCTTCCTCTCTGAAATCAATAAAAATATATTTAAAAAAATTAAAATGTATACACCTGCAATTAAATACATTATGTTAAAATCCAAGGTAATAAGTGCTCACACGTCATCGTCCCACCTGACCCGCTGGGCTGCTATTTGTGTCTGTCCGCAGCAATGTCCAGCGGCACACTTTATGACGGTGGGCACTGCAGGCCTCTGCCCACTTCCTGCTTGGACACATCAGGTTGGGAGCGGGAACTCAGCCACGATGGATCATTTACAGCATGGAAGCTGGAAAACGCCACAAACTAGGTGCCCCTCCCCACCCCCCACCTGCCCCACTGGTCTGTCTCTAAACATCGAGAACTGGAACCCAAGCATCTTTCAAGGCAGCCTCCCCAGTTTGAGCCCTCCGGTGGCCCCCCACTTTAGTGTGTCTCCCCTGTAGAGAGGGGAGGTGGTGGGCAGGCCCAAAGCTGTACACGAGATGTGGCCAGACCTATCGGCGGCTGTTGGGGGTCGAGGTGGCCTCTGAGTGGGCCAGAGAGGCAGCTGCTCACCCCCAGGCTCCTGCGCACTCTCTGTCCCTCAAAACACCCACTCCCTCTGGAATCAAGGGTGGGTCTGCCCAGCCACCAAAGCTCTCAACCAATGTGTGTCTGCCGTGGCCACACTGTGGTCTAAGCATCACTCAGGGGGGTGCCCGGTGCCAGGATTAAATCAGGCAACTGCCTCCTGCTTATTGGTCTTCTGGTCTCTTCAGGATGTAATATTATGGTGGAATAAGAAATGAGGGTAAGAGGGGCTGGGTATCGAGCTATGCAGCAATGGCCGAGGATTTAAGCAACCATGTCTACATGATAGAACCTCCAGAAGACCCCACTGCGGGACTCGGAGCTGTGGTGGTGGGCACCGCTGTGTGCTGGGAGGGGTGTGCCTAGACCGAGACCGAGCCTGCAGCCCCACCCAGAACCTTCCCCTATGATCTCTTCTTCCATCTGCAGCTCCAAGTTGTATCCTATGTAATAAACCAGTGGCAGTAGGAAAGCACTCTTCTGAGTTTTGTGCGTAGTTCTTGTGAATTACTGAGCCTGGTTCCCGGTCTTGGGAGCCTCTGAATGTATGGCTGGTTGATCAGAGGTGGCGGCCCAGATCCGTGCCTGGCATCTGAAGCAAGCAGTCTCGGGCCCTGAGCCCTGGGCTGCAGAGTCTGTGCCAACTTGTGTCAGGATGGAACTGAATCACTGGACACACCACGGGGTTGGGGAATGGAGAGCTGTTGTCCAGAACGGCACCAAAAGAGCACAGAGGCAGGGAAGCAGAATCCTAGGAATGTAGCGCTCGCTGTCATGCTTAGCCCTGTGCTCATGGGCCCACCTGTCCTCTGCGAGACTCTGCAAGAAAGCCCCCACCCAGGCCCCGAAACGTTCCCTCCCCTCCCTCACTGCCGAGGGCCTCTGAAGGCCCAGAGAGCTGCAGCCCACCTTCTGCGCCCCCACCTGTGTCCCACCACAGCTCCAGTTCCCCACGCCTGTCCTCATGGTACCCGAGCCCCAGCCTTCGCACATTTTCTGCAGCTTCTACCCAGCAGCCTTCCCTTCCTTCACGGCCCTGGGTCAACACCCACCAAGCTGTCCTGACCACAGGCAGGGACAGTACGGAGGCGGGTCCAGGAGAAAGGAAAACCCAAGCCTGGGGGTGAGCTGGGGGCACCCCTGCACTCAGCTCCCTTGGAGGAGAGGCTCTGCCGCACCCCACAGTCGCTCAGCAGCTTCTGGACACGCTGCGCACGCCTGTCACTGGGCCGCCCTCGCCCGCCCTGGGCAGGGACCTGGGTTTGTGGGAGGAGCGGGAAGTCACCTGGAGAGAAGAACACGGCCCTTCATTCCGAGCCTGAGGATCCGGTCGGGACCAAGGCTGAGCCTGGGCGGCCTATGTTCTCAGATTCTCAGCGATCCTTCTCGTGATGAGAGAGGAGAACCCAGGGGCAACTTTGTAGATGTGTGAGCACACATTACAGAGGAAGGCCGGGGGCTTCCCACGACCCCACCTGGGGTGCCGGACCCCCTCTCTACCCCGGCCCCGACCCCGCCCTGCTCCTGTGTGGGACCTGGGGCAGAAGCAGGGCTAGGGGAGCTGGGAGAGGAGGGTGTGAGGAGTGGAGGGCCTGGCCTCACTGAGGGAGGAGCAGGAAAGGGCCACGGCCTTCGGGTGAGACGTCTCTGAAGTGGGGGAAACATTTCAAATGAGTCTTCTCCCCAGCGGTTCTCCTCTTAGCCAGAGAGGGGGCATGAAGACATGTTTTCAACCCAGAAAAGGAGACTTTTACAGAAATAGAGCAAAGTAATCCCTGGAAGTCCTGTCATCTGCCTCAGAATGTCTCAGAAACAGTTTGTTTTTGTCTACAAGGCAGAGCTGTCCCTGCAGGCCTGTCCCCTGCATGTTCTGTTCCTTTCACTTGGGAACAAACAAATGGCAGAGCAGTGGTTGGCTGTGTTCTGTGAAGGTTCGGCTGCTGGGTCCAAATGGAGCGGCTGCCACAGCTCCCGGGTGCTCGGCATTGACTCTGGACAGCTGATTTCGTGCTCAAGGGCATGCTGACCCATCCAGGCCCCCACCCCTCAGCCTGCTCGGCAAATGCCTGGGTGGCCCCAGGGAAGGCTGCAGAGGGCCAGGCTCCACGGGAAGGTCCGGCTGGCTGGGCAGGATTCAGGCAGGCTGCACACATGGAGCCAGCAGGCAGCAGGCCTTGCCCCCGGGAGAGGGAGTCTGCCTCCCCACACCCCATGTCTCCCTCCCATGACAGCGGCCCTTGTCTTGCGACTCTTTCCTGCAGAGCCCCAGGCGAGACTCCCAGGCAGCGACGGGGAGCCCTGCTCACGTCACCTGTTCCCACGGGGCACCGATAGGGGCTGGTCAGCCATCCCAGCCTTGTGTCCCTCCTCTGCCCATGGGAAGCCCGCCACCTCTACCCACAGCTCTACAGGGACCGTGTGGGGTACAGGGTGGCACTCCAGTGAATAGGGGGGTGTTGCTGCTGGAGGGAGGGGAGAGGTGCTGAGACCACACACACATTCATGCACATGCATTCACACACACTCACAACACACGCACATTCATGCACACACACACTCACAATACTCATGTTTCCACACACATTCATGCACATGCAGTCACACACACAACACACACACATTCGCACACAACACACATTTGTACACACACACAATACATTTACACATACGCTCACATACAATACACACATTTATATACCCTCATTCTCACACAGTACACACCCATACATTCATACACACACATTCACATTCATATATTTTAGTGCATACACTCACATTCATACACAAGCATTCATACACACTCACATACAATATATACACTCACACATTCACTGGTACCCTCACACACACTCACACACATACCCTCACTCATACACACATGTACACACACATACACTCATACATGCATGTACACACACCTACACGCTCACACACACACCTGCACACACATATGCACACGCACATATGCATATACACACACGCCTATGCACACACTCCGACACTGCCCCGGTGCAGGCTCAGTGGCAGGGCTGTGAGGGGAAGCTTGCCCCTCACAGAGGGTGTGTGCAGCTGGCGGCTCAGTGGCCCTAGAGGGATACTGCCTACTTGCCAGTCTTGAGGACAGAGGAGCTGCTTGTTTCTAGCACAGGAGAAGAGGATGAGAGCAGGATGGTACTGCTCTGTCTCAGGAGACGGGAGGGGCCACACAGATGTCTACCTTGGCCTACGATGGGTGAAGTAGCCATGAGCAGCCGTTTTCTGAAAGGGGATTGTCTCAGGCCTTCTTCCCCTTGAAGCAAAACCTGGGACAGGGTGTGAACGTGAGTCCTTGGTGGAAGAGGTCCTGGGACGCAGGCCAGTGACGAGGACGGACAGAGGCTGGGATGGGGAGAAGTGGGAGCAGCTCGTTCAATTGACCTGGTTTTGTGAGCTAGTTGCTAGGCCAGCTCTTATTAAAAACTAGAGGCCCGATGCATGAAAATTCATGCAAGAGTAGGCCTTCCTTCCCCCAGCTGCCCCCGCACAGGCTACTCTCCGGCACCCAGGACCCAGGCTGCCAGCACAGGCTTCCCTTCGGCACCCAGGACCCGGGCTTCCCTCTTCTGGCCACCGGCAGGCACCCGGGACCCCGGCTGGCTTCCCCTGGGCTGCCCACAGGCACCTGGGACCCGGGCTGGCTTCCCTCTGGCCCCGGCTTCGTCAGGAAGGACGACCAGAAGATGTCTGGTCTAATTAGCATATTACCCTTTTATTATAGATTAAATTTTACCCACAGGCAATTAGGTAAATTATATGAAAGCAAAGGCACTGCTGCAGCGCTGGATCCTGGCTCTGTGGTGTCCCCACCAGCCATGCTTAAGGTCACAGCCTCCCCACGGTGCTGGCGAGCAGCAGGGCCACTCGGAAGTGGACGACCGGCCCTGCCATCTGGAGTCAGCCAGAGGGGGCGCACTGCATCCTGAAAACATGCAAATGTTGTAAACCAGGCCTTGGAGCTGTTGGAGAGCTGGCTGTCAGCACTTGCCTGGTGGGAAGGCATGCTGCTAAGCAGGTGACTGTGAGGATCCCTGGGTTGCAATCCCACTGGGGAACCCTCTAGAACATTAGCTCTGAGTGAGGGCATTTGTCCACCAGCTCCCACCACTCATTGGCTAAAGCTGGTGCCGAGAACAGTGTGGGTGCTAACTTCCTGGTACCTCCACCTTCCCCACACACAGGCCGAACTGGCTTCATCATCAGAGACACTCAGGGAAGACAGGCTGTGGGCACTGGCAGTCCCCTGCGACCTTGCATGGTAGACATGCACAGTGTGCCTATGGCAGCATCTCCATGGCACGCTTAGCTCTGACCACACCTCACCAACCACTGGCCACAGCGCCGCCCTTTCCCTGAGGGAACATGCTAGATTTTTATCAGGACTGACAGACACATTACATCAGACTCCACTTCATCCCTGATTTTAGTTCCCAAGAGGTCCTGTTTAAGTACGATTTCTATCTACACTAATAAAAGAGAAACATGGTAATTGGCGTACGACCGATACCCTTCCCATTGGCTAATCAGCGAGATATGCAAATTAACTGTCAGCCAAGATGGCGGCCAGCAGCCAGGCAGCTGAGAACAGGAGGCTTGGTTGCCCCAGCGATGGAGGAAGCCAAGGATCCCCGTCTGCAGCTGGTGGGCTCTGAGCTCCTGAAGCAACAACTCCAAAAGATGCAATGTTTCAATTATAGAAGCTAAAATATGGCGGTTAATTTGCATACTCAGGCTCCAAGCGGAGCGAAGCCAAACAGCCCTGAAGTGGCAGGGCAGAGAGGCCTCAGGGACCCAGGATCAGCAGAGCCGACAGGCCTCCCGGCCCGGGATCAGCGGAGCCACGAGGCCTCCCGGCCCCACAATCAGCGGAGCCGAGAGGCCTCCTGGCCAGGATCAGCAGAGCCTCGAGGCCTCAGGACCCCCGGATCAGCTGAGCTGAGAGGTGTCCTGGCCCTGGGATCAGCAGAGCAGCGAGGCCTCCCAGCACCAGGATCAGTGTAACAGGGGGCAGCGACCAAACCCCTGATCGTCCTGCGGGCTCTGGGTTGACAGGGTGTGGAGCCCCAACCCTCTGATCGGCCCTGCTCTGTGTGTGACAGGGGGGAGCTCCCCAACCCCCTGATGGGCCCTGCTCTGTGTGTGACAGGGGGGAGCTCCCCAACCCCCTGATGGGCCCTGCTCTGTGCGTGACTGAGGGTGGCATCGCAACCTCCCAATCCACCCTGCTCTGTGCATGACAGGGGGCCCTGCTCTGAGCCCGACCAGGGGCTGCACCTAGGGATTAGGCCTGCCCTCTGCCACCCGGGAGCAGGCCTAAGCCAGCAGGTCATTATCTCCCGATGGGACCCAGACTGCGAGAGGGCACAGGTCTGGCTGAGGGACCTCCTCTCCCCACCCCGAGTGCACAAATTTTTGTGCACCGGGCCTCTAGTCTATAATAATAAAAGCATATTATGCTAATTAGACCAGACATCCTTCCAGATGTCCTTCCTTCCAAATTTCATGCCTCAGGCCTTTAGTATTTTATATAAACATGCTGGCACACAATCGATGATAATTTCAACTTATTGATGTGAAAGAAAATGTGTGCCCTGTGGTCCCAGGAAAGGCTGGCTCACGCTGTGCAGGTGGGATGGGAGGAACTGAGCTCTGAATTCACCAAGTAGTTTCAGATCACTGTAGACCAGAGCCCAGAAAAGCCTCTTCTTCATGACCTTTAACATGGCCCAACACAGCACATGCCCAGGCCAGAGGCACAGGAGCTGTGGGACCAGCACTCTACCGGCAGCTCCTGGCCCTTCCCAGCCTGACTCATGTCTTCTCAGGACGTCTCCAGACACACTGAGTGAGAACTCAGGCTGTTTGTGAAATCGAGTGTGCCTCTGAATGTACATTTTCATCCAAAAGCACAAGTTTAAGATTATGTCCTGACTCTCCATTTTCCTGCAGCTCCACAGTGAATTGTGTTAGCAAGCTTATTCCATTGACTATTTTTGTAAAGACATAGCCTTGACCCTGGCCCATGTAGCTCAGTGGTAGAGTGTCACCCGTGCACAGAGGATCTTGGGTTTGATTCCCAGTCAAGTGCACATACCAGGGTTGCAGGTTCGTTCCTGACCGCAGTCGGAGCACGTGTAGAAGGCAACCAATCGATGTGTCTCTCTCACATCCGTGTTCCTCTCTCTCTCTCTCTCTCTCTCTCTCTCTCTCTCTCTCTCTCTCTCTCCCTCCCTCCCTCTCCTCATCCCTCCCTTCCACTCTCCCTAAAAACCAATGGAAAAAAATCCTCGGGTGGAGTGAATAGCCCTGGCTGGTGTGCCTCACAAGCCTCAAGCCTCAGTTGCTTGTGCATTGTCCCATGCACCAAAAGGTTGCAGGTTCAATTCCTGGTGAGTGCATATATCCAGGCTGCAGGCTAGGTCCCAAGTAGGGAGCGTGCAGGAGGCAGCGGATAGGTGTTTCACTCCCACAGGGATGTTTCTCTCTCTCCCCCCTCTTTTCTCTCTTTCTAAAAATCAATAAAAAAAGTTTTAACAAAAAAAAAAGAAATACAGTAGCCTGGGAAGAAATGAAAGAATGAGGCCGACTCAGGGGATCCCCACTTGGGTTTTCTTTCTATGTAACTGTAAGTAGCACATCTATCTATATACGAGCCTAGCAACCCTTACGGCAGAACGACCAGAATGACTGGTCACTATGACGTGCACTGACCACCAGGGGGCAGAAGTTCAATGCACTGAGCTCATGGCTGGCGAGTGCAGCGGCTGTGGAGGGAGCCTCTCCTGCCTCTGAGGCAGCACTAAGGACTGGTGAGCCAAACGGTAAGGAGCAAGCAGGCAGGCAGGAGCGAAGGGTCCCAGATTGTGAGAGGGCACAGGCAGGGCTGAGGGAACACCCCCCCACATGAATTTCATGCATCGGGCCTCGAGTCTATATATATAAAAGTTCAGCGACTGCAACAGTGGAAAGACCAAAACAACCGGAACGACCCGTGGCTATGACGAGCACTGCAGCAGCCAACCAGTCTGATCCAGGCCCTGATAGCACACCCCTCCCTCCTCCCAGCTGGCCTAGCCCCAACACCCTGATCGGGGCGGGGGAAGGGGGCAGCCGTCCAACCTCCCACAGCCTCTCCCCCAACAGCCCAGCCCAATGGACCCCAATCGGGGCAGGCCAGCCAGACCCCACCCGTGCACGAATTTGTGCACCAGGCCTCTAGTAGAGAAATAAGGCTTTGGATAGATTTGCCTGGGGAAAAATGTGGTTCAAGTTTCTTGTTTTCCAGATGTGGTGCTGGCTCTGGGCTGGCGAGGAGTCAGAAGGGTGCTGAGCAGTTGGTGAATGCCCAGAGCCCAGCTCCTAACTCAACAATAGGCTGCCCTGAAACTATCACCAGAGGCTGCAAACCCAAACAGGTCTGACCTCCCTGACCCACTCCAGACCAGTGCAATGCTGGGTGGAGAGTGCTGGGAGCAGGCGGCCTGTGTGACGGTCACTTCCGTGAGGTCACACACTCCCAGACAGTCACTATTTCTGTCCCAGCAACAGCAAGCCAGCCAAGTGGCTCTCCCCACAAGTGTGGCCTCGGTCCGCCTGGGACCCTGACTTTGCAGATGGGAAGGCAGGGCAGCTATCTCTGCTGGGATGATTCAAAGCTGGAGCTGATGTTCCACATTCTTTTTTTTTTTTTTCTTTTTAAACTTTTAATCACTTTAAAAGTTTTTGGGTCCTGCAAATATACATTATAATCTCAAAGGCATTTTAAATCACAAATACATACATTGTAACTTTAAAGTTCAGTGGAATTTTTTTCAAATCCAAAGTTTATAATAGTTTATTCAGACCAAACTTGGGATAAATAAAATGTATATCAACAAAAAAATATTACTTTCAGAAAGGGGTCAAGAAGACTTCCTTCCGTCCCTACTATACCCAATACTTTTTTTCTTTTCCATCTATCTTACTTCTAAAGCAAACACTGCTGGAAAAATTTTGGGTGTGGTCTCACTGGAGCCACAATTAGGTGTTTAATTAAACTAACCCACATATATTTTACATATTCCATGCTCAGATGGATTCCTATATATTTCTTAATATTTGTATTCTGACAGTCAGAAAACTGCATTTTGTTTATAGCAGTTTTAGTCTACCATTCAGTTTGTGTCCTTTGGTAGGTATAAACCTGAATCCACAGTAAGTGCTAATGCAACAATTTCTCAGAAAAAAACACACAACAAAACACTAAACATTCTGAATAAATGAACAACAATAAATGTTTTAAGCATAATGCTTTACAACTAAGTCTATGAAAGGCAAAATGTAGTGAATACAGTTCCATGCAAACCTTAAGAATGTTTCTTTTTCTATTATATTACACTAGAGGCCTGGTGCACAAAAATTTGTGCACAGGTCCCTCAGCCCGGCCTGTGCCCTCTCGCAGTCTTGGACCCCACAGGAGATAACGACCTGCTGGCTTAGGCCTGCTCCCGGGTGGCAGAGGGCAGGCCCAATCCCTAGGTGCAGCCCCTGGTCAGGCTCAGAGCAGGGCCGATTGGGGAGTTGGGGCGCCGCCCCATCATGCACAGAGCAGGGCAGATTTGGAGGTTGTGATGCCACCCTCAGTCACGCTCAGGGTAGGGCTAATTGGGAGTTTGGGGCACCCCCCCCCCCGTCACACTCAAGGCAGGGTCGATGGGGAGGTTGCGGCGCAACCCCCTGTCACGCACAGAGCAGGGCCAATCGGGGTTGGGGCGCTACCCCCGTCATGCACAGAGCAGGGCCAATCGGGGTTGGGGCGCTGCCCCCGTCACACACAGAGCAGGGCCCATCAGGGGGTTGGGGCACCGCCACTCTCACATTCAGGGCAGGGCCGATGGGGAGGTTATGGCTCTACCCCATCACACACAGAGCAGGGCCAGTTGGGGTTGGGGAGCTCCCCCCTATCAGGCACAGAGCAGGGCTGCTCAGGGGGTTGGGGCCCTGCCCCCTGTCACACACAGAGCTGCAGGGCGATCAGGGGGTTTGGGCGCTGCCCCCTGTCATGCTGATCCCGGTGCCGGGAGGCATATTACCCTTTTACTATATAGGGTAGAGGCCTGGTGCATGGGTGGGGCCAGCTGGTTTGCCCTGAAGGGTGTCCTGGATCAGGGTGGGGGTCCCCACTGGGGTGCCTGGCCAGTCTGGGTGAGGGGCTGAGGGCTGTTTTCAGGCTGGGGGTGACTGAAGTTCCCAACCGCTCCTTTTTTTCTTTTTTCTTTTTTTATTCTGGGCCAGCTTTACCTTGAGGCTTGGCTCCAGCTCTTAGGCCTCCGACCCCCGGCTGAAAGTAGGTTTCTGGCCTTTGTTGTAAATCTGCTGGCTGAAGTCTGGCGGTATTTGTTACAATGTTTCTTAAACTGCCCGCTCAGAGGCCTGCAGCTGCAGGCGGGGAACCTTCGTTTCCTCCAATGATCGTCTGTCACTGAGGCAAGCAAGCCTCATGTTAGTTTCAAGCTGCCTGGCTGCCAGCCGCCATCTTGGCTGACAGTTAATTTGCATATCTCGCTGATTAGCCAATGAAAAGGGTAGCGGTCGTACGCCAATTACCATGTTTCTCTTTTATTAGTGTAGATATGCTATTCTCAGAATGCACTGTATTTCACCAAAAATGTAATATGCAGTTTTTATTAAAAAGTTTGAATCGTTTGTAGTGTTTGGTATATATGCTCTTAGGCAATTAAAAAAGACACAACCTATCATTGCTGAAAGGCAAACATTAAATAATTCCTTTAGGAACAAATGGTTAAATCAGTTAATGCCATTTAGATCAATAAATAAGAAGTTGCCTAAACCTAGAACATTAAAAATAAAATTTTTAACATCTGAAGTCTAAGTAAATGCCAAAGCATATAAATGTGTGTCCTGTCCCATGAAGATAAAAGTTGCAAAAACTAACAGCCATACTTCAAATAATCGTGAATTATTAGTTTGCCTTGTTCCATCAGTTAAAAATACCTTAGATATTATCTTTCTTATATTGTAGGCTTACTTCACAAACTAATGGGTATAATGGATTCTGTTGTTTTAGTACATAAAGCATCTATTTAGAATGGCCCAAAAGTAGTAATGAAATATGAGACACAATCGTAACTCTAAAGGAAAAGCAAAAATTCTTTAGTTAGATTTTATACTTGAATCTATGTACAAATTCAATGCCACTGCTTGTGCCAAGTGTATCTGTCAGCATATGACAGTTTCTGAGCAAAAGCAGGAAAAACAAACAAAAAAAAAACAGGAAAACAAATGTGGAAAGCCCAGGTCATAAAATCACGTATGTCAAAATAAAACCAAGAAGCTTTGGGATTATTCACAATCTTCCTTCTAAACCTGGCCCTCCTTTCCTGCCTCATTCACTCACTGGGTGGCTTGACTTCACTGCTGGTTTCCTTGACCCCATGAACTGCTCTGCTGTGCATCATAGGGTAAGGAAAAGCAGCAGTGCCACAGCCATAACCAAGATCGGCAAGACGGGAGAGAGCTTTAATGTTACCTGGAGGTCTCCCCGGGCTGACTTTGTATCCCGCAGCTTTGGTTGTTCCCAAAGGTCTGCCTGGACTTGTCTTAAATCCAGCCGCTTTGGTGGTTCCCAGGGGTCTGCCTGTGCTGGTCCGGTATCCTGCTGATTTGGTGGTTCCAGAAGGCCGGCCACGCTTACCAGATCGATTGAGATTTTTCTTTTTCTTTAGTTCATCTTTTATCTCTATGCTTCTGCCACTTGTAGTCTGCAAGTGCGTGTCATTTAATGGGTCTTGCCTCTGACAAGCCATTGGTTTGTGGCTGACTGTGTGGCTATATTTGCTTTGCTGGGAGGAATATATGTCAAACTGATCAGCAGCTCTCATGGCATCTTCATTAAGGCAGGAAGGCTTGCCAGGCCCACAGAAAGCTGGGTTAGTGCTGGCAACAGGATGCATCATTTTCTCAGCCGCTAGTAGCCCAGCCCCTCAGTGCGCCCAGGGGCTGCCCATCGGCTGGGAACCTCACGCTGGCGATGCTCCCTTCCCAGCCCGCCGCCTCTGCACTGCACGCAGAGCCCAAGACAGAGGGCAGGCAGCTGGAGCGGCGATGGCGAGGTGGCGACTCCCGGCTCCAGCCGTGTCCACAGCTGAGGGTCCTCCCCGGGACTCCCGCAGGAGGAAGAGGCCGATACAGCCCCGGACTGCGAGGGGGTGGGGGTGGCGTTCCACATTCTTAGACTCCACAGAGGTGAATAATATTTGGGGAGAAAAAAATCTTTCTTAATTTCAAAGAAGAGGCCGGCGTTAGATTTTTATCAGGACTGACGGACACGTGTTACATCAGACTCCACTTCATCTCCGATTTCAGTTCCCCGAGAGGTCCTATAACTGTTTATGTATGATGTCTATGTTGTATATAAATATGCTGGCGTGCAACCGATGATAATTTCAACCTGTTGATGTGAAAGGGAAACAGTCACTAGCACAGGCCATTCGCTCCGAGCCCCGGCCATGAGCCAGGCTCTGGTGCCCAGCACAGAAGGCAGCCGCCCCGTGGGTGCCCATTCCCTGCTTCTTCCCACAATGAGAGAAAATTCCTTCCAGTTCAAACCTCTTTGGTTTTCTACTTCACCTTCATTCTGTCCTTGTTTCTGGGCAGAACAAGAAGCCGGAGACCTGCAGGAGAGCTCCTGAACACTGCTGGCACTATATTCTTACCAGTCAGCTCGGTGGCACTTGAAATGCATTTTCATTGGCTAAAAAAAATAACGTGACATTTCTCGTACTTGAACGTGGTGCCATGTATCAGCTAGAATCAGATCAAGTGCACAAAACAGAAGTCATATGTCAGCAGTTAAGGAAGACAGGGATTATTTTTAACTTGCATAAACAAATCCAAAGAAGACAGCCACAGGCTCCTTCTAGTTCCAGCCCATTGCTCGGTGAGTGATTCCCACTGCAAGGCCACCGACTGGCCCCACAGGACTGCTGGAGCGCAACCATCGTGTCTGCGTTCCAGGCAGGGAGAAGGACAAAGGCGAAAGGGCGAAAAAGAGGGAGTCTGTTCTCCTCCCTTCTCTTACGGTGCCTTCCTGGAAGTCCCAGAACATCTGCTGCTTCAATCAGTAGCCAGGGTTCAGGCAGGGCCCAACTGAAGGCTAAGAAATGTGGGTTTTAAAGCTATGGCCCACTCATCTCATTAGCAAACAAGGCTCTCATCACTTGGGATATCCACAGGCTTTAGGAGCTGAATGCTAAGATCCAGGACAGAGGCCAATTATAAATTTATTACTATGCCTCAAGCTCCTAAACCCCAAAACTGTTTTTTTTTCCCCCAGAAAAACTGGAAAATGTGAATATTTATGCTTAATAAGCTATTTTAGCTATCTTTCCTTTCTCTCTGTTGATTTTATTTAAAATACCCCCCATCATTGTCTTCATGTTCAATCAACTTCAGGAAGCCACTAAGATTTGTCTAGCCCATCAGGGAGGACCTGCAATACATTTTAAAAATATAAGTTATGCCCTGACCAGTTTGGCTCAGTGGATAGAGCATCGGCCTGCTGTCTGAAGGGTCCCAGGTTCAATTCCGGTCAAGGGCATGTACCTTGGTTGCAGGCACATACCCAGTAGGGAGTGTGCAGGAGGCAGCTGATTGATGTTTCTCTCTCATCGATGTTTCTGACTCTATCCCTCTCCCTTTCTCTCTGTAAAAAAAAAAATCAATAAAATATTATATATATATATATATATATATATATATATATATATATAAAGTTACAATAGCGATTTTCAACTGGTGTGCCACAAAAATGTTTAAAACATGCAATACCTGACTATTTAGTCAGGGTCACGGACCTATTTTCCCTTGGACTAGAGAGTATAAAAATGTCAACAATCAACACAACGATAGCCATCTAATGTGAATGAATCAAAATTATACCTATTTTTTGTCAGACCATCAAAAATTCATCAAGTAATTTATGCAAATAAATTTAAAGTTGCAAAGAGGACAAGTGCCAGGAACTGGAGAAATATTCGTTACCAACCTGGAGTGGGTTGTGGGAGAAGACAGCTCCAGTATGGCATGGGGCACCATTCGAACTGTGCTTCTCAAAGGGCACCTGGGGTGTCTTAAAATTAATCCACCCCGGGCCCCACCCCAGGGATCCTGACAGCATAGGTGTGAGGTGAGGCATGGACTCCCCTGACGATTTCCACACGCAGCCCAGTTTGGTGAGCACTGCGCTGGCTGAAGGAAGGAAGTAATCACCAGCGTAGATGGAGGAAGGATGATGCAGGGTCCTGGGGACCAAGAACAGAGGCCGCCTGTTTCCTCACTCAGGACAGGGAAAGAGGACATGATCATAAGCATTTTCCAAAGACCCGGAGTCTTCTGAGGTCGGGACTGCAGGTGGGAGGCTGCAGGTGGGAGGTCGCAGCAAGAGTCGCTGGAGTTTGCACTCTCCTAACAATGTGAGCAGCCAAGGACTTTGAGCTAAGGCGGGTCTCCTCTGAGCTGTGCCCCTTCTCACTCCAGATCTAGTGCATTCAGGAAAGTGCAGGGTACACAAGAAAATCTCGGCATTCCTTAGGGGTGTTTCATTTTGCAAAGGAGGGCAGCCTGGTTCCAGGGGTCTTCGTGGTGGGTGCTCTTTTAAGCCCAGTAGGCATTAAAGCCAGCTTACCACAGGGCATTTACAGAGCCCTCCGGGCGGCTGCTGTCACTGGCCTGTTCTAACTGCTCCTAAATTGCCCCCTGGCTCCTCTTTACACACATACACTGGTGTCTACTGCCAGTCACACCACCAGCTCCTCTGAGAACATCTGGTTTCTTCAGCCAACTGCTTAGAAACTTCTGCATGCTTGTTGTCAAAGATCCTGCCCCGTGACCTGCAGGATGTGCTGCAAGAGTCCAGCTGCTGACTTGGGAGAGGCTGGTGGGCCTGCCTGCCACACCCTCCTCGTTGACTCCACTCTCTAAGGCCAGCTCCGCAGCTCGCCTGGCTCTCAGACTGCCTGCCCCCCTGCAGATCTCTGCCACTTCCCAACCGTGTGCTGCCCTCCCTTCCTTTCCTGGTTCCCCCTCCCCGCTGCATCTCTCACTCCTGGGGATCTGTGTACATGGCTGGCTTTTACTGTCATTCCCTCTAAGAAGTCCGAGGGTTTCCTTCACAACCAGGCGTATGCGCTTGGTGTTATCTCTAGCTCTTCAGTCATTTCAGCACCTGCTTCCTGCTTTCTCTGGGGCCAAATACCTTTATTTTTCTTTTATTTTGAAGTGTCTGGCTCCTGACCCTTGGTTTGCTAGAAAGCTGACTTCCAGACACTGGGGAAATGATAATAATAACTCTACTGTATCTGGCCCCTTGCTCTTAGAAGCTCATATGCATTCCATACGTGTGATCTCATTAGCCTCCCAGCGGCTCTGCAAACCAAGGGAGTGACAGGTGTTTACAGGGAGCGAACTGGCCTTGAGTAACCTTTGCACGATCACGGGGTGAGTCACAAGGACTTAAATAGAAGCTGCCTGAGTTGCAATTCAGATCTTTTTCCACTTGGTCCATTGGCAACGAGTTTCTGCTTTATTGTTTCACTGACAAGTGATATGTGCACCACCCAGACAGGCATGTTTCAAAATGCCCGGTGCTCGCTCCCTGGCAGCAGGATAAAATCAGCACTGTTTTGCCTGATATATTGGGTTCCCCTTGTGGTAGCTGCTTCAGCCATGGCAGACCTGCCCACCTCCATCAGCCCTTCCCCTCTCCTTTGAACTCTACTCCTGCTGAACTGCCTGGAATTCCGGGGCTGCTGCTGCGCCTGCGATGGGAAGCACAGAGCTTCGCCCCTTCTTCCAACCTCAGCTCAAACGCTGAGCGGAGCCGTTCTCCTCCCGGCTCTTTCTCCTGCGTGACCCCCAGGAAGGCAAGATCATTTCATTATTTTATTACAGCCCTTTCTTCCCATGGTTTTATTGTTTGATTATAATTTCTTCTTTCCATGTCTGATTACTTGATTGTAACTCTTCCCATCAGGCAGAGGGCAGAGTTCAAGCCTTTTAACTGTGCTTCCAGCTGGAGCAGTGTTCAGCCAGAGCTGTGCTCCCAGTACACAATCTCGCTGCTTCAAACCACCGTTTTATTTTACTCCTGATGTGTAAGTCAGGGATTTGGGAAGAGATGGCCTTTATACAGTCAAAGTAAGATGTCCCCTAGGAGCTGGCTGGGCTGGCCCTTCGTGATGGCTCACTCACATGGCCGGCAGGTGACGCTGGCTGCTCAGTGACAGCTGAGTGGGCTGTCAACTACAGGGTGTACTCATGGCCCTGGCACAGTGGTCTCAAAATAACCAAACCTCCCACATGGAGACTGGCTCCCGTAGACCTAGGGTCCTGAAGAACCGGCAAGAGGCCTGGCTTTGCCAACTCGCCACAGAAGTCACCCAGTCTCGCTTCCACCACACTCTGCTGGTCACTGAGTCATGGGCCAGCCCAGGTCCCAGGATGGGAATCAGACTGGACCTCTGCGTGTGGGAGCGTCAGGTCTCCTCTGCAGAAGAGTACGTGACACAGGAGATGTTGTCGCATCGTGTTGGGCAACACAGCAGGGGGCACCACTTAGGGAAACTGAAGGGCCACGAGTGAAGCTCTCCCCTCGGCACTCTGTGACAATGGCTTCCCGGGTGGTTACAGAGGCCCCAGGCGCTTGTACAGCATTTCTCAGTGTTTGCGGCTTGAACCACCATCAGTCGCCCCAGAGTACTTGTTTAAGGAAGGGATTTCAGTGCCCCGTTCTAGACTCAACAACTGCAGTTGGAAGGTAGCACCAGCTGTGTATATTTCAAACCAGTCCCCACCCCAGGACAACTGTAATGTGCTTACAGGAGAGGGGAGAACAAGGCAGCGCAGGCCATACTAGCTACGCCGGGGAAAAGTTCCTCCGGAACTGAGTGATTTAAAGCAACCACCACTGATGACCTCGTGGTGGCCGTGGGGCAGGAATCGGCATGGCTCCGCTGGCGTCTCTGACTTAGTCTGTCACAGGCTGCAACTGAGGTGCTGGCAGGGCTGCCGGCATCTCCAGGCTCGCTTTGGGAAAGGATCACTTCTGTGGTGCTGGCAGGTCCTCGAGGTCTTTCTGGCTGGTGACAAGAGATGTTAGCTCCTTGCCACATGGGCTGCTCACAGCATGGCCGTCTGCTTCAGGGCAGCAAGCAGGCTGTGAACCTGAGAGCGAGCAAATGGAATTAACCGTGTCTCTACAGCCTCATCTCAGAAGTGACATCCATTCCATCACTTCGCTGATTCTATTTGCTTGAAGCAAACCGCAGTTCCCACCACATTCAAGGGGAGGGGATTACCCGGGAGTGTGAATACCAGGTGAGGATGACTGGGCAAACAGTTTGAGAAATAACACTGTCCCTTGCCCTGCCCTTGTCCTTGATGCGCACACTCCAGGCCTCTGCACAGAATTCCTCTTCTGAGTCTCCCTGCTGACCACTGTGGGAGAGCATTCCTCTGGACTCCCCTACCCTTATGTATGTGTCCCCACCACACAGAACTCACTTCATCCTCACCGGTCTGGGCCCCGTCTGCTGTGATGGCAGGGCCTACAGAGTCCCCCTCTCTGTACGCGCAGGGTGCTCATGTGCCAAGAGCAGTAAAGGAAAAGGAGGTACCAAGGAGGGTGACTCGGTCTCTTTTTGCATAACCCACTGGGTAGACACCACTTGCTGCAGCAGAGAATGGAGGAGAATTCTAGGTTTTAGGGGACAGACCAGAACTTGGCCTTTTAGCATATCGTGTTAAAGGACTCCCTGAAATAACTGTGTGTGATCCCAAGTCAGCCCTGACCTTTCTGAGTGTGACATCTGAGGACCAGTCCAGCATGGTGGTCTCGATGTGTGTATAGTTGGTAAATCAATGTTAACTGAAGCCAAGACAGCATGCAAATACCTACAGGTAACCAAAACCTCAACCAAAATGATGCTGACAATAAAAATATCTATGGCCTCACATAACAAGAAAGGTAGAGAAATGCCCATATTCAATGGGAGGACTTAGAGGATGAACCTGCAAAGGTATTAAGGTGCAGCTAAGGAGTAGAAGGAACCAGGAGAAGGTGTGGCTGACACTGAGGGCGACAGGATTCACAGAGGTGGCTGTGCACCTGTGCAAAATGCCACTGAAAAGCACAGCAGGCAAAGACAGGAGGCCATTAGCTACCTGAGCCAGAGATGCTGGGATGGCAAGGGAGGGGCAGAAGCTGGATGAGAAAGGCTGAGAGGTGGCTGGGAGGTAAAAAAAAAAAAAAAAAAAAAGACAAAATGTCAGCAGCTCCTGTGAGGAATTTCTATATGCAAAGTAAGAAAAACCAGCTGCAGCATTTTACGTTTTGCTCATGTTTTTGTTTTGTTAACAGAAACTTGAAAGCTGACTTTCAGTCAAGAAGGCAGAGTTGGTGAATGCTGTGTTCGCCTCCTCCCACCACCACATCACAATGACAACTAACTTACAGAACCACCCCCTGGAGAAGCGCCTGAAGTCTAGTGAACAGAACTCCTGTAACTAAGGGATAAGAAAGAAGCCATGTCAAGCCTGGGAGGAGGGGTGGAGAAATGAAACCGCTGGCCTACTCCCAGGAGTGCCAATGAAGAACTGGGCGGGCGGGGGGGGGGGTGGTTATCTCTACTGCAGAGGCCCGCCGCCCCCCCCCCCAGGTCCCTCCGCCAGGAGCATCCAGGCCAGGAAGAAGAGTTCCCACCCCACCTGGCTGTGAACATCAGTCAGAACTCCGTCCTGGGGAGACACGGGGCTGCTGGAATCCCAGGTGTTTCTGCAGGGTCACACACAGACTTACCAACACTCGTCCTCTGCTCAGAGAAGGGACAGCAGACCAAAAGGTAAGGGGAACCCAGTGGGGGGAACTAAATTGTGTGGCTTCAGGGCAAGAGCTAGAGGGGCAGCCGCCACACTTCCAGTATTGCGCCCTCCCCCTCCCCACAGCCTATAGGCACAGGTGGCACAAACGTGAATCTGCACTAAACTGGCAAACACTGCTCCCCTACGCTGGCCACTCCCTGAAGCCCTGCCAAACCCAAGATGCGCTGCCCGAACTTCTTCCACCAGCTGCTCCTCACAGAAACAAGCTGATAGACACGGAGAACATTTTAATGGCTGCCAGGTTGGGAGGGGGGGGGGAGTTGGCCTGTGCTGCACACTTTCCTAAAAAGTCCGTAAGACCCAGGCAGCAGTGGCTCGCCTCGGTGTGCCTGTGCCTCTTGCAGAGGGGCCCCAAGCTCAGCGTGAGGGCAGCCAGCATCAATTCCAGCATGGCCTCTGCCATGCGCCTCTGGGCTCAGCATGGGCAGCCACCAACCACAGATCACTTCATAGCTCCTACCAGGTGACCAGGGGCCAGGCACAGACAGCAGCTGGCCTGGTCTCACCAGAGCCTGTCCTAAGAGGCCCCAGAACCAACACACCCAGCGGCTGGCTTCGGACCAGACCAAAGCACCACCCAATTACTTCCACCAGTGACACATCCAAAGGCGTTCATCACCACACCGCCTGTATTATGAGAAGTTTTAAAGAGACTTCCTTGAGAAGGGGGTGAGGGGGGAGAGAAGAACATAAATATGAATAATAAAATGACAACAACTACATACCTATCAATAATTACTTTAAATGTAAATGTATTGAATGCTCCAATTAAAAAACATAGGGTAGCTAAATGGATAAGGAAACAAGAACCATACATATGCTGTCTATACGAGACCCACTTCAGATGAAAAGACAGGCAGACTGAAAGTAAAGGGATGGAAAGAGTTATTTCCTGCAAATACAATGAAAAAAAAAAAAGCTAGGGTAGCAATACTTATATCTGACAGACTTTAAAACAAAGGCTACCACAGATAAAGAAGCACCCGGAAACTCCACTCCAAAGAACCCCAAAACACCAATTCAAAAAAGCATTTATCTCCCTATGTTCACTGCAGCATTGTTTACAATAGCCAAAACATGAGGGCCACCTAAGTGTCCGTCAATAGACAAATGGATAAAGAAAATGTGGATATAGACAGAGGAATACCAACATCACCGCGCCGAAAAAAAGTGAAATCCTGCCATTTGCAACAACATAAAAGGACCTAGAGGGCATCATGCTAAGTGAAATAAGTCAGACAGAGAACAAATGCTTTATGATTTCACTTCTATGTGGAATTTAAAAAGCAAAGGAAACAAACAAAAGAAACAAACTGATAAATACAGAGAACATGTTGATGGTTGCCAGGTTGGGAGGGATGAGTGAAAAGGGGGAAGGATTAAGAAGTTCAAATTGCCAGTTATAGAAACAGTCACAGGAATGTATAGAACAGCACAGGGAATATAGGCAATAATATTGTAAGAACTATAAATGGTGTCAGATTTTATAAATGTCTAATCACCATGTTGTACACCTGAAACTAATAAAACATTGAATGTCAACTGTGACTGAAATTTTTTTTTTTATTATTTAGTTAAAAAAAAAAAAAAAGAGCAGAGGATTCCTTCTGTCCATGAAGTGAAGGGGGGATGCAGGGATGTCCCATGACATATACTCTAAAAAAAATATCAGCCCAGCCCTAACCGGCTTGGCTCAGCGGACAGAGCGTCGGCCTGCGGACTGAAGGGTCCCAGGTTCGATTACGATCAAGGGCATGTACCTGGGTTGCGGGGACATCCCCAGTAGGGGGCATGCAAGAGGCAGCTGAATCGATGTTTCTCTCTTATCGATGTTTCTAACTCTGTATCCCTCTCCCTTCCTCTCTGTAAAAAATCAATAAAATATATTTTTTTAAAAAATCAGCCCAAGAATAACCAGCTCTGTCCAACCTCAGCCATTCCAGCCATTTCCATTCATTTCACCTGTTGGGCTGGTTTCTTTTCTTTGTTTTTAATGTTTTTGTTGATTTTAGAGAGAGAGGAATGGAGAGGGAGAGATAAAAACATCAATGAGAGAGAAATCGGCTGCCTCCTGCATGCCTCCTACTGAGGATCTAGCCTGCAACCCGGGCATGTTCCTTGACCAGGAATCATCAAACCGATGACCACTTTTCATGGTTGATGTTCCACCACTGAGCAATGCTGGTAAGGCCTGGTGGGATATTTCAGTGCTGATTCAGATGCTGAAATATTCCTGTTCCTCCCCTAAAACTCGGGGTCCATGACTTCCTGTTTCAAAAGCAAATCAAGCAAATAAAAAAATAAGCCCCAAACAACTTTACCTTGTATACATACTATACTACATTTTTATTTTTATTTAAAATATAAAATGTTTCCAGCAACACCACAATATGATCAGTGCAACACACTGTCATTTTATTGGCGTAGGTTGTGAAGGGGGCAGTGAGAGCCACTAGGAATCCGCTTGTACTAAGAGAAGCAGTTGTTGGGGCATTCAAGCAAGTGAGACTGGCACGTTCTGCTAGAGGATTCACCATGAGCGAGAACGGGCCTGGAGGAGATTCGCCATAAGGAAGGAAGGCCCAGAAATTCTCAGTTGGAACTAAGGGAGCCAGGAGGCAGCTGTGGGGTCAGCTGATAGCTACAGTGATCACGTGGTTCCCTCTGGTGAGTGTACAGCTAAACATGGAATAGAGAAAAGAGGATCATGCCATCCTTTCAGTAAAACGTGAGGTGGAGATGAGCTTCATGTCAGTGCGAGAAGCATCCTGAGCCTTCAGAAAACAAAGGAGAGCCTGTCTGAATGGCTTGGGAAAGTCAGAGAATATCTCATCAGAGTAACACCCTTCCCAGTCCCTTCAGGTCTCAGCCTCCAGCCCTCCACAGGCCCAAAGTCCCTCCCTCCCCCGGTCCCTGTCACTCCACTGGCCCCTAAAGTCCTTCCTATACCTAAGGATTGAGGTTTCCATGGAGATAGGTGGGTTGAGAATTAGTGACACACCTAATTGAGATACCACCCTGGGGCAGATGGCCCCAGGAACAGAAGGCTCTGTAGACTTTCACCACCTGGACCCCATGTGAAGGGTGTCCTTGACAACCAGCCATAGTCCAGAAGGGCCACAATGCCTGTAGCTGTCCAGCTGATTCTTAGGGAGTTTGCCTGGGGAACCCTTGGCCATCTAACCTCCTGGCCAGGAAGCCCCAAGACTTCCTGACTGCCCCCTGTCACACCAATAACACACCTGTGAAGGTTCTGCTCTGCCTGGCTATCTGTCTACCAGGCCCACTCATCTGGGTCCCCGATGTCAGGATCATTCAAGTGCTAAAGTGTCTACCTGCCTAAAGGACAGACACCCTGAACCCACCTACATGAAAAGGCAATTCATTTGTGGAAATTCTTTGGCCCTAAGGAATGGACCAACCTGATTAAGAGCAATGCAATGATTCAGAATGACCAGGGTCCATGCACACATACAAGGCCTACAGCCCCAGATGCCTCACTTGCAATTCACGTAGCCTCCCATGCATATGCCCACTGATGCCTGAATTTTCCTGCTTCACACACACGTGCATCTAGACACACACACTAGTGGGGTGCTGGTGAATGCTGATCACTCAGGGGGATGCAGGAAAGACTGCATTTGTGGTGAGTACCTGGTACAAATATTCCCAGCATGCCTAATTTCAAGCTACCCACCTGATGAACACAGAGCCCAGGAGAGACACGCACATCGACTATCTCAAGCTAGCAGGAGCCAGTTCCAGCGCACCCCATCTTCTGCATACCATATCTCCACACATACGCTTACACACTGAGTAGGACCCTCAACTCCCACCCCAGACGTATAAACAAAAATGACTTTACATACAGGTACATTTCTACCCCCACCTTCACTGAATATACAGATAGTCCACCTCTCATTACCTAAATTGCTACAGACAAACCCTAATCACCCTGAATATTCACATGCTAGTCCTACAACTATATACACACAACATGGGCCTGAATACAAACATGGGCAATCAACATACCACCCAGATATACTCACTGAATACCTACACACACAGACTCTCATGTGCCACACCAAAAAAATACATATGCAATCTCACAGACCTAAAATACACATGCTCCACGATTCCTGAACACACACACAACCTATAGTTTCTTTGTTTCCAAACACGCAAAGTGAACTCTCACATTCCCTAGAATATACAGCCCATGAGCTCCAGGAACTCAAATACATACACTGTCACCAGCAACCTCTGCTTATCTAATACATATACGTCCCCCTCACACACACCGAGAGGACACATACAAGCAATACCACCAAATTCTGCAAGCATTACGTTCTGGAACAGATTCAAAGAGGGCCCTAAGCCTCCTGATACACTCACAAATCCCAAATACACACACCCTCACACCACTCATGAATATACACCCCCCACACTCAGATAGATACATGCAAAACACAAAAGCACTGACAAGCCCTTAACTCTCCATGATGTGCATACACTATTCTCACACGCCTATGGAAACACACACACATGCGAATATTCCCAACCCCTGAATATACAGACCCCTCAAACAATACATTATGTCACCTCTCCAGAACACAACCGCGTCACCTCTCCTCTCCAATATACAGCAAAAGGGCACCGTAGCTATTTGTGGTCTGTGACTATTTTTAGGACTGGTGTGTGTTGTATATGCTGGTGTCCGGCCGTGTTTGTACAATTTGATGTGGTGTTTGTGGGACTCTGTATTATGCAAGATGGAAGAGTTCATTCTGGGTGGGAATTTGGGAGCGTGGGTTATGTATATGTAATAGTGTGGCATTGCCTGTGTATCTGGGACATAAGGTATAGGGCTATCTGCTGGCATATGTGTAGCGTACTGGGTGTTTGTGAAGAAACACCGGCACTTTCCCTCACCTTGAATATACAGACAGACCACTGCTTACTGCCCGCGGGCCGAGGCCCTGAGGGGGGAGCCCCGGACTGTGGGGAGTGGGGGCTCCGCCCCGTCCACTCATTTCAGGGACGCGAGCAGCTTCCTGGGGAACAGGAGGCGCTGTCAGAGGCGGAAGAGCTGCCGGGAGCCGCGCTGTTCAGAAAGCGGGGGACACAGACCGACCCCGAGTTGGTCGCTCACAGGCATCACTGGGCCGTGTAGGCCCCCATCACTGACCCCCAACGGGCAGTGGCTGTCACTTCCCGGTGAAAACACACAGAATATGTGAGGGTGGGGGCTGAGCACAGACCCGGGGCACAGAGCCCACAGGGAGAACCACAGAGAAGAGGGGGCGCCTGAGGGGAGAGGGGGCCGCGCGCCCCTTACCTCCCTGTTTGCCTAACGGACTCCGGAGGCCGCCATGCCAGGCCCCGCGTGCAGCCTGGGCGGCTGTTGGGGACCCGCCTGCCGTTAGCGCATGCGCATGCCTGTGGGAGCCAACTGCCGCAACGGACGCTGGGAGCAGTTGCAGGACAGAGTCCCGCCCCCAGTGGGCGTGCTCGTGCGTCCTGGCGCGCGAGGCACCCTGGGAAGGGCCCAGGATGTCCCTGCAGGAGAGGAAGGAGTGGAGGGAGGGGCCCTGTGAGGCCTCCTGCAGGTCCTCCTCCTAGGAACCTCCCAGCGCGTGTGCAGGGAGCACTTGGGACTTTAAAGTTGCAAACGTGCAGGCCATGCACTTGGCTGCCCTCTTGGGACAGAGTTTGGGAGAGGCCGACCTGAAACATGTTGTATATGCTGGTGTCAGCGTAATATAACATATATATAGTAGCACAATCAACTTACTGACTTGAGTTTGTCATGCTTTCCAAAGGAACTGAAATCATCCTATCCTCCTCTGGTCGTTTGCAAGAATAGAGCATTTCCACCCCACGGGGTCTCTCTGAAGACCACGCATATCTAACAACACTATGTGTCTCCAAGTGCACAGACACAACTGCACAAAACACAAACATGGCATCTCGCTCTTCTTCCAAGGTTGCATGATTGGGCGGGAGATAGCTGTCTTCTGAAGCTTTGATCCATCCCCGGAAGATGTCTTTCTCAGCTCTAAATGCCCTCCGTTGGCCTTTCTGCAGGAATACCTAGAGAGATGGCCCAAAGCACTTTTCACTACCCCTTCCATGGCCAGCCCTCCCGGATTACTTTTGAGCTCATTTGATTCTATCTGCTTCTTGCACCTAGGACTTTGATGTAGTACAAAGTGATTGCAGTTTGGAACCAGGTAATTTTTCCCCAATGCAATTTTTATATCACTGGCCCTCAGAAGAGTCATTAAAAGCCTATCAAAGCCATGAGTGAGAATCTTGTACATAATTGGTTCAATGACTGGACAAGGGGAAGAAGCAACAAGGAAGCCTGCCTTTTCTGAGTAACTGAGGACCATATTTTCCTCACCATCCCTCTAATATAAAGTCATTGGTTGAAAGTCATTTAAGGTTACCTCCAAGATAAAAGCTCAAATCCTGATGAATATCTTCAAGTTGTTCCTTTTTTTCAATCCCCAGTAGTTTTTTTGAAATAAAGTCCACCATAAATTTGCTTGAATTGCTCTTATCTCAGCTTCTTTTGAGTCAATTTTTCCTTGCAGGCAGCGAGGAACTTCTTAAGTGCCAACAGGAGGGTTCTTTTTTAATGAATTTTCATGGTGTGGAACTACCTTCTAAGCCTCTCCTCTCTTCCCTAACACCCTACCATCAGTAGGAATTCTACTGCTATAGCGGGAGTGAAGATTGACTCCCAAGAGATTTAGTTGAAATCCTCCAAAGTTGTGACCCCTCATCTCCCTTGATCAATTTCCTAACAATCCTCTCCTCTCACAAAACACAAATGCTTGTTCATATCATTTGGATAGTGATAAACTGACATTTGTGCACAATATGAAAATAAGAACCACCAAGTGTTTTAAGGGGTGTGACCATGATTCACATGCAGATGGGACCACATGGTATGATGAGCCTAGATTCCAAAGAGCAAGGGTATATGATGCAAAGAGACCATTTGAAAACCAATGAGCTGGGTGTCTAGGCTCACACTGGCAAGCTAGGACTTAGGTGGGTATAGGTTTTTATGAATGGGGGTTGGACATGGTGAATAGAATTCTGGCTTCCTCTCAGAGTGCACATCCACCTCATGTGTAGTGCATTTTAACACCTAGAAAATCAGGACCTTAGGGTGTTAACCCCATTAACTTGTGAAAGCAGAATTTTTGTCTTCCTGTCTGTTATTTCTATCCTTAGCCCCACTGAGCCTAGACGGCTCTCACAAATTCCATATCCTCCAAAGAGTGTGCATACGTCACGTGTATGTGCAATTGTGTTTTGTGGTGAAGCCAAGATGCACACTTGAGTCTCTTTATTCGGAGTTCTTCTTACAGAGGTGAGTAACTAATAATATCATAATAAGTTGCTTGTTTGATAGAATTGCCAGAGAAACACAGGATACCAGTTAAATTTAAATTTCAGAAAACAGCAAACAAATTTACAGTAGAGGCATGTCCCAAATATTGCATGGGACACAATTTTCCTAAAAACTAATTCATTGTGTATCTTAAAATCAAGTTCAAGTGTGCATCCATTATTTGCTAAATCTGGCCACCTATTCTTTCATGTACTTTGAATTTTAAGGGACTGTAGAACTGCTTGTTCTAAGAATCTAGCCTCCAGAAATAAAGAGGAACCATGTTACCAGTACAAAGACAATCACTGTAGTATATATAAATAATATTACATATAAAATAAATATATTGGAACATGTATTAATTTTTAACCAGAAGAAAAAGCCGAGAGCGTTTTGTAAAGATGAAAATAGCATGCATTTGTTTTCGGTTGCATGATACATCTCTGGGGAGATTGAAAGGAAACAGACAACATTGGCGTCCTTTGGAAGACTGTGTTCAGAGGGGCAGGAAGCAGGAGAGACTCCTCACTGCATTTTTCGTTTTGCACAATTTGACTGTGAACGATGCAAAGGCATAACTTGTTTAAAACATTATATTAAAGTCAAAGGTTAACAATTAAACATTGAACATAAAACTCTGAGAGACAAAAAGTAGTGATTTCTGGTCTTGCCCTGTAGGTTGCAGGGCCTTGCCCTGATGAACTGGAGCAAAGAGGGTGGTTTGTAAGGCTGGGCCGGCTGCATCTGCAGGGCTCCCAGCACTGGGCAGAACTTGGGGCCACAGGACTGCTTCCTAAGGAATGATGTGCACACAGCAACCGAACATGCTGCCTCTGCTGGGTCAATACTAATTTCAAACACTGGGTTCTGTGCGGCCATAAATTCCGAATATTTTTTCAGGCTGTATGGTCTGAATTTTGTTCAGAAAGTGTAGCCTGTGTTGAAGTCAACCAAGACCAGAAAGGAAACAGGTTGAGGGACCCAAAACTAGGGCGATGGATCAAGAAAGGAGATAAGGGCACATCAGGTAAAGACTTTGTGCTGTGAATCTAAAAACACCAAAGTATGCAGTGCCTAAGAGGCACACACCAATTGTGTTGCCTCTTAAATTTGAAAGGAACTGCGGGTTCTTGCCTACCTATCAGAGCCCTCCATGGAATGCCCCCCCACCCCCACCCCGGCCCACCGGTCCTCGGCCCCTCCCCCGCTGCAGAAGGTCTGGAGCCCTACATTCTACAGTTCAAATCCAAACCTTCCCTCCACTGGATGCTGAGCAGCTGTTGGAGCAGCTCACTCTCTGGATCCTCAACTTGACTTTTCTCACTGTGGAGGCTACTAGGCAGCAGTGGTCAGTGAATGAGCCTGGGGGATGGCTTCAGTAGGAGGTAAGACTATAGATTGGAGGGGGGATGTTTTTAAACACAGAGCTGTCCCTCAAAACTTGGGGTTAAACTGTGACCCTGGGGAAACACGGTTTGACTGAAGTAGGGGAGGGAGCGAGCACTGGACCTCAAGGACCTGTCACCCGGGGAGGCTGGGAGCCCATGGGAACCTGTGAGGGCACTGGCAGGAGGGCTCCTAGAGGTGGGTCAGGGTGGCTCAGGGAAATGCCTGGGTGTGGAGAAAGGACGGCAGCAGGCATGTGGGCTCTTCCCAGAGGGGAGACAAGCCACTGCCACGTGTGTGGGGGGAGGAGTGGGCGATGTCGTGGGGGTGGCACAGGGAGGGTCATGGGAAAGCCTAGTCCTGTGTGCTGTTCTTCAGGCACCTGGAGCTTGCCCCGCAGTATCTTTCTAAGGGACTTGACCTGAGTTCACTAGAGCTAATGGGGGCTGTGGGAGGGTGTTAGCCAGAAAGCTGTCCATGGGGCTGTCTGTGGCCAAGTCCACAATGAAATGTCCTCTCAAGGGCTGGGCTGGAAGGTCCTCCAACTGCTGCAGCCCAGAGCTTCTCCCCTGCTTCTGGCCCAGAGCTCGCCCCTCCTCAGCCCAGGGAGCTGCTTGTTGGCTTGGATTCCACAGGGGCAGGGCGGCCGGGTAACTTCCACCAAGAGAGGGCCCGGCTCCCTGAGCTGTCCCGAATCGTCCCCGCTGTGGCCACCCAGGTCTTCAGACCGACTTCCTCTTGTCGAGCATCTCATGGCGCACCCTCTGCCCTGCCCTTTACCTTTGAGATGAGGGGTTTGCTCAGAGTCTACGTCCCTGCTTCAGGGACAGAAAACAGGTGTGGAGCATGGGTGGTGTCCCGTGGAACATCTGCGAAGGTGGATTCATTTTTAAGGGGGAAGGGGAGTGCACAGGGGCAGAAAGACCATGGTCTGTGTCAGTAGTAAACGTCCGAGGCCGCCTGTCCTGAGGAATTAGGGGCACGCGGTGTGCAGCGTGGTCTCCTGGACTAGGTCTGCTCGAGTTCCTCTGAGCGGGGACGTGTTCAGACTACTGTGTCCCACAGTCACCGGCTCACACCTGCTTCCTACTGGGCCTTCACTTTCCACTGTTGGGAGCTGGAAGGGGAAGGACCTCACACAGTCTGCAGTCCCATGACCCATCTAACAGGACAGCAGCTATGGAAGTTTCTGGAAACCCCTACCGACAGCCCCACTTGGCCGCATTCCATGGCCCTTCTCTCACGCTCTGCTGCCATTGCTGGCTGTGAAATGACAAGCTCCTGAGGGGCCATTAGTCTGAGCGCTGGGGCCGAGTGGCAGGACCTGGCCCGTGTTGAGTGTTCACTGCTGGTTCTGACACACATGTGCATGCTGGTCAGTGCGTTCAGGGGTCAGATCAGGGTCCCTGTGCCTTCTTGTGGGGAGACATTACTCAAGTGTTTCTGTGTTGTTGTGCAAGCCCAGGGCAGAGAGGGGGTGATTTATTGAGAAAAGGGAAGGCTGAGGAGCAGATGGGGCCCTAATATTTCAGACACGGCCTGTGCTCAGAGCCCCTTTGGGTGCCTAGAACTTACCTGGGAGAAGGTCACTACCGGGGTGGGTCTGCCGGGGGTCGTTGCCCCCAGAGCAGACTGCTACCCAGGGCCATGCCTCTGAGGCTGGCAGGGTCGGTGCCAGGGAATCCTTAGGGCGGCTCTCAGGGTCAGCGCTGGCTGGGGCGGTTTCTTCTCGCAGACCGTGGTCAGGGAGCCTTGGCGATGGGGAGCAAGCTCTCCAGTGGAGTAATTCCCAACTGGAGGTCAGAGCGGGACAATGACCTGAGGACATGTGCCACCGCCGCAGTCTGCCCGTCCCAATGGCCTCCCCTGGGAGACTCACTGCTCTGACTGCCCAGGGGCTACAGGGGGCCAGAGCGCCTCAGTGCTGTTTGCTGGTTCCCCTCCTCCCTTCACCCTTTCCTTTGTCTCAGCAGCATCTGCAGTGCTGGGAGCGGATGTGACCCTGAAGCCCGGTGCCTCCGTGACTCCTTTCATGGCACAGCCCTTTTCCCCGCCCACTACTGGCCCCGCCCACCGGCCACCTGGGGAGCAGCACCTGCCGCCCCTCAGGACCCCGTCATTCCCTCCTGGCCGCCCCCTGGTGCTGCCCACTTTGCCCAGGACACCTCTGGTGGCAGGAGATGCGGGTCAACGCCCCGCTGGGCCTGGGGCTTGTAACATCATGGACCAGGTCTGGTCAGAAGGGGGACGACCACAGCCCTCCCAGACTGAGACTATTGTCCTGACTCAGGCCCCCCTCAATGGGAGTACTCCAGGGGCCATCTGTGGGGGTGCTGTGTGTCCTGCACCCCTCTTCTTGGAAGCCTCTGCGGTGGAGACGATTATGCCCGCCTCGGCTTTTGGGGGCACCCAGGCCGGCGATGGAGGCTGGTGTCCCGGCCTTCCTCCTCAAGCTCCACCACCAGCTGCCCAGCTGGCCCCCATTGTCCCCTCAGTGAATGCTGGGGCTTCGAGGAAGGGTGGCCTGGCCACCTCCCAGTCCAAGACCTCGCCGGATGACTCCTGTAACCCCAACAGTGTGTACAAAAATTTCCGACGTTGGCAGCGCTTCAAGGCCCTGGCCCGGAGGCACCTTCCCCAGAGTCCTGATGCAGAAGCTCTGTCCTGCTTCCTCATGTGAGTGCCCTGGGCAGGGCAGGGGGAGCCTGGAGCTTTCACTCAAAGAGGCGCTGGGAGGGACCTGCAGGCTGGCTGATCCCCGGCCGCTGGCGGGAAGGTTGAGGGTGGGGTCCCTGCTCTCAAAAGGCACATTCTTAGCCACACGCATCACCCGCCGCATGTATGGCTTCCTCGCTTGTGTTTTACAACAACTGAGCTCACCGCCCTGAGTCCTGATCCTCCTCCTGGAGATGTAACTATGAGAGGCAGTTCCTCGCGCCTTCAGGCCCCTCATGACCAGACAATTCTACCTAATTCCGGGATGTGGAGAAGACTCCTTGGTCTAATGGTCTGTGCTAACCTGAGACGTGTCGGCAGGCTGCCTGGCGCAGGCCGTGTCTCCCTGAGGACAGGGTTATTGTTGTGAAAGGGCAGTCTTGACGAGGAAGCGCTCCATGGCCCGAGTGTCCCAGCGATGGGTTCGAGTGCAGGGTCACCTCCAGTCCTGGTTCCAGGGCTGGTGTGAATGTGAGGCCATGACAACAGCAGCTGGAAGGCTTGTCTTTGTACACAGACGCCTCCTCCGTCACCTGAGGCGCTCAGTCCTGCCGGGTGGGGGTGGGAACCTGGCGCCACTGAGCTGGGGTGGGCAGGCGGGTGGAGGCCAGGCTGCAGCCATGACTCACCCTGAGGCATTGCAGCCCGGTGCTCCGGTCCCTGTCCCGCCTGAGGCCCACCATGACGCTGGAGGAGGGAATGTGGCGGGCCATGCAGGAATGGCAGCGCAAGAGCAACTTTGACCGGATGATCTATTATGAGATGGCAGAAAAGTGAGTCAGGGTCCTTGGTCCCCACAGCTGTGTGTGTGTACGGGGCTGCCTGAGGGGCAGGGTCCAGCTGTGAGGTCTCAGCAGAGAGGAGAGTGGTGGGAGGGTGTCACTCAGCACGGGGTCCCCGCAGCCCACAGGCCCTTCTCTCCTGGGGAAGCCTCTCCCTCAGCTTCAGAGCGTGGGTGCTTCTGTCCCACCTCCCAGGAGCTCCCCCCTCCTCTGACCCTGACCCGTCCTGGGCTGGACATGAAGGCTCAGGACAGGCTGGGGAGAAGGTGCCATGCCCAGTGGGCAGACTCCAGCCAGAGGGGCTGTGCAGGAACGTGCTCAGCCAGCCTCCTGCCTCCCCAGTGTCCGGGCTCTGACAGCCCCAAGGCCCTGGCTCTCCCATCCCTCCACCCGCTGCTGCCTTTCTGGGCTCCCGGCGGCCTCCTTCTCAGCACAGCTGTGCCCCCCTCACCCCCAGGTTCATGGAGTTTGAGGCGGAGGAGCAGATGCAGTTTCAGAAGTTGCAGTTGAAGAAGGGGGTTCAGACCCAGCCTCCTCCTGCCCCACCGAGACCTGATCCTCGGGGGCCCCCAGCCCCAGTGGTGGGCGGGCAGCCAGGTAGGCCAGCACATTCCCACGGGAGCCCATGACCAAAGGGCCTAGGGAAGGCCACTGTCCCACCCACATGGGCCCTTCTCCTTCAGGGGGGCTTTGGGCTTTCAAGGGAAACAGCCCTGAGAGTCGGGCCTCTGACCCTTTGTCCCCATGGGGTCTGGACCTGGTCCACTTTCCCATCCCCTCTCCCCGCTCCCTGTCAAAGGCCCCACATGAAGTCTGCTGAGAAGCGGGCTGGCTGCGGCGCCCCTTGAGAGACTCTTGTCAGAGAGATTCGGTGGCTCCACACATCTTCACACATGACTCTCTTGGGTGCTCTCCCTGTCCTCTCTCCTCACATACTAGTAGTCACCAGGCTTTAGGTGGCCCCGACCCAGCCGCACCCATATTAATGCCCCCAACACTGCCCTCAGCATCGCATGCCCTGGAGGTGGGAGCTTTATCCCTCACGCTCTCTCCTCTTCCCTCTCTGCCCAGCGCACACTCCCAGGAAGGCCTTACCCAGTGCCCAGCCCATCCGAAGACACCAACGGCCCCAGGAGACAAAGTCACCCAATGAGATCCCCCCGGAGGCCGTGAGAGAGTACATGGACATCATGGACAATCTGCTGGGACTGCCGCACTCAGCCGCCGAGGCGCCAGGGGGAGGATGGGAAGATGAAGTAAAGGAGTGGCTGCAGGACGAGGGTCTCCTGAGCTACCTGGACCAGCTGTGCTCCCAGGAAGACTTTGTCACCCAGGTGGGCTGGCTGGCAGCTCCGGGTCTATAAGATCCCAGAGGTGGCGCTGCAGCACCCAGACCTGGGTTCTCCCAGGCTGATGGGATTGGGCTCTGCTCTTGGTTCCTGAGCTGGGTGCGTGAGAATTGTGTGTCTGTGCATGTGTGCGCTTTGTGTGGGTGTGGTGTGTGTGCTGTGTTCATGTGTGTGTACCCCTGTGTGTGTGTATGTGCATGTATGTGTTTCTGTGTGTGTACCTGATGACCAAGATGGAGTAAAACACCCGCCTGAGCAGGAGGACGGGTGGGTCTTGGCTTTCCCACTTGTGCTCCAGGCCCCGCTGACTCCCAGTTCGCTCCCTGCCAAGGGGCTCATGGCCGTTTCCTTCTGTCCCAGGTGGAGGCGGTCATTCACCCCCAATTCATGGAACAAATAATTTCCCCAGACGCACAGCAGGATCCCTTGGCCCTAGCTGAGGAGTTGGAGCAGGAAGAAGGGCTCACTGCTGCCCAGGTGAGCCAGGGGAGGGTGGGACCTTAGGGAGACGGAAGGGGGACTCCAAGTGAGCCATAGGACCCAGGGACCCCAGGGGAGTTAGAGGAGGGACTGGCTCTGGTGAGTCAAGGAGGGAGGAGCTCCAGGTAGATCGGGGGTTCAGGGGACCCAGGGGAGGGTGCACTCAGGTAAACCAGGGCAGGGAGCAACCCAGAACCAGGACACACATGCCAGTGTCCACACCACCCCTGCCTGCAGGCACCGCATGCTGGGGGCCAGCCCTGGGTGGGAGCGGGGCAGGACAACAAGAAGGAGAGGGCTACAGCGAGGAGGGGTGGGAGCCCAGAAGGGGAGGGGCCACAAGGCTGGGAATGTGGCACAGGGGACAGAGGAGAGACACATAGCTGTCATGGATTTAAGTCATGGTGTCACCTCCCCTCTCCTCCCCCCAGTGCTATTGTCCCATCACCCACATTCCTCCTCCTCTCACACACACGTGTGCAGCGCCAGCTCACTGTCCCTTCTTCCTCCCAGCTGGTAGAGAAGCGACTCCTGGCCTCCAAGGAGGGGGGCGTGCAAGCACCCCCGAGTCACGGTGCTCCCCTGTTGAACTCAAGTTCTTCTGAGTCTGAGATCGGCCAAGATGCCCAGAGGCATGACCGTGGCCCCCAGCTGGGGGTCAGTGACAAAGCCTGCCCACCAGAGACTGACTTCAAGGACCAGCAAAGGCGCGGCCCAGCAGACGCCCACTGGCCCAGGCCCCAGGCTTCTGCTATCTCTGCGGGGCGTCAGGAGCACCCACCACTCTGGGCTCGATGCCCCCCCTCTGCTCCCCAGGGCTACATGCCTGCTTACTGTGCACTGGTACCCAGGGAGGCCTGCGTCCCCAGAGAGGCCTCTCTTGTCAGAGAGACTCTTGAGCCAGACAGGTCCAGTGAGGATGAGGAGGACCTCCCCAGCTTGGCCTTCCTCTTGGGCTCTCCTAATAGCCTGTTGCCCTGTGGGCTCTCTCTGAGTCCTGTCCCTGCCTCAGGCCTTGCCTGCCCTGGAGGTCGGGGGCTCCGGGGAGCTGCCCAGTCCCAGTTTTTTCAAACACTAGGTCTCACCCGAGCTTCACCTGCAGCTTCCAGATCTCGGAAGCGTGCTCTGGGGGGAGGCCCCGCCCATGCTGAGAAGACCCCCCGCCCGGGGGCCAACCTGGGGATCTGTGGGAGGCCAGCACTGGCTCTGGAGCTGGTTTGCACCTCACAGCCTCAAAAGAAAAAGTGTGACCTGGCTGTCACAGAGAGGAGTAATAAGTGACACTGCAGCCAGTAGGGAGCAGTGGGTGTCTCTCCCACTTCCAGCCACCTGCGGGGCATGCTTCCTGTGACCTGGCTATCCCCCAGTGGAACCAAGGGCTGCTCCTCATCCCAGGGAAGTTCCTGGCTGACCCCAGGGATGATCCTGGCTGTTCTACTCACATGAGAAATAGGGATGGAAGGCAGGACCATTAGGGTGGGGGTGGGCCTGGGTTTGGGGGTAGGAGCAGCACCTTTGGGGCACTGTGTGTCAATTATGAATAAAGATGGTTTTGTTAAGACATTCTAGTGGCCACTATCTCCGTATTGGGTCTGCACTGTTCCATGGAGAGGGGACCTGACAGGAAGAAAGGGTGTGGTAGGTCACATGTGCTGTAGGTTCACAGATGAACCTCCAGTTCCTCTGTCCAGATTGGCAGGAACCCCTTCCAATTGCTCCTGGGAGCACACAGCTCTCTAATCCCCAAGGATCCATCCCATCATGCCTACTGCCAAGACCCAACTGGGTGAGGGGCCAACTGGGGCCTCCTATTGTCATCTGTATTCTGACCCTCTGGAGATGAGGAGCTTCTTTGGAGGCTTTCAGCCCTCCAGACCATTAACCAGTTTTATAGAAAAAATCTATCTGTGTCCTGGAAGCAGTCAGATAACAATGCTTGGAAATCCTACAATCTTCCCTAATTGCTAGAAATCAATTATAAGAAGAAAACTGGAAAACAGACAAACACATGGAGGCTAAATAACATGCTATTAAACAATAAATAGATTAACAACAAGATCAAGGGGGGCAGGCGGGGAGTAACAAGCAAGGCTAACATTTAGAATCAAAGGGGAGATAAAGAACTTCCCAGACAAGAAAAACCTTAAAAAGTTCATGACTACCAAACCAGTATTACAAGAAATGTTAAGGGAATTTCTTTAAGAATAAGAGGGGGAAAACATAAATATGAATAATACAATGGCAATGACCACATATATATTTGGATATTAACTCTTTATCAGATGTATCATTGCCAAATATGTTGTCCCATACAGTGGGATGCCTTTTCATTTTGCTGATGGTTTCTTTTGTTGTGCAGAAGCTTTGTATTTTCATGTACTCCCATTTGTTTATTTTCTTCTCAGTTTCCTTTGCCCTAGATATATCCATAAACATATTGCTATGAGAGATGCCTGAGATTATTGCTGTCTATGGTTTCTTCTAGGGTTTTTGTGGTTTCCTGACTTACATTTAAGTCTTTTATCCATTTTGAGTTTACTCTTATGTATGGTGTAAGTTGGTGGTCTAGTTTCATTTTTTAGCATGTATCTGTCCAATTTTCCCAACACTATTTATTGAAGAGACTGTCTTGACTCCATTGTATGCTCTTGACTCCTTTGTCAAATATTAATTGAATGTAATGGCTTGGGTCAATTTCTGGAGTCTCTGTTCTGTTCCATTGATCTATATGCCTGTTCTTGGGCCAGTACCAGGCTGTTTTTATTACAGTGGCATTGTAGTATAACTTGATATCTGGTATTGTGATTCCTCCAATTTTAATCTTTTTTCTCAAGATTGATGCAGCTATTCAGGGATTTTTTGATTACATGTAAATTTTTGGAGTGTTTGTTCTAGATGTGAAGTATGCTGTTGGTATTTTAATAGGGATTGCATTGAATCTGTAGATTGCCTTGGGTAGTATGGACATTTTAATGATGTTAATTCTACCAATCCATGAACACAGAATATTCTTCCACTTGTTTATATCTTCCTCTATCTCTTTTTTCAATGTCCTGTAGTTTTCAAAGAACAAACCTTTTACCTCCTTTATTTAGTTTATCCCTATCTTAATTTTTTTTGTTGTTGCAATGGTAAATGGGATTGTTTGTTTAGTTTCTCTTTCTGAGAATTTATTATTGATGTATAAAAAAAAAACATAGATTTCTGGGTGTTGATTTTGTATCCTGCTACATTGCCAACTTCATTTATTAAATCTAATAGTTTTTTGGTGGAGTCTTTAGGGCTTTCTATGTATAATATTCTGTCATCTATGTATTGAGAGTTTTACTTCCTCTTTCCAATTTATGCCTTTTATTTCTTCTTCTTGTCTGATCGCTGTAGCTAGGATGACCAGTACTATGTCTTATTCCTATTCTTAGGAGAAATGGTTATACTTTTTGCCCATTGAGAATTATGTTTGCTGTAGATTTATCATATATGGCCTTTATCATGTTGAGGTATACTCCATCTATTCCCACTTGCTGAGAGTTTTTATAAAAAATGGATGTTGGATTTTGTCAACTGCTTTTTCTGCATCTATTGATGTGATCATGTGTGTGTGTTTTTAATATATTTTATTGATTTTTTACAGAGAGGAAGGGAGAGGGATAGAGAGTTAGAAACATCGATAAGAGAGAAACATCAATCAGCTGCCTCCTGCACACCCACTACTGGGATGTGCCTGCAACCAAGGTACATGCCCTTGACCGGAATCGAACCTGGGACCCTTCAGTCCACAGGCCAATGCTCTATCCACTGAGCCAAACCGATTAGGGCAATGATCATGTGGTTTTTGTCTTTCAATTTATTTAAGTGATGTGTCACATTTATTGATTTGCGAATATTGTACCAGCCTTGCATCCCTGGAATAAATCCCACTTGGTCATGGTGTATGATCTTTTTAATATATTTCTGGGTCCAACTTGCTAATATTTTGTTGAGGATTTTAGCATCTACATTGATCAGGAATTTTGGTCTGTAATTCTCTTTTTTGTAGTGTCTTTATCTGGTTTTGGAATTAGGATAATGCTAGCCTCATAAAAAGGGCTTGAAAGTGTTCCTTCCTCTTGGATTTTTTTGAATAGTTTGAGGAGTATAGGTGTTAGTTCTTTTTTGAATGTTTGGTAAAACTCCCCTGCAAAGCCATGCAAACACAGGCTTTTGTTTCCTGGAAGTTCTTTTATTACTGCTTCTATTTCATCAGTTTTTACTGGCCTATTTAGGTTTTCTGATTCTTCCTGATTCAGTTTTGGAAGATTGTTTGCTTCTAGGAATTTGTTCATTTCATCCACATTGTCCAGCTTGTTGGCATATAGTTCCTCATAGTATTTTCTTAAAATCCTTTGTACTTCTGTGGTGTCAGTGGTTATTTCCTGCTTTTGTTTCTGATTTTATTTATTTGGGTCCTCTCTCTTTTTTTCTTGATGAGATTGGCTAATGGTTCAGCAATCTTGTTTATCCTTTCAAAGAATTAGCTCTTGGTTTCATTGATTTTTTTGTATTTTTTTCTCTATATCATTTAATTCTGCTCTAATCTTTATTATATTCTTCCTTCTACTTACTTTGGGCTTTTCTTGTTCAATTTCTGATTCTTTAAGTGGTAGGGTTAAATAGTTTATTGTTAATTTTTCTTGTTTTTAGAGGTAGGCCTGTTGTGCTATGAACTTTCCTCTCAGGACTGCTTTTGCTGTGTCCCACAGATTTGGTGTTATTGTGTGTTCATTTTCATTTGTTTCCAGGAAGTTTTTGGTTTCTTTCTTGATCTCATCAGTAGCCCATTCATTGTTTAATAACATGCTATTTAGCCTCCATGTGATTGAATGTTTTTGAGTGTTTTTACTATAGTTGATTTCTAATTCTATTTCACTATGATCTGAGAAGATACTTGATATGATTTTAATCTTGTTGAACTTGTAGAGACTTACTTTATGTCCTGTCTTAGTGGTCTATCTTTGAGAATCAGAATCACCCATGGGCACTTGAGAAGAATGTATATTCTGCAGCTTTGGAGTGAAATGTTCTATAAGTATTAATTAAGTCCATCTGATCCAGTGAGTCCTTTAGAGTCACTGTTTACTTGTTAATTTTTGTTCTGGAATATCTATCTAGTGAAGTCGGTTGGGTGCAAAAGTCCACTACTATGACGGTATTGTTGTTAATCTCTCCCTTAAAGTCCTCTAGAAGTTTTTTTCTATATGTTTAGGTGCTCCTATATAGGATGCATCTATGTTTACCAGGGTTATATCCTCTTGTTGGATCTATCCCTTTAGTATTATGTAGTGACCTTTGTTGTCTCTTGTGATGGCCTTCATTTGTAAGTCTATTTTGTTAGATATGAGCATTACTATACCAGCTATCATTTCCATTTGCATGGAAAAAAAAATTTCATCCCTTCACTCTTATCCTGTGTGAGTCTTTTGTTCTGAGGTTTTTGTATCCATTCAGCTACCCTATGTCTTTTGACTGGAGCATTTACATTTAAAATTATTATTGACTAGAGGCCTGATGCAAGAAATTCGTGCAAGGGGCTCAGCCCTCGTAGCCCCAGCTGCCTCAGCCCTCAGATCCCCAGCTGCCTCAGCCTCCCATGGCCCTGCCCACTGTCATTCTGGAAAATAGTACAGAAGGTTGTTCCACTGTCTGGTCTAATTAGCATGTTAGCTCTTTATTATATAGAATAGGTACATATTTATTGCCATATTAATTCTGTATACCTAGGTTTCTCTCTCTATTTCTTCTCATTATAGCAGTCCCTTTATTATGTCTTGTAATGCTGGATTGGTGGTGATGAACTCCTTTAGCCTATTTTTTGTCTGGGAAGATCTTTATTTCACAGTCTATTTTGAATAATAGCTTTGCTGGATATAGTAATCTTGGTTTCAGATCCTTGCTTTCCATGACCTTGAAAACTTCATGCCATTTCCTTCTGGTCTGTAAAGTTTCTGATGAGAGATCAGATGATAGCCTTATTGGAGCTCCTTTGTAGGTAACAAATTGCTCTTCTCCTCTGCCTTTAGATTCTCTCTTTGTCTTTAATTTTTGGGAATTTAATTATGATGTGTCTGGGCATGGGCTTGCTTGTGTGTTCTTGCTTGGGACACTCTGTGCCTCCTGAACTTGTGTGACTTTTTCCTTCAGCAGGTTAGGGAAATTTTTTGCCGTTATTTCTTCAAACATGTTTTCCATCCTTATCTCCCTTTCTGCCTCTTCTGGTAACTCTACTATGCAAATATTGCTATGTTTCATGTTGTCACACAGATTCCTTAAGCTGTCTGTCTGTTTTTTTCATTGCTTTTTCTTTTTGGTTCTCTGGTTGAGTGATTTTTTCTACCCTGTCTTCTAATTCACTGATATAATCCTCAGCTTCCCTTAATCTGCTGTGATTTCCTTCCAACGTGTTCTTTATTTGTGCTATGTCATTCTTTATTTCCATTTTCATATTTACAATATCTTTTCTCATGCTGTTGAGCATTTATACCATCATTATTCTGAACTCTATCCTATATGATAAAAGGCTAATATACAAATTGACCGAAGGGCAGAACAACCAGTCACTATGATGTGCACTGACAACCAGGGGCCAGATGCTCAATGTAGGAGCTGCCCCCTTGTGGTCAGTGTTCTCCCATAGGGGGAGTGCTGCTCAACCAGAAGCCAGGCTCATGGTTGGCGAGCGCAGAGGCGGTGGCAGGAGTCTCTCCCACCTCCGTGGCAGTGCTAAGGATGTCAAACCGCTGGTTTAAGCCCACGCTCCATGGGTAGTGGGCTTAAGCTGACAGTCTGACATCCTTTGAGGGCTCCCAGACTGCAAGAGGGCACGGGCCCAGCTGTGGGAGCCCCTGAGTGCAGGAATTTTGTGCACCAGGTCTCTGGTATCAGATAAATTTCTTATTTCCTTTTTATTTTTCTCTTCTTCTGGATAATTCTCTTGTTCTTTCATTTTGGGGTTTTATTTGTCTCATTTGGGATGTCTTTTTGGGTTTGTGACTATGTATTAGGTAGATCCGCTACATCTCTCAATCTCTAGTACAGGATAGTGTCAAATGCTGTTTGAATTTAGTCTTGAATAGCCCTCAGGCAATCGTCCACAGGTGTGGCAAGAGTTTTGCCAATAAGGTGGAGCATTTGCTTCTGCCTGGAAGCTAATGGTTATTCTCAGTGTCATAATGGGCCTCAAAAACTCCATACCATAGGGCAAGGTGTTTTACAATAGGGAGGATTGACTGTCTTCCCCCCAGGCAAGATTGCCTGGATAGCAAATGTGTGCATGAGAAAGATGACTCAGTACAGGAAATAGAGGGTTCTGCATTCTGAGCTCTAACCCCAGAACCTCCAACCCTGGCTTCTGCTCACACAGCTCTAGTCCACTCTGCCCTTCCTCTGCCAGAACACAAGGTGAATGGCTGCAAATGCAATTTTGTGCATTGTCCTTTTAAGAGAGTGCCTGCATTTTCAGCCATCTCTCCCTGGAAGACAGCAACCCCACTGCTTTTCACACCGAGATATTATGTAAGCACCTTTCTCAGTTCTGGTGCTCTCTGCTGGGGAGCCCAGCTTGGGGATTAGACCCCAGAGTTCTCAGTGTCAACTCCCCATAACTGAAATATATCTCAGAAACTCAACTGCTGTCTGTGGGAGCCCAACCAGCCTTTTCATGCCTCCACTCTTCCTACCAGTCTCTATGTGGTCTCCACTTTCCATCCCTGGTTATCAGGGTTCTCTCCAGCCAGTCTTCAGTTGACTATTCAAGATTTTTTTTTGTATTTTTGTTGTAATTCCAGTTTGGTCCTGGAAGCATGTTGTGTAGCATCTGCTTACTCTGCCACCATTTTTGTTCTCTCCCAAAGAACCAACTTTTGAAAAGCCCCTTGGTCACTTAAAGATGGAAGCTAGTCACCAGATGACCAATAATGTGATTAAAGGGTTGAAACTTTCAGTCCCTATCTCTGACCTCCAGGGAGGGGCAAGGACTGGAGTTGAATCACCCCCAGTGGCCAATGGGTTAATCCTTCATGCCTATCTGACAAAGTCCCCAAAAAACCCAGAAGGATGGGTTCTGAGAGCTTCTGACACCTGGAGAAGTGGGGAGAATGATACTCTGGGAGAAGACATGGAATCTCCACCCCTCCCCCATCCCAGTCTGTGTATCACCTCCATCGGATGTTCCTGAGTTATATCCTTTTATAATAAATCAGTGATCTAGTGAATAGACTGTTTCTCAAAGTCCTGTGAGGTGCTCTAGCAAAGCAATCTGACCCAAGGAGGGGTGGTGGGACTTTCTGATCTATAGAAGCTGGGTAGAAGCACGGGTGATAACCTGGACTTGTGACTGGTGTCTGAAGTGGAGACAGGGGTGGGAGTATCTAGTAGGATGAAGCCCTTAACCTATGGAAGCTGATGCTTCTTCAGCAGACAGTGTTGGAACTGAGTTGAATTGAGGACACAGGGGTGATGTCGGAGAATTGTTTGTGGTGTGGAGCCTCCCCGACACACAAACTCTTAAGTTTGACCCTGCTAACTCATCCTGCAACCATTGTCCACAGGTTTTCAGAAATGAGTTCCCTGGTGTTCCCGAGTCTGTGTGCTGGGCTGCATGCTGCCTTCAGGAGGAAAACACTTCCCTCAGCTTTCTGGAATGTTCTCTCAAATTCTATATCTTCACAGAGGACCTATATGGTGTGTCTTTGCACTTAACATCTCCTGCCCTTATCCATGACTTTTTTTCATTTGCTGTCTCCTCAACCAGTGCATAACCATAGAGAGGATGGTGCCTCAGGGTTCGCAGCATTAGGAAGGTTGAGAACCACTGCCCAAAGGGGTAGCGACCCACAGGTTGAGAACCGCTGTCCAGGAGAGAACTGCTGGCAGAAGTCATTGTTCCATTGCTGAGCCCTCCCCATCACAGAGCTATCAACCTGGCTCATACTGTTCACCTGGCCCCTGGTGACTCCCTGAGACTCTGCTCCACCCAACTTGCAGGCTCATCCAAGCCATTTCCAGTGGCTTTTCCATAGAACTGGCTTCTCTTGCCTCAGGCTTCAGACTTTTCTAAAATCTGTCAAACAAACAGCAGCTGGTCTCAGTGTGCCCTATACCTCTCAATAAGTGGCCCCAGGCTTGGCACTAGCAGTAGTCCACCTTGGTTCATAGCTTGGCCTCCTCTGGGCATCTCCAAGCCCAACACAAGTAGCAGCCATCTGCAGATTGCTCTGTAGCTTAGGCTTGGTGACCCCAGGTGGGGCACAGGCACTGGCTAACTTTGCACCTCCAGGGAGGCCCCAGAGTCAGTGCAACTGATGGTCAGCTTCAGTTCATGCCACATTACAACCCTACCACCTCTATGAGTGACACACTCAAGGGGCAGCCAAAATGAAGAGAAAAAGAAACACGTCTCGAATGAAAGAAGAAATTTCCAGAAAAAAACTAAATGAAATGGAAGCAAGCAAACTACCAAACACAGAGTTCAAAATAATGGTTATAAGGATGCTCAAAGAACTTTGTGAGAACTTCAAGGAACTTAGTGAAAATTTCAAGAAACTAAGTGAGAACATCAACAACAAAAAATGTACAAGTCAGAAAGGAAGGCTACACTGACTGAAATTTAATTTCCAGGGAAACAGTAGAGGATTCTGAGAATCAAATCAGCAATTTGGAATATGAGGAAGCAAAAAATACCCAATCAGAATAGCAAAAGGAAAAAAGAATATAAAAAATGAAGATAAGGTAAGGAACCTCGGGGACAACTTCAAGTGTACCAACATTTGCATCGTGAGGTTCCTGGCAAGAGAAGAGAGAGAGCAAGAAATTGAAAACCTATTTGAAAAAGTGATAGAAAACTTCCCTTACCTGGTGAAAGAAAGAGAAATACATGTCCAGGATTCTCAGAAAGTCCCAAACAAGAGGAACCCAAAGAGGCCCACACCAAGACACATTTTAATTAAAATGCCAAAGTTTAAAGACAAAGAGAGAATCTTAAAAGCAACTAGAGAAAAGCCATTAGTAACCTACAACAGAGCACCCATATGACTGTCAGCTAATTTCTCAACAGAAACTATGCAGGCCAGAAAGGAGTGGCAAGAAATATCCAGAGTGATGAATAGCAAGAACCTACAACCAAGATTACTCTACCCAGCAAAGCTATCATCTAGAATTGAAGGTCAGATAAAGAACTTCACTGACAAGAAAAAGCTAAAGGCGTTCATCACCACCAAACCAGTATTACATGAAATGCTGAAGGGTCTTCTTGAAGAAGACGACAAAAAAAGATAAAAAATATGAACAATTAAATGGCAATAAATACATATCTATCAACAATTGAATCGAAAAATCAAAATACACAAACAAGAAATCTGATGAACAAAATAAACTGATGAACAAAATAGAACAAGAGGCATGGAAATGTGGAACAGACTGAGGAATCTCAGAGGGAAGAGGACTGGGGGAGAGAGTAACCAAAGAACATACATGCATATATGCTTTACCCAGGGCCCAGACAATAGGGTGGTGAAGGCCTGGAGCGAGTCAGGATCCAGGTGGAGGAGGGCAATAGGGGGGAAAAGGGTGGGACATCTGTAATACTCTCAACAATAAAGATTTTTTTAAAAAGAATTCACCAGTGGAAGGAGCAACCACATCCAGCAACTTGGTCTTGTGGAAAGGAAATCTAAAGGAGCGATGTCATTCCTGGTTTGGCCCATGGAGGACAGTCATCTGTGCAATCTCCCCCTTCTCCCCTCTTGCCCCAAAACAGACCAGAGGAAGCAGATCTCGCTCTCTGCTGCTCAGCACACACACCCACACCAGCCCTGGGCACTGCAGGCCACGTTAAAAATAAATGAAAGAGCGCCTTCCCAAACAGGTCAGGAAAGCAATCACATAGGGAAATAGTGATAATTATTTTAATTTAAAATGTCAATAATACTTTTCAGTAAACAAAATGTTTTTTTTTTAAAAAAAAAAGCTGGACTGAGCCCAGCTCGTTCAATTCCCATCAGGGCATGTGCCCCACCTTGATTCCCCAGTAGGGGCCATGCAGGAGGCAGCCAGTCAGTGTTTCTTCTCATCAATGTTTCCATCTCTCTATCCCTCTCCCTTCCTCTCTCTCTAAAACAAATTTTTTTAAAATAATAATAACAAAAATAAAAGAATTTTTAAAAAGCTGGACTGAAAACTATTCTCATATATTGAAGAGTTAGTGGAGTATTATATACACTACTACAAATTAATAAGAAAAAAACTATGCAAATGATGGGTTAACTGCATTGATCACTACGTGCAAGAATGATTCACTGTGCCAATATTCATGGAAGGTCAAGTCAAGACAGTAACAAGGCATCATTTTTCATTAATCAGGTGGCAAAGTTTTTCAATATTGTAACAACCTATGTTGGTGAGATTGTGGAAAAACTGGTCTTTCCTACATTCTGAGCAGGAAGATCAATTACTGCAATTTTCTGGGGGGCAGGGGGCAGCGGGGTGTACGTGGACAAATTTTCTAAAACCCTCTAGCTCGGCATTTTTACTTCTAGAACAACTTTTTAGAAATAAAAGTGGCTGTTTGTGAGACGTGAATAATATCTCACTAAGGACAACAGGAAAACCTGGAAACAACTAAATTGCCGATTGATGGGACGATGAATCTATGCTACAAGAGATGGTTTAATTAGTACAAAGATTAAGAAAGGCCTATATGTATTGAATTAGAAAGATTCCCATTCTATATTGTAAGTGGGAAAAAATCTCGGAACATTACATATCGCAGGCCCCTCTCTTTGTGACTGAGTCTGTGTGGACCCGCACAGTGTGTATGGGAGAGGAAGAAATGCCTGCTCTGAGTTAGAAAACTTAGGAAGGTTCCCAGCAACCTGCCGGCTTTGACACCCTCATCAGATTAGAGAAAGGAGAAATGAAAGGGCTGTTAATGCTCCCTAACGCTCCTCCTACACCTGCGTCCCTTTCATCATCCTGCAGCCATCTATTCCTTTTATCCTGTAAGTTCTCCCCGGACAGAAGCAGTCTTCCATACAGATGCAGGGAAAAGCCAGCGAAATGGATTAAGTTAATTGCTCTTTTCTTCCTCTTGCCTGTATGTATTTGCAAACATTTCTACAATGAAATACTGTTGGAAAAAGACACGCATACAAGCAAGACAAGACTCATGTTCATATTGGCAAATGGTGTCTGTTGGCACTTTCTGGTGCTGGTGAGCAGAAGACCTCAGGGGACATCATTGTCACATGACCAGTTGGTGCCTGCAAACACCCCCGACCCCCACCCCCAGTTTCTAGGGGCCGAGGGTGGTAGAGGGCAGGTGTCCTCACTCATTCACCCACCTCTGCTCAAAGAAGGCTGTGCGTCCGCTCTCTGCTAACGCCACACTGGTCACCTCGAGGGCTGCAAAGGTGGCAGGCACGCCGGCAGGTGCCGCAGCCCCACTGACAAGCAGCTCTTCAGACACTCCTGAGCTCCTTCTCCGCTAGGGACTGTGCTTTTGAAATGGCCCTCACCACGCGTCCGGCTGGGTCGGATCAGAGGCCGCCTCCGGGGGGAGAAAGCAGGCACACTTTTGAGGAGTAGCTCTTCCCCCCAAGAAAGTGTCTGGGGCACAGGGTCAGGAAGGCGCCCCGGCTCTCCCGTGCAATCCCCCGCATCTCACAGCCCGAGAAGCCAGAGGGAGAGGCAAAGCTGCCCAAATGGAGGGGCGGAGACAGCATTTACACCCACATCGTCTGATCCATAATGGGCCCAGGACACAGCCCACCAGACCCTTCCCCCTCTCCCCTCACCCGCTGCTTGCACATTGCTGGCCCACTCTCCCAGCCTCCCTTGCGTTGGGGAATGTGAGTGTGGGTGCCACTCGACACTGTCACTGCTAGTTCGCTGGGAGCCCTGCCAGTCCTCCTGCTCTCTCCCCCCAGGTCCATGGGGGGCAGGTGCCCCAGATGGTGGCGGCCCATCGCAGGAGGGAGAAACACACTTGGTGGGGTCCGCGCTGACCCCAGTTCTTCGGCAGCTAGCCCTTGTGACCGCAGTGAGTCCTCTGTTTCCCCCAGCCGGCATCATGCCCCCAGTACAGCATTTGCTATGGGGAGTTTGCTGAGAGTTATCAGTACCCACGTGTTTTATTCACACTCATGCTTTCCACCTGATCCATGTGACCAGTGAATGCGGGGTGACAGAAGGCGTCTGGATGTGCTTACAGAAATGAGTCACTGTAGAACCAGACGGTGAGTCTAGCCCCTCTGGGTGAGAGGGGTCCCAGGCTCCTTGGCAACCACACAAACATTGGCATCTACAAGTTATAGGAATCTGATGGCAAAATGCACCAGAGACCATCCATATACAATACGGAAGGGACACGCGGTGCAGGGAAGATGCAAATGGAGCAGGAAAGACCACCCTGAAGGAACAGGGATCCGTAAGAGAGTAAATCCTGAAGCCCAGGGGCTGAAGGAGCAAATAAACAGCCCGGTGGCTCGGAACCCCCACTCTCGACCACAAGTCCTTTGAGGAGGCGGGAGCGGGAGCCGGGGCGAGGACTGTCCTGCTGTGCGGGTGGCACACCGCCAGGCTCCTGCACGAGCACCCTCACCCTTAGACATATGCTTTCAGGGGGAGGATTCCACAAGTCAAATCCATTTAACTCATATCTCTGTGTGGGGGAGTGGTGTGCATTCCTAAAGTGGGTGGCTATTGAAGAACACTTTTCCAAAAATGTTATACTGGGTTCTGCCCCACCCACAGTCTCAAGCATCTTTGATTTCCAGGTGTTCACATTTTGACCTGGGTTTGCATCTCTTTAGATGCTCAGCGGCTTTGTGCACATCTTTTTCAACAATATTTGATGGCGCAGAAGGAAATCTGGGTGTGAAAAAGTCACTTCGCCAGCTGTACGTGTGTGCGCCTCTCTGTGTGTCCAAGTGCTTCCTCAAATGTTAGCGCTGGTCTTACCCTTGCTTGAGGTCACATTTATAACTTTGAATAACTTTCTTGATTTGTAAAATGGGAATGTTTGGGGGTTGGTAAGTGGACAGGCTCAGCGCAGGTCGCCTGTGTCCTCGGGGTCAGATGCAGGGAAAGGGAAGCATGGGGTGCACTTTGCCCTGTGGGTCCCAACTGTTCTCCGGGTCCCTGGGTCTCCCTCCTGCTCCAGGGCTCTTGCTCTCCCCACCATGTGTGCAGCCGGTCTGTCAACAGCCCTGCAGCGACTCCAGGCCAACCACTCACACAGAGGCCGCACGGAGCCCAGCCTTCCCAGGCCTGCCACACTGCCACTGCGCACTCACAGGCTGTCATTATTCCCAGCTCCCCCTGCAGCTGTGTAAGGCCCAGTGCTCACACACGCACACACACGCACACGCACAGTCCATGTCACTGCAAGCAGTTTTATTTCCCAGATGAAAGCTAATTAATATGGTACCTACTTATATAAAAACCGTGGGTATAACATCACGTCCAGAAGCTCGACCAACCAGAAGGAAGTCAGTCCTGCAGGGGTCGTCTTGGAAAAGGCTGCGCCCTCCCTGAGCTGTTTCCCGTGAGGCCTGAGGGAAGAGCCCACCCTCAGAGCACCAGGAGCACCCAGCAGCCCTCAGTCCTGGGTTGCTGAGGCGGAGGCCACGGCCTGGTAGAACTCTGGGTCTGGCCCAACAGGGGGCGTGGCCGGCCTTCAAACCAGACCCTGACAGTAGGGAGGAGGCAGCCCCATTCCTCACAGAATCTGCTGTTAGATAGCTTGCTGTCAGGGGCCTGCCAGCCAGGAACCCCATTCACCTGCACCCCAGACCCTGACAGGAGGGAGGAGGGAGCCCCGTTCCTCACGGAATCGACAGGTGACCAGCTTGCTGTCAGGGGCCTGCCAGCTAGGAATCCTATTCACCTGCATATCTGTATAAAGTTTTAATACATTATATTAGAGGTCGTGGTGGTACTGTTTTACCCACAGCGTCTACAGGAATTGCTGCAAATTTACTTCTCGGTGGAAGCACCTTTCATTCCCAATATAAATTACCAGTTTCATTAAATGAAACTTCAATTTCTAGACTCTATATAAACAGTGAAGTTGCTAAAACTATTAAAAAGGCCCAACTTCTCATTATTGATGAATGCACCATGGCATCCAGTCATGCTATAAACGCCATAGACAGATTACTAAGAGAAATTATGAGTCTGAATGTTGTATTTGGTGGGAAAGTTCTCCTTCTTGGAGGGGATTTTCGACCATGTCTCAGTATTGTACCGCATGCTATGTGATCGGCCATAGTACAAATGAGTTTAAAGTACTGCAATGTTTGGGGATGTTTCAGAAAGTTGTCTCTTACAACAAATATGAGATCAGAGGATTCTGCTTATAGTGGATGGTTAGTAAAACTTGGAGATGGCAAACTCGATAGCAGTTTTCATTTAGGAATGGATATTATTGACATCCCCTGTGAACTGATTAGTAATGGATCTATTATTGAAGCTACCTTTGGGAACACTATGTCTATAGATAATATTAAAAATATATCTAAACGTGCAATTCTTTGTCCAAAAAATGAGCATGTTCAAAAAGTAAATGAAGAAATTTTGGATATACTTGATGGAGATTTTCACACATATTTGAGTGATGATTCCATTGATTCCACAGATGATACTGAAAAGGAAAATTTTCCCATCGAATTTCCTAATAGTATTACTCCTTCAGGAATGCCATGTCATAAATTAAAATTGAAAGTGGGTGCAATCATCATGCTATTGAGAAATCTCAATAGTAAATGGGATCTTTGTAATGGTACCAGATTTATTATCAAAAGATCACGACCTAATATTATCGAAGCTGAAGTATTAACAGGATCTGCAGAGGGAGAGGTTGTTCTGATTCCAAGAATTAAGTTGTCCCCATCTGACACTGGCCTCCCATTTAAATTGATTCGAGCTCACCTGTGCTCAGTATAACAGGGGAGTCTGGCAGGACACACAGCAACCTCCTTCTCAGTTTTGGAGGGCCGTCCCGAGTATAGGGCTGGCTCTTAAAGGCACAAGAGAACAATTTAAGAAAAAAAAGTAAGAAAAAAAATAAGAAAAAATAAAATAAAAAAACAAATTGATTCGACAACGGTTTCCCATGATGCCAGCATTTGTGATGACTATTAATAAATCACAAGGACAAACTCTAGAAAGAGTAGGAATATTCCTACCTGAACCCGTTTTCACACATGGTCAGTTATATGTTGCTTTCTCTCGAGTTCAAAGAGCATGTGATGTTAAAGTTCTAAATCACAAGGGAAATTAGTCAAGCATTCTCTAAGTGTTCTCACTCTTAATGTGGTGTGCAGGGAGATATTAGAATAAGTTTAATCACTTTATCTGTCATTGTTTGCATCACTGTTGTTTTTATATCATGTTTTTGTTGTTTTCATATCATGTTTTTGTTGTTTTTATATCATGCCTCTGTTGTTATATCCTTTTGTTACTCTTTATTTATTAATAAATTTATATATTATTTTCATATACATTTTACTAATTTCCTTTCATCTCTCACACTTCTATTATAGAGAAAGGGCAAATAGCAATATTAAAATATCTCCACTAATTAATTCCCTTTTTAAAAAATATATATTTTATTGATTTTTTACAGAGAGGAAGGGAGAGGGATAGAGAATTAGAAACATTGATGAGAGAGAAACATCGATCAGCTGCCTCCTGCACACTCTCCACTGGGGATGTACCCGCAACCAAGGTACATGCCCTTGACTGGAATCAAACCTGGGACCTTTCAGTCCACAGGCCGATGCTCTATCCACTGAGCCAAACCGGTTAGGGAAATTAATTCCCTTTTAATGTGCACGAATTTTGTGCACTGGGTACTAGTTTATCATAAAATGTATGAATTAAATCATAAAGCTCTTCCTGCCACTCCCCTTACGGCGCCTTCCTGCTCATGTGGTGAACAGCAGATGCACTCTGGTCGGCAGCAGCCACAGAAATCCCCTTTCCTTCACCACTGTGCTGGGAAGGAGGGTGACTCCCCACTGCAGAGGGCCCACCGAGACCCTCCCGCAGCAGAGGGTTAGGGAGTGGGGAGGAGTGGATCCCCCTCTGGTGCTCTTTCTGTTTCCTGCAGGCCCACCGCCTCCCACACTGCTCTCCTGGGGATCCGCCTCTGCCTCCTCTCATGCTCCTCTCCATCACCTGGCCCGGAGGCAAGCTCTCCATGCCCAGGTGGGCAGGGGAACCGAACGATGCGCCCGCTCTGGGGAGGGTTAGCCGGGCGCTGATAGAGCAGCCCGGTTCTTTCTGGGCAACACCGATTCTTCTTCTCTGCCCTCTCTCCTGTTCCCCATTTATGTTTAAGCCTGTAAACATTTTGTGAGAAAATGAAAGAGAAGGAGGAAGGATGAGCAGGGAAAGAGGCCCATGTCAGAGTGAGGAAACTGCTGGTCACTGATTGTCCATCAAAGGCCACTGGCCTGCAGACCTCGCTCATTTCCAAGGAAATATTCTCAGGCTGTCGTTTCCTTGGGTTGTAACCTCGGCCATGTGGCCTCTCTCCTTCCCAAGGAGGAAACGGCAGCACATCTCACAAAATACGGGAGGGTCCCCCCCTCCCCGGCGTGAGCAGACTCGGATGGGGGAGGCGGGTTTGGGGGGAGGGAGTGGGGACCAACTCCGAGTGTCCACTTTCTAAGCTTTAAGCAAGATGGTGACATCATGCAATGATATTTTGGGGAGGAGCGCTTAATGGCATGGGGAAATACACACCATATATTTAGTTTTAAAAACATGACAAAAATATTACAAAAATTATAAATAAAGGACACACGCAGTGTGTATGTACTTACAAGACATCAAATATACACATTTGTTATTTCTGGGCAGTCAGATTTTGAGGGTTTTTTATTTTTTAAATGTTTTACAGTAACTACGGATTGTATCTATAGTTAGAAAAAATAACAAGTGCTCTTTTGTAAAAGAAAGAGAGAGATGTCTAACTTGGAGGAAAAGGCCTCACGCTAGTGACACAGATTCCCCAAAGCGCCAGGAGGCATGCTCTTCACTCAGCTTGCCAAACTCAGACTGTGCTTGTCCTTCCAGCCTGGCCCTCTGCAGTTCTCCTCTGTTCCTGATGATCCCTCCACTCACTGAGGTAAGGAGGCTCACACCCAGCCACCGCCCCTTGTCCAGCACAACGCCAGCGGGAAATTTGACATTCTAAAATCTTCTAACCCTACCCCCTCCTCTTCTTACCTCCAGCTGTACATTCCTTCACCTCCCACCCGAGCCCAGCCCTCATCATTCCTCCGCCTTGGACCACATGGCAGGAGCTGAGGTCTGCTTTCTCCATCTGCTCTGTTCAGCGTCCTCCCTCACCGCCCGCCTCCTGTATTGTGGTGGCTGCTGGTGACTATTCTTTCCTGAGCGTCCATCTCCAGCTGCAGGTCTAAGACAGGTCGGGTATAATAGAAGGAAAATTTTGGATTCCACCCACCACGTCTGATACTTCCCTGGCCTGGCCTTCACCATTTTGGAAATGAAAACATCATTCACTTAGCTCATCCCCCAAACCAGACGGTACCCAGCTCATTCATCAGTGTGAGGTCTCGTCAACCACAGCTCCAAAGTATACCTCAAACTCTTCCATTTTATCCCACCTTCATGGCTACACCCAGAGTCCCTGCCAACACCACCCCTTGCCTAGAGCAGCAACCTCCTCGCCGGTCTTCCTGCTTCCATTCCTCACCACACAATCCACTGTCGCACATAACCCGGGGACCTAAAGTCCAGGTGGGGCAAACACCGGGTCGGATGCCCCCGCGGATTCGCATGCACAGGAAACAAGCGCACCTTCTCCTGCGAGGCTCGCCACTGCCGCTTCCCAGATGCTCACCAGGTTCCAAACACACTAACGCTTTCTACTGCTCAACAGAGGAGGCCAGCCACAGCCCAGGAACTCAGAGCTGGCTGCTTCTGGCTCTTTCGTGGCCTTTCTTCCTCGCTTGGCAAAGCTGGGAGCACACAACTTCCTGACAGGCTTTCCTCTGAGCAGGTGAGACAAAGAGCCAGCCCCCACCTGCACCCCTGCTCTCCCACTGGTTTGGTTCCTCCTTAGCGATTGTGACTATCCGATTGTGACGATCCCAGGTAGCCAGCTCTGTTGAGGGACTTCCGTGGCCATTCTCCCCCACCGGAAAGGAAGCCTCATTGTCTGTCTTTCACGGCTGCTTCCCAGGGTCTCACAAAGTCCCTGTGATGGTCACACCTTTGCTGAATGGATAAACGAATGACTCTCCAAGACAGAGGAAGTTTTAAAGAAGAACCGATTAGAAATACTAAGCATGAAAGACATGCGTTAAAAAACTTGAAACACGGGGTTAGTTGTTGCCGGGCTGTGGCTGGAGAGGACACGTGTCGGGGGAGGACGGGGAGAGAGTCTCTCAGGAGGCCTCAGGGGGTGGAGATAGAAAATCCGCATGAAAGTTAATAAATGGGATTGGCATAGTCACCCACATAATATTTACACACTGCAAGTCTAACAACAGGAAATATATAGAGGGGAAGAATTACTGGAAGAAATTAAATTTGACTAAATTAACAGAGGATGAAAGTCTTCAAGTTGAAAGGCCTAACCATATACCAATAGAAAGATAAGAAAAAGATCCCCAGTAAAATCATTACAGCAATATTAACTACCGCAGAGACAAAGAAACATTCCAAAATGCTCAGTGAGGAGGGGCTAATCGTTTCCCACAGAGGAAGCACCAGACGCCAGTGTCATCGCCCCCGCCACGGCATGGAGATGGAGCCAGCGAGAGACGCTCTCCTCAGTGAGTGAAGGAAATAACTTCACAAGTTTCTGTCTATGTTTATGTTTAGCTGCATTCTAGCTCACGTGGAAAGGCAAAAGGGTGGCCCTAGAAGTGTGTGACCTCAGATCTTCGCGCTGAAGGGACCCCTTTGAAAAGTCTTGAAAGAGGTCCTACAGCAAGAAGAGCTGCGTGATAGAGAGAAGTCGCACTGAGTACATAGCAATGAACTTGTTCTGGCAAACTGAGTGCAGGGAAAGGGTCACTTGTAATAATCCAGAGCGAACGGAGAGGTGCTGGGTAGAATCTAGCATCCACGTGGACAGCCACAGCCACAGCCACAGCTGGGAGCTGACCTCCACCTCACTCACCTTCAGCAAATGCGCAAGGCCGCGTCCGGGTCTCCTCACAGGAGCAGGAGGTGGCACCTCAGTTCCCCCAGACGGCAGCCCAGGACTGAGCGGGCAGCTGCCCCTTCACCCCCACCAGGCGGAAGCTGCTGATGCTCTGGTTCCCCCTCACCACCACACACACACACACACACACACACACACACACACACACACACACATGCAACTTGTAAAACTGATAAAGTCTGAATAAGGGCAAAGGATTGCTTCAATATAAGTTTCCCATTGGTAATATTCTACAATAGTTTTGCAAGATTGGGGAAAATTGAGTGAAGGGTAAATGGGATTTGTACTAACTCTTATAACTGCATTCAATCTACAATCTCAAAATAAAATGTTAAAGAAATGATATATGGGCATTGAATGATAGCCTGAAAACATGGACTATATGGTAAATTAAAGCAGATAGATAAAATGAGAAGAGATACAGGAGTTGAATAATGTGATGACTAAGCTCAAGCTAATGGTTACCTGTAGATTGTACCCCATCAACAGCCACAAAGGAGACGTTTTTCCCTGTTCCTTTCATCCACCTGGGATCCATGTGCTCAAAGAGTCCAGCAGTAACCCTAACAGTCTGTCTGTGCATAACATGGCAGCAGATATTGGCGATACAGACACTGGCCACGTGTAAATGGGCAGATGGTAAAAGTAGGCAATGCCAACAAGTACATGAAGAGATGCTCATCTTATATAATAAGACCCTAATATGCAAATCAACCAAACAGTGGAATGACCAGTTACTATGAGGCTCACTGACCACCAGGGGGCAAACACTAAATGCAGGAGCTTCCCCCTGGTGGTCAGTGTGCTCCCACAGGGGGAGCACCGCTCAGCCAGAAACCAGGCTTGTGGCTGGTGGGTTCAGCGGCTGTGGCAGGAGCCTCTCCTGCCTCTGCTGCAGGTGGGTGATAAGGAGTGAGGGGTCCTGGATTGCGAGAGGGGTGTCTGGCTGCCAGCTTAGGCCTGATTCTAGGCCGGATCCCAGGCCAGATCCCTCCTGAGGGGTCGGGCCTCGACCAGCAGACAGACATCCCCTGAGGGGTCCTGGACTGTGAGAGGGCGCAGGCCAGGCTGAGGGACACCTCCCCCCCCCCACCCCAGTGCATGAATGTCATGCACCAGGTCTCTAGTATCACTATAAATCAGAGATATGCAAATTATAAAAGCAGTGAGCTCTCTCTCCCTTCCTCCTTCCCCCCATCCCTCTCCCTCTGTATCTATATCTACACATATTTTAGATCTATAGATCTATTTTTACCTTGGGTTGGCAAAACTAGCAAACTGATTGAAACCAAAGAAAGGTCTGGGGAGATGGGGAGATGGGAATCCTCATGCTCATATGCAAAGCCCACCTATGAACTTGCATAGCCAGGTAGCTCTCAGTAAAGCCAGCAGGTGTATTACTGATGAGCTAGAAATTCCATACTGGGGGTCTACCCCAGAGACCCCACCACACGTCCATGGGAAGGTGGCTGAGGATTCGTGGCTGAGTGGCTGAGATTGGTGAGGTGTGGGCATGCAGCCAGACAGAAGCTGCAGAAGTTGGAAGCATCAAGCCAGAGTACCAAGGAGCCGGTGTGGCGCTGACCCTGACCGGGACACTCATTGCCACAGGGTAAGAGGCAGAATGGAGCTAGCACACTCAGTCCATGTGCCTCACAGATTTAAAGGCACAAAATTTTACAAGAGGATGTTTGTCTTCGAGACAGGCGCATGCAAAACCTTGTGCTGAGATTTAAAAGGGAGCAAGGAGCTAGAAATAAATGGGACAAAATTAAAACCAGGGGAATCCTCCACATGGATGAATGAGAAGAATGGTGGTACCGTAAAGTGTAACTAAGGACAAATTAATGTAAGACGATTATGTGGAGGTAAGTGCGGGAGGAATAAAACCAGGGCCTTCCCAGGAAGTCGCCTCTGGAGGAACAGAGGTGGGGGGTCGGAACGGCTCTAACACTAAGATCCTCTCCTTCTCTTTTCACCAGGGCATGTGCACTTGAGTGAACATAGGAAAAGAGAGCGGGAGCAACCCTCTGGAGCTGGCAAACCAACAGTGAGAGCTGGCGCTCAGCCTCGCTGGGGCAGCCCCTCGACGGCCCGCTTCCCTGGCTCCCGGTTGCCGCTCCTGCCAGCACCGCCTGCTCCTTCCAAGTGGGTGCTTGCAGGTGGGTCCCTGTTTCTCTTCCTCACAGACAGGGCACTGGAGTCAGCCCGAGTGCAGGCCTCTGCCCTGGGAGGGCCTTGCCGGCCCAAAGCTGCCTGGTAACCCGAGGCTGATTCCCAAGGAAAATGCAACCATTGTTTCTGCACAAAACACGCCCTGTGCCTGGCTGGGCCTGTCTGCAGAAAGTTATTTCCACAAAACCCTGAAGGGCAAAGCTGCAACCCGTGTGCTCTGGCTTGTCTCCCAATGCCCAGCTCAGTGCGGGACAGGGGGGCAGGCTCAGTGAAGGGGCCCGGGAGGCCCAGGAGGAGCAAGCCTATCCCAATCCCAGTCGGCGTGCTCTCCAGCCCTCCCTATCCCAGTCGGCGTGCTCTCCAGCCCTCCTTGCCACAGACCCACCAGAACCCTGGCAGGTCCCTTTGCCGGAGAGCCAGAGGTCACAGTGAAGCCGCGGCAGTGGGTCCTGTCATGCCCTCCACCACCGCAGGCCTCTTCAAGACCTCCGTGGCCTTCGGATGCCCAGCATCGTCTCCAGGCCGCTCTAGAACTGCTCAGACATCACGGCCTCCACAGCCCCACCAGGCTTCTAGGTGTGGGTGCAGGGTGGGCGGAGTGGGCTAACCCTGCCTCCTTCTGGCCAGCCTGGGGGTGGGCGAGGGCCTGGGCAACACCCCAGCTCCAGGCTGGCCTGCAGCCCCTCCCCACCTCCTGGCGCCTTCAGGCCCCTGGCCCCGCAGACCACTGCGAGTAATTGGTGCAAGGCTTTCCGATGGCGAGTCCCACTAACCCTTTTACTTAAAATACTAAATTTAAGTTAGGAAACTTGGCACTTCAATTCTGAATGAGATATTTTTAATAGCATGTGTAAAGGCCCTGGAGCTCAGCATTCACCCCCTTCCCTTAAAACCAGCAAGGCTCCTCCCATTATGCAGGTCACGCCTCCAAGAGACCGGGCAGTCCACCTTGACTGGGACAGGCTCTGCCCTGAGCTGCTGCAGTCACTGTCACACGGGCATCCAGGTGGAGGGACTGGCCCTGGATGTGCCAGCACCGGGTGGCAGGAGGTTGAGAGCCATCGGGGATGGCCAACCTGCTTGTCCTCACCCAGTCAGATGGGGTGGGGAGGCATCCCCCCATCCTGCCTGGATTGGTCCTCGGCTTGGCCCACCCCTGCTAAGGGCCAGGGCATGGGGAAGGCGGCAGGGCTCCCGGGTCTGACAGGAACTCTGGGTGGGGCCCCGTGGCCTCAGAAGCAGACACCCGGAGGGACTCCCAGGGTTGGAGTGGGACTTTTCAGGGGTTCTTGATTCTCTTGAACGCCCCCAAACTTCAAGTGTATTTCTTTGGGACAGTCATGCAGCTGCTGTGAGCGCTGGGCTGGAAGCTGCGCCAGGACAGGCAGCTGCTTGCTTTCCTACCGACTCCAGAGTTCAAACCGGATCCCCACCCAGGACCCAGCTCCAGCGTGTCGGCCACAGGAGCCTTCCCAGGCCCCCAAGGTGACTGCAGGAAGCCAGTAACTGCCTCCTGCCCAGTGGCTCTAATGCCTGCTCCCCTGCATGCTCCCCGTAAGGGGTCTGGGAGGGGCAGTCTCCGCCGACAAACCCCTTTCTTTCTGTAAACCAGCCGTGGGCAAACTACAGCCTGCGGGCTGGATTGCAGTTTGAAATGAATAAAACTAAAAAAAAAAAAAAGACCGTACCCTTTTATGTAATGATGTTTACTTTGAATTTATATTAGGTCACACAAACACTCCATCCATGCTTCTGTTCCGGCCTCCGGTCCAGTTTAAGAACCCATTGTGGCCCTCGAGTCAAAAAGTTTGCCCGCCCCTGCAACCCTCACCTTCAGGCAGGAGCTGCTCAGCAGGTAGGACTGCTGTCCATCTGGGGCTGGAGGGACACGGGAGGGGCGGAGCCATTCACGGCCTGGGGGCGGGGCCTATCCTGTGCCAGGGCTGCTGTAACCCGCAGGCAGGGTGCCCACAGGCCTTCGTCCTCTCACAGCCCTGGAGGCTGGCAGCCTGAGGCCAAGGGGTCAAAGGCGCCTCGCTTCTCCTCCCTCCACCCCCCCACCTCCGGCAGGTAGACGCCCCTCCCTGTGTCCTCGGGCGGTACCCCCTCTGCAGTGCCTGGTTCCTAATCTCCTCTGCTTCTGAAACACCGGTCACCTTCAGTTCGGACCCACCCTAACGACTCAGGTGACCTCAGCTCCCCTCTGTGAGGCCCCGCCTTCAAACTCAGTCCCATGCTCGGGTGCTGGGGGCCAGGACTCCAAAGGCAGGTTTGGGACAGGACGGCTCGGCCCATAGCAGAGGTGCCACACCTGCTGCTCTGACCGCCCCTGCAGGGTGCCAGGGACAGGGCTGGCACGTTGCTCTGAAGCCCGCCCCGGGGTGGATGTGCTTAAAGGCATTAGGAAAACACACTTGGCAGAGCTTGGACGTAGAAAGTGTTTTCCCACCTTGTTTCCTGGAGCAGGAGCAGCACGCAATGGGCGGGTCAAGCCCAGGGGCGGGCGGTGTGCGCGGAGGCCACAGGCCATGTGCGCATGTTTGCACAGCCGAGACCACACAGTCCCCAGCCGAAAATATTTATGACAAACACGTGCCAACACAACACCAGAGGTCAGCTGCCTGTGCTGGGCCTTTGCTGTCTGCTCACAGCTGTACACCAGGCCTACAGCTCTGCTGGGCACAGGCCAGGCTCAAGGAAGCCTGGTGAGTGGCCCGCGAGCCTCTGCGGGAGGCACTGACATGTGGTGAGGCAGAGCCCAGGCAACTCTGAGCGATCCAATGGGAGCTCACGCCTCGGGCAGTGCCCACAGGATCAGGCTGGTATTCACTCCGTGCCCTCAGCAAGACCACAGCATGTGTGAGCTGCTCCCTGCCGGGAAGGGCCTGGCCACCCCCCTCCTCCCCCAAGTGCACCGAGTGCTCCAGGAGCGTCCATCCACAGGACTCGCTACTGGAGCTCTCTGTCCCACTGAGTACAGGAGACCCACTACCCAGGACCAAAGCGCAGTCTGCCTCGCGGCCGCTACAGCAACCGGGACTATGTCCTGGGGCATGTGGAAAGCCCAGGTCAGGTGTGAAGGTGATGCTCAAACCACCAGCCGGAAAGAGCACTTGCCACAGGGCTGCCCAGCACTGCTCCAGCTAAAACCCATGCGTGGACACCAGGGAGTAAGATCCCCTCTTTCTCTCTCACAGTGTCCCAGGGCTCGTCACCACCAGAAGAACCAGGGCCTGAGCGCCCATGCTCTCTCCCTGCCGACAGCTGCATCGGGGTATGCGCCTGGCCTCTTCATCCAAGGGCCCAGGCTCCCCAGGACATCCTTCCGTTTCTCAGGAGCCTGGGACAGCCCATGGCAACCCTGCAGTCTCCCCACACGTCTGCTCACTGGCATAGATGCAAACCAATCCTCCAGAATAGCCGTGGGTCCCCCATAACTTGCCAGAACCTTGGCACACACCCTGAGCTCTAGAGATGAGAATGAGGAGAGGGGAGGGAGAAGCAGGCCCTCATGGGTGTCCACACTCAGCCTCCTGGAGGGGCCCCTGGGTCCTCGCAGGGCTGTGAGCGGCTCCGGCCTCAGCGGCTGGAGTGGGAGCACTGGTTCCCCTTCTTCCTGGGTGTGGAACTGCGGGAATGCCTCACTTTCTACATCTGTGAAATGAACTTACTAGTCCTGATCTCACAGAACTTCTAGAGAATTAGCAGCAATTACAAATGTAAGTGCTTAGCACTGGAGCCTGGCACGCACGTGACCAAACAACACAGCACAGGCGTGAAACCTGGGGGACAGGACGACAGGGCAAACACCAAAGAGCGCAAGAGCAACGGGAACAGACAGAACACCGCGTGTTTTCTTTTAACTTTAAAAAAGTTCAGCTACAGTTACATTCAATATTAGTTTAGCTGTACAGCATAGAGGAAGCGTGTTTTCCAGATGTCCTAGGAATATGTCCCCCAAAGTTTTAGCAGGAAGCTAAGAGCTGAGCTCGTCCTCGGGTTCTCTCTCTCTCTCTCTCTCTCTCTCTCTCTCTCTCTCTCTCTCTCACACACACACACACACACACACACACACACTTCTGCGTAGAGTAACAGGGTGCAGACTGCACCGGGGGGTGATTCTGCCGCAGGACCCTGTCTTAATGTCTGTCCATCACACACACCCACCAGGTCAACCTGAGAAACAGTTCCTGTCTCTAGTTCTCAGTTCGCTCCCCCGGGGCTGGGAGACACTGGGAAGCTGACTTTAAGGCACAGTTGACCTGACCCTGAGTGGGACCGAATGTTCCTGCCAGGTGCGCTGGGCACCTGGGGTTCCTTCCTCCGATTCCTCGATGTGCCCCGATCATCGCAGGCAAACGCCTCCTCCCCCGAGACCGCAGTTAAATTTAGCAGGAACGTGTGCCTGCCAAGTGCTGCTATTATTAAGCTGGCACAGGGAGGTACATTTTTCTCTGGTGACATCGGGCAGCTCCTGGCATCCAGGGATGCCTCTCCCGAAATCCTTCCCAAATAGGGAACATGCAGCACTCTGAACCTGAAGCTGGGGACCCCAAGGAATGTGTGGATCTGAAAATATTCGACACGTACTCGGAATGCCTCCCGCCTTAGGTCTTCAGAAAGAACTCTGAGATGGGACGCTCCCGTGACCACAGAAGTGCCAAGTGCCGACGGCACAGAACCCCCTGGCTCCCCAGCGGATGCCGCGGAGGCTGCATCAGCACCCGAAGTCCACCCGCACCTCCTCCCGGCACCTACATGGCCCATCTCAGCTTTAAAAGCACCAGGACTCCAACTCAGAAACTCTGCTCACCGGGAACACAGGGTATGTTTCCTTTCCAGGAAGATGTTTTAAAATGTCAAAAATAGTGAATGGTTTAAATTTCAGAGGAATTAAAACAGTACCATACTCGAGTGTATTTAGTGCTAACTGTGTTCTAGGCACTGGGTGAGGATTGTTTGATTTGATTTCACCACAACTCAGGGGCATAGGGATGAATACCAACTTCAATTTTCATTCATTCTACAATAATGACAAGTGTTTATTGGGCACCTTCTGTGCACCGAGCCTCGTTCTAGTTGCTGGGCAAAGGGCAGAGAACCAATATGCCTGCCCAGGGGAGCTGGCGACCTAACAAGGGACAGGCCGCCCAGGCCTCTCAGATGACTCTCGCAGAGACGTGCGTCAGCGCTACAGGAGGCACAGGGAGGAGCAAGGTCAGAGCGATCCTCAGGGGAGGTGCCGCCTGGGCATGGGTCAGGGTGCAGGGAGGGCAGCCCGCGGGTGTGGGAAAGCCCCCTGTGGGAGGCAGCGTGAGGGCCGCCGGGTGGAGTGCAGAGCATCTTGGGTTCTGTGTTGGATAGGAAGCAACCAGAGGGCACTCTAACATTTTTAGTTCATTCTATCTCACTTTTAAAAACTACTAATCACACTCCACTACATTGGTTTCACAATACTTATAACCACACAGTGTGAAAGACACCCTTGGGAGTAGCCCTTGCTTCTGAACTATACTTACCAAGATACAGACAGTAGGAAAGAGCCATCGCCACAGGAAAATGTGTACCAGGCGTGGGGGCGGGTGGCACGGGCCTCACTGATCCTTTCACAGTGTGTAAGGAGAGAGAATTCTTTCGTTAAACATCTGAAACCGCTGTCATGTTGTTAGTCAAATAGCCTCAACACAAAATCCCCCAAAAAGGAGACGATCTGGCACGCTGCCCGTCCTGTCTGCGCAGTCAGACTCACCTGCAGTGACTTTCTAAATGGAAGCAAGCGCCACCTCTGTGTTTACCCCGTGCGTGCTGTCCTAAGCTAAGGAGGGCGAGGTGGCCAAGTGCCTTGAGTGGCAGGAGAGCCATCGGGCTCCCAGCCAGTCACCCAGCGCCGGCTCTCAGGCCAGTGCCGTGTCCCCGGGCAGGGCGTCCGCTGGCCCGCAGGCCGCGGCGGGCGGGGGTCTCCCAGCAGAGGTGCTTTGCAGGAGCCCCGCGGCCTGTCCCCGAGGCCGGCTGTGGCAGCCTTGCTTATCGCAGCTGCAGTCCCATCGCAAGACTCTGAGAGAGCGGGAGGCATCCTCCCAGTCCTCGGGCTGTGTGCAGGGTCACCCCGCGGCTCCCAGAGCAGCAGACAGCCGGGCCCCCAGGCAGCACCCCAGGCCCCTGGCCCCATCCCCTGCCCATCCCACCTCCTCTCCGGAAATGGAAGCTGCTCCTGCTCTTCCCACCACGGCCTCTGCGGCTTCTGTAAAGCAGGCAGGCACCAGCCACCAGCGTCCCGTTTCCAAGCAACCTGGTCCGCATCCCCTCACAGCGTGTGTGCCGACGCCTAGAAGCCCTGGCTCCAGCCCACAGGCTCACGTTGACCTTGAGGTCTCCTCCAGGAGGCCCTCCTCACAGCCTGGAGCCTGAGGCATTAGGTTCAAGTTGCCACCCGCCACTCACCCTTGTCCTGGGAGAGGACCAGCACCCAGGGAGCAGGCTGCTGACAGGGGTCATGACATCAGCTGAGAGGACGCGGGCTTCTGTGGCCTCAGGAGCATGGTGTCCACTCCAGGTGCTTTCAGACATGACCCCTGGGGACCTCCGCGCCCACCGCTCAGCCTTCCCTCCCTGTGTGCCCTTCTGTGGATGCGGGTCCCTGCTCAGCCCACAGCAGCACGCACCCTGCTTCCCAGCCCTTCCCCGCTCCCTCCCGGAGACAGTCTTCGTCCTGGCAAATCCAGTGGAACAGGATGTCCCGTGATGCCTGAGCCCCAGGGCCTGACTTGGAGTCAGCACCCGCCAAGCCCCCCATCTCCCACCCTCACCCCTACCCCCCGCCGGGGGCAGCTGCCCTGAGGGCTGTGGAGCTTTCTGCAGGCTCAGCAGTGACTGTGGCTGCGCCCACCTGGTCACCTTCCTCCCACCGCAGTTCTCTGATACCTCAGTGCGTCAGGACAGGGTGACACACAACGAAGAAGAGCACGCCATTAACTGGTCCCTAGTAAAGGGGCGCGGCCCATTGCCCACCCATTACAGGGGAGGGAGTGTAGGCAGGAGGCGAGTGTGCCAGGGCGGTGGGCACGGAGGGCGCCCAGGGCATGCTGTCCTCTCACATCTGCAGCCTTGGCCGCTGTGCCTTTTGGTCAAAGTTCTTTTTAAACCATTCTTTCTGGGTGTTTTTTTCTAATTACTCCCCTCCCCCCCCCACACACACCTAATTTAGTAAGTCAATTCATTACACTTACTTAGCCGTGCAATTTTTCAATCAGAGTCTGAAATGTGCATGGAGCATGGGGGTGTGAACTAAGTCTCAAACTAAGTCGACGTGTGCGCATCATAAATCGTGTTATTATTTCCACCTTAAGCATTTTTGTCATAAATATCTGGTTGCAAGCACTTTCACCACACAACTAATTGGACATAAAGCAATTTCGCCCTAAGAGATAAACTAAAAAAGATAAACTTCTAAAATTAAAGGGGGATATTAAAAAGGACATAATGAAACATGAAATTTAATTAAAATTAGAAGACATTTAAAACATCAATGCCAACTTGATAGTCAAAGTTCACACAGGCTGCTTGAGTCAGCAGCCGCCCGTGTCCTATCTGTGCGGCTCCTGACCTTGGGCTGGGGCTGGAGGCGGCTGCTCACGGAAGATCTGCAAACAGGCGTGTGGCCATGGTCCGGCACAGGGAGCCCTCTCCTTCCACGTCACGTTTCACACGCGGTGTTCAGGCCAGCCGCCGCCCGCACTGGGGAGATGTTGGGAGGCTGAGGCCCGTGTCACATGCACATGGCAGGAACCGCCGGAGCTCCGTCGACGGAGATGTGAAACCAAACTGACAACATTGCCAGCCAAGTGTAAACCCAACCGTCAGCCATTATTTTATCTTTTGAGGTGAAATTGTCTTTCGGACAATTAGTTGTGCAGCAAAGATGTTTTCGGTAAAAATGCTTGGAAGCATCATAACTATGGGTGTGCAAGCCCAATGAGCCAATATTGTCGCTTAGTGTATGTTTTTGATGCCTGCACGCCCACAGGCACATGACTTGCAGGAGAAGTGTGTGTGTCCTACCCGCTCCGGCATATCAGAGCCTATGGTGTGTGTGTGTGTGTGTGTGTGTGTGTGTGTTGGTAATTAATTACTAGGTCTCTTTTCTGAACACACTGGGTGACCCAGAGACTCCTTGAGTTGGAAAAAATAAACTCAAGGCTTGGGTAGAGCAGTAAGCAGCGCTCAAACTGCCCGAGACAGTGTGTTCTTCCCACACAGCTCCCCGGCTCTCCCCACAGCTGCCTTCAGACTCCTGCACGCCTGAGGGTCATGGCCATGGTCAGGGACGTGGGAATGTGGTCATCGCTGTGAAACATCCCTTCTGATCCAGAGGGCACGTTGGGCTCAGACTTCACACTCCCTCGTTACTCCAGCCACAGTATTTAAATAAAGCATATACTAGTACACATGTGTACATATATGCATGTGTATGTGCACCACACACACACACACATGTACACATGCATGCAAACCCATCTCAGGGTCCAGAGGGACTCACCTGCCTCTGAAGTGTGAGCGACTGGGAGCTGGGACCTGCCCAGAATGGCTTGTGCTTCTGAATGCACCTGTGATTCCCCGTATAATTCAGTGAAGTCAAAACTCGCAGCGTGTGCCTCCCCACCAGACCTTTGGGGTGGCTCTGGTACCCCCTCTCCCCACAGCAGTCCTCTGACCACAGGCCACAGCATCACCAGGGGTTCTGGTCCAAGTGCCCCTGCCCCAGCCCCAAGCCACAACTTCCAAAAGACAGTCCCCGTGGGCCGGGTCCTAGGCTGAGCTTTAGCCAGCACTGGGCGGGCTCTGAGGGCCTGCCCCAGCTCCAGGCCTGCACCTGGCAGAGTCACCCCTAGGAAGCTTAACTGCATGAATGTGGAGCAGGGGTGGCTGCTGTCTCACCCTCCTTAAGCCTGAGCAAGAGCAGCCTCGGAGGACCCAGGCAGGCTCCCCTCTCTGCCGGGAGCCCACACCCCATCCTTCCACAAGGACCCACCACTCTGTGCATAAATGCTTCCGGCTGCTTCCTGGCCAGATCAGGCCTTTTCTCTGCTCAATTGTAGGCCCACTGGGTGCTTAAGAGGCTACTGTCTTTAAGGCTGTAGTAGACCAAGCATGTCAAACTTAAAGGCTGACACGGGCCAATAAACAAGGCCTGAGGCCCGCGGGCCTCGAGTTTGACATGCTTGCTGTAGACTGAGCTTGCAAGTGACCACATGGTCTCCCATAGGGAGGGATAGCGTGGAGAGAAAGGGCAGAGGTCTGACCCAAGGCCCTGATCTAGCGACCAGGGGTCCCTGTGCCACCATGTTCCAGCAGGACAACCAAGGGGCCTGGGGACTCCAAAGGCTTTCAGGCCATTAGGAAGGTTTGCTGTTGTCACAGACTGAATGTCTGTTTTCCCAACATCTACCTCTAATCCGATGGATCTGAGGTGGTTCTTTGGGGTGATTTGATTTAGATGACTACATGAGCACAGGGAGCCCGCTCCTTCCACGTCACGTTTCATCCGCGGTGTTCAGGCCAGCCGCCGCCCGCACTGGGAGGGGTTGGGAGGCTGAGGCCTGTGTCACATACACATGGTGGGAGGGCCGGAGCGCCGTCGGGCACTATAGGCTTAGCGCCTATAAGAAGAGGAAGAGCCCGAGCTCACTCTCGCCCTGTGAGGACAGTGAGAGGCAGCGCCTGTCGCTCAGGAAAGCTTCGCACAGAGCAGAGCGCTGGCACCTTGGTCTCGGACCCCAGCTCCAGTCTGCACAGTAGAAGTCTGGCCTTTACCCACAGTCTACGATGTTTCACTGTGGCGACTTGAGCAGACAGACACAGCAACCAGGTGGAAGACAGAAGGCACCTTGTTTAGCAGACTGCGAGGCCAGGTGTCAGCTCCGGGCGCCTGGCTCCGTGGGGGCAGAGCCCTGGCACGCCCGCGCCCAGCCTGTGGCTTCTCAGGACCGCCTGTGGGCCCACACCTTCCTCGACCCTTGGACTCCTCAACAGCGTCTGCTCTTGCCCCTTCTTCTCAGCCCCCCAATTCCCATTCCCACAGGGATAATGGCCTGCTGTGCCATCCTGCCCTCCCCATAGCCAGGTGTGGGAGGGGGCCACAGGGACCCCATCACTGACTTCCAGGGGCCTCCATGGCTGCCTTCGGAAAGCTGTGCGTTTGGGACCTGAGGACCCAGACGAGTTGGAGGCCTCCCGCTTCTGAGCGCAGCCACCACGGCCAGGCCCCCGACGCAGCCCCGGAACCTGCTCCGGGCCAGGTGCTGACTTGGGGTCCTGCTTCTCAACAATGTCCTTCTGGATTCAGCTGCAGGGCACTAAGGAAGGCCAGGGTTCCCAGGCTCCAGGCGGTCCGGGCAGAGGGCTCCACAGGGGCTCCGCCCAGGCTTCCCCTTTGGCACTTTGAGAGAAATAGAAATATCTAGACTGTCTCTGCCGCGGATCCCGCGCCCAGCTCCCGGCACCCCTGCAGCGTCCTAGTGAGAGCAGCACTAAGAGCATCTTTTGTCCTATATTCGCTCCTGCCCCGCAGCTCCTGACACGGTCCTGCACCCTCGGCCGGCTCCTGGGAGGCGGAGTGCCTCGGTTCTACTGAGGAGACTGCGGGCTTCGGGGAGGGCTGGTCCCCAGAAGGAACAGGCCAGAGACAAGCGGGCTGCTTGGGCCGCCCCCACTCTCCCGAGAAGGGAGACGGGCAGGGAATGGAGTTAATGCTCCCTCCTGCTGCTTGAAGAAGCCTTCACTAAGGTCCCAATGTGCGGGGTTTGGGAGAGCTCTGGGTTTGTGAACCCGTGGAGATGGGAGAGGGCTGAGCTGAGAGGATAGGAAGCCTGCTCCACGCCCCCTCCCCCTGGCTCCTCGCCAGCTGGTCCTGACCACAGCCTTTGTAATGGGGTGGGGGGCACTCTTGCAGAGGAGCCCTTGCCTGTGGAGTCCGAGGCTCTCTCTGGGGTACAGTGTCAGAATGAAGTTAAAGGCAGGACACTGGGCTGGTGTCTTGGTGTTGAGCGTTGGTCGGTCAGTGGGAAGCCCCCACACAGAGGTGGCCGGAGGTGTCAGAGGGATGCACTCTTTGGCTCTTTGTGAAAGTGCAGGGGGCCGTGGGAGGGTGCTAGGGAAGAGCGGCTTTCCCTACACGGGAAGGAGAGCCGAGCTTTCCCCGCGCACTTTGTGGGGTCCGCCCTGACTCAGCGCCTCTCCAGCCAGCACCTCTGGGCGCCCGGCCTCACACCAGATCTGCAGGTCAGAGGGGGCCAAAGTGTGCACCGGTCCAGGCCCCAGGGCCACTTCCGAAGCAGGGGCCTGTGCCCCGGGGAGAGGCCTGTGGGCCCTGGCGGACCTCCCAGTCTGTACCGCCAGCTTCTGGAACTCGAAGCCATCTGCTTCCCCGATGGCCACCCAAGTGCCGTTACTGCCATGAGGCGTGAGCGAAACCAAAACAGGAGAATGCGGAGGAGGCCGTGCAGGGGGGTCCCAGGGATGGGACGGGAAGGAAGCGGGGTCCAGAGGAGGCTGTGTGGGGGGTCCCAGGGATGGGGCCAGAAGGAAGCGGGGTCCAGAGGAGGCTGTGCGGGGGGCAGGGGGGGGCGGTGAGGGGTGTCCCAGGGATGGGGCGGGAAGGAAGCGGGGTCCAGAGGAGGCTGGGGGGGGCGGTGAGGGGGGTCCCAGGGATGGGGCTGGAAGGAAGCGGGGTCCTGGATGGTCTGGTGGCTCCGTCCCTGTCAGCTGCCCTCAGACGCGGGTGGGGGTGCACATGGGGCCGATGCCGGCTGCACTGCGGGTACTGGTGTCTCTCCTAGAACCCAGGGCAGGTGGCCGGGGCTCCGACCTCAGTGAGGGCTCCCAGGTGCTGCCCTGATGAAGGTCCTCACAGCCGAGGGAATCCTGTTTAAACAACAGTGCGCCCAGGCCTTGGCACAGCCGCTCAGGACCTTGCTGCCCTGATGCACCAGCGGGTGGGCAGGCTCAGCTGCGAGGCGCTGGGACCGCAGACACAGCCTCGCCCAGGTGCTGTCTGGGTTAGCGTCCCAGCTCCCACCCCGATGCTGGTCTCGTCTCACCCCTTCTTTCTTTCACACACCAGCTGTGTGAAGGCCTAGTTCTGAAATGTATACTCACGGGGGTGGGAGCCCCTCGCCACTCTCTAATTGTAGAGCATTTCATCCCCCCAAGAGCCCCCAGCTCTCACCCTCACCCTGAATCCCCTCCCCACCGGCACGAACCTGCTTCCCATCCCGGGGGTTTGCTGACCCCACAGGCCTGTGGGAGGAGCGCGGGTGGGGGTGCTGTGGGCCCTTCCCCGGGGCTGGAGCTCTCAGGGCGCCCACTGCTGGGGATCCCTGCCAGCCCGTGTGGACACAGCGCGCTTTGTCCATCCATGATCTGGACGTGAGGGTGCTGCTGCGGGCGGGAGTGTGCGGGCTGCATGAAGAGTCAGTGAACCATTTTTGACGTTTGAGGGCTGACAGCGTTAAGCCCACGCCTGTACTCCCTCCCTTCTCTCTCCAGCGTAAACGCGCTTGCTTTTCAGCCATCCTGTTCCCAACCTGTCTCCACCCCTCCCATCCAGGAGGCTCTCTGTGCCTGCCGTTTCCTCACCACCCCACTCTCCTCCTGCTACTGGCTGGGAACAAGGACCGGCCTGCAGGACGGAGTCTGACACCGGAGACCACCCGCCAAGGAGCTGGCCTGGTGCTGCTGCAAAGGGCAGCGCCCCGGAGGCCAGGGCACGCGCCACCCTGGCTCCCAGCCCACCCACCACTGTGCCTATGCCTCCCGCCAGCCCGCAGCGGCCCGCCCGCCCGGTGCTCCTCGGAGGGCCTGCCGGGCGCTATCAGATGGAGCAGGGAAGAGGCAACGCCGCTCACACGGGACTTGACTTTCAGTTGGAGGTTACTCGTGGGTTTCTGGGCTTTCCTATTTATGGATTGATTGATTGATTGATTGATTGATTGATTGATTGGTTTCAGAGAGGAAGGGAGAGGGAGAGAAATAGAAACATCTTTGATGAGAGAGGATCATGGATCGGCTGCCTCCTGCACGCCCTCTACTGAGGATCGAGCCTGCCACCCGGGCATGTGCCCTGACCAGGAATTGAACTATGACCTCCTGGTTCATTGGTCGATGCTCAGTCACTGAGCCACACTGGCCAGGCATTTTCCTGGACTTTGTAAAAACTCATTTTATGATGTTAATGGTTACCTCTTGTGGAATTGATGCTTACCTCCTATTATAACATATCAGGACTCGGGGCCTGGGCTCCCGGGAGTTGGTCCTAGTGTCCTGTGTCCCCCTCTGGCCCCAGGCAGAGCTTCTCTGCTGTCACCTTAGCCATAGCTCTGCTGTCCCAGGAAACCGGCCACACAGAGTGTGCACCCACAGCTGGCGTGAACCTCCAGGTGCGCCTCTCCACCCAGCGTGCCTGCAGCGGGGTGAGTGGCACCGCCACGAAGCCAGTGAGCCCAGAGGCAGAGACCAAGGACAGACAGATGGGGAGCCGGGCTGCTCCCAGAGCAGGATGGCAGGACCGCCCTGGGGACGGGCCCGGGTCCCTGTCTGCCCTGAGGACCACACGGCGGATCGTGGGTGTGTCCCCGAGGCAGGAGGGTTTGCAGGGCGTCTTTGTTTGCAGAAGGCAGAGGGGAAGAGTCTATATCAGGAACGGCACGGAGAAGCACCTCATGGTGAACAGTGCTGTGGTGCTGGCCACGGTGCAGGGCATGAGGGCGCTGCCTGGACACCCAGTGCAGGGAGCCGGCCGCCCAGGTTTCTCTGGACATGCAGGGGTCCAGGAGTCTCGACTGCTAGCATGCTGGCTGCCCAGAGCTGGGACACTCCCGGTGTGGCTTTCCCAGGCCGGGCTTCCCGGAGGGGCGGGGAGGGGTGGTTCCGGGAGGCAGGCCTGGGCAGGCCGGTGTGTGGACCTTGCCCATTGCACACCTGTCCTTCCTGCACAGGTAAATTGCAGCCATTGACTGAGTGACAGAGGACAGGTGTGGGGAGCACAGGGCTGTCCCCAAGGAAGTCAGTCCTCACTTCGCCTCTGCTCACAGGAAAGTGGGGGAAGAGAAGCGCAGTGCCAGCAGGAAATGCCATGTTCCTCAGATGCTGGTATCAGCAGCGGAGTGCAGAGCAGGCACAGCCACCCCGCACTGTCCCGTGGGCCAAGACCAACTCCGCAGCCCCTGACCGGGCCCCGGCGGGGCCAGCCTGCAGAACTCATCCCAGGGGCCAGAGAGCTCGGCCGGACTGGGCTGCCCAGGCCCTTGGTTTGGGTAGTCTCGCTGGCTCCGGGAGGGGGCATCAGACCTCGTGAGCTTCCCAGGGCGAGGCCACGGGGTCAGAAATGCCCTCACACACAGTTCCCACCCCGAGCCTCTGAGCAGCACAGCACTGGAGAGGGTCCGTTTCCTGAGGAGGAAAGCAGGCTCGGCGGCCCCGGCGAGGCGGGGAACACAGGCAAAGCCCACACGGAGTCAGGAAGGGGCTTTGGGGAGCACGACCGTGGCCTCTGGTTTCTGCACAGTGATGTCCCCATGGCGTGGGAAACGTTAGCCCAGGTTACAGGGGGTAAAACCGAGGGCTGATGGAATTAAGTGACCTGCTGACATCACACCGAGAAGGATGGCGGGACACAGGCCCCCCGCCCAGGGGACCCAGAGCTGTGGCTGCGGTGACATATGGCCCCCCATCGACGCCGAGGCACAGACCAGATGTTCTGGAAGCGTGGCCCCTGTCCTGTGTGTCAGGAAGGGGGAGCCCAGGCTGGACCCCAGACCTACTGAGCGGGGACTCTGTGGGCTCCCAAGCTTGGCAGTGGCCGTGGCCCCTCTCCAGGTGAGAAGGCCGTGCTATCCTGAGGCAGAAAGGCTGACCAGCTCAGGCGCCGCAGGGACTGACCCGCCCTCCCTGTCCCAGGCTGCGGGGAGCACCCAGTGGCTGGAAAGGCCAGCGCAGGCGTGGCTGCAAACCCAGAGCCTCCAGGGACAGTGCCTGGGCCCTGGCGGCGACGGGCTCTACCTGTGGCCCCTGCTGGGGACATCCCTGCTCTGCTCTGCACAGTCGCGGAGGAGCGGGGGACAGACAACTCCAGGGGGGCCCTTTCTAATTAGGCAGTGACGACAGCGTGAACTCGGAGCAGGGCAGCGCCAGGCCTGGAACGGGCCTGGGGAGCTGTGATTTCCTCATAGCTGTGCTGTATCATATTGAGCTGTTTGCACTGAGTAAAGTTTCTCTCTTCACTGCTTCCCAAATTGGCAATTCCTGTTGGCATCGAGCTGGCGCCCACATCCATCGGCAGTGCCGTGGTTTCCTAAGTAGCTGGCTCTCTAGCCGGAGCGTATACGCTCACGAGGCGGCGCTGCTGCCTTCAGCCGCAGGTCACTCCTCCAGAAACACAGGCACAGCTGGTTTCAGATCTCAGCATTATTCACAAAGCGAACCTTAAAACGCTCCCACGTATACTATGAAATTTCAAACAAAAATGCCTGCTCAATAATCTAAGACTGCACATTTTGGTCTGCAACACGGTTACGTCCTCCTGAAACGAAGGTACATCATGCTTCCAGGACGTAGGTGTGGAGCATTGCTAAGCTGTATGTTTATTAAAAATTCCTTTTTACGCATGTTTCGACTGTTAAAGGTTTGAGGATTAAAACATCACCCCCAGTTATTCGATTTATTTTCTTTCTATAAATATAAAACCAAGATTCAACTGTGTAATTTATATCCCATGTTTGAGGCGTTTCCATCCTAATGAAGACGGAAGACTGAGTTTGCCTTGACCAACATATGCAACTCCCTCACCATGTGCCTTGTACGGTGCCTTACACCGCCTTCCCTGACCCCTCCCACACCTGGTCCCTGTGCAGGGAGAGAGAGAGGACGGGCATGCTGCTCCCTCCCTGGGAAGCACCACCCTGTCACCATGGCAACTCTTTCAGGGCCCTGGGCCCCTCTTCCCCCCTAGTACCCCACCCAGGCAGGTCTGTCCAAAGACACCCTGGATGGAGGCACTTGGCCATCTGTCCCAGCGCCCGAGGCCAGGCACCGCGGGGCACACCTTATCCGCTTGGAGGCTTGTGTTTGGAGACAGTCTGGAATGTAGGGCACCCGAGTCCTCTTCCAGGGCTTGCTTTGTCATCCGTTTTCCATCTCCGCAGTTTCCAGGCGGAGGCAGCCCAAAGTGTGGGATTTCATCCTGTCTGATGGGTGTTGGCTGAGAAGGCCTGCTCTTTTCACCCAGCAGTGCCCGGGCAGGCACCGCTCTGCAGCAACCCTCCCAAGGCGAAAAGCTATTTGTTTCTTGCCAAGAAGTATTAATACTGTTTTCCTGGTGCCACCGGGAGTGGAAAACTCTGCCCTGCAAGCAGAGCCACCCTCCTGGCCTCCTGAGCCCCAGCTGCACTCCCACAGGGACCCAGCAGGAGGCGCCGCCTGGGTTTCCCAGGAGGAGCCAGACCAGTGTTCCCCCTGCTGGTCTCCAGGGGCACAGCGGTGGCGCCTCCCGGAGGAGAGCAGGGGAGCACTAGAAGAAGTGTGCACCCCCTGGCCCTGGTGTCATGACGGTGACAATAGACATTTCTTGGCTACGGTATGCCAGGCACTGGGCACTCTCCGAGGAGGCGAGCCATGCCACTGGGAGGTGGCCTCACCCCAGCACACTCAGCGCCGCTCTCCTGCCTCGCTGGAGCCCACCCCTCAGGGAGGCAACAGACCACAGGGAGGCACATCTGCCAGGCCAAGAAGGTGCCCCCAGGAATAGGAAGATGCCGCCCCCAGCAGTGGCACAAGGGGCAGGGACCATGGAGCTGGACACAGTGGGAGAACGAGAAGGAAACTGGGGAGGTTCCCAGGAGCTGCAGGCCAAGTCCCTAGGCACCAGGGGGCATGGCGGGCAGAGTCAAGAGGCCCTTGGCACGCTGTCTGGACGCCCAGGGCTCATAATCTGTTACTGACAAGCGGCCTCGCTAGGGGAGATGGGCTGTGTCTCCAAGCTCCCCAATGCTGAGGGACCAACGGATCTGCTCACACACCCGGGAGCCAGCACCCTCCCTGGAACTGGATAGATGCCAAGAGAGGGGGACCAATGTTTCTAGGGAACCAGATGAGAGATGGGGTGTGGCTGGCCCCAGAAGGTGCTCTGAAGGTAGGTGACCCCACACTCAGTCTGCTATATTCCCAGCAGCGGTGAGGACTTCAGAACCCTAGCATTTCCCAGGTGGAGAAGAAGGAAGCAGCAGCGGCCTGCATCTCCCGGAAACCCTGCGAGGGCCAGATGTGACAGACTCCCCCACACCAAGTCAGCCCTCCCCCAGGTGCACAGCCTGGCTCCGGCCTGGGAAAATTATTAACTCTGTTTTTAAAAGCAGCCGCTTGCATTCAGCCGTAAGAGGCTTCAAAGCAGAGAGCCCACAGAGTGCAGGCTGCTGTCTTACCAGGTCACAGGACAGACGAGGGCAGTCAGCGAGGCCACGCATATCACCGGGCCCATAAAAGCGGGTGATAAAGTACAGGAAGCCTTTCTCACAGGGGCAGGTGGGGAGGGGAGATCCAGGAAATAGGTCATTTGGGGCTGTTTATGCAACGACGCTGTCCTTGTGAGTGGGCAGTAAATCCCCTCAGTTGGTTTCTGTAACCCACGTAGAGCAAGTGTAAACAGCAGACCAGGTGTGGGGCCCTGGGATGGGTCTGGACATCGCCCCTTTGCCGAGGCTGGCTACCCACTTCGCCCCCAGCACCTCTTGCTAACCCGCTGCCTTGTTCCTGGAACAGTGGTGCTGAAAGTAGGGCCCTGGACCAGTCACCTGTGAGCTTGTTAGAATGCAAGTTTGTGGGACCCCCTCCACCTGCACCCAGTCAGCTCCCGGCCATTCTGATGTCCTCCTGGACGCTTGAGCGCCATGGGCCTGGAGGCTAACTCCCAGCTGGTGCCCTGTCCCTGGAGGTTCCTTCTTCCAACCCAAGCTTTCCACTCACAAGGATCACAACTCCCAAACCGCAATGGCCAGCTCATCCTCTCGCTGGGCGCCGGAGGCCCCTCCACTGCCTCCTTGAGAAGACCCCTCATCCCCATGGTTTTCATGGCCCTTCACTTTTTAAAAACTGTGGTAAAATATAAAAAACAAAGTTTACCATTGGAATCGTTTTTTAGTGTACAGTTTGGTAGTATTAAATGCATTCCGTTCCTATTGCTGTGCAAACGTAGGCACCATTCTTCCTCAGAACTCTTCATCATGTACAGCTGAACTCTGTCCCAGCGAAGTCCCCATTCCTCCTCCTCAGCATCTGCACGCACAGGCTACCTTCCGTCTCTGAATCTGACGACTCTGTGTCCCTCATAAAGATGGATCATCCAGTATATTTTGTTTGTGACTGGTGGGTGATTTCAGTCACCATAAAGTCCTCAGGGTTCGTCCCTGTTGTGGCCGGTGTCAGACTTCGGTCCTTTCTGAGTGAGGCTGCATAATACTCCATTGTATGCGGGCACCACAGTTTGTTTATCGCCCATCCAGCGATGGACACTCGGGTTGCTTCAAATGTGGGCTATTGTGAATGATACTGTTTTGAACATAAATGTACAAATAGCTCTTTGAGATTCTGCTTTCAGTGCTTTTAGTTATATACCCAGGAGTGGAATTGTTGGATCATATGGTAATTCTAAGTTTTTGAAGAACTATAGAGGAACTGAAACACATAAATTCCTATCAGCAGTGCACACGGTTCTAATGTGTCCATATCCTCACCCACACTTACTTCCTGTTTTGTTTTGTTTAATAGTAGCCATCCTAGTTGGTGTGAAATGGTATCTCATTGTGGGTTTGATTTGCATATCCAAAGTCATTAAAGATGCTGAGCAGCACGCTGGCCGGTGCACTGAAATGTGGTTGGTTCGATTCCCAGTCAGGTCAGGGCACATGCCCAAGTTGGGTGCAGGAGGCAGCCGATCAATGTTTCACACTCACATCAATGTTTCTCTTTCTCCCTCCTTCTCCCTTCCTTTCTCTCTCTCTAAAAATCAATTTTAATTTTTTTAAAGATGCTAAGCATTATTTTGCTATTTATATCTTCCTTGAGGAAATGTCTATTCAAGTCCTCTGCCCATTTTTTTAAATTGGGGTTTTTATTGTTGAGTTAAACACAGAATGTCTTTCCACTTTTTTGTGTCTTCTTTAATTTCATTTAGCAATAACTTGTGGCTTTTAGTGTACAAGTCTTTTTCCTCCTTAGTTAAGTTTATTCCTAAGTAGTTATTATTTTCAATGCTATTGTAAATTTTATTTTTTCTTAACTTCTTTTTTGTATTGTTCATGGTTAGTATTTAGAAGTGCAACCGATTTTTTAGTGCAATTTTACATCCAGAAACTTTGCTGAATTTATTTATTAGTTCTAACAGGGTTTTTTTTTGTGGAATTTTAAAGATTTTCTACATATAAGTGCAAGGTTTTATACATTTAAGTCATCTAAGAACAGAAAGTTTTACTTCTCTCTTTTTCATTTTGATGCCTTTTATTTATTTTTCTTGTCTAATTGCTCAGCTAAGATTTCCAATACTATGTTGAATAAAAGTGATGAAAGCAGGCATCCTTGTCTTATTCCTGATGCTAGAGAAAAAGCTTTCAGTCTTTCACCATTAAGTATCATGTTAGCTGTTGGCTTTGCATATATGGTCTTTATAGTTTTAGGGCAGTTTCCTTCCATTCTAGTTTGGTGTGTGTGTGTGTGTGTGTGTGTGTTTTAATCATGAAAGGTGAATTTTGTCAAATGCGTTTCTGCATCAGTTGAGGCAATCATGTTTTTCTCCCTTCGTTCTGTTTATGCCGTGTATTACATTGATAGATTTTCTGGTTAAATCGTTCTTGCATTCCAAGGGGAAATCCCACATGGTCATGATATACAATCCTTTTAATATGTTTTTTTAGGTTTTTTTGTTAATATTTTGTTGAGGGTTTTTGCATCAATATCTATAAAGGTTAATATTTTGTAGTTTTCTTTTCTTGTAGTGTCTTTCTGGCTTTGATAATATCAGGGTAATTCTGGCCTCATAGAGTGAGCTTGGAAATATTCTTTCCTCTTGAACTTTTTGGGAGAATTTGAGAAGAATTGGTGCTAATTTTTCTTTAAACGTTTGGTAGATTTCACCAGCAAAACCATCTGATCTGGCTTTTCTTTAATGGAAGGTTTGGGTTACTCATTTAATCTCCTTACTAGTTATTGATCTATTCAGGTTTTCTATTTCTTTATGATTCAATCTTGGTAGGTTGTGTGTTTCTAAGAATCTGTTTATGTCATCTAGGTTATCCACAATTGTTTTCAGTTTTCTCTTGTAATCCTTTCTATTTCTGTAAAATTCATTGCAATGTCCTTACCTTTGTTTCCATTTTTAGTTATTTGAGTCTTCTTTTTTTTCTAACTAAAGTTTTGTTAACTTTGTTGATCTTTTTGAATAACTGACTCTTGATTTCATTGATTTTTTCTCTCTTTTTTTCTATTTCGTATTTTAGCTTCACTTTGTTATTATTTCCTTCCTTCTGCTTCCTTTAGCTGTAGTTTGTCCTTTTTTCTAGTTTCTTGGGGCATAAAGTTAGGTTGTTGATTTGAGGTCTTTCTTCTTTTAAAATACAAGCCTTTACAGTTACAAATTTTCCTGTTCGCACTGCTTATCTGCAGACCATAAGTTTTGGTATGTGTGTTTTCATTTTTATTTATCTCAAGATATTTTCTAATTTTCCTTAATCCATTGGTTGTTTAGGGTGGTTGTTTAAGATTATCCAGTTTTCCTTCTGCTGTTGATCTCTACATGAGTCCATCGTGGTCCAACAAATGGTTTATCCTAGAGACTGTTCCATATGCACTTGAGAGAGCCACAACAATGCAACACTGTTGTTGATGACTTGTTTTGTCCAGATCTATCTGTTTCATTGTGTTATCAAGTCCTCTACTTCCTTATTGACCTTATGTTTGGTTCTATCCATGAATGAAAGTGGGCTATTGAAGTCTCCTGTGATTATCATAGAGATCTGTTCTTTATTCAATTCTGTCAATGGTTGCTTTATACATTTAGGAATTCTGGTGTGTGGTGCGTATACCTTTATAATTGTTATATTATCAACCAATTTACTCTCTTATCATTATACTAGAGGCCCAGTGCACAAATTCGTGCACCAGTGGGGTCCCTTGGACTAGCCTGCGGGATAGGGCCAAAACTGGCTCTCCGACATCCCCCAAGGGATCACAGATTGCAAGAGGGCGCAGGTCAGGCCGAGGGACCCCACCAGTGCACGATCGGGGCTGGGGAGGGATGCAGAAGTTTGGCCAGCTGGGGAGGGACTGCAAGAAAGTTCCAGAGCATGTCCAACTCATCTCGCTCAGTCCCAATGGGCCAGGCCCCAGCAGCAAGCTAACCTTCTGATCAGAGCCTCTGCCCCTGGTGGTTAGTGCATGTCATAGCAAATGTTTGAGCGGTGTTAGCATATCATTAGCATATTATGCTTTGATTGGTTGAACAGCCAACCAGACGACCAGACACTTAGCATATTAGGCTTTTATTGTATAGGATAATGTCCTTCTTTGTTTCTATAACAGTTTTTGACTTAAAGACTAGTTTGTCTGGTGTTAGTGTAGTCAGTCCTGCTCTCCTTTGGCTACTGTGTGCATGGAATATCTTTTTCATGTCTAACCTATGCACGTCCTTAAATCTAGAGTGAATCTCTTGATGCCCTTTAGTATTTCTTGCAGGGCAGATCTAGTGATAATGACCTCTCTCAACTTGTCTTATTTGAAAATGTCTTAATTTCTCCCACATTTTGGCTTCTTCTCAGGTGGTTGGTTCTGGTGTTGTTGTTGGTTTTTTTCCCTTGTTTTTTTTTTTCTTTTTACGTCTAGTTGTGTTGATGACTAGTATTTCTTTTCCCATAATCTCTTTCCCCAAGGTGTCTGCGTGTCTGACCCCCTACAGCTCTGAAGTGTCCTGACACTGGGCACTGCTGTCCGCAGGCTCCAACTGATACCCAAACTACCCACCACTTCCATCAGGCTCCAAGTCAGATGCGGCAGGGCCAGCTGAGTCCCAACAAGCCAGAACTTTGTGAATAAGCTTATCTCTCCCTCCCTTTTTAAGGGGGGACTTCTTCCTAGCTGCATTGTGCTGCACCAGTGAAGGGTGTTGCAGAGATGAGCACAGAATAGCACAAAATGTCCTGCTATTTTGAGTGTGGCTTTTTCTTCATCGGGAGTCTGTTTGGTTACTGCAGACCCTTCGCTGGTTTCTGGAGTCCCCACAACGTTGCGTGGGTCTGTGCGCTGCTACTTACTTGGTGTTTCCATAGAGAAGGGAGGATCCGAGCTTAGCAGTCAGCCTTCTGGCTGCCATCACGCCTGCCTGGCGCCACCGTTGTTAATTCCTCCCCTGGGATTTGGCCTCTCCGTATTGCCCCGGGAGCCCTGTGCACGTGCCTCGTTTTGTTTCAGGAGTGTTTCTCTTCATCATCTGCGCATGAGAATCCCTGGGGACTCGGTGTAAACAGATTCCCGGGATCATCTCCTTCCGAATCTGGGTCAGACCTCTCGGTGGAGCCCAGGGTTTCTATGTGGAACAGGTGTCCAGGTGACTCTCACCAGGCGGCTCCGGCCACTCTGAAGCGGAGCTGCCACTGGAGTTTTCAAGACACAGCATCTCGCTGAGCTATGTTAGTATCACCCACACTTAATACAGTTCCACTAGATAAAGAGTAACATCCAGCATCTCCCACTCGCTGCACGCCAGCGCTGTTCTGTGCACGACATACACATTGTCTTTAGTCCTTCAGTGCCTGTGAGATTGGTCTTATTACTATCACTCCATTTTACAGATGAGGGAGCTGACGTATGCAGAGCATAAGCAGTACTCCAAGTCGCACGTCTGGTGCGCTGTGGAGCCTGGTTTGAGCCCAGGTCATGGGGCTCTTTGCTTTCGCCTGGGTGTCCAGGTGCTGTCACGCCTATTAGCTATGCTCTCGGTGTCTCGTTACCCGCACTTCAGATGCGCCTCGCTCTGCCCTGACTGTTCCCCAGAATGTTCCCCAGGGCATTCCTGCACGTAAGCTGGGGCCAGTTCTAAACCCTCCCGTCCTCCGGGCGCAGCACATGGCACTGCTGACCACAGGGTCTCCGGCGAGGTCTCGCTTGTTTCTGGACCGTGTGTCTCAGGGTTCTCTCACTCTGCTTTTGTGGGTGCTCTTCGCCCACTTATTACATGCAGGGTGCCTTGGGCCTGTTTCCAAACCGCCTTCTCCTCGGCAGCCTCCTGTCTGCATGGATATGGACACGCAGATATATGACTTGCGACTCCTAGTCCGCGGGCTTCCCCCCAGACCCCTCTCCGGAATTACTGACCCATGGATCTGCGTGCTGCTTCTCCGTGGAGGGTCTCTGGCTCACCCAGCTCCGCACATGCAGAGCTCAGCCAAGTGTCCACCTCCCAGAGCTGCTCTCTTTCCAGCTCCCTACTCTGCTGTCCACCCAGGTGCCCAGCCAGGCATGTTCGGGTTCTCGGGTCTCTGGAAGCCAGAGTTGGGCACACTGACACTAATAGGTGTTCCATTCATACTGTAACCTATCAGGATTAGCTAACTCCTCTACAGACAAGCCCAGCCTGCCGTGGCTGGTGCAGTGGAAGTTCATTTCTTATTCACAGTCTCCTATGACTCAACAAAGCACCAGTGGCCCTACCCCGGGGCCTGCCTTCTCCAGGACTGCCCTCACCCTCCAAGCTCCACACGGACGCCCTCCTCCAGAGACAGCAGCAGCACCTTTCAGCCCGAGTGTGACCAGCACAGAGCTGCTCTCAGGGTGGATGCCCAATAGACACACCCCAGGATTAAATGCAGAGAACAGAAAGACAGAACTGGGAGAAATGTTAAGTCAATGCTTCTCAAATGTAGCGTCAAAGTCCCCTGTGAGTTAGTCTACAAAGCAGATTCTGATTCAGGAGGTCGTGTGGGGCCCCCAGCAGCTGGCCCCACCATCTCATTTTGAGAGCCCCACTCAGAGGACGGTCTGTTCCAAGCCACCCATGTGACAGCCCCTGGGGCGGAGGCTCTGAAACATTAGGGAGCCTCCTGAGATCCCTTTGCCACGTCTGTTCCCCCCCTCCGCTTTTGGCTGCTCTTCTGTGTCCAGCTCCAGAAAGCTCACAGTCTCCTTGTCCAGGACAGTCCACCCACCTCCAGCATCTTCCGCTCTAGCATCTTTCTGGCTCCAGCATCTTCCAGCTCCACCATCTTCCACTCTAGCATCTTCCAGGTCCTCGTGGCTCAGCAGTGGCCGGCTCCCATGCCTGTCCCCGGGGAGGCCGACCACCACCACGCTGACAGTGGGCATGGAAAGCAGAGAGGAGCTCTCTGTTGCCCAGGATGAAAATGAGACTCTGGATGGGTTTGGTGTGAGACTCGTCACCACTTGCTGGGTGCCAACTGTCTACTAACACTGGCCAAGGATTCGGGGCCCAGGGGGGACTCTGATGGTCTGGACCTCCAGGCCACAGAGGGGGAGCAGGGGAGCAGGAGAAGCAGGGGAAGCAGGGGGAGGTGCAAGTGCGACTCGGGAAGAGGAGGTCAGGTCACTCCACAAAGAGACGAAGAGGAGGGCCGCTTGGGCAGCCTGACCTCCAGCCGGGACCGGACGCACAGGCGCTGGCGACACTGGTCACAACGACGTCTGCATCAGGCCCGCCGCGGCTGCGAGCCCTGGGACCCTAGCTGGTGGAGCCTGGCCCAGGCCTAGCGGGACAGCGACTGCCTGTTTGCTTCATCATCTTCTCAGAAATACGCTTCGTTCTGAGGTGCCCTCTCGACCCGGGGTTTTAATAAAAATATTAATAAAATGTTGTACAGCCAGGATGGTGAATTGTCTATTTCTTGTCTGTTTTAGAACTCCTTACATTGAACTTTCCCCTGCTTTCCTCAGTCCAACACGTGGTGGGGAGACTGAGTCCCTGTCACCCAGGGGCCTGGCCACCCCCAGGAGGTGGCCTGCTGCTGCACTTCACGCCCGTCTGTCTCCCAAAGCAACCGACTGGTGTTCATGAGACAAGACCATCGGCTGGACCGCAGGCTGGGTGGTTTTGCTCTGTTCACCTGTGTCTCCCCTGGCTGCACGGTCCAATCACCTGGGTTGGCTTTTAAACCTCCAATGCCCAGGCCTCACCTCAAGTGAATTAAATCTGCATCCATTCTGTAAACTCCCCAGGTGACCCCGAAAGCAGCCCACAGCAGGAGCTGCAGTGATCCCCCAGCCTGCAGGGGTGCGCTGGGGTCCCACAGGGACAGGACCGACAGCCACATCGCTTGGCAGAAGCCCGCCCCACCCCCCCAGCGGGGCCATCTCTGTACCCACAACAGAACTGCAGGAGCTGGGCGCCAAGCCTGAATCTGATCTTCATTCCCCTTAAACGAAAAATAAATTCATCATGATCTCGTGTGTTGACTTATGATTATAATGTGACTTAAATATGTAACAAGATAAAAGTTGGTATAAATGTGCTGCACTTTTATATAACCATAAACCAAACTTATTTCAAATCAAGTCCTATAAAACTGCAGACCCAATAAAATGGAGCAGGCTCCTTAGTTCCAGGGGACAGGCGTGTCGTTTGCAGAAGCTAATTTGCTGTGTTGGGTTTAGGGCAGGACGCTGTCGCCCGGGCTCCTTTTATAGGCCATGTTTCTGGATTTTAACTTCAATAAAACAAAACCGCGGACCGTCTCTGCCCCAGCGGCGCTGCTCCAAGGGTATCGATCACGCCGAGGCTGTGTGGCTGGGGCAGGCCCTCGGCGCACGCTCTCCCTCTCCGAAACAGTTCTCTTTTAGGTCTTCAGTCAGCGATCCATGCCGCCCTTGGTCCTTCTCTGCCCTTCATTTAGGCCTCAGCAAGTCCCATCCGCTCTCTTTCCAAAACGCACTCCACTGCTTCGTGTCTCTCCTCTGACCGAAGGTCGCCGCCGGCCGTCTCCTCACCAGCCGGCCTCCATGGCAGCTGTCCCCACCCGCTGCCCACCGCCATGTGACCCTCCACTTGTGTAAACCGAACTGCACTTCGCTGTGGTACCCATGGATTCCAAGGAATCTATATAATAAAAGCTTAATATGCTAATTAGACCAGACGTCCTTCCGGACGACCTTCAGTACGAAGCCAGGGCTGTGAGGGAAGCCCAGGTCCCGGGTGCCAGAGGGGAGCCGGTGCTGGCAGCCAGGGGAAGGAAGGCCTACTTTTTCCAGAATTTCGTGCATCGGACCTCTAGTTTCAAAAAAATCCACATTCTCCCTTGTCTTGGCCACTGGGTCTGACGCTGTCCATTTCCCTTTCCTCCCCAAGTGTGCTCGCCAGCCTCGGCTGACATGGCAGGCCCAACCTCCTTTCTGCTTCTCAAGCTCCAGGCTCCTCACAGCCCTGGCCTCGTGCAGGCTCCCGCCCCAGCTCAGGCTCCCGGGAGCTGGTGTGTGTCCCCCCATCGGCGTCGGGCCTCCGGGACAGGCTGCAGGCACTCCGCCCAGCTCCCAGCAGTGGGCACGGGCACTCTCTGCTATTTTTGTCTTTCTTTATTAAGTTTAGGTAACAAAAGCTGCTACAATAGATAAGCACCAAGTCTCACGCTCAGCAAGCTATCGGGAAAGCTGACTTTGCCTCATGTGAGTCAGGAATGACTGTTCTGAGGGGCCAGTGGTCCCCCTTCAGGCAGTGGTGGGGTCAGCCCGCTCTGTCTCGAGGTCCCTCTGTCTTCAGGTGCCAGAGAGAGGAGGTGAGCACCTCAGCCCCTGGCAGCACCACTGGTGGAAGGCCCCCGCCACAACATGGTGCAGACATCAGAGCACATGTCTGCGTGATGGACATGCAGGTCATTCCCGATGCCCTTATATTAACAGTTGAAAGTGACGACCAAAACCCAAAATGAGTGTGTGTGAGTGTGTATGTGTGTAAATGTGTGTGTGAGTGTGTGTGTGAGTGTGTGAATGTGTGTAAATGTGTGGAGTGTGTGTGTGTTTGTGAGTGTGTGTGTATATGGGTGAGTGTGTGAATGTGTGTGTGAGTGTGTGTGAGTGTGCGTGAGTGTGTGTGAATGTGTGTGAGTGTGTGTGAGAGTGTGTGTATGAGTGTGTGAGTGTGAGTGCATGAGTGTGAGTGTGTGTGTGAGTGTGTGTGTGAATGTGTGAGAGAGTGTGCATGAGTGTGTCTGTGAGTGTGTGAGTGCATGTAAATGTGTGTGAGTGTGTGAGAGTGTGTGTATGAGTGTGTGTATGAGTGTGTATGAGTGTGTGAGTGTGTATGAGTGTGCATGAGTGTGTGAGAGTGTGTATGAGTGTGTGAGTGTGTGTGAGTGTGCATGAGTGTGTGAGAGTGTGTGTGAGTGTGTGAGTGTGTGCGCGCGTGCAATAAGTAAAGCCCGCCCACATGGGAACAACCAAAGGCTCTTTATTTGGAGCTTGCTGTGACAGGGAGTCAGCACCGCCCCCACCTTCCACAGCGACTCAGAGGTGGGCAGAGGGAAGCTGAAGGAGAAGAAGCGGGGAGGCGCAGGGCCGAGGCCTGGGGAGCTGGGTGGCAGCCCATGTGACTTTCTCGGTTGGTCCTGAGTTGCAGTGGGAACAAGAAAAGCAGAAACTCGCAGCCATCAGTCAGGTCCTGACCATCCTGGGCTGTTGGCCGCAAAGGCCGGGGGCCAAAGTTGCCCTCGGCCCAGGTGTCACCTGGACTTAGAAGGCACAGGAGCCGTGCCTGGCCAGGGGCTTCTCACAGCAGTGATCGGTTGGTTGGGGAGAAAACCACCCTCCTTTAGCGACTCCTGGCCCGCTGGTGGCCTGTGTGCTCCCGGCCCGCTGCGGTGGCCCCATCTCACTCCGCTCCTCCCCACCCCGGCCTCTCGGCTCAGGGGACTCCCCAGGGAGGTGCCTTCACCTGGCTCCCCGTCTCAGGCCGCTCGGTGCCTCAGCAGACACTCTGCTTGCCCTGGAGATGACCAGGGTACCTGCCAACGTCGCCCACTTGAGCTCATCCTCCCTCTGCTGCTGCCACAGCAGCCTTGCCTGGTTGCAGCATTGCCCTGTACACGCCGGCGTGGGCTCCCAGCCAGGCCTCCCCCTGCCTGCAGCACTTGCCTCCCCTGGTTAGTGCCCTGCATCAGCCCCCGGCTCAGCCCTCACCCCTGCAGAGAAGCTCTGCGCTCCCCTCCATCGGGGCTGCCCAGCTCCTCCTCCTTCCTGGGCTTCTCCCAGCTGCCAGGCTCTGCATGTGGGACTCCCCGCTGGACTGGAAGCCCGTGAGAGCAGGAACCCTGTCTGTTGCTCATTCGCAATCCCTGGGAGGCTAAGTGCCTTGCTTGGCACACACGAGGCACTCGGTAGATACGAGTGGAAGGAATGAGGGGTCCGCATAAGGTGTCTAATCAGTTAACAAAAGCAGCGGAAGCCACGGGGGTCTAACTAATGCCTTGCGACCAGCACATGTAACTTGCTAACTTGGCAGATCGATCAGCTCCATCAGTGGCCCCGCCCTGCGTGCGTAGCCTGCAGTGGACTGTCCCTGGCTCCACACGGGGCCACCGCCTCTGGAAACAGGGGCATGTGTATTCTCAAGGGGTTACCCATTTCACGTTTCAAACTAAAATGACATCATCATTACTTCTTATCTGTATGACCACCCTGTAGACATCTGGCTAACAGGTAATTGTAGGGGCTAATTTCATGCCATTCCGAACGACACAAGTCAGCCAAGATCCTCTCCTGTTGGGGTAAGACCTCAGTCGCCCAGCATGGCAGACGGCCCACAGGAACTAATGAGCGATGCCTGGAGCAGGGACTTCTCCGAGAGGACGGTTAAATGGTCACCCTCTGCGACTTGGCACTTGCAGACCTTTTGTGCGAGGCCTTTTCATTTTCTCTCGCTGCCGTAACAAATCATCATATCATCCCGGAAGTCAGACACCCTAAATCCACCTCGCAGGCCTAACCAAGGTGCCTGCAGCCTGTGCACTGTGTGCAGGCTCCGGCAGAGACCTGCTTACTCCTTTCTCAGCCTCCAGGGCGCCCGCATTCTTTGTACTGCGGCCCCTTCTCCACCTGACAGCCCATCGCCCCAGCCTCCACTCCCACCCTCACACTTTTCCTCCAACGCCAGCCTTGGCTCCCTGCCCCTCCCTGATAGTGACCCGGAGCTCAGTAATAATCCAGGCTAATCTCTCCGTCTCAGGACCTTAAGTTAATTCCACCTGCAAAGGAACGTGTGCTACGTAATTAACACAGTCACAGGCTCCCGGTATTCGGGTGTGTCCATCTCTGGGGCCGTCATCCAGCGACCACACTAGACAGACCCCAAATGACACAAAGAGAGGTTTGAATCAACCTGCACATTTTGGGAGGAATCACTATTTTTAACAGCTTTCGGGGACTCCTGCTGGAGGTAGCACTGAGCACTTTGGTCTCTGGCTTTGATGTTCCGCACGGGAATGAAGAGCAAGAGGGGCAGGAAAGGCTCCGCGGGTCCGGGCGCGCGTCTCCTGGTGACGGCTGGCGGGTGGGCTGCCGGGAAACACTCCCCACAGCTGTGTGCATGGCGCCTGCTCCCCGGATTAAGGAACTAGCGGATTTCCTTGGGCTTGGAAGCCCCTCGAGCCTCCTTACAATAGATGTTTCGAGAAAAGCAGGAAGGGAAAGTGGGAATCTGTTACTGTTTTACAATGACCCTGCGACAGGACTCGCTGCCTCTGTACCTGCCGAGCGGCAAGTGGAGACACCACAGGGGAATCCACACTGAAGCCACGTGGGCCCTCAGTCTGAGCTCCCAGCCCCTCAACACCAGCCTCCGCTCCAGGGGATGAGAGCCTTCGCTTTCAGCGTCTGGACCTCAAAGGGAATCATTCCTTCGGTGACGCCTCTGAGGCCGGGACCATCCTTGAGACGTGGATTGCTCACAGGAAAGGCTCCCGGAACCAGGTGTGCAGGCCTCCAGGGCCAGGGTCTGCCTGGCTCCTGCCGTGTCCTGTTCCACAGGCAAAGGGGGCAGCAAGCCTGCCAGCTCCACCTCCACACCACGTCTCAGGCCGGCCTTCGCTCCTCACCGCCGTCAGGATGTTTCCAGACATCCAGACAGCTCGAGCTCCGGGCACCGCCTGGCTCCCCTGTGGCTTCCCTCTCTCCCTCTCCCCACAGCTCCACCCGCACCCAGCCCCCACCAGCCTCCCCAACCTCTCCTCCGCCCTTGCTCTTGTTCCCATGGATTTCTCACTCCCAAACACCTGCCTCTTCACACGCTGAGGCCTCTGCCCTGCTGATCCCTGCTCCTAAGGCTGTTCCCCTTGCTCTCCGCAACGACGGCTCCAGTTACGTCAGCCTAAGTGGCCCTGAGCACCCGAGGGCACCCACTTTCTCCGGGAGGCTCCCGTCCCGGCACCTGTTTGCTTCGTGCTGTTTGCCGCACCTGCAGTTCCCTTCTTTATGTGTTTGCTCTTTGACTGTTCTGTTTCCCTAACTAGACTGGACAGGGAGGGGGGTGCTCTTCCAGAACTTTCCTTCCATATAAATGGGTCTCCACCAGCGATGACACTCTTGGCCACTCTCTGTCTCTCCTGGACTCAGTCCTCCCACAGGAGCCAGGAAGACCTAGTCAGGAGTCCACCCGGTCTGCATGGCCGGTGCCAGCTCGCACCTGGGGCATCCTGGCGACCTGGTGCTCGCACCCTCCAGGCGTCCTGGGGACCTGGTGCTCACACCCTCCAGGCGTCTTGGGGACCTGGTGCATGGGGAAGCCTGGCCACAGCCTGGGCCCACCTCCCAGGTGACCGGGCCAGCATCTCTTCCCCAGATATGACTGACCTACCCCTTACAGTGCTGCGCCCTGACTGCCATTGGCCTCCCCCATTGTCTGATTTCTCAAACAGTTGGTCATTGATCCCCTTAATGCCTTTCATTGCTCACTCCCCCACCAGGCACAACAGACCAGGAGCTTCCGGAACACTCGGTTTGTGCGCACGCAGGTCCTGGCTCCTGAGGCAAAGCGTGAGCGTCCAAATGGAGGCCTGAGCAAGTGGGAAGGGAGTGGGCAAGGGCCCCCTGCATAGGCGGGAAGCCCCGAGGCAGAGGGAACCCTGGACAGCAAGTGGGGTGGGGCCCAGGGCAGGGTGCTGAGCCAGGTGTGAGCCCAGGGTGGGTCCTGCGCCCTGTCCACTGGGGTGGCAGCCCTCCGACATCCCTGTGGCTCAGCCAGAGCGAGGCCTCTGTTTCCTGGGGACAGGAGCCTTGTGCTGCAGTCGGGGCCCATGAGTCCCCTCCTCACCACGTACCCGTTCTTTGACGATGATATTGGATTCATTTTGGGGGGCCCCTCGTCAGCTCGAGCTGCCATGACAAGGCCCTGCCATGACAAGGGCTAAATAGCAGCTGTCACTTCTCAGGCTCAGGAAACCGGCGGCCCAAAGTCAAGGTGCCTGCAGAGCGGGTCTGGCGGAGCGCCTTCCTCAGGGACCTCTGGCCCCGTGGGCGGCATTGGCACAGCGTGGGCGGTGCTCCCGTCTCTCCCAGTGAGGCCCCAGTCCTAGTGGCGGGGCCCCCACGACCTCACTTAACCCCAACTACCTCCTCACAGGTTCTCTCTCCAAATACAGTGAGATTGGGCCCCAGCATACAAGTGGGGTGCACGTTCAGCTCACAGCCCCCCAGGAGCAGCCTCGGAGTTCTCTCACCCGAACCCCCTGAGGTGGGGCACCGGCTGTGAGGACAGAGGGAGGAGCCGTCCCAGGGGGACCGGACGTGCTCGGAGGTGACATTTTAGGTTGTAGGTAATTGTCCTGTACTTTTCCCTGAGACCCACTTGACCCCAAATCGGAAAATGGGCCCGTCTGCTCCTCCCTCCATTTCTTCCTCTGGCCCGACTTCCTGGGGGCACCCAGGAACTTCCACAGGAAACTGCTGGGTGGTGACTTGATCGTAAATTCCACCTCCTCAGAGAGAAAGCCACCTAAAGCAGCAGCCATGGCTCCCTCGGAACTGGGACTGGTCTCTGGTCACATGGCTTTTGCTCTGAGGCCGTGGGCACGCGGCCCTGTCTTTCTTGGGACCAGAATGCAGCTCCGGGGCCTGTCCCGGAGACAGAAGCAGGAGCCGTCCCAGCCGGGCCCTCGGTCATGCCAAGGGCCTGGGCGGAGAGCCGTCACTGCCCTCGGAGGCCCCCGGAGAGGCCCGGGCGGGGATCAAAGCCTCCGAACCTTAAGCAAACGCATTCCAGGAAGTCGGAGGGAAAAGAGACTTTTCGGAAGCTCAGCTCCCGGCAGAGCGGGACCCAGCGGATCCCGGGGGCCCGAGAAGAGGCGCACTAACACCCCGGCCTCTGTTTAAATATTTGAGGCGATGAATAGTGCCGGGCGACTTTGAGACACTTTCAAAGAGCTGTGGCGTGGCCTGCGCTTCACCTGGCATCCACCGGTGTTTGCACCACAAACACTCACAGGCCGCTGCCCCTTCCCCGCTGGAGGCGTGCGCAGCGGGCCCCTGAGCTCCAGGGCACGGTGAGGGCCCGGGTGAGTCCCCGGGGAGGGCAGCCCCCCAGCAAAGCTGGCCAGCCAGGCGGGGACCCTGAGTCCCTGCAGCAGCACCAGACTCTGCCTCCTTCGGAGCCCCGAGAAACTCCGCCTTTCCCAGCATGCCAAGGGAGTGCCACCTGCCCCAGATCCTGCCTTCCCAGAAGCCCGGGCACCTGTCACACTCACTGCACTCCCGTCTCTGCCCGAAGGCCCCCCATCGATCAAGGCCCCCCATCGCTCAAGGCTCCCCATCGCTCAAGGCTCCCCATCGCTCAAGGCCCCCCATCGCTCAGAGCGCACTCGGACCTTCCCCGGCCGCTGGCTCTTCCTCCAGCTGTCACCAGCGCGGCGTGTGCTGTCCCTCGGGAAGTGGGGGCTCCGCCGGGACCTATGCCGCAGGCTCCGGTGCCTGCTTCCCCCCAGGACCCGGACGGGACCCCTCACTCAGCATCGTCCGGAAGGAAAGAAGAATCGCCGCCATCCTCGCATGAGCTCCCGGACCAGCCAAGCCCCCTGCTGGCGGCGCCTGGGGTGGCACCCGTCCCGCGTGGTGGCTTGCTTGTCGCTCATATACGCCCGCGATGTGACTGCCCCGGTGTGTTCTTATCTCGGTCAGAGGCTGGGCGGCCGGGCCGGGCCAAGTTCAATGTGTGCAGACACTGTGGACACACCAGACGCCCTGAGTCCTTCGTGCTTGTGCAGCCTCATGCAGGACGCGCCGGAGCTCAGGGTCCGACTTTCCTCTCAGCCCGCAGCTGGGGCTGAGGGTGGGTGCGAGCAGGTTCCCAGCACGTAGGTTGGGGGAAGGAAGAAAGCTGCCCTCTCCCAAGCAGCTCTGTGCAGGGTTGTATCGGACATGACCCTGAGGCGCTGTGGACACCGCCCGCCCAGGCCCAGCGGGAAGGCGGTCAGCCCGCCACACCTGCCGGGCCAACATCCCGCCGCGTGTGGAGCGGGTCCCGGAACCCCCAGGGTCTCCACACCAACACATGCTGCAAGGAGTCACGGCGAAGCCACTTTCAAATGGAGCCGAGCTGCCCCCCCGAGGCACTGCCTTGCACACCTCACACCTCAGCTGTGGATGCCAACACGGGGCACCATGACCCGTGGGCGGGCCTGAAGCACCTGCGTCTTAAAGAGCTGTTTGCAAAGATGACCAGGAAGCCGGCATTATGACTGCTGGACCGATGACTGCGGACTGCGTTATGTTACCTAAACCCACAAGAAACGCCTCCCTTCTGTTACCACAGACACAGAAGCAGCAGCCCGGGCCTGCTCGGGGGCCCTGCTGCTTGTCCCCTGGAATGCTCACCTTCAGCACCCCCCATTCAAACCCGGTGCCACGTGAGGGAACGCCCACCCGCAGCACCCCCCATTCAAACCCGGTGCCACGTGAGGGAACGCCCACCCGCAGCACCCCCATGCAACCGGATGCCACGTGAGGGAACGCCCACCCGCAGCACCCCCCATGCAACCCGATGCCACGTGAGGGAACGCCCACCCTCAGCACCCCCCATGCAACCCGGTGCCACGTGAGGGAACGCCCATACGCAGCACCCCCCATGCAACCCGATGCCACGTGAGGGAACGCCCACCCGCAGCACCCCCATGCAACCCGATGCCACATGAGGGAACGCCCACCCTCAGCACCCCCATGGAACCCGGTGCCACGTGAGGGAACGCCCACCCGCAGCACCCCCATGCAACCCGGTGCCACATGAGGGAACGCCCACCCTCAGCACCCCCCATGCAACCCGGTGCCACGTGAGGGAACGCCCACCCGCAGCACCCCCATGCAACCCGGTGCCACATGAGGGAACGCCCACCCTCAGCACCCCCCATGCAACCCGGTGCCACATGAGGAAACGCCCACCCACAGCACCCCCATGGAACCTGGTGCCACGTGAGGGGACACCCACCCTCAGTACCCCCCATGCAACCCGGTGCCACGTGAGGAAACACCCACCCACAGCACCCCCATGGAACCTGGTGCCACGTGAGGGAACGCCCACCCGCAGCACCCCCATGCAACCTGATGCCACGTGAGGGGACACCCACCCTCAGTACCCCCCATGCAACCCGGTGCCACGTGAGGAAACGCCCACCCACAGCACCCCCATGCAACCTGATGCCACGTGAGGGGACACCCACCCTCAGCACCCCCCATGCAACCCGATGCCACGTGAGTGAAAGCCCACCCTCAGCACCCCCCATGCAACCCGATGCCACGTGAGGGTACGCTCACCCTCAGCACCCCCCATGCAACCCGATGCCACGTGAGTGAAAGCCCACCCTCAGCACCCCCATGGAACCCGGTGCCACGTGAGGGAACACCCAAGCCCAGTGGAGGAGCCACAAGCAGGCTCTGTGGTCATGGGTCCGTGTTGAGTGCCCAGCCCACAGGCAGTAATGCCTGCTGCCCAGCGAGGTGCCATCTTGATGTGCAGCCCCATCGAGCTTTCAGGTGGCACCAGCCCCAGCTGCCATCTGACCACAACTGCAGGAAAAACCTTCTAGAATCACCTAGCGGGCCCGGCCAACCAGCAACACTGCGGTACCTTGCGGTGCATCATTGTGTAAGTGCAGCTATGGAAGGAGCACCTTGTCGTGCAGCAATACAAGCTGAAGCCAGGACGGAAGATGCCCTGGGTCAGGCTGTGTCAGGGTCAACAGTGGCCTTGAAGCGGAGGGCGAATCTCCCCGGACTGGATCCAAGGAGAGGGAAGTGCACGCAGAGGCTCACTCAGGCAGCGGTGCTGTCAGGAACGCAAGAAATGAGGCCACAGTGGGAAGGGCAGGGGGTTTCCTTAAAGCAGGTTTATTGCCACACATTTATACGCTAATGCCGTGATTGCAGGGACTGGGAAGCTGATGATGAAGGAGGAAACAGGAGTTGCTATAGCAAAGCTAAGGAGAGAAAACAGCTGTGGACGCTACAGGAGCAGAGATGCCCCCACCCCCACCCCAGCCTGCCTCGCCCAGAGAGAGGGCAGTGTCCTCAGCTCTGAGGGGCGGCTGGCTGGCGGGGAGCTGGCCGGCTCCCCACGTGGAGGTGGTGCCTCCTCCTGGAAGTTTGGAGCTTTCCTCAGCAGAGAGGAGGGAAGAAAGGGCGGGAGGCGGGAGGAGAGCGCAAATGAGGCCGGGAAGCGGGGTCGCAGGCCGCCTTGTATGTGGAAGGGACTGTGCTCTGTGTGCTGGGTCCCAGGGGGCAGATGGCAGCATGGAGGAGAGACAACTCAGATTCCTGGGGCAGCACAGGTGGCCCCCCGACACCAGGCAGGACTTCCTGCCCGTGAGCGTGGGGGACTTCCTGAGGGGGACACTTATAGGGACTCTCAGGAAGAGGAGGAGCTGGCGGAAGGAGGCAGGAGGGTGCTGGGTGGGAGAGAAGGGGGGGGACACAGGAGCAGCAGTGAGGTGGGTGTGTGCTGCCTCAGGAGACACACGCACGGCGGCTTCCGGTTCAGGGACAGGCGGGGCTCAGCGCCAGGGACAAACCTTAGTGTCAAATACATTGCACTCCATCGGCCGTCCTGGATATAGGACGGGCTTTAGTAAAACAGGACATTGTTGCGTTTATCCAACAAGTAATTACGTGCTGAAGTCGTTAAAATTAGTGTTGGCTTTATATGGACACAATATGACGTTGGCTTAAACAGAATAGAAGTCTGTTTCTCGCGTGAAAGCCCTGCCCTGGGGAAGGAGCCTGGGGAGGAGTAGTTAACGGAACGCAGCTCCAAACCTCCAGAACACGCCGTGTCCCACACTCCACCGCCCCTGCGTGAGCGGCCCCTCCGGGCTTCAGAACGGCTACCAGAGCTCCAGCACCTCTGCACTCAGGGCGCACCGCTCCTTTAAGGAGATGACTAAACCCGGCCTTGGCCTCCCTGGGTTTGCTTCCCCTGGCAGCTACGGTCACCTCTCCTCACAGACGGGGTCTCCGCCGTCCAGGGGGAGGTCAGACCCTCACAACCTCTACTGCTCCCACCAGAGGATGGTGGCCATGCCGGGTCCCTGCCGGCCCAGGTTCTCCCCCACTGTGGGCGCAGGTGAGTCCCTGCACCACAGGGGGTGGAGCTGGCCTTCCCCAAGGTGACCCCAGGGGCTGAGTGACACACCTGGGGGAGGGGGTCTGTTACCCAGGGTTCAGAATTTGACCAATAAGAGGTGCAGCCGCAGATACATCTCGCTCTCTTCCTCCCTCCCTCCCTCCTTCCCTCCCTCTCTCTCTCCTCCCTCCCTCCTCCCTCCCTCCCTCCCCGGGAGCGGGGCTGGTTCCCCTGCGGAGCTGTGGCGCTGGGTGTGAGCTCCCTGCCAGAGTCCCTCTCCCTCACTCCAGCTGCACTGGGATGACACTTCCCACGGAGGCCTCGGTCCTTCTGCTCTGAAGCTGGACAGCAGCCGTCAAATGACTTCATCAGGTGTCAATACAAATGGGGGAGGGGGAGCAAACCTCAGCAAGTGCCAGCACTCCGGTGAGCCCAGGAGGCGGCCTGTGAGGACACATCCATCCCCAGTTCACAGGGGAGGAAGCAGGCTCACAGAACTCAAGGGGCTGGTCTGGGCCACACAGTTGATCAGATTTGCATTTGGTCACTGGAAGGCACACGCAAGGCTCTGAAAGGGCGAGTCATCGCGGGGCCTGACCACGCTGCTGGCGGCCTCGGGCACCGACTCCCCAGCCCACGGTGGGAGCCCGGCGCAGGCTGCCACACGCCTGCCGCCCCAGGACCAGACCCACGCAGCAGCAGCAGCAGCAGCAGCAGCAGCAGCAGCAGCAGCGGCGGCAGGGCGGGGCGTGTGCCCTCACTCGAGGAGATGGAGGAGGAGGCGATCGCCAGCGTCCCCCGGAACGAGACGGAGGACGTGGACTTCCTGTCTGGACTGGAACTGGTCGATCTGCTGGACCCCCAGCAACCGGACTGGCCCCTGGAGCCTGGGCTCAGCTCGCCCTTGGGGGGGTGAGGACGGCGCCCTCCATCTTGCCCTGGGTCCTCCATTTTTGGGGTGGCCACCATGTGCTCAGGAGAGTGCCTTCTTCCTGGAAGCCCAGGCCCCTGCTGGCCATGCCCAGGATTTCTTTAAACTAACCAATGACAATCAAGGAACGTGCATGCCAGAGAGATGACCACATCCTGTGTAACAAGACCCGACTCGCGCCTGGCCAATTGCTGGGGCCCACAGTCCCCTCCCCTGCCCTTACTATAAAACCCACAATCCCATCAGGCCTCGCTCTCTCTTGGCCACTGGAGCTTACCGTTGCATCGGTGAGTGTGGCAGGGGAGCCAAACCTAGGTTTGAAATGAATGACTCTTTGCTTTTGCATCAGACTCGCTGGCTCCCTGTGGGGGTTCTTGGGAATCTTGAAATCTGGGCACAACAGCTCCGTCCACTGTGGTCTGAACCAGCTGGCGCAATGCATCCTTCCCTGCGCGCCCTTTCCAAAGCAGACCGCCGCCCCATACCCGCGGCCCGAGCCTCGCCGGGCAGCGTCCGGCTCCAGCCCAGGGCGCAGGCGTCTCCTCTGTGTCCGCTCTCCGTGTCCAGCGCCGCTAAGCGTCCAGTCCAGGAAGTCGGGGCAGCGCCTGAGCATCAGCATCGGAGCGGGAGCCGGTGCCTCTGTCCGCCCGGGACCCGCCTGCGCTGGAGGACAGGCAGGGCGGCCGGCAGAGGGCCGCATGCTTGCCGGGCTTGATTAATGCCTTCAGCTTCAATGCAACTGAGACAGAAAGTGCCTGAGCGGAGCAGGTCACAGCCTCCTGCTGCGTGAGGTCCTGTGCTCTCCCTGAACACACTTTAATTCAGAACTAGCAGAGCCCGCAGGGGGTGTCGGACATAGGGAAGCCGAGGAGAGTCTGAAATAGCCAGGTGGTGGCCCCAAGACCCAGTGCCAGGGACCCGGGCCTCCTCCACGGCCACCTTGGAGGCCCGCCTGGGTCAGGTCACGGAGGCCCCCTGCGCTGCTCACTGCGCCACTCCCCCGCTCCTCCAGGGGCACTGTGAGCCTCAGCGCACTCCCAGGAGGCCTCAGGGCACCCAGAGCCAGTGCTGAGCAGGAGAGGTTATGGGAAATGAAAACAAATTTACCAAGACCACGCCCAGGACTGGGACTGGGACTTCCACCCACATCGTTTGTATCCAGGTCTAGTGTTTGTTCCATTTCACTGCTGCCCTTTCCCAATTCTGGCTCGTATGAACAGTCTCTAAGCAACAGTTACTAGGTCAGAAAATTGCTCGTTTTTTTCCCTGCAAAGACATTTAAGCAAACCTGTAATGAGCACATCGCCAGCTGACTCCTTAGAGACATCAGGGGACACGGGGACAAAGTCCCGCCTGCACAGGCCTTGCTCCCGGGAGGAGGAGTGAACCTGCGCAGGCCTTTGAGTCGGGGCCCTCTGACCTCTGCCTCCTCGGTTTGGGGGACATAGGAAGGCGGGCATTTACATACAGCGCCTTGGAGCTAGAACAAGGGACCGGCAGTCCCCAGGCGGTAATGACAGTGCGGAAGAGCAGGCCTCTGTCCGTGTTTGGGAAGAGACCTGGGAAGCAGCCTTGCCTCCTCCGCCCAGCTCCCCGGAGGGTCCCGTGCTCCCCAAAGCCCAGGCCGTGGGGCACTGACATCTCGGGGGGACAGCGCCTGTGTCTCCTCCCAGGGAAGCGGGGTCGCTCGAGGAAACTCGAGGCAGTTAGCAGCAAAGTTCCTAAAAACATCTTTAAAAATGATTTCGTAAAGGATGGGGAGATGGCAGAGGAGACACCAGACCCACCTACAAGTGCCAGACGGGGGCACATCTCCCTCTTTGAAGGTGATGCCACCCCAAAGGCCACTCTCAGCGCCGGGTTTGAGGAACGGACACATGGTGCTCGCCGACCCTCGGAGACAGGGTTGGGCGAAGCACTCTGTGTGTTGCAATGCCATGGACATCAACAGCTCAGAGCGCGGGCACCTTCCCCACACTTACTGTGCAGGGAGTCAGGCTGGGAAGCAGCCAGAAGACATGCTCCCCACCCAACACCCCACTCCCAGGGACAAGCAGGGACCCCCACAGGTTATAGACGTAATTAGCTGGTGAATATTCGTAGACGAAGCGAGCAAGGTGAAGTCAGACACTGCCAGCAGGGCCACCGGCACCGTCCCCAGGAAGCTGCATCCCCACAGCATTGCTCCTCCCAGGGCAGGAGCAGCGGCCCATCCTTCCCTCCATAAGGTAAGACTGTCAGGAGCAAAGGGAGGGAGCAGGCATGTGGGCAGTGAAGTCAGGGCGGTGCAGGGAGGTGCTTTGAAGAAGCTTCTGGTTACAATCCCCAAAGAGTCCCCTCTCTGGCTCTCTGGTTCCCAGTCGTTCTCTCTTGCCCCGTGGCCTGCCCTCGCCTGTTTGCGTGTCTCTCTCCACAGCCTCGTGGCCTTGGCAGCCGCAGGGCCCACGGCCACACGAACCCACAGGATGCTGGTCCGGACTGGACTGGACCATGGAGCAGGGACTCGGGGCAGCGGCCTCTACCCTGCCCTCCTGAAGGCCTGGTGGGACTTCTTCCATGAGGAGACGGACAGAGATGGGACTTTGGAGGGGAACCCCTTGATTTTACATCGATAGAGCTTTCCACGAAACCCACCCTCCTGTGGGGGCCTCAGAAACTCACTTCCTCATGGCACCTAAGAACTCCACTTCCACCGATAACAAGCAGAGACGGAAAAGCTCCGAGAAGGTACAGATGTATGGCTCCCTGGTTGGTAAGAAGGCGGACGGGGAAACAGAGTAGGAAATGCTAACTATGGCCGTGGCTTTAAAATCTCTAGCAAGCTCGGAGGAGAGCAGGGAGCATTCTCCGGTGCCAGAAAAGAAGCAGAGACTCAGAAGGGAGCACAAACCACACTCCCGACGCCTCACGTCCTGGGTCTAGGCCAGGTGCCAGCCTGGCGTTTGCCCCGTTCTGGGTGGAGATGGAACATGGACTCACCTGGAGAGCCCAGGCCAGTCATCTAGCTGGGAGGACACAGGGCTCTCCGTGGAATTCGTCCACCCTGAGCCTGAAAGGAGGCGGGAGCAATCTCAGCTGCCAGTCGAGGGATGTGTCAAGATGGCCACCTGCCTGGGGCTCTGAATGGGAGGAGAATGTTCCCGTGAGAAATCAAAACCTCACGTGTTATCGTGTGTACATAGGGTTCCAAGCTCGTACTATGCACGTGGCGCAGGGCCTCCTGAGCCAAGAAATGAATGTAAAAACTTGCCCTGGTGGGTGAAAGCCTGGTGGCCCAGCCAAAGGGAAACAAAGCCACTCTGTGGGAACATCTCTGCAGCCCAGGCCATAGTGCTGCGGGCCTCCTCGGGGCAGATGTGGGGGGCTGGGGGGGGGGGCGGGGGGGGGGCAGCTTCCAGGGCCACCCAGGCTTGGTCTCTGCATGCCACTTCCACTCTCTTGTTCAAACTCTGCTAAGCGTGCAGACTCCAATCTCTGCATGTCCCACTAAAAGGGACCAGGTCTTCTTGAGGAATGGCTGCCTCCAGGTCTGGGGCAGCAAGTATACTAGAAGCATTGGAACAACAGATCATGTCTAAAAGCAAGAACAGTATTAAAACTACTGAGGTCATTAAAAAGAATTAAGTACCACCTAGAATGGGCCCTCATTGGCCATAGGAAAGAGCAAGAGCAATAACTAAGATCATAAGGGCAATGGATTAAAACACAGCAAGATGTTGAAATCCTTGAATACAGAATGGTATTGTTTTAAAACTCATTGCGGGAATTAACTCACTATTTTGAAAAATGGTAAATAAAGGAAAGAACCAAACATTTACTCAGCCTTTCCTATAAAAACTCTTTCACTGGGTATGAAATAGCTAATGAGAGAAAGTTTCGTGTTTATAGAATGCCCCAGCTAATGAATTAACACTAGAAATCCAACACCACAATTTTGCAAGTTTCATGCGTTGGGGCAGTTACCACCAGTGTCCCCTGACACTGCAGAGAAAGACAAGCACACGGTCTGTACGCCCTGCTAACGCACACAACTCAAGCTATGACGTAGCCTTGCCCCCAAACCAATAAACTAATTAATTAATTAATTAAATGCAAATGCAAAAAAAGCCTCTGAATCCAAGCATTAATGCACAGGAAATGCAGAGGACAGAAAAACAAATTAAATAAAAATGTGGGAAAGCAGCCAACAAAATCCAAACTTGGGAATTCTATAAGTCAAATGTTTGAGTTTGAGAGAGCAAGAGAGAAAGGTAATATAGATTAAACGAAATTTGTAAGACATAAGTCATTGGTAAAAATTTTATACCAAGCACAAGTGGGATTGAAAGGTATGGTACACAAGACTGGTTCGACATTTGAAAATCAATTAATGTAATTCACCACATCAACGAGTTAAAAAAGAAAAATTATATAATCATATCAATAAATGCAAAAAAAACGGATTCATGATGGAACTCTTAGCAAACTAAGAATAGTGTAGAACTTCTTCAACTTGATAAAGAACATCTACAAAAAAATAAATAACCCTATTGCTAACATCATTTAATGATAAACAACTGAGAGCTTTCCTCCTACAATTTTTTTAAACTTTATTGTTGAACATATTACAAATGTCAGTTTTTTCCCCCTCCACCCAGCTCCCCTCCCTTCCCCAGGCCTTCCCCACACTATTGTTTGTCCATGGGCTATGCATATATGCATATAAGTTCTTCGTTTACTCTCTTCCCGTCCCATCCCCCCCTGAAATGTGTCAGTCTGTTGCATGTTTCAACGTCTTTCGTTCTGTTTTGTTCATCGGTTTATTTTTTTCATTAGATTCCACATCTAAGTAAGAACATGTGATACTTATCTTTCTCTGACTGGCTTATTTCACTTAGCATAACATTCTCCAGGTCCCTCCATGCTGTCTCAAAGGGTAAGAGATCCTTCTCTTTTACAGCTGCATAGTATTCCATGGTGTAAATATACCAGTTTTTAATCCATTCATCTAATCATAGACACTTGGGCTGTTCCCAGATCTAAGCTATTGTATGAACATAAGGGTGCATATATTCTTTCTGATTGGTGTTTCAGACTTCTTAGGATATATTCCTAGCAGTGGGATCACTGGGTCAAATGGCAGTTCCATATTTAATTTTTTGAGGAAAGTCAACACTGTTTTTCATAGTGATTGTACCAGTCTGTACTCCCATTAGCAGTGCACTAGGGTTCCTTTCTCTCCACATCCTCCCCCTAAGATTTGAGAGCTGTCTCCTCTCTATTCAATATTGTATTGGAAGACCTAGCAAGTACAATAGGACAAGAAAATAAAATAAAAGGTATACAGATTGGGAGGGAAGATATAAAACCGCTTTTATCAGTTAACATGAACTTCTGATATAACACAAAACATCTCAAAACATCATCAACAACAACAACAAAATAACCTCTTGGAATGAATAAGTCAACATAACAAAGTTGCAAGATACAAGGCTAATACACAATAGTCAATCACTTTCCTATATACAAACAATGAAAATGAAATTTGAAATTAAAAGCACAATACCATTTATAGTAGCACCAAAAATGAACTTAATTTACTTCTAGATCTAACAAAAATGTGCAGGATCTATATGCAGAAAACTACAAACTATTAGAGAGAATATCACAGCTCATGGTTGGAAGACTCAATATTGTTAAGAAGTCAATTATTCCCAACTTGATCTATAGATTCAGTGCAATCTCAATAAAATATCAGCAAACTATTTTTCTGATTCTAAAGTTTATATGGAATAGCAAAGGACCTAAAATAGCCCAGACAACACTGCAGGAAATGGAGGCGGAGGACAAGAACAATGTCAGAGGACTAACACTACCTGAGCATACCTCAATATTAAGGCCATACGTGGCAACCCTACAGCCAACATCATACTCAACCAGGAAAAACTAAAAGTGTTTTCCCTAAGATCAGGAACAAGACAGGATGTCCACTTTCACCACTCTTATTCAATGTAGTATTGGAAGTCCTAGTCACAACAATCAATTGAAAAGAAGACATAAACGGCACCCAAATGGTAAAGGAAGAAGTACTGGTAAAGCTGTCATTATTTGCAGATAACATGATACCATACAGAGAGAACCATCAAGCTCCCACCTAAAAATTACTAGAACTGATCAATGAATTCAGTAAAGTGACAGGATACAAAACAAGCATTTAAAAATCAGTTGCATTTTCATACACCAAGAATGAACTATCAGAAAGAAAACTTTTTAAAAATCCCATTTACAATTGCATAAAAAACACACCTTGTAATAAATTTAACTAAGGAGGTAAAACAAAACAAAACAAACAAAAACCTTATACCTGAAAAATTATAAGACATTGAAAAAAGAAATTGAAGAAGATACAAACAAGTGGAAGTCTATAACATGCTCATGGGTAAGAGAATTAACATCACTAAAATGCCTATACTACTCAAAGCAACCTATAGATTTAATGCAATTCTTATCAGAATACCAGTGGTGCTTTTCTCAAAACTAGTACAAATAATCCAAAATATATATGGAACTACAAAAGATGCCAAATAGACACAACAATCTTGAGAAAGAAGAACAAAGTTGGTAGTATCATGCTAACTAACTGATAGCAAACTATACCATAAGGCTATAATAATCAAAACAGCATGGCCCTGACATAAAAGCAGACACATAGATCAATGGAGCAGAATAGAGCGCTCAGAAATAAACCCACACCTATATAGTCAATTACTATACGACAAAGAAGGCAAGAACATACAATGGGTTAAAGACAGTGTATTCAATAAATGTTTGGAAAATTGGACAAATACAAAAGAATGAGATACTAGGCTACAGTTTTACACCATATACAAGAATACATTTAAATGGATTGAAGACTTGAATATTCCTAGAAGAAAACATAGGCAGCAAACTCTCTGACATTTCTCTTGGCAAATGTTTTTTTCTGGTGTATCTCTTTGGGCAAGGGAAATAAAAGAAAAAATAAACAAATGGGACTACATCAAACCAAAAAGCTTTTTCACAGCAAATGAACCCATCAACAAAACTGCAAGGCAACCTACTGAATGGGAGAAGATACGGTAATCAAAGCTGATGCATCTGATAAGGGGCTAATATCCAAAATTTACAGAGAACTCAGACAAGTCAGCACCAAAAGAACAAACAATCCAATTGAAAAGTGGGCAGAGGACCTGAATAGACACGTCTCCAAAGAGGACGTACAGATGCCAATAGACATATGAAAAGATGCTCAATGTCACTGATCATCAGAGAGATGCAACTTAAAACCACAGTGAGCTATAACCTCACACCTGTCAGAATGGCTGCATCAATAAATCAACAAACAGCAAGTGTTGTGAAGGATGGTGGTGGGAAGCAGACTGGTGCAGCCACTATGAACACAATATGGAGGTTCCTCAAAAAATTAAAAATGGAACTGCCTTAACACCCAGCAATTCCACTTCTGGGTATATATCTGAAGAAACTCAAAACACTAATTTGAAAGAACATATGCACCCTTATGTTTCATTGCAACATTATTTACAATAGCCTAGCCATGGAACCAATGCAATTGCCCATCAATAGGCGAGTGTATAAAAAGTAGTGGTGCAGCCCAGCCTGTGTGCTCAGTGGCCTGAGTGACAGCCCATGCACCAAGAGGTCACTGGTTCGATTCCTGGTCTGGGCACATGCTCAGGTTGTGGACTCCATCTCCAGTAGAGTGTGTGCAGGAAGCAATGGATTGATGTTCTTCTCAAGTCAATGTTTCTCTCTCTAGCTCCTTCTTTCTTCCCCTCTCTCTAAAAAAAAAAAAAAAAAATCAATAAAAACATTTTATTGAAAGTAGTAGTGCATATATGCAATGGAATATTACTCGGTCATAAAAAGAATGACAGCATGGATAGACCTAGAGGGTATCATGATAAGTAAAATAAGTCAGACAGAGAAAGAAAAATACCATGTGATTTTACTTATATGTAGATCTAAGGAACAAAAAAAACAAACAAAATTGAAACAGACTCAAAGTTGCAATGAACAGACTGATGACTGCCCACTGGGAGTGAAGAGTTTGCAGGCCGGGTGAAAAGATGAAGTGCTGGGGTCCAACCCCAGCAGGTCCAGGGGTCCCCAAAGGTGTGGACGGAGTCGGTGAAGAAGGAATGACACAGAGACAGCGTTCAGTTGATCAGCAGCCTAGCCAGGATCTCGAGCCAAGTTCTGGTCTGGATCTCCAGCGAAGTTCTGGTTTTTATTGTCTTGTTACATCCGTATTTATACCAGTTGATTTTAATCCTGTCAATTTCTATTGCAAAGGTTAGGGCGTTTCTTATCTCCATTCCAGGGAGTAAAGATTATGTAGCTTAAGTGTGATTGTAGTTAAAGTGATTAACTACCCGCCTGGCACTTAGTTAAGGAGTTTTATCCCCTCCCTGACTTCAGGGAAAAATCCCTACCTGGGGAAACAACCTTTCTCGGAGAGGTGACCTTGGTTAAAACACACAGTGCTAAGGGGAGCAAACATATTAAGAACAGTATGCCATATACGCCAGGTCCCTTGAAACATATGCTGTGCAGATGTTTCTTTTCTGCAGCTACTGTGTCAAGCAGCAAGGATGGACCGGCTTCCGGCAGTGAAGGGGGGATTAAGAAGTACAAATCAGCAGTTACAAGATAGTCACGGTGATTTGAAGTAAAACATAGGGAATATAGTCCATAATATTGTAATAACTAGGTATGGTGCCAGGTGGGTACTGCAAATGCCACGCAATATCTTTGTAAAGTGTATGGTTGTCTAACCACTATGCTGTACCCCTGAAACTAATACAAAATAGTATCGAATGTCAACTATAACTGAAAAATAAATTTAAAAAATTAAATAAATGTATCCTAACACAAAAAGATGAAGATAACATGTTTTATAAAAATTATCACAAAACAGATCAAAGACCTGCATGTTAGGCTATAAAATATCTAGAAAAGATAGGAGAAATTCTAGGTGACTTTGGATTTGGCAATGAGTCTATATTTGCCAAAAGCAAAATCTGTGAGTGAAAAACTTCATATATTAGAGTATATTAAAATTTAAAATTTGTTTTTCAAAAGACATTATTAAGAAAATAACATAAACCATAAACTGGAAGAAAATATTTGAAAAGACATGTCTGGTAAAGACTCATATCCAAAATATACAAAAACTAACTCTTACATTTCAGTGATAATAAAGCAATTTACTAAAAAATGAGTAAAAATCTAGACATCTGTCAACTAAGATATACAGATGGTAAAGAAGCATCTAAGAAGAGAAACAGCAGAAATAGGAGGCAATACCGTCAGAGTGGGGGACCTGTCACCCCCCTGACATCACTGGATCGGTCTTCCAGACAAAAAAGGAACCAGAAAATAGTGACCTTAAACGACACACTGGATCAGATGGATTTGACTGGTATTTACACATCATTTCGCCCAAAGCTGCAGAATACACATTCTTCTCAAGTGCACATGGCTTCTTCTCAATGACAGACCACATGTTAGGACACAAAACAAGTCTCTACAAGGTCAAGAAGAGTGAAATCGCATCAAGCATCTTCTCAGACCACATCAGCACGTAGCTAGAAGTAGACTACAATAAAAAAATTAAAAACAGTCAAACACGTGGAGGCTAACTAGCATGTTATTAAACAATGAAGAGGTTACCCATGAGCTCAAGGAAGAAATAAAACACTTCCTGGGAACGCCCCACAGAGGTGGGGGGGGGGGAACCCTGACACGTGAAGCCCACCTCCCCAGCCCACACTGTCCTTTCGTCCCAGCATGGCTCTGCCCTGTGCCACCTCCCCCTGCCACCTGACCAGCTCCCCAAAGCCCAGCCCAGGCAGGTGCCTGCTCTGGGAAAACGTCCCTTCCCATCCCTTCCAGCTGAGTGTCCACACAGAGGACCGTCCCCTAAACGTGACCTGACAGACTACACTGACGTGTCAGTGACCCCTGACCCCTAGCAGGGGTCAGAGCTGCAGAGGACCGCAGTCCATGGGTCTGCCCCTGCCGTTACAGCTGGGGAAACTGAGGCCCTGGCCACCTGCCCAGTCGCAGCCTCACCCAGCCTAGAAGGCACCCACCCATAAAAGCCTGAGTGACGTTTTGCCTAAAACTTTGTCCAGCTAACGCCATCTTGGTGAAGAAAGGGCCATGCCTGCTCAAAAATGCATCTTGGACAAGAGATCTGGGTCCAGGGCAGCCCATGGAGCCCCTTTGGGGGCCCCTCAAATCTCAACCCTCCTTCTGCCCCAAACACATCTGCTACATCAGTGCACCCTTCCCGCACCTTCTGCCCCAATACAAGGAGAGCTGCAGGCTCTGCGGGACTTTTCCCACCCCCACCGCTCACGGCAGGAGCTGCAACCAGGCTGGGGCCTCCACATGTGGGCTCCTCACCAGCTGGAAACGCCAGGCGGGCACCCAGGACAGAGAAGCGGGTGGGGCTGGCTTCGTGCAGAGCCTCCTGCTGAGACCGGGGGCCTGGGCCCTCCTCCAGCCGGTCTGCTCTGTAGCATTTGCTTGGCCAACGGAGCCGTCTCCTTAGCGAGCATGTGGCCTGCATGTGTTTGCAGCCGGGGTGCCTGCCGGGACCCGCTGATCAAACACATCTGAAGTCATTGGCTTTTTAAACTGGAAACTGTCATTAATAATCTGATCTTTATCTTGATAGGGCTTTGGCCTGAAGTATCAGGCTTCCATATTATCACATTTCAGGAAAGCTCCTGGCGCTCACTTGACATGATGTTTAATCTTCGCACATCAAAGGAAAGGACTTGCTACATTTGTTGCTATCATTGGCGGTGCCCAAACCCATCTGCACTCATCAGAGAAGCCTGCTGCCCCAGACAGAGGAATTCCAGCCCCTTCCCACCTCCAGGCTCTAGGACACTTCAAAGCCATTTCTTAAAAAAAAAAAAAAAAAAAAAAATGAATAAAATGTAAGGGGGTGGGGGGAGATCAAGGGTAAAGTTTCTTGTTTTTTTGTTTGCCAAATGCTTCACCTTGTTAAAGCTGTTGGATCCAATGTCTGCACATGAGTGCATCCGGCCTACTTTACTCGTGTAATAAAAGCAGAACATTTTATACTTTTGTTCATGTGACCTCTTTACTCCCAGGAGCTCCGAATACCCGGGGAATTTTTCAAGGATGCAGGCTGGGGTCAGAGTGCCCTTCCATTGGGAAATGGTGGCTCGGGCTGGCACGGAGCACAGGCCTCTGCCCCGTCCCTGTCCCTGCGGCCTGGCCACTGCGTCCCCGTCTCCGCCTCAGGCCTGGGGCAGGGCCGTGGTCAGTGCCCACACCTGTCTGCCCGTCCCTCCTGGTGCAGCTGTGCTCCCAGCCTGCCCTCCAAGGCCAGGTGCCCCCGCCGCGGGCCGCACCTTCAGGGCAGCAGCAGGCCTGCCTTGGACCATGCCCATTGCATCACTCTCATACAGTCACGTGTCCCTCCCAAAATGCGGGTATGTTAAACCCTAAGTATTCAGCCCAGACGTCAAGATGGAGCAGGTGTGTAACACCCAGGCTGGCAGCACGCCCCCCCTCCCCCCACACACACACCCCCCAGATATCCAAGGACGCAGCCATGGAGCTCAGCGCAGCCGCTGTCTCTCACCCAGGTGCTGTGGGTGGGAAACGCTCTGCCGGGGTCACCGGCAAGGCGGTTTGTCGGTGATGGCTGCCCTGCCCGGGCCTCCAGTGCCCCGGTTCCCTCCATCCCACCGTGGAGAAGCCCGCTCCCTGTTCAGCGGGGCCACGGCAAGGCCAGCGCCCAGACGTTCTGCTTCCAGTCCCCGGGGCTAGGTCTGCGCTGGCCCAGGGACCCCCCACCCACATGGCCCAAGATCCCAGACAGGGGAGAAGGCGAATGAGCGGTCACATGTGGTCCGGACAAGAGAGAGTAGTGCTCCCACCGGAGCTGGTTCAGAACCACCTCACTTCCCACGTCCCCGGGTTTGCGTTGGGGCCGCCCTGGCGCAGGGGCCTCCGGTTAGGCTGGCAGCCGCTAGGGTCCGCACCTCCCCCAGCCACAACTGCGCACCGCTCATCTTCCCCTGACACCCCCATGCAGGGGGGAAGGGAGGGGTCACCCTTGGAGGGGCGTGTGGGACCCCGAGTGTGGAGCCGCAGCTTCCGGGTCGGCTGGCGCACAGGCTTCTGCTTCCAGGCGACAGACTGACCATGTCCACTCTCCTTCGCTCCTTTTCCGTGGCAGCTGATGTCGGTAACAGGAGCAGGGAGCCATCTGGTCGGGAGGCCCGGCCCGCCCCTTGTGGAGTGTGGAGGTGTGTGTGCTCAGGTTAGGGGGGCAGAGATGGTCCCCTCCAAGAGCAAGAAAAGTGTTCCCTCCAGTCAGGACAGTGTGGCCTGGGTCTGATGAGCCAGGAACGTCCCGGGGCCACAAGGGCTGTCTCCACACTGCAGGGCACAGACGAGCGGAGTCCTAGTGACACCCCCCAACCCCCAGCTCCCCACTGCCCCAGAAGGAGCCAGCAATGGTAGCGCAGGCCGCTGACCAGGAGGACCTGCTCCCAGACCCTTTCTCCCTCCAGCACCCTCTCCCAGCAAGGAGAGGTGAGAAGCCACTGCCACTCCCCCTAGAGCAGCCGCCAGCTGGGAGCAGAGGGGACAGCTGGACAATGAGGGGCAGACAGGCTAAGCTTTAAAATCCAGATGGATGGCTCTGGGGGCCTGAGTGACTGAGGCGGCGTGGAGAACCCCGGAGTTGCCCGCAGACAGGGCCGGCCTGCCCTCGGCCCTGGGGGAGCCTGAGGGCGCAGAGCAGTGACCTCACACAGCAGTGACCTCAGACAGCAGTGACCTCACACAGCGAAGCTGCATTCATTTCAGCAGCAGCAGCAGCAACTCACCCAGTTTGCTCCTGGCTGAAGCTCGCTGTTTGTTGAAAGAACAAGCATATTCAGGTAAAACAGCTACCTAGGTCAGGTCCTGCCAAAGCGCCCCCCAGGGGCCAGTGCTCAGAGGCAGGGCCCCTCCTACCCTCACCTGGGGGCATCCCCCTCACCTTCCTGCTTAGTCAGAGGCAGATCCCCTGATAAGGCAGTGGGCTGCACCTTCCCTGGTAGCAGTAATAATAGTAACAATAATAGCCCTATCGATGGGGCTTCCTGCTGGGCTCCTGGCCTTGGGCTCTGGGCTCAGCCTCCATGGATGTCAGATGCCATGCGCACCAGCCCAGGAGGGGGACCAGGCCAGGCCCCCTTTTGCAGTGAGGAAATGGGTCAGAGTGTGCTTGCAACTGTCTTCTATGATAAACAAGTTGGAAATAATCTTGAAATGTGACGAATCCAATGAAATTTGCCCTTGGACCTGAGATTTGCTAGTACTCCTGGTGTCCGGAGAAGGAAAGAGCTGTGGTAACTCAAGTTCTGTTCATCGTCTTTATTATCACCAAGGTGTCATGGTTCATTTCAAAACAAGTGTTTAAGCACAGGACCATGTATGGCCTGGGGGCCATGGGCCACATGAAAGGAAACACAAGTGATTTTGAGCCACTCTGAGTGTCCTCTTGAAACAAATGAGTGTTGGTACAACTGCGTGACTGCAAGGTCATGGTTTGATTCCCAGTCAGGGCACATGCCCAGGTTGCCAGCTCAATCTCCAGTAGGGGGCATGCAGGAGGCAGCTGATCAGTGATTCTCATCATTGATGTTTCCATCTCTCCTTTGCCCTTCCTCTCTGAAATCAATAAAAGTTCATTAAAAAAGAATTAACAACTATCCTCCTTAAACTATTTCAAAAAATCCAAGAGGGAGGAACACTTCCAAGCTCTTTTTATGAAGCCAGCATGATCCTAATTCCAAAACCAGATAAAGACACTACAAAGAAAGAGAATTACAGGCCAATATCCCCAGTGAACACAGATGCTAAAAATCCTCAACAAAATATTAGCAAATCAGATCCAACAATATATTTTAAAAAATCATACACAATGATCAAGTGGGTTTTATTAAGGGGATACAAGGTTGGAAGAATATTAGCAAATCGATAAATGTGGTACATCACATAAACAAAATGAAACATAAACATCACACGATCATATCAATAGACACAGAAAAAGCATTTGACAAAATCCAGCACCCTTTTTTTGATAAAAACTCTCAGCAAACTGGAAATAGGAGGAACATACCTCAACATAATAAAGGCCATATATGACAAACCTACAGCCAACATCATACTAGACAGGCAAAAGCTAAAAGTGTTTCCCTTAACAGCAACAAGACAAAGATGTCCATGTTCACTACTCTTATATAACACTAGAGGCCCAGTGCACTGTGGGGGTGAGAGGGTCCCTCAGCCCAGCCTACACCTTCTCACAGTCTGGGACACCCCTCACTCCTTACTGACCGCCTGCTTGCTGCTCCTTAAGGCTGCCGCAGAGGTGGCAGAGGATCCCGCCACTGCCGCTGATCTGTGATCCCAGCTTCTGGCTGAGTAGTGCTCACCCTGTGGGAGCTCACTGACAACCAGGGGGTAGCTCCTGCATTGAATATCTGCCCCCTGGTGGTCAGTGTGCATCATAGCAACCAGTGGTTCCGCAGTTTGGTCAATTTGCATATTAGCCTTTTATTATATAGGACTAGAGGCCCGGTGCACAAGAATTTGTGCACTCGGGGGGAAGTGGGGGTCCCTCAGCCCGACCTGTGCCCTCTCGCAGTCTGGGACCCCTCGGGAGATAACAACCTGCTGGCTTAGGCCTGCTCCCGGGTGGCAGAAGGCAGGCCCAATCCCTAGGTGCAGTCCCTGGTCAGGCTCAGAGCAGGGACGATTGGGGAGTTGGGGCGCTGCCCCCTGTCATGCACAGAGCAGGGCGGATTGGGAGGTTGCGATGCCACCCTCAGTCACGCTCAGGGTAGGGCCGATTGGGGGGTTGGGGCACTGCCCCCTGTCACACTCAAGGCAGGGTCGATGGGGAGGTTGCGGCACCACCCCCTGTCACGCACAGAGCAGGGCCAATCAGGGGGTTGGGGAGCTCCCCCCTGTCATGCACAGAGCAGGGCCCATCAGGGGGTTGGGGAGCTCCCCCCTGTCACGCACAGAGCAGGGTCCATCAGGGGGTTGAGGAGCTCCCCCCTGTCACTCACAGAGTAGGGCCCATAGGGGAGTTGGGGCACCGCCCCCTGTCACACACAGAGCAGGGCTGATCAGGGGGTTGGAGCACCGCCCTCTATCACCCACAGAGCGGGGCTGATCAGGGGATTGGGGCGCCGTCACTCTCACACTCAGGGCAGGGCCCATGGGGAGGTTATGGCTCTACCCTGTCACACACAGAGCAGGGCCCATGGGGGGGGGGGGGGGCGCCACACCCTGTCACACACAGAGCCACAGGGCGATCAGGGGTTGGGGAGCTCCCCCCTATCAGGCACAGAGCAGGGCCGATTAGGGGGTTGGGGCACCTTCCCCTGTCAGGAACAGAGCAGGGCGGATAGGGAGGTTGTGGCCCCTCCCCCTGTCACACACAGAGCCGCAGGGCGATCAGGGGGTTTGGGCACTGCCCCCTGTCACGCTGATCCCGGTGCAGGGAGGCATATTACCCTTTTACTGTATAGAATAGAACCCTGGTGCATGGGTGGGGGCCGACTGGTTTGCCCTGTAGGGTTTCCCGGATCAGGGTGGGGGTCCCCACTGGGGTGCCTGGCCAGTCTGGGTGAGGGGCTGATGACTGTTTGCAGCTGGTCACACACCCTTCAGGGTGGGGGTCCCCACTGGGGTGCCTGGCCAGTCTGGGTGAGGGGCTGAGGGCTGTTTTCAGGCTGACAGGTGACTGAAGCTCCCAACTGCTCCTTTTTTTCTTTTCTTTTTTTTATTCTGGGCCAGCTTTAGCTCTGGCCCCAGCTCTGAGGCCTCTGCTGCTGGAAGAAGGTATCTGGTTTGTTTAGGTTCTATAATCTAAACTCTGTATCAACTCCAGCTCTGAGATCCCAGCTCGCTGAAAGCTGGTTTCTGGGGTTTTGTTTAGCTTCTATATTTGTTACAATGTTTCTTAAACTGCAGGCTCAGAGGCCAGCAAGGCAGGCGGGGAACGTTGGTTTCCTCCGTCACTGAAGCAAGCAAGCCTCATGTTAGTTTCAAGCTGCCTGGCTGCCGTCTGCCATCTTGGCTGGCAGTTAATTTGCATATCTTGCTGATTAGCCAATGGGAAGGGTAGCAGTCGTACGCCAATTACCATGTTTCTCTTTTATTAGATAGGATAGTACTGGAGCCAGTGTTCAGACAAACGTTTCCCGGGAGCAGGGTTTTATCTCTGTGCTGTGCGTGGTGACAATACACAGCACACAGGCGGGCTGCTCTTGCTTGAGGTTCTAAAGACACGGAGTGTCCACATTGCCTGTGGGTAGGGGGCCCTCACTCAGGTCCCCTGGGGCATGGGGCACAGCTGAGACAGGACCCAGCACTGTAGTCAGGCCATGTGCACCCCACTCTGCCTACCCTGGGGAGCTCACTTTTCCATGTCTTCCAGTCCTTTTCGGGGGTCACACCCCAAATAGCCTTCTGCACCCAAGCCACCACCGCAGGTGCGCTTCTGTGGGTTACTCAAGGCAGGACAGTGGCGTCCCCAGGTTGATGGCCACAGGGCCTTTGGGCTGGAGATGTGTCCGGACCAGCAGGGACTGCTCACGTGCACTTGCTTCTCTCTGTGGCCATCATTAAAGCTAACAGAGAACACACCTCCTCCTGGCCCAGTCATCCATTTCCAGATATTTATCCCAAAGGACGGGGGCAGAGGCTCAGGGAGCATTTGTCAGCCACGTCCACGCGCTTTATTCCCACCACCAAAAGGTGAAACAGCCCCTGCGGCCATCGATAGACAGATGGAGAAGGAAATGTGCTACATACACACCATGGAACATCACTCAGCCTTAAAAAAGGAAACCCTGGCCGTGCCACAACATGGACGAACCTCAAGGACATCAGGCTAAGTGGCACGAGCCAGCCACAAAAGGACAAGCCCTGTGTGACTCCACTACACAGGGTCCTGGAGTAGCCAAACCCACGGAGACAGTGAGTGGGGGGGTGCCCAGGTCTGGGCAAGGTGGGGAGAACGGGCACCGGTGCCTCATGGGGCAGAGTCTCGGCTTTGCAGGATGAAGGCAGCTGGAGCTGGGCGGTGGACGCTTGCACCACAAGGGAATGCACTTAACACCACGGAACTGTACCCTTACAGCGGTTAGGATGGTGAATGTCATGTCATGTGTATTTAACCTCAGTGAAAAAAGAACTCGTTTAGGAAAAAAGAAACAGGTATCTTGTGAGCGGCCTCTGTGCCGTCCCCGAGAACTGCCTTTGGGCGGACACTCGTCGGTGCCCACGCTCCTCACCTCGCTGGAAAGGCCAAGCACAGGCCACGGATGGCATCGGTGCAGGGCATGCACAGCGCCTCCCCTGGTTGGAAGCCGAGGGGTGGGGGACGTGAGCGGTCCCCAGTCCAGCCCTGTCACCTCAGAGCAGCACAGCCATGGGCACCATGACCTGCCTGCTGCCCGCCACCGAGTGCCAACTAATGGCTCATCTGCCACAATATTAGGGCTGTCAGTTTAAGTTTCATTGGTTTTAAAGTTTGTTAGCTATTAATTTGTGGATTTGTTTTGGGTTTGTGACTATATAACTGCTGTAGGTGTGTTATGAGTGTCTGGTTTAGACCTAGAATAAGTTTGGGTCCCCAAACCCTCTGAGACAGGAATCTGAATGCTGGTGAGTTATCTGGGGAGGAAGTGTGGGGAGGGGGAGAAGCAAGAGGACACAAGGCCGTGCTGCGGGCTTAGGGAGAGGTGGAGCCACGATCAGGGACCTCGGAGAGACGGTCGGTCACACGGTAGGAACCGCAACCACAGCTGGGTGACTGGTGGGCTGCACCGCGCCGGCCGCAGCATGTCCAAGGTCAAGCATACAAACAGACTGTGCTGGCTGCGAGGTCAGGGAGCAGCGGCCTCCTTTGAACGGCCTCCCTGAGTGAGTCCGGCAGTGGCAACTGGGGCTCTGTCTCACCTCACTCTCTGTGTCTCTCGGTACATCAGGCACCTCTGAGAAGGGCCGTGCGGGTGGATCCAAGGACAGAGCCGGGTGCGGAGGAGGTGGGAGGCAGAGCCCTCTCAGACAGCTCCACCCACTGTGCAGGGGCCAAGTGGCGTCCCCCCAAATCCATATGCTCTGGCCCTAATCCCCGGTACCCCAGAATGTGACGGAGACACCCGAACTGCAAGCAGGCATCTTTCCTGGGGCCGTGTCTCATGGAATCAAAGAATGAAGCCGCAGACCAGGAGTTCAAACGAGGCAGGAGTTTACTGCGGGCACACAGGCCCCGCTGGGCCCAAACCGGTTGCGCCCAAAGCATTCTGCTCTCCCCCTTATATCTGCTACAGCCCGGGCTGTGTCTGTCTGTGCTGCTCTCTGATTGGTTCCTGGCCTTTTGGCAACATTTTATTTTGCACTTGCAAGAAAAACATCCTTGTTTCAAATGCCCTGCTTTTCTGCTATCCGTTCTGTTTCTGCAAAACATGTTGTGGTTTCAGCTAGCTCCAGATTCCTCCTTCTTCCACCCCTTTCCGTCTAACTAATTCTGCTTTAACTCCTTTCCACTGTATTTGGAGATTGGGCCTTCAGAGAGGAAATTAACTTAAAATGAGGTCGTTAAGGTGGGTATTCTTCTCAAAAGAAGAGACTCGGGAAGACCACGAGGGAAGCCCACGTGAGGACACGGGAGAAGACAATCACGGACAAGCCACGGAGAGGCCTCTGGAGAAGCCAGCCCTGCCGACACGGTGGTCTCAGACCTCCAGCCTCCAGGACTGTTTGTTTAGGGCTGCGGGACTCTATGACAGCGCCTGCTTGGCCCAGGAGGGGCTCTGGGTGACGGCCTGGGGCTGGCAGAGAGAAAAACCTCTCCCAAAGAGGGGGAGAGCCCGTTCCTCAGCCCTCAGACCCCAGCCTCAGGACACCACGCGGGGTTTCTACTGAACTGCCGGGCATGCCACCCACCCACTCTCCCCCAGCGCCCCAAAGTGGTGTCCATTCTGCCCAGCCCTCAGTGAGGCCTCCGGCCCAGCAGTCCTGCTCCTCAGCTCAGTTCAGACACAAAGTCCGCCTTAGCTCGCGACGTCGCCTGCAGGGCGTCGATCCGCAGCCACCAGACAGGCCCGCTGCCCCAGGCGGACTTCGTTCCTGCTAAAGGCATGCCCTGAGATCCTCCTTCCCTCCAGCGAGACACCCCAGACAGCTCGTGGAAGAATGACTCCCCTCCCTGATGTTCTCTTGTCATCTGTCCTATGGAGCCGGAGGGCATCAACCAAAGGAGTCGGGCATTATGCAATTTACTGTCTTTGCCCACAGCAGAGGGACAGGCGCTGTCACCTTGGGCAGGGGAGGGGGGAGGTGAAAACCCCAAATTCAGGTCACTTTAGGGCTCTCCGGGGCGTCATTCTTACCCTGACTCCCCACACAGTCATGTGAAGAGAAGTTTTAGAATAAGACCTGACTGAGATCCCGCTTCCTCCCCGACTGCACAGGACCCGTGGCCTGCTGCCTGCACCCAGCGCCACGGAGCACCCAGCGCCACGGAGCACCCAGCGCCATGGAGCACCCAGCAACACGGAGCACCCAGCGCCATGGAGCACCCAGCACCACGGAGCACCCAGCGCCATGGAGCACCCAGCACCACGGAGCACCCAGCACCACGGAGCACCCAGCACCATGGAGCACCCAGTGCCACAGAGCACCCATCAACCACGGAGAACCCAGCACCACGGAGCACCCAGCACCATGGAGCACCCAGAGCCACAGAGCACCCAGCGCCACGGAGCACCCAGCGCCATGGAGCACCCAGCACCACGGAGCACCCAGCACCACAGAGCACCCAGCACCATGGAGCACCCGCACCACAGAGCACCCAGTGCCACAGAGCACCCATCAACCACGGAGAACCCAGCACCACGGAGCACCCAGCGCCATGGAGCACCCAGACCACGGAGCACCAAGCACCACGAGCACCCAGCGCCACGGAGCACCAAGCGTCACAGAGCACCCAGCACCATGGAGCACCCAGCGCCATGGAGCACCCAGCGCCATGGAGCACCAAGCACCATGGAGCAGCAAGCGCCATGGAGCACCCAGACCCACGGAGCACCAAGCGTCACAAAGCACCCAGCACCACGGAGCACCCAGCACCACGGAGCACCCAGCGCCACGGAGCACCAAGCACCACGGAGCACCCAGCACCACGGAGCACCAAGCGTCACAGAGCACCCAGCACCACGGAGCACCCAGCATCACAGAGCACCCAGCACCACGGAGCACCCAGTGCCACGGAGCACCCAGCACCATGGAGCACCAAGCACCACAAGCACCCAGCGCCACGGAGCACCAAGCACCACGAAGCACACAGCACCACGGAGCACCCAGCATCACAGAGCACCCAGCACCACGGAGCACCCAGCACCACGGAGCACCCAGCACCACGGAGTACCGGTGCAAGACAGCGAGGCTGCTGGGCCCCAGGCAGCATGAGTTCCCGGGAGCAGCAGAGGGAGATGGAAGACCCTGGAGGCTGGCTGAGGCAGCGGCCCGGCCATGGCCACGCCGAGATGCCGGGCTCCTGGGAACCAACACGGCTTAGTTGGACTTACTCTTCCACTGTCTTCTCCAGCTTAAGGAGATGCACACAATGTCCCTGCCTGGACCTCCTCCCCAGCCGCCCTCAGGAGGAAGCCAACCCGCTTGGCCTCAAAGCCCTGGCCTTGCCGTGAGCGCCCTCAGCCATCTCACCTGGGTCCTGGCCAGTCTGGCCCGGGGGCAGGAGGCCTCAGGGCCTCGCCTTCCCAGCCCTGCAGGTGCCCCCCCGCCCCACCCCCCCCCCGAGGGTCTGAGGAGCAAAGCCCTTGGAAGTGAAGCACCTACAGCAGTGATGGCGAACCTCTGACACGCGTGTCAGAGGTGACACGCGAACTCATTTTTTGGGTTGATTTTTCTTTGTTAAATGGCATTTACATATATAAAATAAATATCAAAAATATAAGTCTTTGTTTTACTATGGTTGCAAATATCAAAAAATTTCTATATGTGACACGGCACCAGAGTTAAGTTAGGGTTTTTCAAAATGCTGACACGCCGAGCCCAAACGGTTCGCCGTCACTGGCCTAGACACAGGCTGCGCCACAGGCTGGAGTGGCTGCTGCCCACGCCGCCCACGGGAACATCGACAGGACAGACGCTTCACTGATTCATAGGCGACTTTCCCACGGGGGTCCCTTTGGGGGCCCAGGCTCCCAGGCTGGCCCTCCCCGCCCTGAGGAAGGACTCCATTGCCCCATCCCTCACAGGCGCCTTTCCTGCCTCCCCCTCATCCTGACGCATTAGGGGAAGGACCTCAGGACCGAGGATGTGAATTTCCAAGACATTGCTCTTCCCAGCACCTCCCCTGAGAGCCCGTCAGGGTCAGCTGGAGGAGCCGCCGCCTGGAGACTGCGAGACCGCGCCTCAGCTCCCCTGCCAAGCAGGAGTCCTCTGCGGAGCTTGGCAGGACTTCGCCTTCGCTCTGCCTGGTCCCCACTGACAAACTGGGAACACCTTCAGGCTGCTTTAAGAACTGAATGAAAGAAGCGCTAGAAAGAATCTGCTCCCCACAGGTGCTCAGTTCGCAGCTGGTGCTGGCACCCAGGCTGAAGAGGCTCCTGGAGGGGGAAGGGGCGCCAGCTGGGCCTGGGGCGCACCCTGCCAGGGCCACCTGCGCCAGGAGAGCCGCACGCCAGCCCAGCGCCAGCCCACGACTGCAGTCTAGCAGGAGTTACCTCTACGAACACGCAGGCCTGAACTAGGACCAGCACGTCAGACACGTGCCCGCATTTGAAGACGAGCAAAACTTCAAAAGAGAACAAAGGTTTCTGCTGGGGCTGGGAGTTACCAGACCCCAGACTGTGCCCTGTGTCTGGCTTGGTGGGCAGTGTCGGCGGCCGGGGGAGGCCTCAGGACAGATGCCGAGTGGCTCAGGTGGCTCGCAGCCATGCCTGCAGGCACTGGTGGGAACAGATGCAGGTGGGCTCGAAGCACTGGGGCACTGGAGTCTCTTACACCACCCAGCTTGTCAGTCAGGGGAGGGGCCTGGCCCAAACGACCCCCCTGAAGTCGAACCGAGTGATGCTCAAACTGCAGCAGCCCCAGAGCCACGTCGGAGAGCTTGCTAATGCACACGGGGTCCCTCACTTCTAACTAGTTTGTGGGTTGGGATGGCAGGGGGTGATACAGCCGGTCGGAGCCCACACTTAGAGAAACACCACCTGACCTCCTGGCATCTCCAGCTATGCTCCAGCTGCCCGGGAAGGGCGTAAAGCCGCCCAGGCCACTGTGAGGTGGCGCAGAATGGCAGGAGCTCTGGGTGTCCTGAGGCCCAGCCCTGGCCCCAGCCTGTGGGGCCTGGGACCGGAGGAGCCCGCACAGCCCCCTCAGGGCCATGTGCCAGATTCCGTTTCTCAGACCCCTTCTCACCACTCACGCCAGGGCCACGTCCCACTAGCACCGGCTTACTCGTCACCTCTGGCTGACTCCCCACAGCCTGTCTCAGTTGGGCTGGATGACTTTCCCTCTTAAAAAGTACACGGTGCGTTTGGGGAGAGAGAGGGAAGTATACTTGGGGGAACATCCACTGACTTGAGCCCAGCCTGGTGGGCGACACCCCACGTCCCAGAATGAAATGAGCCTGCGTATGACCCTAGGGAACGTAAGTATTCCCGTAGGGGAAGGCCAGGCGCGGCTCCCTGCCCGGAGTCTTGTGCCCCCAAAACACCAGGAGGGCTAGCCCCCCCTCTCCCCAGGCACCCACTGAGCCTTCCCAGGCGGCCAGTGACCCTGAGCTCAGACCCACCAGGACATGGGCCTCAGCACCTTCCCAAGCTCCTCCTCTCCTCCACCTCCCAGAAATCTGGAGCCTGTGGTCCCCATGCGTCAAAGCAAAACTGCCCCCACCCGCGTGGGTCTGGCCTCAGTGGGCAAGTTCACGGCCTGACCTAGATCGCAGCTCCTGCAGAAGTTGGTTATAAGCAGAGGGAGGGAGCAAAGGGGATCCCACACTAGACAGTCAACTGGGGAGCAAGGCGGACACGGAGCCTGCCTCAAGGCAGGTGCCCCCGGGGACTGCCGGTCCTCTTTCTCCTCAGCCCTCGTGGTCACCCTCTTAGTTCCTACTGCTCATGCTTCACACTACATGCTCCTCCCCCAGGAGGGGGCGATCCCTGCCTTACCCAGGATTACAGGGGAGAGAAACCCACAGTAAAGGAGGAGTCCCTCTGGGGCGCATGCTCAGAAGCCAACAGGTTTCAGGGGGAGGAGCCTGTATTGTGAAGCATGAGCAGTAGGAACTAAGAGGGTGACCACGAGGGGCGGAGCCGAGCCTGGGAAAAGAATCTGATTGGATAAGGGACTCAGAACCCCAAAGATCTAGGAAATGGATTGATTGGGGGGTGGGCCCAGCACAAAGTAGGGAAAGACTGGGAAATTGACTGGTTAGTTTGAAAAGCGCCTTGCCTTTCCCAAGCCAGAGATCATGTAATCCTCTCTCTCTCTCTCTCTCTCTCTCTCTCACCCCATTCATTCATGCGCTCGCTCGCTCTCTCTGTCTCTCTCTCTCTCTGCGTGTCTCTCTCTCTCCCTCTCTCCTACTCACCCCATTCATTCATATGCTCTCTCTCTCTCTCTCTCTCTCTCTCTCTCTCTCTCGTCTCCTTCTGTCTGTCTCTCTGTCTCCTTCTGTCTGTCTCTCTCTCTCCTACTCCATTCATTCATGTGCTCACTCTCTCTATCTCTCTCTTTCTGTCTCTCTCTCTCTCCTACTCACCCCATTCATTCATGTGCTTGCTCGCTCTCTCTGTCTCTCTCTGTCTCTCCCTCCCTCTCTCTCTCTCTCTCTCTCTCTCCCTCTCTCTCTCTCTCTCCTACTCACCCCATTCATTCATGTGCTTGCTCTCTCTCTCTCTCTCTCTCTCTCTCTCCCTCTCTCTCTCTCTCTCCTACTCACCCCATTCATTCATGTGCTCTCTCTCCATAGCAGCCATGAGGCCTAGCAGCCACTGGGCTCGGGGTGCAAGCGCCAGCCCGGGTCCAGTGATGCGGAGCCAGCTGGGCCACAGCCAGGAGCATGGCGGATGGGGCCAGGCCTGGACTAACCCGGCCTGGGCCTGGGCGTGGGGCAGAACTTTTGGACACTGGCCTTCGGGCCTGATGAAGACACGGCTGGACTCTTTTCACGACGACGGACAGAGATGAGACACTGGGAACCTGGGGGCAGCCTTCTATTCCCACCCAAATAAATGTTACCAGCAGACCTCATCCTCCCAAGAGTCCCCCAAAATGCCTCATGACACCACAAGGATCTCATTTCCACCGACAACAAAAACATTGCCAAAACTAGCTGTTCAGTGCCAAAAAACAAGGGGGGGGGGGTGATTACCGTGGTCACTATGCTATTGGGTCTCTCAAACACATTTGCTTCTGGACTGAGACGAATAATGGAATTTAAAAGGTTTTTCTATTGCCGAGACCGGTTTGGCTCAGTGGATAGAGCGTCGGCCTGCGGACTGAGGGGTCCCGGGTTCGATTCCGGTCAAGGGCATGTACCTGGGTTGCGGGCATATCCCCAGTGGGGGATGTGCAGGAGGCAGCTGGTCGATGTTTCTCTCTCATCGATGTTTCTAACTCTCTATCTCTCTCCCTTCCTCTCTGTAAAAAATCAATAAAATATATTTAAAAAAAAAAAAAAAAAAAAGGTTTTTCTATTATATTCTTGATTGAATCCAATTATTTTCCAACTCAAAGTCCTAATCCATCTGTAGCACTGTATTGGTATACCTCTATATTAAAATGTTCTATGCATGGCACAAGTAACTTTTAATTTAATTTAAATTGGTTTAATTTTGGATTGGACCCAAGAACACTCATAGCCAATATGGTAGGTACAGAGTATACTCGGCACACAGGCTAACAGAGCAGTCCGAAGTGTCCATGAGAGGGAGGCCTGTGAGAGAGGGAATAGTGTTATCAGAGATTTGCACAGGTGGAATTTCTCCATTGCTAGTGGGAGTAGGGTTCTTATGAGATCTTGAGAAAAAGAATTTTCTAAGCTCTGCACAGGAGAATGAGTGGTTTTTATTTGTGTAGAGTTACATTCCTTTAGTTTGCAAAGTCCCATTTCCCTTAAGCCAGTCCTGGGAAAGGTGTAGCTAGGGCTTCAGTAGAGCTACACGCAAAGCCCGCGTCCAGAGTTTCCATGGCACTGAAGCTGGGCCGGCACAGCGCAGGCCAGTCACCGCCCAGTGGTCCATGGTGTGTGGGGAGTACAGGAGGGAGAGCACCGGCAGCACGAGTCCCAGGGACCCAAGGCCCAGAGAGGGGGCTCCCTTTGTTCAGGAGCTTATTCATCTCCCATTCCATGCCCTTGAGTGGCCACGCCTCGTCTGGCCAATGACCTGCCCCCAGGTGTGACTGACAGGCAGTTGCCTTCCCCATGTCATTCAGACCTCACTGGGCATGCGCCTATTCTTTCTTTGTCCAGCCCCTTCCCTTCCACCAGGATCTGCTGGGAACAGGCCTGCAGAGTGTAAAACTGCAGCTTTCAGCAGCAAATGGCATGCTATATTATCTGACCTTCCCTTTGTGCCTTGACTGCTAATTAATTAATAACTGGGCTAATTACCATGGTATCAGTCAGACCCAGATGTGTTCTTCAAGTCTAGTTTTGCCATGTTGACCTGTGTGACTTCAGACAGATTAATTAATTTCTCTGTGCCCAGCTTTTTCATCTGTATCAGCCTCACCGCGCTATTGGGACAATTCCATGAGACAATCAGTATTGTGCATTCCAGTGAGATGGTGCATAAAATACAGAGAGCCTCGTTTACTAAGGAGGGTCTGGTGCTCCTGAGCGAGGCTGTGAGATCTAGTGAGAGGAGACCGGCCTCTGGACAGGCTTCTGGGAGCGGGTGCGAGTGCGGCGCTGGCCCAGAGCCTGTCTGTCCCGTGGAGTGCGAGCTGAAGGGCAGAGTTGGATGCTCTGAAAAGGGGCAAAGCTTGAGAAATCATTTCTGTGAAGATGAAGAGGAAAGAGTTGCTAATATGTTAGAGCAGTGGTTCTCAACCTTCCTAGTGCCGTGACCCTTTCATACAGTTTCTCCTGTTGTGGTGACCCCCAACCATAAAATTATTCTCGTTGCTACTTCATAGCTGTAATGTTGCTACTGTTATGAATCGTCATGTAAATATCTGATATGCAGGATGTATTTTCATTGTTACAAATTGAACATAATTAAAGCATAGTGATGAATCACAAAAACAATATGTAATTATGTATGTGTTTTCCGATGGTCTTAGGTGACCCCTGTGAAAGGTCGTTCGACCCCCAAAGGGGTCGCGACCCACAGGTTGAGAACCGCTGTGCTAGAGGCATTCTGAACTGAGAAACATGGTATTTAACAGTGCCCCTCCTCCCTCAGCCTCCTCTCCCCTCTGCTTCCAAAATGTCTCCTCAGTCTTGTGCTTACCACCCTCACTCCCACCCTCAGCACCCCCCCCCCCCCAGAAGTCACCTTCCATGGGTGCGTTTGGCTCTGGGCTATCTGCACAGGAGACAGTGCTCACCGGGATGCTGGCTGCTCCTCACGCTTCCCTTTGATGTGTTAATGTGTTACTCTCTCTCTCAAGGGGAGGGCGGGCAGGGCGGGAGGAGGAAGCAATCCTTCCCACCAGTCATGCACCTCCTGCCAATGCTTTCAGGGCTCCTGTGCACTTGGGGGACTGCCAGCTAGACCCGCAGCAAGGCCTGCAGAGCAGAAGCCGGCGCCTGCTGGTGGCTCGTGCACTTAATCCAGTCACAGCGTGTCAACTGTTGGAACCTCTCAGACATTGTCAGGATAACCTCCCGCCTGGAACCGTCCTCCCCCCTCAGCCGCCCAGCTGTCCTGGACGGAGCCAGAGCCCCTGCATCTGCCTCCAGTCCCCACCCCAGCTGGCGGGTCTGAAAGCCGCTTTGAGGATCAAAGCAGCTCTGGAATGATACAAGAAGTAAAGATCAAGGAGACTCACCTGTTCTTTCAAAGGCTCTGAAAGAAGGCCCTGTTCAGGGAGGCTCCGGCTGTGAATGAAACCGAGGGGAGTTCCAGTTACAAGATGAATGATACGAACGGATACATCACGCACATGGCCCAGGAGGGGAGGGAAGAGGTCAGGGCCACCTGAAGGCCACGGCCATTCGCCACACTCTTGGGAGGCAGCCAAGAGGAGCCGGAGTCCAAGACGTGGGCCCAAGGTCAATGACAAGTGGAAGTGGTACCAGCCTGAAGTCTCTGTGCCCAATGCTTGGGAGGCCAAAGCTCAGATTGGAGCAGGGAGGGTGAACGGCGAGAGCTGATTGATGACCACAGACCTCTGGGCACCGGAAAGACCTTGAAATCTCTTTGTTGCCAGTCTGCTGCCCCCAGCAGTTCTGAGCCCCATCTGATGCTCTTGTAAATCCTTGATAAAGAATTATTATTTTTTCACCTAACCGGTTTGGCTCAGTGGATAGAGCGTTGGCCTGCGGACTCAAGGGTCCCAGGTTCGATTCCAGTGAAGGGCATGTACCTTGGTTGCGGGCACATCCCCAGTAGGGAGTGTGCAGGAGGCAGCTGATCGATGTTTCTCTCTCATCGATGTTTCTGACTCCCTATCTCTCTCCCTTCCTCTCTGTAAAAAAAAAAAAATCAATACAATATATATTTTTAAAAAGAAAGACTATTTTTGTACAGATTTCCCCCATCGCCTAGGCCAGGCACCTTGCTGCCAGGGGCTGTTGTTGTAAAACTCACCCACAGCAGAATCCCCCTGATGATTACACCTCTGTGTGCAAAGGGCAGCAGGAGCTAGGAGCCTGAAGGCAGGGGCACAGGCAGGCTTGGGCAGAGGGAGAGAGAGGCGGAGCTAGCGTCTCTCAGCTATGTGACCACAACCTCCTGAGACTGTGGGCAGGTCTGAGGAAGGTTACAGGGTAAAGCAATGAGGGGGAGGGGGCAGGAAAGGCACAAGGGACAGTAACTTCCTTTGGGGATAAATCGTCATAAGTCACGGTCTGGATGGGCTCCGTTCCGCCCTCTCCAAGGCCAGCCGGGCTCAGGAAAGCGCGGATAACACCATGAGAAACCGTGCCGCACTCCGCGCTGCATTCAGACACCTTTCCAAAGGGGCGGGCCGTGTCCACTGAGTCCAGGGAGCCAGGCTCCTTAGCACCAGCAGCTCCTCAAAGCTCAGCAGGGGTGGGGCAGCAGTAGGCTTACCGTGTGGGTACTGAAACACGGTGTATTCTTGTTTTATTATTTATTAGTTATTGTATTATTTTCCATATGGAAAACTGTACACCTACCTTTGCCCACCCTGTATTGTCCACGATGATCCCGTGGGCTGACTCCCTCCTCAGGGAGCACCGTGCTCAGAGGCAGGGCAGGGGTGAACAGTGAGTTAATGCCATAGGCACCTCTCTGTGGGCGGGCAAGGGAATATCTATTTTGTTCTGACCCAGATCTATTTGCAGTCACACCGCACTGATGACAATTTGGCTCACTATTCCTGGGGTCATTCCAGCAGCAGCCCAGAGGGTGTTAAGGCGGTCCCAGGCCAGGCAGAGGCGGTCCCAGGCCAGGCAGGGGGGTCCCAGGCAGAGTCCCTCCCTCCCAGGCCTCAGGTGAGAGGACCCCATGCCATGGAGGACCCAGACTGCGGCCTCTGCTTCCCTCCCATCCTCATCTCCTGTCCCACAGGGGCTGCTGCAGTGCCGGCCACAGAGCTACTGTCCGGTCAGGAAGGTGGACGGCAGGCGTCAGTCAGTAGGGTGCCGCTCCCGGGGTCATCCTTCTCATGGCCACTGACAGCAAGGACAGCTGGGAAAGAGGCCTGAAAGCGCCCGTGCCCCACGGACCGTCTCCAGCCCTGTCCCTGGGACAGAAGGACACAGAGTGCAGCAGTGCGACCCCCTCCCTCGCCTGCCCTTCACCTGAGCAGTTAGATGCTTTCCAGCTGGCTACAGGATGCGTTTTATTTTATTTTTTAAATATGTTTTTATTGATTTCAGAGAGGAAGGGAGAGGGAGAGAGAGATAGAAACATCAATGATGAGAGAATCATTGATCAGCTGCCTCCTGTACGCTCCCCACTGGGGATCGAGCCTGCAACCCGGGCATGTGCCCTTGACCAGGCTCGAACCTGGGACCCTTCAGTCCGCAGGCCTATGCTCTATCCACTGAGCCACACCAGCTAGGGCTATATGATGTATTTTCATGCATTCATTGGAGGAAACCCAAATACGGCACTGGACGCATTCGCATGGAAGAAATGCTTCATCTTTTCTAAAGCCAATCAAGTCTGGCCTCAAGTCTTTACCAAAAAGCCAGCAGGCTGCCTGCCTGTGGCTCCACTCCTGTCCCTTGCACTGTTCAGTGTAACACTGCTCAGGAAAATGGGGAGACACCACACCTCATCTCCCCTTAAAGCAGCAGTACCACCCAGGCCCGGGGCCAGCCAGTTATCTGGTTTGAGTAGGCCTGCCTGTCAGTGTTTGCTTAAATAAACCTGCTTGGGTCCCTTCCCTGGCTCCTGGCAGCTTCTCTTTCTGTTCAGCTGAAGCACAATAAGCTTAGCTGCTCCCGGAGCAGGGAGGCCAGGTGCAGCCACAGTCACCCCTGTCCTCCTGGGAAGGCAGATTGCCTGCTCGTTCTCAGCAGGGGGACCCACACAGCAGAGTTACAAACCTTAATGAGACTTCAGTAAAGGAATCCTGTCCTGGCCAGTTGCTCAGTGGTTAGAGCATCAGCCCTCACACAGAAGGGTCGCAGGTTCAATTCCCTGTCAAGAGCACATGCCTCAGTTGCAGGTTCAATGCCCACCCCCAAGTCAGGGTTCATGCTCTATGTTTCTCACATCTATATTTCTCTCCCTCTACTCCTACCTCCATCCCTTCCACGCTCTCTAAAAATCAATGGAAAAAATATCCTCGGTTGAGGATTAACACACACACACACACACACACACACACACACACACACACACAGTAATCCTATCATAGACCCATCTACTTGATTCCATGGGGCTTTGGAAATCTGCAGACAATTCCTTTTATAGTAAATTACTCTTGAATTTTCCCAAAGTAGTGGCACTTAAGTGGTCCACTCTCAAAATGATCAGTTTCCCATTTCCCTCTCTTGACTCAGTAACCGTCTATGTGCAACCTCTCTGGGTCACTTGACTCACTCATCAGTCTGAGATGTGGGCCAGGAAAATCCCCAGGGAGCTGCAGTGCTGGCTTCCAGGGGTCCTTGTGGCTGGCGAAGGTGACTTTAGCCGACTGAAGGTCGAGTGTTTGGAAAGGAAAAGCAGGTGTGCTTGTCAGATGGGCCCTGCACTCAGCTCGACTGACTCCTGGGGCCCGCATCCCCGGGGAGAGCTCTGTGCAGAAGGCACAGGAAAAGGACCGCCTTGCTGTTCTCTGAGTGAGGCTGGTCCAGCAGTTTCTCCCGCACATCTCCATCCCCAACACGTGAATGCGAGGAGATGCAAATAGCCCAGCCCCTGGGCCAGAGAATCAGCCATGCCTGAGCTGTGGAATACTGTGCCGGGTCCCGGGAGGGTGTTTTTCACCGGCCTGGATGAAGGGGACTAATCTCTAAGAACTTAGTTAGTAAGTGACTCCCAGTTACCTTTCCTTTCAAATCCCCGGGACAAAGAACAGCCTCCTGCCCCGCCCCTCTCTGACCTCCAACCCCCGGAGACGTGCACGCGTGTGGCCTCAGGCAGGGTGCTGGCCTAAGTTGGTATCCTCTGGATGTCCTCTCCATCACTCACAGACATCGAATCATCCACACACAGCACCGCGAGCCACGGCGTGGGAGCAGAGCCCTTCACGCAGAGGTGCTCAGACGCACAACGCGAGCTTGTCCCCGTGTCTGTAATGAATAGCAGAATCTTCCCCAGAAAAGCCATGGCTACCAGGTGGTGCTGGTAGGTCTGTGTGAAGACCCGCATCTTGGAAACCAGCACATTTACAACGGGAAGCCGGTCCGACTAGTGAAGGCAGTAGTCCACGCGAGGAAGACGCCTCAATAGGATCTGAGGACAATGATGTTAGAGGCGCCAGTGCAGAAGCAGCACCTTCAGGAAGCGAGTAGCACTTTCTTAAAAGTTCAACTGAAGCTTACGTCACTGGTCTTAGTGTTTTTCCCACTAAACACAAGTTAAATATATCTAATTCTTTTTTATTCAAGATGGAACAAAATCGAACATTCCCTTTCAGGCGCTGCATCCAGAGGAAGTACTCGCGTCCTCTCTTCCCAGCGGTCTCCACAGTCACCCAGCCCGGCAGAGAAGCACCTGTGTCCTCGCCGTTTAGATTCCCAGGGACCTGCCCTCCCTTGATTGTCTGCTACCGGCGCCGGGAGTCTCGGGTTCACAGCACAGTGAGAGGGCCCGGGAGGGCAGAGCAAGCCCCCTCTCCCCGGGCGTGCCCTGCTGGCAGGCACTCTTAGACAGTAAGGGAGAGAGGCTGCTCAGAAACCTGCTGCTGCTGCTGTCCAGTAAACAGTTTTCCTGTTGCCATAGCTACCACTCACTCAGCAAGCATCCTGAGAGCAGAAGCATGCTCCCCAAAATGCGGGATGTTCAGAAGAGCGAAGTTTTGCTGCATTACATAAATGGTCTTTATGCCTTTGCAGACCAGGCTTGGGGTGAACCACCCTCCGGATCTGCTTTCATGTTAATTCCAAGGCATGTGTTTCCCCTTGTCCGTGATATGACCACACCATGTAGAATCACACACACACACACACACACACACTCACACGCACACACGCATGCAAGCAGGCTTCCATGTATGGGGATTAAGGAGGTGCCAGGTAAATGGGTCCGCACCCTGGCAGTCCGAGGAGCTGTGCCAACGTGGGATTTCTCTGCAGGCTCTCAGGGAGGTTTCACCACCAGGACGTTCCTTTACAGGCGCCAGAGTCAGCACATGTGAACAGCAGGGGCCTTTCAAGCCAGGTCGACAGGCAGCGCCTTCCCCTGTAATTTCAGAGGACACGCCACTCACCCTGGGCTCATTCAGAGACTCATTCAAAGGCTTCAAAGTGCCTCAAGCCTGGCCGCTGCGGGGACTTACAGTCACTCAGGTTCCCAGCCTCCAACATCTCTCAGGCCAGTTGGAGGGACAGGTAAACACCCGACTTGAATGCAGCATGAAGGTTCCTAAAAGGAGGGTGACACCAGCAGGTCGCCCGATGAGTTGCCCAGGAACCCACTCCGAGTGGCCTGGAGGTCTGGCTTGTCCTCCCTTCGGCACCCTCAACCCCCCAGGAAAACAGACGCCTGCGTGCAAGCCATCGGGCGTAGAAACTCAGGTTCTTCTGCCCTCTCGGCAGAGCTGCTCTCACTGGCCCTGTGACCCAGGAGAGCCGCGGGGCCGGCTGTCCCGGGAAGCAGACCCAGTGCGTCCAGCACAGCTCGGCCCGGGCACAGCTTGTCACTGGCGCCAGAGGAAGGGACCTGCGCACCGACCCTGATGTCGCCCAGCACTGTGTGTGGAATCCCAGCCTGCTGAATTGGAAGCAGTGCTGTCGGTGCTCAAACCCTTAGGCTGAGGAGGAGCCGATGGGGCAAGGTGGGGAGGATGCCAGGGGAGACCAGCCCAGGCTGGCGGCGGGGACAGGAACCAGGACTGGAGTCAGGGACTGTGAACTAGCTCATTACAGTGAACATGCCAGGGAGGAGGAGAATGGAGGAAGGCCTCAGACAAATGCAGAGGAGGGTGTGCTGGAGGCGAGGGGAGGTCTGGGGTCAAGCTGACTGGATGCCGGGCCCTGGAGGTTCGGAAGGGAAGAGGCGGCCAGCGACCAGCATCCCAGGCGGTGACAGTGCAGCACATGCGGACCGGAGGCTTGCGCAGCTTTCAGTGGGTGATGAGCGACATTTACAACAGAGTGTGGCGGGGAGGGGGCAACAGCAGCAGGAGGGGGTCGGCCGCACAATGGGGAGGAAAGGCAGGTTCAGGGCAGATTCCAGAAACCAGGAGGGCGTGGTGAACGCCAATCCCTCAGCTTCTACCCATTCGGGGCAGCACACGGCTTCTGTCATTGTTATTGTTATATTCTTTATGTACTGATTGAGTCTATGTACTTAGCATTTATTGAGATAACATACATGCAAAAACAGATACACATTATTAGTTGTGATGTTATGAGACTATGAGTGACGATGGTTTAACTCACAACCTTTATTCTTAAGGGTCAATGGACTCTCTTGTTAAGCAGCCCAAACCTGCCATGAGCAATAGCTGTTCTCAGTTCAAAGCTTATCCTCCCCCACGTGCCTGCAAACCTAGGACAAGGGGCAACCATCTGCAGATCACTTTGTAACTCACACCAGGAAACCCCAGGCAGAGTACAGGCAGAGGTTGAACATGACCCAATCACCTCCACAAAGGGTCCACTCAAAGACCAGACTTGGCAGGAACCAGAGCCCCGCTAACGCGAATCCTGCTGCATAGGGTCAGCGCCTGCACAACAAGTCCTCTACTGTAGTCACAGCCGTCCTCACAACCAACCAGCCTGTGGGTCAGTCCCTCCCATTGACCTGCCGACAGCAATCAAGGCTCAACAGCAACAAGAAGGCACACACCCCACACAGGGCACACCTGGAACACCTGGCTCAGGTAAACGGAGACCGTGCCACTGGGTCCCACAGAACACATACTCCATAAGGCCACTCCACCAAGACTGGGCGACAGAACAGCTCTGCCTCATACATAGAAACACACACAGGGAGGCAGCCAAGATGAGGAGACAGGGAAACATGTCCTGAACGGAAGAACAAAACTCCAGAAAACTAACTAAACAAAAAAGAGACAAAACACCAGTTATAAAAATGTTCAATGATTTCAGTGAGAACTTCCAACAAAGAGACAGGCAACATAAAAATGGAGATACAAAACATAAAAAGGAGCCAGTCAGAAGTGGAAACTACAATAACTGAAATGAGCATTAGAGGGAATCAACAGTAGATTAGATAAAGCAAGGGGTTGAATCAGCGATTTGGAAGATAAGGTAGCAAAAACCACTCAATCAGGACAGAAAAAAAAAAAAATCAAGCCCTAGCAGGTTTGGCTCAGTGGACAGAGCGTCAGCCTACAGACGGAAGGGTCCAGGGTTCAATTTCAGTCAAGGGCAAGTACCTTGGTTTTAGGCTCGATCCCCATCCCCCGACAGAGGCAAGTGTGGGAGGCAACCAATCGATGTGTTTCTCTCACATCGATGTTTCCCTCTCTGTCTCTCCCCCTCCCTTCCACTCTCTCTAAAAATCAATAGAAAAATACTCTCGGGTGAGGATTAACAACAGGAATGAACTATAATTGGGTGAGTGTAAGGAACTGCATTCTAAGTGGGTGTCCGTGCTGGGTTAGGGAGGGATGGAGGGGAACCCACAAGTCCCAACCTGGCAGATGCCCTGCGTGGTGGGCAGGAGCAGGAGCATTGTGAGGCCCGCCCTGGGAAGTATGCTGTACCTTTAAGGACCCACGAGAAGGGACTACTATCATTCTTGCTGTGCCTGTGGTCAGGCTGAGTGATAAAGAGGCTGAGAAGAGCCAGGGCTTAACCCAGCACCAGCAACCCAACCTCTTCGTCAGACCTGCTCCAGGGCCCTTCTGCTGACAGCTCCATCCCCGCACTGGAGCGAAGGTGAGTGCGGTGGCAAGGTGGGCTCCCCTCAGAGCAGAGGGCTGGCCGAGAGGGTGGTGTAGAGGCCTTGGGTAGAAGGCGGCCCCTGAGGAAGAACAGGCCAGAGAAAGAGGGTCAGATCTGCTCTCCGAGAGCGGGAGGTGAGAGCAGGATCCCAGGACCTGGACTCGACGTGCATCTTCCCTTACTGAGCAGCACAGCTCGGCCTTGGTCCCGCGATTCCTCAGAGGGACCTCACAGTCACCGAGTGCTGTGTGGTCATGTGGAACCTTCTGGCCATTTACCTGGGGACTCCATCTACCTCTAGCAAATAGCCAGCCAGCGAACAGGATTTCAATCTCCTCTGTGGCAAAGGCAGAGCCTGGCTGCATCATGGCCTCCTTGGCCTCCAAGTGGGTCTGCCCCACAGCCAGACACTCTAAGCCTTCCCTGCGACTCCAGGGTCACACAGGGCGGAGCCCCACATGACTATTTTTTTCACCCAATACAGGTTTGAGCACAAATTTCAACTGTCACACCTACAGCTGTACAACCCAAACACTCAGACACCCGTCACGTCCAGTAAGGAGCACAGCAATGAGTGAGCCATCTGGTCTACCCACCCATGTCTCTGGAAATGGAAAGTTAAAGATGAAGTCAATCAGAGTGACAGCTCCCCAGAGCCGTCCATGCTGGCATAATAGCGTGATGTGGGCATCCAGACATGATGTTGGGGTCATGCAACCGAATGAGGCATGGAGGTGATTTGGTGAGGACCTGTGTCTCCAGGCTGAGCAGCGGAGCTGGGTCTGCCACAGGGGTGCCCAGGCAGGAGGCCCGTCTCCTGTTGGCTCTGTGTGTGCCTCATAGTCAGTTGAAAGGCTGCCTTCTTCCCTGGCATGTCCCGTGTGGAACCCCAGAACTGAGACTCAAATGTTTGCTCTAATCCTTACCCCACAACAGTGATTCCCTGGGACAAACCTCTGCCCCACAAGCCGAGACCACAGTCTCCTCCGCATGGAGACTTCCAGCAAACCAAGAAAAAATTACTCCTCCTCCCTGATGCGCTGGTTTCAGAAACGTGATCTTGGAACCTTCAAGGTAATAAAATAGAGTCCTTAAGACCACGAATTTCAATCAAGGAGAAATCTACCTGTTGACACTTGGGTAAGTTTAGAGAATAATTCAAGGCAGTAGCATAAGAAGTTCTTTTGAACAGAACCATTTGCAGGTGGACTGAAAGGCGGGTATGAGAGCGGCATGCAAGCTGGATATCTGGTTAGAAATCAGGGCACAATCCCCCCTCTTCTTCCCCACTGTATGAATTTGAGCACAGCCTGCTGCCCTAAGTCTCCGTTTTCTCATCTGTAAAGTGGGGAGAGCAGTCATTACTTACAGTGGATACTTCTGGGTTAATATGGTTTTCCCAGCACAGCCCTGGCTGTCTTTATCTCCAATCTGGACTAAACAGAATACACTAAACAGTGAACTCATAACAGCATTTTTGAGATGTTTTACTTGTAAGGCCTTGTCTTTGCTAGCCTCAAGGCAGTGACAGACATTAGTGCTAGCTGACGTCAGCCGGGCAGACCAGCGCCGCCTTGCTCCAGGGCCGTGCGGCTGCCGCCTGCCTGCTGCCCGGAGCCGTCACTCACATGGCCCCGTTAGGATCAGGCTCCTGCTGGCTGCACATGGGATCTCTGCTCTGTTGTTTCCTTTGCCCATTTCATAACAAGCCCCCAGAATGCAGTTTCTCGGCTCACCGTGCTGTGTGTGGGGTTCGGTGAGGCCGTGGAGCAGGGCCGCTCAGCTCCGGCCGGAGGGTTCAAGTGGCCCCGCTTTGCTTCTGTCCCTGGGCCGCACGTCTCAGTCCCCGCTCAGTCACCTTCCCCACCAGCAGGGCAGCGCCCAGGAGCAAAGACTTACCCGGCTGAGACCCCGAGGCCTAGCCGGGGACACCTGGCACTTGTCGGATGCACCGGTCTTGCCAGGCCGAGCAGTTCAGGCACATGGCCCAGGGCCGAGGGGCTCCAGGCTTCCTGGAGAGCAAGGCACCCACACTGCGCCTGCAGCCTCTGCAGCCGGCACCCCTGGGGGAGGAGAGAGGACAGGCATGCCCATGGGTGTTAGGACGTAGATGTGTAGACTAAGATGTCTGTAGGGTGCGGAGGAGGAAGAGCAGGAAGTGAGGTTGCGGGAGGAATAGTGGGAGGAGGAGGGACCGGGAGCGGGGTGCGAGGCAGGGGCTGTCCTGGGGGCCGAGCGCCCTGGCCTGGCCCTGGGAGCTCTCAGGCCTCCTCAGGGACCACAGTGTGTCCCTCAGGCAGCACCTGGAGAAGAGTGTTCAGTAACCCTTTCATTTCAAGGGCTGCTTACCACCGGCTTCACCAGCCAGTGAAGAGCCGGAACTCTGAGCCATGTGTGAAGCGGCCTGAGGCTAAGTTGCAGGAAGGAGCATTGACTGGGAAGAAGACGGGTCCTCAAGGCTGGTCTCCTCTGCGTGCATTTCTCTTCCAGAGGGAACGGCAGGTCCGCTCGCTGAACTGGAGGGTGGAGTGGGGAGCCTTCAGCATCAAACCCAAACCCCATCCACCTCGGTGGCCATTCCCAGGCCATGCTGTGCCGGAGAGCTCTGTGGGGGTCACAAGCGCGGTGACCCTCAGCCCTGCCTGCTGTCCTCACCCCCTCCCCGACCCCCAGTGCCCCGCACCTCCCCCACTCCTGCAGGAGGGACCTGGAGCAGGCCTGACCCTGCACACCAGCCCTCTCTGGTCTGTGTCTCCCCATCTTCCATCCACTGCCCTGTCCCATCCTCCATTTGTTCAACCTCAGCCAGGGGCCCTGGACTTCCCACAGGCCTGGTGTCCAGGACCTGCAGGCCTGTGGCCTCTGCTTATCCCTGCGCCCCAGCCAGCCCTGAGGGAGACACACCCGTACGCACTAGCACACGGTACAGGGCAGGCAAGCACTTGTCTGCCATGTGAGCATATACACCCTGGGCCCAGCAGCAGCCACAGAGCCCAGTACCGGCTGGAAGGAGCCCGGCCCTTCCTCTGCAATGCGTCCTCTTCAGACCTCCCGGAGGGCCCGAGATGCCCCACCTGCTAGGAGAGGCCAAGTGCTCACTGAAAAGAACATCCGCCCCTCCCCTCAGCTCCCACTCCCGTGACAGCTTTCACAAACAGAGTGACCAGGCTGCTGCCGTTTCTGGAAAGAACACTGTATACCAGGCACTTTGCCAACTAGTTTACACACCTCACCTCCCTTTCTTCTCACAGCAACCCGGAGCATGAGACACTGTCCTGCTCCTTAAACAGCACACGTGGCCTTCGCCCCTCATAGCCCTGGGCACAGCAGCCCCAGCTGGAGACCACGTGCACGGCCATGCCCTGGCCACGCTGAGGAGGCACACTCCTCATGTGAACCTGGGAAGCGGCCTCTGCGAACCATGGGTCGGTCATCTCTCCTCAGAGCGCTGGTCTTGGGCTTCTTCCCGCCATCAAAGCAGAAAAGGTGTTACAGCTACTGTGGCTTAACTTCCCGAGGACAGTCACGCAATCATTGCTGTTAGCGCACGGTGGCTGCCTCAGACCGAGTGGCAGCTAGGCTTAGATTCGGAGGACCTGCGCCTCAGTAGCCTACTAAACTGCTGCCTCCAAGAAGTATTTCCAACAGTAAACTCAAGCCTCATCATGGCGATCTCCATAATAAAATGCCAAGGTACCCATGTGCCCCGTGTGCTGGGCCCGTGGGCTCCAGAGGGCAGACATCGCAAGCAATTGTGAGAATCTCATGTTTTCTTAACCCCAAAAGGAGACTTCTTAACACATTCCTGTTGTAAAATAGAGAGTCAGGCACCCCAAGTTATCATGAGTCATTGTTGCCAAAACTTTGTGCAGTACAAAAAACAATAGTCAAAATATTCATTGCCCCTCAAAGTATTGATGCTAATGAACACACTATAGAAGGAGAAACACGGTAAAAAGGAAAGCATAATCAGAAATGAAGCCTTACTTAAAACCCCCAACCCAGCCCCTCAAAAAATTAAAACTGGGGTCATCCTATGACCCAACAATTCCACTTCTGGGTAATTACCCAAAAGAATTGAGGCAGGGACATTTCACACCCAGGTTCACAGCAGCGCTGTTCACAGCAGCCAGTAGATGGAAACAGCCTGAGAGTCGCTGACCAGATGAGTGGGTAAACAAGATGTGGTCTACACAGACTTTGAAATATATTCAACCCTGAAAGGGAAGACACTCCTGACACCTGCTACAGCGTGGACGAACCTTGAGGACATTATGCTGAATGAAGTAAGCCGGGCACAAAAGGACAAACACTGGGGGGTCCACTGATGTGAGGGACTGAGAGTCATCAGGTTCACAGAGACAGAGAGTAGGATGGGTGCCCAGGCTGGGGGAGGGGGAGGAGCTAGTGGCTAATGGGGTCAGAGGTCAGTTTTGCGAGATGAACATTTCCTGGAGGTGGCTGTGGTGATGGTTGAACAACAATGTGAATGTACTCACTGCCGAACTGTCCGCTTAAAGGCGGTAAAGATAGTAAATATTATGTTGTGTTTCTCCAGTTAAGGGAGAAAGAAACCCAGCAACCAGCACTTCAGCTGTAACTCACTGGCCTCTGCCGCACGCTGCTGTTCTTTTGCGCGTTGTGCTCACACACACACACACACACACACGAAACATCCGCAGGGAGAATGGCAATGATTAGCCCCAGGACCTAAAGAGTAAATACAAGACCGAGTTCTGGTATTTCCAGTTTAGCCGTCAGTGCTGGGATTTCCTAAGCACAATGAGGAATGCAGCGCAGATAAGTAAATGAACCACGAGTTAAAATAAAAAATATCAGCTCAACGCAGCAGCCTGAGTCACAATAGCCCCAAAGTGGAGACAAACCAAGTGTCCCTCAGAGGCTGACTGGGTAAGCAGAATGCCATACGTACGTTCAATGGACAGCACTCAGCAGGGAAACACCGACACGTGTGCAGCACGGATAAACCCGGAGACATGCAGAGCGAGAGGAGCCAGGCACAAAGGCCACACATGTATGGTTCCAGCTGTAAATAATGTCTGAGGAGGCAAATCCGGAGACACAAAGCAGCTCGCTGGTTGCCTGTGCAGGGGAAGGAGGAGCAGAAACTGCCTGAGAAGGTGTTGAGGGACCCTCCTGGGGAGACAGAAGTCTTCCCAACAGGACTGCCGGGCTGCTGGCCCCGCTCTGTGAGTTCACTGGACATCATTGAACCATAAGCTCAAAATGGGGGACTTAATGGTAGGCAAATTATCTGTACTAATTAAAGCCTAGGTGGCCCTTGTGCCCTCGTGCGATGCCCCCACGTCGGTCTTGTATTTACTCTTTAGGTCCTGGGGCTAATCATTGCCATTCTCCCTGCGGATGTTTCGTGTGTGAGCACAACGCGCAAAAGAACAAATGGCCGCCACAAGATGGCTGGCAGGGGAGGGCAGTTGTGGGTGAACAGGCCAGCAGGGGAAGGCAGTTGGGAGCGATTGGACTGGAAGGGGAAGGCAGTTGGGGGTAATCAGGCCTGCAGGGGAGGGTAGTTAGGGGCAACCAGGCCTGCAGGGGAGGGCATTTGGGGGCGATTGGGCCAGCAGGGAAGGGCAGTTGCAGGCAATCAGGCCAGTAGGAGAGGGCAGTTGGGAGCTATCGGGCCAGCAGGGGAGCAGTTAGGCATCAATCAGGCCAGCAGGGGAGTGATTAGGGGACGATCAGGCTGGTAGGCAGCCGAGTGGTTAGGAGCCAGCAGTCCAGGATTGTGAGAGAAATATCCGACTACTGTTTTAGGCCCATTCCCCAAACCAGCCGTTGGACATCCCCTGAGGGGTCCCAGATTGGAGAGGGTGCAGGCAGCAGCTGAGGGACAACACCCCCCCCCCCGCCCCGCTGCATGAATTTTGTGCACCGGACCTCTAGTTCCTCAATAAATTATTAATAGCTTAAGTTAAATCAATCAACAGGCATAGTCAGTGAATAAATGGTCTCTCTGGGTGAGAACACAAGCAAGACTCTTATATTCGCCCAAGAATGTGTACCTTGCTGCCTGCCTGTCACTGTCTAATGCCATGAGCCCCTCCTTATCACCTGCCCCACCAATACTCCCACTGTAGGCTCTCCAATGAGGGGTCACCATGAGTGCTCTGGACTCATGCTAATGAAAGATTTCTCAAAACATGGGACATCTGAGAGTCTAGCCTATGAGATAGGTTAACTGTCCTTATATTCGATTGCTCTTCAGACAGCTACATATCAGGGCCATATTGCCAAGTTACATTGGCACCTCCCCAAAATGGCCTTACCTAATAATATTTCCTGGGCTTTTATGAAGTGACTGTATCAGAATCATTCATGTTTAAGATTTATTCAGTTTTTAAGACTAAGGGTTTTCATGTCTTTTGCAAAATCATAGTTGAAGACCTTATGTTACCCAGGTGCTTTAAGTAAACTCCACCTAGAATTAACCTTTCCTTTGCACACAGAGTTCTGGTCTTCCTTCATTAGACAGGAGGCCTGACAGACTCATCCATGAGACAAAGGTCCGTACCTTTCTCACCAGGACACTCAGAGCCGATTGCAATGGGGCCACTGACAAAAGTTCAAAGGAATGAAAATGAATTCCTCTCTGCTCCTTTTAATGGGATTTGCTCTGCTTTTATTATTCACGTTTATATATGATATGAGGTTTGGAAACATAATCTCTGCCACAAGTCCTGGGGGGCATGACCATCCCCAGGCATGTGTGATGTAAACTCGATTACAGCTGAGCACCGGAGGCATAAAATGAAGCAAGTGTGTCTGGGAAATCTCCATCTCCACATCCCAACTGAGAGGATGCCTCCCGACTGCGCAAGTCCCAAATCCATTAAAGAAATGAAAGTCAGGCCCGGCCGCTGTGGCTCAGTGGATAAAGGCTCTGCACGTATGCCAGGTCTCCCAGAGCCCAGAGGTGCCAGGTGATGGAGGGCTGGGGGTAGCTGTGCAGTTTAGGGTCCCAGGAGCCTCCAGGCCTGGCTCCACCCACCAGGACAGTTGCACAGAGCAGCCAGCTTCCACTTGCCATGTTAATGGGCTTCGTCATGGAGTTTTGTTTAAACAAATGGTTGTTAATAAAAATAGAAAACCAATATTATAAAACAGTTACAATCCAACTGGAAAAGTGCAACATACGGAATACAGGCCCCAGGTGATTCAGCCACCTCCCGCCTCTGCAGCCCCTGCCGTGCCCCTGCGCCCCCCCCCCACACTCCGCCCTCCACTGTGAGCAAGCAGCCAGCAGCTCAGACCAGGCCAAACCCAAAACCGTCCCCCGCCCTCCTCCTCATGGAAGCTGCCGCCGGGTACACTGGTCAGCTGGGGACTGAGGCGGTACGAGGACTCAGGCAGTCTCTGCCAAGAGAAATAACAGCAATGGTTTCCTTTGTCAGGTTTCCAATGCATGTAAATCACCAATGAGCAGAGAGACGGGGGAAGGGAGCAGCAGGAGCGGCTGAGAGGCCCAGCTCCTGCACTCACGAGGGGCACCAGGGAGGCCCCCTGCGGGCCTCCCGCAGCCACACGCCTGGAAGGCGTATCTCATAGCTGTCATCTCCACCCAGCTCTCCTCTCCTCCTGTCGTCAGCAGCACCTGGGTACACGCCCACCCTCCCTCCGAGGGTGCTCCTGCCAGGGCTCCGTGGGCAGGCAGGCGCAGTCGCTTCTGTCTCATCTTATTTGACCTTTGTCTGCAGGTAGGGTCAGCCACAGCCTCCTTGAAGATGCTCCTCTCTTGGATTTAACTATGCTCTCTCAAGTGTTCCTCCTCCCCGAGGGGAGTAGATGTCCACTCCCCTCGGAGCTCACTCCGCCCCGACAGCCCTGACTGAGGGTGCCCCCTGGAGCCCCTCTGCACTCACAGGCTCTACGGGACACATTCTGTCTTATTCCCGCAGCGTGAAGTGCCATCTACATACTGATGACATCAGATGTACTCATATCTCTGTCCAGACTTCACCCCAACCCCAGGCTCACACTCAAATGCCAACTGGACAGTGCACCCAGGTTGCCCGCCCAGAAAGGTGGCCGTGTCATCTCCTCATTGAATCTGAGCTGGACCAGGGCGTGGCTGTGACCACTAGGGGTGAAGTTGAGCTCCTGGCCTGGCACTTTGGGGAACCGTGAGTTACCACATAAGAAATCTAACTGCCTTCCCAGAGAGACCTTGTGGGGTGGTCCTGGGACTTCGCGGAGGAGAGGCCCAGCCACCCGTGTCCCAGCCCAGCGCAGCCTCCAGCTGTCCCCACAGAGACACCAGGCATGTGGCTAAGCCATCTTGGATACCCAGCCCCAGCGGCCAGCGGACTGTGGCCACATGAGAGACCCCATAGGAACAGCCACGAACCAGCCAGCTCTGCCCAGCCGATCCGCAGAACTGATGCTGCTGTAAGCCCATGAGTTTTGGTGTGCTTTTTAATGCAGCAATAAGTAACTGAAAGACATCCGTGCCAGATCTCTTGGGTTTTCTCTCTAAACCTGTTCCAACACCATCACCCCATCTCAGTAAATTAAACCTCTGTTCTCCCAGATGATCGCGCCTCATGGGCCAGTCCCTCCTTCTCTGTCATCCTCTAGCTCCTCCCCACACAGACGTGCATTCCTAGTGTCGCCTGCACAGCTGCTGCCTTGCCCACTCACCTCCCTGAAACAGCACAGAGCTTCCTAATTGGCCTCCCTCACCTCCCGCTCTTTCCTCTCCCCAGTCAAGTCTCCACCCAACAGCCAGTGATTGTCTTAGAATTTAAGTCAGATCTGGTCATTCCTTCTTGAAGTCCTTCAATGGCCTGTCCTTTGCCTTCAGTAAAAACCACGATCCTCATCATGGCCTCTAAGTCCCCACATGATGGAGCCACTCCTGGCCTCCAACCTCACCAGGTCCACGGACCTTTCCTTCACTTCCCTGCTTCCGCTCAGCCGGTCCCTCTGCCAGCACGTCCCACCTTCTCCTCGCAGGGCTGCCATCTCAGGGCTGCCGTCTCAGGGCTGCCATCTCAGGGCTGCCATCTCAGGGCTGCCGTCTCAGGGCTGCCATCTCAGGGCTGCCGTCTCAGGGCTGCCATCTCAGGGCTGCCGTCTCAGGGCTGCCATCTCAGGGCTGCCGTCTCAGGGCTGCCCCTGCTCAGACCGCCTGCCCTACCCCCGCGCAGCAATAGCAGTCCCCTCATCCCCCGTTTGGACCATTCCACTCCTTGCTCTGCTCCTTCTCGGTACAGCCAACTCCTGAACAATGCTGGGCTTGGGGCACTGACCCCTGCAGTCAAAATCCACGTATAGCTTTTGACTCCCTAAACACTTAACTACACAGTGTACCTCGGTCACCACAGGCGACTGGTTCCTGTCCCACCCCCAGCCCCCATCCTACTGATACCAAAATTCAAAGATGTTCAAGGCCCCTGTATAAAATGGCATAGATCAATGCGCACAGCAGCCCCTCTGCAGCCCGAGATTCCCAGCCTCGAATTGAAAATAATACAGGTTTTTATTGAAAAATATCTGTGTGGACCCAGCAGTTCAAACCCATGCTGTTCAAAGGTCCATTGTACTTGTTAAATTATAATATTTGTTGTTGATGATATTGTTTCTCTAAGAATAGCCTCTCCACAGAATCTATGGTCCACTAGGGAGGGCGCTGATGAGTCCGTGTGAGTGACAGCTGTCGTCCCTGTGTCTGCCTGGTCCCTGGCATGCAATAGGCACTCAGCGTTTGTTGGATGCAATGCACGGGCCTGAGGCCTTGCGTGTTGACATGGACAAAAATTAAGAAAGCTGGGCTCCCTGCTTACACACCAGGTAAGGGCTTTGGCATTGACTCTTGTCCTCCTGGGAAGCATCGTAAGCCTCTGAGAAATACAGGCTGTCCTGTAAGCTTCCGGGAGCAGCAGAGAGAAGAGACACGGCCTGACATCCAAACCTTCTCTCTGCCTCAGTCCTGCATCTGATTTCAACGGCAGACACAGGAGAGTGGCAGGCAAGCCAACTGCTTCCTGCCACTTACAAAAACGACAGGTTTACCGCCACCCAGAGGCGGGGAGACTGGGCACAGGCCCACCCGTGCTTTGGCCACAGCCGCCTGAAGGCTCAGTGGCGTCTCCACAGGGCCAGGGGAGGGGAGCAGCTGGGGCGAAATGCCTCCAGGAAGCAGGCACCTCATTGCGTAAGGCTTCCTTTCCCTGGAATAGACATTTCCTTACGTAAGACTTCTATTGAAAGAGCTGCTGTGGCCACTCACTAAACACTAGCGAGAAGAAGGCGTGTGAACGCGTGGAGGCCAGCTCTGCCTCCTGAGTCCACGCTGTGTGACCTGGGGCACGACTCCCTCCCTCCCCAGGTCTCCTCAGCTACAGGGGTGGCGGGGGGGGGGGAAGGTGGGGAGCACTGCGACAGCACAAACCCGCTCTCGGGGCTCTGTGAGGACCAGACGGAGGTATGGCAACGCCCTAATGAGGGAGGGCTGTGCATGGGCGCCCTCTGGCCCGCGAGGTGACAAGGAACAGGATCTGCTCTTTAACTGGAGGAGATGGGGTTTCGGGACAAGTGCCCGTGGGATTTCACATTGTGGTCACTTCAGTCACTTGAAACACTAAGCTTGGCTTTTAAACAACTTACTGGTTCCCTGGAGGAAACATTAACCACATTATTTCTACATGCAGGGCGTCAAACAGCTACTGCCCTCAGTGTATTGTGGTAGCTTCTAAAGGCTTGAATCTGGAAAACATCTGTTTCTCTCTGTTGAAGAGTCAAAAAAGCAAGAAGACGAGTGTGTTTACAAAAAAAAGGCACCCCCTCCCCATGTGGGTCAAATTGTTCCACCCTGGTGCGCAGGGCGCCCTGGACCTGAATGGCTTGTCTCGCTGCTCAGGGGCACGGGAGGCAGCTGGCTGCACCCTGAGCACAAGGAGCCAGCAACGCTGTGGGGGACAGACACCTCACGGTGGCTCGGAGGCCCGATGTTGGCAAAGCTCTGCAGAGCAGGCCCGGGGAAGGGCCTGTGAGGCCAGAGTCGCGGACTGATGTCAGGCGGCCTCTTTCCAGCACCTGCCGGGGCCTGCAGGTACAAGAGTTGTGTTACTTTTATTTTGTAAGCTTCAAGAAGGCTGCTTTGGGAAACAAACAAAAGACTCATTACCCAGATCTGGGCTGACTCCAAATCAATGCGTGCTGCAGGGTTACCTGACCCTGGTGGCCTGTGGGCGGGCCTGCCGGCATTGCCTCGGGGTAACAGCGGACAGTAAAGAGGCTGCCGGTACCCATCAATAGATCAATAGCACTTCTGCTCATTCCCCAGCCAGAAGGGTCACCCAGCACCCAAGCTCCCTCTCCCTGCCCCGACCCAGGACGGCCGGGAGCCGGCTCATGGCACCTCGGATGTCACCGACCGGCCATGTTCATCCTGGAACCCGTGTCTCCAGAAATATTTTGGATCTTCAGAGTCAATGCTTGTTGACAACATAAAACAATTGTGTGTCTGTAAAACCGAGTGTGCTTCAGTGTAAACAAGATCTTGTTCCTGAAGGACTCCATGGCAACAGAAATATTTACGGTTCTACGTCTATGTGCTCTGCTGTTGCTTTGCTTTCGTTCTCTCTCTTAGTCCAGCCATTAGCTCACATGGAAATAGGAACAGGAGACACGGCTTTTAGTCTCTTCTCAAATGGCACCGCGGCATTTGAGTGCAGGAAGGATAAATAACCATTACAGTGCCACGGTGCACACGCGGGCAAGCTGCCTGCGTGGCCTGGGTGTGGCCCTTCCATTCCTGACCCGGTGGTCCCTGGGGCACCCCGAGCAGAGAGCGAGTCACCAAAACACAGTGGCAATCACCACCCAAGCAAAACCCGCACCCTGGCTGCTCTAACACCCAGCAACCCAAGGACCAGTGAGTCAAGAACCTGATTTCTGACTAAGCACTAGCGTCAGCCTCAAATGGAAACTGACCCGGCTTTTCAAAACCATGTATGACCGGATGCCAGATGTCAAGGCAAGTGCATTCCAGCAGGATCCTGAGGCAGGAGAGCAGGCCAGGGGCTCCGCACGCATGGCCCAGGAAGGCTGCCAGTGCCTCTGAAAGACGGAGTCTTCAAGAGCTGCTAGGAAATGTGCATCTCTAAGATTTCCCTGTAATTCCTGTCATTAAGCAAAGCAGTTTAACCTGAAATTGCTGACATTTCATTCCCTCAAGAATGCTTCCCTGTATGCGGACAGCCCTTATTCTGCTCACATTTCACTTTTTGTGAGTTGCATAAAGTAATGACAGCTCCCCCAGAAGCTCCATAAAGCAAGGGAGAACCTTGGGTTTAAACGTTTCCAGTGTAACAGAAGCTGAACTCTTCTTCCCTAAGGGAGGCAAGGTGAGGACGGGAGCTCCTGGGGGTCTCTCTCCCAGGACCCCAGACCTCTCTGCTTTCTCCCTGCCCTTGGCAGCCCTGCCACACGCTGCCTCTGCCTGCCAGGCCCTTCCTCCCCCACCGCACCTCTCCCGGGTCCCTCCTCTGTGAGCCTGTTACAGGGACAGAAACTTGCCTCAAAGTTCTAGTGACAGACCTAACAAGACAACTTCATGTTTTCTTTAAAGATGAATTCTAGCCATGTTTTCTGTGAACTGCACTAGCCAACATCGCATGTAAAAGCTCCATTTATTCGTGTCCCGTGTCCTCTAGGTGCAGAATCCTGGCTTCCCGCAGCTCTTCCTGCAGCTCTTCCCACCGAGGGGCACAGGATGCAGCCCAGAGCCCTGCCAGCTGGCTGCTCCACGGGTCCCACGCTGACGGGGTCGCTCGGCAGCTCTCCCGAATCCACAGGAAACTCTCCAGGCGGCCATGGGCTGCGGATACCACTTGGGGGGAATATTTTACATATAAAACCAAGCATGGTTTAATTTCAGAGTTTTATGAGAATTTCTATATTTAAAAAATGTTAGCCCAACTATGTATCGTGACTTAGAAATCAAAAACGCGGCCATTGTGTCGCAGGCACACACGGTGAGTGCTGCCATCTCTATGGGCAGATCTTGCCACCGGACATGCCTCTCGCGCCGTCTCCCTCTTCCGTGGAGGCCAAGATGCCGCGCGTCCCTCAGCTCCCCTGTCCTGGGCACACTGCTAATCACTCCCAGCCTCCTCAGCAGTCCTGTGGGCCCCGGGGTCACTCTGGCAAAAGGAACATGGGCAAAGCTACCCGTTCAAGCCTGACACCTCCCCGGGACCCTCTCCCCTCCTCTGCCCTCCTGTGCCTCCGGGATTCGGAGACTCCGCCCGAGAACGCCAAGGCCCTCAAAGGCAGTAGAGCCGTGACGGAAGGAGCACAGGTCTCTGGTGGCCGTGCGGCAGGGACCCTTGCCAGCCCTCAGCCCGCCTCGGAGGACTGAGATGGAGCAAGACATCCTTTTGCTGCGGTCACCACTGAGCTCCTGGTGGGTGAGAGCTGGCCGTGCTGGCGGACACACCCTCACCTCGCCCTCACCTGAGGCCTCAGGACCTGTGCTGGGTGAGTGAAGTTTCCAGAGGTAAAAACCACAGGGCTCTGAGCTACATTTATCGGTCCATGTGGGCACATGCTATCAACTAAGAGTTTCAGTGTCAGGTCTCCTTCCTGTAGCCTATCGGTCCCCGAGGGCCCGTGTGCCAGTCGGACCCGCTCACACTGACCCCTGCAGCGATCAGAGGTTCTCAGCCTCAAGCCAACAGGGTAAGGGTCTGGAGGGGCGAGCCCAGTTCTGTGCTGATCCCCCGCAGACAGACGGGGGCGGGGGGGGGGGGGGCGTCAGGGGGCGGGGAGAGACAGTGTGGGCCCGATGCACCTGTGACCTGCAGGCAGGGCCTCCTCACAGAGCCCTGCTCAGCCGGGGTGCAGACCAACTAAGTTGGCAGAACTCCTCTGGCCGCCAACACACCTTGTCCTCGCCTGTCTCCAGCCCAGCAGCCTAACCTTCCTACAGCCGACTTGGGGGAGTTTACCCAACAGCCTGCAGGCCTGGCTGGGCGGGCAAGGGAGGCATGGAGCCCCGCGCGGAGTCCGAGCCACCCCGGGTGACCAGCCTGGGGCAGCGTCCTAGGCTGCACGGGCAGCGTCTGTCTCAGGGTCAGGCTGCCCGTGTCCCTGCAGGCGGGTAGAGCGTCCATGAGTGCAGGCTGTGCTGAGTCTTGGGGTCCTGTTGCCGCTGAGGGAGCCTCATAAACAGCCCATGGCAACAAGACGTGACCCAGCGCTGTGGGGGGTGTGCCTGCGCCACCTGAGCAGCGGGAAAAGGGCTCGCGCTGTGCGCCTGCAGGTGGGCTGGGAGGCTGCTCCATACACAGCACGGCCTGGTGCCCTGGGTGCTCCGAGTCCTGGAACTCGCGGAGGACCTGGCAGTGCCCGCCCCTGCCTGCGGCTGCCCCGACTCCGCAGCCATCCTGGGGCAGGTCTGAGGGCTCTGAGTGCCTGCATCTGCTTGGGGACCGAGCTCAGACCACGAAGGGGCAACAGGGAGGTCAAAGGGTAAACACTCCACTCCCAGGACCCTCACTCCCACAGGGGTCACTTGCCCCTGAGTCCCTGGTGGCGGAGTCCCGGGGTCTCCCGTGGGGAGAGCTCTGCCCGCCCTGCCAGTGCAGTCAGGACCACCTCCAATGGAAACCCTCACGCAGTTCTGCTCGGGGACCAGGCTGCGAGGATGGAATGCCCAGAGAAGTGCCAGTGCCGGACTGTAGGGGCCCTGCACACAGTCCCCGAGGGGCACAGCAGCCCAAATTCGAGAGCTGGCCCTGCCCTTCTCCTGAGCGGCTGTGAGCGGGGGAGCAGGCAAAGGTCCGGCCACAGACAGGCTGTGCAGCCCGCAGTCCCCTGTGGAGGCTGCATCCGCCCAGGACACCACAGGAAGGCACACGGCAGCTCTGCGTGCGGGCGTTATCGCCGGGACCGGCAGAGCCCCGTGTCCACCGGCGGGAGCACTGCAGCCCATCCGTCGATGGGACACAATTCAGCAACGCAGAGGAGCCGACAGCTGGCACCGCAGAGCCACACAAGGAAATTCCCAAATGCTGTGCCCTGCCCAGACAGCGTGTGCTCCACGGCCCCTTCTGTGAGACGTTCTAGAAGAGGCACGTGAAAAAACCAGACAGCGCTGCCTTTGCAGTGGGCGGGCTGACTGGGAAGAGGCCGAGGGAACTCAGGGAGATACGAATATGCTGTATCTTGATGGGGTTTGGATTACACGGTGGGATCATCGAACGGTGCTGCTAAGACCTGCACCTTTTACTGAATGTAAGCCTGACCCCAAAAGGAACGCCAGACAGATATGGAAGTCCAGGGGATGGATGACGCTGACGTCTCCTTGGTAAACCTCCTGCCGACTCAGGGAAGTAGAGATGGACGGAGGAGCTGCAGAGGGAAGCGCGACTCTCCAGGCGGAACACGCGTGGACACTGCACCACTGCATCAACCTTCCCGCGTGTTTGGAAGTGACCATGATAACCTGTCAGGGGTGGGGATGTAGAATGGACCGGGACCCCTGCCGGGTCAGGACCTGGCACGCAGCAGAGCAGCACAGGGTCTGAGGTCGGAGCGACTGGAGCACTGACGCTGAGAAAGGTTCGTGCAGAGCCAGCCTGGCGTCGAGCAGGGTGGCGAGGGCACCAGTGAGCACAGGGTCTGTGCGTGTCCCCTGCCTGTCCCGCATGGAGGAGCCACTGAGCTGGGTGTGGCCTCAGAGGCACAGAATGCCTGGGCCAGTGCCCTGGGGCTGGGGGACAGGAAGTCAGGGTGACCCTGGGGTCCTGGTTGCTGGGCAAGGACCAGGCTTCTGAGCTGAGGATATGATGGCTCTGCGTGTCGCAGGACTGGTGGCCTGCTCCTGGGCCCCCTGCCCCCCCCTTTGTTAGTGGCTGTCCAATGGGAGGCCAGAACGCAACACCGGTGCTCGCTTTGGCAGCCCGTGTACTGACCGGAACGACCCGGGGATTAGTGTGGCCCCTGCGCAAGGATGACACACAAATTCGTGAAGTGTTCGACTTAAAAGAAAAAAAAAAGAACGCAACACCGAGTGCTGGGACTAGCAGGGGTCTCTTTCCTGTGAGGCCGCGTGGGCGGCCGGGAGGCGGCTGGGAGGGAGAGGGTCTCGGCCTCGGCCAGGAGCCCGCAATGCTCCCGCCTCCACACGCAGCACCACCCCACTGGCGCCAGCCTCAGCGAGGCACCGCAGGACCCTTTCGCCCTCTTTTCCCCTGTCCTCTGGGTGGGGACCTCTTGTGGGGGGAACTGTCTGTCCTGGACCCACGGAGATCCTGGCCGCCTGCCCCTGGCGTGTTCCAGTGGGTGGGCGGGCTGGAACCTGAGAACGGCTCAGTGGCAGGGAAAGAGGAGAACTCCCCCTGCCGTTTGCAGGTGAGTGTCCCCAACACTGAGTGCGGGTTCAGATGTCTGTGCTCCCAGTGTTTCTCCTCTTCATGGCAAAGGTGAGAGTGTGTGAATCACCCCTAAAATGCGGATAGCATCCCCCAAGAAGCACTTGGGCAGGACGAAGCCACTTAGAAGACAGTGGCATGAAAAGCTTGCATCTGGCTTGATGTCCAAGGGCTGTCTTCTCCTCCGCTGAGGGGCTGCTCCTCCAGACCTCTGTGGGGAGCGCATCTGCTCCCCCGACCACAGCCATGTCCCAGGGACATTCTGGCCAAGCGACTGCTGGGTTTGGGCAGCCCCCACAGACCCGCTCCACAGCCGCGTGCTGGCTGACCAAGGAGCATGCGCTGGAGGGAGCAGGGCAGCCCAGAGCCGCTGGGGACTGAGGCTGAGGGTAGTGGGGTTAGGGAATTCTCTCCTCCAGAGAGACCAGCACAAGAGCCACACACGAGGCACCGTTGGCAGACGGCCCAGGGATGTTCCCACTCTCCTCCAGGGAACACAGCAGCCTGGAGCCTAGACTCCTGCCCCTGACGTCGGACCCTGGTCTGGTTCCAGTAGCTCAGTTTCTGTGCGTGCCCGCTACCTGGGGGCGTGACAGCGGCTTCGCCTCCCGGGGACGCGAGGCCCAGGGGCCCCTGCAGGTGTGGGGTGTGCAGCCTGTGCTCGCGGAACCTCCCCACATGCCGGACCCTGCTGATGCCGCCAGGGGCACAGGAGAGCCGGAGCACGAGGGCCCGCGTCTGTGGGAGTGACCGAGCTGACGATATTTCGGCTTCATAACTGCCACCTACTCCCTGCTCTGCTGTCCCTGAAGGAGGTTAAATTAAATTTATCAAATCAATTAATTTTTTATTTTTCAATTTCTAAAGAAATGAAATAAATTAAGCAAAATTTTATCATTTTGCTTAATTTTGCAAATTAAAGAAATAAACCATTACATTGTATTCTATATATGGGTATTTTAAAACTCGGTAGTAATTAATCAATCTGAGAAACAGCCAGTCACCCCATTTTCAGACAGTGAGCCCGAAACCTCTCTCTTGGGGGAGAGGCCGAGCCCCACACATTCTCATAATACAGGACATCTTATACTAGCGTGTTTCTTTCACGGTCTCAGCGTGTTATGTGCATGTTTGCAGTGTTGGCTCTGCATGCATGCTCTCCCTGGCTGTCCGTGAGACCCGGAGGCCAGGCGGAAGGAGGACCCTGGCCCAGAGACCGCTCTCCTGGGCCAGTCCACCCTCACCTGAGTGGCTGGTGCAGAGGCCGTTAGCGAAAGAGCTGCAGGAGCGAGTGCGGGCGCCGGGCCTCCGGGAGCCTCAAGGAGGCGGGCAGCGGTGCTGGACAGGGCCTCCCTGTGCGGGTAAGGGCCAGCGGGACATCCACGGAGCGCGGGGCCCAGGGCTGCTGTGTGCGGGCCAAGGGGAGGTCATCGACCACACCCGCTTCCTCGGGCTCTGCAGGCTCCTCCAGCCGCCACACTGTGGGACGCCCACATCGATGGTCAGGTTTAGAGAATGGCCGCTCAGGCGGTCTAGCCCCCAGCCTCGAGGCCTCCCAATGGGGCCCAGACACCATGGGCAGAGACGAGCTGACCTTGCGTGCCATCTCCCAGCTCCTGACCCAGCACCCGTGGGCATAACCAGAGAGTTCCCGAACTGCGCCCGTTACCAACATGCCCTGCCCACACGGGGAGGTGGCAGAGGAGTGACCCCTAAACTTTGGAAAGGCATCTATTTGTGATAACTGATATGGTCCCGCCTTACCCTGTCCCAGCCCCGTTGGCCAGCAGCACTGACCACCACGAGGAATTCAGGCAAATGTCAGGCAGTGACTGAAATGGCCAGCTCTCCCTGTAGCCGAGTGCTGTGCCAACCCCTGACTCTCACAGACCCCTGAAAGCCCCGTCCCACTCTTCGCATGGAGGGAAGAGGCCAGGCCACGCCAGGCAGCCACCGTGTCCCACCCTCGGTGGAAGCTGGCCTCTGGGCCCTTATTGCCGGCCCAGTGCCTTGGGGACCCTTGCTGCCAGGCCTTCCTGTGGCCCACGGGCCCTGCCAGGAGCACCTTTCCCGGGCCATCAGCAGTAATGGATGACTCCATAAAGCTCATGCAAGGACCTTCCTTGAAACAGCTGCCTGCAGCTGGGGCTGGACGCCTTCCCTGAGCAGAAGCCAGTCCAGGGTGGCCCAGCCCTGCAGCTGAGCCTCTCAGGGGCTCCGGGTCTCAGCAAAGCCCACAGAAACTTCGATGGCCCTGATCACCCACAGCTCTGTCCGCTCCCACCCACAGAGCCAGCACTCAGGGTCGGGTGGTCCTGAGGGAGTGGCAGGGAGAGGTGGGCAGGACCTGGGCGATGCCCTGGAATCTGGGCACCCCGAGCTGCTGTGAGAGTCAGGAGCAATTTGTGCAGAGTGCCCAGCCTCGCCGGGCAGGGGGCAGCCCCTTCCCAGTCTCGGGGGGGGGGTGCGGTAGCGGGACCCTGGGTGCTGAGCCCTGGCATCGCCCAGGCTGCTGACAGGGCTGGCTCACTCCACACGCTGTGCCCAGGCCCTGTGCCCAGCAGGAGCCCGGTGAGATAGAGGCTTTTGATGACCCAACGTGAAGGCATGTGGCAGAGGCCCTCTGCCCCCCTCAGGCAGACAGCAGAGCTGTGCAGTAGCGCGGTGGCCTGGGTCCCAGAGGCCAGGTCCTGGCCCCAGAACCTCCCAGAGGCTGTGTCCCAGCAGACGCTCTGTGACACAGAGCAGGTGCCTGGACATACCACACAGCAGCCGCCAGCTCTTGGGCTCCCATCCCCGAAGGATGTGATGGGAAATGAACTTGGGCCGCCCTCCCTGCAGCCAGTCAGCCCAGCTGGCAATGAGCCTGCCTCTCTGCGGCCAGGGTCTCTCCAGCCCAGGACACATGGAGGTACAGATTTTCTTTTTCTTTTATTTTGTTTAATGTTTGTATTGATTTCAGACAGAGGAAGAGAGAGAGAGAGACATCCATGATGAGAGAGAATCATTCGTCAGCTGCCTCCTGCATGCCTCCCACTGGGAACCGAGCCCGCAGCCCGGGATGTGCCCTGACCTCCTGGTTCATGGGTTGAACCAGCCACTGAGCCACGCCGGCCGGACCGTGCATGTTTTCTTGAGGGCCCGCTTCATCGGGAGAAGAGCGAAGCCTGGCGTCCTGAGGTTTGGGGTGTGCTCTCTAAATCTGGGTCACTTGCAGTCCAAATTCCCAGCTGCTCATTGCTCAAGCCAAAGAGGAGGCAATGTGGGCGCTCCCTCCCGCCCGCCTGTGCCATTCTCTGAGGGGTGTGCCTGTCACCAGCCCCTCAAGTTTGCAAAGTAAGTGTGTAGACAGACTTCTGTTATGTTGATTGACAGCATCTCTGCGGTTCGTCTCCTTTCTCTTTGTGCGGCTCTTCTTTATCCCCTACCCCTTCCCCTTTTCAAGCAGGGCCTCTTGGCATAGGTCACCATGCGTGTGCGTGCGTGTGCGTGCGTGTGCGTGTGCTCACGGTGTGTGCACCTCTCTGGGAAGGAGTATGTGGCCCTCGCCGGGCCCTCAGAGGGGACCTGACCGTCCAGAGGGCCCCTTAGCAGTGGTTCTCAACCTTCTGGCCCTTTAAATACGGTTCCTCATGTTGTGACCCAACCATAACATTATTTCCGTTGCTACTTCATAACTGTCATGTTGCTACTGTTATGAATCATCATGTAAATATCCGATATGCAGGATGGTCTTAGGCGACCCCTGCGAAAGGGTCGTTCGGCTGCCAAAGCGGTCGCGACCCACAGGTTGAGAACCGCTGTCTTAGAGAGCTGTCCCCTCCTGGTTCACAGGCAAGGACGCTGAGCGGCCGGGCCCAGCAGGTGCTGGCGGGTGGGAGCTGAGGCTCTGCCTCTCACTGAGCTGCCTCTCCCGGCACCCGGGGTCCACAGCCCATCCCCAGACAAAACAGTAGAAGCACAATAAAATCAGGAGGTGTTGGGAGCGGGCAGACACCTGGCTGCGCATGAGGTCCTCTCCAGCTGCTTTGGCCATGCTGCCCGGTGAGGCGGGGCTGCTGACGGGCAGGGCGGCGGGCAGGGCGGCGGGTCTGCTGATGGGCAGGGCGGTGGGCAGGGCGGCGGGCAGGGCGGCGGGCAGGGCGGTGGGCAGGGCGGTGGGCAGGGTGGCGGGCAGGGTGGCGGGCAGGGCGGTGGGCAGGGCGGTGGGCAGGGCGGCGGGCAGGGCGGTGGGAAGGGTAGCAGGCAGGGTGGTGGGCAGGGCGGCGGGCAGGGCGGTGGGCAGGGCGGCGGGCAGGGCGGCGGGCAGGGCGGTGGGCAGGGCGGTGGGCAGGGTGGCGGGCAGGGCGGCGGGCAGGGCGGCGGGCAGGGCGGTGGGCAGGGCGGCGGGCAGGGCGGCGGGCAGGGTGGTGGGCAGGGCGGTGGGAAGGGTAGCAGGCAGGGTGGTGGGCAGGGCAGTGGGCAGGGCGGCGGGCAGGGCGGTGGGCAGGGCGGTGGGCAGGGCGGTGGGCAGGGTAGCAGGCAGGGTGGTGGGCAGGGCGGTGGGCAGGGTAGCAGGCAGGGTGGTGGGCAGGGCGGCGGGCAGGGTGGTGGGCAGGGCGGTGGGCAGGGCGGCGGGCAGGGCGGTGGGCAGGGTAGCAGGCAGGGTGGTGGGCAGGGCGGTGGGCAGGGTAGCAGGCAGGGTGGTGGGCAGGGCGGCGGGCAGGGTGGTGGGCAGGGCGGTGGGCAGGGTGGTGGGCAGGGCGGTGGGCAGGGTAGCAGGCAGGGTGGTGGGCAGGGCGGTGGGCAGGGTAGCAGGCAGGGTGGTGGGCAGGGCGGCGGGCAGGGTGGTGGGCAGGGCGGTGGGCAGGGTGGTGGGCAGGGCGGTGGGCAGGGTGGTGGGCAGGGCGGTGGGCCTCCCTTGCAGCGTGGCACCCGCACCATGCCCTGCAGACCGCAGGCTGTCCGGCCAGGCCCTGGGACTCATCCAGGCGACTGACAGCTGTCGCAAGGCACATGCCCAGCGCCGCCCGCGGCATTGGGAGCCGGGCTCTGGGCATGTCCTCCACTCGGGCTCAGGGCCCTGCAGGGCCTCAGCCGCAGCCCCTGCCCCCCATGAAGCCTGAGCTAACCAGGCGCATTCCAGAGCCACCCAGCCCATCGGCTTGGCAGAGGCCGGCCTGGGACCACACAGCTGCTAAAAATGGCTGTTTCGCCCATTCCAGCCCCAAGAGGCACAGGCTGGCGTTCCCGGCAGCTGCTTCCCCAGGCAGCCTCCCGGCTCCACCGCGGCCCGGGTGCATTCCTCACGCTCTGGCCGGAGTGCTCTGCTTCTCACAGGGGCCTAGGGCGGGGGCGCAGGGGGGCACCCGTGAGGGCAGGCATGGGGCGGGCTCCCTGTGGATATGCTCTCTCCTGGCTGCAGGGGGGGCCTGAGCCTGGAGTGTCTGGGCCTGCCACAGCCCCTCATTCTCTGCAGGTCCGATACCCAGGGTGTCATGGACACATCTGTCTTGTGGGAGAAGCGTGGGGGTGTCCCCCCCACAGAGGTCCCTCTGCCTTCCCTGGAGCCCGGGCTGCCCCCGAGGGGCCAGGCATCTTGGACCGGTCCATGCACACCTGCTGTGGTGCCAGGCCCCCGAGGACAAGGGCAATGCCCTGCAACCACCATGCTGGGAAGAAGCCCACACCACCCGGGCATCCTAGTGGGTGCCCCGCCCCAGGCCACCCCCGCATCTGAGAGCCCTGCCTGAATTCCCGACCCCCAGACCCAGGGGCACATGACATGGGGTGTGTTTTGTGCCCCAGGGCGGGTGGGTGGCGATTAGCACCAGGTCACTGGAACCATGAGCAGATCCCCTCCAGCGGGTGTTGTGCGCCCTCCATACACTCTGCGGCTGAGCCTGAGCCTTCGTGTGTAAGGCAAAGCCAGCCAATGACTGAGGAGGAAGGCGTGAGCCCACACCCCTTCAAGGAGGCTGGGGTCAAGAAGGAAGCAAACTGCAAATACCTGTCACCCCAGAACCCAGCCCTGAGCTCCAGGAGCGATGCCTGCTCATCCCACACATGCCCAGCCCGTGGCCGGTCACCTCAGCCAGTCAGCAAGACCCAGCAGCCCACCCTCAGGGCCGATGCCCAGGTCCCGCACAAGATGGGCCACATGTGAGCTAATCGGAGCTGGCGCAGGCCTGGGACAGAGGGTTGTCTGCTACTGGGGTGCCCTGGGCTCCAGACCAGAGTGCACGTGGGAGCCCTGCTCCGTCTGCCTCTTCAAGGGCCCCACATTGTCCTGGAGCTGCTGCCAGCATTGTGAGCAAGGGGAACCTCTGAGTTCAAACCAGCAGAAAAGGCCTCTGGCTACCGGCTCTTCCAGGGCAACCACGGCCCTCAGGCAGCGGAGCTGTTCGCAGGGTTTGCCCGCAGTCCAATCTGCCTGTGGTCACATTTCAGAGGTGTGTCAGGTGTCCAGGCACAGCCACTTTGCCATGAGCTGGAGCAGAGGGGTTGGAGAGAAGGGCTGGGACAGAGGGGCTGGGGAGAGGGACTGGGGAGAGGGGCTGGGGAGAGGGACTGTGGAAAGGGGCTGGGGAGAGGGACTGGGACAGAGGGGCTGGGGAGAGGGGCTGGGGAGAGGGACTGGGACAGAGGGGCTGGGGAGAGGGGCTGGGGCAGAGGGGCTGGGGAGAGGGGCTGGGACAGAGGGGCTGGGGAGAGGGGCTGGGACAGAGGGGCTGGGACAGAGGGGCTGGGGAGAGGGGCTGGGACAGAGGGGCTGGGACAGAGGGGCTGGGGAGAGGGACTGGGGAGAGGGGCTGGGGAGAGGGACTGTGGAAAGGGGCTGGGGAGAGGGACTGGGACAGAGGGGCTGGGGAGAGGGGCTGGGGAGAGGGACTGGGACAGAGGGGCTGGGGAGAGGGGCTGGGGCAGAGGGGCTGGGGAGAGGGGCTGGGACAGAGGGGCTGGGGAGAGGGGCTGGGACAGAGGGGCTGGGACAGAGGGGCTGGGGAGAGGGGCTGGGACAGAGGGGCTGGGACAGAGGGGCTGGGGAGAGGGGCTGGGACAGAGGGGCTGGGACAGAGGGGCTGGGGAGAGGGGCTGGGACAGAGGGGCTGGGACAGAGGGGCTGGGGAGAGGGGCTGGGACAGAGGGGCTGGGACAGAGGGGCTGGGGAGAGGGGCTGGGGCAGAGGGGCTGGGGAGAGGGGCTGGGACAGAAGTGCTGGGGAGAGGGGCTGGGACAGAGGGGCTGGGGAGAGGGACTGGGACAGAGGGGCTGGGGCAGAGGGGCTGGGACAGAGGGGCTGGGACAGAGGGGCTGGGGAGAGGGGCTGGGGAGAGGGGCTGGGGCAGAGGGGCTGGGGAGAGGGGCTGGGACAGAAGTGCTGGGGAGAGGGGCTGGGGCAGAGGGGCTGGGACAGAGGGGCTGGGACAGAGGGGCTGGGGAGAGGGGCTGGGGCAGAGGGGCTGGGGAGAGGGGCTGGGACAGAGGGGCTGGGACAGAGGGGCTGGGGAGAGGGGCTGGGACAGAGGGGCTGGGACAGAGGGGCTGGGGAGAGGGGCTGGGACAGAGGGGCTGGGACAGAGGGGCTGGGGAGAGGGGCTGGGGCAGAGGGGCTGGGACAGAGGGGCTGGGACAGAGGGGCTGGGGCAGAGGGACTGGGACAGAGGGGCTGGGACAGAGGGGCTGGGACAGAGGGGCTGAGACAGAGGGGCTGGGGAGAGGGACTGGGACAGAGGGGCTGGGGAGAGGGACTGGGACAGAGGGGCTGGGGCAGAGGGGCTGGGACAGAGGGGCTGGGACAGAGGGGCTGGGGAGAGGGGCTGGGGAGAGGGGCTGGGGCAGAGGGGCTGGGGAGAGGGGCTGGGACAGAAGTGCTGGGGAGAGGGGCTGGGGCAGAGGGGCTGGGACAGAGGGGCTGGGACAGAGGGGCTGGGGAGAGGAGATGGGGAGAGGGGCTGGGGAGAGGGACTGGGACAGAGGGGCTGGGGAGAGGGACTGGGACAGAGGGGCTGGGGAGAGGGACTGGGACAGAGGGGCTGGGGAGAGGGACTGGGACAGAGGGGCTGGGGCAGAGGGGCTGGGGAGAGGGGCTGTGGATAGGGGCTGGGGAGAGGGACTGGGACAGAGGGGCTGGGGAGAGGGACTGGGACAGAGGGGCTGGGGAGAGGGACTGGGACAGAGGGGCTGGGGCAGAGGGGCTGGGACAGAGGGGCTGGGACAGAGGGGCTGAGACAGAGGGGCTGGGGAGAGGGACTGGGACAGAGGGGCTGGGGAGAGGGACTGGGACAGAGGGGCTGGGGCAGAGGGGCTGGGACAGAGGGGCTGGGACAGAGGGGCTGGGGAGAGGGGCTGGGGAGAGGGGCTGGGGCAGAGGGACTGGGGAGAGGGACTGGGACAGATGGGCTGGGACAGAGGGGCTGGGGCAGAGGGGCTGGGACAGAGGGGCTGGGGCAGAGGGGCTGGGCAGCGGGGCTGGGACCCAGGGCGCTGCCAACACTCCCTCCTCCAGCTGTCTCTGGTCGGGGCACAGGAGCGCTGTGCTTTGATGTCCTGTCTGTGCAGACAAGCCTTCGCTGGAGTCAGGCTGTTAAAAGTGATTCTTAACTTGCCTTTTATCAGAGACCAGAGGGAAGAGTTGAAAGCAGGAGTCTGGGATTTTAAAGAACCTACAAGACTGGGGAGGGGTTAGAGCAGCCTGAAGCCTGGGAAGGGAGCACACCCGTCTGCAGTCTCCCAGGCCGGAGCCCATGCATTCCCAGCCTCGGATGTGGGGGGCAGGGGGGTCCCTCGGAAAAACCCTGGGATGTCAGCATCAGCAGACTGTTGACACAGCATGGGGTGTGTCCTTGGGGTTGGGCTGTGGTTTCATTTGGATCCTATTAAAAATCAAATCATCAAAACCAACAGGGCAGGTGCTCTAGCATCGCATCCTAGGTGACAGCCACCTGCCACCCTGAGCATTCCCCGACCCTGGGAGCTCCTGGCCAAGTGAGGATCCCCCAGAAACATGGACATGCAAAGGGCAGAGAGCTCAGTGCAGACCACCCCCCGCAGAGTTGCCACGCAGAGGAGGAAAGCCACAGCTGACAGCCAGCCCGCCATGCGAGTCCCCTAGCAACGCCGGGCGCAGGCAGCCTGGGGCTCTGACTTCCCCTCAGATACTCCCCGAGCTTCGCAAGCCACTAGGATGAAGAAAGGATGTGCTCGCACCTTGGAGATTATCCAGGAAAACGAAGTGAATGAACATAAGTGCTCCTGGGCTTGGGGCCGCAGCGGGCCTGGGGTGGCCTGGGGTGGCGATGCCCAGCCTGCTGCCTTGTGGCCCTGCCCGGGCCCTGGAGCCAGCTGGCCCTTCCTGCGCTCTGGCTTTCACCTGCAGTGGGTCCCTGGAATGGACCCCCCCTTTCGCAGAGCTTGCCTCCAGTACCTGGAACGGAGAAAGGGGGCAGACCCCGCATATGCAGAGGAACCACTCGGGTGTCCCCACATACACGCCGCCTGCCTGGTGTCCGCCGCTGGATCCCTGATGCCGCGCTGTGGTCGGCCCCAGGCCAGCGGGTCCGGGTGGTGAGGGTTACCGGGGAGCCAGGTGGAAAGGTCCCCTCTGGTCCAGCTGCCCCCGGGGAGCAGGAATGTGATGGCTTCAGGGAGAGATACGCCTCGCGGCACAGGGGGTAACGAAGGAAGCGGACAGGTGTGTGTGGGAGGCAGGACCTGCGGCTCAGGCCCAGGGCGCCATCCCCGTGGGCGCTCGGCGCCATCACTGCGGAGTTCCAGTGCAGAGAGGCCGAGAGCGGCCAGGGGTCCTGAGCGGATGCTGAGCGAGGAGGAGGAGGCAGAGCGGGGCTGGCGGGCAGAGGGAGCAGCAGTATGAGCCGGGCGCAGAGGGCAGAGTGTCAGTCAGCTCAGTGCAGCACAAACACCACAGACCCGGCTGAGGCAGCCGATGGATCTTTCCCCGCTCTGGGAGTCGAAGATCAAGGTGCCAGCGTGGTGGGTCCCGGCTTGCAGGCAGCACTGTGTCCTCATAGCAAGCTCTGGTCTCTTCTCCAAAGGACAGGCGCGCCATCACAAGAGCCATCACAAGAGCCCCACCTCATGGCCCCTCTCAACCCCAGTGACCTCCCAGAGGCCCCACCTCCAAATACCATCACAGTGACGTCAGCATGAGAACTGGGGAGGGGTGGCACGCATCAGTCCATGGGCGGTGGGCCCAGCGGGGGCCCAGCCAGGTGTGGAGAGCAGGGGACCTGCCCCGGGATCAGGGCTCAGCCAGGGAGGCTGTAACTGTCCCCATAAGGAGCACCGGCCTGGATCCTCGCTGATGGATGAATGGAGGAGGAGGGACCCTGGCCTCCCTCGGCCTGGAGGGCAAATGGGGAATCCTTGCTGCAGCCGAACAAGCTGCAGGTCGGGGGTCGTGCCACCCACAGCACTGTACTCTCCTGCCAGCCCAAAGGAAGGCGGAGGTAGGGGAGCAATCTGAAAGGCCACACCCATCCTGCTCTGGGCAGGGAGCAGAGGAGAGTGGGGGGCCTGCCGGGACAGGGCTGAGTCCCCAGCAGCATAAACCAGTCTCAGGGATGAGCCACCCGTAGGCCAGCAAGCACGGCTACAGGGTGGCTCCCCAGGGAGCTGGCCAGCCGCTTTCCAGGTCTTCTCTCCTGTCCCTGCGTGGCCTCTGCAAGCACCGCGCTCATGCTGGTCCCACGTGGAAGGACCGAGCTGGGAAAGGCAGCGCCTGCTCACTGATGAGAAGACAAATGAGCAGGTGAATGTGGGCGTGGCCAATCTCCCGCCCCAACACACAATCTCATGTTGTTGCTTCTGCGCTGAGAAGCATTTGGCGTTAAAGAGACAGAAAGGACTGTACGTGTACAAAGGATTCCGTATCTTTAAACCCAAAGCAATCTTCTCGTGCCAAGTTCAAGTTGAGAAGCCTTTGGAATGGAACAGTTGCGTAAGTGTGGATTAGCTGTACTTGCTTATAAATAAATGAGCGGCAATGAGTAGAGACAGCCTGGTGTGTGCTGAATGCCTACCTGCCCCGTCTTTGAGGCTCAGCTTGCAGCCGGGTTTCTGCTGCTTTTCAGTCAAGCCTGCCTTCATTTCCCATCACCCCCATCCTCACACGGTCCCTGGCCCATGCCTCTCTGGCACGCAGTACTGTTACCGGGGCCCACACATTGGGTGCTCACAGGACTTCCCCCTGGGCCGCGGGCCCAGCCCTGCAGGAGCTGTGCCTTAGGGCGCAGCGAGAGTTTGCTGAGCGCGGGAAAGGACGCCAGCCCTGTCCGACCTGGGAGCGGAAGCTCACAGCCGCCCTGAGCTCTGGGGCTTCCACCGCCTCCCGTTCACAGATGAGGAGACTGGCCCACACCTCTGAGTAACTGGTGACAGTAACAGAATGTAGACTCAGCTCTGCTAACCCCCCCGTCGATGCCTTGGTGCAAACAACCTCTTGTATCTGGCAAAAACCTGGAGGAACCATGGGTCCAGGAAGGGAGCCGGGAGGCGGCCACCATCACCATTCGGTGCCAACAAGCCTCCCAACTTCTTTCAGAGGCGACCAAGAGTAACAGGTGACACAGTGTCTACTCTCCTGGGCAACAGCGATGCCCACGTGCCGTTCCATCTCTCACCCACACCTGTCTCCCGGCCGCCAGTGATGAGCGAGGTGCTGGCACACGTGGGGGCTGGTCAGCCGGGAGACAGGCGTGCAGGCCTGGGACTGCCACAGTGTGTGGAGGGCTACAAAGGACGCTCCTCGAAGTCTTTGCCAGGCACCAAGGGTCAAGGGGAAGAGAGGACACAGTGTGGGGAGTGGAGCCTGGCAGGGGGACCTCGGGCCACGCGGCAAAGCATCCTGCCGAGGCTGGGGGACCCCTTCCAGCCGCGACAGGAGGGACGGGGCTGCGCAGCCCCACACTCGGAGGCTGAGTTGCTCGGGCGGCACCCTCAGCCGCAGAGTCATCCTGCTTGGCCTGGACAGCCGCCCGCCTCCGTCAGGCTTCCCCGCGGGAAGTGCAGTCTCGGGGCGCCCCTCGCTGCACCCGTGAAACAAGAACCAGCTCCTGTGACAGGGACGACCACAGCACAGTGGCCAGCGGAGGACACGGTGCCGGGCCCGCCACCCTGGACCCTGGCATGTGTGTTGAATGGGGCACCATCATGATTCCACCAGAGGCAGGCCCACCATGAGCACGGGAAACGAGGGAGGGGGACACGCGGGGTCAGGCGGGCACAGGCCGGCTCGGGGAGGAAGAACTGCCCCGCCTCCTCCAACCCCAGGCGCCGGAGACCTGGAGCCGGCAGGGCGTGCAGCCCTGGCCCCAACTGACCAGCCGGGCTAAGTGGCCCCAGCCCCACTGCTGCCCCCAAATCCTGCTCCAATCTCTCCTGGGGACAGCTCCACCCTGGTACCTCCCAGGGAGGGGGGGGACACTGATCAGAAAGCCCTCCATAGCCCCTGCCTCCTGGGTCCGTGACCAGGACCCCCCCTGGAGGCCTGAAGCCGCCTCTGGCCCGCAGGGAAGGCCAGGTGAGGGCGGTGCTCCGGTGTTACCCACGCCCCAGGTCCAAGCGTTAGAGGAACCAGTAGACCCGGAGGGCCCGGCGGCCCGGAAAGCCAGGGCGGGAAGGACGAGGCCCTCCCTGAAGACGGCCCCTCCGCATCGCTGGCTTTGAGGAAGGGAGCTGCCCGCCTGGAGGGGCCTCAGGGCCATGCCCTCGCGTCGGTCTCTGCAGTCAGGGCGTGAGGGTCCTGTGGCTCCTGAGTCCCCTCAGCACCGCCTCCTTTCTGCACGGAACCAGAGAAGAACAGCGTGGACACGCGTGGCTGAGCACGGGAGGAGAGACGTCTCCGGAAGCACTAAATCACTGGGCTTGCTCCAAAAGCTCAGAGGATAGCAGGTTCCTGGCAAACAGACTCCCATGAGTGGACTGGGGGTCGGGGAGGATTTTCTTATGATTCTGCCTTCGACCTACGAGACAGGTACACGTAACTGCTATGTAGCACGCTTTCCCGTGAGCTGCTGTGCTCAGAAGGGAGGATCGCTTCTCTGTCGCTGCGAGCACATCAGCCCACAAACAGGCAAACCTGCAGCCGCTAGGGCACAGCACCGGGTGTTAGCTTTGGATATAGGAGCCTGGAAGCCGCTGCTCATGCTGACCTCGGAGCTGTGCAGACTTGCCAACCGGTGACAAGCTCTGCCCTCCACCGCCTCCTCCGTGCACAGCCGACCCGCGCGCTCCTTGCAGCGGCGATGCGGTGGTGATCATTGTCCAAGGAAGCACGGCCCACTCCCCCCACTCCCTCCAGAGGCCAGCGAGGCCTGGAGAGGAAAGAATTACAAGCTGCACTTGCAGTGTTTCCACGACCAGAACGGGATGTGTACTAAAGTCTGAGCGCTGGAGAGGCCTGGGCAGGGGGGGGGGGGGGGGGGGAGAAACCAGAAGTTTTGTTTACACACTTCCCCGTCTCCTGGGCCACGGACTTCCTCCACCTGCACGGCAAAACTCACTCATCAGAGCAGCACACTCACCTCTTCCTGCTCAGCTTTCCCTGAAAACACAAAGAGGGAAGGGCGAATACAAAAGGCATTTCACTGAAAGATCCTTTCCTTTCCAACTAAAAACGTATCCAAGCCGCAGAAGGAAAGTGACTCTGGAGCCCTTTGTCTAAATATTAGAGAGTCCCTGACTCCACACTCTGCCCAAGTGAGACCCCGGCTTCTCTAGCCTGCGGGGTGCAGGGTGTTTACAGCGCCCGCCCCGCAGCTGGGCAACTCTGCTCCCTTGGGGTGCACGCTGGCGTAAACAAGCTGCTGTTCCTGAGACTCAGGAGTCTGAAAGCCACAGGCCTGGACGGTCAAGGGGGCCCTCAGCTCCCGGCGCAGTGCACGGCTCTCCCATGTCCTGGTGCTGGCAGACGTGGAACACAGCACGGCAGGCTTACTCGCCGAGGACGGCCTGCAATCGGCCTCCAGGGTGACCTAGAGGCAGAAGAGGCAGGGAGAACCTACAGTTCCTTAGAGAGTTGTGGTCTCATTCTGGAGAGAGACAGCCCAGAACGGCAGCAGGAGGAGGGAGGAGAGCCGTTAGGGTGCTGGGGCCAGAAGAACCCCACTGGCAGGTCAGCAGGAGGGTGAGAAGCAAACCCGCAGAGGCAGGGCCTGGAGCCGCCAGAGGGGACCACCGTCTCGGGACCCACAGTGCACTGGGTGTGCGCGGAGAGCAGGGCTGAGTGGGCACCAAAAGGCAAGAATAAAGCCAGCCAATCACAGACTGGGGGAGCTGCGGGACCGTGAGCCTCATCTCAGCCGGGGAGACAGCTGAGAGCCACTCCCCATAGGACGTGAGGCAGCAGTGTCATGGGAAACGAGCTGAGCGAGCAGCACAGAGAGCACAGAGCCCCCGGGAGCACGGCGGCCGCGCTGCCGAGAGGGAGGGACAGAGATGGAGAGATGGAGAGAGACGGAGAGATGCCTGCAGGTATCATAGCAAAAGAGAATCTCTCGGATGAATGTCTTGAAATAGGACCCAAATGCAGCAAACTCATATATAACCCAAAAAAGATTAAAGAATAAATTTTCAAAGACCAAGTATTTAAAGCACTACTATTGGAATTTTCTTACATAAACTAATTTAGCAATTAATCTGATGTTCAATAAGTTAACCAGAAATATTTTTTGGACCAAATGAGACTAGAAGTTACTAACAAAGCCAGGGAGCGACTGCATGGAGGTCAGGCCTGACGCTGCCAGGGGCCATACCAGGAAGTGCCACTGTAGGAGGAACATGGAAGGTTCACACTCAGCTCGGGGCTGCAGGAGACCGTGGTCCCAGTTCACACTCAGCTCAGGGCTGCAGGAGACCACGGTCCCAGGTTCACACTCAGCTCAGGGCTGTGGGAGACCACGGTCCCAGGTTCACACCCAGCTCAGGGCTGTGGGAGACCATGGTCCCAGGTTCACACTCAGCTCAGGGCTGTGGGAGACCACGGTCCCAGGTTCACACTCAGCTCAGGGCTGTGGGAGACCACAGTCCCAGGTTCACACTCAGCTCTGGGCTGCAGGAGACTACAGTCCCAGTTCACACTCAGCTCGGGGCTGTGGGAGACTACAGTCCCAGTTCACACTCAGCTCAGGGCTGCAGGAGACCACGGTCCCAGGTTCACACTCAGCTCAGGGCTGTGGGAGACCACGGTCCCAGGTTCACACTCAGCTCTGGGCTGCAGGAGACCACAGTCCCAGTTCACACTCAGCTCGGGGCTGCAGGAGACCACGGTCCCAGCGTTGGCAGGAAGCAGGCTCAGGGACTCCTGCCCTGGCCACACTCTGCAGACTCGCGCATGGGGTAAGCAGGCGAGGTGGACAGCAAGTGAGACGAGATGGCAGGAAGTGAGACGGCCCAAGTTTACTGAGCTCTGCATCCCACCCCACGTGGCATTCATTTCTCTTTGAAGACTATCCACACTGCTTTGCGTCACCCCACATTTTTACCATATTTAGTATCTAACCTGCACATTAAAATTCATGTTGGCTAAGCCCTGACCCAGGGTTTTGAGGCAGAATGGTCCCCAGAACATCTGCAGTGGATCACTGGTTACCCATGAAGCTCCCCACTTCCTCCCGCCATTGTGCACACCTCTCACACCACACCACACACACGACACACACCACACCACACACATGCACACACAGCACTGACACCACACACACCACACACAGACTGACACCACACATACCACATCACCCACACCACACACACACCACACCACACACACCACACAGCACCGACACCAACACACACACACACACACAGCACTGACACCACACACACCATACCACACACACCACACACAGCACTGACACCACACACACCACATCACACACCACACACACCACACATACCACACCACACACACCACACAGCACCGACACCAACACATGTGCACACAACACCGACACCAACACACCACACCACACACACCACACAGCACCGACGCCAACACACCACACCACACACATGCACACACAGCACTGACACCACACACACCACATCACACACACCACACCACACGCATGCACACATAGCACTGACACCACACACACCACACCACACACACCACATCACACACACCACACAGCACCGACACCAACACACACGCACACACCACAGACACCATACCACACACACCACACACACTATACACACCACACAGCACCGACACCAACACACACGCACACACAGCACTGACACCACACACACCACATCACACACACCACTCACACCATACCACACACACGCACACACACCACAGATACCACACAGATGTGCACACAATACTGACACCAACACACCACACCACACAGCACCGACGCCAACACACCACACACACCACACAGCACCGACGCCAACACACCACACCACACACACCACACACACCACACGCACGCACACACCACACACACCACACGCACGCACACAGCACCGACACCACACACACCACACCACACACACACGCACGCACAATAAACACACACAGACACACTGTGTATTAGAATTGCTAGGAGGTGGGCCTGGAATGACAAGCAGCCTGAAGCAGGAGACTTGCTGCTTGCAGGTGAGCAGGCTTGAGACCTTTCAGCTCATTTGATGGGGAAGGGCCTTCAGACAACTACAGGAGCCCAGGAGGGCCAGGCCCCCATGACTCCTCCCAGTGGCCCGTGAGGTCACTGATCCGAGAGCTTCCACTGTGCGCTTCCCATCGTGCAGGTCCTCCTGTCCCGGGCACGGCCCGTGGCTCCTGATGAGAAAGACCAGTGCAGCGGACCTGGGCGATCAGGAGCCAGGGAAATGCGGGCAGGGAACTGGCGAGCTCAGCAGTGCGGCCACACACCACGGCCTGCTGGCATGATGGCCTGGGACAGCACTGGCACCCTCCAGCCCTGTGCGGCCCCTTCCCGGGCAATCCCGCGTGGCAAGGGAGACACTGAGGACGCTCTCCATGACCAGATGCTCCCTCGCCTGATGCCTCAGAGGCCCTTCATCAGGGGGCTCAGCAGGATGGCCCGCTCTGCCTCCCGGGAATGAGCTGGTAGCTCCTTGCCCCGTGGAAGGGGCCGCCCCTCTTCACAGGGAGCAGGCTGGTGAGAGGGAAGTGAGGCCCAGGGGGTGGCCGGGCCTGCCGCAGCTCGGCCCTTGGGCTCGGCGGCTTCCGCAGCAGCCCTGTGCCGGCTCCAGCTCTGCAGCGAGTCCACACTTGTGATGTGAGCAGTTCTGGTTTCCTCTGAGGCTGAGAGAGACCGCAGGCCTGCCCCGGGCCCCCGGGAGCTGCTGGCAATGTGGGGGTTCCCTGGCTGTGGAAGCCACACCAGATCTCGGCCTGAATTCATGTTCACATGGTGTCTCACTGCGTGTAGATCTGTCTCCAAATTCTCCCTTTTCTTAAGGATGCCAGTCGTGTTGAATCAGGGCCCCCCATCTCCAACATGACCTCGTCTAAACTAGTTACAACTGCAATAACTATGCTCCCAAGTGCAGCCCCAGCCCGGGGGACCCGGTTAGGAACTGGGAGGAGCACAGCTCAGGCCCTAACAATAAGCATCACAGACCTTTTATGTTAATTACACGAACTGGGAAATTGTCAGTTTTCAACAATAATATGAGTAGGACCTTTTCTTAAAAAGTTATATCATCCTATTGCTGGCATTTGGAAAAATAATTATGGTTTGTAAATTTATCTTGGGTTCAGCTACGTGATTAAACTTAGCTCAAATTAGTGCAATTTATTATCCTGAATTTTTACATACAAATAGTTAAAATTGTACCTCTCCCTTTTAAATATTCACATGCCTGTTTTTTCCTGTTTTGCTGGGATCTCATGAACAATGTGGAATGTCTGTATTGTGGCAGCCAGACAAGCGTTTCTTTCTGACGATAATGAAAATGCTTCCAAAGTCATCACTAGCGTGGCCTCGTGTGCCCCCTTTACGTGTGTGCTTTTTGTTCTGTTTCATTCTGCTATCGAGTGTGTTTCTCCTTCTGTGGAATGACGTGCAGAGCTTCCTCTCTTTTTCAATCCCCTGAAAGCTATGTTAACTCGGGTGGCGCTGGACAGGCCCTCCAGGTGACACGCCTCTCAAACCGCGCGACCACGGTGCCTGTGTGCAGCTGGGGCCGTGATGTAGCTGCTGCTTCTGTACTTTTCTTTTTTTAGGTGCTGCTGGCGTATTGGTGGATTTTCTTTGGGATGTTTGGGGGAAAGCAGGAAAGGAATCTTTAGGCAGGCTGCACCGAGGGAGTGTGTCCTGCTCGCTTCAAGTCACTCGCCTGCTCTCCTTTCTTCCCTGCCTGCCCATTCCCGGGGCTGTGAGCGCGAGGGGTGGCATGGAGGATGGAGAGGAACAAAGGTGGGGAAGGCTCCAATGCAGACGGTCAGGGCCCAGCCCCGAGAGGGGCCGGGAGGAGCTCCAGGGGAGACAGCCTCTGCTTCCCTGTTCTCATCCGCTAAGAAAAGCAAACGTAGCCGAGTGGCACCGATGCCAATGATGGGTCTGACCAGAGCGACAGTCGGGGCCTGGGCAGAGCTCCCGGCCTGTGCTGGCTCCCGTCTCCCTTTCCTGGGAGTGCAGGACTCGCCCCCAGAGGAGAGGAGCATCCCAGGCAGAGCCAGGATGGACGCACAGGGCTGGGGTTTGAAAGGGGCTCAGTGTGATGAAGAAGATATGGGCACCAGTCCGTCAGATGCCACGTCCATCGGGCGAAGCAGAGGCATGTCCCGCGCAGGGCCCTTGCCTGGCCGGCAGGAGGGTCGGGAGGAAGAGTTGCCCGGGGCTTTCTCCGGGGCCTCCGCGCCGTCAGCACCCCCCGATGTTGTCCTCAGCTTCCTTCACGCTGCGCCCCGGGTAGGTCTTTTCTGTTCCAATTCTTTCATTTTTTCCTTCTGCTATTTTCTGTTCCTCTAACAGCTGATTGTGAGTTACCTCCTTGGACTGAAGAATAAACCTTCTTCCTGCACCTTCTTACATGTTAGTCTCACCTCTCAGTCACGCGGCTGTCTCTGTAAGGGGGCCTGCTTCTTCCTTATCAGCTGTTCAGCCCGTCTGTCCGCAAGCCCCGCCTTCCGCTGCGTGTCAGTCCGTCAGCCTGGAGCTCTGTGGGGCTGAAGCTCTGTGGAGCCATCTCCCACACCAGGCCCGGCAGTCATGGCTCTTAGGTACTTTCTGATACATTCGGAATTCTTCTGATTCTTGAGGCTGTTTGATTGGCTTTATTTTCTGAGAAAATTATCGATTCCATCCGGATTTCCAAATGTATTGATGTAAAATTTGCATCTCAGGCTCTGTACTTGAAATCCCCTGCCTATCCCCTGCTTCCAACTCGCTCAGATCTGCACATGGGGGGTGGGGAGGCGCGGGGAGGGTGCTTTTGTAGTTCGGGGGAGGGAGGGTTATTTCCCAAGATCTGAACTGTGATTCCATGGATCGTATCGACTGGATTTGCCTCTCAGTGAACGTTTCCGAAACTACGGCATTTGTTTTCGTCCTTTTCCTCATTTTCTTTAGGTTTACCTTTCTGGCCTTTTTCTGGTTTCATGGGTTAGTATTTGGTCCAAATCCTCGCAATTGTATGTGTTTCTTCTTCATTAATTGTAGGTTCTAACCTTCCCTCCCGGGTCCATCCTGGCTCCATGCAGTCAGCTGTGCTGTGTGGCTCTGCATGCTGCTAAAGGTGGCTTCTGTTTACGCAGAATGCCCTGGGTTAGCTCTGCTGCTTCTCCTCTTGCTGAAGTAAGTTTAAGTCCAAGCCAACACTCGCAGAAGAGGAAACGGTGATCGAGAGCATCAGTGTGGGACCGGGCCTGGCCGTCCCCTAGCGTCCCGCTCTGCGGTGCACGCGCCCCGGCGGGCGGGCCTCACGGGGGGCCCCGGCGGGCGGGCCTCAGGGGGGCTCCTGGCACTCTGTGTCTGCAGCTGGATCTGCGTGAGTGGGGCCGTCACGGCAACCAGGCTGGCAGCCCTGAGGAAGAGACCTGCAGGGAGAGAGGGTGGCGGGACAGCTAGGGGGGCAGCTGCCTCTGCTGGCACAGCCTCCCGTCTTCACAGGCTGCCTGAGCCTCCTGGTTCGTGCCAGGCCCTCTGGTCCTGGGGCATTGTCACCGTCTGAGCTGCTCATGGCTGTGTGGGCCTGCAGATCCTGCCCAGAGCACTGCCACAATCTGCTCTGCAGTCCACACAGGGCACGATGGCTGTCGGAGCTAATATTTTATGAGAAACGCAATCAGACTCTTCTCCCTTCCCCTCTGGCCTCTGCAGCCTGACACTCCTAAACCCCACAGTTTATGGCCCCCACTCCTCCCTCTCGTTTATCACGGCGGTTGGCCTGCAATCCATCCTTTCTTTACTTTTGCTCTGGAAGGAGCTCCTGGGTGGCTATCATATGTCTTGATGCCCAGACTGCCCTGTAGGTCTGAAAGCCGCCCAGAGCATAACCCCTGGCCAGTTCCCACCCCCACCCCCTCCCCATCTGTCTTGCAGCCCCAGCAGCCTATCAAATTTTACAGCCGGTTTCCACTCTGCTTAGTGCCTGGTGGCCAGGCTGCTGAACAGTTTTACACGCTGTGCGCCGGGCCAGTAGCCGGCGGCTCCCTCTCTGCCCAGGGCGTGGCTTCATGATGTGCTCTCCGCTTGCTCCATCGGGTTTCCAGGCTCCTGGGCCTGCCCTGCGGGTTCAGCAGACCACCTAGCAGGAGGCCCGAGCCGCAGGCCCTGCCTTTGCATTTGCATAACTGGCCCTGGGAACCCTTAGACCTGACCTGGACCAAGAAACCTGAGACCTTTTTTTTTTTGCAACAGGTGGGGCAACAACCATGGCTGTCAGGAAACTAGTTATGAGTAATTCATGGGCTGCGTCTGGGGGGCCCCGGGCCTCATAAACGTGAGTCCACCCGACAGTTGCTGGAGTCCGTTTCTGCCCAGGTTGCTGCCGCACATGCTTCCCGGGACAGGCTGCAGCCGGGCCCACGGAATGCTGGGAGGCCACAGTGCCCAGGAGAGGAGCTGAGACCACAGACCCAAGACACACAAAAACGCATTGCGTCTGCGCCACCAGGTTCCTAGCAGCACTGTTCACAATAGCCAAGAGGTGGGAGCAGCCCAGCATGCACCGAGGGGTGGATGGACAAACAAAATGTGGCCCATCCATACAGTGGAACATTATTCAGCTTTAAACAGAAAGAAACCCTGACACGGGCTACGACCGGGATGAGCCGGCGGGCATCCTAAGTGAGACAAGCCAGTCACAGAAAGATGAGTCCTGTATGATTCCACCATGTGACTCCGCGCCTGTCCCCTCACAGACAGGGAGTGATTTCCCAGGTTCGCTTCCCTAGAGTGTGCGAACCAACAGCAGAGTCGCCTTAGGTACTCTGATGGCAAATTCCATCTCACTTCTTTTTTTTTTTTAACATATTTTATTGATTTTTTACAGAGAGGAAGGGAGAGAGATAGAGAGTTAGAAACATTGATGAGAGAGAAACATCGATCAGCCGCCTCCTGCACATCTCCCACTGGGGATATGCCCGCAACCCAGGTACATGCCCTTGACCGGAATTGAACCTGGGACCTTTTAGTCCGCAGGCCGACGCTCTATCCACTGAGCCAAACCGGTTTCGGCCCATCTCACTTCTTAGGGTTCCCGGTTTAGACCCCGCCCGCACGGTGAGGTCTTACCCCCATCGATGCTGTCATTTCAGTGCAGTTTAATGTTTAATGTTACTTTCTTTGAATTCTTTTAGAAGCACAGCGCACATGCTGAGTGTGCAAAGTCCATTCGCAGAGTGTAACATCGTCGCCTCCTTCCAGGGGCTGCCCGCACCGGGCCTGTCCACCTGTCCTGCCCGCACCGGGCCTGTCCACCTGCCCTGCCCGCACCGGGCCTGTCGTCCTGCCCTGCCCGCACCGGGCCTGTCCTCCTGCCCTGCCCGCACCGGGCCTGTCGTCCTGCCCTGCCCGCACCGGGCCTGTCCACCTGATCTGCCCGCACCGGGCCTGTCCACCTGTCCTGCCCGCACCGGGCCTGTCCACCTGCCCAGCCGCAGTGGCTCCTGCCAGACAGTCCTCCCCGCATCCAACCTCCCCCCGCCGCGGGGCAGGGGGCACGGGGCTCGGCCGCTCCACACTCTCCGATTCCTGGCCTTGCCGGTGTTTTTGCACTTTGCTGCTTTGGTGGCTGTGGCTGATGCAGCCACACACCGTTTTGTGCTCAGGGCACTGGGTTCCCTGTCTGGGAAAGTGCCCATTTTCTATTGCGCTTTTGTCTCACGAATCGTGGGCACTCCTTATACAGTTTGATACAAGTCCTTTGCTAGATCCGCACACTGCGAATGTCGTCCCCCTCATGGGGTGGCTCTCTCGCCCGGTCACATTACCCTGTGAGGAGCAGAAATGTTAATCCTAGACAAGTCTCATTTATTAACATTTCTCTTTCATGCGACCTGTGCCCCAGTTAAGAAGTGTTTGCTACACAGTCATGAAGATGATCTATTTCTGTTCAAGGCCCTGTTGTTTTTGCCTTTTACTTTTATCGCTGCAGCTCACGGGGACCAGAACACAAGGTGTCCGTGTGTGATTGGTGGGTGCCACCTGTGCGCAGGTCTGCTCGGAGGTGCTCGGGGCTCCGTGCGGCCGCCTGCGCGGGGTGCGTCTCACTCCAGCTTCCTCCCAGGCCCTGTGCTCAGTGGCCTGACTGTTCCCTCAGGATCACATGGGCCTTTTCTTTGTGGGCTTTCGAATTTCCTGCATTTTAGGATCAGTTTGTCAACCTCCACACAAAAAGAAAAAGGGGAAAGAGAAAACACTGCTCTTTTTACAATTCCAGTACAGTTCTAATGTGTGTGTCTTGTATCTTGAGTGAGATGGTCTTGCTCCATGTGCTTGAACACCTTGTGTGTTGCTGGCCTGAGAACTTCTTATTAACATGGCCAGCTCCTCTTCCTTGGGGGCTGCTGGCCGTTTTGCTCTTGGTGTGTAGGAGTTCTTTATAAATTAGGAAAACCAGTCCTTTTGCTACACTTTGAGTTACAAAGATTTCCCCAGATCCGTTTTATGAGTTCGCTTGTTCTGTGTGTTGCCTTCATTGCTCATTTTTATGAGTCAACCTTTTTGTTTATGGTTTTTAGTTTTGTGTCTTTCTTAGAAAGGCCTTCCTCCCTCCAACATTGATACAACTATTTCAAAGCAGTGCTCATACTGAGAAGAGGGCATCTGAAGCTAGAAGGATGGGGTTGTGAATGTTTTTAATCGTAAGTTCCCTGTAGCATTGCCATGTGCTATCACACGGTGATATCATCTATAATAATAAAAGTGTAATATGCAAATCAACCGAACGGCCGGACAGCGGAATGACCGTCCAGATGACCTTCTGGACGACCTCCCTGACAAAGCCGCAGCTGCTGTGAGGGCCGGGGCAGCTGCAGAGGCTGCAAAGGCCTATCTTGCACGAATTTCGTGCGTCGGGCCTTGTGGGGACTGTCCCAACGTCTGAATAAGGCCTGATGCTGTGACATTCTCAGGGTTTTTCCTAGAAAAGCTGCTGGGCCTTGCCTGGGGAAATCACAGGGCAGGCACTAGGCGGCACCGACTGCTAACAGCTTTGTGTTCTCTGTCCTGACTGCTCACCACACGGTCCTCACCGCTTCCTGCTCCCCAGCAGCACAGAAATGTTGTTTTCGCTTCCGCTCCGGCTCCAGGGCTGCAGAAGCGAGCGAGGCCCAGGTGCGGCCACAGGTGCTCGGAGGGTGGTCTCCGCCTCCAGCCTCCGCCAGCAGAGTGAGAGGGCTGCTCAGATGCAGCGCAGGGCACAGACCATCAGCCACCAGGACCCCCGGCTCGCGCAGGAGCGGGCCATATGCTCAGAGCCGCAGGGTTACTAAGGAAACGAGGCTTCTGAGCCTCCACGCTCCCTTCCAGGTGCCGGGAGTCCTAGCGCTGCAGCCCCGAGTGAGCCGTCAGCGCAAACTGAACGCTGATGTCCTCGCTCAGTTCGTCCCAGGTCATTGGCAAAAGGTCACTTTTCTGACAAAGAAGTAGCGCTCTGCTTTCTAACTAGAGACATATTTGATGAATTTTACTTTTTAAAAATGTTTCCTTGTCATTTAATGTGTAAATGCCGGGGTAATTGTGCCCTTTTGCAACATAAAGGAGCCAAGATGGGGATCATTCCTGGCTCTGAGGGTGAGGGCGAGCAGCCCGGTGGCGGGCGGGGGGCCCTCAGGGCCTCTGGGTGTCTCCAGCCAAGGTGCCAGCAGGAGGCCCGGGCACGCTGGGCCTGCCAGCTCACGGGAAAGCGGTGCGAGGCAGCGCGAGGGCAGCACTGCCTGCAGCGCGGCAGGTGACAGCCGCTGGGACTGCAGCGGAAGACGGGTGTCCGAGGGCACAGGGAGAGGTGCCACGGGAGCCGGGGCACCTGAGAGCCGCGTGTGGCACTCCTGGGCGGAAGCGGGCGAGGGTCCAGAAGGCCGGGCCTGGAGGCAGTCGGGTCACCAGGCAGCTCCAACTGCAAAGCGTGTGCGTGAGGACAGCACGGCGAGTCCCCAAGGAGAGCGTAGACTGTGTTTGGGGCCTTTCAAAGTGGTCGGAGTGGAGCCCCTTACAGCCCAAGCCTGAGGAGGAGGGGGGGCAAGAGCAGGACAAGGCCACTCCCACCATTATTTGGGTCCCCATGGTCGCAGGGCCACGTCTGCAGGGATGGGTTGGCCTGGAGAGAAGACACGGAAGTGGGGAGAAGGTGTGTGTGGACTTGAGAACGTGGCCGCTGGCTGCCATCAAGGGAGAGGCCGCCCCACCCCGGGAACGTGTTCCAGGTGGCGGAGGCCGAGGCAGGCCGAGGAGCGTGGCCGTGGGCCCGTGGCTACGGCGGCCTGAGAACCCCGCACCGTCCCCGGAGAAGGCCGGCGGCTCTGGGGCTCAGGGCAAACACTGGCCTCCTGGTTCGCCGCGTGGGGAACCTGCCCCAGCGCGACAGGTGTTTCCACGGGACATGTCTGACCTCATCCCGTCAGTCACAGATAACCTGACATTCCCGCTTCCCAGCACCGCCGGCCGTAGCAGGGAACCCGCCTGGGGCAGAGGGCCATGCAAACAGACGTCACAGAACAAGGAGGAACTTCCCTGTTCCACTTTGCACCCAAAATGCAAAAGTGGATGTTTGTCTATGCCGAGTGTCTGACTGGCCCTGCTGCTCGGGAGTGTGGTGTGCAGCAGCCTCACTGGCGCGGCCCCAGCAGGGACCGGGCCCCAGGGCGTCCGGCTTCCGCTGTGCCAGGGCCGCCTGCCGGGCGCCCACACTGCTGGCTGCCGCCCACCGGGGAGGCTGCTCCTCAGGGGAGGGCAGGGACGCTCTTCCCACAGAACCTGCTCTGGAGTGTTTCCCACCGGGGGCTCGGTGAGAACACCCTGGAGTCACAGCCATTGCCCTGAGCTCCCTGTGCATGCCCCGCGCCCACGGCCGTGCCCAGCTCAGAGGCCCGTGCCCACGTGGCTCCTCTTGGCAGCGGTGGGCTGTGAGGAAGCGAGGGCAGCACTCTGGCTCGGCCCCACTCCTGCCCTTCTGCCGTCGCAGTAGCAGTACAGCCGGGACTAATGCAAACCGATGGTGCGTCTCCGGGTGGCAGGCGCTAGCAGCCACAGGCAGCTGAGGGGGTTACTCCTGGGCAAAGAGAGAGAGAAGAGACAGTTAGCCCACCCAGGATGCCCAGCCCCACCCAGGACGCCCACAGGCGCGGGCCGGACCTGTGTGGTGCACACACACGGTTCACATCCGAAGGGTGCAGTCATTAGCTCCTGGGCTCCACTGAACTTAGCGAAGCAACTTAACATACTTAATGTAACGTGAACCATCTCATAACAGTTTTCTCCATATTAGGGGCCTGTGACTGTGACTGCCAGTCCCCAGCGAGCCAGGGATTCGGGCTGACCTCCGGGATTTCCCCGCACTTCCCTCCATGGGACAGCCCAGCGTCTCTTCAACCAGTGACGACTTTTGGAACTCAATTATCCGAAAGTGCTAAACGTAAAATCCCAAATCTCTGAAGTCACTTAAACTTTATTCATCTTAATTTAAGGCCACGAGGGTCTGGTGTGCATCTCGAGCGGGAATTGAGAGCGTGTGATGGCTGCTCATGCGCCGAGTTCAGAAACTAAGCAGCCTCTGCCGCCTCCTGGCCTGTGCGATCCCGTCCGAGTGCTGCGACTCTCGAGGAGCGAAGCCGTGGCGCGGGCAGGGCACCACCAAAGCCTGACGTGGTGGGCTCGTGTGCACCAGGCCCTGCTCTCATTGCCCCACTGCAGTCACCAATCCAGGTACACACGCACTTCAGGACACCTGTGAGTGTGAGCTGCCCTCCACCCACACTCACTGAGCCCAGCCAAACCAGCGCCTGTGACAGGTAGACCTGCCGGAGGCCAGGAGAGACCTGGTTCATAGGAGCCTGAAGACCACCTGCTGGAGAATTCCTTCTTGCTTGGAGGGGGGGGGGGGTCAGTCTTTTGTTCTCCTCTTGACTTCAACTGATTGGATAAGGCCCACCCACATTGGAGCATCTTTAGTCTATTGATTTAAATGTTAATCTCATCCAAAGAACACCCTTGCAGAAACACCCAGAATAATGTTTGGCCAAATATGTGGACACCTGTGGCCCAGGGAGGGTGACACTCAAAATTAAGCATCACAGCCCTCCTCACGTCTGGTGGGCAGGGGAACCAGGACTGGACGGTGGGCCAGGTGGCCTGGCGGCTGCTGCCCATAACACCACCAACCGGCTAGTCAAGCCAGATTCTTTCTTGCAGGGCCCTGTGGTGGCAAAGAGGCACACCTTGTTGGACCCCAGGCCTCTCTGCCATGTGGCCACAGCACCACTCGCTCGCTCTCTCTCTGAGCATCCACTCCCCCCTAGCATGAGCCTGCCCCCAGCAGCAGTGAGAAAGCAGGGACCTTCAGGCATCTGGCCGCCTCCAGTGTCCTTACTGCACACTCCCCTCCAGGATAGGTCACTGGAGAGGCTGGGAGCCCAGAACGATGACCACAACACAGAGGTGTGACTAGAGGAAGGAGCCAGCCCCTAAGCGCTGGGCATCACCAGGGAGGGACTCAGGTGCTAAGTCACATAAGCCAGAGGCAACTTTCCACACGCCAGGAGAGTCCGGTTCCCGGAATTTAAACTGTGGCCGGGGGTTGATGGTTTTCTTCTTGGCTGAGTGAACACTGTGACACGCCACACAGGACCCTAATAGAGTCAGAGCCAATGGGGCTAAAATCTGGTCAGTTTTTTTTTTAAGTACCCTGTATGGTTGGTTATGAATTCAAATTGCCTCAGGGGGATCTGAAGATCTGCCCACAAGTTAACAAATAACAAAAGTTATTTGAGAAACTACGATGGTCCAAGGACAGGCCTGATTTCTCCAGCCCAGGAATCCAGTCCTGCAGAAGGAAGCCTGGAACACAGGTCCCCACTGGAGCCGGGAGCTGATTTGGCTCTCATTTGCATACGTTTGCATATCACCTTCCCCAGCTTCTGCCCCAGCTGAGGTGAGGAGCCCTGAGTGTGGTGCCCTCCCTGCAGCGGATCTTAGGCCACCAGGTTGCTCAGTCCCAACTCCGAAGAGAAAAGGCACCTTTGACAGAACCGTGGGCCCTCAGGGCTTCCCAGCAGAGGGTGCGGGCACAGCAGCTCCACAGCCAGCCCCTGACCCCATCTCACACTTCGGGGTCTTCAGCCCCCTCCTCTAGTGGATGCAGCGTGGGGCTGTACATGAGGACCCCATTCAAAGTCACCCTTCCCCACACCCACCTGAACCCTACCTCCCCAGACAGTTACCCACAGTGAGCTTTTTTTTCATCTTTATTAGAGATGTCACCCATTTTCCCCCATTTCCTCCCTCCACCTGGTTTTCACCCCATCCCAGGCCTTCACCACTCTATTGTCTGTGTCTATAGGTAATGCATCTATGCATGCAAGAACTTTGATAATCTCGTCCCACACCCCCCCCTCACCTCTTCCCTCTGAGATTCGTCAGTCTGTTCAATGTGTCCATGTCTCTGATTCTGTTTTATTCATCAGTTTATTTTGTTCATTAGGTTTCTTGTTCGTCTATTTTGATTTTTAGATTCAATTGTTGATAGTTATGTATTTATTGCCATTTTACTGTTCATGTTTTTTCTTTTTCTCCTTCTTCTTCTTCTCCTCCTTCTTTTTTTAAAATATATTTTGATTGATTTCATATAGGTAGGAAGAGGGAGAGATAGAAACATCGATGATGAGAGAGAATCATTGGCTGTGTCCTACACACCCCCTACTGGGGATCGAGCCTGCAACCTAGTCATTTGCCCTGTCTGGGAATTGAACCGTGACCTCCTGGTTCATAGGTCGAGGCTCAACCACTGAGCAACACTGGCCAGACCCCCCCCTTCTTCTTCTTCTCCTCCTCCTCCTCCTCCTCCTCCTCCTCCTCCTCCTCCTTCTCCTCCTCTTCCCTCTTCTTAAAGCATATCCTTTAACATTTCATGTAATACTGGTTTGGTGATGAACTCCTTTAGCTTTTTCTTATCTTTGAAGCCCTTTATCTGGCCCTTCAATTCTAGGCGATAGCTTTGCTGGGTAGAGTAATCTTGGTTGTAGGATCTTGTTATTCATCACTTTGAATATTTCCTGCCACTCCCTTCTGGCCTGCAAAGTTTCTGTTGAGAAATCAGCCAAGAGTTGTATGGGCGCTCCCTCGTAGGTAACTGACTGCTTTTCCCTTGCTGCTTTTACGGTTCTCTCTTCATCTTTAGTCCTTGGCATTTTAATGATGATGTGTCTTGGTGTGGGCCTCTTTGGGTTCCTCTTGTTTGGGGTTCTGATTTGAATCTCAGAATCCCCAACTCTACTGTTGAATCTCTGTAAATTATTCTTTATATAGTTAGTGTATGCTTAATTTCTGACTGGTCCTTTTTTGTGTCTTTGACATTCTCCTAAGATCTTTGAAAGTCTCATTAATTCCCTTGAAGCTATCATAAAAATCTTTGAGTAACCTTATAATCATGGTTTTGAACTCTGTATCCAGTAGTTTGCTTGCTTCCATTTCTTTCATTTGTGACATGTTTCTTTGTCTCTGCATTTTGGCTGCTTCCCTGTGTTTGTTTCTATGTATTAAGAAGACCTGTATGTCTCCTGGAATTGGGAGAATGGCCTTGTGTAGTAGGTGTCCTATAAGGCCCAGTGTCTAGGCCTCCCCAGTCACCTTAGCTGGGCACTCTAGGTGTGCCCCCATGTGCGCTATGTGCACAGTCTTGCTGTAGTTAAGCCTTGATCGTGGTTGGTGTGACTGGAAATTGGAAGAATTGACCTCCAGGCCAATTGGCTATGAGGACCAGCTGTGATTACAATGGAGTGCTGCTGTGTAGGAGACACCCCTAAGGAGCAGGACTTGCTTCAGTGATGTTTTGGTGTTCACTGAGTCTGCCCCTTGTGGATGTGTAGAGTTGTAATCTGGTACAGCCTGACACTGATCACTGGGTGCACTGGCTCTGGGGTCTCCTTGGAGGTGCAAAGTCAGCCACTGCCTAGGGCCACCAGACAGGAGCTACAGAGCAATCTGTAGAAGCTGCTATTTGTATTGGGCTTGGAAGTGCCCAGGAGAGGCCCAGCTGTGAAGCAAGAAAGGCTGGTGCTAGTGCTGGGTCTTGGGTCTTTAATACATAGGCTTGGGACACGCTGAGACCAGCTGCTGCCTGTTTGAGGGATTTTAGGAAAGTCTGAAGCCTGAGCCAGGACAGGCCATTCATATGGAAAAGCAGCTGCAAACAGCTTGGCTGGGGCTACAAATTGGATGGGGTGGGGTCTCAGAGAATCACCAGGGCAGAGCAAACACTGTGCTCCAGGCCGATGGAGACTCAGATATGGCACCTGCCAGTCAGTCCTAGCATAGGAACAATGACCCCTGCAAGCACCCCTGTCTTAGAGAAAGCCACCCCTGAATTCCTGCCCCAGTGCCAGGCAGTCCAGTATGTCCCTGGATTCCCCCATAGCCACCGCCCGGTGCTGGAGCTCAGAGTAATCAGGACCATGTAAGTTTGTGTGCAGGTCCTTTAAGAGGAACACCTGGGATTCCTATAGCTTGGGATTCACTCAGCCACAATCCCCACTGGTTTTTACAGCCCATAGTTACAAGGACTTCTCATCCCAGCTCTGGAACCCTGAGCTGGGGGTCTGGTGTGGGGCTGGGACCACCTGCTTCTCACAGAAGGCCTTGGAGGTATACCTCCCAATTAAAAAAAAAAAAAAAAACGCTGCGTGGGTGCCAGACCAGCCCATTCTGCGCCTCTACCTCTTCTATGAGTCTCAATGTACTTTCTTCTTTACTTCTCTAGTGATTGGACTTCCGTTCAGCCAGATTTTAGGCAGTTCTGAGTGATGGTTTTTCTGTATTTTATGTATAAGTTTGATGTGGTTGTGGGAGGCGGAGAGTACCAGCGTTTACCTAGGCCACCATCTTCCACCACAAGCTTTGCTACAAGTCCACGCCCATGTCAAGAGCTGCCTCTCAGCTCTCATTCAGCCTCTCTCCCAACAAGCTCTGGAATCTTATACAAGGTCCCTCACCTGACGCCCCTTCATCTTCAAGCCGGGCACCTCCCTCCTCTGTCATTCCCAGAGGCCCTACCAGATGAGTGTGGTCCCTGAGGCTGACGCAGACAGAGCCACGAGGCTGGGGAGAACGTTCAAGAACGTCATTGTCTTTGTGCCCTATGTGCATGACAAATGCACTCAGGAGGGGTTTGGAGATGGGTGTGCAACCCCCCGAGAGCTTGTGACATCTGGGGATGGTGTGACATTCCTCCACCACGCTGCCACCTCCCAGCAGCTCCTTAACAGGACAGGCCACCGCATGCTGTGTCAAGGGGTAGCGGCACCGTGTCCATCCCAACTCTCTCCTATTTGCCTTCAACCTGCAGGTGAGGGGCAATTTGTTCTCAGAGCTCAGATGGATGAATCGATTAAAAATGGGTGGGTGGGTGGGTGGATGGGTGGGTGGGTACACATGTGGGTGAATAAATGGGTGAGCAGATGGGTGCATGAGGAAGGGAGAGAAGAGGCAAGGAGGAATGGGGGAAGAAAAGAGAAGAGACAAAAGGAGTGGAAATCAGATAAGCTGCTAACGTTCTCAGTTAATCTTGGTTCATCTGCCCACCCCAGCCGATACAGCCTCCATGAGTCAGCAATATTCCCTCCCTCTGTCAGCACAATAATGTCAACCCTGAACTCAGTTCTTAGAGTTGCTATTTTCAGAACTCATTAGTGGTTTGACTTCACAAATCCTGTGGTTTTACACCTAGCTACAGAGGTCAATATTTACAGCTCGCTGACAAAGCCATACACTCACGGAATTTCTCCTAGACAATTCTCAAATCCCAGATAAATAGATGAGTAACTTTGAGCACAGCCTGCAGGTCTGAACAATACAAATGATGGCAATGAGGGGACCAATTGCTCTTCAAAAGAAAACATTAAATAGAATCTCACTTGAAAACAATTTTACAACGTAGAGCTGCAAACATGCTCATATATGCTCACCTTAGAATCCCATCTAGGAGTACATCTTAAGAAAATCACCAGGAATACGAAGATTTATAATTTTAAAAAATTTACCTTGGAATTTGTTAGAGTAACATATATGAGAAATAACCCAAGTATTCAATAATAGGGGATTATTATATAAATTATGGCACATAAAATGGTGGCATATAGTACCGTTATTAAAAATCTTATTTACAAAGGAATCTGAAGTCATTATTAAGTGGGCATAAGATAATCTAGCACTTCAAAGAGAAACATCAGTAATACACCCAGTAATTATCTAAGAAAAATGACCATAATGAACAATGGGACATGCCAACAATAAGAATAATAACGGGTCATCTCTTAGTAGAATTATAATAACTTTTGCTTTTCCCTTTATACTTTTCTATATGTCTAAGCCTTCAACAAAGACAGATTCTTTTTATCCAAGTAGCACATCCCTGATGACCAGAATGCAGCGGAGCTCGGCTGACGGCCGCCGCAGCCCAGCCTCGGAGGGATGCTGGCTGTCCGGTCCTCGGGGCCTGACCGCCGGGACTCAGGCTCCTCCTCTCTCAGACTCAGGCTCCTCCTCTCTCAGTCATAGGCTGACCTTCCCTTGAAAAGGGATAATTTTGCTAAGTTCCATTAGCTTCTGGCTTCCATGTCTGATATTTACATTTAGTATTTGAGTTGCTTTAGTGGTTACCCTTGGAACCCTAAGGATAATCTTAAATGTCTATTCCTTTTGCATCGGCTTTCAGAAGTAACTCCTGGCGTCTTCCTTTATGAGATGAGAGTAACATCCCTCCCACCTCTCTCGGTCCCCTTCTTCACTGCTTTTCACTTGGACTTCGGAGACGGTCTTAACACTTGCCATTCTGCTTCAGTGACAGGCAGCCGCTTGTGTATTCACTGTCCCCAGCAATGGAAACAAACAAGCATGGTTCATGCCGTGGTAACTGCAAACATCCTCACCGGGCTCAGCCGGGACATGCTGGCACCTGCTGGGACCTCCTAGCTGAGGCCGTCCCCCTGCTGCCGGGGAGGGCCGCCGGGGAGGGCTGCTGGCACTGAGGCAACTCCCAGCTCTTCCCAGCTTCCCTTCCCGCCATGTGTGCAGCACAGCGCTCCCACGGGCTCGCTGTTCGCTGCTCTTCGTCGCCTGGTTTTCCTTTCCTGTGTGGCGCTTACCTGCTGCCGTCTCGGGAGTTCCAGGCTGGAGTCGCAGTGCCTCCTCCCCTGGGCTCTTCTTCCCGCACCTCTTCCCAGGCCTTGTCACTCAGGATCCTCTGGGGGCACAGGAAGCTTGGGGTGTCCTGGGAGACCCGGCGGGAGAGTCGGGGCTCCTCTCCGGGAGCTCTGCGGGGCTGGGCCCTGCACACAGGACTCTCCTCATTCCAGAGGGTCCTCCTTCCCGAGGACATCACGGGCTCCGTGCCACTGCCCTGCCTCTGCCTCCAGGCCTTTCTCAGTGATGCAGGGAGGTGCGTGGCCGGCACCGCGGTCCTGCCAGTGCACACAGCTCCTCTGCCCGCCGGTCACACACCACGGAACTGGCCGGTTGGCTCCCGGAGCAGCCCGCAGCCAGCCCTGGCGGCCTGCGCCCCTGCCTCTACCACATGCACATCCAGAATGGGCACAGCGGTGGCAGCAGGTGACGCTGTGGTGAGGACAGCTGAGCGCTATCTCTGGCCACCTTCCAAGTCCCTCCTCGAGGGCCCAGGGCGCATCCCGGGTCACGCAGCTTCCAGCACCCCAAACGTGTCTTTGTGGTAAGAGCATGGGTGCCAGGTTCTCTGTGCCTGTGACCTCGGCTACCAAGTGAGAATGGGGCCCAAGGAAACATAGTGGTTGGCTCATAGGGTCATCCCCCGAGAGGGACGCTGTCGTGGCCCTGGGGGACAGGCATGAGGGACAGAGCCTGAGGCATCGCTCTTGACATGCTCAATCAGAATCACAGACCCAGCGCCTGCTCTAGAGCCCAGAGGCCCCTCCACAGAGGCAGCGGACCCCGAGGTGGCAGGCGGGAGGCACAGGGCTCCCCTGGGGGACCCTGTGACCAGAAGCCCTCAGAGGAGACCCCATCAGGATTCCAAACGTGAATCTGTCCCCACAGAGCACAGGCCAGACACAGAACAACCCGGTCCTCCCCCGCAGGTGCGTTACCAGCAGGGCCTGGCCCAGCCTTCCCAGGGGAGAAGGGGGGGTGGGGGTGTTGCTCCCCAGGGAGGTGTTGCTCACCGGGCATCCCCAGCCCGGTGGCAGGGGGGCAGTGGGCATCCGGCTGGGTGTTCTGGAAGCTTCTGCAAAGAGCCAGCCTGTGTGAGTTAAAGGGATCGCAGGGCATTAGGAGCAGAAAGAAGCCACAGGTTTATACCTGTCAGAAAGCAGTGATGCCGAGGCTGGTGTGGGGGATCCCCAGCCTCCTCCCTGCAGGTCAGAGCTGGAGCCGCAGCAGGCGGCCAGCAGCCCCCAGGGGCAGTGAGCGCCTGCCCTGCCCCTGCCCCAGGGTTTGGCGGCTGAGTTCATGTGTTTCATGCAGGACCAAGCCAGCAGAGCCCCACAGAAAACCACGTTCCTGTGCAACTGGGCCCAGCCCCCACGCCAGGTCCAATGCGCTGCCAGCTGGGCAAACCCCACTGAGGGTGCTGGAGGTGCAAGGTGCAGCACCCAGACCCCAGGACCCCAGACCCCTGGCACCACAAGGGACAGGGCATGGGTCTGATCAGAGACACACAAAGCCCTAACAGAGGCCCAGTGTCCAGGAGACTGCATGTGCCCCCCACTTTCTCTCTGTGGGTGTAGGCAGGCATGGGGGAGGAAGGAAGCCACCGAGGCAGGTGTGTTTAACTCCTTATGAAATCCCAGGTCAGGTCACATAAAGATTTATTTGGGGTGCAGGGAGATAATGCATGCAAGCATCTGCACCATGCCCACCTGCCTTCTGCAGGAAGTGGGTCCTACGGCTGTGGTGGAGACCAGAGCCGCCCGGTGCTGGAGAAGACGAGGCCCGGCCCAGCTCCTGCAGGACAGGGCAGCCCGCACTGTCCCCAGGGCCACAAATCCCTGGACCCTGGAGGGCCCCGGGCTGGACTGGGTTTCACACGGAACCCCTTCAAGATGATCTCATGCTCTGAAGAGGTCAGCCACCTGGACCTGCTAAGGGAGAAGCCGGCGCTTGGCGCACCCCAGGCCCCCTGTGCCCCACGCATGGCCTGAGCCAAAGCCCTGACAGGACCGGAGCGCAGCCTGGGAGCATTTCACTCCGTCGGGGGCACGAGGATCTGGTGTCAATCCACAACTCAGAGGACAGGCCCTCGCCTGCTCTGGGCACCACCCTGTCCCGGCGAAAGCACAGCCAGGCCCGAGGGTCCTGCCGGGATCCGTCTCCCAGCTTGCTGGGCCCTGTCCAGCTGCCGACAGCCGCGCTGCCCGTGGAAGACTGGCCATCGTGCCCAAGACTTTATTAGGCAAAGACACCAACCATGTCCACGTGAAGAAGCCTTTTCTCCTGAGACAAGTGCTCCCGCTTTGGGACATTGACTGTCGTGTCATTTCCTAGCCGTACGTTCAAACACTAACTCCTGAACAGAAGTGTCCTGAGGAGCTGCTCTGCACGTTTTTTGGGTTTTTTCCCCCGAGCACGAACTGGCACTTTTAGAAAACCCTCGGCGTCCGAGAAACTAGAGTTAAATGTTAACTCAGTTCCAGCGTTCACTTTATCTCGGGTTCCTTCCCCAACTTTACGACTGAAGTTGCCCAATTTCCTTGGCGTTATTTTAACTTCCTGTGTGTGCTGCCAAGGCGCCCGCAGCCACCTGAAGGCAGGGAGAGATGAAAAGTAAAGTAGCGAGGAGGCCTGGCGCCCGTGCCCATCACAGCCCGAGGGGCACCGCGAGCGGGGGAGGGGCTGTGGGCACCGCGTCCAGGTGTCCCTGCCACCAGGGAAGCTTGGGTCTCTGGGTCTGGAGCAGAAAGGGTCCTGGTAGGGAGCACCGGGGTTCTGCTTGCTAGTGCACCCCTAAATTTAGTGTCTTAGACCTACCAGCCGCTTTCCGATTCCTCACGGTGCCCGGCAGGGCTCAGCTGGGGGGCTCTGGCACGGGCCTTCCCCCGTCTCCAGGCAGCAGACAAGCGGAGGCTGGCGGCCTTCATGCGCTCAGGCCTCTCTCTGCGCTCATGCCAACGCCTCGTCTGCGCTCCCACCAGGCAGCACGAAGGAGGGACTTCCTGTGCGGTGGCTCCGGGCTCCAGCAAGCAAGGGCCCAAGGGGGCCAGGGTTCGGGGCCAGGGGAGGAGGTGGACAGAGGCCCCCTCGATGGGAGGGGTGCTGCCAAACAGATGGGCGCATCTTAAAGCCACCACCACCTCTCCGTGGCCTGCACAGGTCTGCTGGCCCAGCGCAACTGGAAGGCAGGCAGGCACGCCACAGGCAGGTTTCGTCTCCGCTCCCCCGAGCATCGCTGCCCGCGGAGTGTGCCCCCACCGAGAGGCTGCGCAGTGAGAGGCCTGCCCGCCAACCTCTCCCAGCCCCGCCAGCCCCTCCCCCTCAGGCCAAGCGTGTGCCAGCTGCTGGCTCTAACCTCTGGGCAACTGAGGGCGTGGGCACTGTGCCCTCCTCCACCAGGAGCCCGTCCAGCTTCGGCTTTCCTGGAACAGTGGGAAACTAGAGTGTAATTAACCTCTGGCCTAAGTTCCAACTCTAAACCCATGCCTTTTGCGGAATCGGCTGGAAATAACACCTTCAGAAGTCACACTGTCTGTGAGGACGTCACACTGCGTGGTGGCTGAGGGAGAACGAATGGGTTTGCGTGGGCCTCAGAGAGGGCGCTACAGAGATGCCCACACTTCCTCGAGAGCCTGGGCGTGGGCTGCCAGGGGCCGTGCCCACCTTGGGGGTGCCAAGGCCTCTGCTCCAGCCTCCATCTGCCCCGGACATCCCTGGCCTCTCCCCGGCCCCAAGTCCATGGCGGAGACAGCAGAGGCCAGGCCGCGCAGGCAGCCCGCCCTCCCACAGAGCCAGCCTGCTGCACACACAGCGCCCAGCGTCCAGAGCGTGAGGCCCCGAGCAAGCCAGAAGCTTTTCCAGCTCCGAACCCAAGTCAAGGCGTCAGCGGTGACATGCAGGAACCATGCTGAGGCAGAGGCGACCTTTCTGCCCTTCCCGGGCATTTCCGCCTCCAAGTGGCACCTCTGAGGGTAACACTTGCTGATAGGTCTGCACCAACGCTAAGGCCTTGGGGAGGGGGCGGTGGAGAACACAGGAGACTCAGCATAAGCAGGAGCCACCAGCGCTGGCTGCCCTGGTCCAGGGCCTGCGGGCAGACAGGGGTGGGGGGGTGGGGGGGCGGGGGTCAGGTGGGAGGGGGGATGGAGAGGAAGGGAAGGGGAGGGGAGAGTGGAGGTGGGGGAGGAGGGGCGACAGGACACGGCTCTCTTGGCTTTGGCCCACTTGGCTTCTCTGCCCGGTCCCTGCACAGGCTTCACCGCGTGTGGGCCACACGTGTCTCGTGTGTGGTGGTGAATATTTCTGAGCATGTTCATTCCTGCTGGTCGTTCCTCTCACTCACAGGGACACACAGCACGGGCCTCTGGAGGCCATGCGTGGTTCCAGGCCCCAGCAGGCAGTGGGACCCTGGCCCAGCAGAGTGGGGGCTACTCCTGTCCCCAACTCTCAGACAAGGAGGCTGAGCCGGGGTGAAACTCCAGGACTCTGAGCTGGTCCATCTCCTGCCGGCTGCCTGCCCTCCGATGTCGCAGGACAAGGACCACTGCTGAGCCCTGTCTTTGTGACTTATGGCTGCTGCTTTTATTCTGACCACACGGATTCACTCCATCCGTGGTTATTACCTTTTTATAAATATAGACATATATATTTTATTGGCTTCAGAGAGGAAGGGAGAGAGAGAGAGAGAGAGAGAGAGAGAGAGAGAGAGAGAGAGAGAGAGAGACATCAATGATGAGAGTATCATTGATCGGCTGCCTCCTGCATGCCCCACACTGGGGATCGAGCCCGCAACCAGGACATATGTCCTGACCTGGAATCCAACCATGACCTCCTGGTTCATAGGTCGACGCTTAACCACTGAGCCACTCCGGTCAGGCATTAGTTTTTTGCTGAGCTGTCAGGAGGCTCAGACTTCCTGGGGCAGAGCAAATTCAGATTCAGAGACATGATGTGCATGGGGTCCACCTGAGGGCCTTCACTGTGCGGAGGAGGGTGACAGCTGCACAAGAGGCAGGTGCTCTGTCCCGGGTCCCCCACTGAGCTGCTCTGGACGCCTGGGCAGCCAGCCTGGGCCAGCCTGCTCACCTGCCTCTACCGGGCCAAGGCAGCACTTCCCAACAGGCCCACCTTCCGGTCGGTGTTGTCACAGTAGCTGGGCTTTCGGGCTTCAGCCCTGGTGTCCTGGGCCCCTTGAGTCCCCTACCCACCCCCAGACCCTGAGAGGGATGCGGTGCCGAGCTACTAGGACCACCACCAACCAACGCAGAGGGGCTGGCCGGCTGGCTCCCCCCCCACCTGCTTATCACTAAGCCGCCCCCCACCCCCCACGCCACCCCCCCCCACCCTACCCCCCCCACGCACCCCCCCATACACCCCGCCGCAGGCAGAATGAAGGGCGGGACAGCGCTTTCTTCGCTTCCCTTTCCTTAAAGCTGTCAGCACTCCCGCAGGGTGGGCAGTGTCTCCACCAGAGGGGAGGGGTGTCAGGGAGGCCCCCTGACAACAGCACCCACAGAGACGCCTGCTCAGTGTGCGTCGTGACCTTGAGAGATGGGAGTTGACCTCTCAGAATTGAAATGGCTTACCAAAGAGTAGCAGCATAGCTCTTCTCTAGCTGATAACCTCTCAATATTTTTTTCAGTCTGTTAAGCAACAGTCCCCTAAGCTTGCCCTGCCCCTCCTGGACTGGGTGTTCAAGTCCACTCAGCCCTCCACAGACCCTTTCGAATAGATTTCATATACATGTGAGGTGAGCTTTGCATGAAGTACAGCTGGGAACGCATCCAGCAGGTTCCCTTTGGTCATCTGGGCTGACGCTCATGTCCCTCCCAAATCCACAGGTTGAAGGTCCATGGGAAGGGATCTGGAGGCCGTGCCTTTGGGAGGGAACTGGGCTGAGAGGAGGTTGGGATGGTGGGTCATGATGAGATGAGTGTCCTCATGGGAAGAGGCAGAGCCCAGAGCTCGCTCTGCTGCATAAGAACAGTGAGGAGGCGGCTGCCTACACACCAGGAAGAGAGCCCTCCCCAGAACCTGGCCGGGTGGCCCCCTGATCTCAGACTTGAAGCCGGCAGAGCTGCAAGAAGCGAATGTTTGTTGTTTAAGCTCAGCCTACAGTGAAGTGGACCAGAGACCCAGTCGAAGGACCTCCTCTGCCCTCATTTTGCCATCTCAGGACAGTGCCTGAGCTGCCCTCCTGCGGCCAGAGCACATTTTGGGGCGTTTCAGAGCCACACTGCAGTTCCGGGCAGGGGGGCCTGTGCGGAGGCATCCGTCTCTAAACAGCTCACTTGGAGACAGGCCCTACAGCTCCTCCACATGCCCCCTCTAGGAGCCTAGCACAGGCACCTCTCATGGCCACCCGCTGGGCAGAGTAGTTGGCAAGCCAGCAGGGGTCCCCGAGTCCATTCTGTGTTGTAAAAACAACCCTAGGGCACCTGACAGTGTGTAGAAACATCCAGCAAATGGCACACTCTGAACAGAAAGCAAAGATAGCACAGGTATCCCCAGCAATCCTAGAAGGAAGAAGTGATTCGAATTTGACCCCTGAACTCCATTTAGTAAATCCTAAAGACAAGAAAGGGTCCCTGAAGGCTTGTGGTGGGCGCCTGCAGCCCATCCAGTCTTCCTGCCACTCTCAGGTGTCTGAGGGCAACTGCCTTCTCACCTTGCCCTCGCAGGGCAAACTCCACGGTCCCTACGCAAGGACTGGGGCAGGGACTTGAAGGGCCCAGGCTCTCGACATCGGCCTTTGCGTCACGAGCCTCTGCCGATGAGGTAGTGACTCTGTGATGGAGAGAAACATGCCTCGTCCGGAACAGCACCTCAGAGGTGACCACAGCCAGTGTGCACGGCCATCCCTGGGTGGGCTCCTGCCCCCTCTCCCCGCTGAGTCCATGCTGTGCCTTCTCGGCAGAAACATTCCAGAGGGAGACAGCAGGGCAAGCCCCGGGTCCAGGCCCTTGACCTGGGAAGCCTCTGGAAGGCCCCGAGGTTGCACCTGCTGGGGGTGGCGCCCGTGGCCAAGCCTCCCCTGCCTTTCAGGCTAGCTGTGTGCACCCTCATGCTTAAACGCTGCTGCTCATGCTGGACGGGCCAGGGCGCCCCGCTAGCAGTTAGCCTGACTACCACCCATCGCCAAGAGGAAACTGCCAACAGGTAGTCATGGGCGGCTTCTGGCTATGAGGTGTGCGTAACTCTCAGCCTGCGCAGACGCACACCCGCGCAGCTTGGGCAAAGGCCTCCCGTGGGCCGTGGGCCGTGGGCGGTGGGCCGTGGGCCATAGACCTGCCCCCCGGGAAGTCCTCCCCCGCCTGGGTGTCCTCACTAGACACCGAGGGGTTGGGGCTTTGGCACCCCTCCCGGCCGCGATTGTTATGTAAACAGCGGCGCAGGCCGCTGGCGGCGCCCCATCTGCTCAGGCACACTCCCTGCCTGCCTGTGCTCTGGGCACTAATCATTTTGCATCCTCTTAGGTGAAAACTTGGAAAATGTGAGGGCTCTCAATCTCCCTTTCATTTGCAAACGAGTCATTTCAGCGAAGCATGGCCCATTCTTCTCCCGCGTTTGTGTTTGTGAAAAGACCGTCTCAAATTTCTGGAGCCGGAGCAGCTGCTGCGAGGCCTCCTTTCAGCGGCGGCCCAGCCCCGCCCCGCCCCTCCGCAGCCCTTTGTCTCTCGCAGAGCCAGCCCCCTCCTGACCCCTGGCCGGCTCGGGGCCTCCTCTTTTGTCAGCGTCCCCAGACAAGTTTCACCCTAAATCAAGCATTGTTTGGGCTCCTGAGGCCAGCACGTGCCCACATCCCCTAATCTTTTAATTTCACCCCAGGAAAAAGCAGCTGCTAGTGATACCCAGCTGTCGCAGGCAGGCCTGCTGCCGCGGGAGGACAATGAGGGCAGGAGGGAGGCCGCCTCAGAAATGCGCACACGTCCCCTCTTTCTTCGTCCTGGGGGGCCAGGGCTTCCTTTGCAACAGTTGGCAGCACGTGCTGTGAAGCGCTGCCCGCCGGGAGAGCCCCGCGCTGTGCCCAAGCCGGCTCGGCCCACACCCTCTGGAGTGCACTTGGGCTCATTTGAGAGCCAGACCTTTCGTTCCAGAGACCCCGGCGTGTGCCATCACCCCCTGCATGCTCCGGGCTGCTCTGTGGCAGGAAGTGCTCGCTGGGAGTGGCTGCAATAAGTCAGAAGTGGGGCCAGGATTCAGAGGATCCCCTGGAAGCAGCATGGAGGTCCCCCGAGCTGGCCCAAGGCACCCGAGATTCTCAGAGGCAGCAGCCAAACTCCAGCAGCCTGAGGCTCTGAGGAGGGAGGGTCAGGAGACCTCCATGCCCTGAGCTGCCAGGGCACCTCCCCGGGCCGCGGGCTCATGTGAAAGCGGGCGTTGTCCCATGGAACTTCCTTAGAAAATGAGATGCTCCCTGCACTGTTACCAGAGCCACTGAGCACTGAGAAACTAATTTTAATTTCATTTTCATTAACATAAATGCAAGTGGCACATGTGGCCAGTGCGGCCTCAGACATGACATCATTTGAGACCTGGAGAGACAGAGGTCTGGGCCCTTGGTACTGGGTGCAGCCTGAGTATTGGGGTCTTTAAAGCTCTGGGGGTGGGGCCCTGTCTTGGATGGTCTTGCCGCCGAGGGCTCTGCAGAGATGAGCGGCGCATTTGGAAGGCACGTGCCTCATTCAGCCACAAACACTCTCCAATGTGCAGAGGATTAGAAGGAATTACCCAGTTTGGAGCCCCCTGACAGTGGGCTGAACTCCCTCCTTCAACTTCTGTCCCTTCTCTGCCTGCTGTGGCCACGTTCCAGGGCTGTCCTGACCGAAGAGACAAACAAAACACTACCAGTGCCCAGCAAGCGAAGCCCCAAGGCCACAGCACAGCCACGGCGCTGCGGGCCCCTCTCGCCCCCTCTCTCAGCCCCCCTCACCTGCGGGAGTTGAAAGCCGACCCTGGCCAGAGCATATGGTGTTCCCACACCTGCTTTCTGAGTCACCTGCTGGGCCTCTTGGGGTGTTGGCCAGCGGCTCGGGTGCCCCAGGACACCGGCCAGCGTTGGCTCATTTGCATACTCGACTGGGCCACGTGCCTGGATGAAGGCGGCTCTGACAGGGCATGTCACTGCTGTTAAGACCAGCAGCTCTGAAGAAAGCCGTGTGCTCAGACAAAGGGTAGCTGCCCAGGATGCGTGCTCAGCCTCCGTGGGGCAGGCATGCACATGTGCTCACACGTGCACAAAGGGAGCCGCTGCCCACAGATTGCATGTCATGGTTTAGGAACCTTGGAGGTCAGTGCTTGGCCATCGAGAAGGCAGTGCCGGCCACAGCCCCTGACCTGTGTCCTGCAGAACCACCCTGGAAGGCTGGGCGCAGCAACATGCCAACAACTCAGACAGGGCCCTGATGTCTGTGCTTTGACGTGTCCTCAAATAAAAAAACTTCCTCTATTTTAGGTCCATCTCTATAGCTCAGCTTTGAGGACAATGCCACAGGGGTAACACACCACAGCTTGGCCTTTGCACGTCCCCAGGGAGGCTGGTTCTCTGTCCTGTGAGGGCTTTGCTCCCTCTCTCCCCTTTTAGCCCTCAGCAGCCGTAACAAGAAGGCCAGGGGACAGGGCCAGCACATCAGCTCCTCCCCCTGCTGGGCCTGGCCCTGGCCTCGCAAAGAGCTGGAAGTGAATCCAGCCGGCGGGCACCTCAGGCACACACCCCTGTCCCCTCCTCTCGGGGGGCAAAATCAAGGGTGGACTGAGAACCGGGCACAGCCTGCAGCCCACCTCAGGCCCCGGCCATCTGTCACAGGCACAGGACAGCCAGGCGCTGCCCTGCGGTGGGCCCTGAAAAGACACAGAAGACAGCCATGTGTCAACCCGACTAGAGGGGAGGAGGGCGCCCCATAAAATATTGTGACACTTGAGGCCAGGCTGCGGGGGGGGGGGGGGGGGGGGGCCGGGAGAGGCGGCCACAGGGGAGCACAGGGCCAGCATTCCTGCCTCCTCCCTGGCAGCCAGCAGGGGAGGAGAGGGGACAGGCCGGCACATTGTAGGCCATTAGCAGAGAACAATGGGCCATCAGCTGAAAGGGTAATCCAGTGAATAGAAGAAGGAAGGTTGGCTTGTGCCAGCCCAGTGGGGGGAGGGGCACTCATTATTCAGACAGCAGATGGAGGGTGGCCTGGTTGCTGGGCAGAACTGGCTGCCTGGTGGGGGAGGCAGAGCCGACGGTGGGCACTGAGGACCCTCCACTGGGATGAAGGAAACGCTGTGAGCTCGGCAGGCTGGTTTCAGGCCAGTCCATGTGCCCTCTCGCCCCACCCCCCCCAGGAGCCTTCATGGCCATGGGCATCTTCACTCAGCTACGACCCCTGACCCTGGCCGGCCGGGCCTCCCCAGCACTGAGCACTCTGCACCCGGGGACAGGGCATGGCCGTTCCTCCGCCCCAAGCTTTGCTTCATTCTCCACACAAGTACCTTTGACGGACCAAGGCGTGCTTATGTGGACCCGGAGGCAGAGCCTGCCCAGAGCCCAGGGAGACGTTGGCCAGAGGCGTGCGAAAGGCATGCACCAGGAGCTGAGCACGCGGGGACGTGCCCACTGACCTGGCACCTCCAGGTCCTGTGGAGTCTGGGGCATGGGCCTCGGGGCTTCCATCATGCCTCCCACGGAAAGGCACACCTTGCCCCGCATTCAGGAAGCCCTCACTCTGGGGCCGGGGCAGAAGCTGCGTGCCCTCTCCTCCTCCTGGCCTGCCTGCCCCAGATCTTCATCCTCCCTTACCCTGCTGCCAGGTGGCCTCAGTGTCAGCTCTTACTTCTCGCAAACTCTGCTGAGGTCTGTCTGGCCCGATCCGCACAGACTGCTAGGTCTGTGGGGCAAAGGGCACAGGCTGCACTTTTGTTCCCAGGCAGGCAAGTCTCCAGCCTGGCTGCTTCCTCCCTGCACCGTCCCTGTTCTCGAAAAACATTACTTCAAGAAAACATTTCTGAAAACTCTCCCATTTTCATCTGACCTATTGCTTAACGAGCAGTCAGACAAGTAAACACCTGGACCAAGCCCATGAGCTCTGCCTCGAGGAGTGCGGGTGGAGCGGATGAAACAGCCAGTTTTCTCCTGGGAGATCCTCATAATCATCCACCCAACAGAGCTTGCCCTCCTGTGCGCAGGACACGCCCACTGCCTCAGAGGCAGCTTCCTGGTGAATCCGGCCAAACACAGCCCTGTGCTCCTGCCACGTCCGGTCCCACTGGCTCGCCGTGAGCACCATCCTTCGTGCAGCTTCCACCTGCAGCAGGCGGAGCCCGCGGGAATTCTGCAACGCCGGCACCTCAAACTCTGCCTAAAATGGTCTCGTCCAGTTTCCTCCTGTTCCGCACTGAGTATTTGGGTGGCAGAGATTCTTTAAAAAAAATTTTAATAGTGACAAAAGAATAGTTTCCTTAAAAATCAGCCTTAACCGGTTTGGCTCAGTGGATAGAGCGTCGGACTGCGGACCAAAGGGTCCCAGGTTCGATTCCCGTCAAGGGCACATGCCTGGGTTGCGGGCTCGATCCCCAGTTGGGGGTGTGCAGGAGGCAGCCGATCAATGATTCTCTGTCATCATTGATGTTTCTCTCTCTATCCCTCTCCCTTCCTTTCTGAAATCAATAAGAATATATTTTTTAAAAATAAAATCAATCTCGAGCCTTTCCCATCGGTATTCGTTTCCTAGTGTTGCTATAACACACCACCACAGTTTCACTTGGGAGGCTTAGCCAAGTGAAACGGACGGTCTTGAAGTTCTGGAGGCTGGAAGTCTGCGATCAAGTGGGGGCGGGGCTGGTTCCCTCTGGAGCTGTGAGGGAGGCTGTGCCAGGCGCCTCTCCTGGCTCCTGGGGCTGCTGGCGCCCCTCGGCTGGCAGATGCGCTGCTTCCATCCCCGCCTTCCCCTTCCCGCCGCACTGCCACTGCGTCTGTCTGTCTCCACGTCCCGGTCCTGCTGGGTTAGGATCCACCCGGGCAACCTCACTCAGCTCGGTTACATCTGTAAAGGCCTTCTCTCCAAACACGGTCACATTCCAGGGACTGGGGTCAGGACTCAGCCCACGACTCGGGAAGGAACACTCGGCCCACTGTGCCCGCGGCCTCCTCCTGCGGCTGTGGCTGGTGTGGGTGAGGTGTGAACTGGAACAGGAATACCTATGGTCCCCATGAAGCCACGGACTTCTGTGCAGGTCTGGCCTCCACAGGACGTCCTGGGGCTGCCTCCCTCCCCCGAGGAGAGAGGATGTCACAAGCCGGTGTCATCACCCCCACCGCACTGGGGGAGAGCATGGCTCACCCCTCCCAACCCCAGGAGCCTCTGGTGACTCTGGTCCTGGCACATCACCTGGCCACTTCCCAGCTGCCTCGCATGCACCATCTCCAGCGCACCTACTCTCCCTCCCACGGATCTCCTTGGACTTCATGAGCATCTCCTCTTCCTCCTGCGGGAGGTACACAGCCATTTCCCAGGCCCTGCACATCCCAAAAAGGTGCCTCATCCTGTCTCAGGGCCAGCTGATACCAGTTCTTTAAGCAGCCTTCTCTGCCTCCATATAGCACAGCCCTCAGCCCTCAGCCCTCAGCCATTGCTCGCCCACACACCTACCCGGGGCACTCGTCATCTCTGTACCTTGTTCACTGGCTGCCTCCTAAAGGCAGAGGATGTGGGCACCTCGTTGTGGCATTCCCTCTGGGGTCTAGGGTGGTGCCTGGCAGGGGCTAGCAAAGGACTAAAGGAAGGGACCCCGGGGTGGCTGCCACCCCTTCTTCTACCCTCCTTTCACTACCTCACACACTTGCAAAGGCCCTAAGCAATCTTGCCAAATGGTCATGCGCCCCATTCTCTGGCATATGTCTCCCTGGCACCTCTAATTTTCCACAGACTCTATCTACAGGCCCCTCAGAGTGTCCCGGGCCTTTCTCTGCGGGCTTCCCTTCGCTGAGCTGCTACTTTGAAGTTGTCCTCCACACAGGCATCCTCGCTGCATGTGCTCTACCGTGTGCTGCAGGCACCTTGCTGCCGGGACCCCCCACCCAGGCCTCCTAAGTCTCCACTCCATCAGCCAAAGATGCAGGAGGCAGCCCTGGGGCAGGGCCAGATACTCGGAAGAGGAAGAGTAGGAAAGAAGTCACGAGCTAATATTGCTCAGAGATGGGAACCCAGAGAGCGGCTCAGTGGAAGAGGAGACGAAAGGTGTTGTATAGGGATTTTCTGCACATGTACCCAAGAGTTGTCATCATCACCATCCTCTTCAGAAAATCACCACTTCCACTAACACCATCACCATCATCTCCTTCATCACTGCCATATTGCCATCACCACCACCATCTATCACCATCACCATCATCACTATCCTTATCATCACCATCACCACCACCACCATCTATCACCATCACCATCATCACTATCCTTATCATCACCATCACCATCATCACTATCCTTATCATCACCATCACCACCACCACCATCTATCACCATCACCATCATCACCACCATCATCGCCACCATCACCATCATCACCACCACCATCATTGCTATTACCATCATCACCACTATCATCATCGCCACCATCACCATCATCACCACCACCATCATTGTTATTACCATCATTACCACCATCATCATCACCACCATCACCACCACCATCATTGCTATTACCATCATCATCATCATATCTATCCTTTAAACTGACCCCAGGCCAGGTGCATTTTAAGTGTTTTATCTAAATTGGCTCACTTAATTCTCCTTACAGCCTTCTGCTGTACATACCATTATTATCTACCTCTTACAGGTGCGGGACGGGAGCACGGAGGGTGCATTAGCTTGTTCTAGGTCACACAAGCAGGACCCGGTAGGCAGGATTTGAACCAAAGCAGTCACAGTCTGGGATCTGTGCCTGCGGGATATTCAGATGGGCATCGTTGGCAATAGCACAAGCCTAGAGACAATCCAGATGACTCCTGTGGTGGAATGCCACGCGCCAGTGAAAGCAGCTGACTGCCAAAACTGCTTCCACACACATAAATCTCATGCGCAGAGAAAAGCAAGGCAGAATTTATACAATATTATTTCGTTTGTGAAAGTTCAAAATGGGCAACATTTAGCAATTGATTGCTCAGCAAATACTCATGCACAGGAAAACTTTAACCAGGATGAGCTAAGGAGCACCGCAGCATCAGGTGGGTGCTCACTGACGCTGAGGGGGCTGCTGAGAGGCGTGCACAGCGCTCCGTGACCTGGGCGGAGCTTCGAGAGCGCCTTCGCGGACTATTGCTCTCGCGAGCGTACACAGAAGTTACTACACTCTCCTGCATGTACAGATTTACTGCAGAATTATCTCACACATTTGTTTTGCTCTCCAATTAGAAAGAAAAGAATGGTAAGGAGTTTATAGACTCAATCTCAGCCAGTGAATGTTCACTGTAGCAAGCCCCTCAAACCCCCAAAAATGTCCCTCCCAGGGGCTGAAGAAGCCAATCCCCGCCCAGGCGGCCTCCCGCCAGGATCACAGGGCTGCAGGCAGGCGATGCCTCAGACACCTGCAGCACCCCAGGCTCGGGATGCAGAGCCGCTCGGCTCCTGTGAAGGGCAGAGTCCTGGTGACATCTTGAGCCCGAGCCCGGGTCGCCCCAGCCCCAGGCCCGATGGTGGGCAGCCCTTCCCAAGGGTACCCACATCCCTGAGCAAGGCTTTCATGAGACCCAGGCGGGTTGCCAGCCACAGAGAGGGTGAGGCAGTCTGTGGGCTGCAGAGGATGAGCTCAGGATGGCATGTGACGCATGAGCCATCCCTCTCTGACCTCCAGGCACCCCACTTCTGCGTCGATGTGTTCCAAGAGCTGGGTGTCTGCCCCAACCCCACAGCATGTAGGTGGGTGCTGCTTTGCTAAATGCACCAGACCCAGGCTCCTCTGACCAAAGCCCTTGGCCATCCACGCAGGACACCCACTCTCCCCCACCCTCTGCTCATGCTGCCTCCAGATTATCAAAGGGATGACCCACCTGCCCACTGGCCCACAGGGCTCCCCAACATCTCTCCTTCCTTTAGAGCAGCTGCAACACCCCCCTGTCCCCACCTCACCTCCCACCTGAGGTGCCATGACCCTGAGCCCCCCTCAGTAGCTACTGATCTTTTCAGGCTCTCGGTCAAGGGGGGTGAGCTGGGAGGAGAGAAAAGGCTGCAGCCTGGGAGCTGGCTGCTCCCTGCACTGCCTCCCTGCCCCCAGCCCGTCCGCCCAGGGCCACAGCCATCTGCTCCTCGCGGAGCCAGGGCGGCAGCTGGGCGCTCTAAGCAGGGCCCAGGAGGGGCTAATCTAGGAGTGACCTTTGACCTCACCACCAGCCTAAGGCCCAGGGCGAGCTCACACACACAGCACACTGCTGCCGAAGAAGCCGGGCTCTGGCTTCCACGTCTGGTGTGCCAAGTGGGGTGATTGTCTTCTCAGGTTGTGATTTCTCATCCGTCGTTCCAAATGCAAGAAACCTGAGAGCGGAAAGCGGCTTCGCGATGCGTCTGCAGGCCCAGTTCCCCCCGGCGCAGGCTTTATGTGCACCCCTCCGTTTCACTCAAAATGTGAGCACATTGCTTATGGGGGCTCCCCACACTCCCTGGGGGTGCGCAGGTCATGGCACGTGAAAAGCTCCAGCTCAGAGCCCCAGCCCGTGCAGGAGCAGGCGTCTCAGGGGGGCTCACTGCCCCGCCCCGGGGCTGGCGGGGTGGAGACCTGCAAAGCCGCCGGAGTCAGGCCCAGGGACAGGCCGCTCACATTTGCTCTGACCGAGCTTTCAACCAGGAGATGTGTCACAGGCCTGACAAAGACTCTAGAAGGCATGACTGGAGGCTGTCACACCCCTCAGGGCTGGCACAGGGCCAAAGCCACCAGGAGACAGCTTCCCCCTCAGAGGATCCCTGGATGCACACACACACTCATGTACAGCCACACACACACATGCTCACGCATATACAGGCATGCACAGGGCACACACTCACACATGCTCACGCACACCCTCCGTCATCACATGTCCCCGGGCCGCCTGCCTGATGGTGGCCTCTGTGTCATCAGAGGTAACACGCACACATTGCTCAGCTCGGTCATCCCGCAGGCGATGTGTGACTATGAGTGAAGGCGTCCTCCCACTTCCCCGCGGTTCCCCAGACCCACAGGATGCACACAGCCAAAGGCAGGGCGTGGAGGGCCGGGGTCCCCTGGGAGGCCCCTCATTTACTTCCAGGACTTCACTCCACGGCCCTGGGCCCTGTCCTAGAACTGTTCTCCCAGCCGGCGCGGCGTCACCCACTCACCCCCCGCTGCCGGAGGAACCAGCGCACCCGCGGCGTGCGAAGGCCAGCGGCACCTCGCACAGGAAGCAGGCCCGGCCACGCAGGAAGTGCTCTGATGTTCTCCGTAAACGCTGGAAAGAGCCCCAGGGTGAGCAGGCCTTCCGGCTGCCTACCGGGTGGTGCCCACAGTGGTGCCCGCCGGGTGGTGCCCACAGTGGTGCCCACAGTGGTGCCCACAGTGTGCTCTCGGGTGGTGTCCCCAGTGGTGCCCGCCGGGTGGTGCCCACAGTGGTGCCCGCAATGGTGCCCACAGTGTGCTCTCGGGTGGTGCCAGTCCACCTGCTCCGCTTCCCGTCCTCCCATCGGCTCGCCCTGTGTTAGCACACATTTCAAACACCACTGACAAGCCCCAGGAAGAAACACTGCCGCCGCGGGATCCACTGGGCGTGGGCTCTGGGGAGCCCCGCATTGCCTGGTGGGCCTGCCCCGCCCCCGCCCCTCGCCCCGGGCCCACCGCTCCCCTGAGGGGCAGCAGTGCACCTTCCTGTGGACCCCTGAGGTGACTGCAGGGGACACAGCCAGACCCGCCTGCTGCAGGCCCCCATCCCCACAGCGGGGCTCACGGAGGAGGCAGGCCTGCAGGCCTGTCTCCATCAGCAATCTCTGCGTGGATGGTCGGACCGAGAGCCCTTTCATGACAACTAGTTTTAACAATCCCTTTACGACCCTGAAGTGAAATTCTTAAATAAAGTATGTATCTCCAGCAACATGAATTAGTAGATGATAGATGGATGAACAGATATGTAGAGGAGAGAGAGAATATAAAATGCCTTCATGACAATATTTAAAAAAAGCTGAAAGAAAAGTAGTTTAGAATGATACCTGTCTCAATGGGAAATGTTCAGGCACAACTGCGCGAGAGGACAGTCCTCCGAGACCCGCCCCGACAGTGTCTGAGGACACGGCCGGGGCGGCGGCCGGTGCTGCTTTGGAGCCGGGCCACACACAGCACTACTGTCGGTGCCACGGGTTCCTGGAATCACACAGCACCTAGCACAGCGGGGTCTAGACTTCCCCTTAGTAGATGTGGCTGCATTCTGGAAAATTCCTGCATCTCACAACCAAGCAAGGAAGGCACGGTGCTTGGTAGAACACAGATGGGCACCATACTCAGACCCTCACCACACGCCCAAACCAGCCACGTGGGGACAGTGGAGCCACGGCGCCGCTCTGTCTGCGTGGGGAACCTCAAGCACCCGGGCCCCGCCCACAAAACGCCAGTCGGCCCCGTGAGCATCGTTTCAGCCACAACTTGCCCTTTAGTGCCCAGCATGCCCCTCGGAGACCCGCTGCAGACTCGCTCCCACTGCGGGCCCCAGCAGGTCCTCGGCGACACGCCCGGCAGGATTGCTGAGTCTCTTCCTCTGGGCAGCAAAGCCCGAGTCGCTGGGGTGCGGCCTCCTGTGGGCCCCTGAGTCCCCTCATCCACACCTGGACTGAGAGGCAAGGAGGCCCACGGCCGGGTCCAGAGGCCCGCCTTCCGCCAAGGCGCTGCGGGCCTCACACGCTGGCCAAGAATCTGTAAATGACACACTAGCCCTGTGTCCACGCATGTTACTAGTAGGTTCCAAAGATTTGTGCCCTGGCTGAGAGGACTCCGAGCCAGGCAGCGTCCTCCCTCCCCTGCATGAGAAATAGAGCGGAGACCACGCCCTGAGCGAGGCCGAGGGAGACAGAGCACCACGAGACCGGGGCAGGCCCAGCCTCAGCAAGTGGGAGGGACGTCACCTCCATTCACTGGCGACAGGCAGACTGAGCAGAGCCAGGTGACTGCGCCGGGTCCAGCGAGCGGCAGTGAGACCAGTCAGGAGCCCACGAAGTCTCCGTCTCCTGCTCTTCACTCTCCCTGGGGCTGTGACTCCCCAAGTCCAAGTCCAACTCCTTTTGTGTCCGCAGGCCGCACTGACCCAGGCATAGGGGAAGGCCTGCTGGAGGTGGTCCCCTCCCAGGCCTCTCCATCAGGTGGGCCCCTCCCAGGCCTCACCATCAGGTGGGCCCCTCCCCGGCCTCTCCATCAGGTGGGCCCCTCCCAGGCCTCTCCATCAGGTGGGCCCCTCCCAGGCCTCTCCATCAGGTGGGCCCCTCCCAGGCCTCTCCATCAGGTGGGCCCCTCCCAGGCCTCTCCATCAGGTGGTCCCCCTCCCAGGCCTCACCATCAGCTGTCCATGGTGGAGAAGTCTTCAGCACAGGGACTAGGGCCGAGCCTCTCCTGGACCTTCCTGGAGCTGTGCTAACCTCATCCATCCGTCCCATCCACATGGGTCAGACCCAAAGACACAGGCCTTTTCTTGAACTAGTAACCAGATGCCTCTGGCCTTTCTCACTTCCTTGCCCATGTGACTCAGCATTGAGCATCTTCCCCTTAGAGGTGCCCTTGAGTTCCCAAATTTAATAACAAAGACAGGCTAAGCTCTCCCTGCCTACTGGGAATAAACCAAGCCCCAAAGCCTCGCATCTGACGCCACCAGCAGGGAAACCGAGGCTGCCTCAGCCCATGCCCAGCAGGTGGAGAGGGCGTCTCCTGATGAGGGAGGCACAGCCCTAGCCCATACCTGTGACCGCGGACAAATAAAACAGTGCCTCTGCGAGCCAGGACTCAAAACTGCCGTCTTCTCTACCCTGATTCAAACTGCTGCTCCACTGAGACCAGCATGTGCTCAGAAACCCGCCGTCGGGGGTGGCAGGCTTCCAACCAGCATCCGACCCGCCAGAACCGCGTGAGTGTCAGGCTTGTGGCGACTCCGGCTGCGTGTTTAGAGCACAGGGTCAGGCAGCACTGGCCCGGGAGCCCGCTGCATGTCCTCTGGTCGCATGGCCAGCCCGTGGCCAGGCTCCCGGGCTCGGGCCTAACCCAGCCTCTGCGGATGGAGCCCTGCACTTGAGCAAGTGAAATTCCGTCTGTGCCTCTTTGGGGCCTAGTTGATCAGACTCTAAAGAACGTCGCCCATCCACTGAGGGGGAGGGGCCTCTGAGGAGGGAGGAGCCAGGTGACCTGGCAGGTGACCCCGCTGGCAGGAAGCTCGGAGGCTTTGTGGCCGCCTCAGGCTGGAAGACTCCTGGGGCACATATGGCAGAGGCAGCTTTGGGGCTCACCTGAGCTCACCTGTGTAGGGCGGGGCCACACAGGCAGTGGGGCTGCCTGCCAGCTCCCTGGACTCCTCTGTGGGTTCCAGGTGAGAGTGGCCAAACAGGTTCTTCAGGCAGCAGCCAGTGTGGCTCCGGCAGGGTCCTGGCGCTGCCCGCACTGCCCAGGCTCCTGGGGCAGCAGAAGCTGACAAAGGTGTGTGTGGGGTCGCACCCTTCATGTGTCCCCGAGGGTGACCTAGAGTATCTGCAGGAGGAGGAAAGGCTTTGGGGAGGGAGAGCCGGGCTGAGTTCTTTTTTGTGCCGATTCCTGGGAGGGCAGTGCCTCTCCCCACCTGAGGACAGGACACCCCCGCTGAGCCCCCAATAATTAGACTGTGGAGAGGAGACCTGGGCTCGCTCTTTCCTTAGTTGTCTGACCGGTGGTTCCAAAGCTGGGAAAGGATTTTAACACAGATGACAGGCACTGCCCACCCCCAGTACCTCTGTGGGGGTCCCAGGAATCTGTGCGGATCAGAGGCCCCCGAGGGATCCTGAGGCTGCAGGCCACGGAGCCCAGCTTCCAGCCCCCCCCCCCCCACCACCACCACCACCACCCCCACCACCACTCCACGGAGTGAGGAACAAAGCTGAGGAGCCTAAAAGTTCCCACCGCCCGGGCCGGTGACTCAGGTGGTTGAGCATGGCCCACACACCAGCGGGTCGCAGGTTGGATTTCTGGTCAGGGCACACGTCCAGGTCTTGGGTTCGGGGTTTGGTCTCTGGTCTGCTTGCATATGGGAGGCAACTGATTTATGTTTCTCTCTCACACAGGTCTCTCTCTCTCTCTCTCTCTCTCTCTCTCTCTCTCACCAATAAAAACATTTTTTTTTTGATTCCCATCAGCCAGGTGAATTTCACCTTCACCATTTACCTTTAAAATTTAACCAAGTCCTGGAGCAAAATTCAACGCTGCGGACTTGCCATTTCTTCCTGAGGCGTCGTCCCTGCGCGCTTACTGTGCTCCCGAGGCTGTGCTGCAGGCTCCGTCCCAGGCCTGTCTGTGGCACCCACACCCCTGCACTCGGGCCTCCCGGAGCCGGCCCTGTTTCTCCCTCCATCTAGAGAGCAGGTTTCCGGGGGAGGGGCCTGATCTTGGCATTTGAACACAGCACAGCACCCAGGGGCGCTGGGGCACCTTGTTCCTATTCATGCTCCTGTTCAGGATCCCGGCAGACACCACAGCACCCACCTTCTGACCAGCCCCCTGCAGACGCCGGCGGCTCCTCAGGAACTGCTCCTAAAAGCCCTGCCGTCTTCCTTCCTCACGAAGGAGGAAAGGCACTAAAAGCGGCCGAAACTCATGCTCAGGGCTCACCTATGTCCTCCCACATGTGATGTCTCCAGACACCGTGTGAGGCCCACAGGCCTGGGCGCCTTTCCCTGTGGGACCCTGTGCATCAGCTCCTGGGGGAGAGCCGGCGGGGGGGGGGGGGGGGGGCACCCACAGGGACTCCTCAACCTGCTGTACAACAAGCAGCCCAGCCGCTGCCGAGGACCCTTCTGCTCAGCAGGGGCCGCCTCTGCTGGGCTGGGGCAGCCCTGGATGCCTCTGGACTCCGGCCCAGGGTGGGGCTGGGCCAGAGCCTGGAGGACAGCCGCGAGGGACCACGATCTGAGAGGAGGGTCTGGGCCTGCCTGTGGACTGGCTTCTTCCCAGGAGGAGAGATGGTAACAGAGCTGGCAAGGAAGGGAATGCGGCCCCTCCGCCCTGCCCTCCCTCGGCAGCTGCCTCCTGGGTTCATGGGAAATTCAGTTCCGGAGCCATCCGTGAGCTCCGCACTGTGTTCACGGACAAATGAGCGCAGGCTGTGTGTGCCTGGCCTGGGAAAGGGTCCACAGCAGGTAGCTGTCCTGAGAGAGGGGCCAGGAGTGCAGCACACTGTGTAGCTAAGTGGTCATCCCCTCTGTGAGGCCGCCGCAGGCTGCCCCGGGGTGGGCACTTGCAGCTCGAAGGCAATGTCTGGGCACACCTCTCACTGCAGCCAGCCTCCGTTTCCCACGGACAGGGGGCAGGGGGCAGGGGTGGAGCAGGGGCAGGGGCAGAGCAGGGGCGGGGGCGGTCAGCCATACTGCCAGGCAGGCCCAGGTGTGCGGTGTAACCCTTGCTTAGGTGAGAGCATGGGCGGGCTGTGATGAGGGAGGGCAGGAGTCCTGGCAGGTGAGGGCAGTGTCCCTGCCCTGTGGGAAGTTGAGGAATGAATCCCATGGCCATGTGGAGAGACCTTGGGCCCGGCTCCTGCTCCATTCGGCTCCCTCCAGCCTGCAGAGGCATTTGCAGACGAGGCAGAGGGGCAGGAGCAGCCACACCCCCTTGCAGGGGCAAGAGCGCACCAGGAAAGGAGCAGTGGGTGCCCTCCACCTGCACCTGCCTCTGGAGTGCCGACAGCCTCCCTCAGGTCTTCGTCCCTCACACGCCCTCCTGGGGTCCTTCCTGGCCGGTTCCAATGTCCTGTCTGTGGAACGGGTGTGCAAAGCGCCCTGGACATGGGGAGAGCACCCGGTGGCCTCAGCACAGGCAGCTGCGTGCACCCAGGGTCTCCGCACCCTGGAGAGCGCTTGTCCCCAGCAGGAGGCCTTCCTCCCGCAGCCTCCACGGTGCATGCGCTGGGCACACCGTTCTGGCCGCCGAGGGAGGAAAGCATAACCTCTTAGCAGTTTCTCTTACAACACAATCCAATGAACTGTGTTTTGAACCCAAATCCCATCACTGAACAGGGCAGAGAGCTTACAGGCATCCAAGAGGGAATTCCCGGCCACACTCCTGCTGGCTGCAGTCCTGACTCTTAGGCGCCCGCCTTTGCTTTCCTGCGCCAGGTGAGAATGGCCTCTGTCGAAAGAGAAATTATCTTTATGAAGAGGGTGGAGCTTTGCAGCTGCACAAGGCACCCTAGTTAATATCCCACCTGAGGGTAATTCATGAAAGAACAACGGATTGGATCTACCCAAAGCCCATGAAATACATAAGAGTGAAGGGCCCCACACGTCTTATGGAAGTGCACATCCTGGCAATGTCCCCTGCAGGCCCTGTCCTGCGATGGCTCTCCTAACCACCCTCCTGGGCTCCACTCTCCCTTCTGGAGGCCACCCGGAATCGAACCTGGGACCCTTGAGTCCGCAGGCCGACGCTCTATCCACTGAGCCAAACCGGTAAGGGCTCCTCCTCTTAGTTTTAACGCAATTGGGCCGAGTTCTACCTCAAGCTGCCCAGGGTCCTGGTGTGAAGGGCCAGGGGGACCTCCAGGGTGAGTGGCGGGCTTTGTTCATCAGGTATTTGGAGAAGGAGAGCTATGTGCTAAGACAGGGACAGGACTCAGACCCCACGTCCTGAAGGCAGGAGACTCTCACATGGACACAGCAGGACCAGCCAGCATGCCCCTGGCTCACTGGTTGTGACCTCGGCACAGAACACTCAGAGGAGAGCCTGGCACCCCAGGTGGGCCAGAGCCTGGCCAGCACCCACGCACAGTGTCAGCGCCTCTAATTCGTTCCCTCCAAGAAGGAGGCCCTGATGTGCGGAGAAATGGCTGTGCCTGCTTCCACCGCACAGAGCTACCAGCTCCCTCAGGTCTTCACTAGACCGATGGCCTGGTCTGCTCCCTCCTGCTCCCCCATCCGGCGCTGGTGGCCAGATGTCAGCATGAATAGTTCCAGGAAAGCGTGGTGCCAGTGCTGAGGAGGCCGAGAGGGCCACTCACCGGGCAGCGTGCAGCGGGGTGGCCACTCACTCCCTCTCCTGGAGGCTCTGGGGGATGTTAGGCCCTGACCCCAGGTTTCCCACATCCCTACACACCCCCAGCCTGTGACCCCAGCATCTCAGTGTCATTGGGATGGCAGATTGGCGGTGGGGGTGGTGAGGAAGGTGGTGAGCTCAGCAGGTGAGCACTCACAACCTCAGACAACCTCGGACCTTGGGCAAGAAACCTCACGCCCTCCTCTCAGCAGCTGAATTGCCAGCTAGAGGTGAAAAGGGCCTCATCTTCCCTGGACCTGGGACTCAGATCCTCCCCATCTTAGGAGGCAGCCGTGGAAAGTGCCTGGTCAGGAGTGGCACAAATTTGTGAGATTAGTAACCAACCACCTGCATAGAGTCCTCAGTTTCCCAAAGGTTGTGAAACCTCTTAGGAACTCCTCAAAAAGGCAGATCTCACAAGTGCTCTTTTAGCATGTGCTGTTTTATTGCTGACAGATTATAAAATTTTGTTATATTCTTTTATTGTGAGAACAAGGTCAATTAAACATTTTTTCATCCTTATTGTTGAGAGTACTACAGATGTCCCCCTCTTTTTCCCCCACTGTCCCCTCCACCCAGTTCCCACCCCACTCCAGGCCTTCGCCACCCTATTGTCTGCATATAACTTCTTTGGTTAATCTCTTTCCCCAGGCCCCACCCCTTCCCTCTGAGTTTCCTCAGTCTGTTCCATGTTTCCATGCCTCTGGTTCTATTTTATTCATTGGTTTATTTTGTTCATTAGATTCCTTGTTTGTTTATTTTGGTTTTTAGATTCAATTGTTGATAGCTATGTTTTTATTGTTCATATTTCCTCTCCTTCTTCTTCTTCTTCTTCTTCTTCTTCTTCTTCTTCTTCTTCTGATTCTTCTTCTCCTCCTCCATCTTCTTCTTCTTCTTCAAGATTACCTTTCACCATTTCATGTAATACAGGTTTGCTGGTGGTGAACTCCTTTAGCTTTTTCTTGTCTGTGAAGTTCTTTATCTGACCTTCAATTCTAGATGATAGCTTTGCTGGGTAGAGTAATTTTGGTTGTAAGTCCTTGCTATCCATCACTTTGAATATTTCTTGCCACTCCCTTCTGGCCTGCAAAGTTTCTGTTGAGAAATCTGCTGACAGTTTTATGGGTGCTCCCTTGTAGATAACTAGCTGCTTTTTTTCTTGCTGCTTTTAAGATTCTCTCTCTTTTCTTTTCTTAACCTTTGGCATTTTAATTATGATGTGTCTTGGTGTGGGCCTCGTTGGGTTCATCTTTTTGGGGACTCTCTGACTTTCCTGGACTTGCAAGTCTATTTCTTTCACCAGGTAGTTTTCTGTCATTATTTCTTCAAACAGGTTTTCAATATCTTGCTTTCTCTCTCCTCCTTCTGGCACCCCCATGATGCCAATGTTGGTATGCTTAAAGTTGTCCCAGAGGCTCCTTACACTATCTTCATACAGTATTTTGGATCCTTTTTCTTTCTTTCTTTCTTTCTTCCTTTCTTTCTTTCTTTCTTCCTTTCTTTCTTTCTTTCTTTCTTTGCTTCCCCATATTCCAAATCACTGATTTGATTCTTAGAATCCCCTACTCTATTGTTGATTCCCTATAAATTATTCTTCATTTCAGTTAGTGTAACCTTCATTTCTGACTGATCCTTCTTCATGTCTTTGATGTTCTCACTAAGTCCCTTGAAGCTCTCATTAAGATTCTTGAGCATCCTTATAACCATTGTTTTGAACTCTGTATCTAGTCGTTTCCTTGCTTCCATTTCATTTAGTTCTTTTTTTAGATATTTCATTTCTTTCATTTGTGACATGTTTCTTTGTGTCCACATTTTGGCTGATTCCCTGTGTTTGTTTCTATGTATTGGATAGAGCTGCTATGTCTCCTGAAATTGGTAGAGTGGCCTTGTGTAGTAGGTGTCCTACAGGGCCCAGTAGCTCAGCTTCCCCCATCACCTGAGCTTGGCACTCTAGGTGCATCCCTGTGTGGGCTGTGTGCACAGTCTTATTGTAGTGGAGCCTTGATTGCTGTTGCTGTCACTGGGAGGAATTGACCTCCAGGCCCATTGGCTGTGAGGAGCAGCTAGGAATACAGTGAAAGAGCTACTGTGCAGGAGACACCCCTATGGAGCAGGACTTGCTTCAGTGGAGCTTTGGTGCTCACCGAGTCTTCCCCTTAAGTGTGTCTCTAGTGGATGTGGAGTTGTAATCTGATATGGTCTGGAGCCTCCCTGGAGGTGCAAAGTCAGCCACTGTCTGTGCCCTGCCTGGGGCCACCTGTCAGAAGCTTAGAGAGATCTTCAGATGACTGCTACTTGTGTTGGGCTTGGAAGTGCCCAGGAGAGGCCAAGCTGTGAAGCAAGGCAGGCTGCTGCTAGTGCTGGACCTAAGGCCTCTTATTGAGTGCTATGGGCAGGCTGATTCTAGCTGCTGCTTGTTTGAGAGATTTTAGGAAAGTTTGAAGCTTGAGCCAGAATAGGCCATTCATATGGAAAAGCCACTGCAAACAGCTTAGGTGGGGCTGCAAATTGGGTGAGGCAGGATCTCAGGGAATCACCAAGGCATTGCAAACAGTGTGAGCCAGGTTGATGGAGACTCAGATATGGTGCCTTCCAGTCAGCTCTACAATGGGGAGGTCTCAGCATAGCAACAATGACCCCTGTGAGCCCCTCTTTCTGGGAGAAAGCACTCCTGAGTTCTTGCTCTGATACTGGACAATCCAGTTCCTCCCCATATGTCCCTGATTCCCCCAGGCCACTGCCCCAGTGCTGGAGCTCAGAGAGAGTGAGTCTGAGTAAGTCAGTTTGCTGGCCCTTTAAGAAGAACACCTGGGACTCCAGCAGCCTCTGTGTCACTCAGCCACAATCCCTGCTGGTTTGTGCAGCCCGAAGTTATAGGGACTCCTCTTCTCAGCTCTGGAACCCCAGACTGTGTGTCTGTCTAGTGTGGGGTTGGGACCCCTTGCTCCTTCTGGGAGGCCACTGCAGCGAAGATATCCCTTCTGATTAAAAAAATGCCACATGTGGGTATTGGACCAACTCATTCCGCACCTCTGCAACCTCCTACCAGTCTCAGTGCACTTTCTTCTTTACTTCTCTAGTTGTAAGACTTCCATTCAGCCAGATTTCAGGCGGTTCTGAATGATGGTTGTTCTGTAATTTAGTTGTAATTTTGATGTGGTTGTGGGAGGTGGTGATTACCTGCATTTACCTACACTACCATCTTGGTTCATTGCAAGTAAATAATTTTTAATGTGCCATATGGATAAGCCAGGACTCGCCACTTTCCCGATGTCCCTCCAACCCTCTCACCACCCAGCCCTCGGGTGGCTAGGTGCTGGGGAGGCTGAAAGGTGGCCACAGCGTCCCCATGATGCCTCCCTTTCCAATGGCAGCCGGTGCCCCATGTCTGTTCCCAGGCTGTCTCACGTGGCTGCCTCGTGCTGGGGGCAGCAGCAGAGGCCAGCACATCTAGGACTAGGCATAGCAGCCTGGCAGCTTCCACCTCCTGTCGTGGCACCGTCTCACTCTGCCAAGTGGCCACGGAGGAGATCCAAGCGCCCTGCACCAGCCATGCTGGAAAGGCCGTGTGTGGGTGCTCTACTCAGGCAGCCCCCACCAAGGCCCTGGCATGGAGTGAAGTGGTCTTGGACCCTCAAGCCAGCCCACCGCCAGATGGGCATGACCAAGTGACCGCTGTCAGCTGCAGGAGGAGCTGGCGACCACAGCAGCAGCTGGGGATCAGGGCCTACAATGAAGTGATCGCTGTTCTAAACCTCTCCGCTCTGGTTGTGAGTCTGCAGCAGTGCCCGCCAGCACAGGAACCTTTGGCTCGCTTTTCATCTCTGCGAGCTCATCCGCATCTACCAGGGACACAGCCCAGTGAAGGGGACGGCAGCGACACTGCGCCTGCACAGGGCCAGGACTTGACACACCATGTCTGGGCACGAGGCCTCAAGAGGAACGCTCCCTGCTGTAGTGGCAAGTCTGGTGTGCGTGCGGCCCTCTCACACCCACGTACACGCAGGACTCGAGTCAGGACAATGTGCTTGAGCAAAGAGGCATCGTTAGCAAACTCTTGACTTGAACTAATCTCACTTGAATTTTCAGCGAAACCTATTGAGGCTCAACAGATCCAGGCACTGCTTCCCGCTGTCTGTAGTGAAGAACCACTTTCCACGCCAGTGAGGGGCCCTGTCTTCATTGCTGTACCCGTGGGGTGACGGAACACCTCACCCGTCTCACCCTTGGTCCAGAGAGTGTGAGATTCTAACAAGCAGAGATGCCCCAAAGGTGATCAAGTGGGTTCAAAAGACCCCCTGACACTCAGTACCTTAGAGCGACGTTCTAGGAAAGGACGGGAGAGCTGGCCACGCCCTGCTCCGCACGCACCAGCGGGGACACTGGGCAAGCCTCGTGGAGCCTCAGGCTCTTCATTGGGGAAGCAGGTGAGGACAGAGCAGATGGGCTCCCGAGTTGGCAGGGCCCCCACAGTGCGCTCTGCCCTCAGAGAAACTCGGGGCGCACCCAGGCCAACACGCTCCACAACCACACTGGTCAGAGCCCTCAGCATCCAATGTCATACACAGTTCCCCAGAGGGAACCCCAGAAAGCAGCATTCCCAACCAGCATGTGCCCCACCATCCCCACGTCCTTCACTCACTTCTCCAGGCTCCTCGCCTGTGAAGCAGGAGGGGTGAACGGGGAGCCCCTAGAGTCCCCACGGGTGATGTCTGTGACCAGGCAGCGTGTACACTCCAGCCACCAGCAGTCAACTGGGAGACATCTGCTTGCTGACACGCACGGGCTAGAATGTTTATGGGAAACGGCTTGAGCAGGAGTTGGAGCAGCCATGGGCAAACTACAGCCCGCGGGCCGGATCCGCCCGTTTGAAATGAATAAAACTAAAAAAAAAAAGACCGTACCCTTTTATGTAATGATGCTTACTTTGAATTGATATTAGTTCACACAAACACTCCATCCATGCTTTTGTTCCGGCCCTCCGGTCCAGTTTAAGAACCCATTGTGGCCCTCGAGTCAAAAAGTTTGCCCACCCCTGAGTTGGAGGCTGCATTCAGACACTGCCCACGGCTCCCTGGTGGTGTGCGCTGAGCACCAGGGGGGAAGTGCTGGGGGCTGTATGCTGGCGCCTGGCTAGCCCAGATTTATAGAAAGTCAGGGGCAGGTCAAGACTTGCGGATGGACCGGCAGAGACGGCACTGACCAATCCCAGCGAGGCGGGCAGTGCCCCGTCCAGCTGAGACGCAGCGGGTCGTCCTCAGCTCCTCTGCCCTGAGAGGACGAAGGACTGCATGACCCTGCATGCCCCAGGCCTGTGCTCTCACCAGGCAAGGCGTGTGCTGGCTCAGCCACCAGCGCTGCGGTCACTCCCCATCCTCGGGGACCAGGAAATCCAAACTCCTGCTCACGAAGCCAGAGCCACGGGCTGCTGTCACTCAGGGCTGGAGGAGACCGCGTGTGGCCGTGGGAGCAGTGCGGCAGCCCCAGCAGGGTCCTCCTCAGGCATCACCGAGCCCCGCCCCCACCCCCCCCCCCCCCGAGGGTGCCGCCCACTGTGGCTGGCAGTTCCGGGAGCAACATGCAGGCCGGCAGGGCATGCCGCCAGTTTCCTTGCTGAATTCCCGGAGCTGAACTGACAAGGGTGGTGCCAGGCAGCCTGACCTTCTCCAGCCAGAGTGGGGCTCCCGTGGGCAGCCAGCCACTGGCCAGAGCCCCTTGGGCTGGGGGCACAGGCATCGCACCGCTCTTGGGGCCAAATTCTCACCTGTCCTATTGCAGGCGAAGTGCCTGCGCTTCATACCGCCGGCCTGCTCCACGGCTGCGCTCCCCAGGCCCCCTGTGAGCTCCGGGCCCTCCGCCCAGGGCCAGAGGGCTCGGTCTCCAGCCACCAGGTGCTCACGGCCTGGTACCTGAGAGACGAGAGGCGGGGCTGGTGTGCCAGGCTAAGAGGGCCGGGCCTGCCATGCAGGGGCTGCGCTGGGTGTGAGGACAGAGGGGACAGGGGCGGCAGCACAGGGAGGATCTGCAGGGCGAGGAGCTGGACGCTGGAGGGACAGGGGCCCTTGGTCAGCAGGGGCAGAGAGAAGGGGGTTCTGGGCAGGAGGGACGTCTGCAAAGGCACAGAGGTGGCAGTGGCTGCCTCGGTGGGTCTGCAGGGAGGGTAGAGGCAGAAGCCGGAGGTCACACCAGCAAGCTCGGATCACGGCCCTTGTCACGGTGGCAGGTGAAGGAGATAGGGCGGGCTCTCAGAGACACGGACGAGGCCAGCGTCCGGGAAGAAGGCTGTGGACATCTCTGGGGCAGCAGGCAGGAGGCGATGCAGGGCATGCTGGGAGCCCAGGGTGGGGTCGTACACCCAGTGCGGAGAGAGGAGAGGAGGCCAGCAGACACCTGCCTGAGCCAGAGCTGGCCTTTCAGGGCAGCAGAGAAGCAGGAGAGGACCCTGGGGAGGAGCCGTCAGGGAAGGAAGAGGGAACCCAGGGCGTGTGAGGAAGGGGTGGAGGCAGCAGACATGGGGGTGGGAAGAGCTGCGAGACCAGATGCTCCTGGCAGGTCCGGGGAGCCAGGTGCCCGCACCATCAGCCTGCTGAGCTGAGTGGAAAACCACCATCCCTCACAGCACACACGAAGACAAATGCCTGTGGGATTACATACATAAATGTGCTTTTAAAACTATGAGTTAATAAAGTGCGGGAGCAATCATTATAAGCTTGGCACAGAGATGCCTTCCGAAGCAAAGCCTGTGACCCAGAGCCTTTAGGGGAAGACAGAGCCAGCCCGTGATCCCGAAGGCATTGTCATGTGGGTGAGTGAGAGCGCAAGCAGCCTTAAAGGAAACTGTCAAGTGGGAGGAGTGTTGATAACTTCCATGACGAAGGAAGGGCTCTGTACATAATGCAGCAAAAGCTTTCACAAGGAAAGGAGACAAGCCCAGACAGACTGCTGGTCCCCGGAAGCTGCCCTCCAGCCGCTGGGGACAGACCTCCAGTCTGGTCAGGGGCACCTGGGCAGCTCGCTTCCTGGCAGCCGCCCTGGAGGCAGTGCCACCAGCCTGGCCACGGGGGCTGTGGAGTGAGCGGGAGAGGCCCTGTGAGGCCCTGGACTATAGAGTCTGTCTCTGACAGCAAGCGTGTTAATTGGCCTGATTAGTACAGAAAGAAAGTGGCAAATCCCAGGGCAGAAATAATCAATTGGCCATAAAAACATTAAGAACGTTCGTGAGCATTAAAAGCAAAGCCACCTTGAGATACCCTTTTGGCCCATCTGTAACATCTGTAAACATTGCTCACCTCCAGTGTAGGAGAGGACGTGGGAAATGAGCACCCAAGCCCCACTGGTGAGTGCGCCCAATAGTGAGGTCTCAGTGCAAAATAATTCGGCAATAACTATAGAAATTTAAATACGCATACCTTCAAGTTAGCAATTCGACTGCTAAGAGTCACTTCTACAGACATATTCCTATCGAGATATAGATTTTATAAATATGTGGACACAAACACATATACATATTGCTACCGATATATTTTTTCATTGTTTGTAGAAACAATAATGGAAACAACTTACATGGCCATCAGTAAGACATTATTGACATTAGTTAAAGTATATGCATCCTAAGAAATATGGCGGACTGACTGAATCTATGAGGAAACCTGCTTGACTTAACAGAAGATGCCAATGATGTGCCACACGAAAAACCAAATTGTAGGAAATGTGTGCTATGATCCAACGTGTGCTTTAGAACACGGGGTAGTTGTGCAGGGAGTTCACCAGTGCAAAGCCGGTGGCCAGGCAGCCTGACTGGGAGGAGAAGTCGGCCTGCCACTCAGCAGAGGCCTCATCCGCGAGCCCAACAGCTGCTTGAGTCAGGAGGTCTCCCCACGGAGCCGGAGCCCTGAGCCTGCAAGGCTGGGCGCCGAGGCCAGGCCGGACCTCCGCCCTTGGCACAGGGAACCTTTTGTCAACAGCTGGAGAGTAGGAGAGGGTCCATGGGCGGTTCGACACCGGTCAGAAGTAGAGCCACCCCCAGCATATCGGCCTGAGGTTTCGGCACCAGCATGGTGCGAGGGCCCCATAAAGCCAGGAGCAATTTCCAGGAACTGAAGAGAGCTTGAGAGGAATCCTGGCATCCTGCTGTCCCTTCTTTAATTCTTGGTCTGAAATTTGCATTGCTTCTCCTCCGTGGTCATCAGGGATTTGTTCCTTGTTGATTTTAAAGGAAGCCCACAGGAGGACGGAAGGCAGGGTGGTTCCCTAGCGTGGTGAGTAGATGGGGGAGCATGCTCACTTGGGCCATGTAGCTGTGTAGCTGCGAGAGGCCACGCAGCCCCCATCCACACAAAACTATGGCGGCTGGCATAATTAGAGGACTGTCCTGGTGCCCTGCAGAGCTGGCCCCTGACAGCCATGGCTGGTCAGTATCAGCAGCCACGCCATGGCTGGCTTTCAGGACTCTGGGCACACGGGGTCAGCGCCACCAATGGCACTGGGGAGGGGGCAAGCCACAGCCGGGTCCTAAATGGTTGACACAGATCGGAATCCCAGGGCCTTCCTGATTTTTAAAAATATATTTGTATGGATTTTAGAGAGGAAGGGAGAGGGAGAGAGAGATAGAAACATCAATGATGAGAGAGAATCACTGATTGGCTGCCTCCTGCACGCCCCCTATCGGGGATGAGCCCACAACCCAGACATGTGCCCTGACTGAGAATTGAACCGTGACCTCCTAGTTCATGGACTGACGTTCAACACTGCTGGGCCTGATTATTTTTTTTTAAGACACTGTCTACAAAGACTAGATCCTTCCAACCTCTGGGAGGACTGCGGGCCTGGCTGCTGTCCATGTGGTTCCCCCAGGCTGACCATAAAACCAAGCAAAGCTGAGGCTCTCTGGCCATCCAGAGCACCCACAGGCTGGCAGGGCCCACCCAGCCATGCCCCTGCTGCCTCTTCAGGCCCGGGGTGGTCTGTCCTGCGCCTCCATGCAGAGCCCCCAGCAGGCCCTCACTCCGTGTCTCTGAGGAGCTCTTGTGACAGGGAATTCTGCCAGCTTGCCCAGAGGATGCCCACGTCGCTGGCAGCTCTGGTTCCGGTGTGTCTGCGAGAGTGTTTCCGAGAAGGTTAGCATTGACCGGGGGACTGAGGAAGACCCGCCTCGCCAGTGGGGTGGTCATCGTGCCATCCACTGGGGCCCCAGTGGAACAAAAGGTGAGGAAGGGCGAGTTCTCTTTCTTCTTGAGCTGGGACATCCATGTCTTGCCTGCAGGCACCACAGCTCCTGGTTCTTGGGCTCTGGACTTGGGCTGAATTACATCCCAGGCTCCCCTGGCCTCCAGCTGGCAGCCAGCAGATGGTGGCACTCCTCGGCCTCCATAAACATGCGAGCCAGCTCCATAACCAGTCCCCCTGACATGCATGTCTATGTTCCTACCGGTCTGTTTCTCTGGGGACCGTGACTAACACAGCGGCATCCGTTTCCAACAGGGAGCCGTCTGAACGGCCACAGCACTTCTCCCCCCACTCCCTCCACCGTCGCCAGGGACACCTGCACTCTGGGCTGAGGGTGGCGAAGGGAGACCACCTCCTGGGCTGCACAAACGAGCAGACCTTCCCCGGTCCACGCACCCCGTGACCCAGGGGATGCGGGTGGCGGCCTCACGAGAAACGCAGGCGGCGCAACAGTCTCTCAGCAGGTTTGGGTATTTACAGTTTTCAGAGACAGCGAGGCTGGGGAGCACCCAGGTTCGCCCAGGAGCACCCAGGTTCACCCAGGAGCACCCAGGTTCGCCCAGGAGCACCCAGGTTCGCCCAGGAGCACCCAGGTTTGCCTAGAGCACCCAGGTTCACCCAGGAGCACCGAGGTTCGCCCAGGAGCACCCAGGTTCGCCCAGGAGCACCCAGGTTCACCCAGGAGCACCGAGGTTCGCCTAGGAGCACCCAGGTTCACCCAGGAGCACCCAGTTTCACCTAGGAGCACCCAGGTTCGCCCAGGAGCACCCAGGTTCACCCAGGAGCACCCAGGTTCACCTAGGAGCACCCAGGTTCGCCCAGGAGCACCCAGGTTCACCCAGGAGCACCCAGTTTCACCTAGGAGCACCCAGGTTCACCCAGGAGCACCCAGGTTCACCCAGGAGCACCGAGGTTCGCCTAGGAGCACCCAGTTTAGCCCAGGAGCACCCAGGTTCACCCAGGAGCACCCAGTTTCACCTAGGAGCACCCAGGTTCACCCAGGAGCACCCAGGTTCGCCCAGGAGCACCCAGGTTCACCCAGGAGCACCGAGGTTCGCCTAGGAGCACCCAGTTTAGCCCAGGAGCACCCAGGTTCACCCAGGAGCACCCAGTTTCACCTAGGAGCACCCAGGTTCACCCAGGAGCACCCAGGTTCACCTAGGAGCACCCAGGTTCACCCAGGAGCACCCAGGTTCGCCCAGGAGCACCCAGGTTCACCCAGGAGCACCCAGTTTCACCTAGGAGCACCCAGGTTCACCCAGGAGCACCCAGGTTCGCCCAGGAGCACCCAGGTTCACCCAGGAGCACCCAGGTTCACCCAGGAGCACCAAGGTTCGCCTAGGAGCACCCAGTTTAGCCCAGGAGCACCCAGGTTCACCCAGGAGCACCCAGTTTCACCTAGGAGCACCCAGGTTCACCCAGGAGCACCCAGGTTCACCCAGGAGCACCCAGGTTCACCCAGGAGCACCGAGGTTCGCCTAGGAGCACCCAGTTTAGCCCAGGAGCACCCAGGTTCACCCAGGAGCACCCAGTTTCACCTAGGAGCACCCAGGTTCACCCAGGAGCACCCAGGTTCACCCAGGAGCACCCAGGTTCACCCAGGAGCACCCAGTTTCACCTAGGAGCACCCAGGTTCGCCCAGGAGCACCCAGGAGCACCCAGGTTCACCCAGGAGCACCCAGTTTCACCTAGGAGCACCCAGGTTCACCCAGGAGCACCCAGGTTCGCCCAGGAGCACCCAGGTTCACCCAGGAGCACCCAGGTTCACCCAGGAGCACCGAGGTTCGCCTAGGAGCACCCAGTTTAGCCCAGGAGCACCCAGGTTTACCCAGGAGCACCCAGTTTCACCTAGGAGCACCCAGTTTAGCCCAGGAGCACCCAGGTTCACCCAGGAGCACCCAGGTTCACCCAGGAGCACCCAGTTTCACCTAGGAGCACCCAGGTTCACCCAGGAGCACCCAGGTTCACCCAGGAGCACCCAGGTTCACCCAGGAGCACCCAGGTTCGCCCAGGAGCACCAGGTGCCATCCTCCCTCCACGCATCAGTTTTCCTCCAAAGGAAGCTCTGCCCTGGAGCTGAAACCCACTGTGATGTTCTGCTCAGAGGGCAGGTTCCACCTCTGCCCCGTGCAGGCTGGACAGATGCCTGCACGTTCCCCATATACATAGACAGGGGCAGATGGTAGGTAGATGGTGGGTAGATGGATGTATTGTTATTATTTTGTAGGTGATACATTTTAATGTCTAATTCTACCCGCTTTTTTTCTCCCGGAAATGTCAGAAAAGACAAACAGAAAGCAATTACAATGTCCACTTACCTTGAAAAACAGAGTGTGGGTCCTAAAAGGCCGAATACAATAGTATTTAACAATGTCGTCTGGTTTTTTTAAAGGTCTTGTGTCCACAATGAAAAGAGGAGGGCAGAAATATAAGAGGAATTAGCAGCCTTGCTGCTTAAGAGGATTTGAAAGCCTCGGGCCGCCAGAGAGAAGAGGTTAGAAAGGTGACGTGGCCATGAGCAATGAACAGCCGCCAAAGGTCGGGCAGGAAGGACAGGAGGCAGGGCAGCCTGCTGCCACCCCAGGATCACTGTCTTCATCGCCGTCTTCACCATCAGCATTCATTAGACTCCTCCAGGTCAGGGTCCCACACGTAACCTTCTCTTCGCCGACACTGAGTGTTAGGAACCGTGTGCTAACCGAGGGGACAGGAAGTGCTAAGGATCTCCGTTAGGGCCGTAGACGAGAGGGGCTGGCGACAGGGGGCCCTATGAAACCCAGAAATGCCTCTCAACCCCCTGAAGCCGCGAGATCCCGGAGAACTGGCCGGCAGCCCCACCCACAGCCGTGCATTTGCTGAGGGCGCTGGGAGGGGGGCGCAGGGGGCGTGCGCGGCGTGAGCCTGGGCTGCAGAAGGCTGCCGCTGGAACTGTGGCCCATCAGGGTCCCTGTCATTGTCCCATCCCTGGCTGTCATCCTCGCTGTGTTCAGTACTGGGAGGGTGGGGAAGCCGTGCGGGCAGAGACAGGGGCCACCGCGTGCCCACACCGTGCAGAGCAAGAAGGGCACGTGCCACTGCCCGTCTGCAGGCCTCTGACTCCTATTCACCACGCGATGGACTGGCTCAGTTTATACCGTTCACAGCTGAGTCCAGAAACTGAAGTCGGACAGAGGTGACTCCAAAGTCGCAATCTCTCCGCCATGAGCTGTTTCTTATGCAAACGCCTTGCCCCTCTCATTCCCCAATTCGGAGGCCCACAGGGCCTGGAGCAAAGAGGCCGCAATATGTTGGCAGAAAGCCTGAAGTCCCATCGACGCCCATCCACCTCCTGCTGTGCAGTCCTGGGCAGTGAGTGGTCTCTGAGCCTCAGTTTCCCCTTCTGCAACATGGGTCTGATGACGCTTAGCTGGCTGGGTGATCATGGGGATTCGCTGAGTCATGCGAATGGCCATGCTGCACTGACTGGAGCTCCCCGCTGGGTGTCCATCTGTCCTGGTGACTCGCTGAGCTCGGGAAGAGAAGCGCTGGTGACCCTGACACCAGGCGGCCCGCGGCCTGAGCGCGAGGACGCCGCAATCGCAGGTGCCGCTTTCCTGGGCTGGGCTGCGCTGGGCTACAGGACAGGGCCACCCACGGCACCCCGGCGGAGGGGTGTCTCTCCGTCTGGAGGTGAGAAGTCGGTAGTGAAGGTGCCAGCAGGGTGTGCCCCCCAGACTCTGGGTGCCGTGCGTCCTGGCCTGTCCGTCTCTCATGGGGCCAACAGGCCTTGGCACCCCTTGACTTGTCGATGCATCATTCCTGCCCTGCCTCTCCTCTCGCCCTGCCGTCTTCCTGTGTCTTTCTTTTTCCTTCTATGAAGACTCTGGTCGGATCGGATTAGAGCCCTGGCTTGATCACATCTGCTAAGAGCCCACTTCCAACAAAGTCACATCACAGGTACCAGGGCTAAGGCAGCAACACATCTCTTATTTTTGGGGGGGTGGGAGGGGAGCATAATTCAACTCCTAACAACAAGAAGCACCCTGGCGCTGACTACCAACCAGCCCACTGGCTCCCAAGACCCTCCAGCTGGTGTGGAACCTACACCAGCCCCCAAGACAAAGGGTGGGAAGAAAGGGGACCCTCAAAGGATCTCTCCAGCGGTGGCCATGAATGCAGCTGCCACTAGAAGGAAATACCCTCCAACTCACCCTCACCCAGTCTGTGGGGGAGGGGGGCACCCAGGGGACTGGCTGGGAGATGGAAAGGCCATCCTAGGCACCTCCACTCCCAAGTCAGCTGGGATCTCTAGGGACCACCAGGCAGTGGGCACGAGAGGCCTGGGCGTTGCTGAGTGTCTGGGCAGGAGGTGAGTGCCAGGATCCGGAGGCCCTGCGCTGTGGCATTCTCATCCCAGGAGGGGCGCCATTCACTGTCCTCAGGGTCCTGCTCAGACCGGTCCTCCAGCGGCCTCCTGGGAGGCCGACACACAATGGCGGCGGTTGTTTGGGGCGAGCTGGGCGCGACGGTGGGGCAGGTGAGGCAGGGACGGAGGAAGCCAGCGAGGGCATGGTGTCCCCCACGGGCAGCTGAGCTCGTCTGCTGGGAGCTCTGGGAGCCATGCAGACACGCCCTGGGTCATCCATGCAGGGGCCGGAGAAGAAGGAACTTTTCCGCCAACACCAGCTCCCAGTCACTGCGGGCAGCTCTCAGGGGCTCCACATGGCGGGCCCCGCGGGATGCCTCCCCGGGAGAGGAGGCGCCTAGGAGCACGCAGGTGAGGGCTGGGTGGGGGCACAGCGGAGGCCTGGCCTGAACCGCACGCACCCTAAGTCCACCTGCAGCTTGGCCTTCCTCCTGCGAGGGACGGAGCCACACCTGAGGGGCCCTGTGAGGAAAGGGGTCTGCCGCTGCCGGAGGGCTGCCTGAGGCCCCCTGAGTGAGCGGCACTGCCCTCGGGCACTTACCAGGGAGGTGCCCCCCTGAGGACGTGGGCCCGATGGCAGTGCCGGTGCGGCTTCCATGGCGGGTCCTCGGGCCTCCAGGAGAGGAGAGCCACTGTGGGTGCTGCGCAGACCCACTGCCACGCCCTGGCTCCTTCCTGCTCCTTCTCTTTACCTTCCACAACAAAGCCCTGTGCTGCTCTGGGTGGGGCCCTGTTTCTGCTTTGTTCCCTCCAGTTCCAGAGAAACCTCCCGCCACCTGGTGACCCTACCTGGGGCACCCCCCCCCGACCCCGCACAGGCCATGATCTCACAGTCACCCAGCTCTCGGTGCAAGATCCCTGCACCAGGATGTGGAGTTGGCACCATGTGGATTTGTTGATCACACGTGTCAACTTCTGTGACCTCCTGACACATGCATGACACTCCACCCCTGAGGCCGCCCCTGCGAGGACCACGTGTCTGTGGCTTCCAGCACAGCGCCTGGCATGCAGGAGGCTCACACAGTGTGTTGGGTGAGTAACAGGATGCCAGGGGCACCTTAACTGAAGCCCCAAACCTGCCTCCTGACCAGTCCCTGCCGCCCCAGCGCGCTCCGTCTCCACCACAGGCCACGCGCAGGGCTCCCTGCGGCCGGCCCTGGGGTTCCTGTCCACTGCACGAGGGCTGGGAAGGAGGACAGTCTCCCTCCGGGGATTCCGAGGTCGGCATTTGACCTTGTCAAAGTTCCCTGCAGGAGCCGGCTACGTTCTGACGTCAGGAGGGCTCCTCAGCCTAAGCCAGAGCCGCACTCGGCCCACTCCTCCCACTTTTCAGAGACGTGCTGCTGGCCCCAAGGCCTGCCCTGTCCTTGCGGGCATTTCCACCCCCGGAGGGCAGCTCCCTGGCTTTCAGAAGAAATGTGAGCAAGCTGAACCTGACTCTGGCAGTGGCAGCCTCATTAACGTTCACCCACAAAGGCTTTTGGGAATTCAGGGCCATTCTGCTCCCAGTGAGCCCCCAGGCCCAGCAGATGGGCTGCTGGAACCACCCTGCAAGACACCCGAGCAGGTGGGCGGGCCCTGGAGAGCTATGCAGCAGGGAGATGAGGCGACTTCAGGCGGGCACTGCCTCTGCGGTTTCCATCTCCTGGTGTCTCAGGTCCCCTTGAGCCATGAGACTGACTCTGGGCGGCACCAGGAGCTGCCCGGGGGCCACGTCCCTTCCTCTGAGGCCCATAGGCAGAGTGAGATGGTCAGCCTGCACCTGGGGAGGCTGGCTGGATATTGCCAGGGACAGCAGGGAGCTGGGCTGGTCCTGCCCTTGGAGGAACCACATAGATACCACAGGGGAGAGCACCGTGGCAGGACAGACGCCAGGGAGGGGCCAGGCTGCAATCCACGTGGACTTGGGCAGCACCAGAGACCCACACAAGGCCCGGCCAGATATGAGCAGGAAGACCTCCCAGAAACAGGGTGCGCCTCCAAAGAAGGGCTCACCTCCACCCCAGCATGCATCGGAGGGGCGCAGGGCTACCATGCCTCCCATGGTTGTCAGCAAACTAGACCTGCTCACTAGCAGACCACATGCCCCAGGTGATCTCTCTCTCTCTCTCTCTCTCTCTCTCTCTCTCTCTCTCTCTCTCTCTCACACACACACACACACACACACACACACACACACACACGGGACCCAGTGCAAAATAAGAAGGGGCCCTGCTCACAGACATGAAGACCATCAGACCTTGTATACAGGCTGCAGGTGGGAGCCGCCTGTGTGCACCGATGCAGCGGCTCCGTGGAGAAGGCCAGGCTGGACGCTCGGCTGTAGGCATGCGCCTGCTGGTTTGGGGCTTCCTCGAATGTCTGTGCATGGGAGGCGTTTCCCAGGCGTTCACGCTGTGCCCTGCAGGAGAGGGAAGTGCATCCAGGGCTGGATAAACCCCGGGGCCGCCCCACCCAGTGCTCCCTGCAGCCCACAGCACCCCTGGCCTTGGGCCTGGGCTCTCCCTGCCTCCTCTCTCCCGCGCTCCCACTCCAGAGGACCTGAGGGTGGCGATAGGAGAAATCCGCCCGGGAGCAGACCCTCCGTGTCGCTCCGCATTTGGCACTGAGGTGACCTGTGCTGGGCCTAAAGGGCACTTCAGAAGCTCAGGCTTGACGGCGTCGCCGCTGTGTTCACTCTGCTGAGCTCCACGGACAGCCCACGCGGCACCAGGGGCCTCGCGCTGGACTCAGCCGGCGTCCATCACACTAACAAGGGCGGCCACCAAACACTGAAGAGATATGCGCTGGCCAAAGGCTTGATCTGGCCGATGGTGAATAAAAACCCAGTGATGAGACAGAAAGCTAACGTTTCGCTTTAAGCTAAAACAACACTCATTATTGACAACCCTGAGAAAGGCCGATTTATTATCTCATTTCTATGTCCCTGTTTCAACAACAGCGGAAACGCCCAGTAACGGGGGAAAGTGCTCAGGGGCCACTGGCGCTGGGCAGCCTCCTTCCAGGAATCCTCAAGCCACGCTGGCCACCGAGAGCACAGTGCCCATCTCCGACGGCCTCGTCCTGGCTTCCAGGGCCTGGCGACCCCACGCCACCTCCGGGCAGGGTGCCTTCCCTGCAGGCCCGCCTCCTCATCCTCAGTGACAATGACCGGCACTGATCAAGAAGGAAGCACGTCGCTGTCCAGGTTGAACGGGCTAGTCTCTGTGCACTGGAGGCCCGGAGGAGACAGCCCCGGCGTCCACGCCTCCTGTCTGTCTCTGCAGCCTGGACCACAGCCACTGGAGGACAAACAGACCCTCCGTCCCTGAGGCCAGGAGCCTGGCTGACTGGCCTCAGAGCCTCCCCTGGCCCGGCCCGGCCCTCACCTGCAAGGGGAGCTTCTGAAACCTGTGCTGAGTGACCGAAGCCACCCTGCACCTGGGAGGCGGTCCCCAGGAAAGAAGTCTGGGTCATCCTCCCCAGGAAACAGCCCCAAGGAGGGCCTCTTCTGTTCATCCAGAATGTTCCACGGCGGCGCAGGGGAAAGCACTCTCACCCTGCGGCAGCTTCGACTGGTGGCCGGGAACTCCCACTGCCATGGGGGGGGGGGGCAGGGGGGGGATGCTAGTTCCCTCAGAGCCCTGCTCTCCTGGCCACCTCCTCTCCCACCGCGGTCCTTGGGCCTCCTGCTCCCACCAGGCACGTGAGGGGACTGGTGCTCAGGTTCATCCCTTCAGCAGTGAAACCTTCCAGAACGGGCCCTGGGACAGGAAGACGGAGGAGGCGTCTGCAGTGCCCCTGGGTTCTGCTCCATAAGTATTGGGGCCAGTTCAGCCGAGCTGGGTTCTGGGCAAGCCCCCACAAGCATGCCCAGCCCCTGCCCGCAGGCTCAAAACCCTGCCAGGAGACCACCGGGGGCCATGGAGAGCCAGGCCATGGCACACATCTTTGGGCCATGCTCACTCCCGGTGCCCCCGGAAGTCCTGGGAAATCAGAGGTGAGCCCCTGGAGAACTGCGGCAGAGCAGGTGCTGGGAGGAGGGTGGGACTCCCTGGGTCTGAAGGCCTCTCCAAGTCCCAACCCCTGCTCTCCGGGAGCCACGCCCACGGGCGCTCGTCTCCCGTCCATCCCACCCAAAGCTCTGTGCCCTAAACGTGTCTCTTAAAAGCGAGTCTCCCCCAACCGCCCTCCCCCACCCCCATCCCAGCATGATGGAGCCTGAGCCAGGCCTCCGGGTGAGGGCCCTCTGAGCATTCTGCCAGTGGCCAGCGCCTCCCACCTGTCTCCCAAACAAGGGAACGCCCTTTGATGACTCCTCTTCCTGCTGGTCCACAGGAGGGCCAGCCAAGCAGCAGGCCAGCAGTCGCCTGCTGGGGGCGCCCTCTCGCCCAGTTGCTGGAGGGGCAGGGCTCTGGGAAGAGGGTAAGCTGGTAGGCAGTGCTGCCCATGGACCTGTTACCTGTGGCCAGGCACTTTGCTCAGAAGTAATGACAGCTATTAAGCTGCATGATCGACCCACAGAGGGAAGTCATTGCCGCTGAGAAACAAAGGGCCCTCAATGCCGCCCGCTGCCAAGCAGAGGGCCAGGGCCTCTCATGTGGGCAGCAGCTTCCCTCACCCATGGGCCCTCTGCCCTTTCCCCTCTCAGCTACCTGGTGTGGAGAGGTGCACACACCCCCATACTGAGCTAACTGACCAGAGCCAGGGCCCAGTCGCTCTGGAGCAGCGGTTCTCAACCTGTGGGTCACGACCCCTTTGGGGGTCAAACACCCCTTTCACAGGGGTCGCCTACGACCATCGGAAAACACATATATAATTACATATTGTTTTTGTGATGAATCACTATGCTTTAATTATGTTCAATTTGTAACAATGAAATTGGGGGTCACCACAACATGAGGAACTGTAGTAAAGGGAAGGTTGAGAACCACTGCTCTGGAGGGACACAGCCTGGCAGTGGCCAAGAGTCCCTTTGCCTGCTTTCCATGCGCTCTCACTCAGCCTGCCACTGGGGGACCCCACTGGCTGCCCACCTGCACTCCTCTTAGAGCCTGGGCCTGGGGGTTGGACATGCAGCAGGTGTGTGTCCTAGAGCCTGGGCCTGGGGGTGGACATGCAGCAGGTATGTATCCTAGAGCCTGGGCCTGGGGGTTGGACATGCTGCAGGTGCGTGTCCTAGAGCCTGGGCCTGGGGGTGGACAGGCTGTAGGTATGTGTCCTAGAGCCTGGGCCTAGGGGTGGACATGCAGCAGGTGTGTGTCCTAGAGCCTGGGCCTGGGGGTGGACATGCAGCAGGTGTGTGTCCTAGAGCCTGGGCCTGGGGGTGGACATGCAGCAGGTGTGTGTCCTAGAGCCTGGGCCTGGGGGTGGACATGCAGCAGGTGTGTGTCCTAAGTGCTGAGAAGGAAGGCAGGAAGGGAATACTTCAAGCTGTTTTTATGGGGAACCAGAACAATAAAGATACACTACCACTCAACACAGAGATAAAAATAACCCTGGTACAGGAGGTGCTGCCAGCAGAGGGCTGTGCCCTCAGGGCCTAATTGCCGCCCAGCCAGGGGCCAAGTCCCAGGCAATGTGAGGACATGGGCAGGTCACCCCAAGTTGCCAAGGGAGTTGCCTCTGGCTCTGGCCTCAGTCAGGATTGGATGGTTTCTCTCCCTCTTCGTCTGGCTCCTTGGTCGAGTAGACGTCCGAGAAGGCCCCGTTGCAGTCACACCCTGGCAAGAAGGAACCAGGCCTTGTGAGCAATTCCCAGAGCAGCTCTGAAGGCCGTGCAGCAGGAATCGCCCTCACGCAGCTGCCCCCCAGCACGCAGCGGAGACCGGGCTCTGCAAGCCGGCACCTCGATGCCGCCCATCCCCCAAGGGGGCCTGCCGGCCGCTGGGGTCCTTTGCTCACTGAGGCACGTCCAGGGTGAGCTTGATACCACAGGCCGCAGGGAGGGAGGGCAGAGGTGCCCTGAGTGAGGAAAGCGGCGGCCACGGGCCTCCCCTTGTGCCCCATGAGGCACTGCCCAGCCCAGGGCGATGCTTCTCACTCCAGTGGAAGCTTTGGATTCAAACCAGGGGCTTGCTTTGTGCTTCAACAACAAGACGGACAAATACGCTATTGCAGTTCCTCTCTGGCTCATGACGCAGTCGTGTCGCAAACCTCTCAGAATTGCAGAGCGATTCCACCGTGTGTTTGGGTAGCCTTCTCTCTGCCAGAAAGACAGTGGCAGGCCCCCTGGCTACCTGGAAACCTTCTCTCCTTTTTCCAATAAAAAGAAATGCTATTTCTCCATGCACCACAAAGTTCAGTCCCACAAAAGCTGTTCCCTCCCTCAGCAGGGCTGCGCGGGCCGAGCTGAGCCGGCTCCCTCGCGCCCTGGAGCATGCTTCTCTCGACGGTGCCCCCTCCTGAGGTCACTTGCTGTGCCCCCAGCAGCCCCTCCTCCCACAAAATCACCCACAGTGGCACATTCCCCTGACAGCAAATGATGACGCAGACAGTCCTACAGAATAGCTGTTCCCAGAGCCCACCCCTCCCAAAGAGCAGGCCCTGGGGTGGTCAGAATGCACTTGGGGAAGGGGGGTCAGAGCACGGCTTCCTTGGGGGTCAGCCTAACCCCCTCTCACACATGACTGCCACGGGGCAGGGGCCTCCTGGGGCGCAGTGGCAGGTGCAGGCTCAAGGTGCAGTAGAAAGTCAGCATCACTCACGTCCAAGAGAGGGACAGGGAGCAGCTTTACTGGGCAAGCGTGATGGAGGCCCTGCTGAGCACCCCTCGTGGCTCTGCTCAGCTAGTCCCTGCAGAGGCCGACTGTCCTCTGAGCGGGCTGATGGATGGAGGAGGAGACAAGAAGAGGCTGGGGAGCAGGATCACTTAGTGAGGTCCGCCCTGGGCAAGGGCAGAGAGTGAGGCTCGTGTGCCAAAGATCTGCTTTCCAGAAGGTTCCACCTGTAGTGCCAGGCCCCTTCTCCACAGGGCAGACACCAGCCAGAGATTTCTCCTGCCCCGCGAGCTCTGGAAGCAGCAGCGGCTGTGCACAGACATCTGATGGCGTGGCGTCTGCCCAGGCCGGCGCTGCCGGCCAGGCGCACAGGCAGGCTCTGGAATCTGTCCCTGGGCCGACTGGCCTGGAGGCCTCTGAGGTCTCAAGTTCTCCGTCACCCACTGCTAACCTGTGCAAGATCCAGTGGGGAAGCCACCGACTTGCAGCTCAGAACAGAACGTACTGTGGCCTGGCTGGCCACGCGTCACCTTACCCCGGGTTCCAGAAGGTGCAATGTTCCCATAACATAATCATTTAGTAGAAACCAAGCGTTCTAGCCCTGACTTTTTCTGTCCTAGCCTACTTATTTGAAGTAATTTGCAGATGTGAAAAAAAAAATAATGAGTGTTAGGACAAAGAATGCTTGTAGAAAGAAACGTTTTCTCAATAGTTGCCCTGCAGAAAAAGACCTTTTGGATCCTAGGGCTTCGAAATAGGATGGTCTCCTATTTAAAATTGTTTTTTTATTTTTTTTGAGAGAGAGAGAGAGAGAGATAAGGGAGAGGGAGAAACATCAATGTGAGACTGAAGCATCAATCAGCTGCCAGCTGCATACCTGCTACCAGGGATGCCCAACCCAGGCATGTGCCCTGAGCAGGGATCGAACCCGAACCCTTCAGTGCACAGGATGATGCCCAACCAACTGAGCCACCCTGGCCAGGGCATCTCCCTGGGTTTTATGGGACAGATGTCAGCCTCCCTGGGAAGGAACAGAAGCAAAGATCAAGGGCAGAAAGCGCCTGGATGTTGCTCAGGGTGTGGCTGATGGTGGCAGGGTCAGAGGAAGACAGGAGGCAGGCGCACACGGGGCCGCCAGGCTGTCTCGGAGAGTGCAGCCTCGGGCGGAAGGAACGGAGACGGGCCCGTGTAGCTTCCAGGGCTCACCATTTTAAAGGCAACGCATCAGGCATGCTTGGAAGCTCTCACAGGATGTGGCCACACCTTCCAGACTGGGGCTCCAGCCCCTGCCAGGGCACCTCCGCCCTCTCTGAGCGGCTAGAGCAGACCCTCCTCCTCTCACTCGGCCTGGGCCGTCCGCATTGGTAGGCGAACCCTGTGAGCTGCGTAAATGCTGAGGAGCCTAGCGAGACAGAGATTGGGCCTCACAATAGGTGGCCGTGGAAATGTGTGTCCGTGCACATGTGTACGCCTGTGTGTGCATGTGTGTGTGCACACGCACACAGGTGCACGAGTACATGTGTGTGCCATGTGTCTTTGTGTCGGAGGAAGCTGCTAAGGGAACAGTTGTTGTGGGCCCATAGGAAACTGGAACCCTCTCACTGAGCAACTTCAAGAGCCCAGCGGCTCCACCCTTTGTCTGCAAGCGGAAAGGCCCAGCTCTGGCCAGTCCGGGAGGCACTGAGTCACTTGGCGGGGCCACCAGCACCACCGCCAGCTCAGGTTCGGAGTCGTGGTCACTGTGAGAGGTCAGAGTTCACTAAAATAAGGACATTAATGCTCAATGGGTACTGAGGGTCATAGCTGGGAAGTAGTCAGGGCCCAGGAATTCAAAATGTGGCCCCTGTCCTCACCCCGAGCTCTGGCCCAGCCTGAAGTGATCCAGGGGCCGCGGCAGCTCCGTCTCATGGTATAGCTGGGACCCCTCTCTCTTCCTAACAGCCCCTCCACAGGGCCACTCAGTCCTCCCGCCAGGGGTCAGGCTGTGGGTCGCTGTGTTATGGATGACAGTGGAAACTCCTATTTTGAGTAACTTCAGAGTTAGCCCCATGCTGTGGGCACGCGGCCTGTGCGCCACGGGTTAGGGGGGCGGAGGGGCTGGCGGGCACAGGGTGCTCCCTGGACCAGCAGCAGCAGCCCTGCCCCAGACTCTGAGTCTGCACAGACCCAGGGGATGGGCAGGCACTTCGCGACAATGGGGGCTGCGCCCCCGGGGCCAAGGAGACAGGCTAGCCAGAGCTGAGGGAACAGGCAAGTGGCCCTGGAGTGCGCCTACCTCCTCTCAGGGTGGCCTGGCCTTCCTCCTCGGGGGCATGCTCCCCCTCCCTTGGCTCCCTCCTGAGGTCTGTCCTTGGCCACACTGGGTGGGTGTCCTGTGCTTGGATGGACAGTGCCTGGAGCCACTCCCTGCTGGTGGCCTGAGCCTGGGGCCTGGCTTTTGAGCTTAGGGTTTAGTGGCGGACCTCCTGTCAGTGAAGTGTAGCGCCCAGGAGCGGCTGCCCAAAGTCCCCAGTCCTGTTCTTTTGCAAAAAAAGGAACAAGTGCTCTCCTTTAAAAACACACCAGCCACGGGGACTCCGCCAGCTCGCCCGCGGCCTCGGGTGCAGGCATGGTTCCAGGGCGTTTGACACCTTTGTCCCCTGGTCCTCACACCCGCTGACGGGCAGGTCCTCCCGTGCAGGTGGGTTCACGAGTCGCAGGGCCCGTGAGCGGGGGTTCCTCCTGCCACAGAGGGAAAGCTCCTGCCTCGGGCCCCACTGAGGTGGGGACAGGGCCGCGGTGCAGTGGTTCCGGATGTTCTCGGGAGCCGGCCTAGGAGGCTGGAGAGGGTGGGGACAGCTCTGCCCGACGCCTGGGAGCCCCAGTGTGGGTCGGCCTTCGTGCCTCCCTGTGGCTGCAGGCTCCCGCTGAGCCTGCAGGGTGCCTCCCCAGCCGGAGGCTCCCCGTGGCCCAGGCAGTTTTGCAGAGAAGGGTGGTGGGTGCACCTGCTGGGGGAGGGGGGAGTAAGTGGCACCACATGCCAGCTTCTGCTGCTCTGTTCTGGGTTTGGCACAGCCACAGGCCTCGCTTTGGCCCTGGTAGTGGAGGGACAGGTCCATTGGATTTGCCGGGCGATCTGCCCACGAATGAGCCGGCCCCGGGCCTGCCGAGGTGAGTGGAGAAGGAGGTTACCACAGAGCACGTGGTGGCAGAAGGGAGAGGGAAGAGATGCCAGGCTTTCCCCGGGCTCTCCCATTGGCCGGTCCGGGGAGAAGCCCACAGGCAGGGCCACCGAGAGAGGGGCAGGAGTCACGTGCTGAAGAATGTCGAGCCCAACTGGTCCGCAAGCCTAGATTACAGATTTACTGTATTAGTTGTTATTTTTGTGGCTCAAACCTAATTCATTGTGACATTACTGCTTTTCTCACTGAGCAGGACAGACCGGTGAGTGGGCAGAGGAAGCCCAGGCTGGTCTGAAACCCGTCCCCAGGCCCTGGGCTCCCCCGCCCCCGGCTGACTCCCAGGCGAATGAGGGCTCTCCTCGCACGATCCGACCACCTCCCATCAAGGAACCCACCCACCTTCAGCCCAGTGATACTCAGACGGCCCCGATGGTTCCCACAGGAGTCTTTCCTTTCAGAAATTCAAAACCATGAGCTCAGTGAGGAGCGTCTGAAGGGAGCCGGGTGGAGGCTGGGGGCTCAGGGCAGGCGGGGACACAGGATTTGCTTCTGGGGAGCAGGTCCGCTGGGAAGGCTGGATCGGGGAGACACTGAGGCCACAGATGTGAGGCAGGGAGCGCTGGCCCAGTGACTGGGCAGGCGGCGGGGGCCTGGCGCACCGCCTGGGACCCTCAGGTGCCAGTAAAGGATGCGCGGACCACGACAGGCCTCATGGTGAAGGGCTGGGCTAAGCCGCACACTGAGCTGAGGAGGGGATGTGTCTGTGGTGAAATCGTCTCAGCAGTTTTGATTCTGCGAAAGTCCTTTCAGAAGCCTTTGCTCGCCTGGCCCGCGTGGCTCCATGGTTGAGCATCGACTTGTGAACCAGGAGGTCACGATTCGATTCCCAGACGGGCACATGCCTGGGTTGCAGGCTCCATCCCGTGTGGGGAGTGCAGGAGGCAGGCGATAGGTGATTCTCCCTCATCATTGATGTTTCTCTCTCTCTCTCTCCCTCGCCCTTCCTCTCTGAAGTCAATGCAAATATAAAATTTTAAAAGCCGTTCCTAGCAGAGAGCAGCAGCCATGCTTCCCACTCACTATAGCCCCTTTGGTATCTGACATCTTTCCCTCAGAGTGGATTATATCAGCTACATTCCCACCAAGGGACTCGCCAGCTCGACCCGATTCAGCAGCGTGAGTCCCAGCCACTCTCCGAAGGCAGCCCCGCACCCCAGGACTGCCTCCCATGATGCATGCAGGCCTGCCGGTCCAGTCTGCCAGCAGAATGCAGTGAGCATGGGCTGCCTGTCTGGGTGATGGGGGTGCAGGGAGGGAGAGCTGTCAGGCGCCTCAGCACCCCGCACTCTGGCTGAGTCCAGCCCCTGCCATGCCCTCCAGGGCACCATCATCGCCCGAGAGGACTGCAGAGCCCATGCCAGCCAATCCCGAGAGAAGGAGAACACCCCACTAGGCTGGGGATGCTTTGTTCTTCAGGGGAACTGAGGCAAGTGCCTAAGTCCCTCAAGAAGCCGAGGGATCGCTGGCCTTACAATCACTTCAATGCTTGCTGCCAGGTCTGCCCAGGCCCTGGAGTCTCAACACACTGGGCCCCTCAGAAGCCAACTCTCCCTCCAGGAGCACCCACATCCCCCCTGATCCTTCTTGCCTGTCCTCAGTGAGTGCCTGGCGCTCCCTCACCAGGAGGCCCCGTCTCACTTCTGCACAGGACGCGCTGCCGTTTCCACCTTCTTGCAACGGAGACAAGACCCTCCCGTGCACGGCCCGTGGCAGAGCTTCTCACTGCTGCACCCTCCTTCCCCGTCCTTCCTGAAGTTAGTGCTTCTCACTACTTGTCTTCCTATTGATTTAAAAAAAAAAATTGGTCTTGCTTCTCATAAAATGCAAGGTCTTCACATTGTCCAGCATCTGTATTCCATCACCAGGCGGGCACTAGGCAAATATGCCAGATGGTGATGATGGTGATGATGATGAAGATGACAATGAAAGGGCAGATTCTACCCCAGCTCCTACAGCATGTCTCAAACCAATGTTCCTGCTCAGATGGCTCTGCTTCTCTCCTTGCAGGAAGCATCTGAAGTGCAGTCCTTAGAGAGTATATGGCAGAAAGCAAGCTCGATGTGCATACGTGCTCCGAAGAACATGGCATCCTTCCACCCAGCCCATGATGGAGTGAGCTGCCCCAGGCCTCCTGCTGGATTTAAAGTAGACACTCTGACCCTCTCCCTGAGGAAGGCTCGAGCTTGTCAAAAGGTCTCCGTGATATGTAAGAAGAGCCTTGAGAGGGGAGGAGACTTGTGGGGAAGGGGAGGAGACACCCCCTCCCTCTGACTGGAGCAAGGCAGGGCAGAGGAGGCAACGAGATCTATTGGTCCAAAGGGAAAGGGGGTCACATGAGGATGCTGGGATACTGGTACCAGCCAGCACTGTGAAAGGTGGGGTAGCAATAGTGGGCAGACAGGAAGCTATGGCCAGCACAGCGGGGGTTGGAGAGCCTATCTCTTAAAAGAGGAAAGCCTGCACCAACGGTGTCGCGGAGAGAGGCGGGTTGGAGGGAGGAGAGAGCAGGTATGGAGGGAGGAGAGAGCAGGTATGGAGAGACAGGTGCAGAAGAGAGAAACAGCTGTGGAAGACAGATGTGAAGGAGAGACAGGTGTGGGGGAGAGACAGCTGAGGAGAGGCAGGTGTGAGGAGTGCCAGGTGGAGGAATAAACAGGTGTGGGGAGAGAGGTGCTTCTGCAGCAGGAAGGGCAGGCCAATCCTAAGGGCACTCCTGGTGGCTGGAGACTAGAGAGGGAGCACCAGGTCCAGCCCAGGCCTCACCAAGCACCGGGCCTGCAGGGGTCAGGGGTCAGGGGTCAGAGGGTGGGATGGCCCCCTGCCCTGGAATGAGGTACTTCGTGAGGGCCTCCTCTCCATCAACATAATCAGGATTCTGAGACGGGGCTTCGCGTGGACGGACGCACGGAGGCCCAGGGGTGTGCAGGCCACAGGAAGGGAGCGCAGCTGGTCCCGGCCTTGACCTGCAGGAGGACTGCAAGCCTGAGCTCTGAGGCTGCGCTGGGCTCCCCAAACCTCGACCCAGCCACACAGAGGGTCTGCCAACTGAGGGCCAGAGGGCCCATTCCCTGGGCTCTATCTTGTCATTCTTTGGGCCCCAACAAAACCAGAACGTGAGCGCTTGGCTGCAGTCCCAGGGCAGAGCATGAGTGCACAATGGTCTGGGTGAGCCTCCGGGCTCTGCCTGACCCCCAGCAGCGTCCTCCCTCCTGGGGTGTTTCAGCACCAGCTCCCTCAGGCCCGCCCGGCGCTCCGAGTGGCTTCGCTGCGGGGATCAGCCTGGGGAGCGTGGATCTTGCCGAGAAGGAAGAGGCTCCTCCAGTCTGCTTCGTCTTTCCATTCTGCTATGATTGCTGTGTGGATGTGGGTGCTTGGAATGCTACTTGTCTGTACTTCATCAAAATGAAAAGCAATTTAAAGTCATCCTCCTGCAATATTCCCACTCAGGGAAGATCGGATTAAGTGAGTGTCACCCGAGCCCCCGTCACAGAGGCAGGGACAGCTGCAGAGATCACGTCAAAAGGCTGACTCAGTTCGCGCACCTCACTGCGAAGCCGAGGCTCAGACTGCCCCCAGCATCCCCGGACCTGAAGCTGGGAGTCAGGACCTGGGTGCCCTTGAGGGAGGAAGTGAAACCACATCAGGCACCTGGTTGTAGGACCAGGGCCCACTTTGGGGGAAAAGGGAAAAGCTTCTACACCCTTTTAAGGATGTCCCCATAACTGACTGCTCTCCCAGCCGCAGCTCTCAGACCGCAGAGACACGCTTTCCTGCGTTTCACTGATCTGCTGCCCTCGCATCAGAGGCTGGGAGAGGCAGGTGTGTTTCCTCGGTAACAAGAAGCCACGAGCAGCCACGAGAAAAGGGCTTGGCTTTGACTAAAGTACCTCACTACCAGGTCTCAGGCATCAGCGGCAGGTTGACCCCGTTCCAACCCCGTTTTCCCAGGCACATCCTCCCGGCCCTTTTTTCCCTCTGAGAATTCTGGGCCCTCTGGCCACTGCCTGCGTCTCCACCCAGCGGCTTCAGTGGCCGGCTCCCTGGGAGAGGGCCCAAGGGCCAGTTGCTAAAGGCTTGAAGACCTACGTGATAGGTGAGAGCGCTTCTGTCCTTCATAACAAGCCCCTGCAGACTATTACTGAGTTCATGCTCATGAGATGACTTTTGGGGGACCCCTAAAAAGCTGCAGCACTGGGGCTGGACCCCAGAAGAACAACCATGGGATTAGATGGTTAAAACTTGCAGCCCCAACCCCAACCTCCAGGGAGGGAAGAGGGGATGTAGACAGAGCTGTGTCCAATGGCCAAGATCTCAACCATCGTGGTGAAGTCCTGGAGCCTCCAGAACAACCTCCAACCACTCGAGAGCTTCTGGTGGTGAACACATCGCAGAGCTGGGAGGGTGGCGCCCAGACACGGTGTGGAAACTCCGGCCCCTCCCCACGCTTTTCCCTGTGCGTCTGGGTTGCAGGCTCCATCCCCAACCCCAGTTGGGGCATGTGCAGGAGGCAACCAATTGATGTGTCTCTCTCAAGTCAATGTTTCTCTCTGTGTGTCCTTCCTCCCTTCCATGCTCTCTAAAAAAAAAAAAAAATCAATGGAAAATATAGCCTTGGGTGAGGATTAACAACAACAAAAAAAAAACTACAATGAGATACCACCCCAGGCCTGCTAGAATAGCTATTATCAACAAGACAGGTAATAACAAATGGTAGAGAAGTTATGGTGAACAGAGAACCCTCATTCGGTGCTGTAGGGATGTAGACTGGTACAGCCACTATGAAAAGCAGTCTGTTGGTTCCTCAAAAAATTAAGAACAGAGTTATCTCGAGGTATGCTGCAGCAGCCCCTCTTCCGGTTATCTACATGAAAAACTCAAAGACATGTATTGGCAAAGTTATATGCACCACTATGTTCACTGCAGCATTATTCTCTGTGGCCAAGACATGGAGACAACCAAAGAGCCCTGCGATAAAGAAGGTGTGGTCCATGTGCACCTCGGAATGCTACTCAGCCATAAGACAGGAAGAAATAATGCCATTTGCAACAACATGGATGGACCTTGAAAATATTATACTTAGTGAAGTCAGTCAGTCAGTAAAAGCTAAGAACTAGATGATTTCACTCTGCCGGGCGATTGGCGGGGCAAATGGGCCCCGGCTTGCACCCGCCTTGGCCTGGCACCACTAAACGTTTTGGGGAAGAAACAGATGGTCACAGCCCGAGAAGGTTGGACTGGAGAGAAACCAGAAGAACGGAAACCAGTGGGGAGGGAGAGAAGCAGAGGGCAGTGAGAATGCCGCCATGGCCTGCAATGCCAAGGGTGACACGTCTGTTAGGTGGTCTGTGGGTTCTCATAGCATTACCTGCCCGTGTGGGAGAACGGTGCTGCTGTGTCCCCATCTCACTTCTTCCTGGCGGAGTGCTCTGGGCCCTGGCCCCGCACAGCATGTCAGACCCCCTAGGCTCCTCCTCTGCTGGAGCCCCTCCTGGGAAATGCCCGGACAGTAAATGTCCACAGAACGAATGAAAGCAGCAATGAGGAAATGAATGAATGAATGAATGAATGAACGAACGAATGAACCATCCACCTCTCCCACCCGCAAGCCCAGGCCCAGGGCTGTGCTTTCCTCCCCAGCCCAGCTCCCGCGGGCTCTGAAGACCGTTGCTGCTGTTGGGTGGAATCGGGCATCGCTGGGTGTTTCCAGCAGCTCCGAGCAGCCACTCGCTCCCAGAATCCGGACTGCAGCCAGCAGCCCTTGCCCTTCACCGAGGGCAGGTGGCCATAGCCTCCTCCATGCCTGGAAGAGAGGACTCAGGCACTCTTTAATTGTACACTTTACTTGCCGAAAGAAGTAAATTGTCCAGCATTGTTTTTCTGTAAGTTAACGAAGGAAAGTTTGACCTATACTGAAAAACGGGGCTGCCTACAGAGATCCAGTGTCACTTTGTCCCAGCACAGGGTCGAAGGCGTGTCATGGCTGTGGGCACCCTGCAGGCCCCAGGGGTCTCGCCTCCAGCTCCACCTCCCTCCTCGCAGCTCAGCTGCACCAGGCGGGCCTGCCTCACTGCCCCCACTTAAGTAATAAAGTCTCCTCTGTGGCTGAGGAAGGAGATTCCCTTTTGCCCTTTGGGGGGACACACCCCCATGAGGAATGCAGGGTCTGACCAGCTGTTTGTAACAGTGTTGCATGTGTTTAAGTATGTGCACCGCAGGGGAGAAGGAGAGAGGGAGACCCCAAAATGTGGTAGCCTTTCTTTCACTTCTGTTCTACAAAATGAATAAATGCATACAAACAAATAAATGTCTGCAACAAATGCACACAACTTGGATAAACTTACAAAGTTATCTAATGAAAGTAGCCTTCCTTCCAATGTCAGCGGCTGGGCTGGAGCTGGGATGTGTGGCAGCAGGTGAAGTGCTGGGCCCTGGACCCAGACAGGGTCCCAAACTCGCACCCGCTTCCGGTCTGTGATCGTCAGCAGACGCCTTCAGTCACTTTTAAGTATTGTGGTCATTCATGTTAGTTCGCAGAGGACTGTGCCCAGCAGCCCACACGCTCGACTCAACATACATGTGATAATTAGTTCGTGTGTGCATGACCACTTCAGGCTGTCAAAGTATGAATGCAGTCGTGTATTTTTAAGCACTGTGCATTTGTGTACATGTCCTCCAAGGCATTCCATTCTAATAGCATTCAGCACCCATTCATACAGAACATGGAAGAATAACCTTTGGGGCTGGCACTGTGTCCCAGAATGCACTCCCCCCCTCCCCCCCCCCCCCCCCCCGCACATTCTCCTAGCCCTGGGGCTCCATGGGGTGGCCTTGCTGTAAATTCTAATCTGTGAAGCGTTTCTTAAGGGCTGTCAACTGAACCAGGGTCGCTCGGCCAGCGGGAAGGTATGCCCGCCTGCTCGGGGCAATGCCCTGCTAAATACACGGGTGGAAGGGTCCACTGCAGGACTTACGCCCCACAGGTGTCTTCGGCAGCTTGCTGTGGGAATGGCCACCTCAAAGGTTCTGCCTCAGCCAGGGAAACTTGGGGTTTTAAGCAGCTGAATTATTCATTGGGCTTTTATCTTCTAGAAGGAGAAAGGTTTTTAAGAGCTGATAAATATGAAACATGATGCTTTCATTCCGGGAAGAATAAGCTCATATAGTCCTACTGCAGTGCGAATGCTTCCAGGATTTGGATAAAATGTAAAAAGCAGCACCAACAAGGCAGAACAGCCACCTGGAACAGCTGCTAACAGTAGTTCTTCTCCTTTTTAGAACAACAGCACCCGCCCCGCCCAGGAGGCTCGGTGGCCCCAGCACTGTTACCAGCACGCGAGTCAGGAGAGGTCAACCAACCCACACCTGCCTAATAAGAAAGGTTCATTTGGGACATTCCCCCTGGGTCCTTCTAAGCAAGCCTTTGCTGAAAAGATTTAAATTCTTTCTCCCACGTCTCTCCGTGGAGCTGAGCCGCAGCAGCCCTGTGCTGAGGGCAGAGAGCTCGGAAGAGTAGACAGCAGATGAGACTTGCTCACGCCTGCTTGTGTAGACGATGCCTTGCCATTTTTGCTCAGATCTTTTTTCTGTCACAGCCACGACAAAACGATGACTCATGCTTAAATGCAGCCATCATGTCATACTGATTGCTGATACCTTGGTGACAATGCTGGGCCATTCCTTTAAGAGGAAAAGGTTCCTGAGAGCCGTCTGCCGCCAACCTCAGGGACGGGACCACAAAGGGCTGCTTCCTCGGCACAAGGCAAAGCTCATTGTGTAGGAAGGCTGCCTCCCTTGCAAGCTGTTCAGATAAGCAGCTGTCGAAGGGAAAGGGGGGGGGAGGGGGGCGGGGAGAAGGGGGAGGGGAGAGCGAGGCTGCTGTTATCAGCTGGGATAGCCAGCTTTTAGCTGTGGCACTGATGTCTTATCTCAAGTATGCTCCCATCTTGCAAATTTAAAAATCTTCCTAAAAGGAGAAAAACAGGAGCTGGTCTCAAGTCCTGCCCTAACTCTGGGCAGCCTCCCCTCCTCCACTTCCCGCTCCCTGGGGGCCTGTAACTCAGCCCAGACAGGAGGACAGAACAGGTGCCTCCAGCTCCATGAGCTGCAGCAGTATCTACACCTGCAGACCATCTCCCCCTCAGGAAGGACCCCCTGCCCTCAATAATGAGAGTAAGTTTGTTTCAGTAAGTTTATTGTAAAAGTCAAAGCTGCAGCAGCATAATCCTTTAGAAGATGAAGCATGCCCGGATCCCTTTTGAAACAGTAGCGCAGACTGCTAGGTCGGTCAGAGCTCCAGCAGCTGTGCAAGTCCAGGCCGCCTGGCCTCGCCTTCCCCTGCTTCCTGCCCACGGCGCAGGCTGCTGAGTCACGCCTGCCCGGCCAGTCCAGTCCGTCCTTCGTCCTTCCCAGCACCGCGGCCAACGTCTGGCCTTCCGGGGCGAGCACCGGCTCCCCACACTTGTAGAGTCCTGGGCTCTGGGCCAGGCCGCCCCTGCCGCCTCCAGGCCCCCTCCTGGGAGGGAGCCGCGCCTCCTCCTGGCACTCCTCGGCCCCCGCTTGCCAGTCTCCACGCCGAACTCAGGCGCCCTCCGAGGGCGCGCCGCAGAGCCAGCCCGGGGCTACGCGCTCGGGGGCGCCTCCACATAGATCAGACCACGGCCCGCCGCCGGCTGTCACTCGGGGAGGGTGATACTGGGCACCCAGTCGTTCACGCTGCGGCTCTCTTCGCAGAACAGGCTGAGCTTTTCCAAGGCGGGGTCCTTCCATGCGTCCTCCTGGGGGTTCTGCGGGGAGAGCGCAGAGGTCAGCCAGGTTGGCCACCGGCGCCACCCGGGCCTGGGGTGGGGGAGCGAGGAGCCGTGGGAGTACACTCACCGAAATGAGGATGCAGTGCAGGTCTCCGGGCGCGCCCGCCTCGTCGCCGGCACCCACGATGGCCGCCAGCCGCTGCACGTCGCCCACACGCACGATGTCGATGTCGTTCTCGCAGCAAAAGGCCTGGATCAGCGTGAAGTGGATCTGCAGCGCAATGTCGCCCTCGTCCTCCTCGTCGGCGGCCAGCACGCAGAAGGTTACGTTGTCGGGGTCGCTGCGCGGGCAAGGAGGGAGCGCTGCGGTCAGGGCAAAGAGCCCTGGGGTCCCCCGCCGTCCCCCCGCCGCGACCCGTCCCCAGTCCCTCTGCGCGCCGTATCTGTACTCACACGTTCAGGACCTTGGCGGACTCGTAGACGCCGGCGGTGAGGCAGCCCTGGCGCTGCGCCGACAGCAGCAACTCGTGCAGCGCTTTCCCGGCGCCCTGCATTCTGGAACAAGCCAGTGCGTGAGCGCCGAAACGCGGCCGAGAGCCCCGCCGACGTACATCCCGCCCGGCTCCCCGGCCTGCGGGCTCCCCGGCCTGCGGGCTCCCCGGCCGGCGGGCTCCCCGGCCGGCGGGCTCCCCGGCCTGCGGGCTCCCCGGCCTGCGGGCTCCCCAGCCGGCGGGCTCCCCAGCCAACCGGCTCTCGCCTGACCAGTGGTCACAAACCTCCCCGCGCTCTCAGACATCCGAAACCGGCGCCTACCTACCTGGCTGTGCTTTCAGGAACCGTGTCCTGGCCGCGGATTTCTTCCAGAGTCATGGTGCGGGGCGGTGGGCGAGCAGCTAGATATCCACGCGGAGCAGGCGGGGCGCACCGAGCGGAGGGGAGCCGGATCCGTGCAGTCCCGCTGGCGCGCGCAAGCGAGTTCGCTAGTCGCCGCTGCGCGCGCTTATAAAGGCTGGGGCGGCGCCGCCAGCTGGCGCGGGGCTGCGAACCCATTGGCCGGCGCCCGCTTTCTGATGCAAATGAGGCGGCGGCCGGCGGCTCGTGCCAGAAGGCCCTCGTGGGGAGGGCTGCGGGGGATGACAATGCCTCAAATCTGCCGCTTTTGTCGGGTGTTACTAGGCAGACTGGGAGCCTGCAGATTTCATCTTGCTTTTTTTTAAGTCCTTAAAAGGAAAAGTTATATTTAAAAACCCCTGTTTGCGAATAGGACGCTGCAATTTTTGAAATGCACCTTTGGAGAACCTAAAGGATTTATTTTGCATTTATTTTTGTTGCTGTCTTTCTAGGTTTGTCTTAACTTTTGAATTTGGAGTTTTTGAGGCTGTTACTTTGAAACCGAAACTTAAAATAACCCCCTCTCCCCCGGCACTGGTTTTAAGCTTTCAAAGGTCTGGCCACAGCACCCTCCAGCCGACACGTAAGCGCGGGCGAGGCCTGGGTGGGAGCTGAGTCCCGACCCGACGGCGCTGGCAGGTCCTAGCCCAGCCCCAGCCCTGGCCGTGCTGCGGGACTGGGTCGCGCGAGCAGATTGTGGCCGGCGCACGCGGCTCGTTTGCATTTCTATGGAAGGCGCACAATAAGGAAGGTCTGGCGTGTGGCGGTTTGCAGGAGGGATAATCGAGGCTTTCTCTTCATAGCGACACTGTCCACCTGCCGCCGGCTGGGCTGGGGTGGGGTGGGGTGGGGTGGGGTGGGGTGGGCAGGGCGGTGTCGGCGAGCTGCCTGGAGCGAGGGGGTCTGGGCCCCATGCCGCTCCTGCGTCCTTTGGTGAGCGTCCGCTGCACGCGCCCCTTTGCACCCACGGCTTGTAATTCCACCCCACCCAGTCCTCTCAGGCTTTCGGAGCGGCCGGGCGCGGGGCGGGGGGGGGGGGGGGCGGGGGAGGGGAGCATGTGTAAAGAACACCTTGGTGCCGCACCAGGTGCGCTCCCGCTCCCACTCCGCCCGGACCCCAGGTTCCAGTCCAGAAGCTTGGGAAACGCGTCTTGGAATCCCTTTCCCCTGGCGCCATCTACAGGCCGCCAGAAAGATTCTGACTTCCCCATTTCCATTGGCCTCTGGGGGTTGGCCTCCAGCCCTAGGGTCTCCTGGTGGCCCTGACAGGGTCCCCCTGAGCCCCGTCCAAGTTACCCCTTGATGGAAGTCAGAGTAGGGGCTGCAAAACCCACCCGGGGAGGTGGGCACGAATATGGAGGGAGAGCCCATATTTCTTATGCTATTTTGAAATGTTTTATTTACTTAAATATGCATATGTAAAAAGCTTGTTTTCCAGAAATAAATAGAATAATAAAGCTGGAAGAGACCTCGAGGACGTTTAAGAGACATTGCTGTGATGTGACCATTTGGGACCTACAGCATTACAGGCTGTTCGCGCTCTGCTACATGGAAGCTGCTCGGGGTGCTGCACTGACCCCTCCTTTCTAGCTAGCCCAGGCCTTGGAGAGGCAGGACAGTGGGCGGCAGAGGATTCCTGGAAGCCCGGGCAGGCTCTTCTGCAGGAGAAAGATAAGAAAGTAACCGAGAGAGCTGGCCTGGCGCCTCCCGGTGGCTTCCTGGCAGACGAGACCTGCAGATCGGCCAGCGCTGGGATTCCAAGAAGTGGCTGTTTGTTCACCTGGCATTCCTGAAACTCAGTGCGTGTTATCTTCCCGGGGCCAGGCACTCCCGCTGCGTTTGTTTGCTGCTGTTTCCTTTCTTTCTTTCTGGGTGGGATATAAAGTGAGGGTTGCTGCGATTGGATAAAGTCTGTTTAAGTGATTGAGACTTAGGCATTGTTCTTTTTAAATGTACTTTTTCCAGGTCCCCAGGAAATGTTGCAAATATGACTTACTTGACATCCTAGCACCCCCCTCCCCATTTATAACCCTAGAAGTCGGCCTGCACTCCAGGCATCAGCCCCTCCTCCCGGAGGAGGCTGCTGGGCAGACCTGAGGAGGGGCCAGGGGCCAGTTCCCTTTGGCACTGAGCCAGCTCTGAGGATGAGAGTTGATTGACAGCTACTGCGCTGCTCTACTTTGCTCACACCTTTAAGGTATTCCGTTGCAGGGAAACCACCTTTCTGACATAGGATATGACTTCACATGGGTTCATTGCGTCAGTCAAAATGGCCCCAAAGCCCTCACCTCAGGAAAGAAACATTTTCCCCCGAGGCGAGGCTGGCCTCCACCAGGAACCCCCAACCCCACCCTGCAGTGCAGACAACACTGAAGCTGTCTGGGACAGCACACTCCCCGGCCACAGGAGGGGAGGGAGAGCCCCCACCCCAGCCCCTGCTCACCTTCAGCCAGCAGACAGCAGGCTGCTGACAAAGGTAGTGACGGGCACTTGCCCTGCTGATGCAGGTACCATTGTCATTAGCCTAGTTACTGCCAGGAAGGGAGCAAAGCGGGCAGCCAGCCTAGGCGTGCCAGGTGGGCAGCTTCCCCAGCAAGCACTTCACACTCCCCAGGGCACTGGGCAAGACGATGGACACATGCCTAGAAAGTTGGGGGGACAGAGGGCAGGTGCTTGCTGTCCATCACTGCTGGGGACAGAGGAGGTTGGCCAGAATGGGCGTGGCTACTGCAAGGGCATGAAATCGGGGGCATTCCATCCCCTGAACAAATGAGTTTGCTCTTGTGCTCTTGCTGCTCTTGGGACTCCTGGGACTTGTGCGACTCAGCTTGTGGGGCTCCCCTGCATTCGCCCAGGTCGCCCACGGCCGTGGGGGCCCCACACAATGGACGAATGGACTGCAGCTGGCCTGATGCTGACCCGGACCCAGCTGCAACTTGGGAAGGACCCTGGACTCTGAGTGTGCTCCTGGCTTTACTGAAGGGCTGTAATTCCACGGGAATAGAGCTTTCCCCACATCTCATCCTCCTGCGGGGGCTCCAGAAATGCTTGTTCCCTGCAATACCCCCAAGAACCCCACTTCCACTCACAGTGTGAAAGACCACCCACGTTTTTCACTGATAACAATGCTGCCAGGGTCCCAGACAGCACCCACCCGTGTCAGCTGCTGGAGCCCCAGACCCAGGGGCTGTGTTGTTACCCCAGGCTCTCCATGATTGCACCCCTAAACCTTCCCCTGAACCGGAATAATGCAGGTGACGGTGACTTTATTAAATAGCAGGGCGCAGGCAGGCTGCTCGGAGCCCCACGCGGCTGCAGGCGGCCCACCTTGGACCGGGGGTGTCTTAGGAAAGGTCAGTCATCGCAGCCTTTCAAAGCAGGGGACTTGGCAAATGGGATTTGGCCACCATGTGCCTACAGTCACCCCCCCCACACACACACACACACACACCAGGTAACCATCAGCTGAAAGGGAGGCACTGGGACCGCAGACTGCACCCTTTCGGGGACCCTGCTGCTTCATTATTGGCATGACCTGCTTGTCCCCTGCAGGCCTTTACATTTGCGATCTTTGAAAAGAAACTGAAGTTGGAAAGCAAAATAAAGGGGCCAGGTGCTTCAAAGATGCACTCAAATAGGCCAAGCATTATTTGTGCCCCAGATCTGCAGGGCCTGCTCCCTGGCACAGGCTGGGGGCCAGTGTGGCTTGGCCCCTTTCTAAATGGCAAGGGTGTTGCTTTCATTCCGCCACCCCCACCCCTCTGCCAGTCCTTACGCAGTCAGCGTAGGCCTCCTTGGGTTTCAAAAAGAGTGTTTCCCCCCAAAAAAAAGTCATGGATGGGGGTGGACAGCAATGACTCAATGACAATACTACATTAACTCAAAAAGAAACCAGCCTTGCTGGTGTGACACAGTGGTTAGAGCATCATATTGCGCACCGAAAGGTCAAGGGTTCAAGGAGGGCGTGTCCCTGGGTTACAGGTTCGCTCCCCACCCCCAGCTGGGGCACTTTGGGGAGGCAACCAGTTGATGTGTCTCTCTCACATTGATATTTTCCTCTCTTTCTCTCTCTCTCAGACTCCCTCCACTCTCTCTGAAAAGGAATAGAAAAAATATATCTTTGGGTGAGAATTAACAAAAAAGAAAGAAAGAAACCAAATCTTTGTGCAAGATACACACTGAATGCTTAAAACCCAGCAGTGTCACCTCAAATGTGTCCCAGAATCTAACAGGCACAGCGCGGCGCCCCTTCTCCCCCCCCCCCCCCCCCCCCGTGAACTCTCAGGTCTGTCTGCAGATGGGGAGGCTTCAGGTGACAGCTGAGACAGGAAGCAGGAACCTGAGAAGGGAGATCCCCTCCTAGCAGAAGCCGGACATCCGTGGTCAGTGCCCACACGGACAGGAGCAACGGCTTAGCATGTGAGAGGGTCACATCTGCTCAGTGAAGTCCTGAAATGGGGTGGGGGACACGTCATTCAGGCACTTGGTACTTTCTCTGTCATGAGTAAGAAATGATTGCGACACTTGCCACAGCCATAGGCTGGAAACCCCTGAAAAGCCACAGATATGCTGACCTTCACGGGGTGGCCGGGGCCGGTCTGCTAAGCCTCGTCTCCCCGCATGAAATAAAGATCCCCCTTTGCCCTTCCTGAACCTCATAGGGAGTTTCTGAGGGTCACACCTGGTCACCCCTTGGCCCACATTCGGGTTTTGCTTGGTGGGCAATGTTCTGACACGGCTTACAAGTCTGGGTCTGACTTGCTCACTGGTGTCAGTGGGAGGGGGTGGAGCATACTTCCCATGTCACCCTAGACATGTCCCTGCTGGCACATGGCGCCCCCACCTGGCTGCTGCAGGCGGTGGAGTTTGGGGTAACTCTCTTTTCTAACAGCACACAGTAAGGGGAGACACTGTGGTCACCTTCTGAGGACATTAACATATGTAACAGAGTAATAGAACTTTCTAACGGAAAGCTCTGCTTTGTGTCCTGAGAGACAATTTAAAGTAAGTTCATACACAGCCAGAAAGGGCGGTGTGATAGCGAGGTTGCAGGGGCAGAACAGGGCTCGGAGCGGGGTTTGTTGTTTACCTAACTTTGACCTTAAGCGGAAAGTTGGGGCATGATTTAAAGTTTCAGGTAAGACGGGGAGGTAAAAAGCCTGGACTTGAAAACTTATAAGACAGTGAAGAAAGAACTGAAGAAGATACAAATAAACAGAAGCGTACATCACGCTCATAGATAGGACGGATTCACCTAGATGAAATGCGTTATTATCCCACGCCGTCCATAGACTCAACACAGTTCCCATCCAAATACCAATGGTGTTTTTCACAGAGCAAATAATTCAAAAATTTGTGTGGAACCACAAAAAAATAATCTCCAAGTAGCCACAGCAATCTTGAGAAAGAAGAACAAAGTTGAAGATATTCTGCTACCTGATATCAAACTATACTACAGGCCATTGTCTTGGACTGGCATGAAAACAGCTACATAGATAGATGAGTGGAACAGAATAGAGAGCCCGGAAACTAACATGTATGCTCAATAAACATATGACAAAGGAGGCAAGAACATACAATGGGTTAAAGACAATCTATTTAATAAATGCTGCTGGGAAAATTGGCCGGATACATGCAAAAAATGAAACTGGACCACTGTTTCACACCATATACAAGATAAACTAGATGGATTAAACACTTAAAGGTAAGACTAAAACCATGAAAATCTTGCAGAAAACATAGGCAGTGAACTCTCTGACATATCTCTTAGAAATATTTTTTCTGACATATCTCCATGGGCAAGGGAAGCAAAAGAAAAAATAAATGGGACTACATCACATTAAAAAGTTTTTGCACAGCAGAGTAAAGCATCAACAGAACAAAAATGCAAGCCACTGAGTGAAAGAAGACATTCATCCCATAAAGAGTTGATATGCAACATTTATAGAGAACGCAGACACCTCACCAACAAACCAAGCAACCCAATTAAAGCGTGGGCAGCGGACCTGCACAGACACTCCTCCAAAGGGGACCAGGAGACATACGAAAAGATGTTCGACGTCACTAATCATCAGAGAAAAGCAATTAAAACCACAATGAGACATAACCTCACACCTGTCAGAATTGCTATCATCAGTAAATCAAGAAACAGTGTTGGTGAAGATGTGGAGAAAAGGGGACCCTCGTGCACTGTTGGTGGGATTGCAAATTGGTGCAGTCATTAACAGTATGTAGGTTCTTCCAAAAATTAAAAATGAAAGTGCCTTATGACCCAGCACTTTCACTTCTGGGTATATGTCTGAAGAAACCCAAAACACTAATTTGAATATGGTTTTCTTGTTTTTATTGATTTTCAGAGAGTGGAAGGGAGAGGGAGAGACAGAAACATCAATGATTCTAGGCTGCTTCCTGCACGCTCCCTACTGGGGATCGAGCCCACAACCCGGGCATGTGCCCTGACCGGGAATCGAACCTCAACCTTCTGGTTCATAGGTCAACACTCCACCACTGAACCACACCAGGCCTGAAACACTAATTTGAAAGAATATATGCACCCCTATGTTCATTGCAGCACTACTTACAGTAGACAAGATATGGGCAGCCCAAGTGCCCACCAATAGGCATGTGGATAAAGAAGATATGGAATATTACTTGGCTGTAAAAAGAATGAAATCTTACCACCTGCGACAGCAGGGATCGGCCAGAGGGTATTATGCTAAATAAAATAAGTCCGAGAGAAAGACGTAGAAACAGACTCACAGATAAAGAGAACAGACAGATGGTTGCGAGGAAGGAGGGAGGCTGGGGGCCGGGGTAGGGGGTGGGGAGGAAGGTGAAGGGATTAAGAAGTACAATACGGTAGCTGCAAAATAATCACCAGAATGTAAAGTACAGCACAGGGAATATAGTCAACAGCATTGTAATAACTGTATGGTGCTGGTGGGGACTGGAAGTAAAGTGTATGATTGTCTAACCAGAATGCTGTACACCTGAAACTAATATGAAATAATGCTGAATGTAAACTGTAACTTAAATGTAAACTTTAAAAAAGAAAAAAAACACTAAAGTATAAGTTAAGAGTCCATGCTTGTCAACACCATGAATCTACTTTTATTTCATTTGCCTAAAGAAATACATTCCAAAATATGTATTACGAGGAAATGCTCACTGCGATGGTTCTCCAACAGGGAAAGCGAGAGGCCACAGCAGGGGCGCATCCACACGTGAGGCGTGAGGCGTGTGTCCTGCCCGATGCGGACGCGGGTGCTAACCTGCGTGTTTCGCATTGTGCAAGCGTGTCCAGTGCACGGATGAGCACGTACAAATATCAGGGTAGGATGACGGTTATATCTTGAAGTGGTGACGTTTTACATATTTTTTCTTTTCTTCCCTACACTTCTCTGCAATTAAGCATCCTGGAATTTGATTTTCTGTAAGACAAACCTTAGCGCCAGGTCCGTCCCCTGACCCCTGCCTCAGGCGCTGTGCAGAGGGCTTTCCACCATATGGTGGCAGATCAAGCAGCCAGACACTGCGGGCTGTGCCGCTGGGGAAGCAGAGGCCAGAGCGTGACCTTTGGCCTGACCTGCTTGTCTCGCTGTGATGTGCTCTGTTCTCAGCGGAGAGAAATGGCTCCGCTGCACTCACTCGGCAGTTAGCTCTGGGAGGACGGGATGGAGTGTCAGGTGACACACAGAGGCAGAAGGAGAGCCAGCAGCCCACACCGGACCCACCTGTCCGTAAAGCGCGCACTGTAGCCAGTACCAATGAATCAAACTCTCTCACTCCCTTTGTGCAAACATGTCTACTTTTATGAAAGGATTACAGCAGTAGGTTATGGAAAATTTTTCCATTGTGCACATAATACATCAGGAATTCTAAAAATTCAAAATCTTTAAGTACATTCAGTCCGTTTTTGAGACTCTTGTGAGTGCAGTTCAGTTTTGCCGTACTGAATCTCACCCGTTCACAACGAGCGTTGCGGGGCTTGCGTGTGCTGTTATTAATGGCAATGGCACTCGGGGCTTCCTTGTCACTTTTACAGGCACGATTCCCAGCACTCTGGAACAGCATTTCATCCGCATAATGACCCTAGTTGGTAGGGACCCGTCATCATCCACGGGGCAGCGCCTCCCCAAGTGCTCCTCCAGGGGACATGCTGGGAGCACAAGCTCTCAGCCCCGTGCCAACTCCGGGCCGGGAGCTCTGGGATGGCCAGCGATCCGCTCTGCCTCATAACAGACCCTTCACAGAGCCTGATGCGGCCCGTGTGAGAGCCGCTGGGATGGGACTGACGACAACCCGGACATCAAAACTGGGGTTGGGGAAGTGGCAGGGGCAGTTCTCCAAACGCAGCCACCACGATAGTAAGCAAATTTTAGGTGAATTACTCTTGATCCTATGGGGGAGGGGGAGGGCCTCTTGGCCCACCAGGCTGCTGTGGGTGGAGGCGGGTTGTGGGGGGGGGGGGGGGACGGAGGGGCCCTGGTGTCGAGTCCCTGTGGCTGCAGCCCACCCCATGCCGCCTGTCGCCCAGGAGAGACAGGCAGGGGCTCTCGCACAGACACCACGCGGGATGGAGGCTCCCTCCTTTGGGTCAGGATTGCAGGCATCCGTGGCAGCCGGGCCCAGCCAGCCGGCAGCAGGTGGCACTCCCAGGTGGCTGCAGTGACAGGCTCCCGCAGAGAATCGCCAGGCCAGAGGGGGACAGCAGCCCACCCAGACCCCCAGGACGCAGATGTCACCATCGTGCGTGTGCAGTGCACACTCTGATGGAACTTGTATTGATGGAAATTGGGCCACACTGAGCAGAAATCGCCTGGTGAGCTCCCGCAGGCTGCTCTGATGTGGCCAGCTGCCGCTCCCCACCTGCTGCCCTTTCCCCCAGGGCAGGGGCTGGCTGCTGGTCACCCCACTGACTTGGTGACGACAAGATGCTGGAAACGCTGCCATTGACAAGAGGACGGCAGGCGAGTGGGACGAGGCTGTGCTGAGTCAGAGAACAGGGACAGCTGCATGCCACCTCCTCCCACTGCAGCCCCTGGGTCAGGGCAGGGGTCACCGGGAGAAGGGTGTGGGGATGCTATTGGGCCTCTGCCCGTCCCTCCCCACTCACCGTTTGTGGGCACAGTAGCACCTGCCTGTCTGGGGGTCCTCTGCCTGTGCAGGCATGCCTGGCCCACTCTCCGGGCAGGAGGGGGGTGTGTGTGTGTGGCAGGGGGAGGGGGGTGGGGGGCGAGGGGGGGAGAGCTTAGAGAGGTTCCACCAAAGACAAATAGGATTTGGTGGATGCTTCCCCTCTCCCCACAGGAGAGATGACCCTGCGGAGGGCCTTGCCACCCTCTAGGGGCCCAAGAAAGACTGCACCCAGGTGCCCACGTTGGCACCTGTCCATGCCTTCTTGGCTGATTCCAGATTCTTATCTGGCAAAACACAACTACAGATGCTGCTGCGAAGTGTGGTCTCGGTGTGGGTAACACTTAAAACCAGTGAACTCGGGGTAAAGCAGCGCCCCCTGGTGGCCTTGTCCAAGCTGTTGAAGAGAAGAGGCTCAGCTCCTCGGAGGAAGAGAACTCCCCCTGCAGATGGCCCTGGGACCCCAGCTGCAGCATTGGCTCCGCCTGCAGTGTGTGGGCGTGGCAGCCCACAAGTGGACCAATGTCCTGTGACTGGCACTGCCCTCATGTGGGTGAGCTGGTGGACCGAGTGGAGGTGGTCTGTGTTAGGATCTGGCAAGGTCGGGGACATTAACACTGGAGTGATGGAGGAGGCTGTGACCTACCAGCAGGGGTGTCCCCAAGACATGGATGTTTGCAGGTTCCGCCAGACACGTCCAGAACCTCACACACCTGCCAGTTAGGATGCGTGGCCCACAGTGACCCTCCCTGCCCCGACAGCCAAAGAGAAGGTGGCTTCATGCCTCCCCACGTGGGGGAAGATAGAGCGGAAGCTCCTCTGGGTTGCCCAAGCTTTGGGTGGAGTGTTCCCCACACCGGAGCAGATGGAAGGGAAGGCAGGCACCTCGGTGTGGCCATCCACGTGGCCCACTGCAGGGAGGACCAGCAGGCCCCAGAAGGGGGCCTCATCTCTGTTCCCTGCATAGAAGACATAGGCGTCCTGTGGAGGAGCAGGGAGCTTGCTTCCCCTCTGACGGTGGGCGGACCCAAAAGGAGCCATGCAGTCCCTGTCCCGTACTCTCCCTGTCCCATGCGGTCTCTGTCCTGTGCAGTGCCCGGCCAGTGTGGTGTCTGTCCTGTGCGCTCCCTGTCCCATGCGCTCCCTGTCCCATGTGGTGCCCATCCTGTGTGGTGCCAGTCCCCTACGGTGTCTGTCCCGTGCGCTCCCTGACCCATGTGGTCCCTGTCCCGTGTGGTGCCTGTCCTGTGCACTCCCTGACCCGTGTGGTCCCTGTCCCATGTGGTGCCTGTCCCATGTGGTGCCTGTCCCATGTGCTCCCTGTCCCGTGTGGTGCCTGTCCCATGTGGTGCCTGTCCATGCACTCCCTGACTCGTGTGGTCCCTGTCCCATGTGCTCCCTGTCCCGTGTGGTCCCTGTCCCATGTGGTGCCTGTCCCGTGCGCTCCCTGACCCGTGTGGTCCCTGTCCCATGCGGTGCCTGTCCCGTGTGGTGCCTGTCCCGTGTGGTCCCTGTCCCATGTGGTCCCCGACCCGTGTGGCCCCTGTCCCGTGGGGTCCCTGTCCCGTGAGGTCTCTATCCCGTGCTTCCCGTGCTCTTGGACGCACTGTCCTCTCGGGAGAGAATGCGGAGTGAAAGCATCGCCGTGCTCACAGCCCTCGTGGGAGTCCTCCCTGGACCACCAGCCAGCTGCCCTCTCCCGGCACCACAGGTGCCAGCAGCTCATTCCCACAGGTGATCAGGCCCTGCGGTCTGAGTGAACGTCTCCCTCGCGGGGCGTGGGCATCAGAGAGCAGGGCTGCAGCACAGCCGGAGGGCTGCGGGGAGGAGGCCACGTGGGGGCGTGCACCCACTGCCCGCTGCCACTGCGTTCCAGTTACAGCTGCCAGAGGAGCCTGTGCAGCTCTCCCCAGACAAGGGCCCCTCTTCGCCTCAGGAAAGCTCCTTGTGCTGGGTGAATAGGCCCCAAACTGGAGCCAGTGAGGGTGCCCGTCTTTGGAAAGAGGGTCTTTGCAGAGGGTCACCTTAAGGTGAGTCACTGAGTGCGATGGGCCCTAATGCAGTGCCTGGTCCCCTGGTAAGAAGAGGGAAATGGGCACCTAGAGGGAGAAGAGGCCACGGGAAGGCGAGGGAGCACTGATGGTGCGGTGGGAGCCCGGAGCGAGGAGGCCGGGACACCAGGCGCTCCGCACGGAGCCCCCGCGAGGAGCCGCCTCCACAGCTCCCCCCGGACTGCAGCCGCAACCCGGCAGGAATGAATTCCTGATATTCAGGCCGCTTGGTCTGTGCTGCCTCCTGACGCAGCCCCAGCAAACTCTTCAATCCCTAGAGGACTTCGTGGTGTTTTAAAATATGCTCAAAAATGCCAGCGAAGGAGGGACCCCAGGCCCCTCGGCTCAAGCGGCTCAAGCGCGGGGTTTGTGCTCAGAACAGACCTCAGGGGGGCGATGTCCCACGACTTCTGAGGCCAGGTCCTAAGAGGTGCCATGCTCTGAGGGAGCCCACACCACCGGGGAGGCCACGCGTTCTGACCAGCAGTGCCAGTGAAGTCCCAGCCCAAAGCTGGCCGCAGCCTGCAGACATGGAGTGTAGAAACCTAGGCAGACACGGCCACCGTGGCGGCCACCACACGAGGCCCCGAGAGGGCACGCCCAGAGGTCAGTGTGCAGAGGTGAGGACGCAGCTGCAGCTCCCGGCTCTCCGCTGGGGGTGTTGCTGTGCACAGCGGGGGAGGCAGGCCAGCCCACGGGAGGAGAGAGACAGCAACACCTGAGAATCACAGTCACGATGGTGCAGAGGGGGCCCAGGCTCGGGGTGACCCCGGAGGCTGCCAGGCCCCGTGTGGTGTGCAGAATGCAATCCAAAGACAGCCCTTAATTCCAGAGACCCCACCACCTTCCCAAGGAAGGACGGCCGTCCCAGCGGCCCCAGTGCCTGGAGCCAGGAGGAAGACGGGGCCTCCAGGCCATCCCTGCCTCTGTCAGAAAGCGGGGGGGGGGGGGGGGGGGGAGCGGGACCAGGAGACCAGGCGCCTCCACTGCACCCCCTGTTGGGGCCATCTGCTGCTGCTCTGGGGCATGTGGAAATGGAGGGCGCAAGTGCGGACTGTTCATTCCAGAAGAGCGGCTGGAAAGAGGAAAGGCAGCGACTCAGGGCACGTGGGCCCAGGGGTCTGAAGACCGCAAGTGCCTCCTTGGTGGCAGGAGCGGCTGCTTGGGCTGGTTGGCAGCATAGAGGGGGCATGAGAAGGTGGAGGCGAGGGCTCCAGGGCTGGGCAGAGGTGGGTCTCCCGCCACCCCAGTCGGGCGGTGGTCTCCCAGTGTGCCAGGGCCGGCCTGTGGCCTGCACTCTGCCAGGGGGAAGGACGTCCCCTCTGCCCCCCGAAAGAGGCAGTGGCACCGACGTAGCATTAGCCCCTAAGGGGGCGGCACCAGCCCTGCTGGCCACCGCAGAGCCGGCCTCGGTGCCGCCCTCCGGGCCTTCTTCGGCCAAGGGTCATCCGCCCGGGTGACAGGGCAGGCAGACACCACATGGGACAGACCCTGGTGGGGCTCATCAGGGCCTGAAATGTTTTACATCACAATTAGCGGGGTTACAAGGCTCTGTGTTAGAATTCTCTGGGTTGTTTGCTTAAAATTGTGACTTTTATTGTGCATTCATTTTACTCCTATAAAACTGACCAAATAAAGGGGAGAAAATAAGTATTTTTAAAAGCATGTTTCTGATTTAAGGCCATTTTTCAGAAAGTTGAAAGGAAAGCAATAGTTTGAGGATCATATTAAATGTGTAAGGTTTAAACTTCAGCAATGAATCTGTTAATGCTAAGGCATCAAAATGGGGGCACAGCACCCTCTAGTGGTACACTTGTGTATTTGAACTATACTAGATTTACCCCAGAAATGCCAACGGGCAGGTGGTTGGAGAACAGCCAAGGACATGGACAACCGTGTGGTGATTGCTGGGTGGAGACCTGACTTAGGGTGGCAGGCACAAAATACAGTGAACTGGGGATGGGTTGTAGACCTGTGCGCCTGGAACCTGTATAATTTTGTTAACCAGTGTCACCCCAATAAATTCAATAAAAAGGAAGAAATAAAGATATTAATGTTATGCTTTAACATTAAAAGTCCAGTAAAAATGTGTTTTGCTCAATTCACACAGTAAATTTTTAACAGTTAATACCTTCTAGTAATAAAAAAGTTGAGAAAGCTGAAAAGAAGAGAGTAATATTTAATTTTGAGTGACAATTAAAATCATACTTCAGAGGTATTCTCATGTTAATTAGAAACAAAACAAAATTGCCTGCTAGCACCATTATTTACCATCTTCCTGCAAGTCTTAACCAATGCAAAAGATTAAGAATAAATAAAACAAAAATAAAACATCATTATTTAGAGGGAGAAAAGAAAGTTATCGCGATTGGAGGACAATGGAGTAATGTCCTTGTGGGGCTCTGCCCAGAGCACACGGATGTCCAAGGCCCATGGCCACACGCAGGCGCGGCGGCAACGACAGGCGGCTTCCCTGTGCGCCCTGTGCAGGCGCGCCTTCTGTGGCCATTTATGGAACTAGTTTATCACCTCTGACACCACTCTTTGGCAGGAAGCCTCTTCCGTCTGAGTCAGTCTGAATGTGCCACTGAGCAGCAGCGGCTGGCTGCTTGGTCTGCCGCACAGCGTGTCCCATCCACCTGCGGCCGCTCCTGTCTTTTCCGGCTCCGGGCGTCCGTGGTCCCGACCCTAGAGGAGGAGCTCAGACCCACAGTCCGTGACAAAACCTACGAAAGTCATCTTACAGTTCTTATCATGTACTAAGTGGCCTTGGAAGAAAACACCACCACCATTTAAAAGTTTTGCTGTGTAATTAAAAAACAATTTGGCACCTTCAGACGCAGTACATTTAACAGAATTTAGAAGTAATATTGGTGTGGCTGTGTCGCTGCAATCTGAATGTGTGCAATCAGTGTTCTGCAAAAGACAATCTCAGTGAAATAAGAAAACAATTTGGGGGAAATAAATAAATTGAGGCAGTAAAATCTTGATCATAATTAATAGAACGTTAACTTTTACCATACAAATTATTTTTAACATATTTTTATTGATTTCAGAGAGGAAGGAAGAGGGAGAGAGAGACAGAAACATCAGGGATGAGAGAGAATCATTGGTCGGCTGCCTCCTGCACGCCCCCTACTGGGGACTGAGCCTGCACTCGGGCAAGTGCCCTGACCAGGAATCAAGCCCAGGACCCTTCAGTCTGATGCTCTATCCACTGAGCCAAACAGCTAGGACATAAACCTTATTGTAAGAAGTTACTTAAGACATAAAATTCAAGATTGTTATGGTGAATTGATGGTTTTTGGGCCATACGTTTTCTGAAATAATATATCAAACCTTCTTGTTGGTGTTCATACAACGAGGCTCATGGGCGCTCGTCCCGGCCCGTTTGGTCCCAGGAGACACGGAGGCTCAGCCTGTGCGGGAGGAGGTGGCTCCATCTGACCAGCCACACGGCTGCACGCCTTTACCTCTGAAAACGTGACGCCCTGAACTTCCTTCATGTCTTTTCTCAACAAACTGTATACAACATAGCAGTAACCTCAGTGAGGGTGGAATGGTGAGTGTAGAAAAGGGAATCCAAACAGTGAACAATGGAAAACAGTATTGGGGCTATGAGGTGATGCTGCACAGGCGGTGAGGGAAAGTGGGGTGATGCTGCACAGGCGGTGAGGGGCCGTGGGGTGACGCTGCACAGGCGGTGAGGGAAAGTGGGGTGATGCACAGGCGGTGAGGGAAAGTGGGGTGATGCACAGGCGGTGAGGGGCCGTGGGGTGATGCACAGGCGGTGAGGGGCCGTGGGGTGATGCACAGGTGGTGAGGGGCCGTGGGGTGATGCTGCACAGGCGGTGAGGGAAAGTGGGGTGATGCACAGGCGGTGAGGGGCCGTGGGGTGACGCTGCACAGGCAGTGAGGGGCTGTGGGGTGACGCTGCACAGGCGGTGAGGGGCCGTGGGGTGACGCTGCACAGGCGGTGAGGGGCCGTGGGGTGACGCTGCACAGGCAGTGAGGGGCCGTGGGGTGACGCTGCACAGGCGGTGAGGGAAAGTGGGGTGATGCACAGGCGGTGAGGGAAAGTGGGGTGATGCACAGGCGGTGAGGGAAAGTGGGGTGATGCTGCACAGGCGGTGAGGGGCCGTGGGGTGATGCACAGGCGGTGAGGGAAAGTGGGGTGATGCACAGGCGGTGAGGGGCTGTGGGGTGATGCACAGGCGGTGAGGGGCCGTGGGGTGACGCTGCACAGGCAGTGAGGGAAAGTGGGGTGACACTGCACAGGCAGTGAGGGGCCGTGGGGTGATGCTGCACAGGCAGTGAGGGGCCATGGGGTGACGCTGCACAGGCGGTGAGGGAAAGTGGGGTGATGCACAGGCGGTGAGGGAAAGTGGGGTGATGCTGTGGGTTCACTCAGGTGGACACTGGCGTGGTCGTTGGACCAGGAAGCCTTTGCCGAAGAAAGTTCCGCTTGTTAAAGCTGATGGATTAGGCTGAGGGTGACCGACGAGAAGGAATCATATGAAAGAAAATATGTTCATGAAAACAAAGCTAATCCACCAGCGCGCTGACCGGCCATGACAGTCCCACCCAAGCAAAGCAAACGGAAACGACTGGGTTGCCTGAAGACAGAACTTAAAAATGCACGTGTCGTGTGGTAAAAGCAAAAAAAGACATACATGGAACCAAACGTTCTTTTTTTTAATATATTTTTTATTGATTTTGGAGAGGAAGGAGGAGATGGAAACATCAAGGATGAGAGAGAATCATGGATCGGCTGCCTCCTGCACGCCCCCCACTGGGGACTGAGCCCGCCACCCGGGCATGTGCCCCAACTTGGAATTGAACCGTGACCCCCTGTTCATTTCATAGGTCGGTGCTCAACCACCGAGCCCTGCCAGCTGGGCAAAGTATGTATTTTAACTTGGAAATTTCTCTACAGACATTCATCGACTGAAGTTGTGGAGTCGATGCCTGAACCCGGTGGCAGCAGGGCGCGCTCCTCCCCGGCTCCGGGAGGACCTCCCGCCGCTCCGGCTCCTGGCGCTGCGGGCCGCCCTGGGCTGTGGCACATCACCCGCCTCCTGCCTCACTCAGTTCCCTGTTCCTCAAACTGTTAGTGATGGAAAACTTCTGACTAGTGAGTTTGTGGGTTTCTAAGTAGACAATGTTGAAGATCAGATTATAAGATGTGCGTATTTACTATGTTCTGGAGATTACATTCTTTACAACTATTTACATTTTTGATGAAAATTTTTTGTTATTAATTTTTTAATATGCGAAAACACCCTTGGCCTTTCCGAAGTCTGACAGGGAGTATTAAAGACGAGTCGGAGCACTTGCAACAAGACACAGGGAGCCTCGGAAGGTGGGTGGGAACCGCCCCACCAGCAGACGGATGCGCGTGGCCTCGAGGGAAGTGGGAGGGTGAAGCAGGCCCCCAGCAGGGAGCACACCCTTCTCCAGCCCAGGCCGGCCAGCCTCTGGGTCTGTGGGTGCTCCCGGGGCGGGGCTGTGCTTCTGTTAGCTGTTTTCCCAGCCTTCTCCTCCTGCGCACGGCTGTGGCCCCGCCTTTAGGCCGCGGGCTGGTCCCAGTGCCCGGTGCTGACACCGCCGGAGAGACTCCTGGGAACAAAGCTTTGGTGGGGGCCTCAGGCCGACCCAGTCCCTGTCACCCACCAGAGGCCGGCTCGCGGCTGCCCTGCCACCATGAGCTCCCTCTGGCCCCTGGCACTGAGGGACGGCGAGAGTCTCCCTGGTTCAGCTGTGAGCAGCTGCCCAGGGTCACCTCCTCAAGGCCACCACTGCCCGGTGCGGTCAACCCCCAGAGATGCCTGGGACAGAGTCCTGGCACCTGCCACGGGTAGGAGCATGTGGTGACGCCCTGCACACAGAGCGGGGCCTGGGGCGGTCAGGCTGCTCTGCCAGGGCCTGTCCCCAGCTGGCCACCTTCCTGGGTGCTCTCTCCAGCCCGGGCTGGTCCATAGCATCAGAAATGAAAAACAGCAGAAAAGCTGCACTTTCAGGCTGGGCTCATGGGCCCAGTGTCAAAACCAATGTGCTCATTCCTCTCTTCACAGTCAAGAAATGTGAGGGGGGTCGGGAGAATGACTCTGTGGACAGAAGACACGTTTCGCGGATGTTGGAAATGCCTGTCTAATATTATGTGCCGAGCCCTCCCGCGCCCTCTCCATGTTCAGTGATGAACACCAGGGGCTGGGCCATGCGCAGCCTGAGCACGAGTGGTGCGTGCGGTGGCCTGATTTTGAGCCCCGCGTTCATGGTGGGAAATCTGTGTCCTCCTCAGCTCTCAGGCCTGGGACAATGCCAGGAGACGGCCCACTCGGGGCTCATGTGCGTGCGTGTGTGCGCACACATGTGTGTATGAGCGAGAATGACCGAGCGCGGGTGTGTGAGGGGTGGGGCGTGGGCGTGGACTCCCTGGACCACCGTCCTCCTCGCTGTGCCCCTAGCACCACCTTCTGCCTGGAGATGGGACTTCATGGCCAGCCAATCAGGGCTGAGCGAGAGCAGAGGAAACCAGCCAGGCCACAAATGATCTGGCTAATAATGAAATGATCCATTTTGGGTGGAAATATCCTAATTACACACCGTAAAAGGAAGGCGCATAATGCAATATACAGATGATGCATATAGAATTGTACACTTGATTTTATTAATATCACCCCAATAAATTTAATGATATCTAAAAAAATTTTAAAAAGGCAAACAGGTCATAAATAATATACTTAAGAGGCAATAAATGATCGGGTTTGATGGGCGAGGTGGCAGATCTCTGCTTGTTCTGTCCACATTGGTAATTAATATTCTAATTCTGCATAAACATTGCCTAACAAGCAGCGTCGGTGAGCAGTGGTCCTGGAGGCCGGAGAAGCAGGAGGGATTCGCTTGGGATTGAGACACGGTGGCCCAGCCGGTGTGGCTAGTCACCAGCCCCGCCTCCTTCCAGGGAACAAAACAGAACTTGGGGAGGTGGAGACAGTTTGCTCAGTAATGGTCTGACCTTGGGCATTCCGTGACTTCAGCACCCGTCCTGCTCCAGCGGCCCTCGAGCCCTTTACAGACCGCTCAGCGCTCCCTGCGTCACCGGGTGCACAGCGTGGGGCCTGGTGGGCTCCAGGCCTCGGATCCGGAGCTCCCAGGAGTTTCACCAGGAAGGCAGGAGGCCGCGACCCAGCCGGGTTGGGAGGAAGCCTGCGGAGAAGAGCTGCTGGGGCCGACTTCCGCCCGACCCCAGGGGGCAGGCAGCTCAGGAGCCGGTGGGAAGGCTCAGGTCTGGACGGCTAGCCCAGGCCTGGGTCCTGAATCCCTTTGCCACTTGTGCGCCTGCGTAGCCGCCCCTGATGGGGAGGGAAGGATGCCATGAACCTTCCCTGAATGGCGGAGCTCAATGGGAAGTTTGGTTACTTGCTATGGCACATTGGAATGTTCTGAAGAAAGCTTCAGAAACCATGAGCGTCCCAGCGCTGCAGGGCACTGCAGGCAAGAGCACTAATGGCCAGGTGACGGCCGTTTCAATCCCGCTTTGCTGTAAAGGTTGTGACTGTATCCAAGTGAACTGCTGTCCCCCAAATTAGACAATCGCCAAATGTTGTCTGTCGTCGTTCCCCTGAGCTGCATGCTGGGAAGCCAGCTACATATCGTTAAAACCATTCTTCACACAAAAGTGAACTCTGCCACCCCCACGCTGGCACCAGCCGTGTTTTCCTTGCGCTTTAGTATCCCTTTTCCGTGCTGTGGTCACCATGTGCTTATCTTGCACTTGGACGCTGAGGGCATCTGGCCTGAGATTGCACGGCCTTCACAATGGCCCCTGTGCCCGCCCTGCAGGGCACTCGGCTGTGCCCATGTTGTCCTCGCCAGCCCCTGGCGGGCGCTCCGGCTGCAGATAGAGCCACAATCACTTACTTCTTTCCCTTCGGTTATTCCTTGGGAAAACTTCCCAGGCTCCATGTTACTGGGTCCAAAACTGCGGATGACTCCATGGCTCTGGGTAGCAGGCTTACGGCTGCCCGCCCACCGTGGCCGGGCCCCGCTGAGCACGTGGCATTGCCCCACAGAACCTGGCGGGGAACCAGGGAAGAGCCCTGGTGCGGACTCTTCAATAGGAGAAACGCGCCCATCAGCCGGCCAAGGTCTTACTTTGTTCTGTTTTAAAGGCATCAGCTGGGACTCCCACACTGGCTGGCTGTGCGTGAGGGCGGCGCGTGGGCACATCGCCAGCCTGCGGCAGGAATCGGGCACAGAGGGAAAGTCTGGGCTTTCCTGAGCACGCCTTGATGTTCACTTGGCATTGCCACACGGACGCATCGTAACTGAGCCTCCTCTCAACCTTGCGAATGCTGGCAGCCCATGCTGCACGCCTGGACAGCCCGCTCCCCAGCACCCCGAGTGCTCAGCGAGAGGGTGGGATGCCCCCCTCGTCTTCCTGTCAGCAGCTGGCAAGGAGCCTGGACAGCCTCTCCTCCTGCACTCGGCCAGCAGGCACGTCGACTCTGACCCCAAACATTCCTGGACCTGCCCACTCTCTCCCACCGCCCTGCACCCCACGTCAGGAAACCATGCTGTATCCCCGGGCAACGGTGGGGACCTTCCCACTCGTCTCCACGCTGCTCGCCTTGCAGCCAGTGACAAACACCAACCACAGACACACAGCAGACCGTCCCCTGTCTGCTCCGAAGTCCTGAGGCTGGCATGACTCAGAAGCTCCGCCGTCCAGCTGGCAGCGGAGTCACACGCGAGGCAGCAGTGAGGAGCGCACAGGAGGCCGCCTGCTGGGAGAACACGTTCGCAGCCGGTCCCATTCCTTGTGCTGCTTCAGTTTCGTTTGATTCACATGGAAAACCCAGCTCCTCGGTCACACTGGCCAATTTCAAGGACGCAATACTGCGTGTGGCTGACAGCGACCACCAGGCAGCTGGACTTGGGACTTCCTGGTCATAGAAGATCCCGCTGAACAGTGCTGCTTCTAACGACAGAGCAAGTCCCTACCCGACCGCGGGCCCCACCTCTCCAGTCCCAGCTACCTTGGCGTCTCCCTGCGCGCACCACCTTCCATCCTCCAAGCCTCGGTGCCAGTCCCTGCCCACTCAGGGCCTTTGCACATCTCTGCCCCGCCTCCGGCTTTCCTCTCCTCCCCTTAGAGTTCTGTTGGGTGTCACTGGCTCAGAGATTCTCGGTCCTCCCAGAGGAGGCCGAATCCCCTTGCAGGACAAGCTCATGAGTCCCTGTACTTCTGCCCAGACACTCCTCACCTTTCTAACATAAACAATGAGTCGGATCACTCATTGCCTCATGTCTCTTTCCCCAGGTGAATGGAAGCTTCCGGAGGGTCACAGGTCAATGCCTGTCTTGGGTGACACCCAGAGCCAGCACAGTACCTGGCACTTGGGAAGAGATAAACAAATATTTGTTGAATGAATAAGTTTAAAGTCTGATTCAAACATGGGTAAATATTAGAAGAGTATTAACATCTGGCAAAGGGGGTACTCATCGATCTGAAGCTGGGAGTGAAATGCTTGGACCAGGGCTGCCCACTTCATGTGGCACTTACTGCAAGGACGGGAGAGGCCGGGCATAACCTAGAGGGAGCACCTCATCAGCACTGGGTGAATGAGAGGCGACAGCCCGACTCTCCCAAGCCTGTGTGGTGCATGACATTACACTGTTAGTGCCAGAGGCCAGAGCCGAGGACAGACCGTGGCCAAGGAAGTCCGTTAACAGGCATTGCATACAGCTGAGCCCTATGTCCTTCTGTGTGAGAGATGCACAGTGAAGTGTGATCAGATAGAATGGTGCAATGGCTGGGATCTGCTTCCATGTGAATGGATATTCATGGGAAAAAGTGGACTTCGACCCCTGCCTCACATCCTATATAATAAAAGCCTAATATGCTAAGTGTCCGGTCGTCCATTCAACCAATCAAAGTGTAATATGCTAATGATATGCTAAGGCCACTCAACCACTCGCTATGACTTGCACTGACCACTAGGGGGCAGATGCTCAAACCAGTAGGTTAGCTTGTTGCTGGGGTCCAGCTGAGCTGATCAGGGCCTCTAGTTACACAATAATAAGTATGGGATAGATTGTAGACAAATTAAAAACTAAACCTCTAAGCTTCTAGAAGTTAATATAGAATGTCTTCATGTCTTGGATGTAGACAGTTTCCTTAGACAGGATACACAAAGCAAAACCATGAAAGTAAAAACTGGTGAATTACCCTCCAGCAAAGTGCAAAACTACTGTTCAGCAGGGGCCTGGCTGGTGTGGCTCTGCTGGTTGGAGTGCTGCTCCAGGCACCAACGGTTGCTGGTTCGATTCTGGTCAGGGCACGTGCCTTGGTTGCAGGCTTGATCCCTAATTGATGCTTCTCTCTCTCTCAAATCAATAAAAACATTTTTTTTTTTTTTCAAAAAAGAGGGAGACATAAGTTAGAAAATGAATAGGCAAGCGGCATGCCGGGAGAAACGCTCACAAACGTGTGCAGCCATCTCGCTGCTGGTGGTGGGTCCTGCGGCCTCAGCCTGAGCACTGAGTCAGGGAGCCCGGACCATCTGTCCGCGGGGAGAGGCAGGACCGTTCCTGAGGCCTCTGGTCACCGCCGTCTCGTCAGTCCGTGAGCCACAGCCTGGTTTTGTGTCTCTGATTGAAGACTTCTCTTTAATTGATACGTGGATCCACTCAGCGCGGACTCTGCCCGCAGGGAGCTGGGCTCGCCCACGGCTCACTCCATGGGCGTCACGGCCTCTCGGGGAACGCACAGCTCTCAGCACTAGGCTGGGGCCATTATGAATTTTGAAATTAAAAAAAAAAGTACCAAAAAAACACACCAAGGTTCTAAATAATGGACAAAGGGCCTTTTCACAGCTGACACAACTTGGTGGAGCGTCACTCTCAGCCCAGCCGGGACTCGCTGTCCATGACCCAAGTCCCTCCCCACCCCTCCACGTCCCGGTGACCACGAGGATGCCGGCCGACCTGGGGTCGCAAATACACGGCTGTGAGTAGGTGAATTGCAAACACGGAACTCACAAACAATGAAGAGCGCCTCGCTGCCTAAGGGCTGCCATCGGGAACATGTAACGAACATCTACAACTCAATAACGAAAAGACAGGCAGCCTCCAACATTTTGATAGGAAAACGACTTGAACCAATTCCTCCAAGGGAAGGCCCACGCATGCCCATGAGCCCAATGCTCAGCACCATCGGTCACCGGGAAAGGCAACGTCACCCACCCCGGGCACGCCACCCCAGGCATGCCACCCTGGGCACACCACCCTGGGCACACCACCCTGGGCACGCCACCCTGGGCACACCACCCCAGGCACGCCATCCCGGGCACGCCACCCCAGCTCCCGACGGGTGACGAGAATTCTCGGGCTCTGTTAGTGGAAGCGTTCCTACTGAACTGTTCCTACTGACGCAGTTCTGACGGGTTCTTTCTTATACACTAAACTTCACCTTTCCCTGATGGAGCAATTCCTCCTAGGTATTTACCCAAGAGAAATGAAAGCATGCGTGTGCACACACGCACGCACACACACAGCTCAGAGTGGCTTTCCTGTCAGCAGCTCGAAGCTGGAAACAGCCTATGTGTCCACCAGCAGGTAAACGAAATGCCCCCCAAATGGAATACCACTCAGTAACACGAGTGAATCACAAAAGCATGCTGAGTGAAAGAATCCTCCACAAAAGGATACAGAGTGCACGGCTCTGGTTACATAGAATTCTAGAAGAGGCAAAAGCAGTTTGCAATGGTAAAAACCGTAGCAATGTTTCCTCCTGGGGGAGGGGGTGCCTGGGGGGGACATGAAGGAATCTTCTGGGTGAGGAGATAGTCCACGTCTTGGTAGCTGTTTAGGTCACACGGGCGTACGCATTTGTCAGATTCTTCAAAGGGTACACTGAGATTTATAAATCTCACTGGGTGTGAATCTGATGGACGGGTCGATAGTAGACAGATGATAGACGTGGTAAGGGTACCGATGAAACAAGAGGGCAGTGAGTGGATTGTGGGTGTGTCGGTGGGGTCACTGTTACTATGTGGCCTGTTTTTGTGTATGTTTACAATTTTCCAATAAAATCATCTACCAACTTTGATTCTTACAGGTTTGGGAATCTTCCAGAGCCTCTAGGAAGTGCCATTACCCCTGGAGAGGGCTCTCACCTTCACCCTTCAGCAGTTCACTGAGTGAAGTGGGCTGATTGCTCCGCTGCCCTGTGCGGGGCTGGGCCTCACTGGGCCTAAGGGTAACCCACCCAGGGGAGTAAGACATGAGGAAGACTTAATGCAAGACGATTGCAACCGGGGTGAGAGATGGGCCGACAATGATGCAGGGCAGGGGGTCTGGGGTTATAGCCAAGGAGCAGGGGGGGGGGGGGGGCGGGGGGATGGGAGACCACTCAGTGGAGACCTCTGCCACCTTCTCTGGGTCCCGCGGTGCCGCGGCTTCCACTGACCTGGGAAGCTGCCTGATCCTCTGGCTGGGCTCTGACCGTCAGACCCAGATCTGCATGTTTCAGAATGAAATTGCTTCTCCGACCTCCCCAAAGGCAGCACAGGATTCTGGGTTTCCTTCTGTCAATGTGTCAAAGGAGAGGATGGTTTCCAAGGCGCATGGACCAGCCACACAGAATGCAGGCTGTGGCGGGCCCTGCTGCTCAAACCGCCCCCTACCCTGCCCCCCAACAGCATCTCAGGGGCCAGCGCTCGCCAGGGAGAAAGTCCCACGCCCAGGGCTGTGCGGGTGTGAGTGTGGGTCCTGACTGCCTAGGGCTGTGCGGGTGTGAGTGTGGGTCCTGACTGCCTAGGGCTGTGCGGGTGTGAGTGTGGGTCCTGACCGCCCAGGCCTGCGTGGTGTGTGTTTGCGTCCTCACTGACTAGGGCTGCGTGGGTGTGAGTGTGCGTCCTGACTGCCTAGGGCTGTGCCGGGTGTGAGTGTGGGTCCTGACCGCCCAGGCCTGCATGGTGTGAGTGTGGGTCCTGACTGCCTAGGCCTGCGCCAGGTGTGAGTGTGGGTCCTGACTGCCTAGGGCTGTGCGGGTGTGAGTGTGGGTCCTGACTGCCTAGGGGTGTGCGGGTGTGAGTGTGGGTCCTGACCGCCCAGGCCTGCGTGGTGTGTGTTTGCGTCCTCACTGCCTAGGGCTGTGCCGGGTGTGAGTGTGGGTCCTGACCGCCCAGGCCTGCGTGGTGTGAGTGTGGGTCCTGACTGCCTAGGGCTATGTGGGTGTGAGTGTGGGTCCTGACCACCCAGGCCTGTGTGGGTGTGAGTGTGGGTCCTGACTGCCTAGGGGTGTGCGGGTGTGAGTGTGGGTCCTGACCGCCCAGGCCTGCGCCGGGTGTGCGTATGTGTCGTGACCAAGCTGACCCGTTCACCGCAGGGCATTGGAAGTGCCTGCACCCCTCCTTTTGCTGTTTGCCTCGGGCCGGTGCCCTTCTGTCACTGTCTCTATTTGGGTCCTGTCCCCGCCAGCCGCTGAGAGAACGCAGCCCTGCAGGGCAGCCACCTGCCGGCTGCTCAGGCTGTGCCCCGCCCCGGTTGCCTGGCACAGGGGGCGCTCACTCCGTCCCTGCCACACGGAGGCTCCGCCAGCAGCCCTCACAGGGTGCTCTCTGCACCAGGCAGCCTGTGCTCCTCCCATCCGGTCAGCCCGGGCGGCCACGGAGCAGTGGACTCCGCCGCCCCTCCTCCCTCCGCCCCAGGGAATGTCCCTCCCAGCACACATGCGCCTTCCTCCAGAGCAGAGGGTCCCGCCACCCCCTGGGCACAGGGGCCGCTCGCTCTGGGTGGTTTCCTGGACGCCCGCCCCGCGCACAGGGGCTTTGACTCAGAAACAATCCCCGGAGCGAATGCCGCGGACCACCCGGCCCCTGAGTCCTGAGAAGTTCTAGAATGTTCTGAGTAGGACACCAAAGGAAGGGGCTGTAGGTCTGGGCACAGGCAGGAGGCCAGTTAGGACAGAGCCTGCGAAGGACCCTCCCTCCTGGGCAGGGCAGTGAGACTGCCGGGCGCTGCTGCCTGGTGTCCGTGGGAGGCAGGGGACCTGCCGGCGGGGTTTCGGTCAGGGACTCAGAAACCCAGCTGCTGGGCCTCCAGGTCAGCTCCCCACTGCCCGCTCCCGTCCCTGCCTTCACTGCCTGACGCGGGTTCAGAAGCATCCCTGTGACTGCGGTGGTAGGCGCTGCTTGTGCAACCCCTGGCGTGATGGAAGGAACCACGGGACCAGGCCAGAGTCTCCGGACCCCCCTTTGCAGCCAGGGTCACCTCAGTCTGGCCAGAGCAGCCGCAACGCCATTCCCTGCTGCTCTGCCAGCCCTGACTGTGCTTCGACCTGCCCTCGCCAGAGGGTAGGAGCTGGGTGAGCCCTCGACCTTGTGAGGGTCACAGTCCAGCAGCGCCTGCTGCCCTACCTAGCCCAGCCCGGATGGCCCCACCAGCCTCCGCTGCCTCCCTCAGCAGCAGGCTTCCTCGGGGGGGGGGGGGATGGGGTGGGGGGGTGCAGATGTGAATCCGTGGCCCAAGGTCCCACATGCAAGTCTCTTCATCCCTCCAGGACCACCTCCTCCAGGAAGTGCGCCCAGGCTGCCCCTAGGGGCTCGTCCACCCCGTGAGTGGTGCCCATCCTGCAGTGGTTTGTTTCCTGGCTCTGTTTTGTCTCCCTTCATCTAACACTGAGGCTCCTAGGCCCCAGACTCTGAACCAAATGCTTCAAGAGTATTTTCTCCTTTAACACTCCTGTGTCTGCCCCAGGGGCGTCAAGGTCCTCATCTTACAGCCTGGAGCTGAGGGCTGGCTCAGGGAGGGGCTGGCGGACCTCAGGCTGTGTGGTCAAGGCGAGCGCTCCTCCCTCACAAAGGGAAGGAGGAAACGCAGGGGGGTCCCCGCTGGGACGGTGTCTGGCCGGTGCTCAGCCCCAGGGAGGAAGCGCACTCCCAGCCAGGGCTGCAGCTCTCTATAGAGCAATTTTTTTTAACTAAAAAATGTAAAAGAGACCTGATTAATGGAGGGAGATACCATGTTTATGGATTGAAATTTTCAATATTATAAAGATGTAAATTCTCTAAAAATTGATCTATAAATTCAGTGTGATTCCAATCAAATTTCCAACATTTGCTTGTATGTGGAACTTAACAAGCTGGTTCTAAAATCCATGGAAATGGAAAAGCTGAGATGCCTGGGGTGGCACCAGTTCTATGATAAAGGCTCAGAATTAACCAGAGATATTAGTGCGATGAAAGGGGCCACATGCTGACCTGACAGGCTCAGGGAGGCCTGCATGGCGGTCTTGCAAACTCAGAGACCTAAAGTCACCACAAAGGACGGTCTGAAATGAAACTTTAACTAAAAGCAGTGATGGTGGGCAGTTACGTCCTAGGCTGGTATCTTCACTGACAAGGTCAACCTTTACCTTAACTGAGCCTATCTGTCTCTTTGCATCTATGATAACATACCCTTTGAAATGTCTGGGTAACTTGTAACTTCCCTTTTTCTGGAGCCCTTGGGGCACAACTTAATGTGCTGGGCGCCAGGACAGATACCACAAATTCCTTCATTATCATGTTAATTGTTCTGCACCCACCTAAGAATGTGTCCATTATTTTACTTTGTATCCAATCCCAGGGGTTTCCCCACCCCCCCTGCTCTGCTTTCTCCCGCCTCTCTAGTCTAGCACCAATGGATTTCATGTAACCCACCTAGGTCCCTTTCCTTTGATTGCAATGTGTAAATACAGATGTAACCTGCCATTCTCCGGAGCATTATCTCAATTCGTTGAGGTTCTGCTTCCAAGCACATGCCAACAGTTTGGCTCAAATAAACTCACAAAAAAATATTTACAGGTTTCAATGGTTTTTTACATTAACGTTAGCACAAGGGCCAGCACCCAGAGCTGGAGCAGACAGGGCGCTCAGAATGACGTCACACAACAGGACCCCTGAGGTCCAGAAGGGGGCGCTGGCGTCTGCAGACAGAGCGTGGAGTCTTTCTGAGGTCACACCAAGGAGTTGGGATTAACTGTGAGCCTTGTTCTCTGCCTGGGGGCAGGGCTGCGGGGAGGGAGAAGGGAGGAGGCGCTGAAAGTCCATGTGTAGAGCCACGAGCTGGAGTTGTTAGAACTAATACAGCCCTCTGGCCAGAGAGGATTCTGAAACTGTACATAAAAAGCACTAACCGTCAAAGAAAGTACTGAAAACCCCTGACTGCACTGACATTTAAAAATTCTGTTCATCCAAAGAGATCGTAAGACAGCAAAGAAAGAAGAAACTAAAGGGCAGTGCAGACGCGGTGCTGAGAGGGGAGCAGCCTCAAGGAAAGTAGGGCGGGATGATGAGGAGCCACAGGAGGACTAGGAGGGTGGAACTGGAGTAGGCGGGGCTCGGGGAGGAGGAAGGGCTGGAGTGGGTGGGGCTCGGGGAGGAGGAAGGGCTGGAGTGGGTGGGGCTCGGGGAGGAGGGGGCCAGAGTGGCAGGGCTCAGGGTGTGCAGCCTGCAGTCCATTGACCTGGGTGGAGATTCATGGGGTTGGGATTATAATCGTTAAGAAAGGCCTGGCTCATAAGTTTTCTGAACTTTTCTGAATGTGTCATGTTTCACAACAGAAAGATGTGAAAGTACTGACATAGTACGTCATTATTTTTAAACTAGAGGCTCGGTGCATGAAATTCATGCACTGGAGGGGGTTCCCTCAACCCAGCCTGCGCCCTCTCGCAGTCTGGGAGCCCTTGGGGGATGGCCGACTGACAGGGAGCAGGCCTAAGCTGTCAGTCAGACATCCTTAGCATTGCCTGTGGGAGCACACTGACCACCTGGGAGCAGCTCCTGCGTTGAGCGTCTTCCCCCTAGTGGTCAGTGCGCATCATAGCGACTGGTCATTCTGCCGTTGGGCCAAAACCGGCTCTCTGACATCCCCGCAGGGTCCTGGATTGTGAGGTGCAGGCCAGGCCAAGGGACCCCACCAGTGCAGGATCAGGGCTGGGGAGGGACACGGAGGTTGGTCATCTGGGGAGGGACTGTGGGAGGGCTCCCAGGCATGACCGGCCCATCTCGCTCAGTCCCGATCAGCTAGACTCCAGCAGCAAGCTAATCTACAGGTCGGAGCATCTGCCCCTGGTGGTCAGTGCACATCATAGCGACTGGTTGACCAGTCGACTATCTGCCTCCTAGTGGTCAGTGCACATCATAGCGACTGGTCAACCAGTCAACTGAATGGCCCCTGGTGGTCAGTGTATGTCACAATGAGCGGATGAGTGGCCTTAGCATATCATTAGTATATTACACTTGGATTGGTTGGACAGCTGACCGGACGACTGGATGACCAGGTGACTGGACACTTAGCATATTAGGTTTTTACTAGTATTATATAGGATTCCTCTCAGATGGATGAAGTGCTTTACTGTTTGAATGGATGGCCTCATATGCATGCTGTATCTTTAAAAGAAACAGAGGTTCTTCATAGTCCATAAAGAGCTCCCTAAATGCACCCGAGTCCCTGCAAAGCTCTGAGAAGAGGAGTGCTGCCCACTGCAGTCCCGGCCACCAGGCACCCTGCACAGGCCAGTGCGCACTGAGCACCCCTAGTCACACGGCTCTGCCCATTTGTGCCCATTGGCCTGGTCTCCACAGACATTGCAGAAATAAAGATCAGCTTGGGAGGCTGGCTAGACACGTGCTCCGCTCTGCTCTCTGCCACACTATGGTGAGAGGCCTCCGTGCCCACCGACAGCCTCAGCAAGAAACCGTGACCGAGGGACGGTCCCTGAGCAGGAGGTCCTGGCTTGCGTCCAATCCCACCAGTCAGGTGGCACACCGTCTGTGGAGGAGGAACCATGTGGAATGGAAAGTTCCAGTTCACACTGGGAAAGCCCAGTGTTCTCTAGGGCACCGTCCGGGGCTTGGGAAAGGCATGCCTGACGCAGAGTGCGGGCGGGAGCGTGCGGCAGTCAGCAGGCAGGGTGCCCATCTCTGCATGGCACCAGCCACCCGGGTCCAGTCTGGGACAGCCGCATGTCCTGCACACGGCTCCAAAGCTGGCCCCAGAGCAGGTGCTGGGAGGCCCCTGAGGGACTGAAAGGAGAAGAGCCGCGGGCCCCGATGGCAAGGGGACCACGTTTCCTATGAAGGGTCTCAGGGCCCGGATTCACTCATGTTTTCATCCTCTCCAGATCAAAGTGAAAGCCCACTTGGCTCTGAATTCAAATTATTATTTTAGGTGTGTTGGGCAGAGGATATAAAGGAAATATTTATTTTTTTCTTATATTTTAGGGGAAATAAACTTTCATGGGCGTTACCATGACCTGCGGTAAGAATCTAGTAAGCAGGGAAGCAGCTGTTTGTGTTCCCGTGCTATGGGAGGAATTGAAAGCACAGTTCCCTTTAAAGCACAACCTGAAAAAGACTGGCACCTACACCATTTTAAAATATAGAAAGGGCCCTGGCCGGTGTGGCTCAGTTGGCTGGACGTTGTCCCATGGACCAAAAGGTTGCCAGTTCCATTCCCGGTCAGGGCATATGCCCAGGTTGCGGACTCAATCCCCAGTAGGGGTTGTGCAGGAGGCAGCCCATCAGTGTTTTATTCTCGCATTGATATTTCGTTCTCTCTCTCCCTCTGTCTCTCTCTCTCCCTCTCCCTCTCTCTCTGAAAATCAATATAAAATAGTAGTGACCTTGTGCACAAAATTCATGCACATTAAAAGGGAATTAATTAGCCCTAACGGGTTTGGCTCAGTGGATAGAGCCTCGGCCTACGTACTGAAGGGTTCCAGGTTCAATTCTGGTCAGGGGCATGTACCTTGGTTGTAGGCACATCCCCAATAGGAGGTGTGCAGGAGGCAGCTGATTAATGTTTCTCTCGCATCAATGTTTCTAGCTATCTGTCCCTCTCCTTTCCTCTCTATAAAATATATTTTTAAAAAATAAAAATAAAAAATAAATAAAAGGGAATTAATGAGAGGAAATATTTTGCTATTTGCCCTTTCTCTATAATAGAAGTGTCAGAGATGAAGGAAAATTAGTAAAATGTATATGAAAATCTTCCTCCTATCAGAGCCTGGGGCACACCACGGGGACCAGAGTCAAGTCCCCACCCACCCACATGCGCCTCAAAAATGCAAGAGATCCAGACCCAGCTGGCCCCACTAGGTGGGGGGCGAGGCTTCAGATCACCTGGCTTAGCACCGGGGCAGGGGGTGAGGCCTGAGGTCCCCCGACCCAGGGGGTGAGCTTTGAGGTCCCCTGTCCTGGGCAAGGGAGTGCGGCCTGAGGTCCCCCATCAAGCCCCACCAGGCGGGGGCGCAGCCTCAGGTCCCCTGCCCCGGCCCAGCACCACGCAGCCTCAGGTCCCTGCTGATTGCTCGTTAAGGCTCTTTACAGGAACTTGGCCTCCCCTGTGGGAGCAGCCATCTTGACCTTTATCATGTGATGATCAATTTGCATATTCCCTTTTTATTAGATGAGATTTTTAAAAATATAAGAAGAGAACAGATGTAAATGTTGTAAAAGGCATACAATACAAGTGCAGGTGAGGATGTGGGCACCTGGACCCTCACACGCTGCTGATGGGGATGGAAACAGTGCAGGCACTTGGAAAATACTTTGGCAGTTTCTTTAAAAGGTTAAACATAAGCTTATCATATGACTCAGGAATTTCAGTCCTAGGAACATACACCAGGGATATAAAAACATTTGTTCACACTAAGATTTGTGTGTGAATGTTCACAGCAGCTTAATTCAAAACAACCAAAGGGTAGAAATGACCCAAATACCCATCTGCTGATGAATAAATAAGTAAAACCTGGTAAATCCACACAATGGAAAATGATTCCACAATTAAAGGGAACAAACTACTGACTTGCTACAGCACAGATGGCCCTAAAACGTCACGCCAGGTGAGAACGGCCAGGTGTGAAAGATCCCAGAGTGCATGACCCCCAGATGTGAAACCCACAGACGACAGCGGGGCTTGACCAGATGGCAGAAGGGATGTTTGGATGAGAGAAGAAGCAGAGGAAACCGATGAATAAGGAATGGATTAGTCGCCCAGCTGGCATGGCTCAGTGGTTGAGTTTCGACCTATGAACCAGGTCACAGTTCGATTCCCAGTCAGGGCACATGCCCAGGTTTCGGGCTTGATCCCCAGTGGGAGGCATGTAGGAGGCAGCGGATCAATGATTCTCTGTCATCATTGATGTTTCTCTCTCTCCCTCTCCCTTCCTCCTCTGAAATCAATTACACACACACACACAGTGTGTGTGTGTATATATATATTAGAGGCCCTGTGCACAAAAATTTGTGTACTCGGGGGGTCCCTCAGCCCGGCCTATGCCCTCTTACAGTGTGGGAACCCTTGGAGGATGTCCACCCCAGTGGAGACCCTCACCCCATGGAGGTTTGGCCAGCCTGGGTGAGGGGCTGATGGCTGTTTTCAGGCTGGCCACACCCCCTTTAGGGTGGGGGGGTCCCCACTGGGGTGCCTGGCCAGTCTGGGTGAGGGGCTGAGGGCCGTTTTCAGGCTGGCCAAGCACTCTGGTGATGTAAGCTCCCAGCGTTTCCTTTTTTTCTTTTTTTCTTTTTAATTCTGGGATTTATTGACCTTCTATAATTGAAACTTTGTTGCCTTTAGTGGAGGCCTGCAGGAAGTTTGGCTTCCTCCATCGCCAGGGGCAACCCACTCCTGCTCGCTCCAGCTCTGTGGCCATGGCTGGCTGAAAGCAGGTATCTGGGGTTTATTTACCTTCTATAATTGAAACTTTGTTGCTTTCAGTAGAGTCAGAGCTGGGCTGCAGCAAGCGGAGAGCCTTGGCTTCCTCCATGAATGGAGCAAGCAAGCCTCCTGCCCGCTCCAGCTCCGTGGCTGCCAGGTGCCATCTTGGTTGGGTTAATTTGCATATAGTTGCTCTGATTGGCTGGTGGGCGTGGGTTAAGGCATAGCAAAAGTACGGTCAATTTGCATGTTTGCCTTTTATTAGTATAGGATATATATATATATATATATGGATTAGTCAACAAATAGTGTGCAGATGCTGGCTAAATGTCAAGGGAAGGAAATCAACCTAAATTCTGACTCTAGTGCACGCACCAAAATGCACCTAGTTTCATATGAGCCAAACCATAGCAACTGCTACATGGAAAAGCAGTCGCTACGCACCTCACTTCCACATGGGGAAAAGCCCTCGCAGTGCAGAGCAATGGAACAGTCCCTGGAAGGAGATCCTGCTGCTCTGACTGTGGGAAGGCCTATACTTCCGGGCATACAAAAATATACCACATGAAGTCAGGAGACAAAGAACAAGCCAAAAACATATTTTTGCTACAAACACGACAGGGGCCATTTCTCTAATATTTACACACAGAAATCAATAACCAAAAGCCAGCACTGGCCTCTGCGGGGAGGTGCCCGGCGTCCTGGGCACATGTCCCCGCCCAGCGCCCGCTGTCCCCTCCCTTTGGCCATCAGCCCACACTTCCTGACCCAACACTGTTCAAAAGCAGCCTCACATGCACACCTGGTCCCTGCGGGCTCCAACCCACCACAGGCTGGAGTGTCACTGAGCCCTGCGTGGCCCTGTGCTCCTGCTGTCCCTGCAGCCCCCTGGCCTCGCCGGCCACGCCCGCTGCCCACCGTGGTGAGGCCTCTGTCCCAGCAGCAGGACCGCCTCCCGGGAGAGGCTCCCTGGAACCAGGGAGGCTCCGGCAGTGAGCAGTGAGGACGTGAGACCGCGGCTTGGCTTGCATTTCACGATGTTCCTTCTGTCTGCAGACAGGGACAGGGAAGGAGGGGAGAGGGTCCATCCTGGTGTTGGGCCGGGCACTGCATTTGGGGAGAGAAGCGAGGATTCGAACATGTGGCTAATAAGGAAGGTGGCGGCCGAGAACCAGGCGTCCGGGCATGGAGACTGCAGTCTCATTGCGCTCCCATTTCTCCAGAACCCGCGCCCGGCTCCGAACTCACACCCTCCGGCTGTGAAAACTCAGCCCTCCCCGAAGCAGAAGGGGCGCGTCCGTCCCCGGGACTCCCGGGAATGCACCAAAGCCCCTTCCCAGCACCCAGCCAGGCCAGCACCCTGTGGGGAAGACGGGCGCCCTGGCTGGGCACCGTGCCATCCCCTCGGAGACCTTGTCACTCTGCAGTGCTGCCAGGACCTGGGCACGTGTCTGCACCAAGTTATGGTCCCAGCCCTCCTGTGCCCTCTCTCCTCTCCTGGAGTCTCATCACCCATCAGTGCCCCAGCACCACCTCTTCCACCAAGGCATGATTTAAAACACACACACTCTCACACCCCTCTCACCCCTCACACACGCACACACACATACACCCTCACACACACTCTCACACCCCTCACACCCCCCACACACGCACACACACATACACCCTCACACCCCTCACACCCCCCCACACACACACACCCAGACACACACCTAATACACACATCACACACCTCATACCCCTCACGCACACTCTCACACCCCTCACATCCCTCACACCTCTCACACGCCCCTAACACACACCCTCACACACCTCACACACCCCTCACACACCCCTCACACACACCCACACACACCCCTCACACATCCCTCACACACACCCACACACACCCCTCACACATCCCTCATACACACCCTTCATACTCCTCACACACCCCTCACACACACTCACACACACCCCTCAAAAACCCCTCACACACACACACCTAAAACACACATCTTACACACCACACACACCTCAACGCAGGTGCACACTCTTGCACATGCACAAATGCATGTACATGTACACATTGGTAGACACATGCATGCATATGTGCAACACACAAGAACATAGGCATGCACACAGATAACATATACCCGCACGCATGTCCACACATGGGGGCCACATGGTGGTGAGCGGTGGCAGTGACCAGTGGCAGAGCTAGGAGCAGGTGACACACTGGTGGGCACCCTGGCACTGACCTCCTTCAAAGACGTCATTCTTCCTGGCTCACTGAAGGGGCAGCCACGGCCCCTGGAAGTAACCTGCTCAGGGCCAACAGCCACGAGGGGCGAGGGACCAGTACCACTGCTCCCCATACCTGGCCTCAGGCCACCCTGCAGCCCACGGGGCAAGGAGAGGCCGCGTGGAGACTAGGGAGTCGGCCACCTCACAGGGAAGGATAATGAGGGTAAGCAGCCCCGTCCCAAGCACTGAGCTCATCCACCCGACTGTCACGCCCCAGTGAGTCCTCCGCCCTCTGCAGCCCCCATTCCCCCTGGAAACATAAAGGCTGGGCCTGCAGAGATTGTGCCACTACCGAGTCCCTCCCTCTCCTATGACCTGCAGACATCAGCCGTCCCTACCCCTTGCCAGCTCACTCTCAGAACCCTGCCCCACCCTTCAGCACCTGGAGCCCATCTCCAACCTCCAGGCTCAGTCCCCCAGGCAGGTCCATGAGCACCTCCAACCTCCAGGCTCGGTCCACACAGGCACATCCATGAGCGCCTCCAACCTCCAGGCTCAGTCCCCACAGGCAGGTCCATGAGCACCTCCAACCTCCAGGCTCAGTACCCACAGGCACATCCATGAGCACCTCCAACCTCCAGGCTCAGTCCCCACAGGCACATCCATGAGCACCTCCAACCTCCAGGCTCGGTCCCCACAGGCACATCCATGAGCGCCTCCAACCTCCAGGCTCGGTCCCCACAGGCACATCCATGAGCACCTCCAACCTCCAGGCTCAGTCCCCCAGGCAGGTCCATGAGCACCTCCAACCTCCAGGCCACTCAGCCATCCCAACAGCTGCTCTCCACCCAGCCTCTCGGACCCGAGGACCATGCCCTCCTGGGCTCAGCTCTGCCCCCGTGGGATGCAGCACAGCCCACTGGGCCGCCAGCCAGGCCTCTTGGAAGGAGCCTGTCCAGCTGACCCCTTTGCAGCAAATACAGCACCAGCACCATCTACCAATACAGGAACCAGTCATCCACAACTTGCCAAGAGACGGCAAGGAGAGGTGACAGCTCTGCCTGCTCAGCCACAGTAGCTCCCAGGATGGTGAGGGGGCATGACAGGCTGCGACAGAGGTCCTGGCTTATTGTGAGGGACACAGTTTTGCCTCTTTTTACAAGTGACTCTCCACTGCCCATGCCAGTGTGACACACATGCTTCTTAACAGCATGCAGCCCGGAGAGACGGGCACCCTCGCCTTGGCCGGGGCTCAGGGACTGTTGGTTTTGTTTTTAAGCCTCACCCAAGCATATTTTCCCATAAATTTTTAAACAGAGTGGAAGGGAGGAAAGAGGGAGGGAGGGAAAGAGAGAGGGAGGGAAAGAGAGAGGGAGAAATATTGATTGGTTGCCTCCCGCATGTGCCCCTATGGGGACCGGGAATGAACCTGCAGCTGAGGTATGTGCCCTTGACTGGGAATCAAACCCATGACCCTTCAGTCCATGGGCCGAGGGTGTAGCCACTGAGCAGGACAACCATGGCTCAGGGGCAGTTTTAAAAGAGCAGGTTCCGCCCAGGCCGGGTGGCTCAGTTGACTGGAGCGTCGTCCGCACACCAAAAGGTTGGGGGTTTGATTGCTGGTCAGGGCACATACCTAGGTTTTGGGTGTAATCACTGGTCAGGGCACTTACAGGAGACAACAGATGGATGTTTCTCCCTCTCTCTCCCTCCCTCCCTCTCTAAACAATCAGTAAGAATTCATCAGGGTGAGGATTTTTTAAAAGAGCAGGTGCAGAGAGGGAGCAGCTGTCAGCAGGGAAAGACTATTCTGTGCACCTACTGCGTTCAGGAGAGTTTGGGGTTCGGCAGGAGAGGCAGGAAAACATGAGACTCCTGTGTCCTTGGAGCTTGGAGCTTGTCCTTCTCGAGGAAGAGAGTGGCCAGCGTCCGGGCGCGCAGGGAGGCCTGGAAGCCGCGCGTCTCAGTGGCGCCTCGTGCGGCACAGCCATCCGTCGGCCTTGCCTCCTGGGGATCGCAGCCTCGCCGGGGAGGAGGTCGCGCCTGCCAGGAGCCCTGCAACTATTTGCACAGGACCCGCGCATCTATTTTTATTATTATTATTGCTTAAAGTATTACCAAGGGTATTACATGTGTCTCCTTTTTCCCCCATCCTTGACAGTGCCCTGGCCTCCCCTACCCCCCAGTGTCTTATGTCCATTGGTTATGCTTATATGCATGCATACAAGTCCTTCAGATGATCTCTTACAGCCCCCCCTCCCCCCCCCCTCTGCCCCCCTAACCTCCCCGGCCTTCCCGCTGCAGTTTGAAAGTCTGTTCGAGGCAGCTCTGCCTCTGTATCTACTTTTGTTAATAAGTTTATAATGGTCTCTATTATCCATGAATGAGTGAGATCATGTGGTATGTTTCCTTCATTGACTGGCTTATTTCACTTAGCATAATGCTCTCCAGTTCCATCCATGACGTTGCAAATGGTAAGAGTTCCTTCTTTTTTACAGCAGCATAGTATTCCATCGTGTAGATGTACCACAGTTTTCTAATCCATTCATCTGCTGATGGGCACTTAGACTGTTTCCAGATCTTAGCTATGGTGAATTGTGCTGCTATGAACATAGGGGTGCATATATCCTTTCTGATTGGTGTTTCTGGTTTCTTGGGATATATTCCTAGAAGTGGGATCACAGGGTCAAATGGGAGTTCCATTTTCAGTTTTTTGAGGAAATTCCACACTGTCTTCCATAGTGGCTGCACCAGTCTGCATTCCCACCAGCAGTGCACGAGTGTTCCTTTTTCTCCGCATCCTCTCCAGCATTTGTCGTTTGTTGATTTGTTGATGATAGCCATTCTGACAGGTGTGAGATGGTACCTCATGGTTGTTTTGATTTGCATCTCTCGGATGATTGGTGACTTTGAGCATGTTTTCATATGTCTCTTGGCTTTCCGAATGTCCTCTTTTGAAAGGTGTCTATTTAGATCCTTTTTTAAAAATATATATTTTATTGATATTTCTACAGAGAGGAAGGGAGAGGGATAGAGAGCTAGAAACATCGATGAGAGAGAAACACCGATCAGCTGCCTCCTGCACACTCCCTACTGCGGATGTGCTCACAACGAAGGCACATGCCCTTGACTGGAATCGAACCCGAGATTCTTGAGTCCGCAGGCCAATGCTCTATCCACTGAGCCAAACCAGTCAGGGCTCCATGAATCTTAATGCTCACCATTAACTGAATTAGACAAGAAGGGCTTATCTTGCTCCAAAGGGCCCCCTCCTTTTTCTTTTTTTAAATTGTTGTTGTTGTTAATCCTCACCTGAGGATCTTTTTCCATTGGCTTTTTTAGAGAGAGTGGAAGCAGGGAGGAGAGACAGAGAGAGAGAAACATCAATGAGAGAGAGCTACATCAAAATTGGTTGCATCCCACACGTGCCCTAACCAGGGCCAGGGATCAAGCTTGCAACCGAGGTACGTGCCCTTGACCACGATTGAACCCAAGATCCTTCAGTCCTCGGGCTGATGGTCTCTCCACTGAGCCAAGCAGGCGATGGCAGGCCCCTCCCCTCCCTTTAACGACCAGTCCTCAGAGGACGCCGAGAGGGACTGTGAACTGTGGAATTACAGTTCCAGGGGAAAAACAGGTGTCCGTGGGGAGCGCTCTCGGCACGTGCTTGTGAGTCAGTTTTGGTCTGAGACACAGCCCACAGCTGCTCTGGGCACCAGGTAAAAGTCCGAACTGCCTTTCCTCCCCGATTATAAGTGGTGTGAGGGCACAGGCGCACAGTGGTGTGCTTTTAGAAAAGCAAGAGAAGCATTTTGCCCCCAGATGACGAATGCAATAAAAAGGGGAGATGGCCCAGGGCCAGCCCCAGGGGACTGGCCCTCAGTCACCCCACACCCTGACCACCAATGGTACCTGATCACAACCAAGCGCCCCGGCCCGCTGCTCCGGGACTGGACCAGGAGGGATGCCTGGGTGACAGCTCAGCGCCCAGCGAGGTTTGTCTGCGTCCGTAACGCGGGGCCGCTGCCAGCGTTGTCTTGGTTCGGAACCCCACCCCTACAGTCACTGAGCACCAGGCCCAGGCAGAGCGTCAGCGGCCAAGGCCACGCTCTGCACCCCGCACCTCGGTCCTGGCACAGAGGCCTGGCTTGTGCGTCTGTGCAGAGGTTCCCGAGCCTCCCGAAGCTGGAGGGGGCGGCCTGGGGGCGAGAGGAGGCCAGAGAGCCCCACCCCTGCCGGGCTCGCACTCAGCAGCTGGCTGCGGGCAGCAGGTCTCCGCGCCGGCCAGGTGAGAAGTCCCAAGTGCTCAGGGCGCGCTGAATGGGTTCCACAGGAGCCCAGAGGCCGCCTAGGACTGCGCGTGGCATCCCTGTGTGCGTGCGCACTGTTTGTTTAAAGAAAAGGAAAAGCTAAACACAGATGAGCAAAAATGAAAATGAAGAAATAGAAAGAAGAAAAAGGAGTTTCCGTCCGAGAGGCAGGAACAGGCAGCTGTGGCCTCCATGCAGAGTTGGCGTCGGAGACTTAGGGAGCATCATTCGCGCCGTATCTGGGCATCGTTGATCCTGGCGCCCACGGAGGAAAAAATAGAAAGAAAGAGAAAAAGGGAAAGAAAAAACAAAAAGAAAACTGCTTGTTTTTCCCTCTCACACTGCAGCATGGCTTGCAATTTCGTGTACTTCCTCGCCATCTCTCTCTACATGGAAACATCCGTGTGTGTGTGTGTGTGTGTGTGTGTGTGTGTGTGTCCTTCTATCTTTTCACAAAGCATTATGCCATGGGTGTCTTGGATGCCATTACGTTACACGCTCGGAAGCTAGTTGAGCGCCTGTGCAGCGCCTCCTAATTTGCTTCCCTAACTGGTGTAGGGAACCAAATCTGGAACCCCGCTCCTTCCCACTCGCTTCCGCTGTGCTGTCCTTGCAGCCCTTCTCTCGCTGACGAAATCACACTCTCCCCTCAGGCCTTTGCAGCGTCACTTGCCTCTTTTGCTTATGATTTCTGTGCATTGTCCTGAAATTATAAAACCAAACTAGAGTAATAACACCAGATTAGATACGGAAATATCCGAGTTCCTCCATAAATGCCCAAGGCCTCCCGTGCCTCCCTCCCCTCGCTGGGCTCTCTCTCCCCAGCCCAGACCCTCGGGCCGCCTCCCCTCGGGCCGCAGACCTCCCAGGAAGCCTGCACTGGCCACAGCTCTTAAGTCAAAGTGTAGGACCTCGGGGGGGGGGGGGGGGGGCTGCCAGGATGTGCCCTGCTGGGCTGAGGGAGGGACAACTGGTGTTATTCTGACCTGGGGGCCATGTGGGGCTCCCTGGGCCTGTGGCGTGGGTGTGCTCAGGGCTGCATTCCCCTTTCATTCTGCTCATGGAGAACGTGGGGTCCCGGGGAGCTCACAGGCACCAAGAGCGCACGGCATACCCTCACCTCCTCACCCAAACACAAGGTGGGCCTGGCCGGTGCCAGTGCAATTCCCCAGGAACAAAACAGCCACTGTTAACGGTGTGCCCACACACATGGGGGGCCACGCAGTTCTACTTACCAGGCAGTGTGAAGGCTGCACTTTTATCTAACGGGAAATGTGAAGTTCACCATCTAAGTTAAGTAATCTGCACTTACTTCCACCCCAACCCCGATAAAGCTCAGACACACGTGGGGCCCTACACGCGCTCTCAGACACTCTCCTCCCCAGCGTGGGCTACCCCAGGCCCCGCGGGGATGTCCTCACCCCACACGGCGTGAACAATGGTGTACAGGCAGCACAGCCTCGGCACAACCGTGGATTTCCAGAAATGGCTCCGGGGCTCGGCGTCAGGGTGCTCCCCACAACGGTGACTCATGGCGGGGGGGCGGGGGGGGCGCTGCCAGGGCCCCAGGAGCCAGGAGCCCGTTGTAGCCTGGACCTGAGCGGAGTAGAGCCCTGCAGGTGTTTTCGCAGGAGCAAGCCAGGAAGAGAGCAAAGTTTGGGTCTTCCATATTATTTTTGGTATCATTTTAACTGTCATATATCACAATTCAAGAAAACATATGCAAAACTATGATGTCAGCATCTGTTCACTTGTGTCCTATGAGATAGAACCACAGACGTGCACACACGTGCACAGGCACCAACAGGCACACGCACACACACACACACACAGTGCTACCGTCAACATGAGCAGGGCCTTGCTCTCCGCCGTCTTGGTTAGCACCCTTCACTGGCCCAGGCAGGTGGCTTCATTATCCATGTCGGGGACTTCCCGAAGGCCCAGCAACGCGTGGGTGGAAACTGTGAGGCTGTGGGAAGTCATCCCCTTGGTGTCACGTGGACCCTGCCTGTCACCACTCCTGACTGAGACGACCTTGAATCGACATCTGCTCCTCAGTGGGGTCCGACCCCGCTGCCCCCTCAGAGAGGCCCCTGCCCCCTGCGGGCCTCTGCTCCTCACGCCAGGCCCTGTGATCGGCGTCTGCATGGAGGCCAGGCCTGGCTGGCATGATGTCGTTACAACTTGCTTATTTCCTACTTGGTAAATAGTACTTTCATGTCATAAGGCCACATGGATACACATTCTTTATTCATCATCAAACCAACCTCATATAATAAGGCAGAGAGAGAGAGAGAGAGAGAGAGAGAGAGAGAGAGAGAGAGAGAACAGAGCTAAAACAAAAACCAATATAGCTATGGCCCCAAATGTAAGGGGGAGGGAGCCGGCTGCCTGGTAGGAAGCATGTCTGTGAGGAGCTCCCAGGTGTAAAGCGCAGGTGAGCGGGAGGCAGCCGTAAAGAGTCACTGGGCTGAGCCATCGCAAAGGCTGCTCTGCCCTCCGAGCCTGTTCCTCTGTCACATCCGTTGTCGGCTAAGCGGATTGCTCATTAAAACAATAGTTGCTGTTTATGGGTGACCTCTGATGTGCAGTAATAACCTCAATCTGCCACCTGGCAGTGCCACCGTCCCACACGGAGCTGCCGCCCAAACCATGGACCCCTTCCCACCCCCACCTTCCAGGTAGCAAGCCCTACGCACTCGCTAGGTGAGGACATGAGCCTTATGTTGGGCCTGTGATGGCATCAGACACCACGTCTTGTCAACCATCTGAGGTATCACCACTATTCTGTCACCATGGCAACTGGAAAGCTGTAGGAAAGCAGCCTTAGGTATTCCCAATATAAACACTCCATCTTCCAGGCAGCAGGGGTCTCACGCCAACCAGGCGGACCCTGGAGCCCCAGGCAAGCTCCCTGGCCAGCGGGAGATTAGACACGTCATGTCGTGAGCAAGGAGGGTGCCTGGCTGTGGCTGGCTCCAATAAGCAACAGTGTCACCACCCTGGACTGCTGGGCACGGGGCACCAGGTGCCCAGCCCAGTGGCCCACTCCGCCCCCTGCAGCATGCAGAGGCTGGGCCACCTCCAGCGAGGGGCAGCTCTGACGTGAGGACAACTATTTTGTGTTGTTGTTAATCCTCACCAGAGGGTATTTTTCCCATTGAGTTTTAGAGAGAGTGGAAGGGACCGGGGGGTGGGGGGCTGGGGGAGGTGGGGGGGGGGGGAGACAGAGAGAAGCATCGATGTGAGAGAGACACCGCCATCGGTTGCCTCCTGAACGCGCCCCAACCAGGGCCGGGAATCCAGCCTGCAAGCCAAGTACGTGCCCTTAACCGGGATCAAACCTGAGACCCTGCTGTGCACAGGCAGACGCTGTGTCCCCTGAGCAAAGCCAGGCCTGGGTGGCAGCAAGCTTGGGCAGCTGGCGCTCCCGGGCCCTCTCACGCCCGGGCCACGGAGGGAGGAGGAAGTGGAGGCCTGCACTGGGGCGCCTGTCGTGTGCCCAGCACAGCGTCCCGCGCAGGGATCGCAGCTGTGAGCGGCCCCTGTCCCGGCGTCACAAGCCCCCTGTGCCACCCCAGTCCTCCTGCCTGGAGAGCAGGGCAGGGGCAGCCTTGGTCCTCAACGGGCAGGAGGCATCGCTCCACAGCTCAGAGAAGCTGGTGCCACGCCCACTTCCTAGGCAACACACTGAGTCTGGAGGGGGACAGGCAGCTCTCGGGCATTGGGGGCCAAGCCCAGATTCAAAGGCTTGCAGTGAGGGCTGGTGGGTAAAATGCAGACCCAGTTAGCCCAGCGGTGTGGCGCAATGGGTGAGCGCCGACCTATGAAACAGGAGGTCGTGGTTCGATTCCCAGGTTGGGGGCTCGATCCCCAGTGTGAGTCGTGTAGGAGGCAGCTGATCAATGATTCTCTCTCATCATTGATGTTTCTATCTCTCTCCTTCTCCCTTCTTCTCTGAAACCAATAAAAATATATTTAAAAAATATATAGACCCAGTTAGATTCAAATTTAAGACAAACAACAAACTACAGTGTAAGTAGAGCCCAAATATTGCAAAGACAGTATTTTACCTGCTATGTCTGGCACCCCGTTGTCACTGATGTTGCTCTCACCACATGTAAAGGAGGTGGGCGAGGGTGTCCGTGCTGGTTGGGCAGGACACGGAGACCAGAAGTCCCGCACTGGCCCCTCCAGGCCACTGGCACCACCTGGAGAACTAGCCGAAACTCCAGGGCAGAGGCCTGAGCCCGCCCAGGAACAGCCCCCTGCCTGGGCCCCCGGCACCAGCGTTCCAGGTCCTGGGGGCTGTGGGCACTGCAGGCCCGGGGTGCCTCAGACCAGCTCCCACAAGCTGCGCAGACACCTAAGCCTGCTGCATCCGGCAGAACGCACAGCCCCGAGACCAGCTGGACTGAGCCCGGCATGTGTGGGTCCGTCCTCACCTTTCACAATTTGACGTGGAAGCCAGGACACTTGAGCCGAGAATGGCTCCTGCCAGGAACCCAAATCCGCAGAGAGGCCGGGCTCCGGGAGTGGCTGGCTCAGGAATCCCTGACTCCTTTCCCTCCAAGCAGGAGAAGTCCCTCCCCAGCAGGGAGCACGGTCCAGGACCAGCCGCCACCCCATCCTCGCAGAGGAGAGGAGCAGGCAGGAGACCCTCGGGGACAACTGTCCACCACAGAAAGCAGCCTCAGCTTTCACGGGGTCCCAGTGCCAGAAGGTCACCCCTTTGGCGAGCCTGGTCCCCTGGGCTCCCGGCCACCCTCCACCTGCATCCGGCGGTGATGGAAGGCCATGGTCTGTGCTCTGGGGAGAAACTGGACAGGCGTCGGCCTGGCTGTCCAGCAGGTGAAGGGAAGTGGCTGCTCTCCCTGCCGTGCTGTCTGGAGCGATGGTGTGGATAGAGGTAAAGACAAGTATTGGATGAAAATTTACATAAAATTTCAGTACAGTTGACATCTGAACAGCAGAGCTTTGAGCTATATGGGTCCACTTATCCACAGCGTTTGTTTCAATAAATGCTATAAATGTATTTTCTCTTCCTCACAATTTCCTTAATACATTTTATTTTTCTCTAGCTTACTATATTGCAAGAATATAGTATATAGCCCGGCCGGGCATGGCTCAGTGGTTGAGCATCGACCTATGAACCAGGAGGCCATGACGGTTGGATTCCTGGTCAGGATACATGCCCGGTTGCACATTCGATCCCCAGTGGGGGATGTGCAGGAGGCAGCTGATCCATGATTCTTTCTCATTATTGATGTTTCTAACTCTCTCTCCCTTCCTTTCTGAAATCAATAAAAATATATTTTAAAAAGAATACGGTGTAAAATACATATAACATACAAAATATGTGTTAATAGACTGTTTACACTATTAGTAAGACTTCCGGTCAACAATAGTTAAGGTTTGGAGTCAGAAGCCATACACAGATTTTCAGCTGTGCAAGGGGTTCGCACCCCTACCTCCTGTGTTGTTCACGGGTCGATGCATATCCACACAGGTATTTCCAGAAATTTCACTCCAGGCTGTGGCGCAACACAGTCCCAGCCCTCTCTCCTTGGTTGACTCTTTCAGAAGTTACCCGAGTGGAGGCGGCCGGGGACTGGGAATGCAGGACAAATGGATCCAGAAGCAGGGCCGCTCTGCCTGTCCTGGGGCTGGGCATGCCTCGCCCCTGCGCCACCCTACGGCCTGAAGGATGTCACTCTGCTCCACTCCCTCTTGCTTCTCCTGTTACTGGAAGCTGAGAAACGGTTAAACCTTTTATTCCACTTATGTCTTCAGTCTCAGAAATTACATCTAATAAATCATTAATGTGAATGTGTTGGTCGAAGGACACTCCCACATAAGACTAAACAGGCTGTTGGCATGAATCATCAATAATAATCACAGTGTCTGGAGTTTCAGAGCCTGGAGCCGGGTCTCCCGAAACCAGCCAGCATGTTCCATGGCCCCACTGTCCACACATGTTCCCACAGCTTGGGAGGCCCCACTCCATCCAGCTCAGACGGCAGCCGCAGGCAGCCAGGCTGCGCGCACAGCTGGGCAGGGTGTTTCAAACCCAGGTTGCAAACCACAGTGACTGGGCGAGCGCTCCGGCAGCATGTCTCCTCTCATCACAACCTGACAATCCCGCAATCTTAGCGTCTCTCATGTCTCTCATTCCTTTCTCTCTCCCTTCACTTTCCTGTGTCCTTAATTTTTTTTCATATTCCTAGGGCAGTAAAACTCTAGCCCGATAAACTGCATGGCTGAAGAGGAGAGAGGCCATCACATTCACTGAACTTCAGGAAATGAAGGCCTTTCCTCCACAGGCAAATGATTATCTCGCTCCCTGGATCCATCCGACCTTCTGCTGACATTGAGGGGACTGTTGAAGTCCTCACTATTTTAAAATGACAAACGCTGGGGATGTGGAGAAACTGGAGCCCTGTGCACTTGTTGGTGGGAATAGCGGTGGTGCAACCACGATGGGAAACAGTGTGGAGGGTCCTCAAAAGTTAAAAATAAAGCTGCCCTATGATCCAGCAATTCCACTTCCGGGTGCTTCTCCGAAGGAAGCACAAACATTATCTGGAAGAGATATCTGCACCCCATGTTCACTGCAGCACTATCCACCATGTCCAGACGTGGAAACAGACTAAGTGTCCATCAAAGATGGGATATGTATACAATGGAACATTATTTTGCCATGAAAAAGGAGAGCGTGCCATTTGCGACAACATGGATAGACCTGGAGGACATCACGCTCAGACACAGAAAGAAGAAGAAGGATCTCAACTCAACGTGGAATGTGAAAAAGCAGAGTACGTCGGAGCGAGAGCAGAGCAGTGCTTGCCAGGGCTGGGAGGTGGGCAACGGGAGACCATGGCCGCAGGGGCAACGTCGCAGTTACGTGGGGCGAAGTCTAGAGCTCGGATGCACAGCATGAAGGCCACTGCTAGGAATTCTGCACTGAACACTGGAATTTGCTAAGAGTTTCAGGTGCTCTCCTCACACACACAGCAAAGAGGAACCATGTGAGAAAATATGTTAATTAGATTGATTGTAGTAATCATTTCACATGTATATGTACATCAAATCATTATGTTGTACCATTAAATAAACTTTTATTTGAAAAGTTTTTCATTTTAAAATTATAATAAAACGAGAGTAGCTTATTGTGAGAAGCACGCTCACCTGTCCAAACTCAAATAATGGACTCAGAGACAGGAAGTACATGAAAGTGAAACTTTTAATGGCCGTCTTGCAAGAACGGGTGTCTGGTGGGCAGGCACACCAGGGGCGGTTACAACAAGCAATTTATCCCGAGTGTGCGAGTCCCGCCCCTGGTTCCTCATTGGCTGAGCACTATGGGGTGTACACTCTGCCCAGCCGTAGCCCGTTTCCTATTGGGCTAGTTAAAACGTGGGCTGTGGGCTTTTCAGTCGTCTCCACCTCCCTCTGTCTCTTTGTGGCGGGAAGGCCGTCCTGGGATATGTGCTCTCTGAGGCGTATACAGTCTTCACCCACTTCCTCATTTTATTGTGCCCACCCCCCCCACCCCGCCCCCGCCCCCGTGGATTAGCTCTTTCTAACATCCTGTTTCCCAGGGCGGCTGTTCAGGTGCCTGAGCTTTGTCATTCCCCAAGCCGCCATGCAGTAATTTTCCATCCCAGGTGACTGTCCTGCCTTGAAAATGGACTACCTCTGGTTTTATTCAAAGACTCGTGTGGAGGTTTCAGGGGCCTAGTGGAAAGTCCAAATGTAAGGAACTCTCCCTAGTGTTACACTTTCATGCCCAAGATGTGCCAGAGATTAAATCTGTGCAGATAGTGTTATTATCTGCCCCTCCATGGCCCCAGGGCACGAGGCAGATGTAGGTACACAGAAGAGCGAGGCTCCTTATCTCTTAGACGTGATGCCACAAATCTGCGCCTTGGGTGGGGGCATCCGGAAGGACCAGGACAACTCATACCATCCAGGAAATCCGGCCTCTGGGGGACCAAATGTGGCCACACACTCTATCTCAAGCTGGGGGGCCCCTGTGTCCTCCCCAACATGAGCTGGTCTCTGACCCCTCCATTGACAGAGGTGGCCAACCCGGCACCACGCCTGCACAGGAAAGCTGGGAGCCGCCGTGGAGCGGGGGCGAGGGTGGGGGTGGGGAGAGCGCTGAGACACCACACAGGGCGCCTGAGCGTGACAATCCATGACCTCTCATCCCGCCAGCCCTGGCTGAGCCGGACAGCAGGGGGGCGTCCCCTGGTGTGCTCTCTGTGTCTCTGTCTCCCTGTCTCTGTCCCTCTATCGCTGTCTATCTCGGTCTGGCTCTTGTCTCTTTGTCTCTCTCTCTCTCTTTTGCTCTCTCATTCTTTGTCTGACTCTCTCTCTTTCTATGTGTGTGTCTTTCTCCTTTTTATAACATATATTTTTATTAATTTCAGAGAAAAAGGGAGAGGGAGAGAGAGATAGAAACAACCATGATAAAAGAGAATCATTGATCAGCTGCCTCCTGCATGCCCCACGTTGGGGACCGAGCCTGCAACCCGGGATGTGTCCTTGACCGAAATTAAACCTGGGATCCTTCAGTCCACAGGCCAATGCTCTACCCATTGAGCCAAACCAGCTAGGGCTCTCTCTCCTTTTTAATGGAGAACAAATTCCTCGGCAACCCAGGAGCATGGGACAAGGGGTGGCTGCTACAGCGGCCCTGTGTGGAGGCCCTGCGTGGAGGCCCTGCGAGGAGGCCCTGCGTGGAGGTCTCTGCCCACAAGCTGCGTTAGGCTCTGCTGAGCCCTTGAGGAGAATGTGCGTGTCCCTCCTGGCCGGCCTGGCCATGGGGAGGGGATCTCTCTGGCAGGAAACGGGCGGGTCAAAGAGTCTCTCTGAGCCTTTTGTTTCCCAATAACCCTCTTAAAAGCAATACCCCAAAAGGCACATTGTGGGGTGGCAAAGCTGTGTTCCCTGCACAGCAGAACCTGCTGAAGGAGAAGCTGTGGGGACAGATGAGGGACCGCCCTGGAGCGCAAGTCCTGACCTTGCGGCCTCCTGGCCTCGTGGCTGCGCTTCCTCGCCCGGCTCCTGCGGACAGTGCTCCCCTGAATGGCCACTCAGGGGACTTCCAAGGCCCCCTCCCTCTGCTGCAGCACCCTCACTGCCGTCCCCCACGCTCCCACTCCCTCTCACCCCAAAGAGTGAAAGCCTCGGAGGACACTGACCCGGAACCAGCGGCCTGAGAAAGGCAGCCCGAGGGCCAAGGGAATTCCAGTCCCAGTGACAGGGACAGGGGCTGCCACACTGAGACCCACGGGAGGGCACAGGGCTCTCCCCTCACCCACCCCTCTCAAGCCACATCCGCGCTGAGTGAGGGAGGACAAAGAGGAATATTCCAGACCAGGGAAGCTGGCCTCGTGAAACCGAGAAGAGCGAGTCCCAGGGCAGCCCGCCTTGGTCTCCGCACCGCCCGTGCAGTCCCTTAGGTCACAAGCAGCAGGTGCCTGGGCTGCAAGGATGCGGGGCAGAGAGAAAAGAGCGGGCACAGCTCTAACTCAGACTGGCTTCCGAGTCGCAGACTGAATGAAAGCGTGAGCTGGTGATTGCACAATGAAAACAAACAGGTAAAACATTCAAATTGTTGCCCGTGGAAACGTAGCCTTTCATTGGGTTGTGAGAAAAGCATCTCTGAAAAAATAAAAAGATAAAAAGGAAAACATTTCCAGAGACCCACACGGGAATCTGAGGGTTCCAGGTAAGATTTGTTGGGGTGGAAATAGAGCTGCTCCCCGGTTCCCGAGGTCTCATCTCCATCCGCCTCCATGAAAAAATCCAACCTTGTCTTCGTCAGGCCCAGCAAAGGGCCCAGAGCTCTGTGCCATGTTGGAGCTCAGTCCCATGTAGTCCACGGACTTGCCTGGCTAGTCTGCTCCCAGCTGCACTCCCAATGGCACTGTGCCAGGCCCCGGGGGTCTGCCTCGGGTCCCAGGAGCTGCTAGGGCCACATGACTGAAAATCCATGGGCAAGCGACTGTCAGGGAAGGAGGGAGGGAGGGAGGGAGGGAGGGAGGGAGGGAGGAGAGAGGGAAGAGAGAGAGGAGGGGGGAGAGAGGAGAGAGGAGAGAGAGAGAGAGAGAGAGAGAGAGAGAGAGAGAGAGAGAGAGAGAGACGAGAGGCGGGGAGAGAGAGAGAGGAGGGAGAGAGGAGAAAGAGGGAAGGAGGGAGGGAGAGAGAAAGGAGGGAGAGAGAAGGGAGGGAGGGAGAGAGTGGGAGGGGAGGAGAGAGAGGGCTCTTTGCTGGGCTGGTTTATTATCTCAGGTTTGGGAAGGACTAGGTCTCCGCACTGCCCGTGCAGTCCCTTAGGTCACAAGCAGCAGGTGCCTGGGCTGCAAGGATGCGGGGCAGAGAGGAAAGAGCGGACACAGCTCAGACTGACCAGTTTCCCAGTCTTCCCTGGCTGGCATTGGGTTCTTCCCCCAACCAATCTTTTTCCTAGGTCTCTGGGGTCTCCTGCCCCTATCCAATCCGGTCCTTCCCCAGGCTCGGCCGACAGGCCTCTAAGGTTGCCACGTTGGCTCCTGCGCGTGTGCCCAGCAGAACTTTCCCCTGTGTTGTTCTAGCCCTCCCCCACCCCTCACCCCCATCCCCATGGAATGGACCGGTGGGTCCCCGGGGAGTGTGTGAAGCTGTAACTTCCCAGGGAAGCAGGCCCAATGTCTGATCCCCTTTGCTCCCTTCCTTTAACATCAGCTCCTGTAGGACACGGCTGTGCCCCATCTCCAGCCTGGCCGGCTTCCGACGGCATGTGCTGAATGTCCCCGGCAAACAGAATGGAGGGCGGAGGGGAGAGAACAGGAACGAAGCACTGAGCCCGTGGGCCGCACCGTGCGGAAGCCCCCAGCGCCGCCTCAGCTGGACAGGGAGGTGAGGCCTGAGGAGCGGAGGAGGGGCTGAGCGCACAGGCCCTGCTGCCCCCCTGCGCCTGTGCCACGGGCGGACACTGCTCCCCAGCGCGTAGGAAAGGTCTCGCATTCGCCACACGTCCGTCTCCAGGTCCGTTATCTGAGTGTGGACAGGTGAGCCTCTGCTCACACTGCTCACACTAACAAACGTGTGCCTCCACCCACCACGGACCCATCTCCCCCACACACAGAGCGTGACCGCACGTGGACAGCAGTCAGGGCCAGCGCTGCGTGTGCTGAACACGGGACTTGCTTTGCGTCCAGGGCGAGTGGGGCTGGGGGTCGGCAGGGAGCTCTCTCCTCCGCAGAATGGGGGCCCCCGGACGGGCCCAGGAGGAAGACACCGCCATCTCTCGGAAGCACATGGCCGCGCCCGTTTCTGTCCTCTCGGAGCTGGGCTTGTTCCAGAGAAGCTCCGCCTCCCTCCGGCTGTGTCCCTGGGGAACCTGGGTGCTCCTGCTCCCTCGGGAAAGACCACGGGCATCTCGCCTCAGCCCTGGCTGCTCAGCTTCTCTCCCAGGGCCTCGGGCACGGACCAGCAGCCCCTCCAGCAGCCCTCGGCCCGATCCACTAGCACCCCACAGGCTGCCTGGCAAGCCGCTGAAGGAGAATGAAACGGCCTCTGCGCCAGGAGCAGCAGCCTCTGCCCTCTCTCCTGAATGCTTTCCAGACCAGGGTTCCCCCCACTCAGGCGCCGAGCATTTACCACCTTTGAAAGGTCGCATGACTTCAATGTTCTCTGAGCTAAGAATATTTGTGTTTAAAAAGGAAGGTTCTTCATGAAATATTATCATATTAGAGGGAAAGACTTCTAGGAGGGTTTAGAATTAAATCCTGCCCGTGTCTCACCAATCGCTTTTGTGCTGCTACAGGCATCAGAGAAAATAGCAATTTTTCTACCGTGGCATTATTAATAAAGAGCCCGCTACAGGATTGTACACGGAACCGACCATATTAAGCCTGGCAGAAGCACAGTCATTTTCCTTTTTGGGCTATATGATTGCCTGCGAGCTCTCAGAAAGCGACAGTTTGAACAGATTGTGGCAACAGATGGGAAAAAAACACCATCTGATTCTGACCTGACATGAGAAATAGCATTTGATGAATAGTAATTGCAGAAATAGGTTCATGGAGGTCGATAGAGGCTTGAACACAGAAAAGGGGGGGTGGGGGGGGACGGGGATGTGGAGCCAATGAAGGGCCTGGGAATAAATTCCAAATAGAAAAAGGACTATTTCAGGGCTTGCTGCCTTTCTAGGAGATTGTGCTAATTGGCAGCCTTGCACATCCTGATGTCACATAAGTTTCCCAAAGAGTCTGGGCTGGGTCTGTTAACCATTTCCATAAAGTTTAAACCCTCTGGCCGTGGCCTGCGTGGCAGAGTGGTTAGAGCATTGGCCCATGCACCAAAGGGTCTCAGGTTCGATTTCCGGATGAGGGTGATGGGGGAAATGAGACATTTCTGGGGGGCTAGCAATTGGAATCTGTGCAGTAACCTAAAGCACATTCCTGTCAGCCTACAATCAAGTCACTGCCCCTTTCTCCACAATCTGGTCTTGCAAGACTTGTTTACCTAAGTGCTCCCATTTTACAGAGGCTGTAAACCATGAACAACCCCTGGAGGGGTTATCACGCCTTTAGGTATGGTCTCACAGCCCCCACCCCAACACACAGGGCTTTTTGCAAAGCCCGCAAAAGGTCTGGAAGTCCCATCCCATATTTGGGGGACAAAGAAACCAAAGGGTATAAAGGGAAAGCTTCCTCCATATTGGTTTCCTCAGGATTTGGAGAGAAACAGTCTCCCCTGAGTCACCATACTGGTACATGTGAAACATCTGAAAATAAATGGGTTTTTCCTGTATGTCCAAGTACTCCTGTGTGTGTATTTTTCAGTCGCCTGGTAAATTCTGTAACAAGGGTAGGTACCTGGGTTGCAGATTCGATCCCCAGCCCCGATCGGAGGCAACCAATCGATAGATCTCTCTCACATCGATGTTTTTCTCTCTCTCTCCCTCCCTCCCTCCTTTCCACTCTCTGAAAAGTCAAAGGAAAATCCTCGGGTGAGGATTCACCAAAAAAACAAACTAACAGAAAAACCTCCAAAGAATGCACCGCGTGCTGAGGGTGCACATGGCCACCACAAGGATATTTCAACCAGGAGACACGTAAACACCAAGATCTGAGCTACAGTTATTTCAGGGGAAGCAGGGCTATCGAGGCTGGGAGGGGCCACAGTATGGGCCTCACTGGGGTGGCAGGCGTTTTGCGCTTTGGGTGGGTAATTTGCTGTATTTTTTTCAATGCTATTGAAAGGCCTGCTAGCTAGCTTACTTAGGCAGCTTTAGGTTAGGAATAATAGGGGTCTATGGAGACTTGAAGACCCCACTGAGCAGAGCGACCATGGCTCAGGGGCAGTTTTAAAAGAGCAGGTGCAGGCCTGGCCGGGTGGCTCCGTTGGTAAAAGGTGCCCTGAGCAGGGCCGGGGATCAAGCTTCAGCTGAGGTATGTGCCCTTGACCAGGATCAAAGGCGCAGTGGTAAGTATGGTAAGGCCACCCTGCACCCTTCCCTGCAGTAAGGCAACCCTCGCTCCTGGCTGGCGAGTGAGCGCTCCCTGCACCCCTGGCTAGAAGGGGGACGCCCCCACCAGCGAGGGAGAATCACAAAGGGTACTGGCCGGCCTTTTGTGAGTTACAAGAATGCTCGATATTAGACATCATGGCACGTGTTTTTTGTTTGTTTGTTTGTTTTTTAAATTTTTTTCTTACAAATGGGAAGCGCATCGTGTACCCACCAGCAACGAAGAAAAAAAACACCTGGTCTACTTTTGTACCCAGGCTTGGCCCCAGCACCACCTCGCTAATGGCAAAAGTTGGCCCCGAGAGGGGAGTCTTAATTATAACACCATCCTGCAGTTAAATCTTTCCTAGAGAAGGATGGGAAGTAGTTAAAGTCCCATATGTCCAGGCGTTCCTTGCCCTAAGGGACAAGCCAGAGCTATGCAGGAACTGTAAATCTGATCCCTCACTCCTGGCAATAACAACCCCAAATCCACCAGAGGAGAAGGTGGAGGCCACGCCCCCGCCCAGGGCAGGGCTGACCTTAACTTGCCCCAAGACAGATGGAGGGTCTGGTCATACTTTAGCCCAGATCCCCTTCTCACCCTGGAACATGACACAAATTAAAACTGATTTAGGAAAGTTCTTGGAAGACCCTGACAAATATGAGGCCTTCTAAAACCTCATTCAAATGTTTAATCTCTTGTATAGAGACGTCATGCTCATATTAAACCTGACCCTCTCAGCCACTGAAAAGCAAGTTGTATTAGAAAAAGCAAGAGAATTTGGAAATGAACATTTTATTTCTTATGCTGGGGGAATAGAAGACTCTGAGGAAAGAAAAGGGAATTTCTCAATAGGACAGGAGGCAGTCCCTCCAGGAGACCCTCAATGGAACCCTGAAACCCAGAGGCGTAAGATACAGCACTGCCAGTTCTATACTATAGGAGGCCTCAGACATAGTAAAACAAAGCCTGTTAATTGCTCTAAACTAACAACCATTAATCAAGGGACTGCCGGAAACCCCTCGGCTTTTTAGAGGGGCTCGGGAGGCATTGGCTAAGCACCCCAACATAACCCCAGATGCAGCATTGGGACAACTAATTTTAAAGGACAGGGTTATCGCTCAGGCTGTCCCAGGCATCAGGAGAAGGTTGCACGGATTGGCTATTGGTCTCGAGAGTACTTTAGAGAATCTCCTGAAAGTTGCCACCTGTGTCCTGTAATGGAGACCAGGAGGAGGAAGAGGAGAAAGAAGAGACCAGGCCGAGGCTGCAGAAATAAAAGTCACAGTAGCCACGCTCTGGGAGCTACTAAGAGCCTCCAGTCAGACCCGGAGGTAGGCAGTCAGCCTCAGTCACCTGTTACACCTGCAGACACGCTGGACATATGCACCAGAATTGCTCCAAGGGGCATACTGGGCCCCCGAAGCCCTGTCCTGTCTGTCAAGGAAACCACTGGAAGTCGGACTGCCCCCGGAGACGGAGGTTCCCTGGAGCGGTGCTGACTGCCCAGCTGGCCCAACAGGACCGATGGGGCCTGGGGTCTCCCAACCCGGCTCCTCATAGGGCTGTCATTTCCACCCAGGAGCCCCGGGTAAGCCTGACAGTTGAGGGAAAGGAAATTAATTTCCTCCTCAATACCAAAGCCACTTTCTCTGTACTGTACTCCTCTCAGACCCTGGTAGAGCGTCCTCAGAGGCTGTAGCCATTACAGGCGTGTCTGGGAAGCTGATAAAGAGATACTTTTTCTCAGCCTTTAGGGTACAGGTGGGCGAGTTGCTCCTTTTCCATGCCTTCCTGATCATACAGAAAGCCTCCTATCCACATCAGAGGCAGGGTCCTCTCAGGCTGAGGCTCGAGAAGGACTCAAGATTATAATAGACCATCTATTTTAGAAGCCCAAGGTTTATTGAAACCATGTTGTAGTCCTTACAATGCTCCCATCTCAGGGGTACAGAAACCTCACAGGGAATGAGAACTAGTTCAGGACTTACAACTGGTACGTGAAGCGGTGATTCCCATTCACCCCATTGTCCGCTACGGAGAAATGGTGCTCCTTCACCAGCTAATCACGGAGGCCCAAAGGACAGCCTCTCTGTTTTAGTCTGGGAACCTGCAACTGAGCAAGCTTTTAAACAACTAAAAAGGGCCCTTTCACAGACCCCAGCTTTATGTCTCCCAACAGCTCAGCAACATCAACTCCTGGATCCACCTGTCCGAGTAGAGCCTCGAATGGAGCACAGGAGGACAAAGCTGTGTTGCCATCAACTGACTCCCCGGACTCCTGCTGTGGGAGCCTCCAGAGCACCTGGAGCCTCTCTTGGAAAGGATCCTAGAAAGTCAACGAGTACCAGGTAAATAACACACTCTGGTATTTCTGGGTAATCATTATACCCATTTTTCTAATAGTTCCTATTAGAAATAAGAAATAGTTTCTAATAGTCTTTTTATGAGTGTCACCGGAACCCTAGGCTGGTACTGGAGGAGACCTTTTCTGACCTTGCAGGGACACAGAAACACCATGAAATACTCCTACTTATAGCCCTTTCCTTTATCTCCTGTACAGCAAAGGAATAGGATGGAAATCTTTTAGTAAAATTCTCTACTGCACTATCACTACCACCAGTCGAGCCAAAGCTGTCTCTCAAGCCTCTGAGAATACTGGCCAAATTAGGGACATTCAAAGGTCTGTAGATTCTTTACACACATCGTCCTTACTCACAGAGAAGCCCTCGATCATCTACTCGCTGAACAGGGCAGAGTCTGTGCCATGGTTGACTGCTTGCTGCATCTACATAAAACCCTCTAAGGAGGGAGAGGAAGAAACAGCTCAGATCCTCCAACAAGCAGCTTGACTGAAAGAAAAGGCCTCACAATCCCTCCCCCCAGAAAGCTGGGAACAGAGGAGGGGAATAATACCATCCCTAAGGGGCTGGCTAGCCCCCTTTCTTGGTCCTCTGTGCATACCATTTCTCATTACCCATCTTTGACCATTGTCTGTCTAATCCCTTGGTAGGTTTCATAGCCTCCAGTTTAAAAACCCTGAAGCTACAATGGTCCTCCAAATGGAACTGCAGATGGAAGCTGCTGATTCCTTCTTCCGTGGATCCCTAGATCGCCAAACTCCGATGGGACCCTGACTTCTGCCCAAACAACATCCATTTGTCAGCAGGAAGTAGTCAGAATGTCCAGTGTCCCTTGTCCCCAACAGCAGTTGGGGTTTCCTAGTTGGAGGGGGCACTAAAAGTGTTAGCTAGCTAGCTTAATTAGGCAGGTTTAGGCTAGGAATAAAAAGGGGTGTATGGAGGAAGGAATACATAATGGAGACTTGAAGACACCAGGGTGTTTATCTACTTGTACAGAGAGTAGAGAAATGGAATAGGCAAATCTCTATATATAAAAGGCTAAGTGACTGTCCAACTATCTGACTGTCCGACCAGTAGTTATGACATGCACTGTCCACCAGGGGGCAGACGCTCAACGTAGCAGCTGCTGAGCTGCGGTGACTTGGCAGTGGCAGTTCCCAGGTGATGTGCCCTGGAACCAGAGAGGAGGGAGCATGATCCCGGGGTGCGTCACCTGAGAACCTCCCTCTCGCAATCTGGGACCCCTCGGGGGATGTCGGAGAGCTGGTTTCGGCCCTATCCCCACAGGCCAGGCTGAGGGCCCCACCTGCCAGAGGGACCCCGCTCATTCCGCAGATGCCCTTCAAGCCACGGGGCCGCCTCCGGTGCGCTGGCCGCGGAGGGGCCACAGGAGGTTGGCTCCAGGGTGTGTCCGGCCCATCTCACCCAGTCCCACCCTACCAGGCACCTTCTAATTTCAATGTGCATGAATCCATGCACCGGGTCACTAGCAGAAATATACCTGGCCTGTGCAATCAAAGACAGCCATAAACCAAAAGGTATCTTGGGCCTGAGCAATTAAAGTGACCACAAGTTAGGCCAAAAGTAGCCCTGACCTGAGTAGCTGGAAGGGCCCTAAGATAAGGCCTTCTCTGCCAGCACAACTGGGAGAGCTATAAGATAAATCAACAGTGACTCCAGCTGGGAGAGAAGGCGGGGGACACCACATGGGCTTTGAGCTTTGAAAACTAACTCTATGTAGCACAATGACCAATAAGAAGGGCTCAGGTACAGACAAAGAACTGCAGCCTATTTAATGCCTCAAGACAAAGAAGCAGCAGTCAATCACCCTTCTCAGGGGTCCCTCTGTCCATCCAGGAGGGACAGAATCTTAGGCTTAGAGTTTAGAATTAGGTGTTAGAGGCAGTGACTGCCTGCAATGAAGTTTCTGTACGTTTTGCCTACCACCTTTCGTCTGTGGCTTCATTCTTCAAATCCATCAGGACAAGAACTCAGGAATTCAGGGCGTTCCAGTTCAATTTTCACATTTTACTATCTATGCTTTAAATACTTGATGGTAATATTTAAATGTTTTCTGAACAAATTTGATCCCAGTATGTGGCCCACATAAGTGCTCAGTTAAAACAATTGTGTCCCACAGAGAACAGACTGATGGTTGCTAGAGGGGAGAGGGGCTGGGGGACTGGTGGAAAAGGTGACGGGGAGAAGAAGTACAGATTGGTAGTTACAAAACACTCTCCGGGATGTGAAGTTCAGCACAGGGAATACGGTCAGTCACATTGTAAGAACTATGTATTGTCCAGGCGGGTGCTGGAAATACCAGGGACACTTTGTAAAGCATATGACTGTCGAGCTGTTATTGGACAAAGTGGGGTCCTTTCCCCACTGGGTGCTAGGGGTGGAGTCCTTACCATTTCTTGAGAAAAATAATTGTTTGAGACTTGCATATGAGAATGAGTGACTTTTATTTGTGTGGAATTACATCCCGGTTCCCAAAGTCCCATTTTCCTAGTCCAGTCCTAGAAGAAGTGCAGGTGGGCTTTCAGCAAAGCCAGTGTCCAGAGTTTCCGCTCCATGGAGGGGCCAGGCCCAGGGTCCAGGTCAGCAGCAGGCTAGTTACAGTCCATCAGTCCACCGTGTGGGGCCCACGTGGGGACGAACGCAGGAGAGCCCCACAGCCCCGAGTACACAGGTCCCAAGAGCAGCAAGAGGAGCCAAGAGAGAATTCCTTTGCTCAGGCGATTAAATATCCCAAACTTCCTGGGGCTTGCAGTGGTCACGCCCCTTCTGGCCAATGACTTTTGTTCCCAGGGGTGACTGACAGACACTGTCTTTCCTATGTCACCTGAACTTCACTGGGCATGCGGCTATCTTCTCACTGTTCAGTCCACTGGGGAGCGCAAAGTCCCAACTTCCTGTGAAGCTGTCCACATAGCATGCCTAGAGTAGCTGGCCTTCCCTTTGCTCCTTTCCTGTTACTAATGAACAGGTTAATTACAATGGTACCATAGCCACTATGTTGTGTATACTTGAAACTAATACAAAATAATATTGAATGTAAACTGTAATTAGAAAAAAACAATGGTGTCAGCAGGTGTCTACATTTAAATGATGGTCCTGGCGACATAAATGAACAAATGGACTCTTGCAGAATTGCCCATCAGGTGCTTGCAGCTCCAGAATCCGGGGGGCAGGGGGGGGCAGGCGGGCAGAGTCCAAGGGGGAGGAAAGACCCTGAGATGTGCCTGGCGCCTTATGTGACCGAGGCCAGGGAAAGCACTGCTCCTCTGGCTTGTCTGAGTGCGGAGCTCGAGATTCCTATTTTTAAGGTATGAGGGAGGGCTGCAGCTAAACCAAAGGCCAGTTTCACCTGGCAGGCAATACTGTGAGTCATCAGGTGCTCTTAGCTACATTCGTTCATCTATACATATAAAAGCCTAATATGCAAAGTGTCCCCTTGGGAGTTCGACCGACCCGGAGTTCGATCACTCGCTACAACATGCGCTGAACACCAGGGGGCAGTGCAGAATGAAAGAAAGCCCCAGCCAGCAGCCACTAGGGACCCTACCTGTGCACAAATTTCATGCACTGGGTCTCCAGTGCAATTATAAACACCACAGGCCTGGGACCACCCATCTCATGTCTAAAGAACATATAGAAATCAAGAACATAAACAGAATTATCCCTGTAAACATGAGTTTAAACTTTCTAGATGACTAAATTGCTCTGGTGTGCATGTGGGGCCCAGCGTGGGGACCAGCATGGCCCCGTCAGCATAGTGACAGCCATAATTCCCCTCGCATGGTGTGAACTCGGAGCCCAAGGAAAGCTGTTGTCTCTGGAGCCCAGGAACAAGCCCTGGGAAGGCAGGTAGATGTGAATGGGGAAGTGGGGACCAGCTGAAACCCAGAGAGGGACTGGCCCACCTGCCCACTCACTTCCCAGCAGCCAGCCTCCAGGGAGTGGGTCATCCCAGAAGGGGTCGTGCACCTGGCCCATGGAATGGGAAGCTGAGGAGGTCCCACAGGCTGAGCAGCCACAGGCCTGGCCACTGTCCCTCGGCGGTGAGACCAGCGAGGACCACTGAGTGCAGCAGTGGACACCTCTCTGTGCTTCATGTCTGGCTCCCAAATAGTGTGGCCCACGCAACCCCACACAATGTGGAGAAGCTTAGCCAGGGGGACTCCATAGCCATCCACGTCACCCCACTCCAGGTCTCAGGAGCTCAGCCTAAGGGCCCCCCCACCCCACACTCACACCACACCCACGGCCCAGGCCTGCAGGACCTCCCACACCAGTGAGCTCCCGGTGGGGAAGACAGACCTCATGCACCAAGGAGAGGAAGACCCATTCCCTGGCTTCGTTCTTACACATGAACAGCAGCCACGGCCTTCTGGACACCTGGGAAAAGCCACAGAAAGAGAGGAACTGCCGACCACGGAGAAGCCCTGCCAATCGAGGAACAGAAGAGAATGCCATGTAAATCACCAGCTTCCTCAGACACTGGAGAAGGCATTGAAACCATGAAAGAACAAACTGACATTGGAAAAATGTATGTAGGGAAGTATAATGGTATTGCAATTAGAAATGTATTTTTTAAATGAGATGAATTAATGGCTGGGTTCACGGATGAATGGACATGTGTTAAAGCAAGTGTAGGAACATGCTAACAGGCAACCTGTGGTGAGGACTCATGTGTTCCTGGTTCAATTCTTGCAACTCCTCTGTTTGGACGTTTTCGTATGAACATGTTGGGGGAAGAAGTGAGGAGTTGGGGAAAGGGGAGAAGAGGTGGCTCCCTCATGAGTTACCCCAATGGCTGCTGCAGAGTCGCCGCGAGGTGGGTGCTTCTCCTTCCCACTCCCTTCAGGCCGTTCATTTGAATGAGATGAGAAGCAAACGCCCTTGGACACCCTGCCCTTGGCCTCCGCCCCCTGCCCCACCGTCCCTTCCCCCACCCACTTGTCCTGGGCTATTTTTTGCATTTTGGCTTTTCTGTATTGTAATCCATGCACTTAAAAGGCAGAACAGTGGGGAGAACATGTTCGTGCTCATGGGTCTGCAGTTGTCATTGCCCAAAGAGTGAGTGACCCCGACCCCCGAGGGCAGGCGGAGTTGCCCTGGCACCCGGCCGCAGCGAGGCGCACTCTGTGCCTTCCCTCTGCCCTCCGAGTGGCACACCCCTGTCTGCTCTCGGGTTGCACTGCAGCTTTGCTACTTTTCTTTTGTTTCCTGGAATTCCGAATTCCTTCCTTCCGAGCATGTGCCTCCACTTATTTGGAACTGCTCCTCACTTGTGACCCCGTTTCCGTCTGCTTCTCAGAGCCGCTGCCTTCTCCCTGCGCCTGGTGCCAGGCAGGTCCTGGCCTGCTGTCCTCTGTCCCAGCCTGAACAGCCTGCTCTCCTGGCCTGGATCCCCTTTACTTAGCTGGCTGTCTGGTTTTGACGGAGCCCCCCGCCCCTCCCCTCCTGCTCTCCCCTCCCCCCCTTCCCCTCACCTCCCCACACACACAGTGGGCAGAGCAGAACGCTAGTTTGGGCCTTGGGAAGCCTTGCTTGCTCCTCCAGCAGCTCTGAGAGTGCCATCCGGTTGTCAGCCCTGGGCCCGTGGCCTGTTCCATGGAACCGGCTGGAATCTTCGCTCTCCCTGGGTCGCTGATGCCTGAGTGGTTTTTATTCTTGTTGTTGTTGCTTCCCTCTGGGAAACTTCCGGGTAACTTCTTTAATCATCACCTTTCCTCCGTTTTTTTTCTGTAACCCGCTATCCAGATGTTGGTCCTCAAGAACTGATTCTCTACTTTTCTTATGTTTTAAACTTAGCAGGGAACCAGCGATGGGGGGCAGGCGGACGCTAAGCCCTGTCTCCCCAGAAGCCGTTTGCTGCTGTCGGACGTGGATAAACCAGGGGGCAGGGGCACAGCAGCTCTGTCAGCGTCCCCAGGTCGGGCCAGAATCCAACGCAGCTCCTCCAGGGCTTCGGGTAAGAGGCACGCGAGCTTTCTTAGCGTGCTTCTGTGTCGTTGGGTTAATTGCTCTCACTCTGCACAGGTTACTTTGATAGTGGTTTACAATGGTTTTTAAAAGGATGAAGGGGGTGTGTGCGCCCAGCGACGCGTGTCCCCGAGCGAGGTGCAGAATGAACCGGGGCCTCCAGGCCCTCAGGGTTGTCTGCGGGAGCGAGGCTGGAGGCAAAGCGAGAAGCTTGCCTGAGAACGCGGGTGAGGGAAGGGGGGGGCGCTTCCAGTTCTGTTTACGTCTGTACTTCTGCTCAGTTTGACTACTTTTGATTTTCTTGCAGAATCCTTTTAAAGCACAACAGATGTAGTTCTACATCACTGAGTGCTTTCTGCTCAAACCGAGGATTCAGGTAGTATCTCCTTCTAAATGTCTTATTTACTCTTGTATTTTGCCTCAATGATAGATTTCACCTTAGTTTTTCGTTAAAACTCAATCTTTGAAACATACTCTCTTTCTAAATGGTTTTGGTTCTGTTGATAAAACACCAGCTCAGTGCTAGGCAAGCGAGCGCGATGCGTTGGCGCTGGGAGGACCCTCTGTTTCCTAGGGATGGAGACGGCCGTGCTGGGGCCGGAGGGCGGCAACTCCGGGTTTTATGATGCGGAGACAATGGCCTGATTGGAAAATACATCTCATTTCTGCCGGCCACAGCAGAGTGCTTAGGGAAGAACCTCTCATTCGGCTTCTTCATAAAATCTTTCAAAATTGGACCATAAGAGTGGGCTACAGTCACTTGTGGGCATGCGAAGCTTGCACTCAAAGCCGACCGCTGGCTCTATCCTGCCGGAAGCTAACAACACAGTGTCCTCAGGGGCCGGTTAGTGCCTCCACCAAATATGACAAAGGGTCTTCAACGAAGGGAAGGCAGGTGCAGGGACGCTCGCGATGCTGCAGGGAGGAAGCCGCATGTCGCCAGAGGCCAGGCCATGGGACCGGTCAGCGCAATGAGGCCTTCCACTTGCCTCTGTGCAGAACCCCGCGCTCGGTGGTCCCCACGCCCCTGGCTAACCAGAAGGGAGTCTGGACCACTGAGTTCCCCGTCCCAGGGCCAGCCAACAGGTGAGCTGGCAGCTGAGGCGGGCGTGAGGGTGAGGGCCCTGTGGGTCCCTGGCAGGTGGCTTACCCACCACGCTGTCTGATCATTGCCTGTGCGTGCACAAACCTTCGGCCTGGCTGTGTGTGGAGAGCACCATGGGGTCCCCATGCAGGCAGACCCCGCTGCAGAAGGACACGAGCAGGAAGGCGCAAACGTGGCCACCCTGACCCTGCCTCCTTCCTGGAAAGCGAGGCCGCATGTCCTGCCTGCACGCAGGTGTCGGGACACTTCAGTCCTGGGGTGTCAGGGCCCCAGCTCCCCCTGCTGGCAGCCTCTGCCCCCGGGAGAGCTCGGTGGGGGGAGGTTACCCCACCCTGGGGAGCTGAGCACACACCGTTTTTAATCATTGTGACACTTTCCTTTTGGGCATATTTGTCTTTTCTGATGGAACTATAATTCACAAACACGAAAGTACCGCCGTCCTAGGTGCGGGAGGACTTCCAGATCTCACCCCCACGAACGCTGGCATGCGCACCGGCTCAGCTAGCCACACGCAGGCCACAGCCAGTGCGGACGGCCTCGGTGCCTGCTCTCAGCAGAGCCCGCCCTGTGAGGAGCGCGCTGGTCGCCGCGCAGCACGGCCTGCTCTGGGGCCGCGTCGGGCGGGACGTGCCGCGGGGCTGGCCCGGCGTCCTGCACGCAGACCGATGCTGAGCACAAAGCCATCTGCTGCATGGAGCGCGCCCTTCCTCGTCGCTGAGAAGTCGTCCTCTCCGAAGACACTGGAGCCCCTGCCTCTCTGCCTGACGCCACTGGCTTCTCCCTGGTTTGGGTTAGCCGAGAAGGCTCCTGGGGCAGCCTGGTACATGTCTTACGGCAAACAATGCTCTTCAAAGCGGGCGCACCATGTCCCCTCCCACCAGCATGTCTGAGCGTCCCAGTGGCTCCGCCTCCTCACCCGCACCGGGACTTCCCACCTGAGATGGTCCAGGGTGAGCAGCGTCCCGCTCACAGTGACCAGGCTCCAGTGCCGCTGCAGGGCGCCCGCCGTTCCTACCTGCCTCCGACCTACTTCCCCTTCCTTGGTGAGCAGTCGCTCAGCGAGCAGCCACACGCCCAGGCTCCCGGAAACTCCCTGCAGCGGGAGTGGGTCCTAGTCAGCGGGACGTGACCGGGTGGAGGTGACGCATGCGGGTCTTGCCCTGGGACCTGCGAGCATGCCCTCCCTCCCTGCAGCTGACTCAGTGCTGGCCTGCCTGTGAGTCTCTGGTGATCTTATAAGACATCAAGGAGCTGGCACCGTGGCTAACCACTGTGCTTGTGCCTCTTGATAAAGAAGGCTCCGTCGTGACTCACTCACCCTCTGGCTCCAATTCCGCTCAGCGGGGCTGTTTTGTCTGCTCAGCTCCTCACCCAGCCCAGTCCTGCCAGGTGAGCAACCACACCAGCAGCGGGCGTGGCCCCGCCTCCCAGGTCTGCTGGTCATGACCCCCCACCCCTGTCCAGGAGACCCAGCTGAGCCCATCAAAGTCCTTCCACAGGACCCGCAGTGCGGGAGGGGGGGTCCTCCCACAGGACCTGCAGTGCGGGAGATGGGGGGGTCCTCCCACAGGACCTGCAGTGCGGGAGATGGGGGGGTCCTCCCACAGGACCTGCAGTGCGGGAGATGGGAGGGTCCTCCCACAGGACCTGCAGTGCGGGAGATGGGGGGGTCCTCCCACAGGACCTGCAGTGCGGGGGGGGTCCTTCCACAGGACTCGCAGTGTGGGAGACGGGGGGGGGGGCCCTCCCACAGGACCCACAGTGTGGGAGGGAGTGGCCCTCCCACAGGACCCGCAGTGCGGGAGGGGGGGCCCTCCCACAGGACCCGCAGTGCGGGAGGAGGGGGGCCCTCCCACAGGACCCGCAGTGCGGGAGGAGGGGGGCCCTCCCACAGGACCCGCAGTGCCGGAGGGGGGCCCGCCCACAGGACCCGCAGTGCGGGAGGGGGGGTCTTTATCATTACTTTGGATGGAGGCTGCCAACAGCCTGTGGCAAAAGAGAGTGAAAGCACTAGCCAAGCAGAACGAAGCCCATCAGAGAGGGAGAAGCAGAGGGGCCAGCAAGAGGAAGACCTAGCAACAGCGGTTCAGTCCCCTGATCCAGCTGTACCTGCAGCACCTTCAGGCGGAGGGAGCCCAGGTGCGAGCCGAACTCCCGTCACCTGCGGCTGAGTCCTGTCTCCTTCCTTAGAGCAATAAGCATGTTGGAGGCCCTGTTACAGCCGTGGGCTGGGTGCTGGCGACCCCAAGTCCCTTCCCTTCAAACACTAATTCTCAATCAGGATGGATGTGGACACTCCACCAGGTAGAGCAGATGGGAAATTACATGTCCCCCCGGGTGACCTCTAACTAGAATTAAGCTTTTCCCTCGAGCACTGATGCAGGTGACAGAATGCAGCCAGTCATGTGAGCCAAACACACCACCTGCCCCGGTAGAAATCACGTTTTCACATCATGTCTTCAAATACCAGGCAGCTTGTCATGATTTCACATTTACTAGTTATCAGGCCTGCTGGCTCATGTTATTCAATGTGTAAATAAAGCAAACATGTGACCGTTTAAGTCATTTTGATAACGGGATTTCAGCATAATAGGTTTCCTTTCTAACCCTGAATTTTATATTATGCATTTGAAAGCATGACTCTGAAAAGAGGTCGATGGACTTCACCAGACTCTAGAACAGTGGTTCTCAACCTTCCTAATGCCGCGACCCTTTAATACAGTTCCTCATGTTGTGGTGACCCCCAATTTATTGTTACAAATTGAACATAATTAAAGCATGGTGACTAATCACAAAAACAATATGTAATTATATATGTGTTTTCCGATGGTCTTAGGCGACCCCTGTGAAAGGGTCATTTGACCCCCAAAGGGGTCGTGACCCACAGGTTGAGAACCGCTGCTCTAGAAGCTCAAAATGAAGGCCATGCCAACCAGAAAGACCCAGAGAAAGGAGGGCAGCGGGCCCTGGTGAGGCTGCACTTGAGCGATGTCCGCGTGGCCGCGCTGGGCTGTGTGGCTGGGGCTGGAGAAGTGGTGCCAGGGCTGAGCAGGGTCTGTAAGGCCTGAGGGGCATTTGCAAAGGCAGGGGCACGGGAAGAGCGGCAGCTCTGGAGCAGGCGGCATGGGTGGCCTCTGGGGGTCAGGCAGGCACTGCTGGTGCAGGCGATGAGGATGCCCGCTCTAAGCTAAGGCAGCCGGGCAGCACGCCAGCATCCACTCTGCCTTCCCCACAGCCAGGGCCGGCTCCAGCTCAGCTCCAGCGGGGTCGCTGCTGCCTGCAGCACCCGCCCCACCGCTTCCGCGTAAGACAAGGGGGCTCGGTAAGCGTGCTGTGCGCCCTGCCACGGGGACTGCCACGGGGACTGCCACGGGGACGCTGGGAGAGTGCGGAGACTTCCCACAGAGAGCCCGCACTTAGCGGTCCCACAGCTACGACACCGCGCAGGAGCTCGGAACAGTGAGGACAGCTCACCACTTCATGCCAGAACAGGGCTTGCAAGAAAGAGCCCTTGCCTCTACCGGGGTCCCGGGGGGCAGTGGCACGGGAGGGCCCTGGGGCACCCAGACGCTTCCCTCTGTAGCTGGAGAGACTGCTCTGACAGGGAGGCGCCTGGGGGAGCCCCTGAGGGCTGCAGGAGGTGGGCCTTTTCTGCGGTGGGGGAGGGGGAGGGAGTTGCAGCCACAGCAGCACTCACAGCGGGGGCCTGGTCCCACACACGTCCGAAGAGCACTTTGTGGTCACAGTTGAAAGACATTCCCCAGCTCTGAAGGCACACAGGCCCCCAGACCTTGCCTCAGCCCCAGAGCCCAGTTCCCCAGGGGCTGCTTTCCGTGGCCTTGCAGCCCGTGTGCTAAGCCCCGTCCTGGGCTGGGGCTGGGGCTGGGGCTGCGCCAGCTGCTGCAGGTGAAGCAGACATGCCAGCGCCCTCCCTTTGCTCAAACACCCGCTGTGGACACCCCAGAACTGCTCCACGCTCACCACACGCTCCACCGCCCACGGAGGAGCAGAGGCCCAAACCAGTGTGCTCCCCTCATCCCCCGCCCCCCCCCCCAGTCCAGTGGGGTGACGGCGGAAGCTGCGTCGCCTGTGCAGCCTGAGCCGCCACGCCGTGTTTCTTGTCACAAGGAATTTAAGCATCACCTAGGCCAGTGGTCGGCAAACTCATTAGTCAACAGAGCCAAATATCAACAGTACAACGACTGAAATTTCTTTTGAGAGCCAAATTTTTTAAACTTAAACTACATAGGTAGTTTGCTTCTTCTCTGTAGCCGTGTCAAACAGCGCACCTAAAAAAATGTTTCATTTTATAATAATAAAGCCACCAACACAAAAGAATTACAATTCTTGAATTGATAACAAAAATACCTGCAGGATTTGCAGCTGGTTGGAAAAATACGGGTAACTTTATGCTTCGAGTAGGTACTTTTGTCACCTGCGCGCGATTTGTAGGCGCGACTAGCACTAACCACTGCACATGGGACTGCCAACTGACTGGCTCCCTCAACTAGTGCATGAATCGCGCGCCTCCTCCGAGCTGCGTATCCCGCGACCCCCTGCGCCTTGTCTCCTGTTGCCCGACCGACCCACACCCCCCACTTCCTCTAACGCCACTTCTTCAAATAGACTCGCCCAGGCCGAAAACCGACTTCTGCGCATGGGCCACGAAGTTTCAATCGCACTGTATGTGCGCGCCCGCATGTGGTATTTTGTGGAAGAGCCACACTCAAGGGGCCAAAGAGCCGCGTGTGGCTCACGAGCCGCGGCTTGCCGACCACGGACCTAGGCAGTCCCCGTGCTCATCTGCACGTGCAGGGTGCCCGCCTGCCGGGGGCGGGGGAAACGCGGAGACGCTTTAAGTGCCCAACAGGAATGGGGAAGCTGGAAGGCTAATTGGTTCCCGCTGGGCTTTGATGTGTTTCAAACCATTACTGGGGGAGTGGAGGGTGGGTGACACAAGGCCGCCGCCCCCTGCGTGGGGTGAGGAGTCTATGCACATGTTTAAAACGTCCCATAGTAGAGTGTAGAACAGTGACAACTGAAAAGACACACTAAATCCCTTTGTGTGACCGGTGAGGCCACAGGAAAGCAGGGCCTCCCAGAAGTCTCTCCTGTCCCCTTACACAAACGAGGACACAGGACAGGAGAGGTTGGGAGTGGGGACTGAAGGCCCTGAAGCCGGAAGCTTGGCTCCAGGCCTGGAACCCTAAGGAGCTAGGCCTCTTCCTCACCAGGTCGCCTGCTCTGCAGAGGGAGTGGGGAGTACAGGGCCTGCCGCAGGCGGGGTTTTGAAAGAGCAGGGCCTGGTCCCAGAGCTGGAGCGGCCCCAGCCGCCAGCCCCTGCTGCAGCCCTCCCGGGGCAGCCCCAGACCTGTCTAGACGCTGACCCTGAAGGACTTCTCTAGGGACGGCAGGATCCTCTGGCAGACAGACCTGCCAGAAGCGCGCCCAGTGGGCGAACTCATCTAATTTCCAGCAGCCATCCTCCTTCTGCCCTTCCCAACTCTCAGGGTAGCCCTTCTCCCAGGACAGACTTGCAGATGCTTGGATTCCACCACCCCGTGCTCGCACATCCATCTCCGGTGAAGGCTCCGGGTGTGCCAATGACACTCCCACGGCCTGCTGGTGGCTGTCCTTACACACCAAGCAAGGGCACCGTGTTCTAGACGTGTCCCACCAGGGAAGGACACAGGGGAGCGCCCCGCCCCACCCCTGCAATGCTTGCCTTTATCGATCCTAAGAGTGGGTCCCTCTCTGGGGAATGGGATGCATTTAGAACAGCTCTGCCCTAACTCCTTCCCATTACGTTTAATCCAAATGGGGTGGGACACGGATCATAGGCTCCTCTAGCTGGACGGAAGCTTGGGAAGAACAGCACCCCCACTTCCTGCACGGGCGCCGCGGACTCTCAGGCCATCAGGCCTTTCCTCTCCGGCATGTGGCCGGCCTGGAGACGACCACGCTCTCCTTACCTCGGAAGCTTGGCTCCAGGCCTAGTACCCTACGTGGGGGGGTCTCCCGGGTTCACCTTGAGAGCAGCAGATTCCAGGTCAGGACCCCCACCCCAGAGGGAGGGGTGAGTTTCCATCCGTCGCTGATCATGGAGGAACGACTTCATTTTAAACTCTTGCTCGCCTCCCAGCAGCCAGTGGTCTTCAGGAAAGTGGCGGGGCCCGATAAGCATGACCCCTGACCTCAGGCCAGTGTCCCTCAGAGGCCTGCTCACGGGCCAGCCATGGCCCCAGGTCCATCACGTCTCCCTCAGGTGGAAGCAGGCACAGAGGGCCTCACACCCACGGGTTCAGGTTCGTACAAACGTGTCACCAGGAACCTCCGCATCAGGGGTAAAGATGGTGAGCCCTGTAAACAGTTGGCAGAGGGGTACAGAAGGGCTTGGGAAAAACCTAGATGGGAGAAGGCGCCTGCTGTCCTCACCTGAGAAAGTGCTGGGCGGGGGGGTAATGCTCTTACCCACATCAGATCTGATTAGAAGCAAACCCGAAAGTGTCCTGGCTGCCCACATGCTTTGCTCATGCTGTGCAGGAGGTTCCAGCAGGGCCCTCCCAGGCCTGGGGTGTCCAAACCTTAGGGATTGTGGGGGGCGGGCTGGAAAGGGTGGGGTATGGTTGGGTTCCCAGAGGGACAAGCTGGTCCATTAGCAGGGGTAAGGAGGTAAGTAGGTACTTCATCAGAATTAGTGCTGGACCCAGTAGGGGCCTGGGGGGGGGGGGGGGTCGGGCGGGGAGGGGGAGGGGGGGAGTTAAGGTGCAGGGAGGGAGGGAAAGAGGGGTGAGAGGAGGGGTGAGGAGTGGAGGAAGGTGCAGGGAGGGAGGGAAAGGGAGGTGAGAGGAGGGGTGAGCCAGGCGGGAGGGGAGGAAGGAAGGAGAGGAGGAGGGGAAGGGGAGGCGGGAGCAGGGGCGGAGCCTGCGCGCCCTCCGGCTCGCTCTCCCGCGCCGCCCGCGCTCCCGCACATCCCCGCCGCCCTGCACACCGGCCTGGGCGCCCGGCCCCGCCGCCGCCGCCGCCGCCGCCGCCATTCCTGCGCCCGCGCCGCCGCCCCGCCGGGACCCACCGCGCCAGGTAAGGGGGCGGGCAGAGCGCGGGGCCGGGCAGGTGCGCGGGGCGGCGGGCCCCCTCGCCCCCCCCCGCCCGGCCCCCTACGCCCCTCCCCTCCCGGTCCCCTCCTGCCGGGACGCAGGCAGCGGGCGGGCGCGGACACGCTGGGGGCTGCGCGCTCCTGGCACCGGGCGCGGCCGGGCCGCGGCTGTGTCTGCCTCGGAGGCCGCTGCCCCGCCGCGCTCGGCCACGCGGCCGGTCGGCCCTGCGGGGAGCGCTGCAGCCGGGCTCCCCGGCCCTAGTGGGTTTGGGCTGAGCGATTCCAGAGCAGCCCGGCGGAACCCCAGCCGCCGCCGCTGCACCTGTTGCCACCGCCCGGCGAGCGCCGCGGGCTGAGTCCGGGGGGGGGCGGGGGGGGGCCAGGGGCAGTGCAGACGTGGGAGGAGAGGGGGTCCGGCGTCCTGTGCCTTTAGTGGTTTGGTGTTGGGGTGGGTGCCTGGCAGCACGGTGGGGGTTCGCTGAAAGGAGGCCTGTGGTTGCACGCGGGGCCTGCGGTCTGGAGTGTGTGCCACAGGGAGGGGCTCTGCTCGGGTGGTGTCACCCTCCCTGGGCACGGAGCACCTCCCAGGCCCCAGGCCCCAGAGCACCTCCCAGGCCCCAGGCCCCAGGCCCTGCGGCCAGACCGCACTTGGGGCCAAGCAGCCGCCCTCCTGCTCTGAGCCTGCTCAAATCCACCGGGTGCCACTGAGTGGAAATTCCCAGGGGGCGAAGTGACACGCTGCCGTCACCTCTCACCTCGTTCTGCCCCAGGCCCGGGGCCCAGCCGTTATTTGGGGATGATTGCTGTGCCCCAGAAATAGGCGACCCAGGCAGCGGCGGGGCCAGCTTGGGGAAGAGAGAATGCCCCGATTGTCACTTGAACTGTTGGTGGCTGTGCGCATGGCCTGCCAGAGCGAAGAAGGAGAAAGCGGCCTGCTCTGGGGCCCCGCTCCATGTGCTGCCAGGAGGAAAGGGCAGGCGTGAGGGACGCACTGGGCATTTCTGTGGGCGAGAACTGTCCCCCTGGGCGTCACATCCCTAGGGCTAGGCTGATGTGGCTGTAGCACACCCAGCAGGTGAATCCAATCAAGAAATAAAAGCTAATGGCCCAACTGAGGCCGCTCCTGGGCCCCTCCCGGGGGCTCCCTCCCTGGCGGGGGTTGCAGCACCTGGAGCTGTTGTGGGAGGGAGACTGGCCCCTGTAATGGGCTTTGCACCGTCCTCTGTGCCCTCTGGAATGGTGCCCTGGGTGCCTCTCCCAGCCTCCTGCCCAGCACTCTGTCTGTTGGAAGATGAACCTTGCAGAGACCTCTCCTCTGGGGACGGGGCTCTGGTGTCCTGGCCAGGAGCCCTGGCCAAGGTGTGGCTGCAAGGCCAGCCCACAGTGTGCCTGGGGGAAGAGAGCCGACCCCACTGTGAGGGTAGCCTGAGGCCCATTTTCTCTCCAGTGCTGTGGCCACCCCAGGCAGGGACCCAGGCCAGCGCTGGGAGTGCACGCTGACGGCCGGCTCCGAGGGGAGGGCGCTCCCGGTGCCAGCACACAGCAATATCAATAATGCATCGCGGAGATCAACGGCTGTCTCTGCTTCTGGAGGGAGTCCACCTCCCCTACACCCCGGGGACAGGCCCAGGCCCCCGCCCCTCCCGCTGTGTCCCATTTCTGTGACAGGGGAGAGGTGGGCGGGACTGGGAGCGTGGCTGGAGAGGGCTGCAGAGGCGCCTCCTGACCCGGAATCTTGATGTCTTGTGTGGGGAGCCTGGGTCCAGAGCTCCTGGGACCTATGTCTGGGGCATCTCGGTGTCCCTGGATTAGGCCCTGCAGCTGTACAAGTGAATTCGCTTCCTGGGTGTTCGTAATTCACAGCGGCTTTCCCCTTCATGCTAAGAATTTCTTGGTTAAAAGAATTCCTAGGAAGGTGAGGTGGTAGGCAGTGGCCCCCCTGCTCTGCCCCCAGGTGTTTCTTGGAGCAACATGGTGGCCTGTTCCCTGCCCAGGCGAGCAGGGTGGTGGCTGGTTGTGTGAGTTCACCATCGGGTGACTGTCGAGGTTGTCCCTGAGAGAGAGCTTTGGTCCTTGAAGTTCTCTGCTGGGGACGCTGTTTCTCCCTCGACCTTTCTCCGGTCCAGACGGGAGGATAGAAGGTACGAAGGAAAGTGGCCCGAGAGTGACAGAGGCATGGAAGGCCCTCTCTCCCTGGCTCGTCCTGGCTGTCTTGAGGCGAGTCCGGGGCGAGAGCAGGCAGGTCGGGCTGTTGCCCTGCTCTGGAGATGGCACGACTCAGAGCGCGTCCAGCCTGCCTGCTGTGGGCCTCGCGCAGAGCCGGGTGGGACTCGGCAGCCAGTCAAGGCCTCCGTGGGACTAGCGCACCGGCTGACCCCAGCTCCTTGGAGCCGTCGCTTTCCAGCTTCCTGACCCTCCTCATGCAGGCCTGGGGGGCTCCCTGCTGCTGCCGGGTCCTGCAGCAGCCCAGCACCCTGCCCCCGCCTCACACCTGTGTGAGTCTCCCTCTGGTGGGACGGGATCCGTTATTTGGCTTAAAAATTTCAGATGCTGTCCGTGAAAGCGGAGCTGAGCCCTCTCCTGGATCACTCCTAGCCGCACGCCAGGGTCGCAGCTTTGAAATGCAGTCAGACCAGTGACTGACCCAGGAATCACTCCTTTCAAAAATTATGGTCGTTATGAGAGAGTTGGACATCTGATGGGCAAATGATGATTTTAAAGGGCACTCATATTCCTTAATAACAGCACGGTGGTTATGTTAAAAAGATCTTCACCTTTTCGCCATAGGTACTGCAGTATTTGCAGAGGAAATGATATTTTGTTTGGGATCCATCCACGTATGGACGGCTGTTGGGTCTAGGTGAGGGTGCCTGAGGATTTGTTATACTGTTCTGTCCACTTCTGTGTATTTGTAAAATTCTCCATAATAAAACGTTAATAATAACCTAAGTACCCCATTTTCCTCCCAGAAACATGCCATAGGGCCCTTCACTTCAGGAAAGAGTTCAGAGGTTTACTTTAAAAGAAGTGCAAACGCCCCCCTTAGTGTCACACACATGAAGTGATCCTGTGTCCGTGTGTGGAGGTCCTTAGTATAGAAACTGGTCTGGAAGGTCACACGCTTAATGGAATAGATAATTAAGGAGTGCCCACTGCCGACGAGGGGGCGGGCGCTGCTCCAGCCTCTAGGGACACAGCTCAGAGCAAAGGTGTCCGCAGTTAGACACGGGTGGGAGGGAAGGGTATGGGGGGTGTGCATGTGTATTGGGGGAGGGGCAGGGAGTGGAGGGGGAAAGGGGAGAAACCCATACCTTTTCCCTTATATACACTTCTGTTTGTTTTGTTCTTATAAATGGAATTATTTTTGTAATTTTAAAATTAAATTTTAAGAAGGGTAATATAATACCTATTTTAAACATTCTCGGTTTCCATGTCTGAATTTAAATTGTTTTAAATGGCATTGGACTGTAGAAACCCCTCTTGCTACACAGCTTAGTGCGGTGATGTGGCCTCCCTGAGCACTCGGTGAGGCAGGAGCCACCAGCCCTGTGACTGATACTCCGTGAGCCCTGAAACACAGCTTCACAGACACCCTGCCCTCGGCAGGTCGCCAAGACCCTAACCCTGAACATTCAGCAGCAGCGCGTCACCCAGCAACGGAGGGTGAGCAGGGGCGGTCTGTGCTATCCGGGCCCCGGGCCCTTGGCCGTGGGTGGGAGGCCTCCGCTCAGACCCCGCAGCCCTAGTTCTAGGGGAGAAACCCTTTCCCCTGCAGCAGCGAAAGCCAAGGTGGCCGGAGCCTCCACGCTTCCGCGGCCCGGGGCAGCCTGCTGCCCCTGTCATTGAGCAGAGGGTGTGTGCGGAACCTTAACCTACACTCGCAGAAAAGGCAGGAAAATGGTAAGTCCGCAAAGTAAAAGTTGCCTGGAGTCTGGTTTTTGATTTTCTGTTTTCCTGTCCTGGTGCAAGAAGTGTGAGTTGCTTTTCCCAGCAGCACACCGTGGGCTTTGATCTGGCCTCTGGGTGGTGCTGGACGTGCCTTTCGATTTTTGGCAGGACTCCGGGGCCTGCCCAGAACAAGGGCTGAAGCTGGGCCCTCTCTCCTCTCCTCCGTGTGGGAGTTTTCACTGTTGTGTTGACCACTGTTTTCTGTGGCCTGGGGAGGGCACCGCGGGCTCGACCCCGAGCCTGGGTGGTGTGTGTGGCCCTGAGCCGCCGGCTGGAGGACGTGCGGGCGCACACCCCGCTCCCGCCCACCTCCGACTCGGCCCTGCTTCCCAGCTCTTTGAGGGGCCTTGAGGTCCGGTCGCAGCAGAGCTGTGCCACCCAGGCAGCCAGGGAACCGGCGGGTCTCTGACCTTGTAGGTGATGCCCCATCACCCATTTTTCTAGAGGTGAAGGAGTGGGCTGTAAGGCCTCTCTCCTCACAGATTAGTGCCCTGCGTGGAGCCTCCCTGTTTCCCTGTACATGTTCACTGAGCACCAATTACAGCGAGAAACCAAGAGACAGAAGGGCTGCCCTGTGGGAGCTCTCGGTCAAGTTGAGGAGACGGACGACTACAGAGAGAAATGTATTAGATCATGTCATCCATGGAGCCTTAGTGTCTGGAGGGAGAAAGTGTGGGGTCCAGACCCTCAAGGGAGCCACGAGTTGGGGGTGTTTGGGATTTGAAATCAGGTGGCCTGGGCCTCCCTGAGCCGGTGGTGTAGGAGAGGGGCAGAGTGACGGGGAGCGAGGGGCAGGCGTCCGTCCGAGCACACGTGGGCAGGGCCAGAGGGCGCCGTGGCCACTGGGTGGGGGGTCTGGCCAGATTCTGGGTGTCATGGAAACGGAGCCCCCGGTGGCTGGAGCAGTAGAGGAACAGGTGACCCTGAGATTCTTGGCTCAGACATCCCCCGAGACACAGAATTCGAGAGGATGGCCAGCTCTCTAGGCAGTGCCTGGTAAGCTCCATCGCCCCCCAGGAGAAGGCAGTGTGGGCTCGCCCCACACCTGGAAGGAGTTGGGAAAGCGGCCTGGGCCCGGTGATGCCCGCACAGAGCGGATGTTTTTCCGCCAGGGAGGTGGGTGAGTCGAGGAGGAAAAGAGGTCCCAGGCTGATGGACCAGGAAGGCATGGCCAGGGAGCAGGAGAAAGCCACGGGCATGTGTGAGGGTGGAGCACCATGGAAGGTGCTTGGGGAGGAAGGACTGCCGGGCCAGGGGCCCAGTGAGGTGAGGACTGAGAATTGGCGGACCTGTGCATGGAGGTCACTGGGGACCTGAGGAGTGGTCTGGGGGGTGGGGGAAGTGGACCAAGAGTATACGATGGGGGAGGACCTGATGGGCAAGGGAAGAAGGTGGTGGGAAGGAGGGCCCTGGCCAGGGTCCTCCCATCCTAGGAAATGAATAGGCAGATAGGAGGAGTTTCTGGGTCAGGCCTGCTGTCCCCCACAAACTGATTGGCCTGTGGTGTCAGGGTGCTTGTGCTTGGCCCTGGGGTCTGGAGGCAGCGGCGGGGCCAGGGTGGCTGAGAATGGTTATGGGAGCTCAGGATGGCGGTGCCCTGAGCACGTGGTGGGCGCTCAGGGGCGGTGGGCTCAGGAGTCTTGGACCCCGTGTGCCAGGCCCCTGGGCAGGGGCGGGTGCCCTCCCAAAGGAGAGCACAGCCCTGTGGAGCAGGAGGGGGCCAGGAAGCGGGCTGAAGTGAGGCCTTACCTGTGCTTGTCCTGTTGCCTGTGGGGCTGTGAACATCCCCTTCTGAATTAGCCTGTCATTTCCTGCAGTGAGGCTCCAGCCCCCAGCAAGGGCCAGGGCTTTATCTACAACTCAGACTGTGTTCCACACCCACTGAACACGAGGAGAGAGTGAGCACTTCAGGGCGTGGTCCCTGCCGGGGGCACCGAGGCCTCAGAACCGCAGGAGGAACAGGTTCTCGGCTCCACCCCAGCGCCCTGCCCCGTCTGAATCCGGAGCTCCCAGCCCAGCCGGGGATTCAAGTGCACCAGGGGGTTAAGAGCCTGGGGCTAAGCACCCCGCCCTCTGGGTGCATCTCTTGGGCGACAGGAAGGGTGAGGCAGGGCATGGGCCTCACTCTGGGTTCCCATTAGACTGTGATGCTGATCTGTAGAAATAGTGTCTCATTAACCACTTCTATTGAGGTATGATTTGCATACAATAAAGGTACTTATTTTAGCACACTGTTCAGTGAGTGTTGACTAACGCATACAGTTATGCACCTGCCACTAGAGGCGGTGGATAAACTCCGGCCAGGCCATGTCAGTTCTGTTGCACCAGCGTTGAGCCCTGGAGACAGATTGCTTGTCCTAGGAGCCCTCCCCAAATTCCCTCTTCCCTCCGTGCACGCACCTGCCCCAGGCAATCACTCATCTGCTGAGATTAGGTTATTGTAGATGAGATTTGTTCAAGAGTTTCCTGTGTCCAGCTTCTTTCACTCCCACGATGTTCCTGAGACTTCCCTGTTGCTGAGTACACCTTGTCAATAAACTGTATTTCTTTTTTCTTTTTCTTTTTTTTATTGATTTCAGAGAGGAAGGGAGAGGGAGAGAGAGAGGAACATCAATGGTGAGAGAGAATCATGGATCGGCTGCCTCCTGCACTCCCCCTACTGGGGATTGAGCCCGCAACCCGGGCATGTGCCCTTGATCGGAATCAAACCCGGGACCTTCAGTCCACAGGCCGACACTAGCCACTGAGCCAAACTGGCCAGGGCCCCCGTGTCTTTTTATTGCTGACTCCTGTTTCGTTTCTGGGTGTGCGATGGCTTTTTGATTCATTCACCTGTTGGTGGATGTTTGGATTGCTCCCTGTTTATTGTTGTTTTGAATGTAAGTGCTGTGAGCTACAAGCCAACACAGGACAAACAGCCAGTTAAATGAGTAAGCGCATGAGAAGATGCTTAACATCGTTAGTCACTAGGGACATGGAACTCAAAACCAGAGTGAGAGACCACTTCCCACTTCCCAGAATGACTTTTATTTTTTAAAAATGGAAATAAGTATTGGTGAACGCATGGAGAAGTGGAACCCTCCTGCATTGCTGGTGTGAACATAAAATGGCACAGCTACTTTGGAAGACAGTTGAGAGATTCCTCAAGCAGTTCAGCATGGAGTCCCCATGTGCCCCAGCAATCCCACTTGTGGGCATCTATGCAAAAGAACTGAAAACAGATATTGAGATAAACACTTTGCACAACCAGTCATAGCAGCACCATTAACAACAGCCAGAAGCTGGCAAGGACGTGAGCAACTGCCCTCATGACCATCCCTGGGCGACTGGTGACCCAGTGTGGTCCGTCAGACAGAGGGACACTACTTGGCCACACAGGAAGGGGTACTGGCACAGGCTACAGCCGATGGCCCCTGAAACGTGCCAAGTGAAAACATGTACAAGAACACATAGTTATGATTTAATGTATATGAAATGTCCAGAATAGGCAAATTACAGAGTCAGAAAGCAAGCTGCCAGGGTTTGAAGGAGGGAAAATTGGGAGGCTGCTTAATATACACAGGGTTTCCTTTCGAGATGATGAAATGTTCTAGAAATAGATAGTGGTGTTGTTGTGTAACATTGTGAATGTACTGTGTCACTGATTGCACTTTTAAATGGTTGAAATGGTACATCTTATGTGCTTCTCATCACAGTAAAAAATGATCTGTGCACTTGTGTGCAAAGCTTAGTGTGCACATGCGTTTCCTTTCCCCGAGCACCTCCCCAGGAGCGGGTGGCGTGGGAACTGAGTATTTAAGCATAAGAAGCTGCAGACTGCTTTCCAAAGTGGATGTATCATTTTCACCCTCACTGCTCATGTGTGAGTACAGTTGTTCGCCTCCTTGCCAACACTTGCTGTCGTCAGTCTTTAATTTTAGCTATTCTAGTGGATGTGTTGTAGTGCTGTATCATTGAGGTCTAGTTGAGTATCTTTTCTTGTGTTTATTAGCTATTTGTATATATTCTTTTAAGTATCTGATCAAATCTTCCACTGTCTTTTAAATTGGGCCGTCTTCTTACATTTGAGTTGTAAGTGTTCACATATTCTGAATTCAACTCTTTTGCCAGGTACTTTTATGGCAGATATTTTCTCTGAGCCTCTGGCATGGCTTTTTATTTCATTAATGCTATCTTTTAAGGACAAATTCATTCTGACTGAATCCAGTTTTATCAGTTGTTTTCAGTAGATTGTGCTTTTTGTGCCCTCTTTAAGAAATCCTTGCCTAACCCATAGTCATAAAGATTGTTTCCTATGTTTCCTTCTGAAAATGTTTGCTTTTATATTTAGATCTAATATGCATTTTGAGTTACTGTGTGCCTGGACCGAGCTAAGGATTAGGTTCGTGTTTGCATAAGGTGACCCAGCTGTCCCAGCACTGTTATGAAGGAAACCATCCTTTCCCATTGACCCCTCTTGGCATGTTTGGAAAGTAATGGAGTGTGTCTGGTGGCTTTGTTTCTGGACTCAATTCTGGTCCACATGGCTCATTCCCCCGGCAGCCCCCAAACCACGCCTTCTCCAGGACGTTGCTTTATAATAACTTGGAGTCATGAAGTGTGAGCCTTGCAGCTCTGCTTTGTTTTTGGTTATTCTGTCTGTTCTGGGTCCTTTGCATTTTCATATAAATGTAAAATCAGCTGGTCAGGTTCCACAGGAAAGCCTGCTGGGTTCTGCCTGGCATGGTATCAGTGCCTCGGCTCAGTGTGGAGAACATTGACTTCTAACAACATCTCAGCGATGAGCAGGGGCTGGCTCGCTGCCTGTGTTCTCCTTCACTCCTCCTGGTGGTTTGTAGTGGGCAGCGTACAGTCTCACACATTCTATCACATTTATTCATAAGTATCTTATGTCTTGAGTTATTATAAATGGATATAAAACATGTTTATTTTCCAAGTTGTATTGCTACTGTATAGAAATATAATTGACTTTAAATATTGTTTGCTTATTTGACCTTTCTAAATTCACTTATTTGTGTGAGACAGTTATGAATAGGGACTATTTTACTAATTTCTTTCCAATTTCATTGCTTTTTATTTCTTTTTATTCTTTTATCTCATTGTCCAGGATTTTCCATACACTGTTTAACAGAAGTGGTAGAAGTCGACATTCTTTTTTTAAAAAATTTTTAAAAATATATTTTATTGATTTTTTACAGAGAGGAAGGGAGAGGGATAGAGAGTTAGAAACATTGATGATAGAGAAACATCGATCAGCTGCCTCCTGTACATCTCCCCCTGGGGATGTGCCCACAGCCAAGGTACATGCCCTTGACCGGAATCGAACCCAGGACCCCTCAGTCCGCAGGCCGACGCTCTATCCACTGAGCCAAACCAGTTAGGGCAGAAGTCTACATTCTTACCTGTTTCTGGCCTTAGGAAGAAAAAACCTATTTTTTTTTTTTTATTAAATATGTTAGATGAATGTTTTATACAGATGCTTTTGTTGGGGTGGAGGGCGTTTTCTGGTTTGCTGAAAGTTTTTATTATTAGTGGATATTGAATCTTGTCATATGTTTTTTCTTTATCTATTGAGATGTTCGTACGGTTTTTCTTTTTCATAAATACAATGAATTATATTAATTGACTTTTGAATGCTAAACAACCTTGTGTTACTGGCACAACCACACTTAGGAGAGAGAGAGAGCGTGACAGTGAGACAGAGACACACACATCAATGTATTGTTCCACTTATTCGTGCATTCATTGGTCGATTCTGGTGTGTTCTGACTGGCCATTGAACCCACAGCCTTGGTGTATCGGTGCAAAGCTCTAACCAGCTGAGCTCCCTGGCCAGGCTTGAATTCTTTCCTTGTGATATTTCTGTCTGCTTTTGGTATCAGGGTAATGTGGCCCCCTACAATGATTTAGGAAGGGTTCCCTCTCCATTTATATTTTTAAAGAAGAGCTTGTGTAGGTCTAGTGTTGTTTCTTCCTTAAATGTTTGCTAGAATTCACCAGTGAAGCATGTGGGGTTTTCTGTGGGGAGGCTTTTACTTACGAATTCCTTTTCTTGACGTAGGGCTGCTAAGATGTACTGTCTCCTTGAGTCAGTCCTCGTGATTTGTGTGCTTCGAGGAATCTGTCCATTTCATCTAAGTTATTAAACTTGTTGGCACAAAGTTGTTCCTAATATTTCTTTATTATCCTTTAATGTCTGTAGGGTCTGTGATCACACTTCCCTCTCTCATTTTTGAGACTGGGGTCCTTTAAAAAAAGCAAAACACAGCCCCAGTTTCTTCCCACGCTCACCCAGTGACACAGGACCTCCTGGGAAGTGCGTCAGTGGCTTTGACAAGCGGCTTGGGCCAGAGTTGGGAGCCTTTGAGGTGGAGGCAGGAGGGAAAATGCCTAGTTCCTGGTGGTCCAGGCAGGTCTCCCCAAAGGGGTGAAGGCAGATCAAAGAAGTAGAGGACGATGCGGGGCCTCAGTCTGAACACTGTTCTATCTGGAGAGGGCCGGTTGGTGGTGGCCCTGGCCGGGGTGGTGGCCCTGGCTGGGGTGGTGGCCCTGGCTGGAGCGGAGCATGCACACAGGCTGAGGTTGAACTTGCGAGTATAGAGGGTGTTGAGTTAATGCTTACCGTGGATGTGGAGTGAGCTCGAGATGGAAGGGCAGCAGGTGGGCTGGTGACCAGTCCCAGGCGCCACATCATATCACGCAGAGTCCTTCTTGCGGGATTGTTTGTTTTTAAGTCAGATTTATTGAGGTATAATTTGTATACAGCACAATTCACCCCTTTAAATGTCCTGTTCTGTGAGTTTTGATACATAGTCACTTAACCACCACCAAATCAAGATATGGAAAGTCTCCAGCTTCCTGTGTGCCCCTCCAGAGTCCGATCCTTCCCCCCACCCCTAGGACCACGGATCCGAGTCCAGCTTCTTCAGTCAGCCTTACTGTCCAAGTGTTTGAATGGTAACCAACACGGTCAGACCCTACTTAGAGGTGGCTGGTGCCTCTGGAGTTGGATGAAGGAGGCTATTGTAGGAAAGGACAGTGGGTGAAGGACGTGGTACTCTTGTGTAAGTGGTGTGTCAGATGCCTTTTCTGGAATCCTGACCATAACCCTGTCATTGTTCCTGGTGAGGAGGGTAAGGCATGCTGTGAGCCCAAGGCTGTGGCTTGAAGCCTGCAGGAAGGCACGCTTTCCAGCTCACAGCATCTCACAGGCACACTGAGGGTGGCCATGGGCCAGGGCATTTTCAATATTTTAAATGTGTGGACCATTGGCCATTTGGGGTTCAACATCTAGAATTTTGCCCTGAGGAATCATGGACGTAAAGGAGCATCAAATAGAGACTGGTAGGAAGGGTGCAAGTATGAAAGGGCTGGCCACAGACAGCAGCTGAAGATCTGGAGAGATATCTAAGCTGTGGGGGAGGGGGTTGCCACTGAGATCTCCGGTCTAATCCCCAAGCTGGGGCCCCCAGCAGAGAGCACCAGAACTGAGAAAGGTGCCCACTTAACATCTGGCTGTGAAAAGCAGCAGGGTTGCTGTCTGCCAGGGAGAGATGGCTGGAAATGCAGGCACCCTCTTAAAGGGCCAATGCACAAAATTGCATGTGCAGCCACTCACCTTGGGCTCTGGCAAAGGGAGCGCAGAGTGGACTGGAGCTGTGTGAGCAGAAGCCAGGGTTGGGGGCTCTGGGGTTAGAGCTCAGAAGGCAGACACCCCGGTTTCCTGGGCTGAGTCATTCCCTCATGCCGCAGAGGTCATCTTTCTCAGGCAGGCCTTTGATCCAGGCAGTTTTTACCTGGAGGGGGAGATAGTTGACCCACCCTCTTGGAAAACACCTTGCCCCATGGAGTGGAGTTTCTGAGGCCCATTAAGAAACTGAGAATAACAACAACTAGCCTCCAGGCAGGAGCAATTGCCCCACCCTGTTGGAAAAACTCTCACCCACCTGTGGACAGCTGCCTGAGGGCTACTCAAGACTGAATCCAGTCAGTCTGCAGGCAGAGGTGGTCTCTGGAGGCTTTGAGTTTTTGCTGATCTAATTAGTCAGAAACAGCATTAAACAATGTCCTTCACTAGAGATTGAGAGGCGCAGTAGAACTACGTAATACGTAGTCACAAACCCAAATAGGCAGCCAAAATGGAGAGACAGAGAAACAAACCCCAAATGAAAGACAAAGACAATTCTCCAGAAGAAGAGATAAATGGAGAAATGAAATTTATCTGATAGAGTTCAGAATGATGATTGTAAAGATGTTCAACAGCATGAGAAAAGATATAGCAACTATGAGAAAAGAAGAGTCAGAAATAAAGAATGAATAGCACTAATAAGGAACACATTGGAAGGAATACAAAGCAGATTAGGGGAAGCTGAGGATCAGATCAGTGAATTAGAAGACAGGGTAGAAAAATTCACTCAGTCAGAGAACCAAAAAGAAAAAACAATATAAAAGCAGTGGGACAGCTTAAGGGAGCTGTGGGACAACATGAAATGTAACAATATTTGCATAACATGTGTGCCAGAAGGGGAAGAAACTGAGCAAGGGATAAAGAATGTGTTTGAAAAAGTAATGTAGAAAACTTCCCTAACCTGATGAAGGGAAAAATCACACAAGTTCAGGAGGCACAGAGAGTCCCAAGTAAGAAGAACCCAAACAGGCCCACAACCAGACACATCATAATTAAAATGCGAAAAAAATTAAGACAAAGGAAAGAATCTTAAAGGCAGCAAGGGAAAAGCAAATTTGTTACCTCCAAAGGAGCTCCCATAAGGCTGTCAGCTGATTTCTCATCAGAAACTCTATAGGCCAGAAGGGAATGGCATGAAGTACTCAAGGTAATGGAAAACAAGGATCTGAGACCAAGATTACTGTATCCAGAAAGACTGTCATTCAAAAATATATAGTGAAATAAAGAGATTCCCAGATTTAAAAAAAAAAAAAAAAAAGATAAAGAAGTTTATCACCACCAAACCAGCACTGCAAAAATACTGAAAGGACTGCTATAACAAGAAGAAGAAATAGAGAAACATAGAAATACAGAATTAAAATGGCAATAAATAAGTACCTATCAATAATAATCTTAAATGTAAATAGATTAAATGCTCCAATCAGAAGACATAGGATAGCTGAATGGATTAAAAAAACATGACCTAACTATGTGCTGTCTACAAGAGACCCACCTCAGGACAAAAGACTCATGTAGGATGAGAGTAAAAGGATGGGAAAAAATTTTCCATGCAAATGGAAACAAACAAACAAAAAAGCTGGGTTATCAATACTCACATCTGACAAAGTAGAATTCAAAAGGGTGGCCATCACAAGAAACAGCAAAGGTTACTACAAAATACTAAAGGGATCAGTCCAACAAGAGGATATAACCCTGGTAAACATATATGCACCCAATATAGGAGCACCTAAATATTAAAAAAACAAAAAACAAAAAAAAACTAGAGGACTTTAAGGGAGAGATTGACAATCCTACAGTCATTGTAGGGGACTTTAACACCCTGCTGACTTCAGGGGATAGGTCTTCCAGACAAAGAATTAAGGAAACAGTGACTCTAGAGGACACACTGGATCGATGGATTTAATTGACATTTATAGAACATTTCACCCCAAAGCTGCAGAATATACATTCCTCTCAAGTGCACATGTATCATTCACAAAGGTAGACCACACATTAGGACACAAAACAAGTCTCTACAAGTTCAGGAAGATTGAAATCATATAAGGCATCTTCTCAGGTCACAGTGGAATGAAATTAGAAATCAACTACAGTAAAAACACCTCCAAACATTCACACACTTAGCAACTAAATAGCATGTTATTAAACAATGAATGAGTTACAGTGAGATTAAGAAAGAAATCAAAAACTTCCTGGAAACAAATGAAAATGAACACACAACAACCCGAAATCTCTGGGACACAGCAAAAACAGCCCTGAGAGGGAAGTTGATAGCACTACAGTCTTACCTCAAAAACAAACAAAAAAACAAGAAAATTAGTAATAAACTATTTAACCCTGCGATTTAAAGCATTAGAAAGAGAACAACAAGAAAAGCCCAGAGTAAGTAGAAGGGAGGAAATAATATATATTAGAGCAGAAATAAATGACATAGAGACCGAAAAAGAAAATACAAAAAAATCAATGAAACCAGGAGCTGGTTCTTTGAAAAGATAATCAAGATTGATAAACCGTTAGCCAGACTCATCAAGAAACAAAGACAGAGGACTCAAATAAATTAAATCAGAAACAAAAGTGGAGAAGTATCCAGTGACACCACAGAAATACAAAGTAGTCTAAGAAAATGCTATGAACAACTATTTGCCAATAAGCTGGACAATGTGAATGAAATGGACAAATTCCTAGAAAAAGACAATCTGCCAAAACTGAATCAGGAGGAATCAGAAAATCTGAATAGGCCAGTAACAGCTGATGAAATAGAAGCAGTAATAAAAAATAATAAAAAAGAAAAAGAAAAAACTCCCAGCAAATAAAAGCCCTGGTCTGGATGGCTTCATAGAGGAGTTTTGCCAAACATTCAAAGAATAACTAACACCCATACTCCTCAAACTATTTCAGAAAATTCAAGAGGAAGGAACACTTCCAAGCTTCTTTACGGGGCCAGCATTATCCTAATTCCAAAAGCAGATAAAGACACTACAAAGAAAGAGAATTACAGCCAATATCCCTGATGAAATAAATGCTAAAATCAACAACAAATTTTTAGCAAATTGGGTCCTAAAAAAGATCATACACGATGACCAAGTGGGATTTATACCAGGGATGCAAGGCTGGTACAATATTTGCAAATTAATAAATGTGATACATCACATAAACAAATTGAGACATAAAAATCACATGATCATATCAATAGATGCGGAAAAAGCATTTGACAAAATCCAACACCCATTTTTGATAAAAACTCAGCAAAGTGGGAATAGAGGGGCATATCTCAATATGATAAAGGCCATATATATGACAAACCTACAGTGAACATCCTACTCAGCGGGCAAAAACTAAAACCATTTCCCCTAAGAACAGGAACAAAACAGTCATGTCCACTTTCACCACTCTTATTCAACATAGTACTGGAAGTGCTAGCCACAGCTATCAGACAAGAAGAAATAAAAAACATTCAAATTGGAAAGGAGAAAGTAAAATGTGCCACGCCGGCACAGCCAAGGGTGAACCTGAGTCGGGGTGATGAAAGAATTAAGAAAAGACAGACATGAGAATGAAAGCTGGGTCTCGGTGGGACGCTGCTTCTGAGAGACAGCGACCACGCCCAAAGCCGTGTCTTTATTTTATAGCAGATGCCATGAGGCAAAGTAAGGGCGTGATCAGGTTGTTTACAACATTCTCGTGGGTTTCTGTCCCACTTCACTACATGCACCTGAACTCTATCACTCAGGCACGAGGGGCCACGTGTTCGGATCACAGGCTCAAGCTCACAACTATAGCTGTGACTATAACTGTGCTGGGAGCCTCTGTCATCCAAGCTGGGACTCGCACGCGGCAACGAGAGGACTGTGCCCTCTCAGTAGTCCCAGGCTTGAACCTGTCCAAACACTGTGGCCGCGCCCCACAGTAAAACTCTAATTATTCGCAGACGACATGATATTGTACCTAGAACACTCAAAAGACTCCACCAAAAAACTGCTAGATTTAATAAACGCATTTCACAATGTAGCAGGATACAAAATCAAAACCCCAAAATTCAGTGCCTTTTTTATACACCAGTAATGAATTCTCAGAATGAGAAACTAAGAAAACAATTCCATTTACCATTGCAACAAAAAAATTAAGATACCTATGAATAAACTTAACCCAGGAGGTAAAAGCCTTGTACTGGACAAACTATAGGACATGGAAAAAGAGATAGAGGAAGATATAAACAAGTGGAAGAATATACTATGTTCATGGATTGGTAGAATCAACATCATTAAAATGTCCATACTACCCAAAAGCAATCTACAGATTCAATGCAATCCCTTTTAAAATACCAACAGCATATTTCACAGATCTAGAACAAATACTCCAAAAATTTATATGGAACCAAAAACCCCCAAATAGCCTCAGCAATCTTGAGAAAGAAGAAGAAAGTTGAAGGAATCCTAATACCAGATATCAAGTTATACTACCAAGCCACCGTAATCAAAACAGCCTGGTACTGGCACAAGAACAGGCATATAAACCAATGGAATAGAACAGAGACCCCAGAAATTGACCCCAGCTATTATGCTCTATTTAAATTTGACAGAGGAGGCAAGAGTATACAGTGGAGGCAATAGAGTCTCTTCAATAAACTGTGTTTATTGAATAAATGGTGGAAAATTAGATGCATGCAAAAAAAGAAACTAGACTACCTTCTTACACCATACACAAGAATAAACTCAAAGTAGTTGAGACTTAAATGTAAGCCGTGAAACATAAAAATCCTAGAAGAAACCATAGGCAGCAAAATCTCAGACATCTCTCGTAGCACTGTGTTTACAGATCCATCTCCTAGGGCAGGGAAGCTAAGGGAGCAGTGGGAAGCATGTGTCTGATGGGCAGTGACTCCAGCCTCTGCACGCGTGGCCGGGAAGAACCTGTTGGAGTCGGGTCCTCCCAGCGCAGGTCACCTGGCTTCCAGCTGCCCTCTTCCCACGGCCGCCCGCCCCCGGTCGCTTCGCCCAACGGGGCAGTGACACCTGTGTTTGCTCCTGTTCCATCTGGAAATGCGAGGGGAGGTCGCCACCACCAAACGGCCTGCCCTGCCCTGTTCCTCCGCGTTCATCTTCCGTGTCCTTCTTCCCCTCGGCGAGATGTTTGCACACGATACAGTGACACGCACAGCGTCTGGCTCTGCGCACAAACGGAGCCCAACCGTGTGGCGCCCAGCACACCGGGGCCGCGGCGGGCGCACTGTTCCCGGGGCACTGCACCCACCAGCACGCAGGCGGCGCGCTTGGCAGCCTGCCGTGGCACCTGAGCGGCAGCGGAGTAGCCTGGGGGTGAGGCTGGTGGCGGGCAGGGCTGGCAGGCGTTCGCCTTGGCCGGGATATATTCCAGCGAGGCTTTATCAGCAGGAAAATGGAAACCAGAGCTGCTTTCTGTGTCATGGGGAGTTATAGAAAGGACAGTGGAAACTCGCTGCTTTTTAGATAATTTTGCATTGACTCAGAGGGGAAACAGGAAAGGGCCTTCTGTCTTTTTATGAGTTTTTATCTCTGCTGGTGGGGCCTTTTCTTGCAATCAAATTTCTACAAAAATACTCGTTGAATCTTTAGTGTGAACAGGAAGTCAGATATGCTGACTAACCCTTCCTCTATTTTAATGGCATTTTTCATTGTTTAGAAAATCAACAGAACAGAGTAGAAGCCTCAGGTCCAAGGTCTGCATGTGCCTCTGATGGCTGTGTTTCTCAGATGTTCTCCATGGAGTTCAGACACGTGTGGACATGACAGGACATGTTCACATGGATGATGCTTTCCCCAAGGTGTGGTCCCACCCTGGAGGGTTTGCATCTTGCTCTTCTCACTTGGCACTGCAGCACAGACATGCATGCTCTGTGTGCTGGGCACAGCTCTGGGCGGGCTGCCTGCCCCAGAGGGGCGCGTGCCCGCCCTGTGTCCCTCAGCCGTGGTGGAAGTGTGGGTGTCTCCCCAGTCTGTCACATCCTTGACCGTTTCCCTTGGTGTACCTCAGGGAAAATATTTATAAAAAAGAGTTTGGGATCAAAATTTGGAGTTAAGGGTGTATGCATGTTCAGTTTTGCCCCGCGTGGCTGGGCTGGGGGCAGGACAGCATGGTGCCCACCCCATGGCGTCCTCAGTGAGTTTAGTCCTCACCAGTATGATCAGGAAAGGGAAGGTCACAGGGAAGGTCATGGTGTCCCATCCCTTGTTTGCGATGTATTGTCGTTCATATTTTCCTCCTGAAGCACCGTCCTTGGGCTTCGCCCTCTAAAATTAACATAAACTGGGTGATTGCTCTTTTTCCAATTTGATTGATTTGAAGAATTTCTTTCATTTAATTTAGAGTATTCTAAAAATAGTCTTTTCTTCTTAGAACACTCTAAAATGGAAGAAATTCATTCTAGGGTTTTAAAATTATCTGTGAGTTTTTAAACAGACATGAATGAACTCTGACTGAAGACCAGGGGGCCATCACCTGCTTCCTGGGGCTCGGTGGGGGGCGGGGGGAGGGTTCGATGGGATGTCCCGAGGGGCAGCCCTTTCATGACCGGCGCTCGGATGGCCAGCTGGCCCTGCCGGCAGGCCTGCAGTGGCCCCTGTGAATGGAGGGCTGGAAGAAGGGACTGGTGGGATTGGTAGCCAACTGTGTGTGTGTGTGGACATGTGTGTGTGTACACATGTATGCACATGTATGTGCATGCACAACTCCAGGTCTGCATTACCAAAGGCTTCATGGACGAGGAGTCTGCCGTGAGGAGGCTTACAGAACTGTTCTCCTTAAGTCTTCACTGGTTTTTAGCCAAACGATAAAACTCAGCCCTACTCCCTCCCCCCATCACTTGTCTGGAGTGGTGGCACAGGTGGTGATTCCTGGGCAGCCGCCAGTAATGTTTTCCTGGGAGTGTGCTGTGCACCCAGGGCGGCGTGTTGCCAGTACTATCTGTACGCGTGCTTTTCGTTGGGACCCTCCATGGGGTGCCCTCTGCTCACGGGGCGGGGGTTTCTCTCTGCAGCGGGGGTCTGGGGTCTGCTCGGCAGCCGAGGCCGGTCCTCTCAGAAGCAGCGTCCCTGGTTGTATTAGTCACATGACGGGAGTCCGGCAAGTCTGCAATCTGCAGGGCATGTGGAGACTGACCGTGTGCGGTTTAAATGTCAGTGTCACTCAAAAACACCTTCACAGAAGCCTCTGGAGTAATGTTGACCAAACACCTGGCACAGGGCCCAGCCAAGATGACAGGTAGAATGAGCCAGTGAGCTGATCAGCACGCCAAGTGCCTGACCCGGGGTGGCCGCAGGTAAGGTGCGCCTGGGCTGTGAGGGTGAGGATGACCCGCTCCCCGAGCAGGGAGGGCTCCGGCTCGTCCTGGGGGCCACGGGCCGGCATCGGTGGGGGAGCTGGGAAGGCCCCCACGCGCTGGGACTGCAGCTGCGTCCCGTCACCCTGCCCCACGTGTCGGCTGAGCTACTGCCAGGTGCCTCTGGGTGACGCCTGTCGTCCTCCCTCCAGAGAATCCCTGTCCCTGCGTCCACGGCCGGAGGTGTTTATGAACAGGAAGGCTTGGGGTCCGCCTCCCTCTTTTCTTTTTCTGGAGAAACAACACTTTTCAGTGCTGGTCTTGCCACCCTGTCCTGCCTTGTGAGCCGCTGGCGTCGGCCTCCTGTCCGCCTGGCGCCCGCGCTCGGGCCTCAGCCACCCTGTGAATGCGATGGTCAATGTCACGGTGAAGCAGGAACGCGCTGTGGTGCCCGGGCCAGCCTGCCGTGCGGGCTAGGAAATAGGTGCTCGGTGGGTCAATGACGGAGCAGAGAGGAGCACTCCCAGCGGACGTGGAGTGTGGTTCTCTCCCAGCAGGCGTGTTTGAGAGGAGCGATGCGCGAACGAGTGTGTGAGTGCATGAGCGATGCCGCATGGATGGTGCGTGGGCTAGTCCCTGAGGCTGGAAGGTCCCAGTGTGGCTGGCAGAGTGCCGGGCGGGGTGGGGGACATGCGTGTTAGGCTGTGACTCAGGGAGAACATCGGTTTTCTGGGCCTGACCCTCGACCGGCTCGAGCTTCCCCGCTGGCTGAGCTCAGAGAGGACCTGAGCCCACAGGCTGCCCTCACACTGCCCTGGCACGGTGCGGGGCTCCCTGTGGGGCTCCCCCATGGGGGCTCCGCCTGCCCCAGGCCCCAGGCTTTCTGTTTCTAAGGAAAGTGAGGCCTTTGGGGCTGCCTGACTTTGCCGCTGCCCTGGGGTTCGCCCTCTGACCCCGGTTCTCCTGCAGAGGCTTTGTGGGCACCCTGCGCCTGACAGCCTAGGGCACTGCTGGCATCCAGAGCTGCTTTGCTGGTGGCCTGGCGCTGGAGGCGGGCCCGCTGACGAGGTGTGCCAGGGCAGTGTGGCAGCGCCAGGCCCGCTGCTCTCAGAAGTGCCATCGGGACTTCCCACGCTGGCCCTGCGGGCGTCCAGGGCCTCACAGCTGACCCCATGGGCCCCAGGCATAGGCCCAGGACCAGAATGTCTAGTTCATTGTGGAAAGGTTCGGCCAAGAAGAGCGCGCAAGTGAAGTATACATTCAGGGAGCCCAGTCTTCAGCCAGGATGGTCTTGGAGTCACAAAACTCGAGATAATGAAGTCCACGTGGTTTTTAAAAAACGGCACCTGCTCTCAAGCGCAGGGTCTGCAGGAAAGTTTGATGGTTTGAGGCCTAAGCACAGGGGAGAGAGGAAAGCGAGTTTAAACGCTTACAGGTCACTTACTGGGTTCTTTCATCTGTGCACACGGAATGTTGCTAGAAGTTAAGGACGGAGACATTCAAATCGGTGTTGTTTTATTTGTCTGGCATGATCTTTGTGATGTTCTTATTTGGATTAAAATGCCAGCGATTGCTTGACTCAACCAGCAGCACAAAGTTTAAACGAAGGTTAATTACTGCCGAGGTACTTGGGGTGCACAGGGCTGGCGAATGAGTCAGACCGTGTTTATCTTCCGTCTATTGATGCCAGGTGTCTAGAGCTGCAGTCTGCATTTGGGCAGCCAGGGCGGGAGGTGGGAGGATGTGTGCCCAGAGCTGGTGCCCATACGTCCTCAGAGCAGCTGAAACGCTTCTGAATTGGGAGTGGACAGTGCAGTGCCCGGACCCACAAACACTGCTGGCGGGTAACTTCCTTCTCTGGGAAGCCCTCAGGGAGGGGTGTGGGGAGGACCCACACTTCCGTCACGGACCGACTGGCCCAGAGTCCCTGTGGCCCTCTGTGTGCCCGTGTGTCTGAGGGTCTGGCAGGCTCAGGGATGGCCCACTTTGCAAGCTCTGCTTCCAGCCCAGGATGCATCTTACACTTTGTAGTCACCTCTTCTGGGATGAGAAGCATGCTTCTTCGAAAGCCGCAGGGGCTGGACAGACTGAGCCCGGCGCCCTCGCTCCTGCCCTGGCCAGGGGACGAGTGGCCGTCCCTGCGTCACGGTGCCATGTGCCCAGGGAGCGCTGCCGTGATACTCGCGAACCAACGCGGCTTAGCCACAGTGTGAGCTGCCGCTCAAGTCTTCAGTTTCTTGCTTTAGAACTCCCCATTTGTTGTTTGGTTTTTATCTATATACAGTTTTGTACATCTACTTTTGTGATGAAGAATAAAGGCGTTTGTTGTGGTAAAATATGCATAACATAAAATTAACCATTTATGTGCACAGCTCAGGGGCATTCAGCCACTCACACTGCGGTGCCGCCCGCCCCTCCCTCTCCAGAGCTGGTCTTCATCCAGGCAAGAGTCAGCCCTGAGCGGAGCCCCACCCCCAGCGGATCGCACAGAGTTGGTCCTTTTGTGACCGGCTAAAAGTAAAGATATTTTTAAAAACATTTCAGTCCAATTGGTGTAGTGCTCTTACTCTTCTTTCTTTCTATTTAAATGAGCACACAGGAGAAATGCCTGTGTTGGTGCCAGTTCTGTGAGTGTAACACAGGCATAGATCTGGGAGCCACCTCCACAGTCAGGACATTCTGTCCCCCAGAGCACTGCATGACCCGTATGTCCCCCAGCCACACGGGGTGGGCAGAAGCAGGTGTACAGTGTCGTGTGGAAAAGAATACAATCTATACTAATAAAAGAGTAATACGCTAGTTAGACCAGGAGACCTTCTGGAGACCTTCTGGACGTCCTTCCAGACAAAGCCAGGGGCTTGGCCAGCCTGCAAACTGTCCCCAAAAGGCCCTCAGCTCACCCAGACCGGCCACGTCCCCCAGTGGGGACCCCCACCCTGATCTGGGACCCCCTTCAGGGGAGACCAGCCAGCCCCCACCTGTGCACCAGGCCTCTCTCTATACTAATAAAAGGGTAATATGCTAATTAGACCGGACATCTTCCGCACGACCATCTGCACATCCTTCCTGACAAAGCCGAGCCCGGGTGAAGCTGCCTGCTGGCTGTCCCAGGCACCAGTGCCTGCAGCTGGCTGTGGCCTGGGAGGTGGAGAAGCCGCCCGCCCTGCAGTCCCACGCACCAGCGCCTGAGGCCCGGGCGAAGCCACCTGCCCCCCCATCCCCTGCGGCTGAAGCCGGCCTGGGCAAAGCTGGCCTGGGTCCCGGGTGCCTGTGGCCGGCCAGATGGAGGGAAGCCCAGGTCCCAGGTGCCTGTGGACAGCTGGAGGGGGGAATCCTGGGTACAGGGTGTGGGGCTGAGGCAGAGGTGGTTAGGGGCGATCAAGCCAGCAGGGGAACAGTTAGGGGTGATCAGGCAGGCAGGCAGGGGAGCGGTTAGGAGCCAGCGGTCCTGGATTATGAAAGGGATGTCCAACTGCCAGTTTAGGCCCGATCCCGCAGTCAGACATCCCCCGAGGGGTCCCAATTGGAAAGGGTGCAGGCCGGGCTGAGGGACACCCCCTGTGCACAAATTTCATGACCGGGCCACTAGTTTCCTATCTAATAAAAGAGTAATATGCAAATTGACCATCACTCCAACACACAAGATGGCTGCCCCCATGTGGTCAAAGATGGCCACCACAAGATGGCCTGCAAGGGAGGGCAGTTGGGAGGGACCAGGCCTGAAAGGGAGGGCAGTTGGCGGTGATCAGGCCTGCAAAGGAGGGCAGTTGGGGGCAACCAGGCCTGCAGGGGAGGGCAGTTGGAGGGGGACCAGGCCTGCAGGGGAGGGCAGTTGGAGGGGGACCAGGCCTGTAGGTTTTTGGGGGTGACCAGGCTGGCAGGGGAGGGCAGTTAGGGGTAATCGGGCCAGCAGGGGAGCAGTTAGGCATCGATCATGCTGGCAGGGGAGTGGTTAGGGGTGATCAGGATGGCAGGCAGAAGCAGTTAGGGGCAATCAGGCAGGCAGGCTTGCGAGCAGTTGGGAGTCAGCAGTCCTGGATTGGAGAGGGTGCAGGCTGGGCTGAGGGACACACACACACACACACACACACACACACACACGCACGAGTTTCATGCACCGGGCCTCTAGTATAATAATAAAAGTGTAATATGCAAATCGACCAAATGACCAAACAGTAGAATGACCGTCTGGACAACCTTCCGGACAACCACGCTATGACACTCACTGGCACCAGGCCAGCCAAGGTGGGTGCAATGCAATTGGTCGGTGGCCTGGCCATTGCTCCATGATTGCCCTGCAGAGGGAGGCCCAGACCACCAGCCAGCGGGGTGATCAGTCGGGGGGCTCCATGATCACTCCAAAGAGGGAGGCCCAGGCCACCGGCCAGCAGGCTGTGCCTGCTGGGCAGGGCCTCCTCTGCGGGGGCGATCCATTGTGGGGGCAATCCATCGTGGAGCCCCAGCCAGGTGGGCAGGGCCTACCTCTTTGGGGCAATCAATCACGGGGCTCCCAGACTGTGAGAGGGCACAGGCTGGGCTGAGGGACTCACCCCTGCCCCCTGCCTGAGTGCACAAATTTTGTGCACCAGGCCTCTAGTCTATAATAATAAAAGTGTAATATGCTAATTAGACCGGACATCCAACCGGACATCCTTCCAGATGACCTTCTGGATGAAGCCGGTGGCTGGAGGGAAGCCTGTGTCCTGGGTGCCAGAGGGAAGCCGGTGCCGGCAGTTGGGGGAAGGAAGGCCTACTCTTGCACAAATTTTGTGCATCGGGCCTCTAGTAGTAACATGTAATGAGACAAGAATGCACTCTGTGTTAAGCACACTCACAGCTGCACACCTGCTTCTGCCCGCCCTGCACACTGCTGCCCCCTCTGTCCCTGCTGGCTACCTTTTCAAGACTGTCCTGTAGATGGCATCACGCCACAGATAGTCTTTCCAGGTGGCCTCTCACTCGGCATAATGCTTTCAAGGCTCAAGCTATTGGTTCTTTTGACCTGAGTAGCGTGTCACTCTACACAGAAAAGCTGCCATAAACTCTCCAGGGTGGGCTTGCTAGGCCGTACGGTATGTGGTTGTGTGTTTAACCTTATAAGAAAACGCCAAAACGCCAAAATGCTCCTGGATTGGCTGTCCTGTTTCACATCATCACCAATGACATCAGCTACACATCGTATTAATTAGGGTTTTATTTTTAGCTATTTAATGTGTGTACAGTGTCTCATTGAGAGTTTAATTTGCATTTCCTGGTGGCTAATCACATTAAATATCTTGTCCTGTGCTTATTTGCCATCTGTTTATCCACTTTGGCAAGATGTCTGCCCAAGCCTTTTTCTCGTATTTTAATTGGGGGGTTATTTCCTTCCTGCTGAGTCCCGAGAGGTTTTCATATGTTGTGAATACAAGTTCTTCGTGAGGCTCATGATTTGCAAATATTTCCTCTCAGCCTGTGGCTGCTTTTCATTCTCATAGTGGATCTGAGTGGTGACACTGCTCCGTTTACCCGCGTACCCAGTGCTGGCAGAGTGCGCCCCTGCCCCTGGCACCACGGCCTCGCTCAGTGCACGTCTTAGTTCGAAGAGCTTTTCTCTTTTGGTGTATTCCTTGAAAATTCCTTATAGGGTTTTGTTTACATAGGCAGTCATGTTGTCTGTGAAAAGGCTGCTGCATTGCTTCATGCTAATCTGTATGCCTTTTATATGTTCTTCTTTCTTCACTCACTAGCCAGGCCTTCAGTGCAGGAGCAGGGAGGGGGGACGTCCTTGCCTGGGGTTCTGGTCACAGGGGAAGGCCCTCAGTCACCTACCACGGAGACCCCGTCAGCTGTAGGATTCTCCATAGACGTCCTTTATCAGATGTGGGGCTCCTTCTGTTCCTAGTTCGCTGAGAGTTTTTATCATGAGTGGATGCCAAATTTTTTCCAATGCTTTTTCTACATAAATTGATATGCTCTTGTGTGTTTTTATTCTTTAAATTGTTAATATGTGGATTGCATGTACTGATTGTTGCAAGTTGCACATTTGCCTTGCATTCTGGGATAAACCCCTTGGTTGTAGGATACCATCCTATATAATAAAAGCCTAATATGCAAATTGACTGAACGGCAGTGTGACCAGTCTCTATGACACACACTGACCACCACGGGGCAGACACTCAATGTAGGAGCTGCCCCTAGCCTGCAGGCCCCAGGCCAGCCAAGGCAGGTGCCAGCGGGGCCCTCCCAATCACCCTGCCAGTCGCTCCACAGATTGGCCCTGATTGCCGGCCAGGCCTAGGGACCCTACCCATGCATGAATTTCATGCACCGGGCCTCTAGTATATCTACACTAATAAAATACAAACATGCAAATTGACCGTATCTTCGCTATGGCTTAAGCCACGCCCACCAGCCAATCAGAGCAACTATATGCAAATTAACCCAACCAAGATGGTGGCTAGTAGCCACGGAACTGGAGCGAGCAGGAGGTTTGGTTGCCCCAATGATGGAGGAAGCCAAGCTCCCCAGCTGCCGCGGTGGCTCTGAGCTCCACTCAAAGCAACAAAGTTTCAATTATAGAAGATAAATAAATCCCAGAATAAGAAAAGAAAACAAAGGAGCGGCTGGGAGCTTCTGTCACCGGGGAGGCTTGGCCAGCCTGAAAACGGCCCTCAGCCCCTCACCCAGGCTGGCCAGGCACCCCAGTGGGGACCCCCACCCTAAAGGGGGTGTGGCCAGCCTGAAAACAGCCATCAGCCCCTCACCCAGGCTGGCCAGGCACCCCAGCGGGACCCCCACCCTGATCCGGGACACCCTTCAGGGAAAACCAGCCGGCCCCCACCCGTGCACCAGGCCTCTATCCTATATAGTAAATGGGTAATATGCAAATTGACCCTAACAGCAGAACGACTGGGAATGACTGGTCACTATGATACACACTGACCACCAGGGGCCAGACACTCAATGCAGGAGCTGCCCCTGATGGTCAGTGCACTCTCACATAGGGGAGCTCTGCTCAGCCACAAGCCAGGCTGATGGCTGCCAGTACAGCGGTGGTGGTGGGAGTCTCTCCTGCCTCCTCAGCAGTGCTAAGGATGTCTGACTGCAGCTTAGGTCTGCTCCCTGCTGGCAAGTGGACATCCCCCGAGGGCTCCCAGGCTGCCAGAGGGATGTCTGACTGCCAGCTTAGCCCCAATCCCCTGGGGAGCGGGCCTCAGCCAGCAGGTGGTCATCCCCCGAGGGTTCCCAGACTGCAAGAGGGCACAGGCCGGGCTGAGGGACACCCCCCCCCCCAGTGCACAAATTTTTGTGCACTGGGCCTCTAGTGTGTGTGTGTGTGTGTGTGTGTGTGTGTACACACACACACACACACACATACATACATACATACATACATATATAAAAGCCTAAGCGACCAGATGGCCGGATGACCAGCCAGTAGCTATGATGTGCACTGACCACCAGGGGGCAGACTCTCAACACAGAAGCTGCCCCCTGGTAGTCAGTGCACTCCCACAGCAGGAGCACTGCTCAGCTGACAGATGGGCGCTAGGTGCCAGACTCATGGCTGGCAAGTGCAGCTGCGGCGGTGTGAGCCTCTCCCTCAGACACTTCCCCTGCGCGCCCTAGCGGCATCGGAGGCAGGCGCAGCGGGGCTGGAATGAGCAGGAGTGGTACGGCATCCAGTCCGGGCTCAGGCTCCTCCCTGGCCGCATGCTGCTTCATGCACTACTTTGTGCTGTGCAGATTGACATGGACAGTGGGCTGGAGCTCTACGAGCTGGTGGGTAAGGCCAGGCTGTGGTGGCGCAGAGGTCCACTGATCCCCGCAGGCCAGGCCGAGGGACCCCACTGGTGCATGAATCCGTGCACCGGGCCTCTTGTATGCATATATACTAGTATATAACAACCCCCAGGTTCACTTCGTTGGTGTATTATTGAGGATTTTGCGTCTGTTCACGAAGCATGTTGGTCTTGTGCAGGCTCTGTCTGGCTTTGCTGTCAGGGTGATGCTGGTCATGGTGAAGTTGGGAGACATTTTCCTCTCCTGTTTTCTGTGTAGAATTGTCATTGCTTGTGTCCAGTAGAATTTGCTGGCAGAACCATCTGGGCCTGGGGATCTCCTTTTCAGAAGGTTTCTAGCTGTGAATTCAATGTCTAATAATCACAGCATTGTTCAGGCTATCGGTTTCGTCCCGGTGGTTGGGGGCTGGGGGTTTTGAGAAACCAGGCCGTTCCCCTCTAAGGTGTCGACTGCACTCCTTTAGTCACTGGCGTCTCCAGTCTGCAGTGAGAACACTCCCGGCTCTGGGAGTGGGAATGATTAGACCTGGTTTGAATGCAGCCTTTGGAGCAGTGATTGGCACAGCCAAGGGCACGGCCCGAGGCTGGATTCCCAGGGCTCACGAAGGGTCCCCAGGGAGCCACAAATGAGATGTGTTAGAGCAGCATCAGGGCGTTTAACCCGCTAGGGCAGCATTCGGTGCCAGGGTGGGAAGCTGATACGAGGCAGCCAGTGCCCTGCCCGTCTTCACGTGTTCCCGGAAGCATCAGGTTGCGCCAGGGACCGTCTCGCACAAGGAGACGCTCCCTGAGGTGGGAGAGGTCCCACCTGTTCGTGCTGTGTGAGGGCAGTGTTCCCAGTGGCCTGTGGGTAGCACCAACGCTCTACGTCTGTTTCCCATCATGCCACGCATTGCCCACCTCGCCAGCCCTGGTTAAGCAGAGGGTGTTTGCCTGGCAGGGCTGAGAGTGGACGAGAGAGTAAGGTATGTTCTTCTCTGTGATACGTGGTCTTCCTTCGGCGTGAACCCTAAAGAAGGCGTTTTCAGAATGGCCGAGCCGTGGGTTTCGGTTCCTGACTGAGCCCTGGTGTGGTAACAAAATACCAGACTGAGTGGCTTATAAACAGCACACATTCCCACCGTCCTGGCGCTGGAGCTCCGAGGTCAGGTGCAGGGAGTTGGCCGAGGCCCTGTTTCAGGTCGCAGCCTTCTCCGTGTCCTGATGAGGTGGCAGGGCCGACGGGCTCTCTGGTCGCTGTCGTAAGGCACCAGTGCCTTTCCGAGGCCCCCCTCGCAGGTCCTGGCCACCCTCACGCTGGGGCTAGGATTTCAACACATGACATGCAGACCGCAGCCGTTCCTCGCTGGTATTGTGGCATCTTCCTGTCTGAGCGGAAGGTCACAGTTGTGTAGTCATTTCTCAGTGAGATTAACTTGGCTTCCTTTAATTAAAACATCTGTGTCACTCCGGGCTGGAGAACAGGAGAGGGGTTATGAGCACCAGAAGGGAGATAGGTTTTTGCAAATGCAGGAGGGTATGGGAATCCCTGTTCAGGGAGAGCGAAGCGCGTCCTGTGTGAGCCCTAGCGCGGGGTCGCGTGGTGTGTTTCCCAGGTGGTTGTGAGGCATTCGGAGGGCCAGGCCTGGCACAGGACTGGGAGTGGGAACGATCAGACTTGGGGTCTGAATGCAGCCTTTGGAGTCGTGATCGCTGGGTTTGACTGCTGCCCATCTCACTGTCCCCCGGCAGCTCAGTCGTCGGCGCTGCTCGTCCGCCGCAGGCTGTGTGGCGTATCTGGTCAGGACACCTCAGGGGAGGTGCGGTGGCTGCATCGCCAGGTGCAGGACAGCTCAGGAGCGGGACAGCGCAGGTGCCGGAGGCTGCTTCTGTACGTGGGCTGGGGGGTGTGCTCCCTACGGTCATACCCTTGCAGCCACGGGTAAGACTTGTGACCTTTCTCAGTGTGATGTCTCCCACTTGTAAAAGTCACGCATATTTAGCGTAGCGAGTCCAGAAAGGAGGGAAATTCAAGTCGGCCCCTCCACTGAGCGAGTTTGGGGTACATCCTTTCAGACTTCGCCATCCTCGTCTCCTTCAGGCTCGATTCTAGGACTGAGTGCTGGTGTGGGACCACAAGATCCCCAGTTCTGAGGTGTCAGAAGCCGGCAGCCAGGTTGGGTGGGGGCAGGGAGATGGTGGTCAAGTGCATGGAGTTGCGCTCCCAGGAAGAGCCAGGAGGTGGGCTGTGGGTGAGGCCTTTGGAACCCAGTGCCCACTTCTCTTCTCGGAGGGTTGTCAGCCATGACAACCTGCAGTTTAACCATTCAGTTCCCTTCTAGGAGCTTGGTGACTTTATAGCTTCTGTTCTGATTGCGTGTGAAAGAGTAATAAAACTCTTCCAGCCGTGCTCTCTAGCGCTCTCCGCTTACAACCTAATAGTCACAAGTAATGAGAGACCACGGAATGAGATGGCGAGTGTCCTTGCAGAAGGTTACAGACTGCAGCTCACATTTGTCATTGTCATGTGAACCCAGTGAGGACTCTGTGGCCTGGGGTCACAATCCCTGCCTCACATGGGAACAGCTCAGCTGACCACACTGACTGTGGGGGCCGAGCACAGGGCCTTGGTGAGTCACACTGACTGCAGAGCAAGGGTGCAGCTTGGCTGTCTCTGGGGAGCTCTGCACCCACGTGACTAACCTGGGCCTTGAGAGGTGTTTCTTGAGCCTGGCCCCGGCAGATGGGAGCACGTGCTCTCAGTGTGACACCATGCACTCTGGACAGCAGGGACCTCACTGGTCCCTGGGCGGCCTCTCAGGCAAGAAGTCCTCTGAAGGATTCCCACCTCTGAGCCCTGAGGAGTGGTCTGCACAGGACCAGGACCGGCCTGTGTGAGCGGGTGCACGCCCCTGAGGAGCAGTCTGCACAGGACCAGGACCGGCCTGTGTGAATGGGTGCACGCCCCTGAGGAGTGGTCTGCACAGGACCAGGACCGGCCCGTGTGAATGGGTGCACGCCCCTGAGGAGTGGTCTGCACAGGACCAGGACCGGCCTGTGTGAGCAGGTGCATGCCCCTGAGGAGCAGTCTGCACAGAACCAGGACCGGTCTGTGTGAATGGGTGCACGCCCCTAAAGAGCGGTCTGCACAGGACAGGCCCATGTGAATGGGTGCACGCCCCTGAGGGACGGTCTGCACAGGACCAGCCTGTGTGAGTGGGTGCACGCCCCTGAGGAGCAGTCTGCACAGGACCAGGACCGGCCCGTGTGAGCGGGTGCACGCCCCTGAGGGACGGTCTGCACAGGACCAGCCTGTGTGAGTGGGTGCACGCCCCTGAGGAGCAGTCTGCACAGGACCAGCCTGTGTGAGCGGGTGCACGCCCCTGAGGAGCAGTCTGCACAGGACCAGGACCGGCCCGTGTGAGCGGGTGCACGCCCCTGAGGGACGGTCTGCACAGGACCAGGACCGGCCCGTGTGAGTGGCTGCACACCCCAGGAGGCTCTATGCTTGTGGAGACTGCGGCTCCTGGGCGGTGGTTTTACTCGGGAAGGAGAAAGCCCGAGGCAGCCCCCTCCCTGGTGTTAGGGTTTCTGAGAAATGGTCGAGGAGCCTGGGAAGGCCCTGGATCGGCAGAAAGAAGAGGCATTTCTGAAAGCGAGTAGGTGTCACCGTCCCTTACTGCTCACAGGTCTGAGCCGGTACCACGGGTGGTTTGAGGAAGCGGCATCTTTCTCACCGTATCAGTCAGCATTTTGAGTGTGGGTTCCCTTGGTGCCTGACCCACAGCCCCAGAGATGCTGGGACAGGCTAGGCTTCTTGCCAGACGGTCATGCGGGGACCTCTGCCAGGCTAATGTCCTCACGCCTGCTCCTCAGCTCCCCCACGGCCCCACGGCCCTCTAGGGTCCCAGGGCTCCTCCGACACCACTTCCCTCTTCCTCACACTCTGCTCTGGCCCCTGGCCCTGGCCCCTTCCTCTTAAACCTCAGAGCTCCCCCCTCTCCTCTTCCCACTGGGGCTTTGGAGTGAGTGGCCTTCCAGCGAAGGGTTAGAGCCTCCAGAGTGTGGCTTCCTGGAGCTCTGCAGGTCATCACCGTGGACAGCCTTGCACAGTCGTGTCTGCAGACATGCAGACGAATTCTGTCCATTGACTGCCGCCATGGAAAAGCCAGCTGTGTGCTCCTCACAAACTCATTTCAGTATTCTTTTATTCCATACTAGAGGTCCGGTGCATGAAATTCATGTACTGGGGGAGGGGGGGTGTCCCTCAGCCCAGCCTGCACCCTCTCCAATCTGGGACCCTTTGGGGGATGTCCAACTGCCAGATGACCAGCAGTTGGACATCTCTCTCACAATCCGGGACTGCTGGCTCCCAACCACTCACCTGCCTGCCTGCCTGATTGCCCCTAACTTATTCTGCCTGCCAGCCTGATCACCCCCTAACTGCTCCCCTGCCTACCTGATCACCCCCAACTACTCCCCTGCCAGCCTGATCGACACCTAACTGCTCCCCTGCCAACCCGATCGCCCCCAATTGCCCTCCCCTGCCGGCCTGGTCGCCCCTATCTGCCCTCCCCTGCAGGCCTGGTCGCCCACAATTGCCCTCCCCTGCAGGCCTGGTTGCCCACAACTGCCCTCCCCTGCTGGCCTGGTCGCCCCTAACTGCCCTCCCCTGCTGGCCTGATTGCCTGCAACTGCCCTCCCCTGCCAGCCATCTTGTGGCTGTGGGTGCCGCCATCTTTGAGAGTGTGGCAGTCAATTAGCACATTCCCTCCTTATTGGTTGTGGGTGCTGCCATCTTTGAGGGTGGGGCAGCAATTAGCATAGTCCCTCATTGGCTGTGGGCACCACCATCTTTGTGACAGCATGAGGGTCAATTAGCATATTCCCTCTTTATTAGATAGGATATTCATGAAATTGAGCTGAAGTTCACATGACAATTAGCTACAGTGACAATTTAATAGCGTTTAGTGCATTCACAGTGTTGTACAACCTCCACCTCTGTCTAGTCCAGGACATTTCATCACCCAAAGGAAACCCCACCATCAGGCAGTCACCACCTCTCCTCCCCCAGCCAACTCCATGTCATTGTCTGGTTCTTTGACTTCTCCTTTGAAGGGAATTGTGACGTCTCATTGGTTTCTCAGGAATAATGAGTTAAAGAACATTTTAAGACACTTTTGCAAATGGCCTTCTAACCACTGCCTCCCTTGTCTGAGAAGCCAGCCCTTCATGCTGGGCACTACTGGGCTGCTGGGGCCAGGAGTGCCCCCTGTCTGCCCTCCATGATGCGGCGGCTGAGTTATCTTTAGAGGGGAAGCTGGTGGTGGAAGGCAGCGGGCTGAGCCCTTCACCTGCGCAGGTCCCGGCGTGTCTGTGCCAGGACGGGCTCCTGGGTGATGCTGAAACGGGCTGTCTCCCCGGCCGGCACCCAGGCCCTGGTTACTGCTCGCGTGCCGGGGCTGTGTGGAGCAGGTGAGGTGCTGACAGCTGTGGAGAGGACATCCTGCCAAGGACAGACAGCCATTGAGTAAAGACATCCCATTCAGTTTGGCTGAGCGGGCTCTCTTACAGTGGTCCCATCCGCTCAGCAGGGAGCAGACCCTCGCCCACAGAACAGCCTCGCCCCGTGGTATGGCCTGGACGTGGCCTGCCCTGCCCTGCCCAGAGGGTTGTGGACCCCTAGCGCCCGAAGGGGGAGCTGTGATTTTTCCTTAAGGCCTCCACTTTGTGAAGGTTGAACCCATAACAGCCTGAGTCCTGGCTGGTCTTCCACGTGGGCCATTGCTCCAGTGGGACCCGCAGGTGCGAGACTGCCCTCAGCGACCCTGGCTTTTCCCACGCATCCCTGCGCCGCAAACCAGCAGCAACGGAGAGCTGGTTGTGACCTTGAACCGAAAGAGAAAGGTCAAGGTTTGATGGTGGAGAGCCCCCAAGAAGCCCTGCTGAACCGAGGGGAGCTCTGTCTGCAGAGAGGAGGGTGGCTCGCAGGAGGCCGCGGGAGCCTCGGTGACCTTCGCCCCCGAACAGGCCGCTGCTGCGGTCGCCATGGGCAGCTCCCCCCAGGGCGGCGGCTCGCAGTTCCGAATGATGGGCCTCGGTTGTTTCCTGTCGGCTGGTATTTTGGGGCATGTTCACGCCCTCACATTTAGGACATTTCAGGGCCTTGACATCGTGTAGGTATCCACAAAGAAAACGTCTCGCATCTTATAAGAAGGCCGCCGCCGCCGACGTCAGGGTTGTAGGGAAGAGTGTGGGGAGCACCCCCCGGGGCCCCTCTCTGCAGGAGCCAGCTTTGTGGGGTTTCCTGCCATAAGCAATATGGGCCAGTGGTCCTGGTTTCTGTGAATTTTCAGGCACCACATCTAAGCTTGGAGTGAAGTTGGTGAGACGCCCCAACACCGTACTCCTGAGAAGTCAGCTTTCAGAGCATGGACCCTGGTTCTATAGGGGGTCCTGCTGGCACGGCGAAGTCGAGAGCACCCTTCCAGCCCAGAGCTCATGGAGTCGGCTGCCAGGAGAGCCCTTTGCCATAACCTCCCCCCCCTCCCTCCCCGCCTTAGATCCAATCCATCAGCTCTGCTGTGACTAAAGTGCGTGGACCCCACCACCCGGGACTCGGGGCTTATAGAGGCTCAGGACACCCGGTTTCTACCCACCTGGAGAAACCTGGGGTGGATGCAGTGTTCAGAGGTTGATTTTGACGGTTCCCCGTGAGCCAGCATACCTCCCGCAGTGGGGTGGCGTCCCCACTGCCTCCTGGCTGGTGTGGGTGACCAAGCTGCAGCGCTCTGCTCCAGGTCACGTGCCCCACTTTGGTGCCACTCGGGCCCTCCCTGCCCTCATGACTAGCCCTCTGGGACGCTGGTCTGTGGAGTGCCACAGGGGTGAGGACGCCTGTGTGCTCACGGGGCCCGTTCCCCGTCAGTGCCCTCAGCTGACCCCGGTGCCCCTGCCAACAGCGGGCTCCCACCTCGCCCGTGAGCCTTATCCTTTTCTCTCTGTCATCCTGTAGGGGCAGCGCCTCTTGCTTTGTCTGCTTTTCTGGTCCCAGTGAGAACATCTCCCCCGGGCGCTGCAGCACTTTCAGAGGCGGCGTGGGCCTTTAGGAGCGCAGATGGGCGCCAGCATGCAGGCGTGGAGCAGGGGGGTAGGCGTGGTGCCTGCAGGCCTGGGGCAGGGTCCTGGGCACCCACCAGTAGCTGTGGGAGCTGCTTTCGATGGTCCTGCAGAGCCCTGCCCGCCTCCTGGAGGGAGTGTCTCCAGGGCAGTGGGCTCAGGACACGAGTCAATGCATGGCTCCCCTGAGCCGCCTCCCCGCTCTCGCCCGTGGGCCCAGGAGCAGCTGTGGCAGGGATGCCCTGCGCTACACCTCGAACCAGTCCCTGTTGGTACCAGGACCCCGATCTGGTGACACCTTCCGGAGGTGGAAGTCACAGGTCACCTGTCCATTGGGCCTTCATCGGTGGGTGTTGGGGCTTGAAGTCGTGTGTGATCACTTGTCAGATGAAAACACACGGACGTCGTAGAAGAGGCTTTATTAGAGAGGCCCTTGTGGGTACGGGACCTTGCAGGGACGTGTGACCATGAGATCGGCCGGCATGTGGCGGTCTGACACCAGTTTCCCTTCGCAGGGAGGTGTGGACAGGACCCGGCGGGGCAGTGGGACCAAGGGCGCAGTAAAGGGTAGTCATCGAGGATGTGCCCCAGGCTGGTCTGTTCTCAGGGGGGTAAAGCCTGTGTTACCCCTCTCGCCCGGTCTGTGTGATGGATGAGCCAACACCATCCCAAGGCCTTCGGTCTGGCTTGCATGACAGGAGCCGCAGGCCCCGGACGTGGAGGCCTGTGCACAGCAGCGCGTCCCAAAGTGACTGTAGCAGGACCGAGAGCCCGGCAGTCCCTCGTGACAGATCCACCGGCGCCGGTGCTTGTCCATCGGCTGACGACGAGGCGCGGAGGAGCCTGGACGCAGGTGGGAGGGGCTGCCGTCCAGGACCTCTGTCCCTACAATGTGCACCTCGGGCCTTGTTGGGTCCGTTTGTCGTGACCGGAGCTTCCACACCTTCAGCCACGCCTGGACCTGCACCGGCTCCTGCGTCCGAGCCTCTGTGGCGTTGCTGCAGCTGGCGATGCCCCGCGGTCTGCGCTGTCCGCTCCCGTGGCTGTTACCGCCCTGGGCGGAGCCGTCCCCGTGTGGCACTGCGAGTGGGGACACAGCAGGCAGGAGGCAGCCTCAGGACGGGGCAGCCCATTCGTGACTCTGTTCCTCACGTGAGGGAAAGACGGTGGGCTTCGTGTTGGGTTAAATACAGCATGTTTAGGCTTCACCTTTGTTTCTACTCTCCGAACGTGGCTTCTGGGAAGATCTGAACTCTCGCGTGGGGCGCGCATGTGCGGCTCCGCGGTGCTTCTGTTGGAAGCGGAAGCAGGCGGCTCTCGGTGCTCTGCGCCTGGGCGCCCCTTCCCTCCGGGCCCAGCCCTGGGCGGGGAGGCCGAGGGAGCGACACCAGCTTTGAGAGGACCTGCGAGCCCGCAGCACTGCTGCTCTTTCCACGCCCATAGACAATTGCTAACAGACAGCTGGGCCTTGTCAGACGGGGTGCCCTGCGCAGACTGGGTTCTCCTGCACTCTGCTGGGGGTGGGGGTGCCTCCCCGGACGGCTCCCGTTCTCCGGCATCCGTCTCCCTGGTTTCTGTGAGAGACTTGCAGTCTGCAGCCTGGCCGTCCCCTCGGCGTGTCCTGCGCGTGCCCGCGTGCCGGTGGTGAGCAGCCTGCATGGCCAGGCCTTGAAGAAGCCCTGCCTTGTCCCTGAGAGAGGAGGCTCCACCCGTTAACCCTCTGCTGCCCGAAGTGCAGCTGCTTCCTGGGGCCCTGCTGGGGGTGCAGCTGTGGGCACAGGGAGTCCTGGGAAGGCACCCCAGCCTTCCCACATCTGGCCAGGCTATTTATAGCCCACAAAGGCCCCTTTGTCTCTGAAGAGAGCGGGCATGTGGCGATGCTGTCATGCACCCGGGGAGCCTGTGAAACGAGCCTTCAGCGAATGACTCTGGTGCTTGCAGCGCGTTTTCATCCCGTGCAGAGGCCCGGGTCTCGGGTCTGCCCCGCTGCCGTCTGGCTGCACGTGTAGCTCCTGGGAGAGCGTGGCCCCATGCGGCCCAGCCCCCCGACACCGTGGGACAGGTTTCCTCAGGCCCAGCTCCCCAGGACACTGAGCGCCCTCCCTCCGCCTGGCAGGCTCTGGGCACTGGGCCTCCACGTGGAAGAAGCTTCTAGTGGCCGGGGAGACAGACTGTCAACGGATGAGTAAGTCAGATGCGAGGAGTGAGAGGTGATGGGTGCAAATGAGAGAACCCAAGTGGAGAAGGGGCAGCAGGAGGCCCTGCTGGGAGGGGGAGTTGATTGAGGACAAACAGGAGCTGGGCCTGGGTTTGGGGAGGAGCATTCCAGGTAGAAGGCACGGCCGGTGTGGTCCCTGGTAGGAGCGCCCTGGGACGGGGAGCAGCGTATGACCTCTTGGCGCTCTGTGGTGCATGTGCTGGGAGCCCAGGTTTGGACAGGACTCCCGGCTTCTGGGGAGAACGGACCCTGGAGGGTGCGGGGAGCCCTGTGCAGAGGCTGTGAGGTGGCCCTGGAGGGGGTTGCGGGCCAGGGTGCCGCAGCAGGTGGGAGGAGAGCCCGTTGGGCGTTCATTGGGAGGCGGAGCCCAGGGGACTTGCTGCCACGTGGGGTCTGAGTTGGGTGGGGGTCGAGGATGACCCTAGGTTTGGCTGAGCACCTGGAAGGGTGAGGATCCACGTACAGACCAGTTCCCCCAGGTTGTCTGAGGCCTCCACCTGGGGCAGCAAGGCTGGGGACGCAGGGAGTGTGGCAGGGAGGAGTCTTAGCATTGGGTAGACATCTGAGGAGCAGCCCCAGGTGGGTCCCTGCTGGGGCACCGAGCCACCAGAGGGCAGAGGACGGGCCACCTCCCCTGGGAACAGGCCTCATGGACGTGCCATTAGATGGTGAGGCTGGCCGTGCGGGACAGAGTGGGGAGGCCCTTGGGGAGCCTCCATCGAGTTTGGAGGGACGAGGATGAAGGCACACAAGGGTGGGGAGGGGTGAGGTTCCCAGTGGCTGCCAGGCTGCTCAGGGGTGAGATGGCCTTTGACGGATGGGAGACTCTGACGGTGGCGGCAGGGGAAGGGGAGGTTGTAGCGGCATTCAGGGACACGAGTCTCGGGATGCGCCCCGCTAAGCCCTGTGGGGACCCCTGAGTAGCTGGTGCTAAGGCGGCTGGAATCAGGGGTCGGAGTGTGGGCACAGCAGAGCCCACCCATACCAGGGCATAGCTGGGCTTTAGGACTCAGCACTACATGGAGGGGGGGGGGCGCAGGAGTGGTTCTAGGAAGGTGGCACTGCCCTCCTCCCATACCCGCCTCAGAAGGACACTTTGTGCCTTCATCACGCCCTTTCGCTGCCCCGTTGGAAAGGCATGGTGACCCAGGGTCGGGCTGTCCCACACCTTTGAGTCAAAGGGGGACACTCATTTTTGCAGAAAAATGCTGTGGGCAGCAAAGCTTACCCACTGTCCTCATTCCAACCCGAGAGACCTGTTGTGTTCATTACAGAGACAAGACCGTGCGTCTTGCCTTCTTTGAATATTGGGCCGGGCAGTCAGTCACCAGCCAGGCAGGGCTTCATTATGAACTTGGACCTGCTCCCCTTGGAGCCCCTCACGGCTCCAGGATTGTGTGTGGTCCCTGGTAGGAAGCTGAAGAATAGCTCCAGCGAAGGCAGGTTCTAACCCCTGGCGCCTGAGTGCCACCTTGTCTAGAAAGCGGCTCTTAGCAGAAATGGCTCAGTCAGGAATCTCGAGATGGGGAGGTGATCGTGAGTCACGTGATGGGCCCTAACTGCCACCACAAGTGCCCCTGGAGCGGGAGGCAGGTGGAGATTGGAAAGATGAGGAGAAGCTGATGGGAAGACGGAAGTAGAGATTAGAGTGATGTGGGCGTGAAGGCTGATTTTGTGTGTCAGCTTGACTGGGGCACAGGTGCCCGATACCCGGTCAGACATGATCTGGGTGTGTCTGTGAGGGCGTTTCCGGATGAGATTAGCATTTGAGTCTATAGACTGAGTAAGCAGATGTCCTCCCTCATGTGGGTGGGCCGCATCCTATCAGTTGACGGCCTGAAAAGAGCGAAAGGCCGAGGAGGGGAGAATTATTCCGTCTGTCCTGCTGCCTTTGAGCTGGTACATTGGCCCTCTCCTGCCTTCAGATTTGGACTCCAGCTGGGATTTGCACCATTAGCTGCCCTGAGTCTGCAACTTGCTCACTGCTAATCTCAAGGCTTGCCAGCCTCCATGATCACATGATCTGATTCATTATAATAAATCTTCCTCTCTCTGTAACCAGTCAGTCAGTGGATCCAGGCTGCCTGTCACTACTTGAGCCAGTTCAGCTGAGACAGGGTTGAGTCATATATGAGCGTTTATTCCAGTAACCCCAGCAGCAAGGAGAGCAGCAGGTCAGCCACAAAAATCTGTTCCACGCCCTACCAAAAGCCAGCTGCTATAGGGGGTAGAAGGACAGCCATGGGGAAGTAGGTGAAAGGGATAAAAATGGGTATGCAAAATGGGCAGTTTACAGGCAATGCAAAGGCCTGTGGGTATGCAAAGGACTGGGGGTCTTCAAAGGGCTGGCGGCTCTGGTTTTGCAACAAGGTTGTCAGTCCTTCCATGATGACAGGCAGCTTCCCGGTGGGGAGGATGGGCCGCATTTCCAGGTGAGCTCCCAGGTCCCACATGCAACTCCCAGCCAGGACAGCATGTGCCTTGTGTAATCAGAACAAGACATCAGGGTTAACAGAGCAGGATGAATATTTCTCAGAGTTATAGCTGGTCCCAGTATCCTGCTCCTGCCACCGACATCTATACCCACATATTGGTTCTCTTTCTCTGGGGATCCTGACTAATAACAGTGGCCAGAAACCAAGGGGTGCCCGCAGCCCCGCAGCTGGACGAGGCAGGCGGGGTCCCCTCCAGCCCCTCTGGAGGGAGCGGGCCGGCTGCAGCGGGAGTTCAGGGCGGTGAGACCGCTGTCCCCAGAACTGGGAGGGGTTGCTGCTCTTCTCAGCCTCCCAGTTGGTGGTCACTGTTTGCGCTGCCACGGGAAGGGAGCTCAGCCAGCGTAAACAGCTCCGTAAACGCCCGCCACGGCATGAGGCCACTCTTCCGGGCACGTCGCTGCGGGCCGGGGGCGCCTCTGTGTTATAGGTGCTGCCAGACAGTTTTGAAAAGATCTAAGCTGGTCTTCCCCTGCGTGGACCTGATCCCGGCGCTCCCTGAGCAGGGTCCTCCCGGGGTCCCGGGGCCGCGGATCTTTGCTGCAAGGTCCCTGGAGGTTTGCATTTCTCCGTCTGTGACTCGCCTCTTGTGTTCTTGGACTGTTTCTCTCAGAATGTGTCTCCTCTCACCCGTTTGCAGTGGCTGTCTGTTATGGAAACTGGCGGCTCCCTTCAGCCTTGAGAACATCTAGGAAGCTTTGCATAATACGGGCTAAGACCTTGGAGGGAGGAAGTCCAGCCTGATCTTCGTCCTGGCTGCCAGCACTACTATTCAGCAGTGCCATTCCCTGACAGTGGCCTGTTCTCGGACAGTAGCCTGTTCCCTGATAGTAGCCTGTTCTCGGACAGTGAATTGGACTTCCGCTCTGGGGAGGACTGTGGTCTCGTGTAAGCTGGTCCTTGGGGCTTCCCCGTGGCCCCCCGCTGGCTGGTCTCCCTGTGCCCGCTTCACACTGGCAGCAGCTGTGCTCTGTGTGCTGCACGGAAGTTACGAGCCCTCCTGTATGTGCACTCGTGACTCCGTGTGTTTACATGTCTCTCACGGCCCCTGGGCAGAGGAAGATTTGGGGGACACACGATGGCAAGTGTATGATGGGGAGAGAAAGGATGACACACTGCACACACAGCTCCTCTGCTGTCGGGGCGGGCACGGCGTGAGTCCCTCTGGGCAGGGGTGCTCTTACTCTGCGCGAGGGGGGCGTGCACAGATTTGGCGGGGTGCATGTACCTTTGGCATGTGCAGATGTTGCTGTTCCAGGTGCCCGTGTCTGACCTTGGCTGCCCTCAGGAGCGCACACCTGAGCACTGACTCGGGCTCCCTGGGTGGCAGCCCTCTGTGTCCCCCAGTTGCCCTCTGTGTCCCCCAGTTGCCCTCTGTGTCCCCCAGTTGCCCTCTGTGTCCCCCAGTTGCCCTCTGTGACCCCAAATGCCCTCTTTGCCTGAGTCCCCACTGTGCTGCCCACGCTGGACTGGCCCACCCACGCTGGGAGCCCGTGAGGTCAGGGTGGTGGCCTTGGCCCTGCCCATGCTGCAGGTGGAGGTGTCCCTGGAGGCTCACACACTCAGCCACACCCGGCCTGACAGCTAACAGCCTCAGCAGGGTGGGCATGGGCGTGAGCATGGGCATGGGCTGGGTGGGGTGGGGTGGGCGTGGGCAGGGTGGGCATGGGCGTGAGCTGTGTGGGGTGGGCATGGGCCCTGCCAGCCTGGGGCTGTCCAGTCATTCTGTCCCAAGCAGGTGGCCCAGCCTGCTTCACAGGAGGCAGTGATGGACAGCTGGGGTCCAGGGTGCACATTGCGGAGGAGGCTCACTCGTCTTACTGACACCTGTGTGACTGGAGGCTCTGCAGGAGCAACCAGACGGCACATCTGCTCCGAGGTCAGGGAAGGTGACCCAGGAGCCTCCCTGGGAGAGGACGGGGGCTGCCCCGCGGGGGAGGCAAGAGGAGGGAAGCAGCTGGTGCTGGCGCAGGACCGGCGTCTGTCCGCTCTTAAGCATGTTTCATGGGCGTCTGGCCGTGTAGACATGGGGAGTGGCTGCGTGTAGGGCTGTCCTCGGGGGTGCAGACATGCCTGGCACACTGCAGGGTAGGGCTTTGCCTGGTGCACATGGACCAGGCCCCACCACTGACCCAGGATCTGTGCCCAGTGGTCCTGGGAGAGGGTGAGGAGGGTGGGCAGGGTCCGTTCTGGTCCCTTCCAGGGCTGCAGGGCCCCACACTGTACTGACAGGAGAGCTCACCAGGGTGGGGTGGGGGTTGTCCTGTTTGCTTACTGCGGTGCCTGCTAAAGGAAACTCACTTCTTCCCGAATTTACCCTGGATGCTGTGTCCCCAGCCAAAGGAGGAGGTGACCGGCCTGTCAGTCACACAAAGGTGTGCTTCCTGCGGCGCTGGGCACATCACTTTATGGCTCCTGCCCCTTTGCCTTCTTGCCGAGGGCACCTGACTCCTTGAACCTTTGCCGGCCCTCAGCTCCCAGGCACTCCTTGCTGCTGCACCCAGTGGGGGCTCAGTGCCCCTGCAGAGAGCTGTTTGCACTTCACACACTGAAATTGAAGCTGCTGGCTTGCATCACAGGGCTGTGGGTGGGCAGCAGCAGCTCCGGCCTCTGTCCCACTCACCGTGACCCAGGCCACACGCGAGAGTTGAGGGCCAAAGGCTGCACCAGCAAGGAGGGAAGGGCACGTCGCTCGGGTCCTGGCAGGGCAGGCGGGCAGTGGCAGCCTGCCAGCTTTGCCTGGGACAGTCTGCTTGTCCCTGACCTGCACACAGAGCCATGTGTCTGGCAGGACGAGAGGCGTGGAAACACAACTATGAGGCTGTAGGAGGCGCTGCCGGTCTCGCTGAGGGTGTCCCACAGCCACTGGTCCACCCTCTCGGCGATGGCCTCCTGTGCAAGGTGGTCCCGGCCACCCCCTCCGGCCAGCCCCAGCCTTTGACCTCACGGTGGAGGCTGGTGTTCTGTGCCGATCGGAGGGAGGCGAGTGTTCTAGTAACGGGGTTCTAGTGCAGGCCCAGTGAGGAGGGCTGATAGCGGAAGCATGGGGCTGCCGCGGGAGCAGAAATGGCGAGAGGAAGCCAGGGGTCTCTGTGGGTGGAAAGTGGCCACGACCACAGGTGCAGAGGGGCCTGGGCTACATGTGAAGAGTGGGGAGAATGCCCTGCGTGGCTAATGTGTGGAAGGTGCCCACGCAGAGGGCAGTGCCACGGGGGTCGTGGGGCCAGGAATGGTGATGCCGAAGGTGTGTGCAGGGAGGGGCCCGGGAGAGAGCGGAGAGCAGCCTGTGTCCTGGTGCAGGTGGTGGGACCGCTGGGCCCCCGCTGCGCCTGGCTGTTCTCGGGGAGGCCGCAGGCAGGCGGGCTGTGTGCACAGCGGTCTCACCCCAGCCATCCTGTCGTGCGCATTTTATGGCTGTGACCACGCTGAGCGTTCTTGGGCGGGCTAGGGCTGAATTAATGCTTAAAATGGGCACTAAGATGTGGTGAACCTGAACATGGGTGGTGGGTTTTTCATTTGACTAAAATTTGTACAGTGGTTTCTTTGCTAACTTTGTTTTAAAGGGAAAGTACAGTACCTGCAAGTAAGTTTTTAAAAATAGACTTGTCTCTTGCCTCTTTCTGTAAATCCACTTGCCCCCGTGGCACCCGGGACCCAGCGACCTGCCGGCCGAGCTCGTCTGCACGAGGGGGGCCATCAGGCGGGAGTGGGGGCGCGTCCTGGGTGGTGAAGGCGCTGTTTGAAACCCCTAGCCCCTCGGGGGCATCTTAATTTTTGTGTGAGATCTTTAATCACAGAAGAAATGTGTTTCCCAAGTGTAAGTGTTCCTTTGCATATCCTGCCGCTTTGGAAGTGAGGCCTGCGTGGCTTCCCTCCCAGGAGCTGGGTCTCAGAGGTGAAGAGGGTTAAACACCCTGTTCCTTAAGCAGAGTTCATACGTCACCGATCCATGAAAGTCCTACAATGTAAGGCATATTGCAGACCTAGTAAAAATCTGTGAATCGGGGTGGGGCAAACGTAGGTTTACAGTTGTTTGTATGGAAAATAATACAATAATTAGTAAATAGTAATACAAGAATAAACTCTGTGTTTCACATACTCACAACTGTAAACCTACCTGTGCCCCACCCTGCACATAAATTGCAGATGAGCAAGGAGGGGGCTAAGGGCACCCCCACCCTCGCAGTAGAAAATCCTGGTCTGACTCATGTCGGTCCTGATTCCCAGCCATGGCCGCAAGTACATAGATGTGATTCTAGTCAGTGAATATGAGGAATACCTGAGCCCCTCCCTCCGCACGTCTCCAAGGCCGAGCATTCTTTGCAGCTTGTGAATGAAGGTGAGGCGCTTGCCTTACGCTCAGGGGAGGATGGATTCATGCTTTCTCTCATTTCAGCCCCGAACTGGGGAGGGTCACAGTCACCTGACTCCCTGGTCAAACATGTCCAACACTTTTTTGAATTGTGATGAGGTCCTGGGAGGCCCCAAGCCAGGCCGGACGTGGCAAGCTCACCAAGCCACGCCAGCACCCGCCGTGGCCGCCACGCCTCTCCTGCATCGCGTGGGTGAGCCTGCTGCTCAGGGCGCTGCCACCAAAGGCTGTGCCGGAGGCGCGGGCGAGACCCCAGGACAGGGGCGGCGGTGGCCACCTCGCAGGCTGTGGCCTTTGCTCCTGGTCACACTGCTGTGTCTCAGGAAGACCGGCCTGCGTCCGCGGTCTCTGGTGATGAGATGCTGTCCTCCTCGCAGAGGCAGGCCCGGTGCCAGCAGCCGCCTGGCACTGCTTGCTTCGGTGGTGGATGGGCCGGACCCTTTGTTGCTGGTTTAGGGGATTTTAGACTTGAGGTCTGGGGCCTGCCAGGGTGGGTCAGCCCCTCGAGGGCAGTGCCCACCATCAAGCAGGTGTGCCTCGCCGCTGTCTTGCTGAGGACTGAGGCTCACACACTCAGTGTGTTGTACCAGCTTCCTGTGCCCACCCACGTCACCGTCCTGCTTCCTGCGGCGCTGGGCACATCACCAGAATTCCATCCTGGTGACTATGGGATGCGAAGTGGCACAGAGCCTGTTGTGGACGGCACACTGGGGTCGCTGCCCGTTGTCAGGGGCTCTCTGTGTCCCAGGCCCATGTCCTCCCTCACTCAGCAGCAGTGAGCTGCCGCCGCCACTACCGCGGTCTGCGGGGAAGGGGTGTGTGGGTCTCAGGCTGGCACCTGGGAGCTGAGCCTGCGTGTCGAGACTGAACAAGCCTCCCTGCCCCCCGCCCGTCTCCCCAGGTCGTTCACCACCGTGCGTGGGTGCCACCCTCTCCTTGCTGTGCCTCCCCCCGGGCCCTGCAGGTGACGGTGGGCTGAACCCCTGTGTGATGGTCCCTGGGTTCGGCCCACTTATGGGAGGACAGACGTGCCAGTGGCAGTGGGCAGCGGGCAGCAGGGAGAGAAGAGGTGCCTTTGCCAGCACCTGTTTCCCATTTTGGTTTCACCGCACCAGCTGTGCTGGGAGCTCGGTGGGGAAGCACCTCCTCACCCTCTGCCAGGGCGACCAGGCACTGCACTGCCCCCAGGCTTCTAGGCTGGACCCGCCGCTCCCAGGGCCTGGTGGCTGCTCCAGGCCCTGAAGCAGAGCCGGGGGGAGTGGCAGCTCGCCCTCTTTCTGCCTGGAGCCCTGAGGCCCTGGGGACCAAGGGGCCATGGCCGTGCGGGACCCTTTTCCTTCCTGTGGCTCCGAGCCCCTTTCTCCAGGGACAGCAGCACCTTCCACCCATCCCCCCTCCTCCATCTCCCACCCCCCCCCCCCCCAGCCCCCTCTCCCGCCCTGCCCAGGCTGGCCCTGCCCTGCTGCCCTGAATGAGCCCACACAGGAGAACAGCCAGGCCCACATCTTGCACAGCCTGCCATTCAAAGGGACGAGAATGGGGCCAGCCTGTCCCGCGGCCCAAGGGAGGCTCACTGCGGGCCTTGTCCCACTGCTGAACGGAGCCTTGTCGCGGTGGAGCGGGCTCAGCTGCCCGCGGCCTGTCTGCCCGGCCCCACCAGGCTGTGCTGGAGTCCCCAGGGTGTAGGACAGTCGCCGAGGCAGCAGAGGTCCCCGTGAGGATGGGATGGCCGGGCCGGGCTGGTCTGTTCTGAGCACCGTCGTCCCCGTGGCCAGGAGGCCAGCGTGGCCAGCAGAGAGGTGAGGTCACAGACGGCGGCAGGGGTGTTGCCAGTGGCCCAGCGATTCTTGTTTTCTTTTATTTGCAGATGGTATGATCGTATAATGTGTTGTTTTTTACTAGAAAAATCCAAGGGGATCACAAAGGAGTGGGCACAAGGGTGGAGAAGTCGGAGGGTGGCTTCGGTTCCGAGTGCTTGAGGTGCGGGACCTCGTTTCACCCCCCGGGACTGGAATCGGCCCAGGTTACTGACCAGGACTCTGCGCACCCAGCGCATTGTTCGGGGATGATAAGAGTTTCCTTATGATTCACCGGACGGCTTTTCTCTTCCCGGTTCTCAGGGCCCAGTGGAGTAGGCTGAGTGAGCAAGCAAGCAGGCGCCTCTGTCCCCAGCCCAGGTGGCTGGGCCCAGGGACCGGCCCCTCCAAGGACCAGAGGAGTGTCTGAGAGGTGCGTCTGTCGGGCAGCGGGGCAGCCGGTGAGCAGCAGGGCTGAGGCCATGGCTCCGGGCAGCGCTGCCCTGGCCTGGGCTGGTGACTCCGGCCCCGGCGATGTGGACGGCTGGAGTGTTGGCAGCCTTCCTTTCTCGTGTGGACTGCCTCCCTCTCGGGGCTGCCCCGTGTCCCCTGCACTCTGGGAGGAAGCAGGTGGAGGCAGTGGGCATCGACTGACCGGCCATCAATGTGGTGGCTGTGGGGGTGCACCCTCAGGCGAGGCGGATGGATGGGGCTGGTGGTACTGGCTCAAGGCCCTGATGGCTTCGTTTAAAGAAGCAGGAGCAGTGCTGACACCACAGTCTCCTTTGAAATGTAGTTCTGGCGGCGAGACGCATGCCAGGGACAGTGTCCAGTGTAGCCCACGTGTGTGAACGTCGGAGAACAGGGGTGAGTGCTGAGCGCTGTCCCTAGGGAGCAGGGCCGGGGGGTGAGGAGGACAAAAAATGCACCAGAAACTGTACAACCCCTGCTTCAGAAGCCCGCCCCCCGTGTGAGGGGCTCATGAAAAGAGTGGCAGGAAAGTGCTGAGCTGTGGCCTGGGCTCTGGACAGGGGTGCCTGTGATCCTTCCAAAATTGGGGTAAAATTTGCATCTGAATGAGTAATCTCATCGAGTGCCATGGAATGTTCTGGTTTCCTTGTTGTCTCCAGTTTCTGTTAACAGTCATTTGCATTTTATTCAGCCAGCATTCTAAAATCAGTGCCACCTCAGGTTGCCTCAGCCCACCCTCCCCAGGGTGGGTTTCTGTGTTGGCACCTCCCACTGTGGCCTGGAGGTGGCAGCGGCACTTGCCAGGCCCTCCCCGCAGGTGGGCTGGGAGCTCCCTCCAGCCAACAGCCCTCCGTAGCAGGCAGGTTTTGTTTGGACTTCCCAGGACTACAAATTATACATTAATTACTTCTCAGCATCAAGGAAATTGGGAGACCACCTAAAAATCTAACTTTTTTTTTTTTAAATATATTTTATTGATTTTTTACAGAGAGGAAGGGAGAGAGATAGAGAGTTAGAAACATCAATGTGAGAGATACACCGATCAGCTGCCTCCTGCACATCTCTTACTGGGGATGTGCCCGCAACCCAGGTACATGCCCTTGACTGGAATCGAACCTGGGACCTTTCAGTCCGCAGGCCGACGCTCTATCCACTGAGCCAAACCGGTTTCGGCTAAAAATCTAACATTTTTAAGAAAATGAAATCAGCCATTGTGCCCACTCTGAGCCACGTCCCTGAATGGCAGCAGGTCAGCTAGGGGTTTGCAGGAGGCAAAACAAAGACCCCTAACGACGTCCACATCCTCATCTCTGGAACCTTCGAAAGTGTTGCTTTCCATGGTAAAGGGACTTGGCAGATGTGGTCCAGGATCTCGAGGTGAGGAGATGAGGGTTGTCTGTGGGTCTTAACGGTAACCACAGGTCCTGTTGACACCAAAATGTCGGTGTTTGAGTCCGAGTTCATTGTCTCGAGAAATCGAAGAGTGAAGTCACAGACGAAGATGGTTAGTGGAACCGAAGTTTATCGGGAGAAGCCAGTCCTGGAACAGGTGCCGCTGGGGTTCCAGGAGCAGCCAGCGTCCAGGCTTCCTTTCCACATTAGTCGGGAGTAGTTCGCATCCCAGCTAATGGAAGTCTATGAGCCTGTGTGTGGAGGCCCAGTGGCCATAGGCCACATGGGTGCTGGGAGGCGCATCTCCTGCCACCAACCCAGGAACCTAGTGCCAGGAAGAGTGAAGAGGAAGTGGGTGCGCTTTTTTTTCCTTTCTTTTCTTTTTTAAATACATCTTTATTGTTCAGATTATTACAGTTGTTCCTCTTTTTCCCCCCATAGCTCCCCTTCACCCGGTTCCCACCCCACCCCCTGCCCTTACCCTCCCCACACTGTCCTCATCCATAGGTGCACGATTTTTGTCCAGTCTCTTCCCGCACCCCCCACACCCTCCCCCCCCCCGAGAATTGTCAGTCCACTCCCTTTCTATGCCCCTGATTCTATTATATTCACCAGTTTATTCTGTTCGTCAGATTTTTTTTTCACTTGATTTTTAGATTCGTTTGTTGATAAGATATGTATTTGTTGTCACTTGGTTGTTCATAATTTTTATCTTTGCCTTTTTCTTCTTCTTCCTCTTCTTAAAGGATACCCTTCAGCATTTCATGTAATACTGGTTTGGTGGTGCTGAACTCCTTTAGCTTTTCCTTATCTGTGAAGCTCTTTATCTGACCTCCAATTCTGAATGATAGCTTTGCTGGGTAAAGTAATCTTGGTTGTAGGTTCTTGGTATTCATCACTTTGAATATTTCTTGCCACTCCCTTCTGGCCTGCATAGTTTCTGTTGAGAAATCAGCTGACAGTCATATGGGTACTCCCTTGTAGGTAACTGACTTTCTTTCTCTTGCTGCTTTTAAGAGTCTCTCTTTGTCTTTTGCTCTTGGCATTTTAATTATGATGTGTCTTGGTGCGGTCCTCTTTAGATTCCTCTTGTTTGGGGTTCTCTGCACTTCCTGGACTTGTAAGTCTATTTCTTTGACCAGGTAGGGGAAGTTTTCTGTCATTATTTCTTCAAATAGGTTTTCAATATCTTGCACTCTCTCTTCTTCTGGCACCCCTATAATTCAGATGTTGGTACGCTTGAAGTTGTCCCAGAGGCTCCTTGCACTATCTTCATATTTTTGTGTTCTTTTTTCCTTTTGCTTTTCCGTTTGGGTGTTTTTTGCTTCTTCATATTTCAAATCTTTGACCTGATTCTTGGGATCCTCTAGTCTGCTGTTAGATCTCTGTGTATTATTCTTAATATCAGTCAGCGAATGCTTAATTTCTAATTGATCCTTTTTCATATCCTTGAGGGTCTAACTACATTTCTCGGAGGTTTCTAGAAGATTCTTGAGTAACCTTATAACCATGGTTTTGAACTCTATATCCAGTAGTTTGCTTTCCTCCATTTATTTCATCTGTGACCTGTTTCTTCGTCTCCGCATTTTGGCTGCTTCCCTGTGTTGATAGAGTGGCTTTGTGTGCTAGGTGTCCTGTAGGGCCCAGTGGCTCAGCCTCCCCTAATTACCTGAGGTGAACACTCTTGGTGCACCCCTTTGTGGGCTGTGTGCACAGTCTTGTTGTAGTTAAGCCTTGATTGCTGTTGGTATCACTGGGAGGAATTGACCTCCAGGCCAATTGGCTGAGGACCAGTTGTGTCTACAGTGGGAGAACTTCTGCGCTGGAGACACCCTTATGGGGCAGGAGTTGCTTCAGTGGGGCTTTGGTGCTCACTGAGTCTGCCCCGAGTGTGTCTTTTATGGATGTGAAGAGTTGTAATCTGGATGGTCTCACTCTGACCACTGGGTAGACTGGCTCTTGGATCTCCAAGGAGGTGCAAAGTCGGCCACTGCCTGAGGCCACCCAGCAGGAGCTACAGAGACATCTGCAGATTCCTCCTCTTTGTTTGGGGTTTGGAGGTGCCCAGATAAGGTGCAGCTGTGAAGCAATGCAGGCTGCTGACAAGCCTTAGGCCTTCTTTTGGAAGCTCTGGGGTTCTCTGACCCAGCTGCAGTTTGACAGGTTTTTAGGCAGAGAAAGGCCAGGCCATTCGTATGCAAAAGCGTCTGTGCACAGCTTGGGTGGGGTTGTAAATTGGGTGGGGCGGGGTCTCAGGGAATCACCAGGGTGGAGCAAACAGCAATGGCTGCCATTCAGCCCTGCCCCGGAGAAGTCCCCGGGTCTCTGTGTCCTGCGGCCCTGTGCAGGAACAATGACCGCTGCAAGCACCTCTGCGAGAAAGCCGCCCTCACGTTCTGGCCGATGCCGGACAGTCCAGTTTCTCTCTGTATGAGTCTTGGTCCCCAGATTCTCACCCAGAACTGGAGTTCAGAGCAGTCGGGAGCTTGTATCTCCCTCCTGTTTGAAAAAGAGGACAGCATACCTAGCTCCCAGCCCCTTTTGTGCGTGCCTCCGTACCTCCACACTTCCACACCTCTGCACCTCCTACCGGACTCCATGTGCTTTTCTCTTTCCTTCTAGTTGTAGAATTTCCACTCAGCCAGCCTTCCCGTGGTTCTGGATGATATTCGTTTTGTCTTTTAGTTGTATTTTTATTGTGATGTGCATGGCAGCAAGTTCAGGTGTTTAGCTATGCCACCATCTTGGTTGTCCTGGGTGCGTTTTATATATACTAGTTACTAGAGGCCTAGTGCACAAAATTCATGCACAGGTAGGGTCCCTAGGCTTGGCCGGCAATCAGGGCCGATCGGGGCCTTCTGGCTGCCAGCCAGGGCCTTCCTTTGTTCCGCGCTGCCCCCTGGTGGTCAGCGCACATCATGGTGAGCAAACTAACTCCTGGTCTCCTGGTCGAACTCCCGAGGGGACACTCCGCATATTAGCCTTTTATAAATATACTAAAGACCCAGTGCACGAAATTCATGCATGGGGAGAGGGGTCCTCTCAGCCCAGCCTGCACCCTCTCCAATCCGGGACCCCTCGGGGGATGTCCAACTGCTGGTTTAGGCCCAATCCGGGGATCAGGCCTAAACCAGCAGTCGGACATCCCTCTCACAATCCTGGACCGCTGGCTCCTAATCGCTCACCTACTTGCCTGCCAGGTCACCCCTCACTGCCTCTGTGTGCCAGCCTGATCGCCCCTAACTGCATCCCCTGCTGGCCTGGTCACCCCTAATTGCCCCCCACTGCCGGCCAGGTCGCCCCCAACTGCCCCCTCCCTGCAACCTAGTTGCCCCTAACTGCCCCCCCCCCTGCTGGCCTGGTCACCACCAACTGCCCCCACTGCCGGCCTAGTCACCTCTCACTGCCCCTCCTGCCAGCCTAATCGCCCCCAACTGTCCCCCCTGCTGGCCTGCTCACCCCCAACTGCACCCCCCCACCGGCCTCGTCACCCCTAACTGCCCCGCCACCCACCAGCCTGGTCACCTCTTACTGTCCCCTGCCAGCCTGGTCGCCCCCAGCTACCCCCTTGCTGGTCTGGTCACCACCAACTGCCCCCCCCCTGCTGGCCTAGTTTCCCCTCACTGCCCACCCACCCCCACTGGCCTGGTTGCCCCTCATGGCCCCCCCGCCAGCCTGGTTGCCCCATGCAGCCTGCTATTCAGTCGTTTAGTCGTCCCTCACTAACCCCCCTGCCGGCCTGGTTGTAGGCAGCCATCTTGTGAGGGTGTGATGGTCAATTTGCATATTATCTATTTATTATATAGGATAGATATGTTTGTTAGTTCCTGATTGGTCCTTTCAAAGACTTTTGCCTTAGCAACATCCTCGGGATTGGTTTATATGCCTTACAGCCTTGTGATTGGTTATCTGCAAGCTGTCTGTCTTAGCAACATTCATACATTTTAAATCTCATGCCTCTCACACACGCCCTCCCTTCCCCGCCCAGTTGGGGTGTCTTACTAACTCTGCCCAGTTGGGTTCCTGTGTTAATTCTTCTCCACCCCTGGCCCCATCCCTGTCTACCTAGCTTGCTTCTGTCTCCTCACTAGGGGTGAGTCGGGAAGGTGAGAGGAGGGAGAGGCAGTGCGGCTGGTGTGGGCAGGATGCTTTCCCTCCACTCTCGTAGGTTCTGTCAGTGGGCCTGTGAATTAAACTGACAAATGACAGACTAGCAAGAGAAAAGGCAGGCCATCGTACACAGGGGCTGCACAGAAAACAAGCGAAAAGTCTTGCTGCGAATGTATCATTGTAACCAAGGGAAGAAGGTTGGGCCTCGGGCAGTGCACTGTGGGAAGGTGACCAGGAGACACGAGTGGGAAGGGTGGTTTGTAGGTTTGCCATGCGGACTCCTCGTGTGGGTCTGGGCACCTCTACAAAGCGAACGGGCAGCCTGCTTTGTAACTGTCTTGGTGGCCTGCAGCTCAGAACCCTCTGCCAGCGTGGCCGGTGTGGGTGGTGTGCTCTGATCCTCTTCGCTGGCTGTGCAGGTGGAGGAGGGAGGAGGGGCCGGGAGCCGAGGAATGCAGGCCGTGGAGAAGCGAGGAGCCAGGGCCGCCCTGGGGCCTCCTGAGGGAGCACAGCCACTCTCGGTTTGAGCCCAGTGAGCCCCACGTTGGACGTCTGGCCTCCAGAGCTGTTCAGGTAATAAATGTGTGTTGTTTTAAGCCACTAAGTTTGTGCTGCTTTTGGACAGCAGCCGAAGGAACCCAATAAGGGCCCCCGGTATGGTTTTGTGCTCAGAGGAGCTTCAGGACAACTTAGAGAGACAACATCAGTGAGACCATGGGGGGAGGGGGGGGTGCGGGGAGGGAGGGTGTTGTAGATGGAGGGAAGCTGCAGCTGCAGGCCCCTCAGGCTTAGCTGTGTGCGAGTCACTGGTGGGGCAGGGCGGGGCGTGTGCAGACGCACGGGGGCGCTGTGCCTGCTGGCCTGGTCAGGTCTGGGAGGGAGCGCTGCATCGCACCCTCGGGGCGAGGCCTGAAGTCCTGTGGCGGGTGTGGCCTTGTGCTCTCAGCCACGCGTGGGGAGGTGGCTCACTCTCCAGAGGAGCAGCTGAGATTGGCCTTGAGTGTACTTTTCGGGTAAAGACTGCCCTGGACCCTGGCTGAGTACAGATCTCCTTCCAGCACGCCGTGGGACCGTGAAGGTTCTAAAAGGGGAGCAGGCTGCTGTCACAGTGCTGTCTCAGACACCCCAGACGCTGCCCGGCCGCCCACCTTGCTCAGTGTGCACGGGGGCCGTGCAGCCTCTCCTGTCACCCCAGTGTCACGTAGACACGAGCCATGGAAAGGTCCCCAGACGCTGGTGCTTTCTTGTTAGTGGCAGCTCTGTGCACCCCTGAGTGGTGCCCGTGGGTGGTGCCAGGTGCAGCGCCAGGTGCAGTGGTGAAGCTGGCTGGGCCACCGTGGAGGGTGGCCGCGGGGCGCCTGAGGCATGGTGACGAAATGCGCCCTTCCCTGCGGGAGGGAATGACATTCTGCTGTATGTCTGGACCCCATTTTATGTATCCCTTCACTCACCCGCCAGGGGATGCTCGGCGGCTCCCAACTTTTGATGAGAATAATGAATAATGCTGCTGAGAACATGGGTGTGCAGGTCTGAGTCCTGCTTCGGTGCTTTGGGGCAGCTGCCTGGTGGAGTTCATGGATCCTGTGGCAGTTCTGCCCCTACCGTGTGGAGGAGCTGCTGTGCTGTGCTGTGCCCACGGCGGCTGCTGCGCTATTTATGCCGCCCGCCCTCCCCCCGCCCCGCTCCCCCCCCCCGCTCCCCCCCCTTCCCCCCCACACACGGTACACTAGGGCTTGTGTCTCCACTCCTCGCCGCCCGTGTTCCGTTGCTGAGATAGCAGCCTCCTGAGTATGAGGTGATTGTGTTTAAAGTCTCAGTTTAGAAACTCACATAATTTCATGTGGTTGTTCACCGTTATTCTGAGCACTGCGTGTCTGTTGTTTGGGCCTGAGTCCCGGGGGGCGCCTCACGCTGGTTGGTGGCCATCGGCTCGAAGGGAAGCACGTGGAGGACACAGCCAGATGCCCAGCCACAGCCAAGGGTGTGAAGCCAGAGGGGCCTTGGCCTGTGACCTCTCACCCCACGCTGGGTCAGTCCTGGCCGCTGCTTGGCTGTGGACGCTGCTTCGGGACTTAGTTGAAGGGAGGGTCAGGGTGCTGATCCCCCGGGACCATTCAGGTTGAGAAAGCGTCAGGAGGCCGATGTGTGGCTTCCCTCTGGCTCTCCATGGTGACCTCGGCCCTTGTTGCCCATGCGGCCTTCACGGTCCCTACGTGAGGCAGCGGGCAGGCGCCCCGGGGCTCGGCCACTCCTGCCTCCACTCTTACCAGTTCTTTGGCCTCTGTGCATGTGTGTGCATGTGTGGTGTATGCATGCATGTGTGGGTGTGTGAGTACAGTGACATGTACGTGTGCATGTGGGGGGGAGGGGTGTGATGTATGCACTGTGGTGTATGTGTGCGTATGGGGGGGTGTTTGTGTATGTCTGATATACATATGCATGTGTGTGATGTGTTTTTGTTATGTATGTGTGTGATGTGTTTGTGCACATGTGATGTGTGCTTGCATGTGCTGTGTTTGTGTGTGCATGCTGTCATGTACGTGTGCATTGTGTTCATATGCACGTGTGGTGTACGTGTGTGTGATGTGTGTTGGATTTGTGCATGGCTGTATGTGCATGTGTGTGGTGTGTTCATGTGTGCACATGTGTGAAGTCCTCTGTATCTGCATCTGTCAGCCTCGTGTCACGTCCTCTTGGGGTGGGCCGGCAGTGCTTGTCATGAGCTCTGCGGCGGCTGTTTTCCAGCTCCTGCCTGGGAGGCAGCTCGGGGCTCCCAGGAGGGGCTCGGGCCCTGGAAGCGGCAGGGAGGCCGGTAGAGGTGGGCCAGCCCCACTGTTCCCTGGGGTCCTTCACTCCTCTGAGCAGGACGTGAACCCCCGTCTTCACCCCGGCACCGTGGCTCCTTGTGGGAAGGAACCGTCCCTGGGAGACCAAGACCTGCCAAGGGAGGCGGAGCTGCAAGCGTGGGGACGGAGCCCCGGGGCGCCCACAGGCAGGAGCAGGGAGCGGAGGGCGCCTCACTGTGCTCAGGCTCAGGCTCAGGCTCGGTGCGAGGCGAGGGGCAGAGCCCAGCCGGCCCTCTTTCTGCTCAGCCCTGGGGGATGGGCAGAGCCGAGCCTGGTGGGAGCAGGACACACCCGTGCATGGGATGCCCTGGGGGCCGCGGTCTTCGGGGTGCAGTTGGTATGGTTTGGGGGTGAGATTTGCAGGCTTTGTGCTTCCAGGTTCACCTCTTTCTCTTGTCTGTTCCTCTTACTGTTGTCATCAGGAAAGAGTGCTGGGCAGCCTTGCGCGCGGGTCTTCGTGCTTCAGGGCCTCCCTCAGGTCTGGTTGTCCCCTCGGACTGCGGCTGTCCAGGCCGCTGGGGGCCCGTCCTGGCTCTCCAGGCGCCGGCGTTGACTGCTCCCTGCTGGTGCCACCCTGATTCTGTGTGGTCTGCACAGAGCCCGAGGGCAGTTTGCACCTGGGTCCTGGGTGACCATCCCTGGGCTTCCTCCCAGCAACTGCAGTGTCTCGGTGGGGCCGGCTCGATGAGGCCTCAGCTGCGGCTGGAGGGGGCGGGGGCAGCCGGGGCGGGGCCGGAGCGGTGCCTGCGCTGGGCTGTCGGGGCCGCTCTGCACCGGGCCCTCGTAACGACTTCATCTCTTCAGAGGCTCGTACTCCGGGCACTAAACGCTTGGCAATCAGTGGCACCACGTGCAAGTCTGGGGAGGGCAGTGAGGGCTGTTCTCCAAGGGTCAGCGCCTTGTTGACTAAATGTTCCAGATTAAATCAGTCCAGTGATTCCTGATCGCATGCAGGTGTGGGGTGGCTGGCAGCGTGGACACCGCTCCCACTGTCCCTGTCGTGGGCCTCGCTCCCCAGGCGTTGGGGGTGATGGGTGCAGAGTGGCGGGGGCCCGGGGCAGTGTCCTGGCGCCCGCGGGGAGGCCGGTCCTGGCCTTGGCTTTCCTAGGTGGTGCAGTCGACAAACCTCCTAGTCCTCCTGCTTCAAATAAGGGCGTTAGGCTGCTGCCTGAGCCGGGGTTCGCAGCAGCAGCGCCTGTGCTGATGCCCGCGGGGAGCAGGCGCCGTGCTGCGGGGGACGTTGTTTAGGGCCAGAAGTGAGAGTCGGGGGCAAGACCAGCGCCCCCAGGGGTGCGGAGACGAGGTGATTTCATCAGGTGCCCAGGACCCTCTCTGGTCCCCCAGTCTCGGTCCCTCTCTGATCAGTTTCTTCAGGGAAAGTCATTGTAGAAAAAGCAAAATGTGGAACTTGACGGGTTGTTTGTAACGAACTAGTTGAGAGTTCTTCGCGGCTCAGGCCGTTCTGTGGCAGATTTTAGTAATATTCCTCACTGGGCCATCGCTACGTGGCGTTAGAAACAGCCCACACTCTGAGGTCGGCTCAGGCATACAGCCCGGAAGCCGAGGAGCTGCCCTCGGCCAGGGGCCTGCTGTCCTATCTGATTGGTGTCTCTTTTGGGTTAGACCTCGACAGGCAGGCGGCACAGGCATGGGGTGAAGGAGGGGACCCTGCAGGGTGAGGACATGAAACCAGAACCTTGCTGGGGATCTGAAAGTGCGGGGCCTGGTCGGGCTGAGGGACGGGAGGACCGGAACGTGTCCTGGGGGGACTCGGGCTACCTTCCCCTTCGTTGTGGGGTGGCCTGGGGGGATCGAGAAGTCCCAAAAGAGAATCTGGAGAAACCGCTGATATTTGGGGACAACGTGATTGTTTTGTAAGGAAAATACTGGGAGGGAAAGAAAAGGAAAAAAACTGAAAAATGCATTTTCTAATGTGAAGGCATCAGAGGACACAGGAGTGTCCAAAGAGGATGTTTAAGATGCCCCAAAGCCCACCCAGCACTGGGCACTGCTCACCTGGTGCCCCTCTTCCGCCTCTGACAGGCGGGCCCCACTCGGGTGCACTGAGAGCTCACCTGGGAAAGCAGGAGCAGGAGTCCAGGTGAGTGCCGGGTGCTCGGAGCGTGTGCCACCGCGGCCCTTCTGGGCGTGAGTGGTCCTGACAGGTTTTACCTGAATAAGCTTCCATTGAAGGGCCCCTTTGTCATCTCCTTGCATTTAATAACATGCTGTGTGTCAGGAGGCAGTCCCTGGGTGGCTGTGCTCTCACAGTGTTTCTCCAGGCAGCTCCCAGGGCGCACACCTCCCTGGCACATCTCTATTGTTAGGCTGTTAGGCAACGTGGAGATAAACATTCCTGGGCCGACTTCTCTTTGAACCTGCAGGGTTGCTGAGCCGAGCAAACAGCGGCCGGCTGGTCAGGCTCTTCCGGAAGGCCCGCTGTTCTCCACCCTCCCCGGCATCTCCGCCCTCACCCCCTCACCGGGAGCCGCCGCTTCCGCGGGCCTTTTCCTCCGTCTGGGAAGATGGGGTTCACTGGCCCTGCCGCTGGCCAGGTGGGGCTTCGCTGCTGGTGGTAGTCGTTGTGTCCGGCTGAAGACTGAGCGTCCACACGGGAGAATGAGCATGAGAGCGGCCCCCGGGGTCTCTGGGAGTGGGGGCCCCCGGTGAGCTGGCAGCTGGCGCAGGGGCTTCGAGTCCTGGTTTGCAAGCTGAGAGCATTGCAGAAACATGCCGGCTCTGAGGTTTTGTGCTGTCTGTCCTTGCCTTCGAGTGGTCGCCCTCCCTGTGGCTAGATGTTTCTAGAACCTTCTGCCATTTGTGGAGCCTGTCCTGGCAGCTGGCGTGAGCAGGCCCCTCCCCCACCGCAGGTCAGCGTGAAGCAGCGCCTTGGGAAACGTCCGTCCGGGCAGGTGCTGCCGCGGGAGTGTTTGGTGAGGCCTCGCCGTCATTTACGGTGTCGGTTTACCCGTCCGAGGAGCTGCACTTGGAGTGGGAGCCGGGGCAGCCTGCGCTCGGCCCTGAGGCTGTGCCTCCTCTCGCCTGTGCACTTCGCTTCCTGTGAATTCTTTCGTTTCTATGCTTTGTTTTGCACTGGCAAGAAAATGAGTAGAGTGCAGTCGTGACTGGCCTGCTTGGCGATGCTGCATTCATCTGGCAGCAGCCCCCAGACTTCCCCGGGGGGCGTGTCCATCCTACATAAGGTCCCCGCGGGGCTCACCTGGAGCAGGTTGGAGAATGTGAGAAGAAACTGGATGCAGTGAGCTTAGTGAGACCCCAATGTGTTCCCCTACTTGGTGGTCCCCTCGGTCCGGGTCCCCACATAGGAAGGCAAATACTAGGACAGCTCCCCAGCCCCAAGGAGCTGGGAGCAGGCCCTGGTCAGACATTGGGTTTTGGACACTAACTCCTCTGCTGGTGTGACTTCTGGAAGTTTCTAAGCCTTGGTGTTCTTGTCTGGGAAGTGGAGATGATGATGAATGGTTCCTGGATCATCGAGTTGCTACAAGAGTCTCTGTGAGGAGTCAGCACATCCCTGGTGCCCTTGGGTGACCTGACTCACCCTTCTTCCCACCCCGGAGGCTCTTGCTACAGTGACGGGAAGGCTGTGCTCCCTACATGTGTCCAGTGACGGGAAGGCTGTGCTCCCTACATGTGCCCAGTGATGGGAAGGCTGTGCTCCCTAGATGGCCCAGTGATGGGAAGGCTGTGCTCCCTACATGTGCCCAGTGATGGGAAGGCTGTGCTCCCTACATGTGCCCAGTGATGGGAAGGCTGTGCTCCCTACAGGTGCCCAGTGATGGGAAGTCCGTGCTACCTACATGTGCCCAGTGATGGGAAGGCTGTGCTCCCTACATGTGCCCAGTGATGGGAAGGCTGTGCTCCCTAGATGTGCCCAGTGATGGGAAGTCCGTGCTACCTACATGTGTCCAGTGATGGGAAGGCTGTGCTCCCTACATGTGCCCAGTGATGGGAAGGCTGTGCTCCCTACATGTGCCCAGTGATGGGAAGTCCGTGCTACCTACATGTGCCCAGTGATGGGAAGGCTGTGCTCCCTACATGTGCCCAGTGATGGGAAGGCTGTGTTCCCTAGATGTGCCCAGTGATGGGAAGTCCGTGCTACCTACATGTGTCCAGTGATGGGAAGGCTGTGCTCCCTAGATGTGTCCAGTGATGGGAAGTCCGTGCTACCTACATGTGCCCAGTGATGGGAAGGCTGTGCTCCCTACATGTGCCCAGTGATGGGAAGGCTGTGCTCCCTAGATGTGTCCAGTGATGGGAAGTCCGTGCTACCTACATGTGTCCAGTGATGGGAAGGCTGGGCTCCCTAGATGGCCCAGTGATGGGAAGGCTGTGCTCCCTACATGTGCCCAGTGATGGGAAGGCTGTGCTCCCTACATGTGTCCAGTGATGGGAAGGCTGTGCTCCCTACATGTGCCCAGTGATGGGAAGGCTGTGCTCCCTACATGTGCCCAGTGATGGGAAGGCTGTGCTCCCTAGATGGCCCAGTGATGGGAAGGCTGTGCTCCCTACATGTGTCCAGTGATGGGAAGGCTGTGCTCCCTACATGTGTCCAGTGATGGGAAGGCTGTGCTCCCTACATGTGTCCAGTGATGGGAAGGCTGTGCTCCCTACATGTGCCCAGTGATGGGAAGTCCGTGCTCCCTACATGTGTCCAGTGATGGGAAGTCCGTGCTCCCTACATGTGCCCAGTGATGGGAAGTCCGTGCTCCCTACATGTGTCCAGTGATGGGAAGGCTGTGCTCCCTACATGTGCCCAGTGATGGGAAGGCTGTGCTCCCTAGATGGCCCAGTGATGGGAAGGCTGTGCTCCCTACATGTGCCCAGTGATGGGAAGGCTGTGCTCCCTACATGTGCCCAGTGATGGGAAGGCTGTGCTCCCTACATGTGCCCAGTGATGGGAAGTCCGTGCTCCCTACATGTGTCCAGTGATGGGAAGTCCATGCTCCCTACATGTGCCCAGTGATGGGAAGTTCGTGCTCCCTACATGTGTCCAGTGATGGGAAGGCTGTGCTCCCTACATGTGCCCAGTGATGGGAAGGCTGTGCTCCCTAGATGGCCCAGGGATGGTAAGGCTGTGCTCCCTACATGTGTCCAGTGACGGGAAGTCGTGCTCCCTACATGTGCCCAGTGATGGGAAGGCTGTGCTCCCTAGATGGCCCAGTGATGGGAAGGCTGTGCTCCCTACATGTGCCCAGTGATGGGAAGGCTGTGCTCCCTACATGTGCCCAGTGATGGGAAGGCTGTGCTCCCTAGATGGCCCAGTGATGGGAAGGCTGTGCTCCCTACATGTGTCCAGTGATGGGAAGTCGTGCTCCCTACATGTGTCCAGTGATGGGAAGTCCGTGCTCCCTACATTTGTCCAGTGATGGGAAGGCTGTGCTCCCTACATGTGCCCAGTGATGGGAAGGCTGTGCTCCCTACATGTGTCCAGTGATGGGAAGTCCGTGCTCCCTAGATTATCTCCCTGGAGCTCACAGGGCTGAGTGAGGCTAAGACTACAGGAATCAGAGAGGCAGGGGGTGGGGGGCGTGGGGGGCTCCTAGTGGGTGGAGGACTTCCTCCAGTCCCGGTCAGGTGGCCAGTTGCCTGGTCGTTGTCTCGAAGGGGCTGGGTGTGCCCTGGCTGTGGGTGCTTCCTGAGCCTGAGACAGGGAGACTTGCACCCGGGGTCCCTGCATGTCCTCCCCCCGACCCCCTGGCTGCAGATCGGCTTCCAGACCTGGAGCAGGTCAGGCAGGGACATGGAGGGATGCATGAGCGGGCGAGAGGCGTGAGCACTGGCAAGGTCAGACAAGGACAGCATCCTGCTTTTCCTGGTCACCCCCAGTGGGCCGATCTCGTTTTCTGCTCTTCTGGGTGCTGTCAGGGCCCCAGTGCAGGCTGGGGTCCCAGTGCCGGGGGGAGCGTGTCCTGGAGGAGGTGGAGATGGAGGGCAGACAGGGCTGGGAGCTGTCTTTGCCTCAGCTTCTTCCTGTCTGAGATGAAGGCCCTAGGGCTGCAGGGGTTCCGAGGGCTGCTGAGCGACATGTGCACCTGTGCCTGGCCGAGGACTCCGTCTGTCCCCTGCGGCCCAGCGCCCACCTGGACGGCCTCAGGTACGGCCATGCCCACACTGTAGACCCGCCATGTCCCTTCCTGTACCAGCATGCGGGGCTCAGGGGTCCTCAGCAGGGACGTGACTGGGCAGCCTTGGTTGGCACTGAGCGTGGGGCCCTGATGGAAACCGAGACAGCAGGGTGGCCCCATCCTGAGCTGGTGACCCCGAGGAGCATAGGGAAGTGCCCTGGCAGGAAATGGCACCCCCAGTTCCATCTTGACCTCGTCCTGCCATACGGTCCGAGGGAAAGGCCCTCCGTGGGTGGGTGTGGGCTGCTGCGGTTTGGCCTTGGTTCAGAGGCAGCAGTCTGGGCTGCAAGGTGCCCAATCAGCACCAGGGGCTGAGCCGGCTCCTGGAGGTCATTTTGGAGGGTGTGGACGCCGGGGAACCGAGAAAAGTTTTGTGCGGGTAGCATGCGCACAAGACAGTGGCAGTCAGAAGTCTACCATCATCTGAGCTGGGGACGTTCTTGGTCTTGCCAGGAGGGAGGTGACCTGGGGCGTGGCGTGCGGGTTCTCCTGGCCACGTCCCCGGGAGGCTGGTGCTGGCTCAGGCCCTGCTGACCCGGGGTGGATGTCGCCCTGCGGCTGAGCTGGCCCGACTCTGCACCCCTTCTGTGTAGTTGTAAGGAATTACTGGAGACGAAGGCAAAGAGAGTGGTATTTTGTGGTTTGGGGACTTAAAAAAAATCCTGACTCTGGCCTGGGCTTGTCGAGGCTCCACGGTCCCTCCAGCTGCAGTGGGGGGCCTCCCTCGTCCCTCCGCAGCCGGGCTGGGTCTGGGGGCCAAGAAAGGCAGGAGGAGGCTGGTTCCTGGTGGCACTGCACACACTGTCCCCCAGCCCCCAGCTGTGGCCACTGGGAGGAGCCGTGAGCACCTGGGGTGCAGGATGCTGCCACAGGCGGCCCAGAGTGCAGTCCTGAACCAGCCCCGGCTTCCAGATGGTTCTGGGCAGACCAGATGCCGCTGTCACCACCTGGCAAATAGAAGGAGGAAGGAGCCACCGTTTCTGAAGCGCCTGCAATGGGGCCCAGGCATCCCTCCTGTCTGCCTTGAGTTTCTGGGAAAGGAAGTGGGGCTGCTGGGGCACCAGGCCCATCAGCGGGAAGCGCCGTGGAGACAAGCCACAGGGAGTGGTTCCTACGCTGCTCACCAACGCCCTAGCCCCAGAGCCCAGGTGGCCTGCAGGCGACTGCAAGACCCTGGAGGTGAGCCTCAGCCGGGACGTGGTTCTGACTGGTCCTGTGAGTCTCTTTCTACTTGACAGCAGCCCCTGAACCCTGTCTCATCTGGGCCCTGAAGGACAGGTGCCTAAGAAAGCCCGCTCCTTCCCCTCCTCCGCTAGTTTCTGTTGGGATGTGGCCCGTGTGGCCTTGAGATTCTGGTCAGACCTCTTTCTGCACCGGGGAGTGTCACATCTGTCACGAGGGCACGGTGCCGTGGCGTGTGGCTGTGTTACCCAACACCATGGCATAAGTCCCTTCTGTAGCACGTGGACTTAGTCACACAGCGCTCTCCCCAGGGGTGGAGGGGCCGAGGGAGGGGCTGGGGAGGTGGAATAGCTTAGAAAGGTGGTGGGGGTTAAGGGAGTGGTTCAGGAGGTAGAATACCTGGGGGCTGAGGGAGTAGCTAGAGAGGTGGAGTAGCTGAGGGAATAGGGGGTCTGAGAGGTAGAGGGGCAGAGGGAATAGTTGGAGGAGGATGAAGGGCTCAGGGAGTAGCTGGGGGAGGTGGAGTAGCTGAGAGAGGTGGGGGAGCTGGGGGAGTAGTTGGGGGTGGTGAAGGAGCAGTGACCTGTTCTAGGTCACACCGCTAGGAAGGGGCAGCCCCAGACCTGAGCCAGGGCAGGCTGGCCTCAGAGCCCACATCTGGCCAGGACACTTTGCTGCCTCCCCTGTTAGGGGGAGAATAAACAAACTGAACTAGAGCATTGAATTGACTTGAAATAAGTATAGAATGTGCTCGTGCTACGTGACTGGATTGTGCTTTATAGCAGACAACATATGTGTGTGCCTTTTCAAAAACAGCCCAACTAACTAGAAGAAGGTTACGTGAACATAGTCCTGGGAGTTGTAGGACAAACCCCAGCAGAAGGGAGCAGAGCTGGCACTGTGACGAGTCAGGGTGCTGAGCCTGTCCCCAAGGACAGAGCCTCCCACCGTCCGCGGCGTCCTTGGGTGACCCCAGACTTCTGCATTAGGCTCTGCATTCTAGATTGAAAGCTGCTTGGTTGTTTTGCGGTGGTTAAAATCCGTCTTTAACATGAATTTTACATTGTAAATTGGCAGTGATCTGAATTGCAACATTGTCAAGTTTAATAGGAACATCATGCAGCCATGAAATCATGCGTGGGAGCCTTGGACACACGGATGACCTCACACGCAGACTTGCAGGAACTCACGCAGTTAAAAAGGTCCCGCCCAGCCTCCTGCCTCGGTCGGCAGCAGGTGCTGGCCTCCTTCCTGGGCTCCAGGTGTCATGGGCACTGTTATTACGCCCACTTTCTTGATAAGGAAATTAGCACAGAGAGGCCCAGGAACTTCCCCAAGGACACACAGCTGGTCAATGGAAGCCAGGCCCATAACCCAGGTCATTCCCACCGCGGAGCCCCGAGCTCTGGCCCCATCCCACCTGTGCCTTCTCTCCTGTTAAAGCGAAGACCTGGCTCCTGCTGCGGTAAGGGGCCCTCAGAAGGGGAGGTCACCGCTGCAGAACTCGGCAAGATGCCCATAGGCAAAGGCCCACTTCACCCAGGCCTGTGCTGTCATCAGGGGTGGCCGCCAGGCGTGGGCGTTGGGGCTCCCCACTCCCCTGCTCTGCTGGGGCCTGGTGCAGGGATAAAGGCATGTTTCTCAGGCCCAAGAGGGAAATACTTCTTTTCTGATTTAATTTCATTCCTTTATTTTACAAATGGCCCCCTGCATTCCTTTTTAGATGCCACGATAAGCAGTTAGGAAAAGCCTAGGGGAGACTCCCTGGTAGTGGGTGCATGAGGAATGTGTACTTGGCAGTCTCTAGGGCGGTGATAACTAATTGTTACCTTGAGGAAGAAGAATAATTGTGGTGAAGGCTGCAGACAGTGGGGCCCGAGGCCTCCGTGGCCGGCTGAGGCCAGAGGTGTATTGTTACCCGGGAGCCATGGGGCCAGCGCTGCCGGCCAGGGGAGGGACGGGGATCTGCTCGAAGGAGGACACGAGGGTGCCGGCCGGTGCTCGGAGGGAGGTTGAGAGTACAGACCCCTAACCTGTCGCCCTGTGTTCATCTCCGTGAAGTTATGGTGACTAGGATGCGTGCTTGTCCAACCACAGAGCAAGCAGCGTGGGCTTTTACTTATTAAAACGGCAAAGGCTTGCTGAACTTCCAGAAGAGACTTCCTCTTTATAATTCCGGGTATCCGTGTTGCTTATCTACACCTCTTCTCTGTGCATGAGTCACCCTTTTCCCATAAGCGTTTCCGGCCGTCTCCAGGTGGCTGCCGGGCACACCGGCCTGTGGGACAGGAAAACTCCACGGTTTCTCAGGTTCCCACGTGTCCATCCGCTAAGCCAGCGCCTCCCCGGCCTTTAAATAGAAGACGGCTCCCGTGAGCTGCGTGGCGTGGCCTTGTCCCAGCGGCTCCCTGCCTGCCCGGGTCCAGGCTGCTTCTGCTCACGCGTCCGTCAGGGGCAGCCGCCCTGCAAGGAGGGCGGATGGGTCCTGATGGGTCCGACCCATTTCCACCTGGCACTGTGGGGTCTCATTTGCTAACTCGAGGTGTTTGCTCAGGATTCGGGGAGCATGTCGGGCCCCAGGTGACCCTGGAAATTGTGTGCTGTGGGTGGACGTGTAAGAGTGGGGTGTAAGCTGGTGAGCATGTTTGGTCCCACTCCTCGGGGCTGGGAGGGAAAGATGGGGCTCCAGCGTGCTCCTGGGGAGCCCCCCCACGACTTCTCACTTGTCTCTGGAGAAATGACAAGAATTGTATAAGCCAGCGGTTCTCAACCTGTGGGTCGCAACCCCTTTGGGGGTGGAACGACCCTTTCACAGGGGTCGCCTAAGACCATCGGAAAACACATATATAATTACATATTGTTTTTGTGATTAATCACTATGCTTTAATTATGTTCAATTTGTAACAATGAAATTGGGGGTCACCACAACATGAGGAACTGTATTAAAGGGTCACGGCATTAGGAAGGTTGAGAACCACTGGATAAGCTCTTAAGGCAAAGGAAAACTATGCTCCAACTACAAAAAAAAACGCTGGGGTTTGATTCTGAAGTTTAAAAAATCTGTGGGATCGTTTGCTGCCATCGAGGGGTCAGACCAGTTTCACCGGCCACCGGGCATCGGACCCTGCACGGGCTCGGGGACAACCACCACCGAAACTCGCTGCACAGTGCGAGACCCGCCCGTTCACAGACAGCAGCACAGCAGGAGGGTGGGAGCAGCAGGCTCTTCAGGAAGTCATCTCCTTGATGACTGTAAATGCTGTGTCCGTGTCTTTGCTTTCTCCTGCATTGCCTCCCGCCTTTCGGCTTCAAGGAAGGGGAGAGCTGCGGCCGGCTCTGCAGCCAGTAGACAGGTCAGGGATTGATTCGTTTTCTGATGAATGATCGTGACCGTGGCTCATCGTGGAGTGGTGGCTGTCAGCCATGGGGACCAGCTCCTCTACCTGGGTGACCAGCCGACTCGCGTGTCCTTTGTTTGTGGGTGAGCGATTGCACACTCAGTCCCTCCTGTTTGCACAAGTGCACGAATGCCACCCTGATCCTGGGTCCGAGTCAGCTGCCAGAGGGTCCAGAAGTTAAAAAAATATCACAGGTTTCTTTCTAGTGGTGTTTTAGAATGGATGCTGAGTTTATGTGGACAAACATCTGAGGGATTAAATGTTCTCATTTCCCATTATTTCCAGGGCAACGCTTTCTGAAGACTTCCTCCTAGACGACTGGCAAGTTCCGAGACCCACAGGATACAGGTACATCATTTTTTTCTCAATCTATATCCAGTCTGTCAGAGCTGACACCTATGGAAGCCTCACCGAGAGTCAGCAGCAAGTTGGTTGTTGGTCCCTGCGCGCTCCGGGGGCGAAAAGCTGACCTGGCTGCCGTGCCTGGGGTGGCTTGAGGTGGAGCCCAGAGGGCAGTGGATGCTGGGCACCTGGACCTCCGTGCGTCGCCTGCTTTTTCTCCCTCGGACGCGCTTCCGGCCTGTGCTGTGCCCCTGGTCTAAGCCCTGACATGGGCCACCTTCTCACGGGGAGCGTAGGGGTCGTCTGTGAGGCCCAGGGCCGGAAGAGCTTTCTCAGTGTCACCCCTGGATTGGGGTCGTTTGTGATTGGTTTTCATTTTGGTCAGTTAATACGTGGTCAACCATGTGTTTTCAGTTGTGGAGGAAAGAGAAGTGCCAGTTTAATTTGTAAAAACGAAAGGAAAGCCCCACGGGGCCGGGTGTTGGCCGTGCAGGCAGGGCACGCCCATGCCAGTTTGGTGGGCGGTCGAGATGCACCTTCCGTCTGGGCACTTGGCGCTGTCTGGTCAGTGGCTGGTCACAGACACGCCCTCTGTTACCGGCTGGTGTGCTGGGCTGCTCCAGGGTTTCTGACCGCTGGTGGGTCGCTGCATTAACTAGGAATTCCCAGCCCCGGCATGTGTGATCCCAGGGTTTTTTCCTGTTTTCTCCCCAGATCATTTGTCTTTGAATCTTGCGTGCCATGCCTGTTAGCTTACCGGGCCAGGAGGGTCCCGCTGCCCCGGGGAACCCCCTGCTTATGCCCTTCTCAGCGCCTGCCCGTCATCACTGCTGGTCGATTCAGGGTTGAGTGGTCAGTGTGTGTGTCCGTCCCTCACCTGCTGCCTTCTGTCCCCCTCCCAGCTCCCCTCAGCACTTACGGCTCACACGTGCCAGATTGGGGTGAGGGACCAGGTTGAGGTGTGCCGGGCGTCCTGACCGGCCTGTTTGCCCCTCGAGGTGGCTGGAGGCGAGCAGGTGTCCCGGGACCGTGTCCTGGTGATTCTCTGCAGAGTGGGTCCAGCCCACCTCCAGGGCTGGGCACGCCCCCGCGCAGCTGGCGTGCTGCTCCCGGGATCTGCTCTGTTATGGGGAGACTGCAGTTGAAACAACTCGTGGTGTGGGCCTCGGACGCAGAGCTCCTGAAACCCATCCTGGCTCCTGTGGCAAGGCCATTTCTTGGAGGTGGTGACGTCAGCACCATAGCCAGGGCTGGGGCGGGAGGGGGAGCATGGTGTGGGGCCAGGCTGGGGATGGCATCGGGAGGGCCTGGTCTTAGGCGGCTGTCTCACTCTGCTCCCGGCTGGGAGGGGAAGAGGTGGGCAAGTGGTGTCCTCTGCTGTCCCTGCCACGTGGCCTGGGGGGGAGGAAGGCTTCAGTGTCCTGTTTTTGTATCAAGCCCATAGGCAAGAAGTCCTTTCGGCTGCCTGAGCAGCTGTCCACCACTGTCACCCAGATCCCCTTTCACGGGTCCCTGGGAATTCTGGTGAGGGCGCTGTTAGCATTGGCTGGCATCCTGCTGCTGACAGGAGCACTGACGCTTCGTGTGTGGTCGTGGGTGGTGTCCCCTCTGTGACCCACCCCCACGATCCCAGACAGCTGGTCCAGGAAGGGAAGCCACCGCATGAGGCGGGTGGGACAGACCCAGACAGCACCTGCCGTCCGCGGGTCACATCTAAGAATGTAACACCACATCACAATTTTTATGCTGATCAGAACAGAGTGCATGCATACCACACATGCATGTGGACACACGTGCACATGTGCATGCCCACACAGGCACACATGACCACACAGATATGCACACATGCAGAACATGCTCGTGCACACAGAGATTTACACATACATGAATGTACACATCTGTGCATGCAAGTGCAGGTGCTCGTATACGCATGTCATACCTATACAAATGCACACAGACACTCGGGTGTGCATAGGTACACATATACATGCATACACACATGTGTACGCACAGACATGCATGTATGCCATCTCGTGAACGAGCCCTTCCCCGTGCTGCTTGCTGTTTGCCGGGTGCGTCTGTTTTCCCTGCCACCGCCCCTGGCTGGATTCAAGGCCATTTTGGTGGAAAGCTGCCATGTGACCGGCAGTGATGGCTCAGAGCCCCCTCCGGCTCCTGCTCTCCTGGCATGGAAAGTGGGATCGTGCCCTCCCCATGAGCCAGTACAGTTCCGTGTCGGTGATGAGAGTGACATGTGTACCCTATCCTCCTGGTGGGCCCCGTCTCAGAATGAAAGGCAGGACGTCGCACGGGAAGGCGGAATGCCAGTCCTGACGCAGCTCCCATACTTCCTCCTGCTGTTCCCACCTGGGTACTAGGCTCAGTGCCTAAGGCGCTTCCCCTCCGACGTGGAGCGGCGCTGCTGGAGCCGTGCACGGTGGCAGCGTGTGCATGGAGGTGTGGGCTGTGCTTTGCTTAGCAGTTTTAAAATTATACAAAGCCATGCATTCTTGGCAGAAAATAAAAGAATCCAACCCTTCCGAAGTCATACAGCAGTCAGGCAGGCCTCCCCCCCGCCCCCACCAGCCCTCTTGCCCGGAGGGGTCTGTGTGGTGGGGGCCCTCCTGCTTCTGCTGTTCTCGTTTGGGAACGAGAGGCGGGGTCTGGTGGAGGCCGTCAGGAACCTGGCATCTGCTGATGAGGCGAGTGTGGCCCAGAGCGGGCTGGGAGCCTGCGTGCTTCCCAGAGAGAGCTGCTCTGCCCTCGGGAGGGAGCGCCAGTCCCAGGGGCGGTGTCAGGGTTGGTCCAGGCTAAAGGTGACTAAGGAAAACGTGTTCTCTTCTCTCCCAAACCAGTTTGGGCAGCGCATGGGACAGGGGAGCCCTGCCTCCACCCAGCGCCCTGGGCATCTGTCGGGGCAGCTCTGCCTGCCGGGAAGCTGTGGTTGAGCAAGGCGTCCGGTTCCTGCAAGTGTGGGGCCCGCACGCTGTGCAGACCCGCGCTTCCGTCCTGGGCGGCGCCTCTGCAGCTTCAGCCCCGGAGCCACTGCCTCCCAGGCTGCATGCACGCTGAGCACGGGTTTCTTTTAACCATTCCGTTCGTTTTTATCAGACCCGTCAGTACACATGACTTTTTAATGGAAATTTTTTAAATTTGTTTTTTATTTTTATAGATTTCAGAGAGGAAGGGAGAGGGAGAAAGAGATAGATCATCAATGAAGAGAGAGAATCATTGATGACTGCCTCCTGCAGGCCCCACACTGAAGATCGAGCCCACAGCCCGGGCATGTGCCCTGACCGGGAGTTGAACCATGACTTCCTGGTTCAAGGTCAACACTCAACCACTGGGCCACGCCGGCCGGACAGGACACGTGATTTTGAAGGGAAGTCGTTCTCACACCGTTTATGAGAAAAGGGAGCGTCCTCTGGGCTTGTCCCTTCGTCCCCGAGGCGGCCAGCTGCAGCTGTTTAGCCATGTGGGGATCTTCCTTCAAACTGCTTATACTGCTGCTTCCTGGCTGTTCTCTTTTGGATGACATAGTGCCGGAAGGTGCGGGCTGGGTCCTCTCACTATGGCGTTGCCGCAGAGTGGGTTACGGGGCCGTGTCGGGCTGGTCACCGCGGGGCCGTGGGCAGTGCACGCTGATTGCATTTCCTGCCGCGTCCCACTTCTTGCTTCCCCTGGGGCGGCGGCTGCTTCATGTCGAGTGTGTGCACCTCATTGTCTCTCTGGGTTACTAACACGCCCCAGACTCTGCCAGACCCGTACGCCCGTGCTCCTCACACAAGCCCCTGCGCCTGGGCCTGGCCTCCCTCCTGTGCCCATCCTCCATGCACACACCCTGCCTCCTGTCACCGCTCTTCTCCCCCCGCAGGAAGACCTGGGGGAGCTCCCTGGTGTTGGTGGAGCGTGTCCTTGAGTAGCTTTCTGAGAACGAATGTGAGGGAGAGTGGAGTTTTGAGAACTTCCACGTTTGATACGTGTTTCGTGCTGCACTCACAGGATTGATAATTGTCTCGATGTAGAATTTTAGGTGAGAAATCCTCCTCCCTCGGGCTTTAAAGGCACTGGCTGCCTCCCAGCTGGCAGCGCGGCTCGCAGGGTGCTGCAGGGACTGGCTCTCCGCGGCTCTCCGCGCTGCCCTGCCTCCTGGGTCCTCACCCCTCATGGCGTGCCTGGAGGAGGGCTTCGCTCGCTCGCTGTGCTGCTTGGCGCTTTGGTGCCGCTGTGTTCTGGATGTTTTCCTTTTATTACGTGTAAGTAAGTTTTTATACGTTTTTATCATTTTCCTGATAAACCCTCCTGTCTTCTCTCTCTCCCGGAGCTCCGGTCAGTTAGATGCGGGTCTCCTGATCCGGTCCAGCTTTCTTGTATTTTCTCTCCCTGATTTCGTCTCTGTCGCGTTGCCCAACTTCTGGAAAACTCCCCTCCAATCCTTCAACAAGCATTTTCTTTCTTTAAGCAAAATGTTAACTCCTAAACCCTCGTTTCTTTCCCTGGGCTGTGTTTCTTTGTGACTTCTCCCCTCAGACTCTGGTTTCCACTCTGGTCCACAAACTCAGTTGATTACCAACAGTGGTGATCATAGCTGTTACCAAAAACTAAACTATGTAAACTTCAATAAACTATTAAAAATAAAGGTGAAAGTCAGCGTTCTCCCACTCCCACTGCCCTGTGTCTCACATGCTGTCGTAGTGTGGGGAACGCTGCGCGGTCCACAGTCGTGCGTCTCGCCCTGCCGCTGCTCAGTGGCGTCGTGTCGGGAGCTGGGAAGCAGCATTTACACCCAGAAATGGCCATCACTGCAGAGCAGGACACCCCCCACCTCCCACACCCACCCTTGGACCCGGTGGTTGAGGTTTGCCAGCGCAGCGCCGGTTATGCCCATCTGTTTACTCTCCCGTTTCTCAGCTCTGTCCAGATCCTCGCCCACCGTCACCCTATGGCTTATGTCCTTTCAAGTGTTGTTTGACGGGCTTTCAGGAGAGAGTGGAGATGAATCCCTGTCGAGGGCGCCAGGTTCCAGAGAGGGATGGCCCATCGCCCACGTCTGGGTTTAAGCCTGGCTGCAGCGCCGTTCGTGGCCTGCCCCAGAGGAGCGACTGCTGTCAGGGACCCGAGTGAGAACTCGTTCTCGTCATGGGCCCTGGCTGACCGGTTCCTCCACGAGGCAGCTCCTGTGGATGCCGGAGGGGAGGAAAGCAGCGGGGCCTCCCCCCCCCCCCCGCCCCCCGCATGGGCGGCAGCACCCGTGCCGGGAAGGACTCTCCCAGCCGGTCTATTTATTTATTATTTTCCTCACTCGAGGATACGTTATTGACTTAGAGCAGTGGTTGGCAAACCGCGGCTCGCGAGCCACATGCGGCTCTTTGGCCCCTTGAGTGTGGCTCTTCCACAAAATACCAGGTGCGGGCGCGCATATACAGTGCGATTGAAACTTCGTGGCCCATGCGCAGAAGTCGGTTTTCGGCCTGGGCGAGTCTATTTGAAGAAGTGGCGTTAGAGGAAGTGGGGGGTATCGGTTGGTCGGGCGACGGGAGACGAGGCGCAGGTGAGCCACCGGATACGCAGCGCGGGGGAGGCGCGTGCGATTCATGCACAAGATGAGTGAGCCAGTCGGTCAGCAGTCTCAGTGCAGTGGTTAGTGCTAGTCGCGTCTGCAAATCGCGCGCGGGGGACAAAAGTACCTACTCGAAGCATAAAGTTACCCGTATTTTTCCAACCAGCTGCAAATCCTGCAGGTATTTTTGTCATCAATTTAAGAATTGTAATTCTTTCGTGTTGGTGGCTTTATTATTATAAAATGAAACATTTTTTTAGGTGCCCTGTTTGACACGGCTACAGAGAAGAAGCAAACTACCTATATAGTTTAAGTTTAAAAAATTTGGCTCTCAAAAGAAATTTCAATCGTTGTCCTGTTGATATTTGGCTCTGTTGACTAATGAGTTTGCCGACCACTGACTTAGAGGAAGGGAGACAGGAGAGTAGAGAAACATCAGTGTGAGAGGGAAATATCAACTGGTTGCCTCCTGCATGCACCCCAGCCGGGGAGTGTCCTGCAACGTTGGGATGTGCCCTGACCAGGAATGGAACCCAAAAACTCTTGGTGCACAGGACAATGCTCCAACCAACTGAGCCACCAGCCAGGGCCAAATAAGCTTTATTTTAAAGAGCAGTTTCAGATTCACAGAGAAATTGAACAGAAAGTACATGGAGTTCCCATGCCCCACACGCACAGCCTGCCCCATCTCCATCCCGTACCCCACACGCACAGCCTGCCCCATCTCTCCCCGTACCCCACACGCACAGCCTGCCCCATCTCCATCCCGTACCCCACACGCACAGCCTGCCCCATCTCCCCCCCCGTACCCCACACGCACAGCCTGCCCCATCTCCCCCCCTGTGCCCCACACGCACAGCCTGCCCCATCTCCCCCCCTGTGCCCCACACGCACAGCCTGCCCCATCTCCATCCCGTACCCCACAGGCACAGCCTGCCCCATCTCTCCCCATACCCCACACGCACAGCCTGCCCCATCTCCATCCCGTACCCCACAGGCACAGCCTGCCCCATCTCCATCCCATACCCCACAGGCACAGCCTGCCCCATCTCCATCCCGTACCCCACACGCACAGCCTGCCCCATCTCCGCCCCCCCCTGTGCCCCACACGCACAGCCTGCCCCATCTCCCCCCCTGTGCCCCACACGCACAGCCTGCCCCATCTCCATCCCGTACCCCACAGGCACAGCCTGCCCCATCTCTCCCCATACCCCACACGCACAGCCTGCCCCATCTCCATCCCGTACCCCACACGCACAGCCTGCCCCATCTCCGCCCCCCCCTGTGCCCCACACGCACAGCCTGCCCCATCTCCCCCCCTGTGCCCCACACGCACAGCCTGCCCCATCTCCATCCCATACCCCTCACGCACAGCCTGCCCCATCTCCATCCCATACCCCTCACGCACAGCCTGCCCCACCTCCACCCCGTACCCCACACGCACAGCCTGCCCCATCTCCCCCCCCCCGTACCCCACAGGCACAGCCTGCCCCATCTCCATCCCATGCCCCACACGCACAGCCTGCCCCACCTCCACCCCGTACCCCACACGCACAGCCTGCCCCATCTCCCCCCCCGTACCCCACACGCACAGCCTGCCCCATCTCCCCCCCCCGTACCCCACAGGCACAGCCTGCCCCATCTCCATCCCATGCCCCACACGCACAGCCTGCCCCATCTCCATCCCGTACCCCACACGCACAGCCTGCCCCATCTCCATCCCGTACCCCACACGCACAGCCTGCCCCATCTCCGCCCCCCCCGCTGTGCCCCACAGGCACAGCCTGCCCCATCTCCATCCTGTACCCCACACGCACAGCCTGCCCCATCTCCGCCCCCCCCCCCTGTGCCCCACAGGCACAGCCTGCCCCATCTCCATCCCATACCCCACAGGCACAGCCTGCCCCACCTCCACCCCGTACCCCACAGGCACAGCCTGCCCCATCTCCCCCCCCCCCGTGCCCCACACGCACAGCCTGCCCCATCTCCCCCCCTGTGCCCCACAGGCACAGTCTGCCCCATCTCCATCCCGTACCCCACAGGCACAGCCTGCCCCATCTCCATCCCATACCCCTCACGCACAGCCTGCCCCACCTCCACCCCGTACCCCACAGGCACAGCCTGCTCCATCTCCATCCCATACCCCACAGGCACAGCCTGCCCCATCTCCCCCCCCCCCGTACCCCACAGGCACAGCCTGCCCCATCTCTGCCCGGTGCCCTAACGTACAGCCCTGTTTGGGAGCCATCCTAGAAACTCTTACCGTGTGGGCGCTCAGAGCGGAGAGGCTCTGGGGAGCTGGCCACTTACCGATCCGTCACACAGAAAGCAGTGTTCTTGGGTAAACTGCCAAGACTGCTCCATGGAATCTTACCCGTGACCTCCGGAGCGGACACATCGGGAGATGTTCAGAGGGAGCGCAGCTTTGCGTGTCCACGTGGAGCCAGGACAGAGGCAGGGGAGCGTGACTCGGGAGCCCGACACGGGAGGTGACACGGAGAGGCTGGGTGGAAGGTAGACCAAGGTTGTCCACGTGGTTTAATCCAGTGAGACCCGTTTCACAGGGGGAATGGCATGGTCTGATTCATGTTACAATCCTAATCCGGCTGCGGGTAGTCTTGGGTACATGTATTACAGGGAGGTTCTATCTGTTAGGAACTGTGTCTGACGGCTAATAACAAAAATCTGAAAAACAGTAATGTAAAGGGACCAATAGTTTGTTAGCCACTCTGGGGAAGCGGAAGAAAGCAGGTGCCCAGTCCCGTATGTTGTGAGGGCCCTGGTTTGCGGATGTCCATGTGGTTATTCTTAGCAGAGGCCCTTGTCCTCGCGTTGATAAGGTGGCAGCCATCGAACTCGAGCTCCCCAGGAAAGGCAGGGGAGACTGAAAGCAGAAATGCGGTCACTAGCGGGGCCAGCTCCTTCAGAGAGCTTCCCGGAGTTCCCGCCCAAGAACTCCTCGCCGCGGGGCTTCGGTCCGAACTGCCGCCGGGAAGCTAAGGTTTCGTCCGGTGGCCACACGGCCTCCCAGGTAAAATCCAGGTTCTGATAGTGCAAACGGGGCCTGGACGCTGGGACAGAACCGGCGCTCGGTGCCACTGGCAGCAAGAACGGAAGCAGGGTGGGCGGTCGGAGGCGAGGAGAGGTCGGGACGGAGGCGAGCGTCGCTTAGATGGGGTGGAGGTGCTGGACATGGGCCGGGGATGACCGAGGTGGCACCCGCCGCTGCCCAAGCTCCCAGCGTCGTCTGCACAGGCCCCTTCGCGGACCTGTGTCCTGCGCCGTGTGGAGTTGCTCAGAGCGTTTCGCCATCACGGACTCTGGCGTTGCTAGCGAGCGGCTTGCGTTGGTGGCACAGCACAGTGCAGAGGCCTCACCTGGCCGGCTCCTGGAGCACCTGGTGCCTCACCCCCTGTGCAGGGCAGGACAGCAGGTCCCCCACAAGGCCAGGGCCAAGGGCAAGTCCCTCCCCTGGGGAGAGCCCTCTGCAGAGAGCACACACTCGCGGCCCCTCCCCAGCAGCCTCTTCCTCCTGCCCATCTGGTGTTGCACTTAGAGTCCGGTCACGCCCTGGCTGCGGGTGTGGCGTGCAGACGGGCACTGCCTGTGAGTAGCGGTGTTGGTGCACAGCCGTGCGTTACTGGGGCGGACCCCAGGAGCTGGGGCGGCACTGCAGAACTTGGAAAGCTGACGGTAATGCCTCTCTGGCCCTTTGTGGGAAAGGGCTGCCCCCCCCCCCGCCCCCCAGCATGTGCCAGTCCCTGGAGAGAGTGAGAAAGTGGGTGCTCCCTGACGTCGGTTCTAGCAGTTGGTCAGGAAGGGGAAAGATGCCGGTGGACGGGGCCTGGCCGGTGGGCCTCCGGGCCCAGAGGGGAAGTGCAGAGGGGGCCTAGTGGCGCCCCAGGCTCCCCAGTGGCAAGTGCCTGCAGCGAACGTCCCCGTGAGTTCTTCCTTCACGAAGCAGAGCTGAGTCCCATGTGCACGTGTAAAAATAAAGAAAATAAAGAAGACCCTAGTAAGCCCTGCCTGCTGGGGGTCAGACAAGGACACTGAGGGCGCAAGGGGAGACGCCAAAGGTGACTTCCGGGTGGGACGAGGAAGGGGCCCTGGAGGACTTCCTGGAGGCAGTGACTTGAATGGGTGAACAGAAGCCAAAACTTCTCCCAAACCCTCTGGGAGGTTTGGGTTGGCCTGGTGTGTGTGTTGGGCGGGGGTGGGGGGGAGAGTGGGGGCGGTCAGGCAGCTGGACAAGTGCTGGTGTGTGGGAGGTGGGGCCTCATGGGGGAGGGAGTGAGGAAGCTGGCTGCCCTGTGGTTGTTGCTGAGGCGTGGCCAAGTCAGGAGCTCAGCGGTGATGAGTGGGTGAGGGGAGGGTTCTGCAGAGGAGCCTGGATGTCAGTTGGACTGACAGACCTGGAGTGGGTTGGCTTGGGGTGGGAGGACGAGAGGGGGTGGTGACGGTTAACTCTGGGGCCTCGGCTGGAGGAGGGGAGGGGAGGGGAGGGGCTGCCCCACCATCTGGAGAAGAGGGAGCTCCGTGAGGAGGTGGGCGCGGCGGGCCGGAGCCTCCTGGGGCGGCGTGTCTGTAAGTGCAGGGTGGGTTCTGCGGTAACTTAATTGTGCTTCCGCTGTGCCGGGCGAGGGGCCGGCTCCGCTCGGCTGTGTGGTTTGAGCTCCTTCCTGAGACGTCGGGGCTCCATGTCTGAGGGTCACTGGGGTCCTGGCGGGCCCTGGGGCAAACCCCCGCCGGACGGACGGCCTTCTCGCTGGCCTGGAGCCACGGCCGGGGCTCCCTGCAGGGAGCCTCACCCACGCTCAGGGGCAGGTGGCGTGTGGGTGCAGGAGGCCGGGGACCCCAGCCCCACAGGCCTGTGCTTTCAACGAGGTGCTTCTCAGTGAGTCGCCCCAGGACCACTGCTGACCAAGCCTGGAGGGGTGCGGCCGTCCCTGGGGCTCGGTCACACGCGGCCGTGTGTGCACGCACACGTTTCTGCCTCTGCTGCCCCTGGCCTTTCGCACGGGCCGTCATTCTGGACAAGCACACGGGCCTTGGGAAGCCAGAGTCTCCGAGGAAACGGAAACTCTGCTCTGTTCCTTCCATCGCGTGAGCTGGGCAGCCAGGCGGCGTCTGTCCCAGTCTGCAACCCTGTCTGTCCCGCGTTCCTGGCGGCTCAGTGGGAAGCCCTGCTCCAGGGCATCTGGGGTGCAGTGTCTGTCCCCCCGAGATCCCTGCGCCCCCGCAGATGGACCCCTGGCTGGGCTGAGTGGGGCAGCGCTGTGGGAGATACAGAGCATAGAATCAGGCAGCATTGCCAGGCGTCCTGACTGGCAGCCCTTCCTTCTTGTTCTCTTCCAGATTTCTCCGGAAGGTCGGGACGAAGCCCACTGTTCAAGAACAGGAGGCCCCTGACGTTGGCAGAGGCGAGAGCCACCGGACCCCCCAAGCGTGCTGAGAAATGTGGGTCCTCGGGGGTCACGGTGCCCGTCGGCTCCAGGCCGTGCGGCGGGTCAGGGCCCTGGGGCTCTGAGTGACCCACCGGACACGCGCAGCGGCCTCGCTGCCCACAGGCACTCGCTGCTGAAGCCCTGCGCGGCCCCTGCTCAGGAGGATGTGCGCCCGCACGGGGGCGCCGCTCACCGCCCTCGCCATGGTGTTCGGGGCAGCCGTGGCATTTGCACCCATGCCTAGGATCACCTGGGAGCACGCAGGTGAGGGCAGAAGCGCCTCAGGCGCTGACGGCATCTGCTCATGGTGCCCACGTGTGTGTGCCACTGGCCGCTGGCTCTGCGCGCTTGGCACTTGCGTGTGAGCAGGCGGCCTGTACACTGCGGGGGAGATGCTTCAGCCACTGGAAACGCTCATGGGCTTGCAGGGGCCGCTGGTCTGGCCTCTGAGTCAGGCCCCTGAAGGCAGCCTGCCTGGTGCCCGCTGACACCAGCCACGCTGTGGCCTGTTCAGAGGATGTTAACTGTGTGCAGCTGAGCTTCTGGCCAGTGGTTCCCATTTGCTGTTTATTAGTTTGTTTTGTATTTATTTCCTCTCCTGGGAGCTGTGTCTGGGGAGCGGGGCCCCAGCTTGCCAGGCGCACTGGCTAAGCGAGGGGAGCCCGCACAGGGCTCCGGGCAGCAGGTGTGGGGGGCCGTCGCCCCTGTGCCTCGGTCTCCACGCGGGGACTCAGAGAGCAGGAGGCATGAACGCCTGGCTCTAGCGCAGTGGTTCTCCACCTTCTGGCCCTTTAATACAGTTCCTCATGCTGTGACCCAGCCATAGCATTATTGTCGTTGCTACTTCATAACTGTCATGTTGCTACTGTGATGAATTGTCCTGTCAATATCTGATATGCAGGATGGTCTTAGGCGACCCCTGTGAAAGGGTCGTTCGACCGCCCGAGGGGTCGTGACCCACAGGTTGAGAACCGCTGCTCTAGAGTGAGGCCAGAGCGCGGTGACACACAGAAAGCCAGTGCAGAGCCCTCACGTGGATGCGGGTGGTTAAGCGGCTCCTCGGGAAACAACGCCAGCATAGTCGTGTTACCCTGGTGGCTACCCAGCATTCCTCCTGCCCGAACAGCCGCGCCCAGGCAGTGGCCTCGCAGGGAGAAGGCCTGTCCTCTCCGTGTGGCCAGTTTGTGTTGGTTGTCCCTGAAAAATGCCTGGTTTAGGGATATATTCATTGAAGTCGATTTTATTAAAGGCACATCTTTTTGTCTTTTCTTGAATAAGAACATCCTAAATAGTTAAATGCCGTGTGCACCTAATCTGTGGGTGATTCAAACACAGAGAGAAGAGTTTGGCAGGAGGGGGAGGGAGCCGCCACGGTCAGCAGCTTGGGGTGTCTGGCCAGTAATCTCCTGGGGGGTCACAAGGTCGTGGTGCCAGGGCCTTGCTGCTGTGGGGTCACTTTCCCGAGAATTCACACACGTAGAGGTCGTGCTCCTGGGAGGCACGCTGCCTGAGGCACACGGGTGCACGGTTTGGATCTCAAACAGCGGGCTTAGGGAGCCGGGCCCCGCACTGGTCAGCGCAGTGGCTCGGGGCCTCTCAGGGGTCCCACGCACTGGGTGGCTGCCTCAGCGGGTTTGCTCCACCCAGAGGTGCCTGAGCTCTGGCTGGCGGGGCTGGCCACCGTGGGAGGGGGTCCCACCGGCCCTGGCAGCGTGGCACCACACTGAGTGAGACAGGGGCTCAAGGTGTGTCTGGGCTCAGAAACGCCTCATGCGCCCCCTCTCCCCAGAGGTGCAGCTGGCGCAGTTTCACCAGCCCGGCATCTTCAACTACTCGGCCCTGCTGCTGAGCGAGGACGAGGACACCCTGTACGTGGGCGCCCGGGAGGCCGTGTTTGCTGTGAGCGCACGCAACGTCTCCCAGAAGCGGCACGAGGTATGGCCCGGGCTCCCTGCCCCTGCGGTCTGGGCTGCAGACCCTTCCGGTGTTTCCTCGAATCAGCACACGGCTCCTCCCCAGGCGTCAGGCCCCTTCCTGGCCATGCTCGCCCCGTGGCGGGGCCTCACAGGCTCCTGTCCGTGGGCCGCGGGCCCTGCCATCCGGAAGCTGCCTTCCTGCTCTGTGTCCACACAGCCCCAGCTCAGGCGTCCCCCACATCCTCACCGGGAACCGCCTCTTTTCAGCTGGGGTTTTTGACGTTATTGAGGACGATCTTAAGGGTGCACAGGAGCAGAGGGAGTGCTGTGACGGACCCTCCACCCACCCGGCCGCGGGCAGGGCTGCCCCTGTCCTCCCCCACCCCCCCACCCCCCACTCGCTCCACGTGGCTTTGAAGCAAAACCCAGACAAGGGTCTTCATCTTCTAAGTGTCTCCCTGGAAAGGACTCCTTTTTTTGAAAACCACCAAAATCCCATGATCACATCCAAAAATCAGTTCAGCTCAGAGTGACTGTTGAGTTTGAGTCCAGGGGCGATCAGAGTGCCCCGCACTCTGTCCTCGGGCCCCTTCCCCGACCCCCCTGGGTCCCCCGCTGGGAGAGCCACCGCAGCCCTGTGGGTCCCCGGCCGCCGAGGCAGGTGCTCCTCCGGCTCGACCGCTGCAGCCAGAGCACCTGTATATCAAGGATTGTGAAACGGGACTTTCCAAAGTTCTCCTTCTCCATCTGTGAGCCGGAAATTCCCCTAAAAGGGGAAATGGCCCAGCCAGTGTGGCTCCCAGGTTGAGCGTCCACCCAGGAACTCCACCCCCAGTAGGGGTGCGTGCAGGAGGCCGCCGATCGGTGATGTTCCTCTCTCATCGATGTTTCTATCTTTCTATCCCTCTCCCTTAAAAAAAAAATCAATAAATAAAGGGGACATGCCTGTCGCCAGCTAGGGAGACAGTGAGTTTTTGATTGATTTTTTAAGATTACCATGGACTCATGGATTTAAACGTGTTTGAGGCCCCTTGGTCGTCGGCATTCATTCGGGACCTCACTTGAGGCCCAGCCGCCCCCTCCCTGACCAGGGCAGCCTCTCCGTGGCCCGAGAGGCCTTAGTGTTGGGGTACCTTTCTCAGTCTCGGACACCAAGGTGGCCAGGTCCGTGTGTACTTCCTGCTGCACGGCACTCCCTTTACGCTCTGTTTTGTGTTGTCTTAATCCCCACAGTCTAGCGTGGTGCCCGTCTCTGTCTGACACGTAACTGAGCTTCTGGGCACTGCCCTTCGCAAGTGAGGTGCAGGTGTGGCCCGCGGGAGCCCGGGCCGGGCTGGCCTTGCTCTGTGTGGCATCGCCGCGGCCCCAGGGCGAGGGAGAGGCGCTGGGCCTCCTCTCCCCAGAAGAGGAAAAAATGGGCGCCACACCCGCGAGCGAGGTCGCGTCCGCCTCCGTGCACCCCACGGAGATGAGGGGGAGGTTACCTGCATCTTCATTTCTGAAGGACGGGGCTGTTGGAAATGGGACTCGATCCTGCTTCCGTGTCCGAGCGGCTCCATTTCTCTGAGAACAGGGCCGCTGGGGGCCGTTCGTACGGAGGGCACCCAGTTCACTCAGCCACCAGGGCGCCCGCTTCCTGACCTGGACGGCCCGCTTTGATTCTCTGGGTGGAAATATATGTATTTGGCATTGATCCTGGACTAGCACTCGGTGGGGGTGGGGGGTGGGGGGGGATGGGACAGCGTGGGAAGGACAGGCGGGGTGGAAGCCCCAGGCCTGGCTCTCCATCTGAGGGCCAGGGACGCTGCTCACCACCGCCTGGTGTGAGAGCAGGAGCCAGCCCCACAGGCGCGGCTGCCCTGCCTGTGAGCCCTGCAGACCCGATCCCGCCCGTGCGGACAGTGCGGACAGGGCTTCTTCCCTGGGACTCTGGAGTCGCTGTAAATGGAGTGAGAGAAACCCTCCTTGACGTTTGAAAGCACCTACAGTTTAGCTTGTTGATGGGTGTCACCCGCCCCCTCGCAGAGGCGTAGTTAGTGTCTGTTCCTGCTTGCAGTGAGTAACGGGCCTGGGAGCCGAGGGTCCCGGTCAGAACCCTCCTGGCCTCCGTCCGCTCTCGGCCCACGTGCCATCTCGGATTCCCCTGTCCGAGGCGTCGGCCCTGCCCTGCTGCTTCGTAAACTGCGTTCTCTGCCAGCGTCCGCTTCCAGGCGGGCTGCGCCCTGCAGTGACTCCCCTTCCCCCAACAGGCATACTGGAAGGTCTCAGAAGATAAACAAGCCAAGTGCGCAGAAAAGGGAAAGTCAAAACAGGTAAATTTTTTTGCTACAAAAGCCCAGGTGAATGCCTGGCCGCCTCAGTCTGGACACTGCGGCTTCTGGAATGCAGCCTGGGGGTTGTGTCAGGTCTCCCACGACTCACCGACCCCTGTTCCCAAACTGGGTCCCTCAAAGAAAGAATCAAACAGAGTGGGATTTGAGAAATACTTTTTAAAGTTGAACTGAATTGAAAGTATTCATGGGGCCTAAAACTTGGGCTGTGGAAAGGGATTTCTGGTGCCTGGGGGGTTGCCATAGGACTCCTGGATTTGGGGCAGCTCTCATCCCTCGGGAATCTGCCCCTCTCCAGGAGGACTGGCACCTCAGTGTGCTGGCCGAGCAGGGAGCGCGGGCCGAGCTCAGGGTGGGGCGCTCTGGGTTACCCCCACCCCCCGGAGCTGGGCAGGTGTCAGTCTCCGGGTCTCAGAGCCCCACCTTCTTTGGTAGTTGGTGAGGACAGCTGAGCCGGTTATGGTAAATTTCAGCAGTTGTAGGCTATTTTCAAAACAAAACTTTTTTTATAAAAAGGCCAGTGTTGTTTTTTTGCTAAACATTTTTAGCAAAATGCTGCATGCTTCCACTAAAGTCGCTGCATCTAAAGCTACTTCGTGCAGGTTGCGCTGTGGTAACAGCCGTCACAGGGAGTTGTCTTCAAGCTGAATTACAGCGAGCCCTGCCCGCCGGGTGAGGCACAGTGGTCCCTCCCGGCTCCTGCCGGAGGCCACGAATTACTTCCAACCAGATCTAAAGCCGCCACAGCAAAACAGCTTCCCTCCTGTGCATAATTTCAGACGACAGCACATCCAACCCCAGCACATTTCACCTAAAATAGCGGGTGGGCCCTTAAGTGGCACCTGGCTTTCCCGCGGCCTTTCTGATGTGGCGCCAGGCTCCGAGCCCTCCGCAATCCAGCCTCTCCCCTGGGCTGGGCAGCCGGACACAGCCCATCCCCAAGCGCCGTTTCCAGTTTCATGGGTTTGGGTGGGAGGGTGGGTGAGGGAGCTGCACAGCGTGCCCCCGCAGGCCTGGCACCAGGGCATGGTCTATGTTCAGTGAGCAGAAACGCTTCCTGTGGGGAGGTCAGCTTTCACTGCTTCTGTGGCCAGCCCCTCTCTTCTGGGTACAAATTAGCAACTGCAGTGACGCCTCCTGGCACCTGACAGCCAGCCTGTGGGCCCTGCACAGAAAAGCACTCAGTCCAGCAGCAGAGGAGGTTCGCCCGGGGCAGGGCGGGGCGGGGCGGGGCGGGGTCTCTGTGCCTGCTCTCCCTGCAGCTGGCAGGGCGGGGCTGGTGCGGGAGGATGGGCACTGTGGCCCGGTGGGAGGGCACAGTCAGTGCACGAGCGGAGCTGCATGTCGGGAGCCCGGGTCGGCACCTGCTCGGCGGGTTCCGAGCTCGGGAGTGGGCGGTGCCACCAGGGTGGATGTGGAGGCGTCCGGTGGAAGCTGGTTAACTGTGCGTTTTTCTTTCTTGTAGACGGAGTGTCTCAACTACATCCGAGTGCTCCAGCCGCTTGGCACCGCTGCCCTGTACGTGTGCGGGACCAATGCCTTCCAGCCGGCCTGTGACCACCTGGTGAGGCCCGGCCCCGGCCAGCGTTAAAGCAGAGCGGGCTCCGCAGGCCCGGGGGCTGCCTTGTGCAGGACAGAGGCTGCTCCAGCTCCAGGCTCTGCCTCCCTCGGCCCGGAGCCCTGGCTGCAGGCAGTCATGATGAGGGTGTGGGGAGGGCTCCTGACTGGCTCCTGAGGGTATCAGAGCCAGGAGCAGGCAGGCGTCAGGCCACCCGTGCACCTCCCTCGGTGCCCTGACAGCGCATCTGAAAGTAATGCTGCAGCAGAGATGCCTCGTCTGACAGATGCAGACATTCGAGGACTCTTTCTTTCCATTCAATTGCAGGACCTGGCGTCTTTTCAGTTTCTGGGGAGAAACGAAGACGGCAAAGGAAGATGTCCCTTTGACCCGGCACAGAGCTACACGTCTGTGATGGTCGGTGAGTTGTGCCGTGGCTGTCCCCGGCAGGGCTGTGCTGGCAGCTGAGGCGCACACAGGACCAGGACGCAGCGCCTCCCCTTCTCGGGTCCCCTGCGTCCCTTCCAGAGTCCCCGTCCTCAGAGGGCGCCGGCGCCTCTGCAGAGACCCAGCTCGGCTCCTGAATTCATTGCCCAGAGGAGAGCAGCCCCGCGCGGTCCACACGGCTGCCCAGGCTGTCCTGCGCTGTTTGTGCGGGTCCCCTGGCCGCGTGGCCACGTGGAGTCGCACTCCCGTTGAGGGGAGGGTTGTGGCTGAGCCCTGGAGGGTCCCGCACGGAGGCAGGGAGGCCCTGCGCCCGCGTGCACCTCTGTCCCTGACTCATAAAGCAGTTTAACAAGGAGCCTGAGACTGTCCGTGTCAGGAAAGGAGCTGACGCAGGCGCCATGTGTCCCGGGCGGAGGAAAGTGAGGTGCTAAGGCCCCCCGCTCCCCGCACCATGCTGACGCCCTTCTCCTCTCCTCCTGGTCCCCAAGACGGAGAGCTTTACTCTGGGACGTCATACAACTTTTTGGGAAGCGAGCCCATCATCTCCCGGAATTCCTCCCTCAGTCCTCTGAGAACGGAGTACGCGATACCTTGGCTCAACGGTAAGAAGCAGCGGGGTCCCTGAAGGTGTGTGTCCACTCAGGCAGCCGCCTCGCCAGGACTGCCCCACATGCTATATTTCTAGAACCTTCTTTCGGCTCGACCTCACGTGGGCCCCGCGCTCTCACCACTGGTGCGGGGGGCGCTCTGGGCCTGCTCGGGCTGCACAGCCATCCTCTGGGGCTTCCATGGCGTCTCCACGGAGCAGCTGTAAGGCTGTGTAAGGCCACCTCTCCCCCTCGGCCCCGGGACATGCACCGGCTTTCATAGAGCGGGGCTCTGAGGGCGGTGGGAGCTCAGGCTGGCCAGGTCGGCCTGGGGTGGGATCGTGTCACCTTCGGGCGGCACGTGTCCACGTCACATTCATGGAGCGGGTGGCTCGAGGCCACTCACGAGGCCTTTCTCGTGGCGCCGGCCAGCAGGCCTGGGCCCTGAAGCCTCGGGCTCTCAGCTGGACTCGCAGAGGCGGGCGGTCTGAGGGACAGCGACTCCTCCTCGGTGCGGGGCAGCCGGAGGGCTGGGGCCCCGAGCTGTGGGCAGGGGTTTGTCAGAGCCCCGAGCTGTTTAGACCAGCAAATGCACATCTGCTCACGGGTCCCCGCAAGTGGGGACGGGGGATCTGGCTCCTGGGCCCCGGCTGCCTGCCGGTGGGAAGGCCCAGCCTCGAGTGCGTGGGGTTGGTCAGGCGAGTATGCTTCAGAACCACATCCAGGGCACCAGAGGCTGAGGAGGGCGAGATGGGCACCCTCATCCCTCGAGCCCCTGCAGTGTGCTTGGACATGGCACACGCACCCTCCGTGTCTTGTAGGGGCACATGTGCGGGAGCATGGCCGGTCCCTCCATGTGTGCAGGGACGTGCCCAGGACCTGTGTGCGGGGATGTTTGGGAATAACCGGTCTCTCCCGCAGAGCCCAGCTTTGTCCATGCCGACGTGATTCGAGCGAGCCCGGAAGGCGCCGAGGGCGGGGACGACAGGGTCTACTTCTTCTTCACGGAGGTGTCTGTGGAGTACGAGTTTGTCTCCAAGCTGATGATCCCCAGGGTCGCGCGGGTGTGCAAGGTGAGGCCGCTCCCCGGTTCTCTCTGATTCCACCTGTGCACACAGCACCTCGCCCAGGCCCCACCCCCTGCTCAGTGCCACAGAGGTCAGGGGGGCGGCCCTCCGCTCGGGCATCCGGAGGGAGCTGGAGCCCAGGGAGCTTGGCACCTCTGAGTGGCCGGTGCCTGGCCTCCTGTCCTCAGAGGGTCTGCTCTGCACGCACCTTCCTCAGACCTCGCCCGGTAGCAGAGAGCGCCTGTTGTCACCGCAGTGACCGAGGCTGTGGGACTGGGACTTCTCCGTTCCAGGGTAAAGGCGGGGCGGGCGCGCTGTGATTGTGTCCACAGTAGGTGAGGGCGCTCGGCTTTGCTCCCCTCTGCACCCACGTTCCCGAGTCTCAGGCCTTCTCTGCGGGCCAGGTCGCTGCCGGTGCGATTTACGATCGGCCCTGACGGTTCATGGAGAGCCCGGCAGGTCCAGGGCACTTGAGCAAAAACTTGGGGGGAAGAGAGGAGTGCAGACCTGCTCTGCCGTGAGGAACATTTGGGGGAAACCAGACCTACACCCATTGGCCTAGGACGACTGGGTCGCCAGTGCGTGGGCTGCTCTGGCTCCGGCCCCTCGTGGGCAGGTCACGAGCTGGAAATGTGCAGCCACGGGGACGGGCCGTGCGAGGGGGCCGCGGTGTCGCCTAGCGGCGGCAGGTTCCAGCGCCGTCCGGCTGCCACGGCGGCTTTTCCCCAGCGGGTTGGGTTCTGGGGTTGGGGGAACCTGCGACCCGAGCTGCGGGGAAGGGGTGCTGGGCTCACGGGGTGTCTGCAGAGGCTTCCCTCTCAGCCGGGGCTGCTTTTCATTCAGGCACAGCCATGGCCCCGGCTGGCGGGGCCCCCCACGGGGACTCTGCCCGTCCTGCCACGCGCGTCTCTGCGTTTCAGGGGGACCAGGGCGGCCTGCGGACCTTACAGAAGAAGTGGACCACCTTCCTGAAGGCCAGGCTGCTCTGCTCCAGGCCGGACGGCAGCCTCTTCTTCAACGTGCTGCGCGCCGTCTTCATCCTCAGGGCCCCGGACCTGAAGGAGCCCGTGTTCTACGGGGTCTTCACCCCGCAGCTGTGAGTGCTGTTGGGGGGTGCGGGGGGGGGGGGTTGGGCTCTTCGCCGCCGCCCCCTGCAGGCAGTGACGTGGCCCTTCCTCCCCAGGAACAACGTGGGGCTGTCGGCCGTGTGCGCCTACAACCTGTCCACGGCCGAGGCGGTCTTCTCCCGCGGGAAGTACATGCAGAGCGCCACCGTGGAGCAGTCCCACACCAAGTGGGTGCGCTACAGCGGGCCGGTGCCCTCGCCCAGGCCCGGGGCGGTGAGTGAGGGGCCTGGCTGCGGGCACCTGGTGGGGGGCCAGCCATGCTGGGCCTGCACCTCGCCGCACACCCCCGGGCCTCGCAGGATTTGAGTGGTCTCCGCGGGGAGCGGGCGTCCCCCTGGACTGGGCAGGGCGACAGGCACTCTGTCCTCCTCCTGCGTCCCGTCCTCGGCATGTGTGACGGCTGTTGCTGCCCAAGCAGAGCTCCTCCGGCTGCAGGGCGTGTTCTGTGGAAGTAACTGCACGATATCGTCAGATCTGTTTCACTTCCTGTTTCCTGTAGAGAAACGGTTTCTTGGCAAAGACATGAGCTACACTCTCCATTCATTAATATGAATCATTCTTTGTCTCTTAAAAGTGGTGCATTTTATATAGAAACCAGTTTCTAGGTAGATTCGGCTGTGTCTGCTCGCCCTGTGCCCAGGCGTGCGGGTCCCGGGTGTGCGGGTCCCGGGCGTGCGGGTCTCGGGCATGCGGGTGCCCGGGCGTGCGGGTGCCCGGACGTGCGGGTGCCCAGGCGTGCGGGTGCCCAGGTGTGTGGTGCCCGGACGTGCGGGTGCCCGGGCGTGCGGGTCCCAGGCGTGTGGCCCCGCAGACTGCCTTTCCCCCGACACCAGCTACTGTTTCCTCAGGCACATTATTAAGTAAAACACGTCCCCTTGGGGCCCCAGGTCTTGGCCTGTGCAGATCAGGACAGAAAAGGACACTCCTGCGCCTTCGTGCTGGTTAGAAGTGGACCATTTTTAGCAATTTTCTCACCAGTCTTCTCTTCTGATGGGAGAGCTATCAAATCATGTTTATTTTTTAACTTTAAAATCTTAGTACTTTTTTTCATTGATAAGTAGATAAAAATGGCCTCACTGGCTGTGTGTCATGAAACATAATTATGCTGGTATCTTGGGGGCAAAAACACAGTCGCACTTCCACGTGCCACAGCTGTCTTCAGGTTCAGGGAGGGCCTCTTGGTTCCCCTCTTTCAAGAAACCCACTGTGGAGTCCCTGGCTCTGCGCCTCCCGGGCCTGGCCTTGTGCAGAGCGCGCGACGTCCGTGAGTCACGGGTAACGGCCGGTCTGTCCCTGCAGTGCATCGACCGCGAGGCGCGGGCCGCCAACTTCTCCAGCTCTCTCAGTCTGCCCGACAAGACGCTGCAGTTCGTCAAAGACCACCCTCTGATGGACGACTCTGTGACCCCGACAGGCAACCGGCCCCGGCTGGTCAAAAGCGGTGTGAACTACACCCAGATTGTGGTGGACAGGACCCAGGCCCTGGACGGGACTGTGTACGACGTCATGTTTGTCAGCACAGGTGGGTCCCGGGCCGTGGTCACACCCTGGCTACGTCCCCCTGCCCTGTGCCCAGTGGAGCAGCCTCTCCCAGGGGCCCTGGGCAGTGTGCACCTCTGAGAAGTCTCCCCGCCATGGCTTAAGACCCAGACCTCAGACCACCTGGGGCACTGGTGAGGAACGCAGGCCCTGGCCCAGACCTGGAAACTCAGGTCGGGTACGTCTGGGCTGGTGCCCAGGGAGCCGGAGGAGAGCGGAGGAGAGCGGGTGGCAGTACCTCCTCCCGCCCGTCCTGACCTGCAGGGGGCACTGCTCCCCGGAGGCCCCGGGATTAGGAAACGCAGGTGCTGGGCCGGCCTGGGTGCTTCCCAGTCGCGCCTCTGAGCAGCAGGGAGGGCCCGCCCTCCCCTGGGGCCACCGGGCAGCATGGCGCCCAGAGGATGGTGGGGCCCGGAAACCCTGCAGGTTGGACGATGGCAGTGCTGGCTGTGCTGGTAAGGGTGTCGGGTCAACAGTGAGACCTTAGTTCATTCTTCACAAAAACAGACTAAGCGGTGCCACCTGATTCTGTGGTTTATTTTGCCGTGGCTTTTCCTTTTCCATTTCTAATGCAAAAGCGCCGTCCTCGGCTAAGTGTCTTGCTAAGGGCAGGAGTGGAGAGTCAGAGGGGGGCGCTGACAGCTCTGGCAGCGCGTCCCCCTTCCCGGGGTCACTGACCGGGCTCTGACCTTGCAGACCGGGGTGCCCTGCACAAGGCCATCAGCCTGGAGAGCGATGTCCACATCATCGAGGAGACGCAGCTCTTCCAGGACCTGGAGCCAGTTCAGACCCTGCTGCTGTCCTCCCAGAAGGTGAAGGGACTATGTGGTGGGGGCGGCCTCGCGTCTCAGCGGTCACTGGGCTGGGGGGCAGCCTCGCGTCTCAGCAGTCACTGGGCTGGGGGCAGCCTCACCTCTCAGCGGTCACTGGGCTGGGGGGCAGCTTCACCTCTCAGCGGTCACTGGGCTGGGGGCAGCCTCACCTCTCAGCGGTCACTGGGCTGGGGGGCGGCCTCACCTCTCAGCGGTCACTGAACTGGGGGGCGGCCTCACCTCTCAGCGGTCACTGGGCTGGGGAGCGGCCTCACCTCTCAGCGGTCACTGGGCTGGCGGGCAGCCTCACCTCTCAGCGGTCACTGGGTGGGGGACGTGGCCTCGCAGTCACTGGGTGGGGGGGTGGCCTCACGTCTCAATGGTCCCTGGGCTGGGGGGTGGCCTCGCGTCTCAGTGGTCCCTGGGCTGGGGGGTGGCCTCGCGTCTCAGCGGTCACTGGGCTGGGGGGTGGCCTCGCGTCTCAATGGTCCCTGGGCTGGGGGGTGGCCTCGCGTCTCAGCGGTCACTGGGCTGGGGGGTGGCCTCGCGTCTCAGTGGTCCCTGGGCTGGGGGATGGCCTCGCGTCTCAGCGGTCACTGGGCTGGGGGGTGGCCTCACGTCTCAATGGTCCCTGGGCTGGGGGGTGGCCTCGCGTCTCAGCGGTCACTGGGCTGGGGGATGGCCTCGTGTCTCAGTGGTCCCTGGGCTGGGGGGTGGCCTCGCGCCTCGGCAGTCACTGGACTGGGGTGCGGCCTCGTGTCTCAGTGATCCCTGGGCTGGGCTAGAGGCCCTTTGTCCATCTCGCCCAGAGGAGCCACCTTTGGGCTCTCACAGAGAGTCCTTTGCTCCTTGGGGTCGGGGATGGAGAGAAGGCAATCTGGGGAGGTTAACTTTCTCCTGAAAGTTGGCAGAACCTCGCTGGGTTGTTGGGCACCACACGATGTGTGTGTGGTACGTGCTGGCCTGCAACAAAAACACTTCCGTGCCCCGAGCTTGCGCGGGGGAGACCCCGCAGTACCTGCCTCTGCGGGAGCTCGTCAGCTCAGAGGGCCTCCCTCCGGGCACCGCTCCCTGCCCTCAATGGCACGGGCTCCTGCAGCAGGTCAGCAGCCTCTCCTGGAAAGGTCAAGATTGTGAGGCTCTGAGGGCCACGCGGCTCCGTCCTGCCGTGCACAGGAGTGTGTGGCCCATCCACGAGCCCGTTTGTGCGCCTGCAAAGCCTCGGTGATGGGCACTGAGCTTGCAGGTCATGAAATTTCCATTTCATGTCACAAGTATTCCTTTGAGTTTTCTTCATCCAATTATAAATGCAAAACCAATTATTAGCAGTTGGGCTGCATGAAGCAGCCAGGGGCTGGACTTGCCACGGGCCACAGGCGGTGCCCTGGTGTCCCCCGCAGTTGCCGGGAGGTGTGCCCATTTCATGGCTGGAGTGGAGCTGGGGGCAGCACAGTGCAGGCCGAGCACCAGGTCGCCGGGTCAGTCCCCAGCCCCAAGCGCCTGGCTGTGAGCCTGAGCAGGCCAGTCCTGCCCCGTCCCCTCATGTGCACAGTCAGGACAGCGGACCATATGTAGGAGCAGCCCAGCCTAGCCCCACGCTGTGATCCCGGGCTGATGGGCCCTGGGGCCTTGGCAGTGCCAGGGTTAATGCTGGAGATTGGAGGTGGGCTGTGTGTCCTGTTCCCCTTGGCTGCAGGCACACCCGTCGCTTGCAGCCTGTCTCAGAGCCTCGCTGTCTCCTACCCTGCTCTGTGGCCAGCACTTTGGTGTGACTGCACCCCCAGCGGCCCTCCCTGTCCGGGGCGGGGCGGGGGGGGGGGCCTTCACAGCCCTCTGTAACTTGCCCTTCCTGGCACCTGGCGGGAGTCCCAGCCAGCTCATGGGCCAGGCCCACTGCGGCCCACTCCTCCCGCGGCTCCAAACAGTGAGCCGCCTGGCGTTGCTGAAGAGACCAAGAAGCCCACATGTTGCTCGGGCAGGGCCAGCACCCTGGGGACCTCCACATGGGTGAACGTCTGTCAGTCACCCAGTGCACACATGCGGTGAGGGCTGGCTCTGCTCTGCTCCGCAGTGTCATTCAGGGGCCTAGGTGGGTCTGCGTCCTAAAACCAAGGCTTCCGGGGCGCTGGGATGCTGATCCAGTAGCCAGGAGAAGGGACAGGGGCAGGTATGGGTGGTTACGGGTCAGTCCCGTGCTCACATGCCTTCGGCCAGGACTTGGCCACATGGCCACACCCGGAGGGGGTTTGGCCATGCAGGAAGCCTCGCACCCCGGGGGGGCAGTTTGCCTGTCCCCGCAAGAGCCCTCTGCACCGGGGAGTGGCCTGTTGCCTAGAACAGGTGTGACTGTACCGGCCATGGCCTCCTTGCCTCTCCGCGGGCTGGTGGGCTCAGGGTCGGGGTGCCAGCAGTGCCGTGGGACGGCAGGAAGCGGGTGTTCAGGCTGAAAAGAGCCCCCGTGCTCCCCGCCCACCAGGTCTTCAGCATCGGTGGCGCCTGGCGTGCTGCCGACAGCTGGTGAGCAGCTCACAGGCTGCGGGAGCGCGCAGGACCGCACAGCCCTCGGCTCCCCGCCCCTGCCCCTGCGCCCCTGTTTATTGTGATAAACACACACCACGTAAAGCTTACCACGTCCGCGTCTAAGTGTGCACTTCAGCAGCATCGATGCACTCACACTGTCCTGCCGCCATCACCGTCTGTCTCCAGAACTCATTCATCTTGCAAATCTGAGCCTCCATCTCCACTAAGTCCCAACTCCCAGCACCCCTCCCACCCCCCCAGCCCTGGCACCCACCATCTGCTGCCCACCTGTGAGCTTGGCTCTCCTGGGGACCGGCATCGGGGAGTCACATACTTGTCCTTTGGGGACTGACGGACTGTGCTCAGCAGAATGCCCTCGGGCTCATTCGGGCTGCACTGTGCCAGAACTCCCTTTTCAAGACTGAGTCACACTCCACTGTGCGGAGGGACCACATTTCGTCATCCGTTCCCCATTGACAGGCACTCGGTTGCCCCCACCCTGGGCCTTTGTGACCACGGTGCTCTGAACGGACGGACAGACGCCGGTTGGGCTCCTGCTCTCAGTTCTGTGGGGCAGATTTGGCAGTTGTGCTCTGCACTGTCGCCTGGGAGCTCCCGGAGCAGGCGGCGTCTCCTGCCACTGAGGACACTCAGTGGGGAGACAGCCGCCTGGCCAAGGAGAGAGAGCACCTTAAACGGCCCCTTCCGCTGGGCCCACGTCCGCCCTACAGCACTCTAGGCTGCGTGGCCCGTGGGCAGCGAGCCCCGGGCTGTGGGTGAGGCACAGTCCCAGGAGGGGCCGCGGCCGGTGAGGGTGGAGGACGGGCTGGGCTCTCCTCGGACCTCGCAGGCACTGGGCTGTCCTCGTCAGGATGTTTTCCCATTACTTTAAAAAATGTTTTATTTTGAAATAATTTTAAACTCAAGGAAGAGGGGTGAGTGCGGGGAGCCCCGCAGGCCCCTCTCCAGGCACACTGCCTCACCTGGAGGGCGCTGCTGGCCGGCGCTCACCGAGCACCAGGCGGTGGGTGCTCCCCTGCCCGTCATGTCATTTTGGGCTCCAGGGTCCCCGGGGTTGGGGGGCTCCCGGCAGCCCAGGCCCCAGTTCGGTGCTGTGGATGCACATTTCGTGCGGGTCCTCCTGGGCTCTGAGGCTTTTGAAGTGGCCCCTTGGCCTTGCGCCCCAGGCAGGGTTCTCACTGTGCAGGCATGCGGTTCCCTGGGACCTGGCGGCAGTGCCGTGGCCCAGCACCCTAACTGGGTGCCCAGTGTCCACAGACGTGCACGGTGGCCGCGGGGCCTGCGTCCCGGCTCCCTGTGCGGCTGCGTGCGGAGGGGCCCTGCCCTTTCTCTCGGCGGCGCCTGCCACGCTGGGTCCGTGGCCTCTGATGCCTCGCAGGTCGGAGGTCGGGGCCACGCCGGCAGCTGAGCTCCAGCAGCCCCGGAGTTCATTCAGTCCTGGCCTCTGAGGGCGGCGGCTGCGGGTCTCATCTGTGTAGACGCGGAGTCTTCTCACGTGGACCAGGTGTCGGGCGACACGGAGGCTCCCGGGCAGAGGCGGAGAGCGCAGCACCGGGGTGCGCGCCCTGGGTCTGCTGGGGGACTTGCATGGGGCCTCGTTCCAGCCAAGCTCAGCGAAGCATCCGCTGGCCGCAGCCTGTGTGCCAGCTGTCTGCCAGCCCGGGCCCTGAAGGAGGGTCAGAGGGTGGCACCCCCACACCGACACGGGGCCCGCTGATCCGGCTTCAGCGCGCGGCGGTCAGGTTCCCTCTGCGTGGTGCCCCCTCGTCAGTGCAGCGTGTGAGGCGGATGCCTCGGGCTCCTGTTCCTTTCCTGGCGTGTGTTCACTCTCCAGCGACCTGTCTGCACCTCCAACTCTGGGCCGTGCAGGACTCAGACACGGCTCTGTGCTCTGGTGCCCACATCAGGTTCTGAGGTTGTGCCCTGTGGCCTCCGGCCTGTAGTGAGGCCTGGCTGGCCGGCTGGGGCTCTCCCTCCAGAGGGGCTGATCGGGCGAGAGATGCGCTCTGCTGGTGGTCGGGGTGACGGGGGTGCCTGGACATGAGGGAGGGTCGGGCCGAGGCCCGTGCTCTCTGAGTTGACAGGTTCTGCTCGCACCATGCGCTGCTTGCGCTGTCACACCTGCACGCGGGTTCGTCTGGAGTGGGACCCGCCTCAGTTCTGAGTGAGGGGGCTCCTCCTCCTCCAGGAAGCACCGCATCGCGGCTCCCTGAGGCTGGAGAAGATGCCCTTGGCCCCGCCAGGACGCTGGCTCCCGGGCCTGCCGTGCTCACCAGTTTATATCCACAGGGAAGAAGGTTCATCTATGCCGGTTCCAACTCGGGCGTGGTCCAGGCCCCGGTGGCCTTCTGTGGGAAGCACAGCACCTGCGAGGACTGCATGTTGGCCCGGGACCCCTACTGCGCCTGGAGCCCAGCCACAGCGGCCTGCGTGGCCCTGCACCAGACCGAGAGCCCCCGCAGGTACCGGCAGGGGGAGGCGCGCATGCAGGGGCTCCGCCCGCCCTTCCCGAGCGAGCCCGTGCCCACTCTGCCCTTGTTTTGCAGGGGTCTGATCCAGGACATGAGCGGGGAAGTGTCTGCTTGCCCCGGTAAGTTGCTCATTCTGTCTCGCTCCCTTCAGGAATGGCCTCTCGTAACCATCTCACGATGCTTTGGTGCTGTGGCATCTTGCGCATTTTCTTTCTCGCCGGAGCGGAGGGCCAGTGTCTGGCAGGCCTTGTGGCTTCCCTGGGCCTCTAGTTGCAGAAAGGATGGGTGCGGCCACAGAGTGTGTGTGTGTGTGTGTGTGTGTGTGTGTCCCAGAGGCACTGTCCAGCGTGATGCCCTCCCTTGAGATGCATCTCTCTCCTCTTAGCTCGGGCTCAGGGAGCACGTCCCGCCCCTCTGCGCGGAGGAAGGGTTAGTCCTCCAGCTGTCACGTCCAGGCGGGTGGCGTTCCTGTGGGCGACCCCACTGCTGCGGGGGTCAGGGTGCTGTGGACAGCGAAGGCAGGTTTAGGAGGAGGGCATGCCAGGCTGCGGTGTGCGGTAGCCGCTAGCAGAAGCGTCGTGTCTGACTCAGAGCGTGGCTGTCAGAACGCGCACCTGGCCGGCATTCAGCCTCCCCACCTGCGCGTTTTCTCCCAGGAAGCCAGGGTGTGAGACGGATTTCTGCTGCTCAGAGGTGCCTCCAAATCTGTCCCCAGGGCCTGCCATCGAGGGCTCATCTTGCTTTCTGCTCATGCATGTCTTTATCTCCTTAGTTGTTCTGGAAGAGTCTCTGTTGGTCCTGTGGGTGGAACTCTCATGTCCTCTTGTGCGTGTTGACTGTGTTTAACAGAAGTCACGTAGCGAGCAGGGTTGTTGACACTGCACGTCTATTTTGATGTTCCAGATGAAAGTAAGGGAAGCTCCCGGCAGCATTTTCTCAAGCATGGCGGCACCGCAGCGCTCAAATGCTCCCCAAAGTCCAACCTGGCGCGGGTGGTGTGGAGGTTCCAGAGCGGCGTGCTCAGGGCCGAGGGCCCCAAGTACAGCCTGGTGGGCGGGACCCTGCTCATCTTCAACCTGTCGGAAGGAGACAGCGGGGTGTACCAGTGCCTGTCGGAGGAGAGGGTCAGGAACAAGACGGTCTCGCGGGTGATGGCCAGGCACGTGCTGGAGGTCAGGACGGCCCTCCGGGCCCCAGGGGCCTTCTCCTCGCCAGCCACCCGGACAGAAGGTGCCGGGCTCCCCCCCGACGTGTCAGCGGGGCCCATCCGAGGCTCCTCTCCCCAGACCCCGGCAGGGCGGCTCACCACGCCTTCTGGCCCGGCGCCCACCAGCGCGTCCTGCGAACCAAAGGTCATCATCCACACCGTTCCCCAGGTCCAGTCGGAGAAGACCCTGTACCTCAAGTCCAGCAACGACCGCCTCCTCTTGTCCCTCTTCCTCCTCTTCTTCGTCCTCTGCCTCTGCCTCTTTTCCTACAACTGCTACAAGGGCCTCCTGCCTGGGCCGTGCCTGCGGTTCCGCTCCGCCCTGCTGCTGGGGAAGAAGCAGCCCGCCTCGGACTTCTCCGACTGCGAGCAGAGCGTGAAGGAGACGCTGGTGGAGCCGGGCAGCTTCTCCCAGCAGAACGGGGGGCAGCCCCGGCCGGCCCCTGACACCGGCTACGAGACAGAGCAGGACACCACGGCCAGCAGGGCGCCCACCGACAGGGAGGACTCGCAGAGGATCGACGAGCTCCCGGTCAGGGACAGGCCGTTCGACGTCAAGTGCGAGCTGAAGTTCGCCGACTCGGATGCGGACGGGGACTGAGGCGCTGCGGGAAGGGTCTCGTCCCGTGCCGCCTGGGTAGCCCGTCCTCTGCAAACCTCAGTCTTGTGTCTTTTCTCTTGGGGTGAACTCGTGACTTGGTTTCTCTTTGTCCTTTTGGAAAACGGCGAGCCTCCTCGTCAGTCAGTCAGTCGGTGGGAGCCGGAGATGTGCCCGTGGGCGGGGCGGTGGCCGGGCAGCCGCTGGCCTGGAGCAGCCCGAGACCGTCGCCTCAGAAAGCAGCCCGAGAGGCCCTCTCATCCTGGTTGGAAAGGACGCGTAGTTGATCGGTGGGTCATGGGTCGCCTGCCGTCCAGGTTGGCACGAAGCTCTTCCTCCACATAATTGTTTCTAGGATTTTGCTTTGAGTTGAAGTGTTCGGTCATTTATTGTTTCGGTCGCTAAAGCAGATGCTTTAATATTTAGAAGATGCACATCTTCTGGTTTTGCTGTACGTTAGGACACGCTATGGCTTCCGTTGCTGGAGGTTCTCAGGGATAAACTTACTTTCGCTAAATGCGTTCTCTCTGCTTTTGGAAATGCAGACAAAGCCACCTGTTGAGCACACTGACTTTTTCAACATTTCATTCCTAAGGGAGGCGTCCTTTCAGAGAAGATTTCTTTCTGTACCATTTTTCTCATTTTAAGTCTTGGAAGAGGAGCAGGCATGGGGGACTGCCCCGTGACCACCGGCAGGGTTTTGAGCGAGGACGGTGGCCCCTGGGGAGCCTGGCTGGCCCAGAGCGCAGGGACGAGCGATTCACAATCCATTGCCCATGGCCACTGGAGTCTGATCATCCGAACACCTGTTCCTCTTGGCTTCCGTCCCACACCTCTTACCCAGCAGCCTTTCCACCTGGCCGACCTGAGCGTCCACAGCTGGGAGAGTGAGCAGGGAGGGCGGACGTGTCCACGGTGCTGCGGACCCGCCCTGCGGACCGGGGTGGCCTGCGCGTCTTAAGGTGGGGCGGGCGGGCGGTGCAGCTTAACAGCACGGACCTCACCGTCCACGGACCTCGCCGTCCACCTCCGCTGGCCAAACGCCCACAAGAGGAGACCTTTCCGAGGCAAAGCAGTAACCTGGATGTGTGTCCTGTGCGGACAGCGTGATAGGGTTCCACTGTGTTGGTGTAAACATTTGTGTTTTATAAGATTTAATTTGTTGTTATTTTTCTACTTTGAATTGTATACATAACCGAATAAATGAGAAGCTTATATCCTGATGTGGGCATGTGATTTGCTGAGGCCGTGCGGCCCCCTCCCGACGGTGCAGGTGTGGGTCTCCCGGCCCCTCTTGGAACGGCCTGGCAGGCAGGACCGCGTGGGCCCTTCTCTTCCTCAACGCGTTTCCCGTCTCTGCACGTGCTGTGCTCGTGACGACTCCTGCCTCAGTGCTCTCTCTTTTCTGTCCTCTGTCTCGCAGCCTCATCTCCTCTGCCCTCCCCTCCTCCGGGGTCCTCCTCCCTGTCCTGTCTGGGCCCCGACTCGTCCTCCTCTCCCCGAAGCCCCTGGCTGGCCCCGGGCTCTGGGCCTGACGGCCGCCTGCGGGCCACCTTGCTGCCGCCCTTCCTCAGCGACCAGGCCCAGCACGTGCCTGCCCTGGGGACCTTCCACCTCTTCTGCCAGGCCACAGGTGAGCGGGGCACCTGGCGAGGGGGCGGGGGGCAGGGCCCTCCGGCTGCATCTCCCAGCAGCCCCGGGAGCTTCGTGGTCAGCCCATAGCTATGCCTCCGGACAGCGGGCCAGCCAGCTTTTCCCGCGAAGACTCCCGTTAGCGGTTCTAGGCTCCGCAGGCAGGGTTTTGGCCACACCTGCTCAGCTCTGCCCGATGGCCCGTGAGCTGCCCGCAGTGGGTGTGGCTGTGCATCAACCAAACTTCGTTTACAAACACCAGCCTCGGCCACACGTGGCCCAAAGGCCTCGGCTTGCCAGTCGCTGGTCTGTGGAGCGACTGTCGAACTTTTTCATCTCGTGCCCATGTAAACTAATGACTAAAATTCTGTGGCACTGCAAAAATATTTTTTTCCACTTTGACAAAAAAAAAAAAAGGTGTAATTTTGATTCATTCACACCGGATGGTTGTCATTGCCTATTTGACAATCTAAGAGAAACAAAGCCAGTGCCCCTGGCTGGTCAGGCACTGCACGCTTTAAATCGTGGTCTGTAGGGTTACTTCTGTGTCTGAGAACAGTGTGGGTTTGAGGTGTGGGTATTCCAGGAATTAACCCAGGGCCTCTGGAGTGGGAACTGTGTCAGCGACTTGCGTGATGATGTTAACATGCGGGAAAGACAGCCCTGTGGGCGCCCTCGGACCGGGAGGGTTCCCGGGCAGCACTGGGGGGGGGACAGGAGGGGGGGGCAGCAGGTAGCCCACCTTGGAGCGCGCCCCAGGCTTCAGGCAGTGCCTGGGCGCCCAGGTCTGCCATGTGTGGGCGTCTGAATAGCCACAAAGAGAAGAGACGTTGCAGGCCTGGGGTCCGTCCTCTGCTGAGAGAGGAATGAAACAAACCCTGTTTTGTTTAGTGTTTCAGATTTTTAAAAATATGTTTTTATTGATTTTATAGAGAGAAAGGGAGAGAGGAACATCAGTCGGCTGCCTCCTGCACGCCCCCTCGTTGGGATCGAGCCCACAACCCGTGCATGCGCCCTAATCGGGAATCGAACCGCACCCTCTTGGTGCATGGGCTGACTCTCAATCCACTGAGCCACACGGGCCGGGCTGTTTAGTTTTTGAGATTTTAAATAAACACTGAGCCGCTAAGAATGTCAAGCTGCTGCCTGTCTCCCGCTGGGTCAGCGCCCAAGCCTTGGGGGGCCCTCCCTCTGCTCCGGACCAGCCGTGTGGCCAGTGGTGCCTGCGCGGGCCCAGGTGGTGGCAGGGGAAGTTGCCTGCGAACAGGAGGTGGTGGAGCCAGACCACAGGGGCTGTCCACGTGGCCGGGTCGCTGCCCCCTGCTGGGCCAGGCCTGCGAGCCGCCCGGCCGCTCCCGCAGTGGTTCCCTCGGGGCAGCACCAGGAACCGCTCCAGCCCTCAGGCCCATCCTCACGGCGCAGTGGGAAAGGGGAAGATGGTGCTGGGTTCCCGTGACCTGGGGAGGATAGACACAGGTGGACCGTGAGCTTGGGAGCCTCGCACTTTCACGGGCGAGCACTTGGCGTGTTACTGTGCGCTGGTGTGCGCACGCGTGGGCATGCACACGGGCTCGGACGGGAGAGGAGCGGGGCTGGGAGAGCAGGTTGCGAGGCTGGCTCAGCACGGAGCACTCTGGCATTTCAGACTCGGGTGTTCGGCGCAGGGACTTCAGTTGCAAAGCTTATGGAAGGGCTGGGGCCCAGGGAGGCAAAGACCCAAACAGCAAATGCGGGGGAGTGAGGGGTCGCTCAGCGCAGCCTCGCCTCCCGCGTGGCCGTCCCTCGCTGTGCTCGCTGCTGCTGAGGGGCTCCGGAGCCGCTCCCACCCCTGCCCGCGCCTCCCGGGCAGGACCTGGGGGGACGCTGAGGTGCACAGAGGGGGAGGAGCTGAGAGGGTCGGCGCCCGGGCACCCTGACCAGGGAGGCAGGAGCAGTGCCCCTGGTGCTCGGGTGCGTGGACCAGGAGCGAGACCCGCCTCCCTGCGCTCCAGCTGTGCGTCTGCTGCTCTCAGAGGCGCGTGCCCACCTGGACCTCCCCTTGTCTCACCGGCCACACCTGAGGCAGGGGCATCCTGGGGTGGACTGATTTCCGAGGGAGCTTGCAGTGTCCTGTCCATCCAGAGGGGCTCTGTGTAGGTTCTATTCAGGATCAAACTGCACACATCACACACACACACACACACACGCCATAAACACTGCACACATCTCACATACACCCCCACACACGCACAACACAACACACACTGCACACAGCACACAACACATACTGCACACATCACACATACAGCCCACATACACTTACACACATGCCACACAAGTACACCACACACTGCACACACCACACACACCCATACATCCCACATACACGTAATAGTATGCATGCCATACACATACATACACACACATACACACATACACGCATGCCACACACACTGCACACATCACACACACACACTGTGTACATCGCATACACACATCCCACACACTTTAGGTGGCATTTGACATGCCGGTGTGAAGGTCCTTTATGTATTAACTGCAGTGTTAGCATCAGAGCCTTTAAGCCACGTGGTCAGAGGGGCAGCAGGAGGCCTGGGTCTCATGAGGGTCCTGATCCCCAAGCTCTTAAGTGGCAGGTGGTGTGTGTGTGTTGGGGCTCCTGGAAGGCCAAGGCTGAGCTGTGGGGGTAGTTGACACATGAGTTGGAGGGTCAGCCCTCCACGAGGTGGGGGTGTCCCATCACCTTGCTGGCCTGGGGGGTCCCATCACTTTGCTGGCCTGGGGGGGGTCCCATCACCTTGCTGGCCTGGGGGGTGTCCCATCACCTTGCTGGCCTGGTGGGGATCCCATCACCTTGCTGGCCTGGGGGGGGGTGTGTCCCATCACCTTGCTGGCCTGGGGTATCCCATCACCTTGCTGGCCTGGTGGGGATCCCATCACCTTGCTGGCCTGGGGGGGGGGGTGTCCCATCACCTTGCTGGCCTGGGGGGGGGGTGTCCCATCACCTTGCTGGCCTGGGGCAGGGGGGTGTCCCATCACCTTGCTGGCCTGGGGCATGGGGGTGTCCCATCACCTTGCTGGCCTGGGGCAGGGGGGTGTCCCATCACCTTGCCGGCCTGGGGGGTGGGGAACGACCCGTCACCTTGCTGGCCTGGGGCAGGGGGTGTCCCATCACCTTGCTGGCCTGGAGGGGGTGTCCCATCACCTTGCTGGCCTGGGGCAGGGGGGTGTCCCATCACCTTGCTGGCCTGGGGCAGGGGGTGTCCCATCACCTTGCTGGCCTGGGGGGGGGTCCCATCACCTTGCTGGCCTGGGGGGGGGGGTCCCATCACCTTGCCGGCCTGGGGGGTGTCCCATCACCTTGCTGGCCTGGGGTGGGGGTCCCATCACCTTGCTGGCCTGGGGCAGGGGGGTGTCCCATCACCTTGCTGGCCTGGGGGGTGGGGAACGACCCGTCACCTTGCTGGCCTCGGTGCTGAGCATGCCTGATGGGTGGTTTTCCTCCCATGGGAAGTGCTCTCCTCTCTGTGGTGTGATGAACCACATTCTTTACCACAGAGCGGGCTGACCCTGGGTCCTTGGAGGCCTCCTGCCGCAGCAGCGTCACCCACAGAAGGCTCCCCCACGGAGCTGGGGGCCGGGCAGGCACCTCCCGCACCCCTCACACGCCAGCTCGGGCCCCAGCAGCTCGGACCAGGGTTTGCTCTCAGCTGGTCCCAGGCAGCTTTGTGGCAGGCTCGGGACTCTGAGGAGAGCAATGCATTCGGGGTGCTGGAGACCCGGAGAGCACCTTCCCTTCCAGCTGGGGCTGCCCAACGTCTGTGCCCTGCAGCTCCGGGGCCTGCAGGGAGTGCATGGGGGTCCGGCATGGGGGTCCTGGGTGCACGCAGCCCTGGTGCTCTGAGTGGCTCCCCAGGGGGTGCTGGCAGGACCCTGGCCACGGGAATGGGAGGGGGGCTAGCTCACTGGCCACCGGCCTCGGGGTCAGAGTGGACCACGTGCACGGGCCCCGGGAGGACTTGCTGCCTGGGAGGCACCTGGGGGATGGCCCAGCCCTGAGGTGGGTCTCATCGCATCCCTCCGTTCGGGCTCTCGGGCCCCCACCTCCAGGATGGTGTCCCCTCCTCGGGGCGGGGCCGTGGCTCCCAGGCTCTGGTTTTGTCAGAAAGAATCAGCTCTGCCCCACTGCTCTCCTCGGACAATGGGGCGGGGCGAGGGGGGGGGTGCAGGAAGGCCCTGACCCTGGGCGGGACTAGGACTGGAGACTCTGCCAGCCCCGCCCCCGGCGGCCAACTCCCAACTCCGCAGCCGGGCAGCCCCGCGTGCTGAACCTCCAAGGAGCGGCCCCTGCGGGCAACATGGGTTTGGGCTGCCGGGTCTCCCCCCCGCCCCCCCCTCCCCCCGTGTCTCAGTGCGGGACCTGCTGACCACTTTAACTTCGCTTTCCTCTCTCTTTAATTTCTTCTGCATTCAGAATGAGGTGGATAGTGTTTTTAAAAGAGTAAATGGAACGTAAGTACTTCTTTACCACGTTAATGTTTTGCTACGTTTACCACACATTTAAAGGCCGTTTAGTGACGCTCGGGAGCAGCTGGGAACAGAGCCGCCCGCAGTCGGGCTCCCAGGAGCCGTGGGCTGTGGGGAGTTGCTCCTGAAAGAGCCCCGCCCATGTGCTTGGGGGTGAGTCAGCTCAGCCACCACTGCCTGGCCCAGCGCTGGTCCTCAGAGCCTCCGGAAGCTCCTGCACCCATCCCATCAGCAGGCAGTGCTGGGGGAGGAAGGAGACTGGCCTTTTCAGAACCGACTCCAGTGTCCACGCAAAGAAAAGTCTCACATTCTTGGTCACAACACCTCATGAGAAAGTTTCTGAAGCTACAATCCCGCGAGGCCAGCAGCCGGGGAGTGGCCGGAGCGTGGTGTGGGAAGCCCGCCGCGCAGGACGGGACGCCGGTGGCTGCACGTGGGCGTGCTGTCAGGTGTGAGCATGTGCGTGTGCCGAGGCAGCAAGTACACGCGTTCCACCTGTGCGTGTGCACGGCGTGCATGTGTGGAGAGAGCCACCTGTGGGCAGAGAACAAAGCCACACACAGCTATAGAGACGGAGTCAAACAATGGGGATCCGGCACAGAGCGCACGCCCACCGGCGGCTCGTCCTCGGCGACGGCCAGGGCCACGCATAGTACTTGGTTGCATTCAGAATTTCCCCCCATGTCTATGCACATTTATTTTTTCTCTAGCATTTTATTTTTATTATAAAAGCATTGTTTGTTTTTTACAGTGAATGTGGAAACTCTAGGAAAGTATAAAGAGCAAAACCTAAATGACCTAAAAGTAAACCATCCAAAGGTAGCCACCAGCAGCATTAGGGCATTTTAGGCCTTTTCTCTGTGCATGTATGTGAATGTGTCTACTCAAATGTACATGCACACGTTTACACGTTCATGTACATACTTGCACACACACACGCATGGGCACGTGTATTCTTTCACTGAACATGTCAGTTTTTCTCTGTTGCTGAATCTTTTTCTTAAATGTGATTCCTGATGGATGACGGCACAGTGGCTGTCCCGTCGCTCACGGACGGACCCCTGTCGGACGCTTCCCAGCGTCTTGCCCGCAGGCACGGCGCCTTGCTCCTCCACAGGGTCCGTCATCGTCTCGGAATCATGCCCAGGACTGACAGGTCCGGGTCCGACTGCCCTGGGGAGGAAGTTTCTTTGAGGCCTGTCCCTGGAGGATTGCGGATGAAGGGACAACACAGAGTGCCACGGGGGCGGGGCAGAGCTGGGAGCCATCGAAAGGGATCGCAGTTAAAGTAGAGCTCGCCCTCTTTCTAAAGGCCCAGCACGTGGCAGTCTCTGCCCTCCACCTGGCCCTCCCGAGACAGTGTGCGCCCCCACCCCTGTGTCTGGCGGGGGCACTCCCACACGCTTGCACACCCACACACTCGCACGCTCGCACACCCACACGCTTGCACACCCGCACGCTCGCACACCCACACGCTCGCACACCCGCACGCTCGCACACCCGCACACTCACACACCCGCACGCTTGCACACCCGCACGCTCGCACACCCACACGCTCGCACACTCGCACACCCACACGCTCGCAGGCCCACACGCTTGCACACCCACATGTTCACACACCCGCACGCTCGCACACCCGCACGCTCGCACGCCCACACGCTCACACACTCGCACACCCACACGCTCGCATGCCCACACGCTCGCACGCTCGCACACCCACATGCTTGCACACCCGCACACTCGCACACCCGCACGCTTGCACACCCGCACGCTCGCACACCCACACGCTCGCACACTCGCACACCCACACGCTCGCAGGCCCACACGCTTGCACACCACATGTTCACACACCCGCACGCTCGCACACCCGCACGCTCGCACACCCGCACGCTCGCACGCCCACACGCTCACACACTCGCACACCCACACGCTCGCACGCCCACACCCACGCGCTCGCACTCACACGCTCGCACACTCACACGCTCACATACTCACACACCCACACGCCTGCTGCTGTCTGCTGGCTGGTTAGTCCTCCGCTCTGATGTGTGTCTGCTCAGTGCACTCGGGCCACCCGCAGGCAGGCATAGGCCTTCCTCTGCTGGCCGTCCTGCACGGAGCCATTTATTTCCTCCTGTCCGGTCGGTGGGAAGAACCTGGCTTTGAAAACCGAGTCTCAGGTAGTGGGGTGACCAGGGGGCACAGCGCTGGGCTGGGTGGTCCTGCAGTCCGCCCGCCTGCAGGGGGTGGCGTCCTCACAGACTATCGGGCAGTTGTCAGGTCCCTGAGCCAGGAGGCTGGAGTGTGTCCCCTCGTCCATGCTGTTGGGGTGCCTACTGGGCCCAGGCAGAAGTGAGGGGGAGCAGCAGGGTGCACGGGTGCAGCCTGGCCCTGCCCTGGTGCTGTGACCAGGAGCAGCAGGGACAGAGGCCGCAGGAGTCCGGCCCATCGCTGCTGCCCTCGGCTGTGCCGCCTGCGCGGGCCGCCCTTGCCGCTGTCCCCGCCCAGCAGGTCCGCACCCGCGGGCGGGAGCCATGTGCTGGGTGCTTTCCTCAGCAGACCCAGGGAGCCGGGCACACAGTCCGTGGGGGTCCTGGCCCGTTGGCTTCCGCAGGGAGGTGGGCCGGCCTCAGCACAGCCCCCAGCCCCGGGTTCCTCCTGCTCTTTGGGGATGAGAAGGTGGCCCCACAGGCTGCTCCAGCGCCGGGCCAGAGCCGGTCTTGCTTCTGGCTCTCTGCCCCCTGCCTTCCCGCCCACCATCCTCCCCTCAGCACCGGCTGGACGCCTGTCCCTGGTCCCGCCTGAGGTAGGGAGCCGGGGAGCTGTGCTCCGGCTCAAGTCTGGCCCAGCAGAGCTAAGACCCTGACCAAGGGCCAAGGGGGGGAGGAAGGCCCGGTCCCCACGGCCCTCAAGTCCCCCTGGCCCTCGGGCGGCCTCAGCCCTTCCCAGCGCCCTGTGCCCACCCCGGCCTCCAACAGCTCCCGGGCAGCTGCTCCCATGCCCTCATCAGGCCCAGCCAGGGCCTGTCAGGGGAGAGCTCTGGCCCTAGTGGTAGGGACAGTGAGGAGGCCCCGCCTTTGGCAGCAGGTCTGGCGTGGGGGGAGAGGGGGGAATGGAAGTTCCCAGGCCCAGAACCCCCTGTTCTGCACTGGGCTCAGCCGGGAGAGGAGAAGGGGGTGCGGCCCTGGTGGCCTAGGCGCGTGCTCTGGGGAACACCCTGTGCAGGTGCATTCTGCGAAGGGCGTCTGAGGGGGCTAAGGAGCAGGTCCCATGGGCAGGGAGGGCACGAGCCTGTTCCTTCGGGGTCACGGGGCCACAGGGGGCCTGCCCTCAGCCTGCCCCTTCACCTCAGGTCCAGCTGGGACAACGGAGCCCCGATCTGGGCAGCCCAGCCCCTCCCCTGCCCCGGGGCCGTTCCTGTGGGCCCCTGCATCCTGGGACACGGGCTGAGCTGGCCTGTGTGCCCCCAGGTCCTGCGGATGTTCACTTCGTCTGGGAGAAGAATGGGCGTGAACTGCAGACGTGTGTCCCCGTGCAGACCCACGCGCTGCCGGACGGCAGGGCCCACGTGCTCAGCTGGCTGCGGGACGCCGTCCGCGAGAGCACCGAGTACCGCTGCTCCGTCCTCTCCTCCGCGGGGAGCCAGACCTCCCGGGTGCGGGTCGCCGTGCTGGAGCCCGGTAAGCGGCCCTGCTCTCTCCCGGGCGTGGGCCCTCACTGGCCGTGTCTCCAGTCTGGGCGCTTGGGCGCTGACTGCGTCTGGTTTCACGGGAAAGATGACAGTCCATTTTTACAGCTGCTTCCCCCACCCCGTCCCGCACAGCTGCCGGCCTCCCACCTCCGGGTGTGGGCGTTCCCGGAGGCTGGTCTGTTTCCTGTGCGGGTCGGTGCTGAGCCCCATCTGCTTGGGTCCGAGTTACCACCTCCACACCAGACTCTGTCTTAAGTCCCTGACCCGCAGTCATACGGGGTCGCGTCCTCGGCCTCCCCAAACCTCTGCACCAGGGGCCAAGGGCCGCCCTGGGCCAGCACCTGCAGCTGGGCTCCCCTCTCTGACCGGGGACTGTGTCCCGGGCCCGGCACACTGCGGTTTGCTGGGGTTTGTCCTCCAGCCACCAGGAGCAGTGTTTGCGGAGCCCGTGTCTGTCCCGTCGCCACACTTAGATGTGAGTTTGGCCGGACAAGCAGTTCTGTCTAACGTCACCCGTGGGTGTGAGGACGCGCCCGCCGGCCTCGCTCCAGGCGCCGTGCCTGCGGCCTCACCTCTGCCCTCCGGGTCCCACGCCTGGCGCCCGCCCCGCAGAAGCCCGCCCCTGGGTCTTCCGGAACCTCCGCTCCCTCTTCTCCGCTTCATATTCTGTTCTCTTTCTGAAACCGCTTCCATGGGCCGCCCCCCTCACCTCCTCGCTGCCGCCTCTCGCTTCCCTCTCCTGGCGCCTTTCGTAGTGGGCACACCTGCTCCTGTTCCCGCCTCACCGTCTCACCGTCACCGGACACAGGAAGAGCTTTACATCCGCTCTGCTCGTTAAGCCCCATTCCTGCTTCGCGGCACAGTCCTCTCTCCACCCTGAGATGTGCGGAGGCTTGTTCTCGCTTTCCTTCTCCCTCCACGTTGCCTGCTCTGCTGGTTTTCCTGTCTTCTCTCCCTCAGGGCCTCATGGCCCTCGATTGTCTGCTTAGTTTGAGAGAGGGGCCCAAGGATGCCTCCTGGCGGGGCCGTTTCACCCAAGGAGGTCAGCTCCCTGCACGCCCGCCCCCTGGGGGCTCCTAGAAGTGCGTTAGGGATGCAGAGCTCCAGGCCTGCCCCGGGCTGCTGCACCAGGGGTCCCGGGAGGGGCACTGGGTTAGGAAGTTCCCCAGGCGGTTCCTGTGCACCAGCGTCGGAGAAACGCCTGCCCGCACCCCTCCCCTGGCCTGTGTGCTGTCGGGGGAGTGGGGGCAGGGTCCCCGCTGCGCCTCCCTTGGAGCACAGGCCCTGCGGAATGTCGGTCGGCTGTCGGTTGGTGGACACGCCAGCGAGCCTGTCTGCTTTCTGTGCACCCGCCCTGAGCGGTGCTGCCGAGACCCTGCTGTGCCCTCTGAGGCCAGTTTCCTCTGGGGCGGGAGGGAGGCTCCTTGGGCGGCTCGGGGAGGGCTGGGCACGCAGCTTTGGGAGTCAGTGGCTTGGAGCGCCTGCTGCCATGGCTCCCGGCTATTCTGTGAGGCTACCCCTCGGGGTCCCCAGGGCCGGCCCAGGACCCGCTCTGCGTTTGCCGGGGAGCTGTCCCGGCCCCTGCCCCCTCCCCCACAGCTTCCCCTCCCATGTTCGTGCTGTTTCCTCCCCTAGTCGCTGTTTTCAAGAGTATAGGCGTGTGTTTAGATAGATAGATAAATAGATGATAGGTAGATAGATAGATGATAGATAGATAGATAGATAGATAGATAGATGTATGGATAGATAGATGGATAGATAGATGGATAGATAATTTTGTCATTTTATTCAGGGTTTGGGAAACAGAAAAATAATTGTAAATATTTACTCCCCCGGAACCTCTGTTCTGTACATTTCTGTGAAATCCCTGCCGGTGCTCAGGATGAGCTAGAACACCCGCTGAGCGTGATGTGCACACGCATCTCAGTTAGGTGAGCAGAGCCACCAGAGAGTCGCTGTGGTGAGAGCCGGAGGCGCCTGGCCGAGGGCCCTGTGCCCCCTCCTCTGGGTCAGAGGCAGGAGCCCATCTCACCGCTGGCAGGTGGGGGACACACACGCTCTGGGGCAGCAGGGCCTGACTTGGGTGGCGGCTCACGGACAGCTGAGTTGGGAGAGAAGTCGCAGGCACAGCCACAGGAGGAGCGAGCGCGCTCTCACCCGCCTTCCTGCAGGTGTGGGCGGCGGGCAGACGCGCGAGGATGGGTTAGAGATACGACTCCTGTGCGCACTGCGTCCCGCCTGCTGTGCGGGGCAGGCGGGCCGGCGCTCGGAACCCAGGACCCCGGTGCCGGCTGCCGTCGGGGCGCCACCCGGCCCTCCAGTCTGCTCAGGTGTGAGCTCTGCTTCCTGCCGAAGGCTCGGGTTCTCGGCCCGTTTCTGAAACCTGTGCTGTTGTCCAAAGCAGCGACACAGTTCGTGTTTGTGTTTGCCAGGAAGCTGGCTCAGGGCGGTGCCTCCCGACAGCCTGTCACTGCCTTCACAGTCCAGGCTGCAGGTCCTTCCCCTCCTGGGAGGCCACGGCGGCTCAGCTGAGCTGGCTTCTGAGCCTACCCCCCTCCCCCGCCCAGGGCCCAGCGTCTCTCATCGTCCCAAGGGGTGTGGGGGGTTAGCCCGCTGCTGCCTGCGCACAGTGCCGTGCAGGGGAGGGCAGGGCCAGTGCCTTGGGGCTGGTGGCCTGGGAAGCCCCCAGGGCGAGAAGGTGAGGCCCTGGGGTAAAGGCCTGCCCAGGGCCACTCGGCGCAGGCGGCTCCGTCCAGCAGCGGCGCCTGCAGAGCCGGGCCCTGGGGCCCCTTCTCTCTTGCAGAGGTGACCCCCCAGGAGAAGTGGACCAGAGAGCTGGCCACCTGGAGGGCTGTGGCCGGGGAGCACGGTCGCATGATGCAGAGCTGGAGGAAGGTGTGGGTACGTGGCCCGCGGGCAGCGCCCTCTGTGGGATGGTTCGGGCCCATTCTGCCAGGGGTGGGGCCCTCACAGGCGACTGAAGTCAGATGGACCGGAGGGATGTGGGTGCAGAGGCAGGACCAGTGCCTCTGGTTAGAGGTGTCCCCGTGCCATCCCCACCTCCCGGGCAGGTGGGATGTCGGGTGCTGGCAAGAGCAGTTGCGTGTGGCCTCAGCACTTGCTGGGATCTGCTGGGCGGGCCCAGGAGGTGGCGTGCCCCCTCCCGACACCAGGCCGCGGGCCGGCATTCCGAGGCTGGCCCCGCGAGGCCAGGCATCGGCCGTCCCTTCCTGGCCCCACCTCAGGGCCAGACCAGATGGATCCCATGGCGGAGCCGTCAGCGTGAGCTCAAACCCGAGCTCTCACGGTGTCCTGGGTTAAAGCTGCCCAGGCCCCTCCTTGCTGCCCGCAGGCCAGCTCCCCGCAGGGCCCCTCCTGGCCCAGAGGGAGCACACAGGACAGGAGACTCGAGGCCTCTGGCCACACCTGAGACCGTCTGTGGGGAAAGGAGTGAGGGACGGGAGGCCGGCTGTTCTGCCAGGAATTCAAAGATGTTCTTCTTTCAGGAGAGCTGTAACAAGGACACCTTTTAGCCACCAGGGGGCAGTGCTGCCAATGCCACCTGCCGCCTGCCACGCCCGTGGAGAGGCCCTGGGCCACAGCTGTCACCTTGCCTGTCCCTGCGGCGCGGGCACCGAGCGAAGAGCCCCGACTGGACGCGTGTGGCAGCAGCTGGGATTCCTTTTGGATTAGGTGCTCACCTGTGGCAGCTCTATTGGCAGAAGCAGGAAACCAGGCCGGGAAAGGGCTGCCAAGAGAAACTGGTGAAGGCAGCAGCATGTGGCCCGGCCGGCGTGGCTGTGGTTGACCTATGAACCAGGAGGTCACGGTTCGATTCCCGGTCAGGGCACATGCCCAGGCTGATCCCCAGTGTGGGGCCTGCAGGAGGCAGCCAATCCATGCTTCCCTCTCATCATTGGTGTTTCTCTCTCTCCCTCTCCCTTCCTCTCTGAAATCCATAAAAAATATATATTTTAAAACAAAGATAGCGGCCAGCAGCGTGACCTGAGTCACTCACCTTACGCAGGTGGCCCGCAAGGACGCTGGCGGCAGCGCAGGCCCTCCTGCCGGCTTCACCCCCTCCAGGGGGCGGGTCCCATCACCGGCAGGAGCGCTGCAGGGGAAGGCGGCGGCCAAACAGGCCTTGACCTCAGCAATGCCGAGGCCCCATGGGCCGCCTGGGACTGAGGGCTGTGCGGTCCTCCCTGTGCTCGGGGTGCTCCCCCCCGCCGCACCCCCCGATTCCATGAGGCTCTGCGTGCACGCGCCACTCGCAGCCCGGCCGCGGGCACCCGGCTTGTGTGGGGCGTCCCCGGGCGCGTGTCCTTTCTGCAGGCGGAGACCTGGATGCTGTCCCACTGCTGTGAGTCCCGCTGCCGAGGCGGGAGCTCGGGTCCTCCCCGCGAGTGGGAAGGTGAGGACCCGGCCGCGCTCAGCCTGTAACCACAGACTCGGGTGTGGAGTGACAGTTCTCACCGCATGCCCCCCGGTCAGAAAACCAAGACCTGAAAACAAGCCCAACTGCTCTTCCCACCTTGGCAAGTGGCTGTCCCCTCAGCCTCGTGACCACCGCCTGTGCCCAGGCCCGCTTCCTCGTCCACCGGTGCTGCCAGGGTCCCTGCGGGCGAGGCTGCGGGGACCGGACGGCTCAGCTGGGCTGGAGTGGCCTGGTCTCCCTCCCGCCAGCCGGCCAGGTGCCCGGCGCTCCGCAGCGCTCCCAGCCCGCGCGGTGGAGGTTTTGAGGTGGTTCCCCTGGGCTGGGCGGGAAGGCCTGCCCTCTGCTCGCTGCTCCCTGCCTCTGGGCATAGGGCGCGCACGTTGGCGCTCAGCCAGCAGGCCCCTGGGTGCCGCGGCACGTGTTCTGTTGGAAATGTGGGTTCGGACTCTGCACTGTCCTGGTAAACACAGGAAAAGCGTCCACATCTGCTCGGCGCAGGGGTGCGGGGAGCCCCGCGGGTCTGCTCCCCAGCAGGTGGGCGCCTCGCAGCCACTGCGCCTCCATCTGCAGCGCAGCCTCGGCCGGGAAATGGCCGCCCCGCGGCCCTGGGCCTGCTCCGGCCTCCTTCCCCTCGGTTCGCTGGACGGGCGCCGAGGCCACTGCCCGCAGGGCTCGCCACATGTGGCCTGCTCACCAGCACAGATGCTTTTGTCTTTTTAAGTTTTAACAATGTCCCCTTCAATTACAGTTGGCGCACACTGTTACGTTAGTTCCAGTGCACAGCACAGGGGTTGGACATTTATACACCTTACGACGTGATCGCCCGGCACCACAGTCCTGCAATAGTACTGCCCCTCCCTGTGCTGAGCGTCACTGCTGTGCGGCCTCGGCGGCCTGTGCAGAGCTGGCGATTTGCATTTCTTAAGCCCTCCCCCCACCCCCCGCCACCCATCCCCCAGCCAGCCATTTGCTGTAACTCTGTAACTATGAGTTTGTTTGGTTTGTTCATTTATTTTGATTTTAGATTCCACACAGAAATGAAATCATGTGGTATCTGTCTTTCTCTGTCTGACTTTATTTCACTTAGCATAATACCCTCTAGGTCTATCCATGTTGTTGAAAATGGCAAGATTTCATTCTTTCTTTAAATGTCAGATTTATTAAGTTATAACTTACATACAGTAAAGTACAACTGGATGAGTTTTAACAAATGCACAGTGTTGGAACCATCACCAGGCTGGATAAGATACCACTCAAAGTTCCATCAGGCCACTCACTGCGGGCTCCCTCCAGGCACAGCCCCCAGCCCGGCACAGCCCCCAGCCGGGCACAGCCCCCAGCACGGCACAGCCCCCAGCACGGCACAGCCCCCAGCCCGGCACAGCTCCCCAGCCCGGCACAACCTCCAGCACAGCCCCCAGCCCGGCACAGCCCCCAGCACAGCCCCCAGCCCAGCACAGCCCCCAGCACGGCACAGCCCCCCAGCCCGGCACAGCCCCCAGCCCGGCACAACCTCCAGCACAGCCCCCAGCCCGGCACAGCCCCCAGCCCGGCACAGCCCCCAGTCCGGCACAGCCCCCAGCGTGGCACAGCCCCCAGTCCGGCACAGCCCCCAGCCCAGCACAGCCCCCAGCCCGGCACGGCAGCCCCCAGCCCGGCACGGCAGCCCCCAGCTCAGCACAGCCCCCAGCCCGGGAACTGGCCTCAGCCCTTTAACCCACCAAACACTAGATGCAGTGGGAACGGGATGTGATGAAGCCCCTGGTGCGGAGGAGCCAGCGAGTGGCCTGGTGGCACAGGTCCTGGGAACATTTAAACAGCCCGTTTCCCAGCTGCTGGGCCTTTTCACTTTCTCGGTTGAATCCAACATCCATGGGATTTAAGCCATTTCATCCTTTAAGGGAATAAGTTCCAAATAAGGCTGTTTATACTGGAGAAAAAAATGTTTTGCACAAACATCCTCCTTGGGCCCTATCACAGGTTTAATAAATGTCTGCTTCTTATAAAAGACTAGTGGCCCGGTGCACAAAATTCGTGCACATTGAAAGGGAATTAGAGGAACGTAATTTGGACTTACTATCTAATACAGCCGTGGGCAAACTACGGCCCGCGGGCCGGATCCGGCCTGTTTGAAATGAATAAAACTAAAAAAAAAAAAAAGACCATACCCTTTTATGTAATGATGTTTACTTTGAATTTATATTAGTTCACACCAACACTCCATCCATGCTTTTGTTCCGGCCCTCCGGTCCAGTTTAAGAACCCATTGTGGCCCTCGAGTCAAAAAGTTTGCCCACCCCTAATCTAATATCAATAATATGTGAGCGTGAGGCGGTTCACATTTCTGAAATTCAGTGACATGAATTTAGGCTATTACTTTGCCAAATAAATGGAATTTACAGATATCAGTTAAAAGAGCATTCAGCTTAATATTAAAAACTCTGGCTACCAAGTTAAGTCTGTTTTCAACTTTTTGCCAGCGTTGTAAATTGTTTGCAGTATCTGCTCATTTGGGGTTGCATGTCATGGTTATGAATAAATCGGGCTTGCCATACTTTGTTACAATTGCCATAGCATCCTGATATCGCTGTTGCATATTTCTGGGACTACCCTCAAAAGATGATGGAAGTATTATCATTTTACCAATCAGCACATTATCATTTTCAGATCTAGATTTGAGATAATCCATCAAACCACTATATTTTTCAACTCTCAACTTAGATTGGTTTGCTTTGATGAAATTTATCCAATTGGCCTCCATTTTTGAATATGAATCCATGATAAACTGTTAATTTTCCTGCATTTAAAATAGGATTGGGACTAGGGAGGAGAACCAAGATGGCGGCATAGGTTAACGCTGGAGTTTGCTGCTTTGAACAACTATTTCAAAAGTGAAACTAAAAGACGGAACGGACATCACCCAAAACCACTGGAACGCTGGCTGAGTGGAAGTCCTACAACTAGGAGGAAAGAGAAACGCATACGGACACTCAGAGGAGGCGCAGTGCTGAAGTCAAATTCTGAGGTGCAGAGTGCGCGGAGCGGGCTGGCGGCGGAGGGCGCGGTTGGCGTTTTCAATCGGGAGGGAGTCGCAGACTCTGAGCTCCAGATCCGGGCGAGTCTTTAGGGACCCAGACTCAAACGGGAGAAGCGGGACTGCCTAGCTTCGGTCAGAGCGAGTGCAGCTTTCTCTCCGAGCTTTGCAGCGGGTGCTGGGACTCAGAGAGGCAGAGCCCCTGGGGACAGGACTGAGAGCCGCCATAACTGCTCTCTCCGGCCCACCCTGTTGATCCTGTGCGACCCGCCCCGCCCAAGCCCTGCACAGAGGCATTTGCCGGATAGCCTCAGGCAAACGCCAGATTAGCACCTCCCTAGAGGACAGAAGTTCTCTCACTGCTGACACAGCTGATTCTCATAGCCACTTGGCCTGGAGGTCAAACCCTCCCTGGAATTAGCTACAACAATCAAGATTTAACTATAAGACCACGAACAAAGACCACTAGGGGGTGCACCAAGGAAGCATAACAAAATGCGGAGACAAAGAAACAGGACAAAATTGTCAATGGAAGATATAGAGTTCAGAACCACACTTTTAAGGTCTCTCAAGAACTGTTTAGAAGCTGCAGATAAACTTAATGAGATCTACAAGAAAACTAATGAGACCCTCGATGTTATATTGGGGAACCAACTAGAAATTAAGCATACACTGACTGAAATAAAGAATATTATACAGACTCCCGACAGCAGAACAGAGGAGCGCAAGAATCAAGTCAATGATTTGAAATGCGAGGAAGCAAAAAACACCCAACCGGAAAAGCAAAATGAAAAAAGAATCCAAAAATGCGAGGATAGTGTAAGGAGCCTCTGGGACAGCTTCAGGAGTACCAACATCAGAATTATAGGGGTGCCAGAAGATGAGAGAGAGCAAGATATTGAAAACCTATTTGAAGAAATAATGACAGAAAACTTCCCCCACCTGGTGAAAGAAATGGACTTACAGGTCCAAGAAGCGCGGAGAACCCCAAACAAAAGGAATCCAAAGAGGACCACACCAAGACACATCATAATTAAAATGCCAAGAGCAAAAGATAAAGAGAGAATCTTAAAAACAGCAAGAGAAAGAAACTCAGTTACCTACAAGGGAATACCCATACGACTGTCAGCTGATTTCTCAACAGAAACTTTGCAGGCCAGAAGGGAGTGGCAAGAAATATTCAAAGTGATGAATACCAAGAACCTACAACCAAGATTACTTTATCCAGCAAAGCTATCATTCAGAATGGAAGGTCAGATAAAGAGCTTCACAGATAAGGAAAAGCTGAAGGAGTTCATCACCACCAAACCAGGATTATATGAAATGCTGAAAGGTATCCTTTAAGAAGAGGAAGAGGAAGAAAAGGGTAAAGATACAAATTATGAACAACAAATATGCATCTATCAACAAGTGAATCTAAGAATCAAGTGAATAAATAATCCGATGAACAGAATGAACTGGTGATTATAATAGAATCAGGGACATAGAAAGGGAATGGACTGACTATTCTTGGGGGGGAAAGGGGTGTGGGAGATGCGGGAAGAGACTGGACAAAAATCGTGCACCTATGGATGAGGACAGTGGGTGGGGAGTGAGGGTGGATGGTGGGGCGGGAACTGGGAGGAGGGGAGTTATGGGGGGAAAAAAGAGGAACAAATGTAATAATCTGAACAATAAAGATTTAATTAAAAGAAAAAAAAAGAAAGAAAAAAAAAATAAAATAAAATAGGATTGAACGTGCCCCACGCAGAGAGATGAAATCCATAATACTGCATTTGTGTGACTCTTGTCCTTACATTTTGTCTAGTATTATTGTCGATTACACTGTTGTCTCTGAGTCTTAATGCAATATCTGTTCGCCAGCCTTGTTCACCATGTGGAAAAAGAATGGGATATGTCATTGCATCTAATGTAGGAAACAGGATATTGATTTGTTTCATTTTAGTGGCATTTGGATTACTGGGATCTGGTTTACAATGAATGAGCAAGTCCCTTTCAAAAGGAGGTTCCCCATCTTCGTTTCTGAATATGACAGCAACCTCGGTTACACGGGGAGAATTATATCTACCTGGGTCACTGTTACGATCATATTTAATCACTGTTGTTACTTCTGTGGGAGCAATACCTTTTGCTGCTGCTTCAGATTGGGCTTCCTTTTCTACCTCATGTAGCATCCTGTACGATTTTGTTAATCATTGATTTCATGCATGAGGTTGTTGATGTTGATCATGAGTCTTTCTGAGCTGCCCTGGTTTTCTGGCATTGCTAATCTTTTACTTGTAGCTTCGGCTGTATCCAAAATATAGAGTTGAGCAAACTTCTGAGAAACACCATCCAAAGGATGTAAAGTTCCAGTGCGGTGATAAACTTGTCCGTGTATTCTAAAACAGTATGGCCCATATCCTGATGGCGATGCAATATTTGCACTCATGGAAGCAAAAGCAAAAGAAATATTTATGGAATGAATATTTTCCATGAAATTTTTACTGTCAGAATCTTCATTTGTCATTAATCTTTTTAAATATGCCGGGTATTCTGGAAAATGTATATCATTTGGACAGACTTTCCCTTTGCTACAACATCAAGTAAATTTCCCATTGGATGGTTTTTCATCAGAGAAATTTAGTGATAGGCAAAATTCACATCTAACAGTCATTCCACCACAACTATGTTCGAGGATTGCATCCTCATGTATTCCATTTTTGCTGAGAAGGCAGTTCCTACCAGCATTGGTAGTACTTGTTAATGACTGTTCTCTAGACATATTCTGTCGTTGCCACCACCTTCTTTCAACTTCAAAGGCACGTTGGTCTTTAGACATTTTCTGTTGATGACACCAGTGTTTTTTGGCATCAGAGTGACATTTTTCCAGTAGCTGGTCTTCAGATACATTCTGTCTCAGGCACTGCCTTCTTTCAAGATCAGACTCAAGTTGCTCTTCAGACGTTTTCTGTGGATAACACCAGCATCTTTCAGCTGCAGAGCTACATTGTATCAACAGCTGTTCTTTAGACATAGTCCCACCTCTCTACTGTCACAATCTGAGATGCAGGTGAATGAGAGTCCTGGCTGTCAGACCACTGAGAGCTGTATGACCAACGGCTGATTCTGGCTGATTCTGGGGTGGGGGGGGGGGGGGGAGGGGACTTCCTCCTCCCTGCTGTCAGTTTCCACAGCTGTGATAAGGAAGCTGGATGACAGAGGGAGCCATGCTCTCCAAGCTGCCTTCTCTCTCGCTCTATTCTATGTCCAGCGGCCTCCTGCTCTGCCAAGTCCTCCAAACCTCCTGCTCTCCTGCTCTGCTCTCTGCCAGCGAAGGTCCCGGGAGCCCGCGGGCATGGCTTGGCCGGCCTCGCCTCCCGTGGCTGGCAATGGTCCCAGGAGCCCGCAGCCACAGTCGCCTCTGGGGGCGTTTGACATCTGCATATGCAAATTAACCCACCATTATTGTCAGGTTAATTTGCACACTCACCCCTGATTGGCTGGTGAGTGCAGTGGAGGAACAGTCAATTTACACGTTTCTCTTTTATTATATAGGATTCCCTAGGCTAAAGAAACACTGCCCTGCAACAATGCTAGTCTTATAAAGCCCACACACTTTGAGTACATTAAGCTTCTGAAAAAGTGTTAGTTTTTGCTAACAAAAATGACAAAATAATGAAATATATAAAATGTGTTCTATTCTCCTCTATTCATTTCTTGAGTCAAAATAATACAGCCCTGGCCAGGTAGCTCAGTTGGTTAGAGCATCATCATGATATGCCAAGGTTACAGGTTCAATCCCCAGTTGCCAGGACTGACCAGCAGACCCTGAGCGACGGATGAATGACTACTCTGACACACGTTTCTGTGAAAGAGAGGGCTAAGGGAATGCTTGGCTATAGGAACCAAACAGGCCCATTTGCATGCCTCCTTAGGCTTTTATTGTAACAACAGCTTGAACTAAAATTAACTATTAGATACTATCAGCTGGGTAAGCATCCTTGAGAAGACACATGCATCCTTTAAACAAGGACATTTCAAAGTCTAAACATAAAGAGTCTAGCAAAACACCTGGGGGCTCAGACTTCTTTGGAAAAGTCAAGGAAGGGCTGCTGTCTTCCGAAAGGTCCCCTAGAGGCCTCTGACCTTTCAGAGAATCCTCCCTACAGGCTTTCCAACCAAGTGCTGTGTTTCCCCACACCCAGTCAGGGCACATGCAATAATCAACCAGTGAATGCATAAGTAAGTGGAGCAACAAATCCATGTTTCTCTCTTCTTGCTATAAAATCAATCAATAAATTTAAAATTTTTTAAATAAAAAAAAAAAATCACACAAAAATAAGTTTGGCAAATGAATCCCCCCAAATATCTTGTCAGCTACGTGGAGCACTTTTTACAGCTATTATCCAGTGTATTTATGTCTGGCTGCTCTAGACTGAAAAATAAAACACATTTACACAAAAAGGTAGCATTAGGTGTGAATTCCCTGTGATACTTGCAACAGTCATGGTTCAGAGGAAAGCACTGTCCTGTGATGTTTGAAATTCAAATAACTTTTATTTAAATTGTAAACACAATTCTTAGAACTGCATTAGTAGCCAAAACCCTTTGTTATAAAAAGCCTAAAGAGTATTTCTGGATAAGACGGTAGTTCTAGGTTAATAAGACCAGATTTGACTTGACACTTTATCCAGTAGAGAATGGAAAAAAAAAAAAATAGGTTTACAGAAAACATTATTTACATACTTAGAGGCCTGGTGCACAAAATTCATGCACTTGGGGGGAGGGGTCCCTCAGCCCGGCCTATGCCTCTCACAGTCCAGGAGCCCTCGGGGGATTTCCAACTGCCGGCTTAGGCCAGCTTGCCTATGCCGGCAGTTGGATATCCTTAGTACTGCCGCAGAGGTAGGAGAGGCTCCTGCCACCGCCACTGCGCTCACCAGCCATAAACCTGGCTTCTGGTTGAACGGAGCTCCCCATGTGGGAGCACACTGACGACCAGGGGGCAGCTCCTGCATTGAGTGTCTACCCTCTGGTGGTCAGTGCGCATCATAGCTACCAGTCGTTCTGCTTTTCGGTTGATTTGCATATTAGCCTTTTATTATATAGGATGTATTCAGAGGTAAACATTTGGTGACAGAAGAGACTTTTGTCGTTGTTAATCCTCACCTAAAGATATTTTTCCATTGATTTTTGGAGAGAGTAGAAGGGATGGGGAGAGACAGAGAGAGAGAAACATCGATGTGAGAGAGACACATCAATTGGTTGTCTCTTGCACATGCCCCAACTGGGACTGGGGTTCGAGCCTTCAACCAAAATGCATGCCCTTCACTGGAATTGAACCTGAGACCCTTTAGTCTGCAGGCTGACTCTAAACCAGCTAGGGCCCAAGATCCTTCTTTATCCTTGATCTTGAGGCCAGATAATACTTTAAGTGTTCCATATCAGCAAGTGATCCGCTACAAGTGATACATCTGCAGACATACTGATTGTTACTGTAGGAAAGAGGGGAGTAGCTTTGGTCAAGTTCAGATACCTCAGTGTAAAGTTAGCTGAACTAGCTCATTTCATCTCTATGGTAACAGCTTCCTCTTCTTTAATGGCATTACTTATTTGCGACAGCTTAATATTTCCATTTTCAAGTTCCCCACTTGCAGAAAATGTCACTCCGTCTTTTGCACAGGAACTTACACGTTGTTCAACATCTAAACCCATTAACTTAATTTCATAGTCTGAAACCTTTTTTTGATTTGAAGATTCAAATACCAGTGCCAAGGTGTCTGCATTATCAGCAGCCCTAGGGTGATGATGTTTTAATTGCCAGCACATTTTAGTATTTTGGACATGCTGGTGGGGGTCACAGTGGTACATGCCAAAGCCCTCGGAGTGCAGGGTGAGACGTGGGACACACCCCAGCTCTGCATGTTCCTGGGTGGGGCTGATGTCCTGTAGGCCTCTCAATGAGGCCCTTCAGCACCTCCAGCCCCTTTTCAAGAGGGAGCCTTGGACCAGGGGCACGCTTTGAATATGGTGGTGGAGTCACAATGATGCAATGTAGCTGGAGGTGAAGGGAGGAGGAGGTGGAGCTGGCATAGGCATCACAGGATGAGAGTGAGCAGGCTAACGCAGCGGCGAGAGCCTGAGAGCAAGGAAGATCACTGATCTCACTTTCATGACTGAGTAATATCCCATTGTATATAGTACCACATCATTTCTATCCCTTTGTCCATCAATGGATACTTAGGCTGCTTCCACATCTTGGCTATCCTATATAATAAAAGCCTAATATGCAAATCAACCGAATGGCAGAACGACTGATTGCTATGACTCGCACTGACCACCAGGGGGCAGATGCTCAACACAGGAGCTGCCTCCAGCCCACAAGCCCCAGGCCAGCCAAGGCAGGTGCCAGCGGGGGGCCCCCTGATTGCCCTGCCGGTCGCCCTGTAGAGGGAGGCAGCCAGCGGCAGCAGTGGGGGTGGGGCTGGTAAGTGGGAAGTGCCAGGCTGGCCAGGGCATGTGCCAGCAGGGGCCCCCCAATATCCCACCACTCACCCCACAGATCAGCCCTGACTGCTGGCCAGGCCTAGGGACCCTACCTGTGCACAAATTTCATGGACCAGGCTTCTAGTTGTAAATAATACTGAAATGAACATAGGGGTGCATATATCTTTTCTAATTAGTGGTTTGTTTATTTTTTCTTTGAATAACCAGAAGTAGAATTGCTGGGTCATAGGATAGTTCTATTTTTAATTTTTGGAGGACACTCCATGTTGGCTACACTGCAACTGAAGGAACCCAGGTTCGGCTGCCTGCCGCAAAGAAAGCCAGCACATCCCGAGGCAGGTGACAATGGAGAGGAAAGGGGTTTATTTGAGTGCCCACATCTCAAGAAGATGGGAGACTTTTCCCCATCCTCAAAAATCCACCTTAAGATTTCAGTGCAGGCAGGGGTGTTTATAAGGAGGGAGAGGGAAAGCAGGGGGCGGGGCTGTGGACATGAAGGCGGCGTCCTGGCTGTTCCCAATATGGATTCTCATGGTCAGCATCCCTGAGTTGGCCATCTGTGTCTGGGCAGTCAGCAATAGCAACGGCCTTGGAGGTCAGGCTGCTCCTCAGGCTCACACAGAAACTGAACTGAAAAGTATTCCAAACACAAAATTTGTAACATGCAAACTCTAGTTCCGAGAGAAATATCAGGTTAGAGTAACAAGTTGGGTTTAACATCTACTGAATCAATATGGGTAGCTTTATATAGGTAGAGTGTGCTCATTACGTTTCTGCACCAATTGACAATCCCCCAAATCCCAAGGGGCTCCATTTCTTAACCTCCTCAACAACACTTGCTGTTTGTTGGTTTATTGATAATACCCATCCTGACAGGTGTGAGATAGTATCTCATTAGGTTTTGATTTGCATTTCCCTGATGATTAGTGATGTTGAGCATCGTTTCATGTGTCTATTGCCTATCTGTATGTTTTCTTTAGGGAAATGTCTGCTCAGGTCCTCTGCACATTTTTATTTTTGGCTTTTAATATAGATTTTATTTTTATTGTTGAGGGTACCGCAAATATCCCCCATCCTCCCTCCCTCCCTTAACCTCTTTCTGCCCATTTTTAAATCAGATTATTTTTTATAATGTTGAGCTGTATGAGTTCTTCATATATTTTGGATATAAATCCGCTATCAGATATATCATTTGTAAATATCTTCTCCCATTCAGGTTGCCTTGTAGCTTTGTTGATGGTTTCCTTTGCTCTGCAAAGCTTTTTAATTTGATGTAGTCCCACTTGTTTATGTTTGCTCTGTTGTCTTTGCCCTAGGAGAAATATCAAAAAAAAGTCTTGCTAAGGCAAATGTCAGAGTTTATTGTCTATGCTTTCTTCTAGTTTTGTGGTTTCAGTCCTTATATTTAAGTCTCTAATCTATTGAGTTTATTTTTGTATATAATGGAAAGGGTGGAATTTCATTTTTTGGATTTTACTGTATAGTTTACCCAGCACCATTTTTGAAGACTGTCTTTATCCCATTTTATATTCTTGCCTCCTTTTTCATAGATTGACCATATAGGTATTTTCTGGGATCCGTATTCTAGCCCAATAATCTATGTGTCTGTTTTTATGCCAGTACCATGCTGTTTTGATTACTATAGCCTCTGTTTTAAAGTTTATTTTGTCTGATATAAGTATTGGTACTCCAGCTTTTGTTTCCATTTGCATTAAATATCTTTTTTCATCCTTTATTTTCAGTTTGTGTGTCTTTCTATCTGGAGTAGGTCTCTTCTAGGCAACATATGTTCAAGTCTTGGTTTTTGTTTTGATTGATTCAATCACCCTGTCTTTTGATTGGAACACTTAATCCATTTATATTTAAAGTAATTCTTGATAGGTATGCAGTTATTGCCATTTCATACTTGTTTTCTAATTGTTTTTATATTTCTTTTATTCCTTTTATATTCTCTTGCTATTTTCTCTTTTATGTTGATGACTTTCGCAGTGGTTCTCAACCTCCTGGCCCTTTACATACAGTTCCTCATGTTGTGACCCAACCATAAAATTATTCTCGTTGCTATTTCATAACTGTAATGTTGCTACTGTTATGAATCATAATGTAAATATCTGATATGCAGGATGGCCTTAGCCAACCCCTGTGAAAGGGTCATTCGACCACCAAAGGGGTCGCAACCCACAGGCTGAGAACCGCTGTTCTATAGTGTTATGTTTAGATTCCTTTCTTTTTATTTATTTTATGTCTCTTAGAGACTTTTGGTTAGCATGTACTGTATATATACCAAGCTATATTTATAGCAGTCTACTTAAGTTGATTTTCTCTTAAGATTGAACACATTCTAAAATCACTAGTTTTTACTCACCAACACACATTTATGTTTTTGTCACTTTCTTTTATCTCTTTCGTGTGTATTCCTTAATCTATTGTTGTAAGTACACATGCTCTTCCTACTTTTGTCTTTAACCTTTCTACCACTGCTTTTATTGTTTGCCTTTGTTGGTGAAAATTTTTTCTTTCTACATTTTCTTTTCTTTTTTTTAAATCTTTACTTTTCTACTTAAAGTCCCTTTAACATTCTTGTAAAACTGATTTAGTGGTGATGAACTCCTATAGTTTCTTTCTTGCCTGGGAAATTCTTGATCTCTCCTTTTATTCTAAATGATAGCCTTACCGGATAGAGCAATCTTGGTTATAAATTTTACCTTTCATCACTTCGAATATTTTGTGCCATTCCCTTTTGGCCTTCAATTTGTATGTTGGAAAGTCAGCTGATTGTCTTATGGGAGCTCCCTTGTCCATACTAGTTGCTTTTCTCTTGTTGCTTTTAAGATTCTAACTTTTGGCATTTTAATCATGTGTCTTAGTATGGACCTCTTTGGGTTCATCTTCTTTGGGACTCTGTGTACTTCCTGTACTTGTATGTTTTCTTTGTCAAGTGAGATAAGTTTTCAGTCATTATTTTTTCAAATAGGATTTCAATCCTTTTCCCTCTTCTCCTTCTGGGACCTCTATTATGTGAATGTTGTTACACCTGATATTATCCGAGTTCCCTTAAATCAGGGGTCCTCAAACTACCGCCTGCAGGTCACATGCAAATACAAATATTCTATTTGTTCCATTTTGGTTTTTTACTTCAAAATAAGATATGTGCAGTGCGCATAGAAATTTGTTCATAGTTTTTTTTAAAACTATAGTCTGGCCCTCCAACCGTCTGAGGGACAGTGAACTGGCCCCCGTTTAAAAAGTTTGAGGACCCCTGCCTTAAATTATCCTCATTTTAAAAATTGTTTTTCACCCTGACCGGTTTGGCTCAGTGGATAGAGCGTCAGCCTGCGGACTCAAGGGTCCCAGGTTCGATTCGGGTCAAGGGCATGTACCTTGGTTGTGGCACATCCCCAGTAGGGCGTGTGCAGGAGGCAGCTGATCAATGTTTCTCTCTCATTGATGTTTCTAACTCTCTATCCCTCTCCCTTCCTCTCTGTAAAAAATCAATAAAATATATTTTAAAAAATAAAATTTTTTTCTTTTTGCTGCCCAATTGCATGTGTTCTGCTACCTTGTCTTCCTCTGCTTCATCTAGTGTACCGTATATTCTTCATTTCAGTAATTATATTCTTCAGTTCTGAGTCGTTCTTTTTTGTTTTCTATCTCATTTTATATGTTTTCTATCTCTTTGTTGAGGTTCTCAGAATTCATCTATTCTCCCATAGGGCAAGGAGCATTCTTTTAACCAGTGTTTTGAATTCTTTTGGTTGACTTCCTGTGTCTCTCTACATTAGGTAGATCTGCTACATCTCTAAGTCTTGAGAGAGGAGTATGGATGTATGCTGTAGGGCTCAGTGGCAGTCTTCCAGGTCACCTGACCTGGATGCTCGAGGGGTGTCTCATGTAGGTTGTGTTGGGCCTCCTGTTGTGATTGGGCTTTAACTGCTGCTGCTGGCACAACAGTGGGTGGGGTTGACTCTCACGCAGACTGGCTGGGAAGGCTGGTTATGACTACAGTGGACCAGCTGTTGTGCAGGGGCTGTCCCCATGGAGGATTCATTGTGTTGGAGTTTCTGATGCCAGCCAAAACTGCCTTTCAGCATGTCAGTTGTGGAACTGGTTGGATGGGGCTCTGGTACAGTCTGGATCTTGGGAGGGCAAAGTCAGCTACCACTTATGCCAGACTTGGGGAGTTGCTTGGTATAAGCAACACAGTTATTTGTATGAACTCCCACTTATTTTAGGCTTGGAGGTGCTTGAGAGAAGCTATGCTAAGAACCAAGGCCAGGTGCCACTTGTGCCAACCTTCAGATTCTTTGGTGGGCACTGTGATGTGAGATAAGGCCAGCTGCTGCTTGGCTTTTGGTTGCTTAGTTGGAGATATGTTACAGGCAGGTTGGCCACCACTTATGCCAGGTTTTGGGTCAATTGTTGGGAGTTACTGTATAAGCTGAGATTGGTCACCACTTGTGCTGGGTTTGGGGCCCCTTGCCAGGAGCTACAGTGCACACTGAGGTCGGCCGCTGCTCGAATAGGGTTTGTGGGCCTTTGGGAAAGTCTCACACAAGTCTCGGAAGGGCATCTGCCACATGTGTGGGGCTTGTAGACATTTGAGAAAATATGCAACACAAGACTAGAGCACTCTGTGAGGTTTGCAGATTTTGGGGAAAGTCCACAGCACAAGCTGGGGTGAGCTGCTTTTGTGGAGTAGCCACTGGAAAAGGCTTGGGCCAGGCAAGCAGTTGGAGAGAACAAGGTCTCAGGGAATCACCAGCGAAGGGTGAACAGTATGATTCAGGTTAGTGGAGAGCACAGATTTGGTGTCCACCTGTACCTGGCCAGCTGGGTGGGAGAGCTCAACAAAGGAATAGCACCTGCCAGTACTTCTAACCTCCCAATCCCCACCCTTCCGGCCACTGGCCTGAAGTATTATGTCCATTTACTTCCTCCCCGTACCTCCCTGGCACTTTTCAAGCTGCTGCCCCTGCCCCGGTGCTTTGAGGAAGTGTTTGTGAGCAAGTGAGTCTGTGCGTGTGCACTGTGAGAACAGCACCTCCTTCTCTAGCAGCTCTTTTCCTTGGACAGAGCCCCCGCTGGCTTTCACAGCCAGAAATTATGGGGACTTCTCCTCTGGCTCTGGTGCTCTGGGTGGGGGTAGCTGGTGTGGGAGCGGGCCCTGGCTCCTCAGAGGGAACCTCTGCAGTAGAGGCACCCCTCCTGCTCCTTAGTCGGCACAGTGTGACGGGAACTCCCCAGTCCCCATCTCCATGCCCATTACCAGTCTTGATGTGGTGCTTCCTTACAGCCTCAGTTAGAGGACTTCCGTTCAGCTAGTCTTCAAGGGGTTGTTAGTAATGACAGTTCTATAATTTAGTTGTAATTTTGATCAGGGGAGGAGGCAATTGCAGAGTTTACCTACTCTGCCATCTTGACCAGAAGTCTTATTTTTTAATTTATCAGCAGTTTCACAATTCTAGGCTGCTTAGTGCAGATGAAAGGCTATGGGAGATGAAATTCATTTTCATCTAGTGCAGATGAAATTCATTTTCTCCCAAAATAATTTTGGAACCTTTATTCTCAAATAATCTCCTGTTTTCAAACCTAGTACAGTTGACTTGCTACCTGTCGCCATGTGGAGAGCAGAAAAGACCTTCCCGATGCTGCTCCTCGTGGTGGCCGAGGGAGACTCAGGAAAAGGACCTGGGGCTTGCAGTGAGGAGCTGGCCGACCAGAGCCTACATCCCCATGTAAACAGCTCAGGAAGTGTCTGAGAGGCAGGGCACACAGTGGGAATAACGTGTTACAGAGGACCAGAGAGGCAGAGCTTCCTCCACACACCCCGCGGTCCCACTGCCAGCCCTGGCCACACGCTGTGCCATCTGACTCATTACTGCACTTCTGTTTGCTCACTAGGCCACTTACCTCTCAGAGATACAGTACCTGGCACGACTGAATTCATCTAACAGTACTTTCAAAGCCAACACCACACACTACCTGCCTGACAAGCACAAACCAGTGACACTGCAATCCTGCCATTTCCTCTGTGACAAGCACGCCAGCAGAGACAGGGCAGGGTCTGGAGGCGCTGGTCTCTGAGGGTCTGAGACCTCAGCAGCTGCTACTTCCAGCGCCAGGAGGTCTGGGCATAACAAGCCTCTCCCTGCTTAGCCCCCACCTTCCATTCCAAGGCTGAAAGGCACAGGTCAAGACAAAGGAAGAACTAATAAGAAAGAGACCAAGGATAAACCAAATGATCAGAGTCTCCAGGGAAATTAAATAATCACTCTTTATTGAAAATAAATAAGCCCTCTTACTTACAGGAAAATAGGAAAGTAAACTTTTTTCCTCCTGGCCTCTGAGACAGAAACCACATTCAGAACGTGTTCATTTACAAAAGAAAGATTTGTAGATTATCAAAACTGAAATTTAGGAATTTCAATATACATTGTTTCTCTGAAAAATAACTAAAATTAGAAATAATTCATGTCAAAGGTCACAGGTTAAAAAACCGATTTTTCTTGAGGCTCATTTTAGCAAACCCTCCAGGTCTCCCCAGATCTTCCCACTGAAAGGCCACGTCCCGAGAAGGACCCTCCCTGCCTCCTGCTCTGACGCTGGCTCCCCGCAGGGGCAGGGCCGGGCCCTCATCGTGACTGGGAGGACAACAGCCACACTGCTCCCGTTTCCACAGACGAATGACCTGGCTCAGCAATCCGCTCTGGAGCAGCAGAGGGCTTGGCACCTTCCCCAGGGTCTTCCGAATTCACAGTACTCAGAGGGCTTCCAGAAAGGCTCCGTCAGCAAGCCCAATGCCCGCCACAGGACCTGCAGCCTTGGTGCCACAAAGGCCGCTTCCCACGCCCCCTACGCTGCCAACGTCCCAATTAAACAGCGTTACAAATACATTAGGCCAGTGAAAAGCTAAGAAGAGGGCCGCAAAGTTGTTCAAACCTCCCCTCCTTACCCCAAATACAAACACACAAAAGAACCCTTCTTATAAATTCAAGTTCATCATCTGAGAGGTTGAAGCCTCTAGTGATTCTTCTAGCTCCAGGGCACACTGACTGTACGCTTCCAGATGTTTTCTCCAGATTTCAACTGGAAGGAGAGAGTGGCACAGCTGAAGAACAGCAGGGACAGTCGGGAAAGTCTCTACTAGAGAGCATGCTGCTCAGCAGCTCAGTCCCCTGCACAGGCCAACATGGGCTCAACCCCATCTCCCACGCACCCCCCGCCCCGGGTGAGCAGCATCAGTCAGCCTGGGTGCTGGCTGACCTTGACCACCTCCTGCCGAGGGTACAGCTATCCTTGCAGCCACCTTGTCCAGGGGCTATCTGACCAGAGGTCTGTTTGAGACACTCATTGACAAGTCTTTGCAAATTCGGGTCTGAGAACACCTCTCAGACAATGGCCAGACTTATCCGAGCCTTCCTCAGCCAGGGCCCAGCACCGGGACTTTTGAATCAAAGTCCAGGAAGACTCGAAGGACACTTGGCCCAGACTCGGACCCTCCCCAGCACTCACTGTAGTGTGGCTCTTCTGTTGTGGGAGAAGCTGGGGGGCCGCCTTCTGCGGAGCCGCTGGGACCCTGTGCAGGCTCCTGGCGCGTGGTCTCGAGCATCGTCTTGTATGCCTCCCGCGCCGCCATCGTCAGCTCAACCATCTTGTGGAACTGGTCCTTGGACAGAGTGAGGGCACAGATGATGCCCGACCACAGAAAAAATGGGTCTCCTGCAAACCCTCCGCAGAGAAGGGTGCCACCCGCTGAGGGTGCCACCCCGAGAGAACAGGGCGCTGAGGCACCTGCGTGGCAGCAGTGAGCCCAGAGCAGAACTTGGAATCACACTTCCGTCCGTGCTCTTAAGGAAACAGGCCACTGAGGCTGAGGGGCCGCTGGGCTCTGTCTGGGAGCACGCCGTGTCCGCCTCCCCCCGGGCGCAGCCTGCTCCCGCTCACCTGGGCCCCGTCGTAGCTGAAGATGCCCACCACACTGACAGGAACAGCTTTGTTCAAACTGCGCCCCAGCGCCTTGCGGTTGAGAGCGAACACAAAGGGAATGTTCTGTTCACAGGCGTAAGCGATGATGGTGTGCAGGGTGTCGTCCAATCCACCTGTCCGAGGGAGGGCCCGGGAATGACAGGAGAGGCGTCACATGGGCTGGAGGGGACACTGGTCGCAAGGGCTTTTGACACACACAGCAACACAGCCAGCTCCCTCTGACTCGCCAGCCACAGGGGAGAAATCTCTCTCCAAAGACCACTCCTTCGTGGAGTGGATGGGTCTGTGCTGAGCCAACAGCTGCGTGACACCTAACAGTCTTAGCAAACACCACAGAGCACCGAGCACGGCTGGGCCACCGCTCTAACTGCCTCCCCTGTGGGAGCTGCTGCACCCTCACACACACAAGAGGGGAGGCTACGCCCCGCTCCGAGGGCAGCCAGCAGCAGAGAGGTCCCTGGCACCTATCCCACATCACCTCCCCCCAGCCTGAGCACACACGGGCCTGGCTCCCAGCGAGGCGCCAGCCAGGCCGCTGCACAGGCCGCGCGGGGAGAGGCAGCGCGAGCTTCAGCGGAAGGTGAGGAGCTCCGTGCGGGGTGTGCCTGCCACGCCGGAAACCCGGCAGCGGACACCACCACCCAGAGCGTTACACACGGAGCCAGCCGGGAAGCACAGTGGAGAAACGGCTCCACTCCGACAGCAGCCAACGGTGAGCACAGGCAGGAACCGACGCGTCGGCAGACCCACAGAGCAACCTCCACCGGCTAAAAACACCACAGAAAACTTGAAGCGAGACCTCTCTGCTCCTGGGCAGGGGGATCCAAAATTATACATGTCCACTCCACCAGGTGTACTGGTTAATAATGCGGATTTTGTGATCAAAAAAACACGATAATTTCAAGAGAAACATCTAAAGTGCATTATTCAAAGTACAGATAGTCGTTGGGTTACGTTGGACTCAACATACGTCGTTTCGTGATTAGGTCACCATCTCCCATTTATTTATAAAAAAAGTTCTGTCATTTCGATGTATGTACATATGTGGCTTTATGTTTTTTCCCTATTTATTTACCACAAGTGAAGGTCAGGAAATTGTTATATTTCTTTTAAATTTCTTTTACTATTTCACTTCATTACTGCTATGTATGTGCTCCATCTGAGTGACATAGGTGCTTATGTAGGTGGGTTCTGACTTACAGCGAAAATCGCACTACGTCGCACCATAGGAAGGATCTCCGACGTAACCCGAGGACCTACTGTAATGTCCATCGCTAGCTACACATTTCCCCCATCTTTCAGGTAATTTGTGGATACCGTCCCAATAGAACTTTTCTTGTTTTGAGGCAAACCATCCAGAGACCCAATTTTCCACTTCTTCGTACCTTCTGAAGTGCTGCTCAGAACGTGCGTGTGCCATCGATCGGAACAAGTGGGAATCTGAAGGAGCAAGGTCTGGTGAATACGGCAGGTGGGTTAATACTTCCCAGGCAAGATCTTTTAACGTGTCTTTAACTGGTTTGGAAGTGTGTGATGGTGCGTCATCCTGAAGCAAAATTACTTTGCCATGTTTTCTGGAACATTCTGGTCATTTCACAATCGAAGGTGGTTTAAATTGATTATTTGTTATTGGTAGCGATCAGTATTAATGGTTTCACCTGGTTTTAGAAGCTCATAATACACCACACCTTCCTGATCCCACCAAACGCAGAGCATTGTCTTCTTTCCGAAGTGATCTGGCCTTGCAGTCGATGTTCATGTTTGACCTGGATCAACCCATGATTTGTGCGTTTGGGAATCTCAAAATAAATCCACTTTTCATCACCAGTCACAATTCAATGCAAAAAAGACTTTCTTTTATTACATTGAAGCAACATTTTACTGATGACTTTTCCGTTTTCCATTTGTCTTTCGTTCAGTTGATGTGGCACATATTTTCCTTCTTTTAAAATCTTTCCCACTGCTTGTAAATGATCAGAAATTGTTTGCTGAGCAACATTTAATCTTTCTGCAAGTTGGTTTTGAGTTTGACATGCATCTTTATCCAATAATGCTTGTAACTGTTGGTCTTCAAACTTTTTTGGTTGACCTGGATGTTCTTTGTCTTTCATATTGAAATCACTTTTAAAGGGTTTAAACCAGCGTTCACAAGTACCTTGAGATGGAGCCTGTTCACCATAAGCTTCCCGAAGTATTCAGCAGCACTTTTCTTCAAAATAAGTAATGAATTAAAACTTCCCACAAATGCTCTTTTTTTGGCATGAAAATCAACATTTTTAAGCGTAAAAATATCTATGATGTTAACACCTTCAGCAAATTTGACATATGAAGTTTTACATCTTGTCAATATCGCAAAATAGCATACATATCAAATCGCATATATATCAACATATGTGTAACTCCATCTAGTGAAAAAAAACCACCACATTATTAACAGATACACCTGGTATATTGGCCTAAAGCTCTGAAACACCATGACTTACTACAAATAGGACTTTTTAAGAATAAAAAATATGAAAAAAATACGCAAGTAAAAAGAGCATTTTGAAAAAGGAAATGTTTTGAAAAAGCATCCCCAGGCACTGAAAGCGTGCTCTGAGGCTACAGGAGCGTGAACACGGGAGCAGAGGCAGAAGAGGGCCCAGAAATGGCCCGAAGACGCAGGGTGAGCCGTGCAGAAGGGACCACTGATCAGCCTCTGGGAAGAGCCGTCTGAGACTGAAATACATGCTACACAGACCGAATGAAACATGGAGAACAGAGAGAAACAGAGTGTAAACATGTTCATTACCTCGGAGGCGAAGGTTGGGGACTGACATAAAATCTTGATGTGATAAAAACATAGGAATAAAAACTACTGACACACAAACATACTGCCTGCATGGTCAGAAAACGGTGGAGAGAAAACAGGCTACTGACAAACCAGAAAAACATATACCTCTCTCAACCAAAGGGCCAACTTCTTGTTACACAAAAAGGTACTATCTATAGAACACAGATCACAGAAAGTGCCCTGCTCTTAACCAAGTGAGGATGCACGACCTCCCCCGAGGGCGGGGAGCCAGGAGGGGCAGGCCCAGCCGGTGGGGCCACTGTGACACATACCCATGCCCTTCTATTCTCCAGCTGGAACCTACGGAGATGGGCACACAGAAAAGCAGTGCGCGAGGCACTGACAGGTGTGAAGTCTGCACACCAATGTGCCCTCTGCAGGAGGCCACATCGCCCCCCCCCGTCACACACACACACACACACACACACACACACACAGCGCTCACACACACACACACACACACACACAGTGCTCACACACACACACACAGCACTCACACATAACGCTCACACACACACACAGCGCTCACACACACACACACACACACACAGCGCTCACACACACACACAGCACTCACACATAACGCTCACACACACACACAGCGCTCACACACACACACACACACACACACACACACACAGCGCTCACACACACACACAGCACTCACAGCGCTCACACACACACACACAGCACTCACACACACACACACAGCGCTCACACACACACACAGCACTCACAGCGCTCACACACACACAGCGCTCACACACACACAGCGCTCACACACACACACAGCGCTCACACACACACAGTGCTCACACACACACACACACAGCACTCACACACACAGCGCTCACACACACACACACACACACAGCGCTCACACACACACACACAGCGCTCACACACACACACAGCACTCACAGCGCTCACACACACACACACACAGCGCTCACACACACACACAGCGCTCACACACACACACAGCACTCACAGCGCTCACACACACAGCGCTCACACACACACAGCGCTCACACACACACACAGCGCTCACACACACACAGTGCTCACACACACACACACACACAGCACTCACACACACAGCGCTCACACACACACACACACAGCGCTCACACACACACACACAGCGCTCACACACACACACAGCGCTCACACACACACAGTGCTCACACACACACACACACAGCGCTCACACACACACACACACAGAGCGCTCACACACACACACACACAGCACTCACACACACACACACACACAGCACTCACACACACACACAGCGCTCACACACACACACAGCACTCACAGCGCTCACACACACACAGCACTCACACACACACACAGCGCTCACACACACACAGCGCTCACACACACACACAGCGCTCACACACACACACACACAGCGCTCACACACACACACACAGTGCTCACACACACACACACACAGAGCGCTCACACACACACACACACAGCGCTCACACACACACACACACAGCGCTCACACACACACACACACAGTGCTCACACACACACACACAGTGCTCGCTCACACACACACACACACACACACACGCACAGCGCTCATACACATACAGCACCCACAGCGCTCTCACACACACACACAGCGCCCACAGCACTCGCACACACATACACACACACACAGCGCTCATACATACGTGTGGACTATTGATGACACATACCAATATGGCAGCGGTGGCTGACTGAGGAGCTAGAGGGATTTGGGGGGTTTGCTCCTCAAAAGAAAGTAATGAAATGACGAGCCCGCCCGCACTAGTGAGCTGCTCTCACCCAGCACCTGGAAGGGGCACGGCACAGTCGCAGTGCTCTTTGCTCTGCACAGACCCGCTCCCGGACAGGGAGAGGTTCCCGGCACCTTGTACCCCGGAACTAAGTACATGATTTCTGAATATCCTTTCGAGAGAGGAACTTCCCCAGTGCACATGCCCCACTAGGTGGGAATTGGGGGAATTGGAAACTCATTCTGCCTGGTGTGCCTGGGCAGGAACTTCCAAGCCCCACCTCCTTTATTCGCCCACCTCTACTCCAGATCTCCCAGAAGAGCATGAGAGGTGATGAGGACTCAACCTCTGCGGACATAAACTTCCAAGGAACACACCAGTTCCAGGCGGGCTGGGAAGAGGGGAAGCGGGCAGAGGTGGGGTGACGGGTATGTTCCTGAGATATAATTACAACTCATCACCGGAGACTGACGCCTAAATATCGCTGAGTCGTCTCTCCCTCTAGGGGTCTCTGCCTCTTGTCCACCCCAGCCCTGGGGTTGACACAAACGCTACGTGAGCAGTGTGCTAACCAGCGGCCCACTGCTGCTGTCCTCAGGAAGACCGGCTTGTGTGGCTGGACCCTGGCTGGCAGGAGAGCTGGGTTTAGAGAGGCTCCTATCTGACCAGAGTGCCTACTGGGCCTCTGCTGCTTGAGGAACTGAGCTTTGTGCTGAGAGAGAATCACTGATTGGCTGCCTCCTGCAGCACGCCCCACACTGGGCATCGAGCCTGACCTCCTAGTTCATAGGTCAACGCTCAATCACTGAGGATACTAACCCGGCAAATCCAGACTTTTAATGAGCAAGTGGGCACAGGGGTCAGTCACGGACCAAAGCAGGAAATTTAAAATAGACAAGAGCCCGGTGCCTGGCAGCCAGTCACCAAACTGGTGTGAGTGGCCAGTGACATCCCCCAACCCCCCACCCGCAAGCTCCAGAGCAAACCTTTCCTGCTGCCAGAGGCCTGCAGGGCGGCCAGACCAGCCAGGAAGACCGCAGGCATAGCTGCCGCAGGGTAAGGCCCGTGGTGGGCAAATAAGCCCTGCAAACAAATGCCCCAAGCTAAAGGAAAGGAGGCCGACTGCACGGCCCACGCTCACTGCCGACTGGCGTGGGACCAGGCCCAGGCCCAGGACAGGCACCCTACCTTTCGACTGTATCTTCTCACAGTTGGGAGAGATGATGACGCACTTCAGCTTCCGGAGCTTCAGGTGTTTGAGCACCTCCCGCAGCCCCAGCACCAGCCGGCGTTTGGTCTTGGCCTTGACGGGGTCTTTCTGGTACATACGGTCTTGGAAACGGACCAGCTCTTTCAGCAGCTCCGAAACACAGGCGTCAACCTCTTTACTGAGCACCTGGCTGCAGTAACTGGAAGAAACAGTCCATGCCATCAGCTTGCAGAGGCTGTGACACTGCAGCGCTGCCCGTCGCATGCCCCCTGGCAAGTCCCTCAGACGAGCAGTACTAATTGAAAGCGGGTTCCTGACTGGGTTTAAATAAAGCATCGAATCACCCTCCCCCACTGCCACCTACAAGGGAGAACCTCTGCCCCCCCCTCCCCCCCCCACACACACACCACAGCATGCCAAGCATCCCCTCACTGTGGCCATTCCCTGTGCACCTCTCCTGAAAACACCCGGACAGTCTGTCCTGGAAAAAGAGTGGGTGGGGAGCAGAGCTCCCTAAAAAATTATGCAGAGAAATGAAACCACAAAAGGGAATCCAATCCCAGACAGTGCTGCTCCATGGTTGAACATCATCCCAGGAGCCAGGAGGTCATGGTTTGATTCCTGGTCAGGGCACATGCCTGGATTGTGAGCACATGTCTGGATTGTGGGCTCTATCCCCAGTGGGGGGAGTGCTAGAGGCAGCTGATCAATGATTCTCTTTCATCATTGATGTTTCTCTCCCTCTCCCTTCCTCTCTCTAAAATAAATAAAAAAATATTCTTTTTTTAAAAAGGAAACCCAAGCCCTAGCCAGTTTGGCTCGATGGATAGAGCGTCGGCCTGCGGACTGAAGGGTCCCAGGTTCGATTCTGGTCGAAGGCACATGCCTGGGTTGCGGGCTCTAACCCCAGTCGGGGGGTGGGGGGTGGGGGGTGGGGAGGGTGCATGCAGGAGGCAGCCAATCAATGATTCTCTCTCATCATTAATGTTTCTATCTCTCTCTCCCTCTTCCTTCCTCTCTGAAATCAATAAAAATATATTTTTTTTAAAAAAGGAAACCCAAATGTCATGCATGGTCGCCCACTAACCACTGCCCCAACAGAAAACCTGGATTTACGGGCACACCTGCCATCACATCAGGAGGACGAGAGCCCTTGTAGAGGCAAGTTCAGCAGCCCTGGCGTGTGGCATGACTAGGTACCTGGCCACCTTTACTGGAAGGAGAGAAACACTGGCCCAGCTCTCAGCTTCCAGTTTGAGCACGTCAGGGGGGGAGAACCCCGTGCCCAAGGCCAGAGCGAGCGCAGCCCACCCCGGCCCCACGGGCTTACTCACTCCCTGAACCTCCGGCTGTGGATCTTGGGGCAGCTGGCACCTTCGGGAGCCAGGGAGCAGGTCGCCGCCTCCTTATGGATCTCAGCTCCCAGCGGCTCTTCTGACTGGCTCTCTCCCGCAGGAGAGGAGCACATGGGTGCTTCTGCTCCCGCCGGAGCGTCACAGAAAAGCAAGTCACAGCACAGCACCTGTGGGGCTGGGGCCGGGCAGTGTCACCAGGGCAGCCAGAGGCACCCCACACCCGCCGCACCAAGCAGGGCTGCTGAGCTCCGCGGCTGGCAGCAGAGATGGGAATGGCTGGGGGAAAAGGAAGAACTCGGCAACTTTCTGTTCTTCCTGCAGGTGTCTTTCTGACCCTAACTTAGTTATTTTTATTGTGGCAAAATATTTATAAAATTTACATTTTAACCATTTTTAAGTGTGCAGTTCAGTGGCCAAATTTATATTTTAATTTTGAAAATTAACCTGAAGTTCCTACCAGGAAATTTAAAAAGCAGGTTTTTAGTTCTGAAATTTTTGCACTTAAATGCTTGAGACTATTCCCTCATCAAATGATCCTTAAATCAGAGCTGAACTCAAATATCCAAACTATGAGAACTCAAAGGGTGTGTTTAAACACATCAGACAGGATTCCATAATGGCTCAGGTCCCCCAAATGTTCCTTCTAGACATTTCCAGAGCTCATGGGAGGCTCCAGCTCACCAGAGAAGGAATCTGGGAGCACACATCACACCAGCCAGGATGGCAGGCACAACAAATGCAATGCCCTGCAATGCCCTCTCCCCAGTGGGCGGAACCGGTAGCACCTGGCACCCTGTCTGGCAGGAGCCTCCAAGGCTGGATGGCAGTGGACCCACCTGCCACCCGCCTGGGGAAATGGCGCAGGAAGGAGAGCTCACGCCCTCTGCACACTCTCCCCACACCGCCACAGGGACTGCGTCTAATGGCACCGTGGCACACACCGACACCTGGACGCTGCACAGCAGTGCCAATCGGGGAGTGCCCCATGGGCACAGACTGCTGGCCAGACGGACACCACTGCAAGACTCCCTGGGAAGGAAGCGCGAACGCTCACGGGGCTGTGGCTGGGCAGGCCCCGGGCCGGGCCACGGGGAGCTGCGCGGCTGCTCTGCTCCTGATGTTGGCGCTGTGCTCGTCTGTGCAGTCATCAAGCTATATGCTTAGGGGCTGCGCTCTTTTCCGAGCGTCATTTAATAAAAAGTTACTAAACACGTTGTTTTCATGGCACTGTGTCTCGCACACTCATGGGAAAATGGCTTTGCAGTTGATGGGGCTAAGCCTCAAAGCTACTTCAAGTCACCAGGACCATCCAATGCCACACAGATCAAACTTGGGGCCTCATCCCCTGCCCGCACAGACCCCCACTGTCCATGGGGACAGCCTCTCACTGTCCAGCTGGGTGTCTGAAAACTTCTGCACGCTAGTGGCGGAGGCTGGCGGAATTCCGGGGCGTCTGCTGCACATGGTTGCCCCAACTGAAGGTGCAACCAACAGAACTGGTACCTGTGGGCTCCTCCTGCTCCAGAGCCAGGTCATCACCACTCTCTACATCTTGCACATCGTCACTGGCCAGAGTGGGGCTCACGGCATTTTCCTGGAGACGCTGCTGCTTTCTCTCCTCCCGTTCTTTCAAAATAATCTTTAAAATTGAATAAATGATTAAAGCACCTAAATGTACTTACAAATAAGCTCTTTTACAAAATAAACCACCCGAGGTCGGCTTACTGGCAGGTGCCCATCATGCCTTCACAGCGGCAACATGGCCCCACCCCGGCCCGGGGGTTGGCCCAGGGACAGCATGTCCCCTCGCTCAGGTGCACCGAGCAGGCTGTGTGCAACCTGGGTTCTGATGCAACGGTGCAGCTCGACAGGCACCTGGCCTCAGGCAAGACACCTGTCCCCCACCTGAGACTGACCACACACCTCAGGCTGCGGAGAATTAAATGAAGAAACCTGTGCAACAGCCCGGACTGAGAATCTGCCAGGAAGTGTCCAATCTTCACCGACTGAACAGCAGATTCGCCTCAGGTGGGATGAAGGCACCAAGTGAATAAGGAGAATATAACTCTCCCCATTTCTCATTTTCTGTCCATGTCACTGCAAAGTATTTAAAAAATGGCTTCCCTCCGCCCGGCCGCACAGACCCCGGAAGCAGAGGCACCGGAAGCTCAGTTGGTGGAGTGTTGTCCCGATAACCGCAAGGCTGCCGGGTCACTCCGCCGGTGGAGGCAAGTAAGGAAGGCAACCTTTCTCACATAGAGCGCGCTCTCTCTCTCCTCCCCTCATCCCCCAGGCATGTCCTCGGTGAGAATTAAAAACACAAAAACCAAAAAAACCCTGGCACCCCACTTCGCATGCCCCACGACGCCACTTTCACCTCAACCCTGAAGACCTGAAGCCTCAGAGCTGGAGAACACCAGGCTCTCTAGGGCAGCGGTCGCCAACCTTTCGGACCTCACGGACCACGGGTTGGTGACCGCTGCTCTAGGGCCCGGTTTCATCACTCACCTTCTTCAATGACGTGGGCTTCTTGGCTCTGGGGACCTCCCTCTGCTTCCCCTTCTTCATCAGGGGAGCGCTGGAGTCCAGGGGGTTGTGCGGGGTCTTCACCTGGCTGAAGCGGTGGCCCTTCTTCCCCAACGTGGCCTCTTTGGAGAGAACAGGAACTGCCCCGACTGCAACACAGTGAGGATGCGGGCCTCAGGGAGGCCTGGCGCCGTCCCCGCAGCCAACTGCCCCGTGGGCGGTCTCGGGCAACGACGCAGTGAAACAGTACCTTTCGGTGAGGCTCCAAAGGAAGTGTCAATGGATTTAGGAAGAACCGTCTTCCTACCCCTCTATGAAGGCTCTTGTTTCTCAGTGAAGTCTATTAATGTGTGACCTCACTTGCTGAGGGCGCTTCTGGCAGTCCGCACATACGACGGCTCTACTTCCTACCCCTTATTCCTCCTCCCAGGAAACAGTTCCTCTGTGTATGCTTCCCTGTACTTTATAATTAGGAAAATTCCCAACATACAGCAAAGAGAACAGAGTAACAACAAAACCCATGTACCCACTGCCCAGCTTCAACCACCATCAAGAATCTCCCAAATGTATTGACTCACATTCTGTCAGCATGGCATTTCCGTTACTAGTGCTTTGTTAATCGGGTGTATCCATGCAATCTCACCTGTCGGGTTCTCTGCTACAGTGTGGAACGAGTCCACCGTGCCCTTGCTCTGGGCCATGTCCAGCCTTGGCCACTGCACAGCTGCCGTTTATCTGTGGAAACCTGCTCCCACCATTATGTTTGAAATGTATGTGTAACTGGCTTGGTTCTTGTCATCGGCTTTTCTTGAAGAATGAGTCATACCAACCCTGCTCACATAGGTGTGCTCTCCCATCCCAATGCCACCTGTGAGTTCAGGACCCCACTGGGCCCCTGCACTGCCCACTGCAGCCCTGAGCCCTGCCCCTCCTGTCTGCACCCCGTGCCATGCAACTTGCCAGAGTGTTAACGGGGGACCTGGGCAAGGAGGGCCCTTCCCAGTGGAAGCCCCAATAAAGGCTCTGGCCTAACCCCCCCCTCCCTCCTGCCCACCTGGTCTTCTCCATGTGGCCCTGCATGCTATGTCTCCTGTCTCCAGGACCTGGGAGTAGGATAAGCTTTGCTTTTTCTTGAGCTTCTTCTGTGGCCACACCTGACTGACCATATCATCAAAAAATACATAACAAGTCTCGGCTGGGTGGCTTAGTGGTTAGGTCCAAGGGTTGGCCCATGGACCTAAGAATCAAGGGCATGTACTTCAGTTGCAGGCTCAATCCCCAGCCTCAGTCAGGGTGCATGCAGGAGGCAACCAATCGATGTCTCTCTCCCTCTATCTCGCCTTCCCCTCCCTGCTCACTCCCCTCCACTCTCTAAAAAAATCAATGGAACTTTTACCATTTGCAACAGCATGGATGGAGCTGGAGAGCATTATGCTAAGCAAAATAAGCCAGTCAGAGAAAGATAAGTATCACATGATCTCACTCATATGTGGGATATAATGAACATAAACTGATGAACAAAAATAGAACCAGAGACAAACACTGAACAGACTGTACAACCTCAGAGGGAAGGCAAGTAAGAGATCAACCAAAGGTCTTGTATGCATGCATATTAGCATAACCAATGACACGGACACTGGGGCAGTGGGGGACTGTCCTGAGGGGTGGGGGTGGCGGGTCGATTGGGGAAGGAGACATATGTAATACTTTAAACAATAATTTTTTTAATTATAAAAACACTTCAGGATAAAAAAGCTTCTTAATTATTTCCTTGGGTGCCTACGTTTTTCTTTTTAAAATAAATTAACAAACTACCTCAGAAGGAGGATACATACTTAAAAGACTATAGGTGGCACCTGTGCACCTTCCTTTGCTGACAAATTGCCGGTTTTAACCTCTTGGCGCTCTAAGGCTTTTCAGAGGCGAGAATGGTGTTACCAGAACTGAGCCGACACTGTTATGAGGTGCGGCCCAGGGACAGGCAGGTAATTCATTTCTGCCAGATTCAGCTTTATTTAAAGCTGTACAGGGCACTTATGCATCATGAGATTTTCAGGTACACAATGCCACCATATCTATTTCTTAAAATCATAGTTAACTTTTTCAATGGTTATGGTAAAATACATATAACATAAAATCTACTATTTTGACAGTTTTTAAGTGCACAATTCAGTGGCATCAATTACGTTCACAATGTTGTCCACCATGACCACTACCCATCTCCATAACCTTTTCATGTCCCAAACTGAAAATCTGTCCCCCTTACACAGGAACTCAACATTCCCTCTCCCCTCAACTCCTGGTAACCTATACTCTACTTTCTATGAATTTGCCTATTCTAGAAAGTTAATGTAGTGGAATCATACAATATTTTTCCTTTTGTGACTGGCATATTTCACTTAACATGTTTTCAAGTTTGTCCACATTGTAGCATATGTCAGAATCTCCACATTTTGTTTATCCATTCATCTGTTGATATATATTTGGGGTGTTTCTACTATTTGGCTATTATAACTAATACTGCTATGAATACTGGTGTTCAAATGTCTGTATCTGTTTTTAATTATTTTGGATAAACACAGAGGAGTGGAATTGCTCGGTCAATGGCAACTCTATTCCCCATTCTGAAGAACCACCAGACTGTTTTCAAAAGTAGCTGCATCATTTTACATTCCCACCAGCAGTTTAACAGGGCTCCAAGTCCTCCACATCCTCACCAGCACTGGTTATTTTTGTGGTTTTGCTTATAGCTACAGAGGAGGTATGAAGAACTACCTCACTGAGGTTTTGACTTGCATTTCTCTAATGACTAATGAAGACAAATATCTGTTCATGTGCTACTGGCCATTTGTTTATCTTCTTGTGGAGAAATGTCTTTTTAAGTATTTTAGCCCATTTTTTGAGTTTGTTACTGAGTTGTAGTTCTTATATATCGGAGATCAAACACTTACCAGATATGATTTTCAAATATTTTCTCCCATTCTATAAGTTGTCTTTTCACTTTCTTGATAATGTCCTTTGGTACACAGATGTTTTTAATTTTGATGAAATCCAATTAACCTATTTTTAATACTTTTGCTGCCTGTCCTTTTGGTGTCCAAACTAAAAATCCAATGTCTAATTCAAGAGCATGGAAATTTACCTGTTTTCTTCTCAGAGTATTACACTTTTAGCTCTCATAATTAGGTCATTGGTCCATTTTGAGTTCATTTCTGTTTATGTGAGGGTCCAACTCTATTCTTTAACATGTGGAAATCCAGCTGTCCCAGAACCAATTTTTAAGAGAATGTTCTTTGTTCTTTTAATGAACTCAGCACCCCTGTCAACAACCCACCAGCCATGCATATGTGAGTTTACTTCTGGACTACCATTTCTATTCCAATGGTTTGTCTATCCTTATTCCAGTACCATACTGTTTTGTTTATAAATGACTTTCGATTACAGAAGAAAAGTCACAAAATAGTCTATCTGAAAAACAACTTCCAATCGTTTGAGATTAAAAGGCCCTTTTACCTGAAAACACCACTGGTTTGGAGGACTGCTTTGCATTCTGGGAGTGCTGCTTCTTTTCCAGTGCTGTCAGCATTCCCCCCAAATCCAACTGTACTGGAGTTTGGCTCTTCTTTCCACTTTTAAAATTATTCTAAAAAGTTCAAAAATCATAAGTTTATTTATAATAATACATTTTACAAGCTGTGCTTTTCATCTTATGACAAAAAATCATATAATCAAAGATAAAATGAAATAGATTTACAGACTGTAAAAATCTTAAATAAAGAGAAAAACCCAAGCAATCCCACATTCTCTGCTATTACCACCGGGATTCTTTCCTCCCTCTCTTCTCAGAACACTGGGTTACATTAAACCACCTACAATTATGTCTACATCTCCCCTGTATCAGTGTACATCTACAGACCAGAAACCAACCCTTGTATACAGTCTTTGGCTGTAACAGTTTGCTGTATGTGAGGCTAACTGGTCAGTATTAGTGCCTTGTTAGCTCCATTCATTCTTCAATTGACCAAGTGAGCCAATCAGCCACCATGGAACAGATTTACCCAAGTCGCATCACACCCAGCAGGTGAGTGCTACATTTAGACACAAAGTTGGAGGTACTCTCAGGAAATGTGACTTCTGACACAGTTGGGCTCTGGGTGAGGCAGTAATGAAAGCTGTGCAGGCAGGTTGTGGCACGTGCTTTAGCACCGTCACTCCTGCTCTCCTGCCCACTGTTCTCGTCCCTGACACCACACCCACTGGCTGAGGGCTCATGGCACGGTGCCAGTACTCGGTGCAGTACAGGTGGGTACATCATAACATGGTAATGCAAAGTTAATTCACACAGGGTGTGGAATTCTTCCTTCCACAAATGTGAAACGTTACCCCGATTTGAAAAGCAAAATAACAATGAACCTGCCCAAAGCACAGAAGTTCCCCAATTAGATCATGAGCCTTAAGTTCATTCTTGAACCCATGGGGCGGGGGACAAGGAGCAGCAGCTCTCCCGCCTGTCTGACTACTTAGAGTGAAACTGGACGGCTCGGTTGTTTTCCTTCTGTCTGACACTACTGCCTCACAAAGGAATTCTTGGTTCCTGAATACAGGGAATCACCAGTTTTTCTTTAAATCAGAGTCTCCTTTCTGATATAGCAGTGGTAATTACCAACAGTCTTATTACAAAAGTGACAGTGTTTTAGCTGAAAAGCAGTTCTGCTTCAACATACCGAATGCCTCCAATGAAGGAAGAAATAAAAACAAAACCGGTCTCCACAAAGAAGTCTGGAAAGCAGTTTTGTCTTAAGAGTCAGTTTAGCAAGAAAAGTTAAGCCTAAAGCAATTGTGGGTTTCAATCTAAAATTTACCTGTGGCTGCTGCTTAGATTGACATTTCCGTGACTCTACTCTGTCTCTTCTTTCAGATGCAACTGCCAGAATGGGAAACTCTTCAGTATCCTAAGTAAACCACACACCCTTTAGCGCTTCATGAATCGTGAGACCCAAGTATGCCCAAGTGAAGCCTTCTCCTTGCTCACATATTCTACTTTAAGTTCCCACGGAAGGGCTCAAAGGTTGATACAAAACAGGCCAAAAACTGTATCCTAAGGGCTTCAGCTTAATTTTACTTAGAACCAATTTAAAGACCATAGTTCTAATCTCCTGCTCCACAGAGCACGAGTGGGGACCCCAAGGAGTCCACAGACTGCCCCTAATGACCATGGCGTGAGAGTGTTCAGCAGCCACCCTTCAATTACACTTCGCACTTTGCATCAATCCAGACTCAGGGCATGTCAGTGTCCTGTCATGTTGCTGAACCCAGGCTGGAAAATAGAGGGGGGGCGAGGGAGGGGGGTAGCAACAGGCCTCTCCACCACATTTACATCATTTAAAATGTCTTGCGTGCTCTGTCAACATTTTAGGTGCCTTGGAGAAGTTATGTGAGCAGGGCAGAAATATGAAATATGTATCGGCCAAACCATAATGCAATGCCATGATCATAGTCCTTCAAATACAACCCACCATTCTCAAGGGAATGTTCCAAGAGCCTTGGGAACCCCCAGCTTGAGGGGAAGCCTCGGCTTGACCCTAAGCGGGACACCCAGGTAGTACCGCTGACCTCCTGCAGGCCCCAGGAGCCACGCTGCTGAGTCTACTAGCGCAGACCCGGGAGAAATAGGGTTTGAGCCTGGAGGACAGGGACATTCTTGGAGTACCACAAGGACAACAATGTAAAGAGTGCTTTTGCAAGTCCATGACATTCTTGTGACCAGGGCCCATGATGGCTCCCTGGTATTTTAAATTTCTCTCTCTAGTGTAGCACATTATAAAAAGATTTCTGGATAGAAAAGGAGGCCCTGCAAAAGCCAGCATGCCAAAGTGACGAAAAAAACATGTAAAGAAGATATTTATGGGAGACAAATATTAGTACTATGGTGTATAAACTATTGCATTTCAATATAAGAGTTTTGTCTCTAGACCTCAATGTTTATTGAGTGCCTGCTATGAGGCGCTCTTCACTGGCCAAAATGAAGATGTGAAGAAAAAGGATAATGGCTCTTTTCTTCAGCACTAGGTGGGCTGTCATTGAAGAAAGTGCTGAAGATTTTCACTTAGGAAACCAGTGAACCCACATTTCTATTAAGACGGACCCACACATCACACAGGGGGATATGTACTTCCATCCGTGGTGGCTCTTGCGCTGTGTGGATTTCACATTTTGATTTAAACTTTTCTTTCTTTTTCTTATTCTTTCTTGAGGCTTCATTTTGCTCAGAATCACCACCTTGTGATGCTTTGCACTAGAAACAACAACAAAATCATGGGTTTTTAGGACATTCAATTGAATGTTTCATCCCATGTATTAGAGCAAAATTAAGTTATCAACTTGTATAATCACATAGCAATTTTATTCATAGTTTGCCTCTTCATTCTCTATTTTCTAAAGAGCTAGCATTCTGGAGATTAATTCGGAAGGAAAAAAAAAACCTGTGAAAATAGTTGTGTTCAATATTTTGAAACTGGTAGATTTAGACAGAACCCAGTTTTCAGCCCACGGAGACCATTTTAATAGAATTAATTAATTCTATTAATTCCGACTTGAAGTCCCTTCACAGATCCAGGTGTGCCATCTCCATCACCAGGGCCCAGGGGTTCCTACAACTGACTGCACATGACAGTCACCTGTACAGCCTTCAAATCAGAACGTCTGGCCCATCCCAGACGTCCTTAGCATCCCACCCTCACCTCAGGCTGGCCTTCCCAGTCCAGGTCCCCCACACTGTGGCCTCAGGGCTTTCGCACTATCACTCACACGGGCTGAGGCTCAGACTGCACCCCCATTTCAGCTCCAGTCTCCCTCCTCTGTCTGGCCTCTCGTTCTCCACCCCCCTTGCTACCTGACAGCTTCTGCACCTGTCTGCACAGCACTGTCCCTCTGCATCCAAATGGGGTTCTCAAGGTTTTTAGGGACCTTGTTTTAACCTCAATGGGAACTTATCCTTCACAACTAAAAGCCTCAGTGGCCATTAAAGAGTGTTTATCTACTGACCTGGGGTGGGGGTGGGGGGGCTGTCCATGCGTTTTGTAAAGTGGATAGGGCAATGTGTATAAAATGACCATATTTTTGTTAAGGGGGAAAAAAGTTAAAAAACACACAAAAAACACCCTATTTGTTTATGTTTTCAGGAACCTGAGGTGGGGTACATACCAGGCTGGAAATGCAGGCTTCCTTGGGGGCTTGGGGGGCACAAAGAGGTATGGGAAAGATGACCTTTTCCATAACTAGATCCTTTTAGCATTATATTTGTTATTTTGGTAATAAAAACTTACAACCCTGAAAGTTTTAAAGGAAAAAGCCATTATGATCCCTATCATCCCTCCTGTGTATAATGAAAAGCAATCTAGGTTCTAAGATTACAGGGGATCGTCCTTTTAAAAACGATTCTTAGAAATTAAAAGATCTGCTAATTATCTGGAAAACCACTTCAGACAGCAACTTGGTGGCTGCAGCCAGAGGGGCCTGAGCAGCCAGTGCCCAGAGGTCGGCGGGGCCTGGGAGCTAGCGGGGTCAGAGGGTCTGACCTGCATCTGTTCTCAAATGAGTGCACAAAGCTGTGTGGGACGGCGCACAGGCCTGTCCCACTCTCACTGTCGCCTGCACACATTTCCTCAATCAGCCAGGCAGCAGCGCACAGCGCCCCCTTGGGCAGGATATCTGTGACACTTTGGACATCAAAAAGCAGCCTCACACCCCAACACTGGGAACCCCCACACTAAAGAAATGCAACCAACATCCACCTACAGGAATCTATCAGTACACTGAAAATCAGAAACAAAATCAAGACTAATGAAAAAGGCTCTTCAAGATACAAATCTAGGGATCAATAAAAATGACAGCTTAAACTGATTAGAACTAAAAGGAAAAAATGGATTCTAAAATGCTACCTTACAGTATGTAAGCTGGAATCAACCAAGAATCAGTAACATATACCAAGTGAATGTAAAAACATGGACTTGAATTACTGTCCTCTCAGTCCCCTGGCAGGTAAAAGGAAATTGATTTAAACTCAATAAATAAGAGACTGGGAGAAAGAATGCAGCACCAGAGCATACATTTCTGCCAGCTTCTCTCCTTGAAAGAACTCAGAATGGGCCACAGCTATGTTAGCCCACTGGCCTGGAGTGCGCCTCCTCACTCATGCAAAGCTGCCACCTGTATTCCTTGCTGAGGGCCTATTCTTCTTTTCAAGGTTCAAGCAACCAACTCAGGTGACACCCGCAGTACAGAATGAAACACTGTCAGTCAGGATTTGAGAAACAAACAGAAGTCCAGCCAGCGGTACAGGAGACCCACATTATCTGAATGGATGCATACCTTTTTAGTTGAGTGGACAATGGGTTTCTCTCTGTTGTAGGAAGGATCCGAAGATAAAACTTGAGAAGATGATTTGCTACCATTTTTAGGATCTGCTGATGAAACAACCGTCTTTAGGTTTATCACAGAAGTAACAATTCTAGGGGCTGATGATGACTCTGTAGGTAACGTCTGACGGACAACATAACCCATTGGCGTCCAGGATAACTCTGCTCAGAGATAACCACAATTGGGGAACAGTCTCAACAGCAAACACAAACTCCTTAGAGATTCCAAACATGCATCAGGTGAGAGAATTACTCAGGCATAATTAAATTTAGGCTGTTGGAAACATTCTCTTGGGAAGGACGATATTCACTAAACGTGTTTTCCTTGGAACATGCATGCTGAATTTACTTGTTAGGTTAACCGATCTTCCTAGAAACTAGTTTTCACTTGGGGTTGTTCAGTTAAAAAACAGCAATCCTCAATTACGTCCACGTGGCAAACACACGGAATTAACGAGCTAAAGATCAAATATTCGCCCTACTAACCTTGATGTGTATCTTTAACAGCAGAAGTCAAAGGTCACTAGACTTCAGCTATCACAATAACTGGAAATTTATGTCTTTTTAGAGCAGAGGCATAAGCACAGCCACACTACTCCTTAGGTGCCCATCAAACTCTATATTCAGACAAAACAAAAGGACAGCCATCAGGACATGGGCGAGACATGTCAGCAGCCTGTGGCTACCCCAGATGATAAGACACTGACTGTTCCTGTCACCGCAGAGCTACACACCCTCAGAGAAGTTTGTTAAGTGAAGATCTTTGTACCAAACATACGAATGCAAAAGACAACATACCTGTGGGTAAATCAGGAATAATTTTGTGAAAATGTCTTCTACTAGAAAAAGCTACTTATAAAGATTTCAAGAGCAGACTCTATTGAACTCTCTCTGAATATTACTTCTTAGCCAGGACAGGACATACTGGCAGCTCTCCAAGTGTGGCCTCAGGCTCCCAGGACCCTTGAAGTCAAAACTGTTTTCCTGACAGTAGGAATGTGTTACCTGCCTCTCTCTCTGCCTTTCTTCTCCCTCCCCGCCTCTCTTTTACAAAGATTGCAAAGGTAGGACAGTGAAAAGGCCAAATGGCAAGGCAGATCTACAGAGCCAGCCACTGAAGAGTTGCAAAAAAACAACAACTCTGCTCTCCTTACTGCCTTACTTTTGTGGAAAACAGTTATTTTTCATAAAAATGTGGCTACTTTTAAGTGAATTAGTAAGTATTTTTGAAATTTCTCTGTTTAACTTCAAATATTGCAAATACTGACAGTTGTCTAAACCAGTGGTCACCAACCTTTCAGACCTCATGGACCACCAGTGGTCCGTGGACTACCGGTCGGCAACCGCTGGTCTACACAGAAGCTCTGTGGGGCTGTGTAAAGGGTATTAAGGGTTCCTGAGACCAAACACCATGAGAACCTCTGGTACAGGTAACACTTAAAGAAGCTACCATTTTTGAGTTGATAAATTTTTTCACTGAACTGAGTAAACATTTCATTTAAAATTCTTTGCTATCCTACACTCCTTACACATACATGGAGATCTCATCTACTTCAATCTTCCAAAAATATTGTCAGTTTATCAACAACCTTTCACCTGCCTTAAAGAAGGCTTTAAGACAAAAGCATTTAAGTTGCACTAGACTAAAAATGAACTTAAAAACAGACAACTGATTTTTGAAAATGGTATTTGGTAGCCACTCTTACCTCCTGTACATGGAGAGGAATTGGTAGCAGCATTATCAGTTACAGAGTCAGTCGGCTTATTATTTTTCACCACTATTTCACCCTAAAGAGCAAACCAGTTATTTAAAAAGCAAACCAGTTATTTTCTTACTATTTCAAATGGGAAAGTAATCATTTAATTTTTAAATACAGCTTCCTTGCCATTCTTAAAATCTTCAAAATATGTGCTAATTAAAAATTCCATATACCTAAATATGTGAAGTGAAAAGTTAAATGGTTTCCTTCTGCCAATTCTCTCTCTCTAGCAGAAAACCACCCACAGCTTAGCTAGCCATCTCTCTACTTCTTGGTCTAGGACCGCGGTTCTCAACCTATGGGTCGCGACCCCTTTGGGGGTCGAATGACCCTTTCACAGGGGTCACCTAAGACCATTAGAAAACACATATATAATTACATATTGTTTTTGTGATTAATCACTATGCTTTAATTATGTTCAATTTGTAGCAATGAAAATACATCCTGCATATCAGATATTTACATTATGATTCATAACAGTAGCAAAATTACAGTTAGGAAGTAGCAACGAAAATAATTTTATGGTTGGGGGTCACCACAACATGAGGAACTGTATTAAAGGGTCGCGGCATTAGGAAGGTTGAGAACCACTAGTCTAGGAGATAATTTTTTATAGATCCTAATAATGGGATCACATCACACATTTTAAGCAACCTTTAAAAGATCCACATATCACAGACAACTTTTGCATCAGTGCAGACGTGCCAATATCATTCTTAAACCCGAGTGCCCCCACAGGAATGCTAAAGCATCATGTACCGAGCCTACACACCACAGTTCCAAAGTCCCTCCAAACATCCACAAAGATAACAAATATATGCTTGTAGCAGGTGCCCACTTTTATAGACAGAAAGCTGCCACAAACGGAACATGAGGCCCAAAACACACTTGGGGGGGGGGGGGGGGCCGGGGGCGGGCGGTGAGTATATTAAGAGACATCTCAAAGTGACTGACAGAATTGAAGGTAAGAGGAAACTGATAAATTCAAATTTGAATAGTTTGAAAATAAATTCTAAAGCTGATACACTTCATAAACTTAACCATTTTGCCATTTCATACCTGAATCCAGTAATAAAAAATAAAATAATTGAAACACAGCCTGTTCTTTTAATAAATGTAATTTATATTCACCAAGGCCAATGAAACACTAGTAGTGCCTCCCCTATTCAAAAATGGTTAGGCCATCCTGGCCTGTGTGGCTCAATGGTTTGAACAGGGATGGGGGAATGTCTGGCCCGCAGGCCCTATAAGACCCAAGAAAATCGTTTGGTCTGGCCCTGTCAAGGCTTTAGGGTGAGTTAATTAAATGTCTGACCAAATATAGCAGGCTAATTTTTAAGTTAATAATTTTGTATGGCCTTTAAATGATATTATATTCAAATGGCCCCTGGCAAAAAAAAAAGGTTCCCCATCCCTGGGTTAGAGCGTTGGCTCACACACCAAAGGGTTTGAATCACGGTCAAGGGCATGCACCTGGGTTGCAGGTGCCATCCCTGGCCCCAGTCAGCAGGAGGCAACCAATCGATGAGTCACTCTCACATAGATGTCTCTGTCTCTCTGTCTCTCGCTCTCTCCCTTCCTTCCACTCTATCTAAAATCAACAGAAAAATATCCTCAGGTGAGGATTACTTCCAACAATAAAGACAATTAAAAAACAAACCAATGAAAAAAGAAGCTATCGGGTCCTATAGTGCACATACTAGCAATTCCAGAATTTAGATTCTTCATGATTGTGATTGTATTAATAAAAATTAAAATTTAAAAAAAAATGGTTAGGTCAATCATATAAATCAGTATCAAAGACCCAGTGCAGCAGTTATGTTTTCAAAGAGTATTTAAGATATGGAAAAAATGCCAATTTCTAACACAAGCCCATACATATGTCTGATCCCCGAATGTACAATTTTCACAATGTACCATTAACAAAAGATTACTAGTAAGTGCTAAAGATGGTTTTCTCTTGGCTATACAACTTCAGACAATTACTTTTTTTTTTCCTTCACATTTTTTTGGTGTTCAAAGATACTACTAGTATAAGCAGGAAAAAGGTTTCTTTTAAAGGGAAATTTAAAAAACAAATGCAGCGCTAGCTGGTCTGGCTCAGTGGATAGAGTGTCAGCCTGCAGACTGAAGGGTCCCAGGTTTGATTCCAGTCAAGGGCATATGCCTGGGTTGCGGGCTTGATCCCCAGTGGGGGACTTGCAGGAGGCAGCCAATCAATGATTCTCTCTCATCATTGATGTTTCTCTCTCTCTTTCCCCTCTGAAATCAATAAAGATACATTTTAAAAATAATAAATAAAAAAATAAAAATAAAAAAACAACTGCACACAGAATTCATGAGTGTGAGTAGATGAGGTAACAAGCAGGTAAATCTCACACGCTTCATGTCCACACATGCAGCCCTCACCTCTAACAGGTGACCTGACAGTCAGCCATGCTCCTGGCCTGTTCTACTTTGTACAGCGCTCTCGGGCTGGGAACTGCCCACTGCAGCCCCGGCCAAATCGTGGAGCCCCTCGACGGCGCAGCCATTCCACACACTCCACGGGCGCCCAGAGGGTCACGCCCCGCCACGTGAGACTGATTCTTCCACTTCACTCAGCCTCACCACGTGACAGCAAAGTCCCTGGGAACGGCATACCTTCTGCACACTGTGAGCAGGACCACCCGGCCTGGGGCTCTCGTGTCCAAGCACCCAGGACACGGACAGAAAGTGGAGATCCTCTCTTCAGGAGGCAAGCAATCGGGTGAGCTACTCTCGTGGTAGTGTCGTCTTTCTCCTGGCCTGCACACTGGGAAGTGTCCCACCCTTCCTTGATCTGAGATCGGTCACAGTGATTTTAGGGAATAGTAACCCCATAACGTTTTTCCTGAAAGTCTCTAACACTTTGAGATCAAAGGGTGAATATGTGTAATTTAAAATTATTAAGTGGCAAACTGAATGCTCTTCACTGCAGTTACTATCGCTGAATTCGCTGTATCATTAACAAAAGAGGTACAGATAAAAAGCCTGGAAAACCAGAAATTATATTATGTAGTTTTAAATACAACTATTTGGGTAAATAAAATCTTTCTGTCGGTATTGAAAAGTGCTGTCAGCACACAATGCTACTAGTGTGACGCTAGAAGGGGGCTGTGCAACCAGCAGGATTCATGCTAGAATATTCTCCTGGACCTTTGACCTACCGGATGAAAGTAAGTGCACTAGGTGATTCTTTGAAAAGAATGACAGCATGAGGTGTCACGCGTCCTGTAAACCGTTCACACAGTGAAAGAGAAAGGGGGAAGGAAACAGAGGAAAGGAGCCTGCACTCACCTCTAACGCTGGAGCGGGTTTCACCACTTCTCTCCCCAGGGAAGTGTCTGTAGAGGCAGAGCGTGGAGGCCCCCACTTGGGCTGTTTTGGTGTCTCTACTATCTCACTGTTCTCTGCACCCTGCAGTTTAGGAAAATCCAACCTGGTAAATTCAAACTCAGGTTTGGAGGCAGGTCCACACTTTTCAATGATTCTGGATTTCCTGTCTGTTCGTTTATGATAACCATCTGTATTTACAAATTAAAAGTAGAAGAAATTTTAGGTGTTTAATGATCTGTACTCAGGCTTAAGTTGCAGAATAGAAAATCTATCGCTATAGATGCAACACGTTATTGTCCAAACAGCCTAACTTTGCTAGTGCTATTAACCTTCTGTGTTACAGTATAAACATACATGACTGTAAGTCTGCTCTGGTTGGGCCACCAAGCAGAAAAACCAAAACACTAAATTTCAGGAGTAATTCTAAGGTTGATGAGATAGTTACTTTGGCCTAATTGTACATCTGGGCATTTTGATTTTTCTTAATACACATTTTAGAGTTTTGCAAATTTAAAGAGACACTAACAAATTTCCTTTAAGTAATGAATGGTCCCTAACTTAGTCTGCTAGAACAAACTGGAGAGAAGTGGAACTGAACTTACAACCTCTGTCCTTTCTCCTTCAAATGCAAATAAATGACATGCAGGCTGCAGTGCGTAACACCCGTGTTTAATGATAAGGCCAGAGTCACACAGGTAACGGCTCACTTCCCTTTCACCTTTCCATGCACCAGAGAGTAAGTGAAATCAATGCAAAGAGAAAAATGTATACGCCAAGTCACATAAATGGCACCTGTAAATAAACGACAGGCCTTTCCCAGTGAGCACACCATCAGGAAGGTTTAAGTCCTCATAGAAACAGGGGATGGCTGTAACCAAACTACATTTGGAATTAAATTTCAGGGGGAAAAAGACCATGTCGAATCACTAACTTTTTCAGCCACAAACCAGAATGGTAGTTTTCAAGACAGAACAGACAACACTTCCGGCATGAATAAAATCAGTGGCCTGAGCAAACACACGGCGCAGGGATGGGAGTAGGACAGAATCGCAGTCCCATCTACTGAGAACTCTTCCCACAGAACTCCGGAGCAGCTGTGTGAGAAAGGAGCGTGGCCAGGCACAGTACAAGGGATGTGGTTGTGATCCGCTTTTAAGGACGGTTTGAGGTGTGTGGTCGTTACCTACCTGTTATGTAACCTTAGACAAGTCCTTGTGTAACACAAGGTAATAACACGTTAAGGGCACATCAGAGCCCACATGCCACAGGTCCCCGTCCCGGGAGGAAAGGCCTCCAGGATCCCACAGGAAGCCTGGTGGCCTCAGCTTTTCACAATAAACCCAAAGAACAGCAACAGCAATGCCCCTGGGTGGGTAGGGTGGGTTGACATAAGACAAAACATAGAGTTCATTACCTTTACCTGATTTCAAATTAGAGTCAGCACGAAAGGACAAACAATGTGAGCTTCTCACTGACTTTATATCAGATGATACAGTTCCATCAGCCTTTTTACCGGCAAACTTTTGCTCATCATATGTTTTTTTCTGCAGAAAACATAAAAAAGTAACATGAATTAGAAAAACTGTAGTTGACCCTTGAATGACCAGCCTCCCAGCAATAGATAATCTGTGTGTAACTTCTGACTCCTCCAAAACTTAACAGACTACTGTTGACCAGAAGCTTTACTGATAATATAAACAGTCAATTAACACATATGTTGTATTTTACATGTATTATATCCTGTACTTTTACAATAAACTGCACTAGAGGAAAAAATATGTTAAGAAAATAGTTGCCGAAACCGGTTTGGCTCAGTGGATAGAGCATCGGCCTGCGGACTGAAAGGTCCCAGGTTCGATTCCGGTCAAGGGCATGTACCTGGGTTGTGGGCACATCCCCAGTAGGAGATGTGCAGGAGGCAGCTGATCGATGTTTCTCTCTCATCGATGTTTCTAACTCTCTATCTCTCTCCCTTCCTCTCTGTAAAAAATCAATAAAATATATTAAAAAAAAAATCCTCTGTGAGGAATGAAAAAATATTAAAAAAAAAAGAAAAAAGAAAATAGTAGGGTTTGCCTGCATGCTTTTTCAAAGGGTCGCAAATCTCCTAAAAATTTTCTAATACATTTATTGAAAAAAAATCCACATATAAGTGGATCCAGTGGTGCATTTCAATCCTGTGTTATTCACGGATTAACTGTACCTTTAGCCCAGCCAGTGGGCTCAGTGGTTGAGCGTCAACCTATGAACCAGGAGGTCACGGTTCCATTCCTGGTCAGAGCACATGCCCAGATTGCAGACTCGATCCCCAGTGTGGGGCGTGCAGGAGACAGCCAGTCAATGATTCTTTCTCATCACTGATGTTTCTCTCTCTCTCTCCCTCTCCCTTCCTCTCTGAAATCAATAAAAATATATTTAAAAAATAAAAACTGAAACAGGTTTAACACTGAAAATATATATTTAAGTATTGACAACTCAACCATTTTTTAAAAGGTTAGATCAAATAAGTTCTTAAATACCACAAAAAAGCAATGCTTAAGTTAATGCAAGGATTGACCAATTCTTTTCATTTTAAATGCTAATGTGACCAAAACCACACACTTACTGACCTTAAACAGAGCTTTCGTGTCTTGTGGGAGAGGGCACACGTGCTCACACTGTGGCTTCGTCTGGAAACCTCGGTAACGACTGGGTTGGCTGTAATCATACTGGGAGCCAGGCATTGGGCAAATATTGTGTGCAGACTCCAGGGTGTAAGGAGAAGGGGTGTATGGGTGAAGAGCCATCTCAGAAGATAAATACTGATGAGGAAATGTTGAAGCTCCAAAGGCCATATCTTCAGGATAGAGTGTCTGCCTAAATAAAACGGGTAAATTTTAGTTACAGATTTCATACCAGAAATCAGGGAGTTTAATATTCTATAATAAAATTGTTTTAACTTTTATTACTTTTGAGGCCATTCACTCTACACTGAAATGACTCTAATTACTAAAAGCTAAACGAAACCACTGAGCCTTTCTTTCTATCTGTTTCTTTCAAAAACAGATGCTGACCTAGTTTTATTTTTTCACTACTGAGCTGGAACATCCTCAACAGGAGCCTGAAGGTGCCCCAGTAGCTTTTCATTCTCAAGACGTCAAATATTCGGGAAAGACTCTCAGTGACGCTGGCCAAAGGGGCCATCCAGACCACCCTCTCTACAGAGGCTCCCACTGACCAGATCTATCCTCCATCCCACGCCCTGCAGGGCCTCTTCCCGCGGCCCGCAGACTTCCTGCTGCAGCGCTTTGCAGCTCCCAGCCCACCACCTGTGTTCCCAACCTGCAGAGCCAGAGCCACAGAGGGACGCTGCGTGCACACTGGTCCGGGAATCAGACCCTGCTGACCAGATGGACACCATCTGCGAACATTGCCATGGCTCCAATTTGCTTGAGCGGCTAAACTAAACCAAAATACAATGTAACAGTGATTTTTTTTTTTTTTTTTTTTTTTTTTAGCAAATACTGCCAGAGGATTCAACCATTTTGAAACGAAAGCTCATACACTGACAAAATGCTAAAAAGCTGAGTTAAAACACAAATCATAACCTTTTCATTCCCACAAATAAGCACTAAAATGTTTCTGTGGATTTCTACAGCTGAAAAATTTCTTGTAGCAAATCAATGAAATCCCGAAGTGTGCTGGTCCACTGAAAAGCGGGAGAACCCGAAGCTAAGAACAAGACACTCTACATGATCTTCCATCTGTGTGCCGTCAGGAGATGCGGGCCCAGGTCCCAGCACCCTTATTAAACATCCCCGTTCTACTCTGCCGCGGGTTAAGAACCTGCACGGAAGCAGAAAGGGAGCCAGTCTACAGAGGGACCTGGAAGACACCCGTGAGGATGGGCACTGCTCTTGTTTCCATGCAGTACGTAATCACAGGCTGCCTGGTATCACTGCCTATCCTATCTAATAAAGAGCTAATATGCTAATTAGTCCAAACAGCAGAACGACTGTCCGGACAACCTTCCGGACGTAGCGAGGGCAGAGCCCCTTGCACGAATTTTGTGCATCAGGCCTCTAGTTAATTCATGGTATTTTAAGGTTAGATCTTGTAAAATATTTTACTCATTGCCAATTTATTCTAGTAATGAAGCATTCTTAATTAAAAAACAAACAAAACTGGCTTTTGTCTGCCCCCCAGACCACTAGCTAGTGCTGCGCCTTGAAGAGGGAGACTGAAAGCTGTGTCCTGTTCCTCAGACAGACACTACCCCTGGATGTGACTCCCATTTTATTTTGTTTGATGCTCAGAAAATCTAACGGGGGTCAGACGAAGGTGAGAGATGCCTGTTCTTCACAAGACGGGCAAAGAAGTTGGGTTGATAGGGAAAAAGTAACAAAGACTATCCCAAGCCCAAAATCTGGGTAAATGAACAGATCAAGGAAATTTAGGTAAAGAAGAAAAGGGGGATAGATCCAATGGGGTTGTTTAAGAAAGATGGAAACATCGACTTAACTGTTCCACTTCTTCATGCATTCATTGGTTGATTCTAGTATGTGCCTGGACCAGGGATCAAACCCGCAACTTTGGCTTCTCAGAACAATGGTCTAATCCAGGGTCTCAAACTATGGCCCGCGGGCCACATGCAAATACAAATATTGTATTTGTTCCTTTTTTGTTTTTTTACTTCAAAATAAGATGTGTGCAGTGTGCATAGGAATTTGTTCATAGTTTTTTTTTAAACTATAGTCCGGCCTATGGCATGGCTTCCTCTGCACTCTATCACTTCCCCCCATCTGGCACATATAAACCCAAAACTTAACACCTGGTCCCCGAACCAGCCCCACTTCCAACTTGTGTTCTCATGAGTGATCCCACCAGTCTTTCTAGGTATTCAACTGGAAACTGCTTTACACCTTTCCCACCAACACCCTAGGGACAGCCACAGAGCTCTTTCCTCTTACAGCAGGTCTCCATGTATTTTCTTCTGTTTCCCGTGCCTGGAACCCAGTCAAAGTCTTCAAGCCCCTCTCCCTTAAAGTCAAACCAGAATCCAGAAGTGAACCCAAAAGCTCCCTATTTCGTACTCACCAAACCTAAACTTTCAGCTGTACTATGTAGGCTTTTATTTATTTATTTTAAAATGTTTTTATTTATTTTTTTTTTTAGAGAAAGGGAGAGTGAGAGAGAAACATCAATTGGATGCCTCCTGCATGCACCCCAACTAGGAATTGAGCCTGCAACCTGGGCAAGTGCCCTGACCAGGAATAGAACTGACAACCTTTTGGTGCAGAGGACAATGCTCAATCAACTGAGCCACACTGGCCAAGGCACTAATTGTCTAATGGTGCCCCCTTAACAAAAGGAACTCACTCCTCTGCTGTCTTCCCAACACATCTTTTACCTGTTCCCTTCAGTCAGGCCAGCACCTGTCAGGGATCCAGCCACTCCTCCAGCCACCAAACTGATCTGCGCCATAGTGTCAGCACTGCTGGTTCTCAAAGCTGGCAGGTTTTACCTTAAAAGCATCACTTGGGCATTGTGACTTTTCACAGCATATACAAGATGCTGAAAATGTTCAAACAAACTCTTGCCAACAGCAATAGCAGCCTTGGGACATACAACTGAACTCAGGTTAAAAGAACTGAGTGCTGATTCTGATTCTGGTGTTACCTACCTGAATAACTTTGGACAAGCAATTCTAGCCTCAGTCTCATGTGTAAAAATAACACTACCTCCCTGTCAACCTCATGGATGTGACAAGCATGAAAAACCATATACAATACTCAAACAAAATACAACAGAGAACTAATTTTGTCTGCATAGCCTCTATCTGCTCATTACACAATAAATAATTAGTACTTTCCAAATGGGCAATTCTATATACCAGAATACTTCTGATATTTGTCTAGTCTGTGACATAAATTTAGAGAAGATTGGTACATTTTCTTTAATCTCTACCAGTTCAAGTCTATAAAAAAAATTGACAAAGAGTACAGCTCATGAGGTAGTCATTCCCCTTTATCATCTAGCACTTTCCATATAGTAGCCTGTCAATAATTAACTCCAACTGAATAAATGAAGTCCCTTTGAGTGCACTGTTACACACGGGAGTTAGACAAAGTCTGTAAAAGGTTACTCCCCTCCTTTAAAGGGATGTACAGAATTAGATGGTTATAGTGGAACTAATAGGAATGTCTGTTATGGAAAAGGCTACTCCTTTTTCTTACAGCAACAACATATCTCCATTTAAACAAAATCTGACTAGAGCAATGCACTTCTTAACCTACAATAGAATTGACTAGGTAATCCCTTCTCGAGTACTTAAAGTCTCCCCAATTCACCCCCACTTTAAAGTCTCTTCTTTCTAACCGTGCCCCTTTGATTTCATGACCCCGTTGTCCCTAATTGTTTTCTTGCAAGTCAGGAATATTGTCAGCCAATCTTTTCCTTAGTTATAAACAATTAAAAAACAAAATCAAAGCTAAAAAGGATAAGGGGTTAAGAAACATAATTTTTAAATTAAGAACTGCACAACCTTGAGCCTCTGATCGGTCATGTTCAAGTTATTGTCAGGACAGGACGTTGCTTTAGATGTTTTCCACCTTTATTTTGAGTTACTAAAATCCCACCCAGCAGCTGGCTTAGAGGCCTCGTCACTGAGATGCATTTTGTATTAATTATGTGAACCACCCAAAATAGGGAACAACTCAAATGAGACCCATGCCAACATCCCTTTACAAACAGTGCAATTACAGTGGAAAACGTGGGCATTCCTACCAAAGACCTTCATCACATACAGGCAGGTCTTCAACTTTTGTCAAAAAATACAACTTTCTTCAGGCAGGTGTGGCTCAATGGTTGAGCATCGACCTATGAACCAGAGGTCAAGGTTCAAGATTCCTGGTCAGAGCACATGCCCTGGTTTTAGGCTAGATTCCCAGTAGGGGGTGTTCGGGAGACAGCTGATCAATGATTCTCTCTACTCTTTGATGTTTCTCTCTCTCTCTCCCTCTCCCTTCCTCTCTGAAATCAATACAAATGCATTTAAAAATGTTACCCAAAATACTGGAGTGCGTAAAGAGAAAGAAAAGGAGAGCCGAAACTTCCGTTTCTGCGGCGGACACACTGAAGTGGTGCTACCGGCTCAGACCCTTCTGGTGAAGGAGCCTCTTCTCTGAGGACCCCAACGTGGTAGCTACGGCATATTTTAAAGCTATTCACCATCAAAGCCAAGAAACAAAGTCCTGGGTAAGGCAGGTGTTTGTAAGCATACATACTCAGGCACAGGTAGCTCCTGAACGCAAGGATAGTACGCGGCTGCACAGCTAGGGAACACGGGTGCTTCTGAAGACTCTAACCATGCCACACTGAGCCCAGCAAATTTGGGGACAAACGGTTTGACATCTGCTGACAACTTGATGCCCTGAGGGGGAAAAAGGAGGTTATAGCTACACATATTATGAGATCAACCAAATGTAAACAAACAAAAAAAACAGTGGCTCCTTTCTAGCAGCTCCTAGAAATAAATGCTAATCTCAGTGCTGTTGTTCAAATAACTCTGCCTTATACTGAAGATGAGCGTTTGCCAACAATTTCTCCCCCAATGCTTTTTTTTTTTAAGAGAATACTTATTGTTTAAATCCTCACATGAGGGTATGCTTATTGATTTTAGAGGGGGCGGGGAAGAAGGCAGGGAGCGAGGGAAAGAAGCATCGATGTGAAAGAGAGCATGGCTCAGCGGCACCACCCCCTTCTCCCCCACCACTGGGGACCAAACCTGCAACCCTTCGGTGTACAGGGCGATGCTCCCCTCCGGGGCCCCATTGCTTTTAACTGGAAAAACCAGTCTACCAAATATTAAAAGTGAAAAATAAGGACACCAATTCAATGGGAGTAAAATTCAGCCCGGATTATACAGTAGGACCGCAAGTGGTGTTTCCTTAGCTTCAAACTCGGAAAAGGGGCGTTGTACCCCCTCCGGCTGTAGCCAGGGATCCGCCGGATCGTAGCACCGTCGGCAGTCACACCCACGGGATGCTTACCTGCAGCACCCTAAACACACCGCGAGTTCATTTCCACTGAATTGCTCAAAAAATTACACAAACCATTTGTTTTGTTTTGTTGAAACGCAAAAGTCATTTTGCTAGAAAATCGACCACCAGAGGAACATGGGAGTAAAACGAGATCTGGGTTCCTGGACGCGCAGTGACAGGTTTACTTCCACTGGCAGCTCTTGAGCACGCGCTCCGCCGTCTGAAGCCAGAGCGCCGGGCGCCAGCGAGGGCCCCGCTGCGACCGCGAGCGGAGACTCCGCCTCGAACGCGCTCGAGCGAGGACTTCCACAAGCCCCGCCCGGCCACGAGCGGCGGCCGAGCCGAGCCGAACCGGGGCCGGAGCCCGCGCGGCCCTCCCTCCGCGGCCTCCCCTTGACGGCTCCCTGCGCACCCGGTCAGCGGGGCGGCGTGGGCGCCGGGCTGGGGAGCTGGCCGCCCGCCCCTGCGTTCCGCGGCCCCCACACCTCCGGCTGCCCGGCCGCCGCCCTCACCTCGCCCGCGGGCTCCCGCGGCCCCTCCGACGCCATGGCCCGCGGCTCGGAGGCGGCCCGGCCCCGGAGGCCAGCAGCCGCCCCGTCGGCTGGGCGGACTAGCGCCGAGCGCTCGCCCACCCCTCTCCACCTTCCGGGCGGACGCCAGGAAGTGCGTCACAGAAACGCGCCCAGGCCAGCCCTGCTTCCGGCGGGAGGTGCCCGCGGCGGGCGGGGCTCCGGCTCTGACCCCGCGTGTACTGTTCTGCAACGGCAGTGGGAGCGCGCGGGATGCGCGCGGGCACGACCAGCGAGGAGCCCACACGGTGGGAGGCGCCTGGGGCGGGCGGGGCGGGATGTGCAAGGCTGGGGACCGGGAAGTGCACACCCGCAGCCCTGCAGCCCTGGAAACCGACTTGGTGTCCTAACTCCCAGCAACGTAAAGCACTTTGGAAGTAACCACAGAATTTAAAACTACTCCGCTCTTTCCAACAATGAGGCATTGGCTACTGGGAAAGGTGCTGGGAAAGGCAGAGATGGAGTAGTAACCTGGTTTACGTGGGAGAACAGTGCCCTCAGAGAAGCAGGTAGGGTGAGACATGGACGCTGGGCCTGGGGCCCGCGAGGTGGGGGGGGGGGGGGGGGGCTGCGGAGTGGGTATGGCGGGATGGGGGCGCCCGGAGGAAGCTGCAGGCATTAGAGTTAAGGCTTGCTGACAGTGTAGGCTGTTTCACCCATAGGGTTTGATTCTAGGAAACCTGTGCCTTGCACTGAGAAGGGTTGAGTGACTACCAAGTACTTCAAGCAGGAAAAATGCAGATAGCTCATTCTTAAGGTTTTCTTCTGCTCGGGTCCCACAGGTTAATTAAACGTGCTTGGACACACCGAAAACCCCAGGGTGTGGAGAGGGCTAGGGTTTGGCCATAGTAATCAATGGCGGAGGCTGGGGACAGGGGACTTCTCCGCTTCCTGTGTTCTTCGGTCTGCCCTAGATGCTTGCTTAGCAATCCTGGCATCCTTCTGTTGGCTTGCTGTGGGGACCCTGTTTAGAGTGCACCGGCTGATCAAGGCTACTCTGAGCCTGGGACTAGTAATCAGAATATTCAAGGCTGAGATACCATACACATACCATACACAGGTCCAAGGACTATGTGCAGGTGCACAGCAAGCACAACTCACAGGGTCACTGCACTAATATAACCCAAATGATTGATGTCATTGTTGGCAACTGGCCTTCCTGTAAGGCAGTGATGGCGAACCTATGACACACGTGTCAGAGGTGACACACGAACTCATTTTTTTGATTAATTTTTCTTTGTTAAATGGCATTTAAATATATAAAATATCAAAAATGTGTTTTACTATGGCTGCAAATATCAAAAAATTTCTATGTGACACAGCACCAGAGTTGTTAGGGTTTTTCAAAATGCTGACACGCCGAGCTCCTAAGGTTCGCCATCACTGCTCTAAGGAGTAGAATACATGGCATTGACCAGCCAGTGTGCGAGGTCAGGCGCAGCGGATGTAGCCACCAGAGGGAAGCCAGAGAAGCTGCTGAGCCCGACAGCTCAGAGGCTGAGTCTCGAGACAGCATGCGCTGCTCCACTAATAGCTGTAGGTGCAGAGGCTGTTAGAGGTGCTACTGCTTTGTGGGAAAGCTGTATCAGCCGCTGTGCAGCTAGCTGTACAGGACTCACTACGAAGAACTGTTTCATCTAGCTCCTACAATAGACTCACTCTTATACACCCACGACTTCTCATGGTTTCTCCGTCTGAGACCCAGCAGAGGGGCTCGGACCCGACACCTGTAACTAATGAGAAGATAGAGGAGGTACTTGGACTAGAGTTCCTAACAGTGTAGCAAATAGGGTTTGAGAAGGGACCTACTTGGGCATATTTGGGAAGAATTTTAGAATAAATGGACCCAGAGACCCAGAGCTCTGGATGTTTCTGACACTTGCTAACCCTGGACTTCTAGTGGATGGGTCCCTGGGGGCAGGAAGTTCTAGACTGCTCCAGTCTTTACTGTGCTCATGTGTAAAGGCACCCCTTTCTAAAGAGACAGAGGACCACCAAACTTTGGTCTTATATTTACCACAGCTCATTTAAAAGGATTCTTCAGCATACCAATGAAGAGAGACTGCATTAACTTTAAATTATTTCCCAAGCAGCTAAAAGGCAATTTACAGTCACAGAATACATATGGAATGGAGGTTGTGGTGTTTTTTTAAGGGTGCTTTTGAACTTTCAAAACCGCTGTGATATTTTATAGGAAACCCCACCTGGCAAATGAAAAGGGAGAAACAGGGCTAAGTGGTTTCTCCCAAGGCCACTAGATGTGGCCGTTCTTGGGTAAGTGGAAGCAGCCCAGAGTATTGAGTTGGACTTCTTTTTGTTCAAGTGGAGATTCTAGATAATTCTCTGTGAACTAGACTAATAATAGAGCTATAAAATCTACTTTAGTAAATTTATCCCTAGTTCTTGGTTTCTTCATTAGTAAATTAAATGGTACCCTCATCAGCAAGCTATTTTAAACCCATTTAAAGTAAATTTATTTGCTCAGGACTAAAACTGTAAAACTGAAACCATCCAACTTCTACTGATGAATTAATCTTAAAATAAAGTTCAAATAACTTCACAGTGATAAATGCAACATACAAACTTTATTAAACAAAAGTAACAGGTAAAGTCAAACAGGCACTTAAATTTAAGAGAAAAAGTAACTAGAAGAAATTTTATCTTAAACACCTTACAGTAACCTACTTGTAGTTGCATTAACTGAGCTCTGTTGCTGTGAAGAATACAGCTCATGCACAGGTATGGATGAATGATTTGTACATTTTTCAAGTATTCACTGAATACTACTTATATACACATATACATTAAATTTGAAAAAGATTTAATTGACGATCCCCAGATATCTTCATTTTTGTTGATCTTTTGGAAGAGGTCGTCTAAAGAGAAGAATATGTGGCTCTGTGGAAAGAGAATGTTTTATATCATTTTAATATAACATGGTTAATTTTCACTCAGAATTCAAAGAATTCTCAACTGAACCAAAATAAAGTAAAATAAATCTATGGTCAATTAATGTTACTTATTGAGGTAGCTAAAATGAATTTTGCTTCAAAGTCACTGTCCAACAGTGAACAGAAGAAAACCTGATAATGAGACTATTTCCCCAGTGTTTACTCACCTTGGAGAAAAGGGATGGTAAATAGAGAAACTACTTTGAAAGAATGGTTTTTACCTTTGGACTCTCAATTACAGTGAAAAATAAAGAGAAAAGTTATCTGTGGGGCAAAGACACCTAACACCTCATTCAAAAACAACCAGCTTATAAATCTGCATGTCTCAGGGATCCAGTTAAGTTCCTCGATTGCTTTTGCATTATCTGGAGAAACACCTCTTGAACTCTAATATGATTACATGCCCTAATCCCAAGAAAGTTGTGTATCTTAAGTTTTTTTCTTAAAGTTTTATGTGGTTGTAAGTTTTTGACGCTGCTGCTTTTCTTTAATAAAAGTGGAAAACAAGATAGCTTTAGTTGCATTTCTGCAGCATGTCTTCGCATTCTGTTGGAAGCATTATAAATCCTTGAAGTTAGATTTATTGATAACCCATAAATAGAATATAACCCCACAAAGGTTTAGTTTAGTACAGTGGTTCCCAATCTTTTTTTTGCCATGCCCCACCTAAGCATGTCTAAAATCCTGATCTCTCCCCCTCTCACATGACATATACTTCTTATTATTCAAAAAATGAACTATTCACATTAGGAAGCCTAAAAGGCCATTAACTTGGTCTAAACAAGCTTCCAACCAAAGAACATGGCATCCATGAAAGAGAAAAAAGAACAGTTGAAGTAGAGGAAGAAATCACTAAGAAATTGTTTAAAAAAACAGTAATAATATGAAGTGATATGAAAAAATAGCAAATAAAGTTTCAAAACATATAACAGAGAATTGAAATGCATAAATATGCCACTATATATTTATATACAGTATATGAGGCCCCTAGAACCATAAGGAATGCAAAAAATTCAGTTAATAACTCATTCTCAAATTGCCTCCCTTAAAAATTCAATTGCCCCCTTGTGGGGCACACGCCCCACATTGGGAACCACTGACTTAGTATGTGGAAAACTCTGGTAAATACCACTTAATTAACAAGCACTCATAAATTTGAGTTCACTGGCTATGTTATCTCATTGAATCTTAAATATGGTTGATACCAATTATCCTTTGATAGAAGGCTAAAGGAAAAGACAAATCACTTCAAATTGCATAAATTTCTATACATAAAACTTAAGGGACATGTAAGTTATCTTAAAATAAGTTCTTAGTTTTTAAAGATGGGATACCATAATTCTAAAAATATTTATGGCATAATCTTTAAGGTATTAACAATGACACAAATCTATACATATAAAAAGCCAGGGACTGTAATGACCAGGCAACTGGTTGCTATGCCACCCACTGCAGCCAGTGAACTGCCTGAAAGGGGGGCGTGGGGGGGGCCAGCCAATCACCAGCAGCCCCTCCCCTCAGCTGGGCCAGCCCTAATGGGGCAATTGGGGCCAATTGGGGCAGGCCTGGCCCCGATCCACCCCAATTGGGGCCGGGCCAGCCAGACCCCACCCATGCACAAATTTGTGCACTGGGCCTCTAGTTTAAAAATAAAACAGAACAGCTTATATTTTGACTCAAGTGACGTTTTGCAGGAGAGAAAAATGCATTATTTTAATTTTGGTATTTAATATAAAATTGGAGTAGGGAGGAAAAGAAATCATTCATTCAAAAATAGTTAACTTATCAGTTACTCTAGGATATCAATGAATACCAATATTACTGAAGAGTCAACAACCACAACTGCTACTATTCAGTTAATGCTTTCCCAAATAACAAAATTTACCTGGCTCATGAATCATGTAATGAACCCAGCCAAGACTCTGTTGGACACCAAGTCTCCTCCACTCCTCTTCTGACATCAAATGGGTTTTGGGTACTTGTTTGGAAAGTTCTCTGGGTAACATGACATGCCTGTTGACAGACAACCAATGTAACCAAGTATTAGTGTTCTGTTTGTAAATATACCTTTTTTACAATTATGATCACTTTACACATGCATCTTTAGAATACTTAAAATTTGAGATTTTTTTTGTCCTCAATGTTCTTGAAAGCATATTATGTGAAATGGTGTCTATTGTGAGGACTATAATCTCCACTACCTTTAATTCTGATGTTAATGTCCTATGTTCAAAGTTAGGAAGGTAAGACTATGCAGTCCAAACCTAGAAGGCATTTTACTTAGGATTTTTTTTCCCCAGCAGAGGTTTGCTAGTTGTCTCAATGTTCTTCAGGAATAGGGCCCCTATAACTAAACTGGACATACACTCATGAAAAAAATAAAATAAAAATCGAGATTTCCTTGCAGCTATCTTTGGTCATGTGACTACATCCTGGGCAATAGGATATAAGCAGAAAATAGACAATTTATGGAAAGTGTCCTCAAAAGCAAAAAACATGCCCAATTCTTTTTCTCTTTCCTGTTGATTGTGAAGCAGACTGACCTGATCAGGGAGGAGCTACAGAAGCCATCTAAGACCACAGAAGCAATTGCAAATTGAAGATGGTCTCTGATTAGAGCTGTCACCTGAGCCTCATATAGCCTTTTACATAAGGAGAAAAAAAAGCCTCATTTGTTAACAGTTAATTTGGGTTTCCTATTACTCAACATTGTAGATTTGTAGTAGATACAAATCCTTGTATACTCCAGAAAGTGCTTTATACTTTGCTTAGAATCAAAAGCAAAAAACACTTCAGCTTTCCATTAAGTTACTGACTTACACCCAAAACTTGTTTGTGTGTTTTTTTTAGGAAGGCATGCAATATTCTTCTGTGTCAAAACATACCAATACATCTTTGCTAAATTCTTAAACCTTCACTCCTCCTCCTCCTTAATTGTAATAAAATTATCTTTATAGTATTTCTATACCTGTGAATCATTGCCTGGAGGTGAGAAAGGGGCAATCTGATTACTTTCTGGTGCACAGGAAAAGTGAACCCATCCGTTAAGACTAATCTTTCATCAATTCCTAGTCTGTGGGTGGTTTGTTAAGTACCAATTTCATATTATTTAAATAACAAAAGTGAGCCTAATACAGTTGTATTATGTTGTTAGACTGTCATGAGGTCAAGTCAAATTATGCTTACTATCATTGTTGGTTAAAATTTCACCAATTCCTGTGAACTACATGGTGATCAATACCACCTACCTCCATTCATTCCTAAAATGCTGCTTTAACATCTACTTTTAAGGTTTTGCAAATAACCAGTTATCTTATTTCTATCATATTGTTAGTCTCAAAGAAAATTGTGCACTAACCAGATCTGTACAGTGGGGCCTTGACTTACGAGTGTCCCAACTGAGTTTTTTTGAGATACCAGCTGTCTCTCAGCCGATTTTTTGCATTGAGTTGATAGAGTAATTTGAGTTAACGAGCTCCTTAACGAGCTCGGTCTCAGAACGAATTAAACTCGGCCCCACTGTACTCTTATTAAGTATACCTACACAAATGTATCAACATGTTATTTAGAAAAAAGTGACAACCCCTACCTTCTCCAGAAACCATAGAAACAGGCTCACCATCAAGATGTTTGATTATAAAGGAACAATTTATAGTAAGTAGCTTCAAACTTATAAGAAAATTCTACCTGTAGTTCACTTCATGGAGATGTTTTCTAACTGTGTGTAAGAAAAATTACTTCCAAAACTCAATGTTTACTTCAGTATTATGGGCTTTTCATGGAGGAAAGTAAAGACAAATATAAACAAAGGTGCTACAAAATGCAATTCGAAAGTAGTTGTGGATGGGATTTTTAAAATACTAATATACAGCGTTTATAAATTTAAATCCATACAATCTTATAATACTTGTTCCAAGTGTTACTTAACAGAACTAAGCCTTGAAGTTCATTTACAAAGTTAAGTAAAAGAGATAGGAAATTGCCTTAGCCGGTTTGGCTCAGTCAACAGAATGTTGGCCTACAGACCGAAGGGTCCGGGGTTCAGTTCCGGTCAAGGGAACATCCCTGGGTTGCAGGCTCTATCCCCGGCCCCAACGGCAACCAGTTGATCTCTCACATCGATCTTTCTGTCTCTACCCCTACCTTCCACTCTCCAAAAATCAAGGGAAAAATATCCTTGGGTGAGGATTAAAAAAATTATTTAAAATTTAAATTAACTTTTTTTAAAAAAGGAAATTAAGTTTGCATTCACAAAAGAAAAAAATCAAAGATGTAGATAATTGCATACTGGCAAAAATAAACACCTGAAATCCACATTGCATGCTGCACCACCATATACAAACTTCCCTAGATTCACACCTCTGATTGTATTACTAATTATCGATGTGCCTGTAGAAGTATCTCTGAAGATTAATCACGGTTCTGCTCCTATAAAGGCAAGTGGCTTGGTCAAGAAAGATCGTCATCTTTAATTAATAATGGTTTAGAATAGATCACTTCAATTATGACAGGATTTTCTTCTACACATTAATACACACAAACCACCAAGTAAATTCGGCTTATTTAGTGCTCAATGATTGTTGGTTTATTGAAACTAAAAAGTAAACTACTGCCAGAAGACCCAAAAAATGTCAATTTACTTGGAGCCCTGTTTCAGAATTAATTTTCCAGGTTAAGATGGGAAATACGGTTTACATTCTGCACATTATTGTCTATGGCCGCTGGGCTTTGTGCCATCCTATTACAGGAAACTGTGTAGTATGTAGTTACTATGTAAGAATGAGATAGTCAACTTCCTATTTACATCCAGAACGGCAGCGTTTTCTGGTTGGAAAATATGAAACAATGCAGGATTACTAATCTCTAAAACTCTCCGCTTTCTTCTAAGAACATAGATTCCCCAGGAGAGAGCGACGCGCCGAACACCATGTCCTTCCTTCCGGAACAGCCTCCTGCGCGAGCTCACTGGAGGGCCGCGGGCGGGCGGGGAGGCTCCCGGCGCTCCCGGAGGCGGGTGGCCGCGGTCTCGGAAGCCACGCCCCGGGAGGCGGACCAGCCAATAGAGGCCGCGCTCCTCCCTCCCGCAGGCCAGGTGCTAATTCCACAGATTGATTTAGCGACCGAGACTCTGCACCCCAGCTTCCCCGCAGCGAGGTGTGGCCGAGCACCGGCCGGAAAAGGCGCCCAACGTCCACCCGAGCTCTCAGTTTAGTCAGAAAAGAAAGCCCCCTGAATAATTCCCTCGGTCACCATGGCTAACGCTCTAAACGCTACGTAGGTCACCCAATACACACTTTCAAAGCCCAATCAATATGCCAAGTTTTCGGGGGTTCCCCCTCAAGGTCACTTTTAGTATCATTAACAGCAAAAGCAAAAAAAACATACAAAAAAACCCCACGTATTTCCTCTATGTAAACAGAGCCCAGAGGGCCGACGCGCCTGAGGCCGAGTCTGGCTTTAAGGCGGCGGCTTCGCACCAGAAGCCGCCCGGTCCGCGCCCCTGCCTCAGCCGTTTCACCCACGGAACAAAGAGCGGCGGCCGGTGCGGCCTGCGCAAGAGAGAGGGGCGCTCGGCCCGACCAGCCCCCACCCAGCTCCCGGCGGACCGCAGCCCCGACTTCCGGCCTCACCCGAGCCGGCGGCCGCCCTAGCTGAGGAGCCCGCGGGCCGGCGCTCACCGGTACTCGTAGTGCTCGTCGAAGTACTTGTCTGAGTAGTAGATCTGCTTGTGGGCCATCCTGCCAGCAGAGGAGCGCCGCGGAGGGCAGCCACGGGGCGGGAGCAGCGGGCGCAGCGAACCAACCGTCCGCGTCCGGCCGAGGAAACGACTCGACTGCAACCAACCGACCACAAGCGGAACGACCCCGGTTTGAATCCGACAGCCCGCCGCTGATTGGAAGACGACGCCGACCAATCACCTTTTGTGCAAAATGCGGTAAGGCGGAGCCGGCTGCCAACCTATCGGCACCGCGACTCCGCGACGTAGACTCCCAGGATCAGCCACTCAGAAGCCTGTTGCGAGGTTACCCCAAGGAAGAAGTAGATGATTGGCATGGCCTGGAGGCGGGGCGCTCCCTTACGTAAGGGGCGTGTATGGAAGGGCGGAGACGGGGACGTTGAGGGCCCCAGGGCGCGTGCGTAGGGGTTTAGAACGTTCCTAGTCCGCAGTGCCGTTAGGCCGGCGAACCTGCGGAAGTGGTGAGATGTCGCGAGGTTTGGCGAGACCGGGGCGGGGCGGGGCTGACCGCCCGGCGGTCGCTGGTGGGCTGGCGCAATACCCGGATGCCTGGCCGGGGTGGCGTGCCCCAGGTCTGTGGGAGGTGGGCGAGCAGAATGGCCACGCTAGACCGAGGGAAGCCCGGGTTGGGGGAGAGAGGGGACCAAGTGGGTTTGGTGGTAGGGGCGCGGGGAAGCCCAGGTTGTGCCGCGGGGAACGTTCTCGCAGGCGGCCCGGGGGTGCGCTGACGCGGAGGCGGGCCCAGCCCAGAGGCCAGGCGCTGGGAAGAGGTGTTCCCGTGCCGTGCGCACCTCGGATCGCAGCCCCGAGGGCAGGCGTGTGTGTGCTTTTCTAGTGTCGGTTCCTAAAATAATGCTTACTGTGGGCGGAAAGGGTCAGGCGCAGGAAGGCCTGCATGGCCGTCTTGCAAACGCAAAGACCAAATTAACCCGGAAGGATGGTCTGAAATTAACACTTCAACGAAAAGCAGTTTATAGGGGCAGTCACGTCCTAGGCCGGTACCTGCCCCGACAAGGCCAATATCTTTAACCGAGCCGATTGTCTGCGTCTAAGAACGTACCTGTGGGCGGTCAGGGTAGCTTGTCCATCCCCTTTTCCGGACCCCTCAGGGCAAAACCAAGTGTGCCTGGGGGCCTGGGGCCGAGACCTAAACCCCGTCATTGCTATTGTTTCAAGTTAAATGTCGACTGTTAGCCGTCCTGCGCCCACCCACTCCCAGAGGTGCCCCCTTGCTTCCGCCCCTACTCCATCACCCCCACCCAATCCCAGAGGGGCCCCCTTGCTTCCGCCCCTACTCCATCACCCCCACCCAATCCCAGAGGGGCCCCCTTGCTTCCGCCCCTACTCCATCACCCCCACCCACTCCCAGAGGTGCCCCCTTGCTTCCGCCCCTACTCCATCACCCCCACCCACTCCCAGAGGTGCCCCCTTCCGCCCCTACGCCATCACCCCGGACTGCGTGGAGCCCACCCCCCGGAGTCTCCCCTCTGCCTGTAGATGTACACAAGGCGAAGCACTGCCAGTCCCTGAGACTCTGCTTCCTGGCAGTTGTCGACAGTTTGGCTCAAATAAACGCACAAAAAGTCTTTACAGGTTTGAATTGCGTGTTTTTTTTTAAGTTAACACTTATGTACATTGGGATTGAAAGTGTTGTGTTTTTTTTTGTGTGTGTGTTTTTTAACTTCTTAGCTCTTAGTATTGAAACCTAAATAAAGTTGCTGGAAGAAAAAAAAAAGCCAAGATGTATAGTGGTTCTTTTTAGGTAATGGAAGTGAACATTTTAGTATTTTTCACGTTTCCCAAAATGAGCATGTGTTACTTTTGTAGTAACTGGAGCTTGATTCAGCTTCAGTTGCACAGGTGGGAGCACAGATGGGCCCGCAGCCCCCCAACCCCAGAGGGGCCTTCCCCCCAGCCTTCCAGCCGGCTTCCTCCCGTCCTGTGCCCTGGGCCCTGCTCCCCCACCCCTCCTGGCTCCGTGGCAGGCTCGCTGGGCTCTGGTCGGCCCCCTCCTGGCTCTGGCAGGCCCGCTGGGCTCTGGTCGGCCCCCTCCTGGCTCTGTGGCAGGCTCGCTGGGCTCTGGTCGGCCCCCTCCTGGCTCCGTGGCAGGCTCCCTGGGCTCTGGTCGGCCCCCTCCTGGCTCCGTGGCAGGCTCCCTGGGCTCTGGTCGGCCCCCTCCTGGCTCCGTGGCAGGCTCCCTGGGCTCTGGTCGGCCCCCTCCTGGCTCCGTGGCAGGCTCCCTGGGCTCTGGTCGGCCCCCTCCTGGCTCCGTGGCAGGCTCCCTGGGCTCTGGTCGGCCGCCTCCTGGCTCCGTGGCAGGCCCGCTGGGCTCTGGTCGGCCCCCTCCTGGCTCCGTTGCAGGCTCCCTGGGCTCTGGTCGGCCCCCTCCTGGCTCCGTGGCAGGCCCGCTGGGCTCTGGTCGGCCCCCTCCTGGCTCTGTGGCAGGCTCCCTGGGCTCTGGTCGGCCCCCTCCTGGCTCCGTGGCAGGCTCGCTGGGCTCTGGTCGGCCCCCTCCTGGCTCCGTGGCAGGCCCGCTGGGCTCTGGTCGGCCCCCTCCTGGCTCTGTGGCAGGCCCGCTGGGCTCTGGTCGGCCCCCTCCTGGCTCTGTGGCAGGCCTGCTGGGCTCTGGTCGGCAACTCCTGGCTCCGTGGCAGGCCCGCTGGGCTCTGGTCGGCCCCCTCCTGGCTCTGTGGCAGGCCCGCTGGGCTCTGGTCGGCCCCCTCCTGGCTCCGTGGCAGGCTCCCTGGGCTCTGGTCGGCCGCCTCCTGGCTCCGTGGCAGGCTCGCTGGGCTCTGGTCGGCCCCCTCCTGGCTCCGTGGCAGGCTCCCTGGGCTCTGGTCGGCCCCCTCCTGGCTCCGTGGCAGGCCCGCTGGGCTCTGGTCGGCCCCCTCCTGGCTCCGTGGCAGGCTCCCTGGGCTCTGGTCGGCCCCCTCCTGGCTCTGTGGCAGGCTCGCTGAGCTCTGGTCGGCCCCCTCCTGGCTCCGTGGCAGGCCCGCTGGGCTCTGGTCGGCCCCCTCCTGGCTCCGTGGCAGGCCCGCTGGGCTCTGGTCGGCCCCCTCCTGGCTCCGTGGCAGGCCCGCTGGGCTCTGGTCGGCCCCCTCCTGGCTCCGTGGCAGGCCCGCTGGGCTCTGGCCGGGCCCTCCTGGCTCCGTGGCAGGCTCCCTGGGCTCTGGTCGGCCCCCTCCTGGCTCTGTGGCAGGCTCCCTGGGCTCTGGTCGGCCCCCTCCTGGCTCCGTGGCAGGCCCGCTGGGCTCTGGTCGGCCCCCTCCTGGCTCCGTGGCAGGCTCCCTGGGCTCTGGTCGGCCCCCTCCTGGCTCCGTGGCAGGCCCGCTGGGCTCTGGTCGGCCCCCTCCTGGCTCCGTTGCAGGCTCCCTGGGCTCTGGTCGGCCCCCTCCTGGCTCCGTGGCAGGCCCGCTGGGCTCTGGTCGGCCCCCTCCTGGCTCTGTGGCAGGCTCCCTGGGCTCTGGTCGGCCCCCTCCTGGCTCCGTGGCAGGCTCGCTGGGCTCTGGTCGGCCCCCTCCTGGCTCCGTGGCAGGCTCGCTGGGCTCTGGTCGGCCCCCTCCTGGCTCTGTGGCAGGCCCGCTGGGCTCTGGTCGGCCCCCTCCTGGCTCCGTGGCAGGCCCGCTGGGCTCTGGTCGGCCCCCTCCTGGCTCCGTGGCAGGCCCGCTGGGCTCTGGTCGGCCCCCTACTGGCTCTGTGGCAGGCCCGCTGGGCTCTGGTCGGCCCCCTCCTGGCTCCGTGGCAGGCTCCCTGGGCTCTGGTCGGCCGCCTCCTGGCTCCGTGGCAGGCTCGCTGGGCTCTGGTCGGCCCCCTCCTGGCTCCGTGGCAGGCTCCCTGGGCTCTGGTCGGCCCCCTCCTGGCTCCGTGGCAGGCCCGCTGGGCTCTGGTCGGCCCCCTCCTGGCTCCGTGGCAGGCTCCCTGGGCTCTGGTCGGCCCCCTCCTGGCTCTGTGGCAGGCTCGCTGAGCTCTGGTCGGCCCCCTCCTGGCTCTGTGGCAGGCCCGCTGGGCTCTGGTCGGCCCCCTCCTGGCTCCGTGGCAGGCTCCCTGGGCTCTGGTCGGCCCCCTCCTGGCTCCGTGGCAGGCCCGCTGGGCTCTGGTCGGCCCCCTCCTGGCTCCGTGGCAGGCCCGCTGGGCTCTGGCCGGGCCCTCCTGGCTCCGTGGCAGGCTCCCTGGGCTCTGGTCGGCCCCCTCCTGGCTCCGTGGCAGGCTCCCTGGGCTCTGGTCGGCCCCCTCCTGGCTCCGTGGCAGGCCCGCTGGGCTCTGGTCGGGCCCTCCTGGCTCCGTGGCAGGCCCGCTGGGCTCTGGTCGGCCCCCAGTGTGGGCAGTGGCCGACTCGCCATAGCTGGTGAAGAGGCCTGCCTCTTGTTCGCCACCCTGTATCCAGAGCAGCAGGCCCTGGCACGCGATGAGCACTGAATTTTAAGGAACAGTGATGGATGCCTAAATAACTGGGCGTCATTATGTGCTGGAATGGTAACGATGTGAATAAACTGCTAAGGGAGGTGATTAAGGAAATCACTAACTTTCTGGCAGAAGCTGGGAAAGAAAAGCTTCCTCGGAGGTGTATTTTTGGAGAGATGTATTGGGGAACATTTCAAACAGAAAAGTGAAATAGTATAATCAGATCCTGTGTACCAATTACTCAGGTCAGCAATAAACGTTTTGCCCATCTTGTTTCATCTATTTCCCTCTTTTTTGATAGAATATCTTTAAAAAGATCCCAAATATACTCTGAGATGGTTCTCTTGTGTCCTTAGAGTGTACATCTCAAGTTTTTAAAAATGTTTAGCACCATGTCATTACACTTATACTTTCTCATTGTTCTCTGACACCTCTTTTAGATTGATTCCCTGATCGCATGCCTTTTTATGGAGGATTGGTTTAGATCTACATCTAAACTTGGGCCAATATATTGAATTTGTTCTTTGTCTCTTTTAATCTAAACAATCCCCCCTGATACCACCTTTTCAAACACAGATTTATCAGAGAAACCAAGTCATTTTTGCCTGTGGGACATTCCACAAGCTGTATTTGAGTAATTGCTTTCTTGAGAGGTAATTTACTTTGTTTTTCCTATAATCTGCTATTTAGATCTAGGTTAATACAACAAGAATTTGTCCAAATCCATTTAGCAAGTAAGTGACAGACTCAGATTTGAGCCCAAACGGTCCCTACTCCAGCGTTAGGCCTCCTAACCTATTGTATACTATCTCTTGTCTTCAGTAGAAAGATTGGCACTGTGCAGGCGTGAGGAAACATGCTATATGCAGAGAATGCTGAATGGATTTGGTGTAGTCATGGAAAGAAAAGGGGGAAGCGAATCTGGGAGGATACATGTGGTAAACAGATGAATGGCCCCCTAAAATGTCCATGTCCTAATCCCTGGAACCTACAAATATGCATGTATTACCTTACATGGCCAGAAGGATTTTGCAGATGTTAAATTAAGGATCTTGAGACAGGGAGATTATCCTGGATTATAGGAAGGGACCCAATTGGTATCACAGGCTCACCAGTGACCAAGGAATATAGGCAGCCTCTCTAGAAGCTGGATAAGGCGGGGAATGGATTATCCTCTAGAGTTGACCACTGCTGACACCTTGATTTTAGCCTAGTAAAACCTATTTTGGACTTCTGATGTCTGGAACTGTTGAATGATTTGTGTTGCTTTAAGCCACTAAATTTGTGGTAATTTGTTAAAACAGCCGTAGGAAACGAATATAGTGGATTGGACTAGACTGGCAAAGGATTGTTGGACTCTTTGCTGAGACAGTTGGTCATTTTGATTACTGTAGGGCTAGCTCAGCCGTGGGCAAACTACCGCCCGTTTGAAATGAATAAAACTAAAAAAAAAAAAAGACCGTACCCTTTTATGTAATGATGATTACTTTGAATTTATATTAGTTCACACAAACACTCCATCCGTGCTTTTGTTCCGGCCCTCCGGTCCAGTTTAAGAACCCATTGTGGCCCTCGAGTCAAAAAGTTTGCCCACCCCTGGGCTAGCTACATTAGCTAATGTTCTCAGCAAGGAAGTGGCATAATCGGATTAGATGTGACAAAGGTAATGAGAGGAATGTGGAGGATGGGAGTGGAAGGAATTGCCTTAACAGGGAGCCCCTATTAGAGAGTTATTGCAAAAAACAAACAAAACTATTACAGGTCCCGCCAGTGTAGCTCAGTTGAGTGTCATCTTGTGCACCCAAAGGTCAAAGGTTGTGGGTTCGATTCCTGGTAGGGGTGGGTACGGGAGGCAACCAATCGATGTTTCTTTCCTTTCTTTTCCTCTCCCACACCCCGTTCCTCCTAAAATCAATAACATTTTTTTAAGAAAGTTATTTCAGTTGATAGGGTGAGTATGAGTAGGAAGGGACAGATCTGAAATTTCGAAGCTAGAACCAAGAGAAATGGGATTTCTGCTGCCTTTTTTTTTTTTTTTTTTTTTTTTTTTTTTTTATGTGGGCTTTTCAAATGGGCCTTGTTTTTACTTTGAAATGGGAGGTTTTTTTGGTTGGTGTTTACATGATAATAAGGCAATTGGAAGGCTAGAACATGCTCTAGTTATTATAAATCTCCAACATACACCTGGAACTTCTCTACCCCACTAACACACTATTTGTGCAGTGACAAAGGTCAGTGGTGCCAGGGCAGAGTGTCTTTAGTCAATACCAGTGGTCAGCAAACCGTGGCTCGCGAGCCACATACGGCTCTTGGGCCCCTTGAGTGTGGCTCTTCCACAAAATACCATGTGCGGGTGCGCACGTACAGTGTGATTGAAACTTCGTGGCCCATGCGCAGAAGTCAGTTATCGGAAATGAGACAGACGAAACAAGTATACAAGATGAGTGTGGATGGGAGAGTTGGGAGGGGTTGACCTCAGCGAACATACCTCAATCAGATTGAGGACGTTTTTAGCAAAGGCCAGCTTAGGAGTACCCTGATTAAGTTAATAACAATGTACCTACCTATGTAGTTTAAGTTTAAAAAATTTGGCTCTCAAAAGAAATTTCAGTCATCGTACTGTTGATATTTGGCTCTGTTGACTAATGGGTTTGCCGACCACTGGTCAATACCACTGGTTCTGATGTCAGCCATGACATCGTTCGTCTGGTTTTACTGCTTCTCTGGGCCTGGAGTTGAAACCAACTGAGGCCTCGGTGTTATCCATAAGGGCTAATGCGTAAGGGAGTGGTCCTGCAGGGCCTGCAGGGGAGTCCCATGACGCCACTATTTGGGCCCCTTGTTCGTCCTGTAAGTTGGTCTACCACATGACTAGGACATGGGAGGGAGGGAAAGGTCAGGGGACGGTGGAACCCAATGACTAGCTAGGGGAGGAGAGGTTACCCTCGGGGCAGGTCCTTGTTTTCCCAGGTTTGCCCGTTGCTAGGCACCCATAGGCTTTATGCCCTGGTGATCTGTACCTGGCCCATCCTCCTTGCTCTGCTCATGTCTGCCTAACTGCCTACCACAAATTTACTTGATCAAATTTTAACTCTTCTTATTGAAATGTCTTCTGTTACTTTTTTCATAAGTGAAAAATTGAGTTCGACTAACAATTTTAATTATTTATATGACTGTGGAATGGTTCTTATAAAATTACTGAGAGATGGGAATGGAAGAAGAGAAGCTGTGAAAGAAAATCACTTGTAAGAGCACTGTTTCTCAAGTTAGGTTCCATAGACCCGAAGGGCCCTCAAATTCTCTGCCAGACTTTAAGATTTTGCATTTTAACTCATTCTGCATCATTTGTATGACTGCTTTTTCTTTTCTTTTTAATCTTCACCCAAGGGCATGCTTATTGATTTTAGAGAGAGATGAAGGGAGATAGAAACATTCATGTGAGAGAAATATTAATTGGTTGCCTTCTGCACTTGTCCCAACTAAGGATCAAACCTGCAACCCAGGTATGTGCCCTGTGCCCTGACCAGGGATGGAACCTGCCAACTTTTGTTAAATGGACAATGTGCCAACCAACTGAACCACACTAGCCAGGGCCATCTGTATGACTTTTAAAAAATTGACTGATTTCATAGAGAGGAAGAAAGAGAAACATCTATGTAACATCAATCAGTTGCCTCCCTGCTGGGCATCGAACCCAAAACCTGGGTATGTTCCCTCACTGGGAATAGAACCCGTCACCTTTTGGTATATAGGACGATGCTCCAACGAACTGAGGTATAACAGCTAAGGCTATATGACTTCTTAATTGCAGAGCCCAAACTTGTTTTTTCTTCCTATTAGTCCTCATTTAATTGTTATGGGTCCATGAAAATGAACAAAGACTTGTGGACAAAAAGGGGGCCACATACTAAACCTGATAAGCTCAGGGAAGGCCTGCATGGTGGCCTTACGAACTCAGAGACCTAAAGTAACCCCATAGGATGGTCTGAAATTAAAATTTCCTGACTAAAAGCAAGTCATAGCAGGAGTCTTGTCCTAGGATTTTATCTTCCCTGACAGGTCAGTCTTTACCTTAACTGAGCCTGTCTATTGTCTTTTTTAAAATGATTTTTTAATTAAATCTTTATTGTTGAATGTATATATGTCCCCTTTTTTCCCTCATTGACACTTCCAGCCCGCTCCCCTCCCCTGCCCCAGACCTACACCACCCTATTGCCTGTGTCCATGGGTTATGCGTATATGCTGCATACAAGTTCTTTGGTTGGTCTCTTCCCACCCTCCCTCGCGTTCCCTCTGAGATTCTTGATTCTGTTCTATGCTTCTGTTTCATTGTTTTAATTTGCATCTCTCCGATGATCAGTGACTAAAGATTTTTTTCATGTCTCTTGGCCATCTGGATGTCCACTTTGTAGAAGTGTCTATTTAGGTCCTTTGCCCATTCTTAAATTGGATTCTTTGTTTCCTTTTGTAAAGTTGTATGAGTTCCTTATATACTTTGGATATTAACCCTTTATCAGATGTATCATTGCCAAATATGTTCTCCCATACAGTAGGCTCCCTTTTCATTTTGTCGATAGTTGCTTTTGCTGTGCAGAAGCTTTTTATTTTGATATAGTCCCATTTGTGTATTTTCTCCTTAATTTCCTTTGCCCTGGGAGACATATCTGTAAACATATTGCTACGAGAGATGCCTGAGATTTTGCTATCTATGGTTTCTTCTAGGATTTTTATTGTTTCATAATTTACATTTAAGTTTTTTATCCATTTTTTTTAAATATATTTTATTGAGTTTTTACAGAGAGGAAGGGAGAGAGAGTCAGAGTCAGAAACATCAATCAGTTGCCTCCTGCACACCCTCCACTGGGGATGTGCCCGCAACCAAGGTACATGCCCTTTACCGGAATCGAACCCGGAACCTTTCAGTTCGCAGGCCGACACTCTATCCACTGAGCCAAACCGGTTAGGGCAGTTTTTTATCCATTTTAAGTTTATTCTTGTGTATGGTGTAAGTTGGTGGTCTAATTTAATTTTTTTTTGCATGTATCTGTCCAATTTTCCCAACACCATTTAGTGAAGAGACTGTCTTGACTCCATCATATGCTCTTGCCTCCTTTGTCAAATATTAATTGAGTGTAATGCCTTAAGTCAATTTCTGGAGTCTCTTTTTTGCTCCATTGATCTATATGCCTATTCTTGTGCCACCCAGGCTATTTTGAGTACAGTGGCTTTGTAGTATAACTTGATATCTGGTATTGTGATTCCTCCAACTTTGTTCTTTCTCAAGATTCTTGCGGCTATTCGGGGTCTTTCGTGGGTCCATATAAATTTTTGGAGTATTTGTTCTAGATCTGTAAAATATGCTGTTGGTATTTTAATAGGGATTGCATTGAATCTGTAGGTTGCTTTGGTTAGTAAGGACATTTTAATGATGTTAAGTCTACCAATCCATGAACACAGTATATTCTTCTACTAGTTTATATATTCCTCTCTCTCTTTTTTCAACATCCTGTAGTTTTCCGAGTACAAGTCTTTTACCTTCTTGGTTAAGTTTATTCCTAGGTATCTTAATTTTTTGTTGTTGCAGTGGTAAATGTTGCAGTGGTTTAGTTTTCCTTTCTGAGAATTCATTATTAGTGTATAAAAAAGCCATCAATTTCTGTGTGTTAATTTTGTATCCTGCTACTTTGCCGAATTCATTTATTAAATCTAGTAGTTTTTTGGTGGAATTCTTAAGTTTTTTCTATGTACAATATTATGTCATCTGAGAATAATGGAAGTTTTATTTTCTCCTTTCCAATTTGGATGGCTTTTATGTTTTCTTGTCTGATCGCTGTGACTAGGACTTCCAGTGCTATGTTGAATAAGAGTGGTGAATGCCTGTCTTGTTCCTGTTCTTAGGGGAAATGATTTTAGTTTTTTTACTATTGAGTATGATGTTAGCTGTAGGTTTGTCATATATGCCCATTATTATGTTGAGATATGATCCCTCTATTCCCACTTTGGTGAGAGTTTTTATCAAAACTGGATCTTGGATTTTGTTGAATGCTTTTTCTGTGCCTATTTAATATGATCATGTGATTTTTGCCTTTCAATTTGTTTGTGATGTATCACGTTTATTGATTTATGAATATTGTGCTAGCCTTGCATCCTCAAAATAAATCCCACTTGGTCATGGTGTATAATCTTTTAAATATATTGCTGGATCCGATTTGCTAATATTTTGTTGAGGATTTTAACATCCATGTTCATCAGGGATATTGGCCTGTAATTCTCTTTCTTTGTAGTGTCTTTATCTGGTTTTGGAATTAGGATAATGTTGGCCTCATAAAAAGAGCTTGGAAGTATTCCTTCCTCTTGGATTTTTTTTTTAAAATAATTTGAGGGGTATAAGTGTTACTTCTTCCTTGAATGTTTGGTAAAACTCACCTGTGAAGCCTTCTGAACCAGAGCTTTTGTTTGCTGGCAGTTTTTTTGATTACTGCTTCTATTTCATCAGTTGTTATTGGCATATTCAGGTTTTCTAATTCTTCCTGATTCAGTTTTGGCAGATTTTATTTTTCTAGGAATTTGCCCATTTCATCCACATTGTCCAGCTTGTTGGCACATAGTTGTTCATAGTATGTTTTTACAATCCTTTGTATTTCTGTGGTGTCAGTTGTTACTTCTCCACTTTCGTTTCTGATTTTATTTTTTGGGTCCTCTCTCTGTTTCTTGATGAGTCTGGCTAGTGGTTCATCAATCTTGTTTATCTTTTCAAAGAACCAGCTATTGGTTTCATTGCTTTTTTTGTTTGTTTGTTTGTTTGTTTTAGTCTCTATGTCATTTATTTCTGCTCTAATCTTTATTATTGCCTTATTTCCACTTACTCTGGGCTTTTTTTGTTCTCTTTCTTATTCTTTAAGTTGTAGGGTTGAATAGTTTATTATTAATTTTTCTTGTTTTTTTGAGGTAGGCCTATAGTGCAATGAATTTCCCTTTCAAGACTGCTTTTGCTGTGTCCCAGAGATTTGGCTTTGTTGTGTGTTCATTTTCACTTGTTTCCAAGAAGTTTTTTATTTCTTTCTTGATCTCTGTGGGAACCCATTCATTGTTTGATAACATGCTATTTAGCCTCCATGTGTTTGAATGTTTTTGAGTTTTTTTACTGTAGCTGATTTCTAATTTCATTCCATTGTGATCTGAGAAGTTACTTGTTATAATTTTAATCTTCAACTTTGAGAGACTTGTTTTGTGTCCTAACATGCGGTCTATCTTTGAGAATGACCCATGTGCACTTGAAAAGAATATATATTCTGAAGCTTTAGGGTGACATGTTCTACAGATGTCAAATCCATCTGATCCATTGTGTCATTTAGAGTCACTGTTTCCTGTTAACAGTGAAGTCAGTGGTGTGTTAAAGTCCCCTACTATGACTGTATTGATGTTAATCTCTGAAAGTCCTCCAGAAGTTTTTTTTTTATATGTTGAGGTGCTTTTATATTAGGGGCATATATGTTTACCAGGGTTATATCCTCTTTAGTATTATGTAGTGACCTTTGTTGTTTCCTGGGATGGCCTTCATTTTGAAGTCTATTTTGTCAGATATGAATATTGCTGCCCCAGCTTTATTTTTCATTTCCCTTTGCATGGAGTTTTTTCTCATCCCTTCACTCTCATTCTGTGTGAGCCTTTTCTTTTTTTCCTTTTCATGAAAAGTATTTGACTTTATTAATACTCAAATAAGTATAAATTTAAAAAGTGTAATTTCAAATTAAACTTTAAAGTTAATGTATACTGACTACAAAGTTTGTGAGGAGATAGGCACTTATATTTACTGGGAATATAAGAATTTATGCAGTAGAGGTTGATAAACTGTGACCTATGGGCTAAATATAACTTGCCTATATACAGTCCTTAAGTTAAGAATGGTGTTTGCATTTTTAAGTGGTTGAAGAACTGTGGTCTTATTTAACTCTGAATGGCCTTTAATTAGCTTATGCTGCAGACTTGAAAATGTTTCAACCTAAAACTGTAAGGCAAAACTACTTATATGTGAAACTTAAGCTCTGACAAAGTTATTTCTTTTTTTAAAATAATTCTTTATTGCTGAAAGTATTACACATGTCCCTCTTCTCCCCCCATTGACTTTTTGCAGCTGAGTCTTTTGTCCTGAGGTGGGTCTCTTATAGATTGCATATAATTGGATCATGTTTTTGTATCCGTTCAGCTACCCTGTGTCTTTTGATTGAAGCCTTTAATCCATTTACATTTAAGGTTGTTATTGATAGGTACTTACTTATTGCTGTTTTAATTCTCTATGCCTAGGTTTCTCTCTATATATTTATTCTCGTTACAGCAGCTCCTTTAGCATTTCTTGCAGTGCTAGTTTGGTGGTGATAAACTCCTTTAGCCTTTTTGTCTGGGAAGCACTTTATTTCACCATCTATTTTAAATGACAACCTTGTTGGATATAGTACTCTTGGTTTTAGATCCTTGCTTTTGATTATCTTGAATACTTTATGCCATTCCCATCTGGCCTGTAGAGTTTCTGATGAGAAATCAGCTGACAGCCTTATGGGAGCTCCTTTATAGGTAACAAATTGCTTTTCTCTTGCTTCCTTTAACATTCCCTCTTTGTCTTTAATCTTTGGCATTTTATGATGTGTCTAGGCATGGGCCTATTTGGGTTCTTCTTGCTTGGGACTCTCTGTGCCTCCTGGACTTATATGACTTTCTCCTTTACTGTGTTAGGGAAGTTTTCTGCCATTATTTCTTCAAACCCATTCTCTATGCCCTGATCATTTTATTCTCCTTCTGGTACACCTATCCTATATAATAAAAGAGTAATGTGCAAATTGACCCTAATGGCGGAACGACCGAGTATAACCGGTCAGTGTGACTCGCACTGACCACCAGGGGGAAGACGCTCAATGTGGGAGCTGCCCCCTGGTGGTCAATGTGCTCCCACAGTGGGAGTTCCACTTAGCCACAAGCTGGGCTGACTGCTGCGAGTGCAGCGGCAGTGGTGGGAGCCTCTCCCGCCTCCTTTGCAGAGCTAAGGAGGTCCGACTGTGGCTTACCTGGGGAGTGGGCTGAAACTGGCAGGTGGACATCCCCTGAGGGCTCCCAGGCTACCAGAAGGATGTCTGATGGCCAGCGTAGGCCCGATCCTCCGGGGAGCAGGCCTAAGCTGGCAGGTGGACATCCCCCAAGGGGGTCCCGGACTGCAAGAGGGCGCAGGCTGGGCTGAGGGACTCCTCCCCAGTGCACAAATTTTCATGCACTGGGCCTCTAGTTATGTGAATATTGTTACATTTCATGTTGTTCTATAGCTCCCTTAAGCTGTCCTGTTTTTTACTTGTTTTTTGTTGTTGTTGTTTTGGTTCTCTGGTTGCTTTTTTTCCTGACCTGTCTTCAAATTCACTGATCCAATCCTTGGCTTTCCCTAAACTTCCGTGTATTCCTTCCAATGTGTTCTTTATTAGTGCCATGTCATTCTTTATTTCTTACTGGTCTTTTTTCATAGTTACTGTATCTTTTCTCATGCTGTTGAGCATCTTTGCCATCATTATTCTGAACTCAAGACTCTTCTTATGTTTAGCTCTTCTTCTGAATAATACTCTTGTTCTTTCATTTGGGGGTTGTTGTCTCCCATTTTGCCTGCCTGTTTGGGTTTGTGGCTATGTATTAGGTAGACCTGCTATTACTCCCAGCCTCTAGTGCAGAACACTGTTTTGGACTGGACCTGAATACCCTGTTTGGAGATAGCAATCCACAGCTTGTGGCTCCCTCTGCTGGGGCTTGGTGTCTTTGGAAAAGACCAAGATGTGCACCATGGTTTGCTTTTCCTAGCCCTGGGCCCAGAGGAGATCTGGCAAAGAGTCAAAGCCTCTGCCTGTAGTCCGATTGTATTCAGGCTTGATTAGCCTCAGTCTGCTAACCACAGGGTAGGGCAAGAGGTCTCCTAACTGGGTGGGGTAACTGCCTCCCCTCTCCCGCCCCCTCGCCCCCCAAAACCACCTAGATATCAAAGGTCTGTCTGAGAAACATGTCCTCTGCTGTGGGAGAGAATGACTCAGTTTTGGTTAACTTCATAAGCTTGTTAAGGCCTGAATGTGGTCAAACTGTGCATCTTAGCAATGTCCCTGTCCCCCTGAAGATCATCTCCTTATTCTATTTTTATATATAAGTAAAATTATAACAAAAATGTGGGGTTTCCTTCCAGGGTCATGGATGTAAAGTTAACACCAGGGATCGAAGAGATTCATTTCCCTTGAAAAGTAATCTGTGCCCTTGTGGCATTTCAAACTATCCCCTGGAGTGTGAGGTGCTTCTGGGTGCTGGTGCTGTTGGCTCCCCTGGGTGTCTTGGCCAGGGACCCCTGCAAGGCCATGTGCTCAGGCACCGGCTGCCTCCTGTGTTGTCTCACACATCTTTTCCCAAGAGGGAAAAATTTCACCTGAAATTCTAGCAATCAGAGATTTATTTGGTGGAAAAGTAAAGTTTAGAAGAATGCAAGCTCTCTAGGGTTGAGCAGCTGACTCCATTTAATTAGACAATTTTTCAAGGAGGCCTCCCATGAAACACAGTGCTGGGGAAGAGGTTTTGATTTGCAGGTGGAGAGCAGGAGGAGGGAATGAATTACTGTCACCTGGGGTGGAGGGAGGACTCCCCAAATAAACTTTATGCAGAAAGTGAGCATATTTGGAGTTTCCAGAGGGGAAAGAGGGAATTTGCATCGGGATGGGAATTCCAGAACAACATTCTCTTCAAGAAACTCAAAAAGATGTAGTGACCCTGGCCCTGAGCAGCAGGCCGGTGGTGGTCCTGGGAAGTTCTTTAAGGAGGGGCAAGGTGGCTGTCGGTCTATGGAGCTTTGCAAGGTGCTGCTGTTGGGCCTCGGGGAATCCATGGCTTGGACTCAGGGACTCTCCCTTTCAGATCCTGTTAAATACTTACTTAGGGAGATAATTTTTCTATGCCAAGTCATATGCAGACAGTTTTTCTTTATTTTGTTCTGACAGCTTGGTGAAATGTGTAATAATTTCCCACACAAATGACTTATTAATCACAAAGTGGGAAAATCATAATTATAAAGAAGAGAAACTGGACAGTGCTTAACCAAGTGATCAAATGCATAGAGCCCATGTAGAGCAGATGAAAATCTGTGCCTTTGACCTGCGACCCCTGGGTCACCCCACCACTGGAGCCAAAACGGCCTGCCATAAATCCAACAGTGAGAGAGCCAGAGACAGAAACAGAGGGTAGTCTATAAAATAAACAGACGATGGTGGTACTAAGAAATGTCCACAGTACGAAAGACAAAGGTGGAAAGAGAGTTCCAGGTTAAAGGAGGCTAGAGGGACACAGCAGTGCAATGCAGCAATCAATCCTGAACCAGGAAAAGGAGTTGCTGTAAAGAAGGCTTTTGAGACGTTTAAGCCTGGTAGATTACATAAAGTGTCAATGGTAAATCATCTGAATTCAATAGGTGTGCTGTGTGGTGAGGGAAAAGAATGTCCTTATTAAGAAACTAGAGGTCCAGTACACAAAAATTTGTGCACTCGGGAGGGGGGCCCTCAGCCTGGCCTGTGCCCTCTCACAGCCTTGGACCCCTTGGGGGATGACCACCTGCTGGTTTAGGCCCGCTCCCTGGGGAATTGGGCCTAAGCTGGCAGTCAGACATCCCTCTGGCAGCCCGGGAGCCCTCGAGGGATGTCCACTTGCCAGTGGGAGCAGGCCTAAGCTGCAGTCAGACATCCTTAGTGCTGCTGAGGAGGCGGGAGAGGCTCCTACCACCACTGCTGTACTGGAAGCCGTCAGACTGGCTTGTGGCTGAGCAGAGCTCCCCCCGTGGGAGCGCACTGACCACCAGGAGGCAGCTCCTGCATTGAGCGTCTGCTCCCTGGTGGTCAGTGTGTGTCATAGTGACCAGTCATTCCCAGTCTTTATGCTGTTTGCATCAGTTTGCATATTACCCTTTTATTATATAGGATAGAGGCCTGGTGAACGGGTGGGGGCCAGCTGGTTTGCCCTGAAGGGTGTCCCAGATCAGGGTGGGGGTCCTCACTGGGGTGCCTGGCCAGCCTGGGTGAGGGGCTGAGGGCTGTTTTCAGGCTGGCCAAGCCCCCCAGCAACAGAAGCTTCCAGCCTCTCCTTTTTTTCTTTTTTCTTTTTTATTCTGGGGTTTATTGACCTTCTATAATTGAAACTTTGTTGCCTTCAGTGGAGCTCAGAGCTGGTCCTGCTCACTCCAGCTCCATGGCCACAGCTGGCTGAAAGCAGGTATCTGGGGTTTATTTATCTTCTATAATTGAAACTTTGTTGCTTTGAGTGGAGCTCAGAGCCGGCAGGGAAGCTTGGCTTCCTCCATCACTGGAGCAACCAAGCCTCATGCTCACTTCAGCTTCGTGGCTGCCGGCCACAATCTTGGTTGGGTTAATTTGCATATAGTTGCTCTGATTGGCTGGTGGGCGTGGCTTAAGGCATAGAGAAGGTATGGTCAATTTGCATGTTTGTCTTTTATTAGTGTAGATACACACTTCAGTATTAAGGGTAAAGGAGCATGATGTCTGCAACCTCCTCTCAAATGGCTAAAAAATGTGCACATATTCTATATAATAAAAGCCTAATATGCAAATTGTCCCCTCCACTGGGAGTTTGACTAGGAGGCGGGGCCGTCTGGCCAACCACCCACGGCCCCTCCCCCTGGCTGGCCCCACACCAGCCGGCGGTGGTGGCAGGCAGCTGGGGGAAGGGAGGTCCCAGCCAGCAGCCACTAGGGATCCTACCCATACACAAATTTCATGCACTGGACTTCTAGTTACACTATAAATCTGTAAATCTTACATATTATGTATATACTTTCTCTATAAAACACTATATGTGTACGTACACAAACCGTGTATTTCCTCAGAATGAGGACATTCTCTTACATGTGTCTGTAAGTATAGAAAAAGAGAAAAAATAAAATAAATGCAGAATGTAAAAAAACAGGGTGAATCTGGGTGAAAGGGTCCCAGGAGTATCCTTTTTATTTTGTATCTTTTTTTTTTTTAAATCATGTTCCATTTTTTCTCCTTAGAATCTTTGTATCATCCTTGCAACTTTTCTGTAAATTTGAATTATTGCAAAATAAAGCATTTTAAAAACAAGTCTGAATTATAAATTTAAGCATGGTGTTAGAAATATAAGTTAGTGGAGGTGCCTTCAGCAAAACTGGAGTAGCTTTGGGGATTACCACTGCAGCCCTTGGCAAGCATACCCAACAGGTTCCCACCTGCAGGCTCTGCCTTCCCTCGTCAGCGGGAGCTGAGAAGTTCTGCTTCATTTTCTCTCTGGTTTTACACTTGAAAGTGCAGCTCAAAAAATCTCCCTGCTGCCTCAGAATAGCTTAAATCTAGTAAAAACTGAGGAGGCCACAGGACAGGATGGTGTGGGTCCCATCTGTCCTGTAGCTCGGGGGAACCCTATGTGGATCCTTAGTAACCCTGACTGCCAGATCCCCAGGTGGGTACTCAAGTGAGAAGTGCTGTGACCTGGCCCAGGCGGGACCAGCGCTGACTGTAAACATGTCAACTCCTACACTGCTGGGTCTGCAACCTACACCCCCAGCGGACATGCACTCACGGGGAATGTACTCGGCCATAGCTGGGTCTGAGCACTATCTCAGGGCTGACTGAGATACATGGACACCTTTCATTTCGGCCCCTCCGTGTCCCTTTTTGGGGGAACTGTCCATTTGACTTATGCCGGGCGGCTGGGGCTGAGGTCTCCTTTCTCAGTGTCCCACATGGAGAAGGAGACGTGAACCGGTTCGTACAAGTTAGGAGGCGCTTTTGGGATTAAAGAATAAAGAAAAACAGACACAAAATAGATTAAAAGCTTGGGCTGGGTGTGGTGTCTGCCCTCTGACTCAAGGGACAGACAGAGAGAGCCTGCCCTCTGATGGAGGGACAGACACAGAGAGAGCACCTGTACCGAAAGCTGTTTATTATAAACTCGAATTACAGGAAGTTACATCACATCTGGGTGGGCCTTGAGCTTGACATCATGAAATCCATCCCCTTAACACTGGGCGGGGAAAGTCAGACTGAGTGACATCCAATCTTTTGTCTGGTCCCGCCCTCAGGGCATGGCTCTGCCCTCGCTCTGAGTCCCAGCTGACCTATTTAAGCCAAGTGTTTTTGCCAACGGCCCTTAACATGATTCATATTGGCTGTGGAACCTGGGACACTAACTCAGCCACCTGGAGAGCAGGTGGCCCTTCTGAGCAAGTTGTCCTCTCTGGACATCGGAATGCCGGGAGGGCCCGAATGCAGCTGAAGCCAAGTCATTGAGCGGCTCTGTCCGTATAGAAAAGGTCGCAAGGTCAGAGTCTTACACATTTTGTCTCCAGGGCCAACACAAAGCCTGGTTTGTAATAGGGCCTGAGTGGCTCCTGCTTTTCCTTTGCCTGATCACTGGCAGGTTCACTTGCCTGTTAGTTAAGGGTCCTCATCTATGCTTTACCTTCCATGCCACTTTTGATCAGCAAGGACTTCAGAAAACCAAATGGAAGAGCCAGGGTGCTTAGAGGAAGATTCTGAGGGACTGATGAGGTCATGCGTAACAATTCTGTGCTATTTTTCACTGTCCAGATACCTTTAACTCTGAGTTTCTACCAGCGTGCTGGCTAGCTGGGATTGCGAGATGAGGACCTTCCTGCACTTTGGATTATTCCTGGGGCTCCTCTAGGACTGGAGAAGGCTGGTTTGGGCCTGAAGGTGCTCTGCAGAGCAGCCAGGTGAGAGAGGTGCCTGTGGGGAGGGGACCTACCACCAAGCAGCACCCTCGAAGGCACAGCCTGCTCCCAAGTAGGACCTGTGAAAATTAGCTATCTGAGAGGCGGGCCGGGTGGGCAGCCATTGAGGTTGGCCTACACCATTTCCATCCCAGGTCATGTTGATTGTTTATAGTTACAGTTGTTTGTGCTCTTCAGGTAGCATCTAGAAGTAGTCCAAAATGAGCTGGCCAAAAACCACAGTTCTCATGACCAGGAAAAAAAGAAAGCAGAAACTATTTATGAAGACAATACCTAAGTTCCTATTTGTAATCATTATGTAGTATCTTAAAGTACATGCGTTTTAAAATTTATTGGTGTGTAGGCAGTGCTTTTATCTAAATCCATTTCTGTGTTTCAAAGGCCATTGTTACATGATGTGTTATGCTGTGCTGTAGTTACGCATAATGAATTTGTTATTGCTAACGTAGTTGTGTTTTAATGGTTTACTCTCTCTGAGTGGCCAGTGAAGCTTTACTTCTAAAAACATGTACCAGGAGACTGCTGGGGAGGGACACACTGGGGGCTTTGAGCCTGACTGTTGCCTGGAGGGGAATTTGCACACGGTCCTTGGGTCACCACACCTGCCCAGTGGCTCCCCAGCGTCTGTGCCGGAGAAACCCACTGGAGGACAGGAAAAACCCAGGCTCTGCCGGACAGACGTGTGTGCTGTTTCAAACAAGACGTTTCTCGGAGATGCCGTTCTGTGCTTTTCAGGAGATGAGGCCTGGGAGGCACTTTATTCCAAATCTTCCACAGAGAAGAAGGTTGGGCGAGGCCTCCCAGGGGCATGCCCAGGATGGCAGTTTGCCTGGAAAAATGTCTTTTGGGGGAGGGGCTGAGAAACAGTTACGCTCTGAAGACCAAGTGTCCCCAAGGCTAGTGTGTGCCAGAGCCAACAGAGGATTGTTCTAAACGCAGGTTCCTGGGCCCACTTGGGGTTCCGAGTCAGCAGAGCCTAGGAACTAGCATTCTTAAGCACCTTCTATGATTTCAGGGTCTGTGAGAAATGCCCTGGCTGTGACCTAAAGGGGTGACTTCACAGACTTACACTCAAGACTTGCCTAGCAAGCCTCAGGTTGGCTTTGGAATTGACAAAGAGTAGGTCCACCCAGCACTACTAGAACCAAATACTAAACACTCAGAATTTCAGGGAGAAATATCATAGATATTGTTCTATTGTGAATGGCAACACCCAGGAGAAGGGGAAGAAGCTAATGCTCAAAAGCCTGAACTCCCTGATGGCATGTAGGTTACACATTACACAGGGCAAAATCACAAGAAATAGAAATGTTGAAGAATATTTCTTTTGAAAATAAAACATGAACTTGGAGTGGTGAACACACAATACAGTATACAGATGATGTATTATAGAATTTTATACTTGAAACCTATATAATTTTATTAACCAATGACACCCCAATAAAGTCAATAAAAAATTAAGTTCATACTCAATAAGTCAAATACACAAAAATAATAATAAGAAGAAATGAAAAACCCAATGTTTTGTGTTCTTATCAGGAAGATGTACTAGTAATGTAGGAATCAGAGTGGCTTCCAGCAGGACATTTCTAACGCCGCTAACGAGTCATACATGTGGTGTTTGTAACACATGGTCCTACAATGACACTGAAAATTAAAAGCACTCCCTGCAAAGTGCAATATGATCCTTTTTATTTTTTACAAAAGTTACATGTTAAGTGTTAAGGCAATTACAAATGGATATGCTAAAATAAGGTTCATTCTAATTCAAATAACATTTCACAGAATGTTAAAGGATAATCTGCAAGTTTATTCTATTTTTAGAGGAAGCTTTTATGTATTTTTTATTTATTTATTTTTATTTATTTATTTTTTTGGCCTTTGAAATTGTCTTTATTTCTGATCATTCCTTTCTAACCATCCACCTGAGGATTAACTCCCACAGATGCACCTCGAGCCCAAATGCCCAACCCCTCCCCAAGCAAATCAGATTCATAATTCTGATAGTAGGACACTTTGGCTTTGAGGTCCCATGAACTCCCCAACCTTTGTCCCTGCAATCCTGTGCCTGGGCTGGGTCCGTCCCTTTCCTCATTCACACTGAGCATGAACATGAAACATGAGTGGCCCCGCATACTGCACCCCAGTCCAAGGTTTCTGGTTCCAGGGGCCCAGAAGGAAACCTTTGTTAGGTGCACCTGGTGAGCAGGGTCACTACAGGGGCACATCACGGGCTCCATGTCATGAAAATGCCACGAGATAAAAATACCTAGAGCTAAAGTACTTGGTGTGAAGACGGATGGTCCTGGGTTGTCCTAACTCGCTCAGTGTCTCCATGAGCTCAGCCCGGATCAGAGCAACTCTCTCCTGGTCCACAGTCCCCTGGGTCCTGTAACACTCCAGGGGGATGGGGTACAACTCGAACTCTAAACTGCGCAGCCCGGCTGTGTGTCGCAGCAGCTTCTCCACGGTGGCCATGGAAAATTTGTTTTCAGAGATGGTGAACTTCCTGAGCTGGTGACAGTGGCTCAGGACAGGCAGGATAGCCTCGACTTGGGAGTCCACCATCGCACAGTTATCTAGTTGCAGGTCCTGGAGGGTGGGTGTCACTGTCTCCAGCAGAGCTCGGAGGGGCTTGGGACTAAAATTGGTGAGGTTGGCGCCATACAGACGCAGGGACTTCAGTTGCCTGAGGTTCGGGCACTGGAACAGGTGTCTCAGGTCTGAATGTGTCAGCTTCCAGCAAAACCATATGGAGAGTTTGTCCAAGGGGGTCTGCAGGCACCTGAGCATCTGGTCCAGACGGCCTCGGAGGAAGGAGGGAGACTCCATGTTGAGGTCTCGGAGGTGCTGCAGCCTGAGCATCTGAGTGAGGAACTGGGAAAAGGATCGCTGCTCCTCCTGCTGTTTGCTGACCCAATCCTCTTCCTCCTCAGCCAACAGGTTGATGTGGGAGAGAGAGAGTCTCTGAAGGTTACTCATCTGACCCATGTAGAGAGCAAACGATCCCAGGGTGGGCAAGTCCAAGGGGTAGTCCACTTCCACCTCCTGGATGCAATCCAGCTGCACCGCATCCAGGACCTTCCTGGCCCTCTCGAAGGGCACTTCCAAAAACCTCAGCGTCCTGCAGCACAGGTGGACCAGCTCTTTTCTCTGCTGGGCCCATTGGATGATGTACATGAAAAACTTATCCCGGTCCCTTTCATTGAAGTCAAGGTCTAGGAACACCTCCAAGGGAGCCAAGGGGTGCTCCATGTTGGGGCTGGAGCTGTGCATAGCCACTGGTCCCGTAAGTGAGCACTTCTGGGTGCTGTCTCCACACCACATTCTCCAGAAGTTGTCACCCATGTTCCTTAAATCCAGCACCCGCAGTTTCCACCTCCTGGGCCTAACCTTCTGGGCAAGCAGAACATCTAGCTCATCCAACATGGCTTTTAAGACCATGACCGGAGGCAGCTGCATCAGGCCCCCCAGAGGGAGGAGAGTGAAGGGCCAGGCACACACCATCGCCGTCAGGGGCTGCCAGATTCTCCTATGGTAGGCTTGAATGAACAGCGGCGGGAAGAGCTCAGCGGGCAAGTACTCCAGAGCTGAGATGGCTGAGGCCTGGTCCCTCAGAAGGCTCTCTCCTGCCAGCTCCAGGAGTGTGGGTGGGGTCCGGATGCTCATCTTCAAGGTGCTCAGAAAGGAATCCTGCAGAAACGTCTGCTGTGACCGGGTTGGCTGGGGCTCAGATCTCAGACCTGGTGGAGAACAACCAAACTCTCTGTAGAGCTGGAGGACTCTGAATCTCTCCTCTGGTGCCTGAGGTTTTTATACACCTTCTCAAATGCTAACATCCAATCAGAACCCTCAGTCTCTATCCCTTTATTCTCAAGGGATTATTGCCTCTCTGCAGATGAATGGATTAAGAGAAAGTTAGGGAGGGGCAAGGTGGAAGCCTGGCTCATGAATTCCTTTCAGAGACACTGACTGAAGTTGACTGATGGCCCATCATTTTCATCCTCAGTGTGAGACAGGGAAGGGTGTAATGGGTTTCTGATTGTGGGTGTCCAACCCCAGCAGGTCCAGGGGTCCCCAAAGGTGTGGACGGAGTCGGCGAAGATGGAATGACATGGAGACAGCGTTCAGTTGATCAGCAGCCTAGCCAGGATCTCTAGCCAAGTTCTGGTCAAGTTCTGGTTGTCTTGTTACATCCGTATTTATACCAGTTGATTTTAATCCTGTCAATTTCTATTGCAAAGGTTAGGGCGTTTCTTATCTCCATTCCAGGGAGTAAAGATTATGTAGCTTAAGCGTGATTGTTTGTAGTTAAAGTGATTAACTACCCACCTGGCACTTAGTTAAGGGGTTTTATCCCCTCCCTGACTTCAGGGAAAAATCCCTACCTGGGGAAACAACCTTTCTCGGAGAGGTGACCTTGGTTAAAACACACAGTGCTAAGGGGAGCAAACATGTTAAGAACAGTATGCTATATACGCCAGGTCCCTTGAAACATATGCTGTGCAGATGTTTCTTTCCTGCAGCGACTGTGTCAAGCAGCAAGGATGGACCGGCTTCTCCGGCAAATTCCCCCTTTTTTATTTTTTAAATGATAGCGCATGTAAATTAGCGGCCACCTCTCAGATTGGGTTGTTTAAGACTCGAAAGAAGACTGACAAGCAATGATAGTGAGCATAGCTATAAACATAATGGATGGAGTGCACAAGGAGCCTTGTTCCTGTAGAAGTTTGCTGGCCTCTTCAGTCAAGGGATTTCAGCTGTCCTCAAGTCAGGGATTTGGTTGCCCTTGTTGATCTGGCCAGCAGGAGGCATCATTGGCGATGGGCTTCCCGAAGCATCAGCGAGTTGAAGGGCTGCATTAAAGGGTCCATCAGGGCCGTGCTTGATAGTGGTGTTGGTGTCCGAGGAGTAAGCTGTGCCCTCTGGGTCAGCTGATATGGAAGATGGAGGGTAGTAGAGAGAAAAAGAAGAGAAAGCAAAAGAACTACAAGGCATGGAAGTGTTTAGAAAAAAGAGGGAGAAGAAAGGGAAGAAGGCAGCATCCTGACACAGCCCTTTCCTTCAGCTGCCCCTTTCCCTGTGGTCCAAGGTAGAAATGGGAAACAAGTCCTATTGCAGTGAGAGGGCAGCTGCTGTCAGCCAGTCTCTGTCTTTACCTGGGTCCCGATCTGAGCTGGGCGTGGGAAGTGAAGCAGCCATGGGGGCAGGAGACCTCCCTCAGAAGGGGTGAGGGTTCAGGCCTCTGCAAAGTTGGGGGGGGGGGTGAGGATCTGTGCCCCACCTCTGTTGACCCCCAAGTTGTCTCCTGATGGCCCCTCTGCAACTGTGCCTGTCTTAGGTTGTTCCTTCCCTGAGGAATCTTACCCGTCTCTGGCTAACCAGCCATCCTCCGGGGCCAAGCAGGGTGATGTGAGGTTCAGTTCTGTCTCTTTGGTAGCCTATGCCCCCGTGGCCTCCACGCCCAGCACCTTCCTTGGGCTCCCCTCACCTGCTGGCGGGGCCCCGGCTCTGGTCACATCTTGGGGAACCCAGGTTTCTTCTCCAGGGAGGGCCCAGCTCACAGCATTGGGTGAGAGGCAGATCCATGGCACCAGCCACAACGAGGCCTCAACTTCAGCGTGCACAGAAAGCCAAGGCAACAGCTGTGGGCAAATGGACTGTGAGAAGAGGGTCCCTCTTGACACAAGGGCAAGAGGGGCCAATACAGGACAAAGGAGGAACGGCCTGTCAGCATGTAGTCCCGGGACAGGGCTTTCTCAGCCCAGGATGTCAGGCTCTTGGCACAAGACAACTCCACGTATGGGGCATATACCAGACACCCCCTAGTCACGGCAGAAAAGGGAGGTGCCCTTCCTGGAACAGTAGGGTAGGGAGATTCTAGAAAAGGCTGTGTTCAGAAGAGAAGGAGAAAGGCCAAAGAACAAGCAAACAAGTAGTCATATTAAAAAAAAAGAAAAGAAAAAGGAAAGGAGATGTGGGGCAAAGCTGGGACATATGGACAGACAAAAAGGAGGCACATGTGATCCTCCCAATGACAGGTTGTTCCAGCTCAGGGCTGCACATCTGCTGCAGACAGGCACTGGTCAGGTGTGCTAGGGTGAGGTGGAGACGGAGGGCGGTGAGACATAAGATCGGACTAGACGGTCTGGAATCCACACAGGTGAGTCTGCATCCTGTGGAAATATACAAGCATATCCTCTCCCCCAGGTTAAAAGTACATCAGGTCCCTTCCCCTCCTTAAGCAAGTCTCTCCATTTGACGAGGGCTTTAGGTTTAGTTAGATCAGGGTTCCAATGTCTGTACATTGGGGCATTTCCCTCAGAATCTACATTTAGTATATTATAAATAGAGTATGTTGTAGAACATGATGAGGAGAGGAATATTTAAACTAATTTTCTTGTAATTTTTTGTAACAGGAGTAAATCAAACACCGCTGGGGCTATATAATAGAACTCCCATTTGAGACAAGATATCTCTTCCCCATAATGTAAAGGGGATAGTCATAATTACATAGGGACAGAATGATCCTGAATGTTGATCTTCATCAGCCCAAGTTAAAATCTGAGAACTCTTTTTTACGTTAGATGCCTTGCCTAGTCCTACTAGGGAAGTGGAGGTGGTGTGTGTGGGCCATGAAGAGGGCCAATCCTTCCCTGCTATGCAGGAAACATCTGCTCCTGTATCCAATAGACCTTCAATTGGTTTTCCCTGAATTTGTAAAATTTTTGTAGGTCTAGTAGCATGGATTTCTTGTATCCAAAATGCTGCATCACTAGATCCAAAGCCTCCGGCCCCTCTGGCTTCCTGGGTAACAGCTGTCCCTATTTTATGTATTGGTAACAGGAGTAATTGGGCAATTCTCTGATTGGGCTGAATCTGTATAGTTGTGGTGGGTGGGGAAAGTAAAATCTGTATTTCTCCTGTGTAGTCTGCATCAACAACTCCTGGGATGACTAAGATCCCCTGTAACGAGGTGGAGCTCCGTCCTAATATTAAACCTACAGTTCCCTCAGGCAGCGGCCCAGACACTCCTGTAGGAATGGCTGCTACCAGCGAGTCTGGGGTTAGTATTGCATGGGTGGTTGAATGGACGTCCAATCCTGCACTGCCTGGGGCTGCCCTGAAGAGGTCACTGACTGATTGAAATTTCCAGAGGGGTTGAGGGTTGATGCCCCTATTATTGCAGGGGCCTGGGGCTGGCCCCCTCTCAAGTTTCCCGATTGAGGTAATATGATAGAACCTCCTTGGGAGCAGTTTGTAGAGTTTAAAGGCCGACCATTTTTATGGTATTTTGATCTACATTCCTTTGCCCAATGGAATCCTTTCTGACATCGGGGACAAACAGTTTTTGGAGGGTTAATATTTTTCCCTGATGTATTTCCAGGCTGTCGAGGAGCTTGCCATCTGGCTTGAGTATTATTATTTCTATTTGGGTATTCTCTGCTAAAGTACCCAGATAAGCCACAAGAGTAGCAGTTCATATTTCTTTTATTACCTGTATTATTGCTGGCTTGTCCTATGCCCTGTACATATTGAGGGTATCTCTCCCCTTTGAGAGCTGCAGCTATAGCTACACCCTGTATAAATGCTGGACTTACATCAGCACACTGTTTTATAAAATCATTTATAGTTCCCGTTCTGCAAATTGGCCTTAATAAAGCCTGACAGGTATTATTAGCATTTTCAAAAGCCAGTTGTTTAATTAGGATATCGGCTGCCTCTTCGTTATTGATTACTCTCTTGACTGCCTGTATGAGGCGAGAAAGGAAATCCTGAAATGGTTCCTCAACCTTCTGTTTAACCTCTGTAAGGGTGGTTGTTTTTCCTGCTGTATAAGGTAGGGATTTCCAGGCATTTAATGCACAACTGGTTACTTTAGTAAGTGCCTCTTTGGGCATATACATTTGCTCTTGAGCCATGTTAAAATCACCTTCTCCTAATATCATGTCTAGGGTTATTCCTCCTCTGAAATTTTTGCTAGTGGCTACAGCTTTCTTAGCAAGATCATTGCCGGAAGCCAGTCCATCCTTGCCGCTTGACACAGTCGCTGCAGGAAAGAAACATCTGCACAGCATATGTTTCAAGGGACCTGGCGTATATAGCATACTGTTCTTAACATGTTTGCTCCCCTTAGCACTGTGTGTTTTAACCAAGGTCACCTCTCCGAGAAAGGTTGTTTCCCCAGGTAGGGATTTTTCCCTGAAGTCAGGGAGGGGATAAAACCCCTTAACTAAGTGCCAGGTGGGTAGTTAATCACTTTAACTACAAACAATCACGCTTAAGCTACATAATCTTTACTCCCTGGAATGGAGATAAGAAACGCCCTAACCTTTGCAATAGAAATTGACAGGATTAAAATCAACTGGTATAAATACGGATGTAACAAGACAACCAGAACTTGACCAGAACTTGGCTAGAGATCCTGGCTAGGCTGCTGATCAACTGAACGCTGTCTCCGTGTCATTCCTTCTTCACCGACTCCGTCCACACCTTTGGGGACCCCTGGACCCGCTGGGGTTGGACCCCAGCAGATCATCATATTCAGTTTTCCATAATAAGTAATCGCCTCCTGAGAGACAGGCTTTACAAACCTGTGACCAATCATAAGGAGTCATCTATTTACTGGCTAGGGTTTCTACCAGGGTTTGTGTGTAAGGAGCTAGAGGTCCATATTCAGAGCAGGCCAATTTTAATTCTTTAAGTATTTTGTAAGGTATAGACTCCCAGGTGGGGTTTTCATCCTCACCAAACTCATTCTCATATGCAACTGAGAAGCAGAGTGAGAATTCAAGATCTCCATTAGCTTCAGCTTCTCTTATCACCCTTTGAAATTTAGACATGGAGCTCATAGGAGCCGCAGGACCTGGTTTAGGCTTCCTTTCTAATTTGGGGAGCCTGTTTTGAATGGGAGGGCCTCTCTCCTCTCTACTGGAAAGGACCAATGGTCATGTTTATGATATTTATTCTCCTTCCGATCAGTAGGCATAGCTACATTGCTCTTAGATTGAGCTGGAGACAATAATGATGTGTCCTCTCTGGGTGGAGCCAAGGGACTATTTAAAGTTTGAGAAAGTTGAACCGTTTCTGCCTCTAGTGCCAAGGTGTCACAAACTGAATTCCAGAGGGAAAGGGTATCTGCCGGGACCTTCTCAGATCCATGGTAGCTGTAATAATTCTTTCATTGCTCTCCTACTTTAGTCCAAGTTTCTAAATTAGCAGTTCCATCCTCAGGAAGCCATTGACATATGTATTGTATAAAACTTTCTGTCTGACTGGGAGTAACTTTAACTCCTCTGCTAGCAAGCATATGCGTTAAAAGATTAATACAGAGTCTTTTTTCTTTAGATTCAGTATGACCCATCTTCACAATCTAAGTTCTGTACTATCTATCCACTTACCCTACTTATCCTCTATAGGAGGGCGGGGGGTCTGCAGCACCCTACGGTGCAGTCCTATCCATCCCGAGTGACGGGGGGGCGGGGGGGCGGGGGGGGGGGGGACGGGGGCGGCTTACCTAAGGGACCCTGTTCGGGCGCCAGGTCCCTTGAAACATATGCTGTGCAGATGTTTCTTTCCTGCAGCAACTGTGTCAAGCAGCAAGGATGGACCGGCTTCCAGCACCTGATGTTAAATAGGAAAAAACACAACCTGAAGGCATGGTTGCTGGGGTCTTTGGCCACATCAAAACTATTAGAACATTGCAGAGTTAAAGCAGCCTCCATAATTCAATGGGGCCATCCCCAAGACAAGAAATAAAATGTGTCCATGCATCACATTAGGTTTTATGTCAGGTGACATAGCAGACCATGAGCTCCTCAGGGAGCAAGTGGTGGGCAATGGAGGATGTGGCTGTCCCTCTAGTCCCCAAGGCTTCTCTGAGGGAGGTGAGGTAGGAGCACCATGAGAAGCAGGGTCAGGGCTGGCCAGGGTGGGGATGGTTCCTCCTAATGGAACCCTGTGAATGACCCAGGGCCACGAACATGATGGGTGTCTTTTCTTGAAAGAAAAGAGATAGAATCGAGGAAGCTTTTATATAAAAATATTTTAGTGTCATATTTAAGTTACTTTTCATAATTATTCCAGAAGGTAATTCTAGGTAAGTATATAACTAACTCAGTTACAGGGTGGCGAGAGCTGAGGGCTTCCCGGGCTAGGGCCTTTCAGTGATAAATCAGGGCCAGCCTTGGGCGCTGCGCCAAGGTGTCTCCCCACACCCAGGTGGAAGGCTCCCAGTTCTTTGGTCTGTGGACATCTGTCACCTCTCCCAATGGTTCAGGTCAGGGTCCTGCCGTGGGGGCCCTAAGTGAGACAGACCAGGGCCTGTCACACGGAGCTCCCAAATTCCGCCTACTGGGTCCTCCGATGGGGAACAGAAACAGATGGGTGGACAGGAGGGTTCTGAGCAGGACCCAGAGAAGGCTCCCCTGAGCAGTGGCCTTGGGCTGACCTCTGCGTCACAGGATGGGGCAGCCAGGGAGCAGGGAGGGCAGAGCAGAGATCAGGGACCTTGGAAGCCCTGGGGGTTATTTTCCAAACTATGGGAAACCGCGGGGTGACCTGGCGGGATTTATGTTTTACTAGGCGGCCTCGACCAGTCTCATTTCTCACCGGGGTTCACTGGACGGCCAAGGGTCACCGGCGAGTTGAGAGGCCACGCTTTGCCTGCGACATGCCCACAGCAATCCACTGAAGAGGCATGTTCTTCAAAAGAGGAATGCAGCCCTGCCACACTCACACACGGAAAGAACGCCTACTCCTCCCGAGGAGGTATTTCCACTCTCGAGCAGACACTGAAGTAGCGCCCTTGGGTGGTTTGAGGAACGTCTGCTCCTGGGCAGGGGCCTGAGCTAAACCACCAGCACGCGCCTATTCCCGTCTTTTCTATAATGTGTTTGGGATGAAGCCGATGATCTTGTTGCCTCCCTCTTTTCCTCTGCAATTCTGGAAACAGCCGCGAGAGGGCGTGCCGCCCCTTCTGTGTGCGAGCGGTGGCTTCAGAGCGACTTCTTTTCCTGTTGCGGGGGGGGGGGGGGGGGGGGGGAGGGGAGGGGTTGGGTTGGGGGGGCGGGGGGTTTGTAGGCGGCCGTGTTCCCAGGAAATGTGGCGACCAACCGGCTCCGGGCGGAGGAAGCCCCAGCATCACTTGCCCACCTCCTGGTGTAAATGCCCCCGGCGCCAGATTTCGAGCTCCAACTGTTCCGCGAGAGGATCGCGGGCTTTCTAGCGGCTAATCCAGCGGGCGGGGTGTAGGGCCGGTCGGCGGGGCGGGGAGACTGGCCGCCCAGAGGCAGAGCTGAGCAGGAGCTGCAGCTGGAAAAGTGCTACCCAGAAATGTAGGCTTTTCCCACCTTTTAAACTAGCAAATAAAATAGAGAAAACAACAGCTTACAGCCGGAAAGTGGAAAATAAGACACCTTTTTTTTAAAAAAAATATTTTATTGATTTTTTACAGAGCGGAAGGGAGAAGGATAGAGAGGTAGAAACATCGATGAGAGAGAAACATCGATCAGCTGCCTCCTGCACACCTCCTACTGGGGATATGCCCGCAACCCAGGTACATGCCCCTGACCGGAATCGAACCTGGGACCCTTCAGTCCGCAGGCCAGGCCGATGCTCCATTCACTGAGCCAAACCGGTTAGGGCCAGACACCTTTTCTTAACCCACCTGCGAGGAACTCGGACGCGCCCTTCCTGGGAGCCAGACTAGGGAACCGCAGCCTTGGCCAGTCCATTCCTCCCCGGGCGCTTCACGCGACGTCTGCGGAAACGCTGCACTGTGTGAGCTGGTCATGGTTGGCTTTATTTCACGCTGGGTTAGTGGTTCAACATGGAGCTGCGTCCACTGAAGAACTTGAGAGAATGGAATGCCCAATTTGGGTATATTACATATATTTGGCATTCTAGTGCAAATACAACGTGTTCAGTATGCTTGGTGAAAAGAAAAATCTTTTCATGTGTATTTTCCTGTTAACTGGGTGCGTGCAACACTTAAAACAAAAATAAGAATGAAAATGAAGGTGAGAGTATTGAAACAAAAGGGAAAAAAGGAATTAATTTCGTTGATCACAACACAGCACACTGCTTTTGAAGGGGAAGTCGGGATGGCACCTTGCAGTGTGACCTCGCATGATAAACTGGGACCGTCACAAGGACTGGTTCAGAGCGCAGCTCTCAGGCGGCCCAGAGCAGCAGCACTTACTCGAAATGCGCACCCTCAGGCCCTCCCCAGACTTGCTGGATGAGAAACTGTGAGGTGAGCCCTAGAGGAGAGCATTGGCTTGTTGACTGAAGGGTCCTGGGTTCATTCTGGTCAAGGGCACATGCTGGGGTTGCCAGCTTGATCCCCAGTAGGATTGGCAGGAGGCAGCCAATCAATGATTCTCTCTCATCATTGATGTTTCTCTCTCTCTCCCTCTCCCTCTCCCTTCCTCTCTGAAATCAATAAAAAAAATATATATATATATATTTTAAAAAAGGAAAAGAAACGGTGAGGGGGGCCCGCCCAGAAATTCATGTTCTTGCAAGTCCTCCTGGGGTCTGAGAATGACTGGGGTCCCCTGAGGCGTGTGTTTATTCTCCCCACCTCTAGATGGGCCTGAAGCCCAGGCCTTATGTTTTGAAAGGGGGGCTTCTTCTAATTATTATTATTTTTTAAACATAAAATTCTATTATGAACTAAATCTTAGGTGCAAAATTAATGTAAGAATAAAATGAAAAATCAATTTAGGAACTAGAGCATTACTAGTACTTACAACTTCCCAATGCATCTCAAGCCAGAGGGCACTGGGCAGTAAGGTGCTATTATTTTAATGTCTCTTTTTAAAATTACTTCAGAGTCTGTAATATCAGTTACACAAACTGTTTCAAGGTTATGACTAATTTGTCATAACTTTCAATTTGTGTTCTCATTTGTAGAGTCCTCATTTTAATTTACGTTCTATGTGAGCAGTTCCTTAAAATTTTTCATTTTTGTAAACTTTAGAGTCCACATTATTGGTTAGTTTCAAGGTTGCAGCATATTTGTTTTAATTATCTACAGCTTCCAATTTTGTTGCAATTCATAATATCCTCATCAAAATTCTGTAACTCCAGCCCTCCTTCTTCCTTCCTTCCTTCCTTCCTTCCTTCCTTCCTTCCTTCCTCCCTCCCTCCCTCCCTCCCTCCCTCCCTTCCTTCCTTCCTTCCTGGAAACCATTTACTGTCTTCATTAGCTGAGTATAGACAGAGACCCCCCAAAAGCTAACCTTTGAAAGTCCTAGCAAAGGTCAGGGCTGTGAACCACCCAGTTAATTTAGACACCACCCAGTTAATCTAGATAATGGTAGCTAAAGCATCATCCCCACCTTAGTTCACTGAATTCCTTAGATACTTGTGTAGATCCTTGTTGATTATTGTTGATCAAATATTTTGCCTATTTCTGGAAATTGTCTATTGATGAGCTAATCCATGTGTCATTCAAACCACCTTACCCTAGGGCTATCCCAGACAAACCTCCTTACCCTAAGGCTACTCCAAGCTCAATAAAAGGTTGGAGCAGCCTGAGCTTAGGTGGAAGTCCTTCTGGATTTGCCCGCCTGGTCCCCCAATATTTTAAAATTATCTCGTGTCATTTTCCTCTCATTTGTGTGCGGCTCCTCTTTCAGATACCGAACCCTACTCCACGCAGAACGTGGAGGGAGTCTTACACGACACTTCCTTCCTTCCTTTCTTTCTCTCTCTTTTTTGTAAAAATGTCTGGTGCTCAAGCAAAGATTGATTAAACTTGCTATACCGGCATTAAAAGTTAATGCCTTTTTGTTTCATTTTTGCCCACACATCAGGAGTTACCATGGTTACTGAGAAGGGTCCAGGTAGTGCCAACTTGCAGATGTGCTGATACATTTTCCCTGGCTCAGTGTCTCACAGGGGGACCGAGGAAGGGGCAAGTCCAGCTGGCACCAGGCGTGAATGCTTCAGAGCTTTGTCTACTCCTATTTCCTGTGGTTCTTTTTGTTCCTGGGGTCATGATAAATGTACATGACATCACGTTTCCATTTTAACCATTTTTAAGTACACAGTTGTGTGGCTTTAAGGACATTTGCAGTGCTGTGTAACTATCACTACCCTCCTCTTCCAGAACTTTTTCAGCTTTCCAAACTGAAATTTTTAAAAAATATATTTTATTGATTCTCCACAGAGAGGAAGGGAGAGGGATAGAGAGCCAGAAACATCGATGAGAGAGAAACATCGATCAGCTGCCTCCTGCACACCCCCCACTGGGGATGTGCCCACAACCAAGGTACATGCCCTTGACTGGAATTGAACCTAGGACCCTTCAGTTCGCAGGCCAACACTCTATCTACTGATCCAAGCTGGTCAGAGCCCAAACTGAAATTTTGTGTCCATTAAACAATAGCTCCCAATCTCCTCCTCCTCCCCACTGGGAACCACTTTTCCACTTTCAGTCTCTATAAATTTAACTGCTCTAAGTACCTCATATAAATGGAATCATACAATATTTGAACTTTTGTGTCTGGTTTATTTATCTATATATATAAAAGCCAAGTGACCAGAATGACCGGTCGCTATGACACGCACTGCAGCAGCCAATCAGCCAGATCGGGGACCCGATCGGCTCCCCAACCACCCATGGCCCCTCCCCCCAGCCAGCACTGCCCCCAATCAGCCCCCCCCATCAGGGGCGGGGCTGGCTGACCTTCCGCAGCCCCCCCAGCCGGCCCAGCCCCTATTGGGCCCTGATGGGGGCTGGGGCCTCCTCCCAGCTGGCCCGTCCCCAATCAAGCCCCCCCACCCCAATTGGGGTAGGGGCTGGCCGGCCAACCTCCCTCGTCTCCTCCCCGGGCCAGCCCGGCCCAATCGGCCCCCATCAGGACGGGACAGCTGGACCCCACCCGTGCACGAATTCATGCACCAGGCCTCTAGTCTTAACATAATGTCCTCAAGGATCATCCATGTTGTTAGCATGCCAGAATTTCCTTCCTTTTTCAGGCTGAATAATATTCCACCAGATGGATTATACCATGTTTCATTTATTCACTTCTCCCAATAATGAATACCTGGGTACTTCCACCTTTCAGCTATTGTGCATAATGCTGCTGTGAACCTGGGTATACAACTGTCTGTTTGAGTCTCTGCTTTCTAATATTTTGGGTGAGATCCCCAAGAGTGAAGTTGCTGGGTCGTAGGGTGATTCTGTTTAATTTTTTGAGAAAACACCATGCTATTTCCCACAGCACCTGCACCATTTTACATCCCCCCGGTAGTGCACAAGAGTTCTGTCTTTCTCCACGTTATTGCTAACTTTGTTATTCTTTGTTTTGTTTTATAATAGCTATCCTAATGGGTGTGTAAAGTGGTATCATGGTTTTGATTTGCATTCTTCTAATGACTTGTGATACTGACCATCTTTTCTTGTGCTTATTGGCTATTTCTATATCTTTGGAGATGTCTAGTCAAATCTTTTGCCCACTTTTCAATTGAATTGTTAGTTGTTTTTTTTTGTTGAATTGTGGGAATTCTCTCTATAGCTCTATAGGCTAGATATTAATCCCTTATCAGATATATCATTTGTAAATATGTTCTCCCATTCTATGTGTTGCCTCTTCACTCTGATAATTATGTCTTTGGATAAAAAAAAGTTTTTAATTTTGATGAAGTTCAATTTGTCTGTTTTTTCCTTTTGTTGCCTGTGCTTTCAGAGTCAAATCCAAGAAACATAGCCAAATCCAATGTCATAAAACTTTTACTTTATGTTTTCTTTTAAGCGTTTTATAGTTTTAACTTATATTTAAGTCTGATCAATTTTGAGTTAATTTTTGTGTGAGGTGTAAGGTGGGGGTCCAATTTCATTTTTTCCCATGTGAGTAGTGAGTTTTCCCAACAACATTTGTTGAAAAGACTGTCCTTTCCCTGTGATTCCGTCTTCTTTGAATATAAGCTTCCTTGGCATGTTGAGTCCACACACATGAAAGAGAGCTCCCTAAAGTGCATATTATGGGTCTAATCAACCAGACAGCGATAACCATTCTATCTTGTTCCAGATCCAAATATTGATACCTTAATGGACTCCTTCTTGACTACTAGGGATTCACTGCTGAAATCATTAACTCAATACATATTTATGAAGCACTTCCCAGTACCTGACACTGTTCTAGGCAGAGATACAGCAGTGATCAAAGTACCGTTCCTGACCTTGAGAGCTTCCATTCCAATAGTCACGAGACTGGAGAAGGAAGGGTAGCTCCCGAAATGGGGGTTGGAAAAGACAACTCCGTCATGTTCACTCCAACATGTGAACTGCTATCTATACTAAACAACCTGCCACTCACATATATGCCAAGAACCTTTAGTAGAAACTGTCATATTCTAATTATAAATTTTGTTTACAAAAAGCTTTTGGCAGATAAGTTTATCCAGATTATATTTTAATTGTCATAAGTTACATAAACACTACTTCTAAATGAGAATAATTTTACAAGGCAGAATAAAATAAGTGTTTAATATATATATAATTTACCAGTGTTTCGGAGAGGAAGGGAGAAGGAGAGAGATAGAAACATCAATGATGAGAGAGAATCATGCATGCTCCCTTCTGGGGATCGAGCCCACAACCTGTGCATGTGCCCTAACCGGGAATCAAACCATGCCCTCCTGGTTCATCAGTCGACGCTTAACCACTGAGCCAACACTGGCCTGGCTAAAATAAGTTTTAATAAAGGTACATGAAAAATGATTGGGGGCCACAGAACAATTAATTTTAAGAGAAATCAATCTGGCTGGAGACGAGTGTTTCAGTAGGACTCTGCGTGACTCATGGCTGCGGAAGGCCAGGAGCGGGAGGGAGGTTATTCCTGCCTGAGAGGACACCTGAGCAGAGCGAGGGCAGAGACTTGAGGTGGGTGCTGTGTCTCTGCCCAGCGCAGTGCACACACATTTGTCTGAGGCACCCTTGAAGGACCTCCAGGATGGCTCAATAGGCAATATCAGGGCACGCTGCTCCCCCTGAAGGAGTGGTGCTCTTATGAGCAGTGTGTGCTTGGGAGGGATGGTAACATGTCAGATTGTGTGGTACATACATTCAGCATGAGGGCTTCACTGGTGGGCTTGCATGTAGGCCTGGGTAAGAATTTAGGTTCCATCAACCAAATATGACCTTAAGTGAGCAATTTTTCTGAGACGTAGTTTTCTCATTTGTGAAATAAACATTAGAATCAGTCTCCTAAGTTTCCAAGGGGGCATTTCCTTTTTCCTTTAAAAATAACAATCATTTTTTGCTCCCCAATAAGGAATTGGGCAGGACTTGGCCATCTCTGCCCCATGCGATGTGAGCCGGGCAGTGACGGTGGAGTCGCATGGCTGGCGCCGTGCTGGTGCTCCGGTTCCTCTCCGTGTGGCTTCACGTGCTGCGTGGGTTTCCCTACAGCATGGTAGCTGGATTCCAAGAGCTAGGGAGCCAAGCAAGGGGAAGTTTGCCTCTCCCCCTGACCCCCCACGCCAGGCCATCCTTCTTCTGGTGTCTTCCTTCTCCTTTGTGGAGATATGCCACTTTTATGTATCCTTTCATCAGTTGATTGATACTTGGTTTGTTCCCACTTTCTGGTTTTTTTTTTCAATCGTGTTTTGTTAAGCGTACAAGCCTTATATTCTTTTGTTCAACTTATTTCTAAGTTTTTATTCTTTTTATGCTATTATTATATAACAGATTTCTTTTCCTTTTTTTTTTTAATCCTCACCCGAGGGTATTTTTCCATTGGTTTTTAGAGAGAGTGAAAGAGAGGGGGAAAGACAGAAATATTGATGTGAGAGAAACATCGATTGGTTGCCTCCTGCACTTGCCCTGGAGCTTGCAACTGAGGTGCGTGCCCTTGACTGGAATCGAACCTGGGACCCTTCAGTTCACAGCCGATGCTCTATCCACTGAGCCAAACTGGCTAGGGCTGTAACAGGTTTCTTAATTTTATTTTTGGCCTTTTCATTTCTAGTGTATAGAATATAGCCGGGTTCGTTATATTGACCTTGTATCCTGCAATCTTGCTGAACTTTAATGCTTTTTTGTGTGGATTCCTTCGTATTTTCCATTTAGAAGATCATGTCATCTGGAAATAGACATAGTTTTGCTTCTTCCTTCCCAGTTGGGTTGCCTTCTTTATTTATTGACGCCCTACTGTTCTGGCTGGGCCCTGCGGTACTGTTAAATAGAAATGGCAAGAGCTTATGTCCTCATCTTGTTGATCTTATCCCTCCTCCTCCTTAATTTTTATTACTTTTATTTTGCAATAAACCATGTAGCACAGAGGGAAGGGAAAATTAGGTGTGGGGTCTTGGGAAGGGCTTCCAGAAATATGGTTGAACCCCAAATGACCTACCATCTCTGAGATAAAAGACACCATTTTATCAGCAGAATTATGAATTCTGTGAAGGATGATGATGTGATTTGCAGGACTGGGTGCAAGAAGCACACATCAAACTAGAGCCTTCTGTGAAGGCAGTACAGCTTCTGCTGTGGGATTGGGCAGTACAGCTTCTGCTGTGGGATTGGGCAGTACAGCTTCTGCTGTGGGATTGGGCAGTACAGCTTCTGCTGCAGGATTGGGCAGTACAGCTTCTGCTGTGGGATTGGGCAGTACAGCTTCTGCTGCAGGATTGGGCAGTACAGCTTCTGCTGTGGGATTGGGGAGTATTTTAAATGACATTGTATTTATGTATTTTTAACCAGGCCACTCATCTACAAGGATGTGAAAGCAGACGTTCTGCAAGACACCTAGACACAATAGATGACAACCCCTGTGTTTAGAATTCACAAAGTGAGAATTAACTCTTGGACCCTTCAGCCAAATCAGAGCTATGCAGGTGGAAGAGGAGCAGGACAGGGGAGTTTGTGAAGACAATCCTTTGTTGAGTGCTCATGTTAAGTTGAGTTAGCCCTCCACTCCCACCACCCAGGGTGAGAGGGACTTCTCACAGCTTCCTGAGATTCGGGGGCACAGGGACTGGGGCTCACCCCCAGCCTGGAACTCTCAAGAGGCCCTGGGAGCAGGATAAGAGAGGCTGGGGGGATGGGTCCTCGCTCTCTAGGTTCATCAGAGCCAGAAGGGTCCTGCAGAAGACAGCCAGTGTGAGGTCAGCTTGGGCTTTACCCCCTGGAGGGGGAGGGGAGGGCCTACTATAGCAGTTTTCTAGGGCCCCGGCTTGGAGGTGTCTCTGCCCTGGTCATTGGAACTTCGGGAGAGGGCCCCAACGATGGGATCGCCCAAGAGCCGTCCCAGGTCCATGAGAAAGGTGGTGTGTGGAGAGACTCGTGATTCAGCCTGCGTGCCACACTCCTGCCTGCCACCAGCATGCTCTCAGGCATTTCCCTCCATCACTTGGTTCAGGGGATGAGAGCTCTTTTCAGTGCCTGCTCTCAGAAAAAATAATTAGGACGTTTAACTGGCTTCTGAGGTTCAGACAGTCAGAGCCCCGTGCTGGGTTTGTTTCCTGTGGCTGCTGTGACAGGTCACCTCAAGCTCCCTCTGTGGCTTAACAAATACAAACTTATCACGCCTGTCAGAATTCTGCGTGGGCCCCACGGGCTACATGGGGTGTGGGCAGGACTGCAGTCCCTGCTGGAGCTCTCCGGAGAACCCGTTTCCTCGCCTCCTCCGCGTCCAGAGGCCACCCGCCTTCTGACTCTCACCTTCCTCCCTCTTCAAAGCCGGCGGTGCAAGCTCTTCTCAGGCCACGTCACCCCTTCCTCCACCCCTGAGTCCCTCCCTCAGTGGGGAATGTTCTCCTAAGGACTCACACGGCTAGAATGGCCTAACTAGGTAATGCAGGATCCCTCCCCATCCCGAGGTTCATGCCCTTGTCACACTTGCCACGTAAGGTCACAGTCACAGGTTCAGGGGACCAGGAATTGGACACCTTAGGGGGGTCGGGGAGACACACAATCCAGCCCCGGCACAAGGGGGGACCGCAGGCCCAGGCGGCGAAGTCACTCCCTCTCCGTAGGGGTAAGTGACGGTCAGCGTCATGATGATCTCGGTGACACGGAGAATTAAAACACCAAGTCTGAGATGGCTTCTGGCCCGTGCAGGGCCCAGGCCACACACGCCACAGACCTCCTCGGAGTGCCTGCAATAACACACCAGGAGCGCCACTCAGGTCTGACCTGTTCCGGTGAACTTGAACAGGCCCCGCTTGTAGGGAAGAATCTTGACTTAGGAATTTTAAAAGGATATTTGTTTTAAATGCATTTTGATTGAGCTGAAATTCAGTGAGTTCAAATAGAAAACTCATTAAAACTGTGTAATACATTTCAGTTTTGCATTTGGACTGTTAGCTCCATGGCGGGGGGCGGGGGGCCGTGCTCCTGCAGGTGGGCCCCCTTGGGGTTTGGCCCTGTGCCGCTTCCTAATTGGACCTGTTGATGAACAGTAATTGAAAAGCAGCTGTGCCCCCTGCGGGGTGCTCCCAGGGCTCCTCTGTGGGAAGTGACAGCTGCCGGCAGAGGGGGCCTCTGGCTTTCAGGCCGATTACTCACCATGCGGCCCGACGCCCCCTTCACTCAGCAGCCAGCTGCTCCATCCGGACCGCTGCGTGTGGGGGAGGCTGAGGTCTCCCGTCAGCTGTCTCCGTCGTTCCTCAGGTGACCTCTGATGACGATTTGGTGCCACTGAACACTTCCAGAAATCGCATAATTTTTTCTTTGAGATTTATAGATGAACACACACACACACACACACAAAATAAAATAAACATGAACACACACACAAACACATGCACCTGTATACACGTACAGCCCACACACATGCACCAATGCCAGGCCTCAGCCCAGAGATCCAGATTTCACTGGTATAGAGTGGGGCCCCACTATTATTATTATTTTTTAAAATTAAACACATACACACAGCCCTTCAAAATCACGGACACAGATTTGTGGCAGACACTCCATCAAACGCAGATGTCAAGCAACATGTTACATAGTTTACACATGTATTTCAGTATGAAACTGATAGTGAATATCTCCCGGCTGTGGAACTGTCCATGCCTGATGTGACCCTACAACATACAATTCTTTGTTTCGGTGGCCGCAGCCTCCCAGGTGCCCCGGCCGCAGCCAGCGGTCCTTGGTGAACTGAACTATACTGACAGGGTCTGCTACAGCGTGGAGCCCCCTGTGCCCCTACCTCACCCTGGCTCCCCAGTGGGGACCCACCCTCTATGTGTGGGGCTACACAGCTGCACCAGGGGACCCTGCCCTCTGCCCTCTGGCGGGTTCCCCAATGGGGAGCACTGCGGGGTGGGAGGCAGGGGCGGTGGACCAGGCCGCTTGTGTGTCTCTGCTGGTGGCCAGGCTCCTGTCAAGGTGGCCCTCCACGGGACTCCTTCCCCCGGAACCATGGGCCCCGGGGTGGTCACAGCGCCACTGTCAGCCGCGTGGGTGGTCCCCCTGCCCTATTTCACAAGCCTGTTTCCGGTGACCTTAGTGGAAAACTTTATCTGCTTCCTGCTGGGACTCTGATGGATGGCACTGAAGGAAGGATGTGGTTGGCTTTGTCGCTGAGACCCACTTCAGGATGTGTGCCCCAGGGCTCCCCGTGGGGCTGACGGGTAGCATAATTCCTCAGCGCTTGTGATGAGGGGCTGGGGCAGGGAGCAGGCATAGCCAACATGCTGATCTGGGGGAAGATGATAATTAAAATGGGTGGGTGCACGCTCAGAAACACACAGATAGGGTTAAAACATGGTGGGGAAAAACAGGGAGAAAGTGAGAGTGGTGAAGGGCAGGTAATGAGAAGAGACACAGCTGTCCAATGGGGACTCACCTCACTAACTCTGGACAAGAGGTTTCCTTACAGACCCCAGGACACTGGAGGTGGAACAGGCTGTAGAAAGATAGGGTGCCCCAGTGGGTCCATGACTCAGAAAAGAAATACATTTTGAGAGCAGACAAGGACAGGACCCATTGTGTCCGGTTTCAAAAGTACAGAACAACTTATGTGACCTAAAATACCCACACATAGAAAACAGCACCGCGACAGGACAAGTTCACTGAGGCCCAGGACACGCCCCTCAAGAGGCACCAATGTGGGGAAGGCAGTAGGAACGGAAGAGGCAAGGGGATCTGAAGAGGGGAGTAGAGCAAAATGACAAGTTTCTCGCACAGACTGACACTAATTACATATCAAACAAGAGTATGATTAACTTAATTCACTTTACTCGAGTCAAAAAATGCATTTTATAAAGGTAGCTATCTTGTTACTGTTTTTCTGTGGTAGTCCACCAATCAGAAAATGTCTGAATGGGGCTCTGAGAAGTATCTCTCCCAATAATTATATTGCCTTTGTGTTTTACAGAAGGCTTGACTTTGCCCAACGAATCTGGACTTAATTCCTCCATTCTGTGTTACAGTAAAACCTGTGTTACTATGGTTTCTTAAAACAAAATTTCAATTAGCAGATGGAGCTACTGAGAGGAAAGCATCTTATTGGTGTAGAAATTTGGAGCAGAATTAAGGCTAAAATAAACACATTTCAAAAAGCCTACCATTTAGAATTATCATGAATTACTGCCAACAGTATGATGCTGTATTAAGTATTGTATTAAACATTCTTAATTGATATGTATATATCTTGAAAATTAGCAAATTCAGCAACAGCATTTAGTTTATAATATTCTTTATTTTATCAATAATATTTTTAATCTTGGAGAATGTTGGATAGAGAGAAATGAAATACAGAAACTTATTTAGAATTCACTGTGGATGATATAAACTACAGAAACATTTTGAAAACGTTGACATGAATCAACAGAGATGATCTAAATCATCACCAGTATTTAAAATCTGTTATCTTTGTATTTTAAACATTGGGAAATTACAAGGTGGAATATAAAGGCTCGAGTTTGTTATTACTCATAATCTGTTCTCCCCTGATAGTATAAGTTTAGGTAGACTTATGCAGCTCAAAAGAAAAACTACATTTCCCAGTGTCCCTTGCAGCTACATGTAATCACATGACTGTATCACCACACAGTTAAGACTATTTCACCATCTTCCTCAGATACAGAAAAACATAGGAGCACCTTAAAATATAAAGAAAATCTTGGTGAACATTAAGGGAGAGATTGTCAGCAATATAGTCATAGCAGGGATTTTAACACATCAGAATCATCAATGGATGGATCTTCCAGACAAAAAATCAATAAGGAAACAGCGACCTTAAATGACATATAATTTCAGATGGATTTAATTGATATTTATAGAACTTTTCATCCAAAAACAGAATTACATTCTTCTCAAATTCTTTATTATGTTTATGTATGATTTCTCTAATCCCACTCTGCTGAGAGTTTTTTCTCATAAATGGATGCTAGATTTTGTTGAATACCTTTTCTGCATCTATTGATGAGATCTTGTGAGTTTTACCCTTCATTTTGTTTATATGATGTATCACATTTATTGATTTGTACCAGCCTTGCATCCCCAGAATACATCCCACTTGGTCATGGTGTATGATCTTTTTAATGTATTGCATATAGAAAATTCTCAAAGATAGACCACATGTTAGGACACAAAATCTTAAAAATTCAGAAAGATTGAAATCATATCAGACATCTTCTCTGAGCACAATGGTATGAAACTAGAAATCAACTACAATAAAAACAAACTGGAAAACATTTAAACACATGGAAGCTAGATAGCATATTGTTAAAGAATGAATGGATTAACAATAAGATCAAGGAAGAAATAAAAAATTACCTGGAAACAAATGAAAATGAACACAGAACAACCCACAATCAGTGGTACACAGCAAAAGCAGTCCTGAGAGGGGAAGTTTATAGCACTATAGGCCTTTCTCAAGAAGCAAGAAAAATCTCAAATAAATAATCTAGCCCTACATCTAAAAGAACTAGAAAAAGAACAACAAGCAAAGCCCAGAGTAAACAGAAGGAAGGAACTAACAAAGATCGTAGCAGAACGAAATGACATAGAAACTAAAAAAAAAAAAAAAAACAAACCCAAAAAACAAAAGATCAATTAAACCAAGAGCTGGTTCTTTGAAAGGAAAAACAAGATTCATGAACCTTTAGCCAAACAAAGAGAGAAGACTCAAATAAATAAAATCAGTAATGAAAGAGGCAAAGTAGTAACTGATATCACAGAAATATAAAGGAATGTAAGAAAGTACTATGAACTACTACTATATGCCAACAAATTGGACAACGTGGGTGAAATGGACAAATTCCTAGAAACATTTAATCTTCCAATATTCTACCAGGAAGAATCAGAAAACCTGAATAGGCTAATAACAACTGATGAAACTGAAGCAGTAGTCAAAAAAACTCCCAGAAAACAAAAGTCCTGGACTGGATAGCTTCACAGGCAAGTTTTACCATACATTCAAAGAAGAACTAGCACCTTTTCTCCTTAAACTATTCCAAAAAATTCAAGAGGAAGGAACATTTCTAAGCTCTTTTTATGGGGGCAGCATTATCCTAATTCCAAAAATCAGATAAAGACACTACAAAGAAAAAATTACAGGACATCATTCCTAATGAACATAGTTGCTAAAATCCTCAACAAAGCATTAGCAAAACAGATCCAGCAATACATTAAAAAAGATCGTACACCATAACCAACTGGGATTTATTCTGGGGATGTAAGGCTGGTACAATATTTGCAAGTCAAGAACTGTGATACATCACATAAACAAAATGAAGGGTAAAAATCCCAAGATCTTATCAATAGACGCAGAGAAAGCATTCAACAAAATCTAGCACCCATTTATGAGAAAAATTCTCAGGAAAGTGGGAATAGAGAGATCATACCTCAACATAATAAAGGCCATCTATGACACACTTACAGCCAACATCATACTCAATGGGCAAAAATAATACCATTTCCCCTAAGAACAGGAACAAGACAGGGATATCTGCTTTCACCACTCTTATTCAACATAGTACTTGAAGTCCTAGCCACAGCAATAAGACAAGAAGAAATAAAAGGCATCCAAATCAGAAAGGAGGAAGTGAAACTGTTATTTTTCGCAGATGACATGATACTGTACACAGAAAACCCTAAAGAATCCACAAAAAGTGACTAGATCTAATAAATGAATTTGGCAAAGTATCAGGGTACAAAATTAATATTCAGAAACTGGTGGCACTTTTATATATCAGTAATGAACTATCAAAAAGAAATTTACTACTGCAACAAAAAATAAGGTGCCTAGGAATATTGGTAAATTCAATAAAGGAGGTAAAATACTTGTGCTCAGAAAATTACAGGACATTGAAGAAAGAAATAGAGGAAGATACAAATCAGTGGAAGCATATATCACGTTCATGGATTGGAGTAAATTAATATCATTAAAATGTCCATACCACCCAACGCAATCTATAGATTCAGCACAATTCCCATTAAAATACTAATGCATATTTCACAGATCTAGAACAAACATTCCAAAACTTTATATAGGACCAAAAAAGATCCCAATTAGCCACAGCAATCTTGAGGAAGAAGAACAAAGTTGGCGGGATCACAACACCTGGTACTGCAAGGCCATTGCAATCAAAACAGGCTGGCACTGGTGTAAGAACAGACATGTAGATCAATAGAATATTACATAGAGCTCCAAAATAAACCCACGCCTTTATGGCCAATTAATATTTGACAGAGGAGGCAAGAGCATACAATGGAGTAAAGGCAGTCTCTTCAATAAACAGTGTTTGGGAAATTAGACCAGTACATTCAAAAAATTAAGCTACACCATCAACTTACACCATACACAAGAATAAACTCAAAATGGATAAAAGACTTAATTGTAAGTGGCAAACCCATAAAAATCCTAAAAGAAAACATTGGCAGTAAAATCCCACATTTCTTATAGCAATATTTTTTATCTTGTCAGAAAACTTTTAAAGAAATTAAAATTAAGAATACTGGAATTCTAAGTATCAAATAATAAGAAACTAAATACTGAAATTATCTCCACGGATCAGTAGTTTTTCTATGCTAACCACTTGCAGTGGTTCTCAACCTTCTGGCCCTTTAAATACAGTTCCTCATGTTGTGACCCAACCATAACATTATTTTCGTTGCTACTTCATAACAGTCATGTTGCTACTGTTATGAATCGTCATGTAAATATCTGATATGCAGGATGGTCTTAGGCGACCCCTGTGAAAGGGTTGTTCGACCCCCAAAGGAGTCGAGACCCACAGGTTGAGAACCACTGACTTAAAGGCACAGATAATCTTGTCACTGGAACCTCAAGTGGTTAGGCATGAAACACCCACCCAAACAACTCTCTACCAGAAGGAAGACATTTCCTTAGCTTTAAAGGTCAGTCTTAGGTTTTTAAGGTAAAGGATTTAACTTCCCTTATTTTATACTGCTGTCAATATAAGAATGTCCAAATCTGTAGAGAATTTTTATGAGAGTTTGAGTTAATTTGAGCCAAACTGATGACATACCACAAAACAAGATTTCAAATGCTCCAGAAAATGACAGTTTTGTGGTTTCTTCTTACATATTTGGAGTCAAGGAGGGAACATAAGAAAGATTACATGGTGTGGGTCAGTGGTTGAGTGTCCACCCATGAACCAGGAGGTCACAGTTTGATTCCCGGTCAGGGCACATGCCTGGGTTTGGGGCTTGATCCCCAGTAGGGGGCGTGCAGGAGGCAGTCAATCAATGATTCTCATCATTGATGTTTCCATCTCTCTCTCCTTCTCCTTGCCTCTCTCTAAAATCAATACACAAATAAAACCCAAAACCAAACAAACAAAAAAAGAAGAGTACATGAAGGTGGGAGAATGTACAGGATCGTTAATTAGATTATGCACTCCCTTGAGGGTGGTTAGCCTCTGAGGGGTCTGGAAACGAGGATTACTTCTGGCATTTCAATGGTGTGTTAACCTACACCAGTGATCGGCAAACCGCGGATCGTGAGCACATGCGGCTCTTTGGCCCCTTGAGTGTGGCTCTTCCACAAAATACCAGGTTTCCGGCGTGCACGTACAGTGTGATTGAAACTTTGTGGCCCATGCACAGAAGTCATTATTTTGTGGAAGAGCCACACTCAAGGGGCCAAAGAGCTGCATGTGCCTGGTGAGCCATGGTTTGCCAAGCCACAGTTTGCCGATCACTGACCTAGATGCACAATAACAAAGGACAGGGCTTGCTTAAGATGGCCTGGGGTGTACATCCACATGACCTTTCCACTTAAGAATTTATGATCAGTCCTAACTGGTTTGGCTCAGTGGATAGAGCATTGGCCTGTGGACTGAGGAGTCCCAGGTTTGATTCCGGTCAAGGGCATGTACCTTGGTTGTGGGCACATCCCTAGTGGGGGGTGTGCAGGAGGCAGCTGATCAATGTTTCTCTCTCATCGATGTTTCTAACTCTCTATCCCTCTCCCTTCCGCTCTGTAAAAAATCAATAAAATATATTTTTTTAAAAAAAGAATTTATGATCAGATACCCTGTGAGGTTACTTTTGTCCATGAACTTGTTAGATTTATTACAGAACCCCTTTTTCATTCACACCATTTGGCTCATCATTTACCTTTAATAACACATACACATATTCACAGACTCACATACTTCATCAAGCTATGGTAATTCATAGCTGAGGAAACCATTTCATAATGGAAGCATCACTTGCATTAGAGAAGGGACCCACCATCTCTCCCCGAGCCGGTGACTGGAAGCAAGTAGGTGGCCAGTGTTCTTGCAGAGTGGCCTCCGCTAAGCCAGGGCAGCTTCTCTCTTCTGCCCCCACTGGCTTGGTGTGCCAGGGCTCAGGAGAAGACAGCCGGGTGATTGAATCCACCTCAGTGTGCAGCCAGGTGAAATATTTCAGAAACAGGGTGTATCCTGTTCCCAGTTTTAATTCCTGACTTTCGTAGTGCTGAGTACACTGACAACTCACCAGCCTCCTTCCTCTGGAATTAGCATGGCCTCCCCTGGTTGCACCGCATTGGTCTCCACTAGCAGACTGGCTCTTAGGATAAGCAGATGAAGGGGAACAGAGTTTACCACCCCAAAATATGCTTCCTTGGAATATTGATTATTTAAGGCTGATTAATTTTAAGAAACAGGACACCTGGGAGAGGCTGTGAAATCTGAGCGGAGGTAGCTTGACATGCAGGCAGACAGGGCAGGGCCCGGTGGGAAACATGGGCAGGTGGAACATAGGCAGGGGCAGGCATGGCAGTTTGAGCAGCCTAGTCTCAGAAACCAACCATTGCAGAAATAATAGGATGTTTTTGGATTCAGAGTGGGAGGCACGTGAAACTAGGGAGGGTCTGCACAAACAGGTGAACTGACACATAGGAGCAGGGAACGTTCAGGTCCCCTTGTTGGGCAAGAACAATTGAGGGAATCAGTGAGGTGGCGACACCGGGAGACAGAGCAGGCGTGTAGCACATAAATACCTCTAGACCGATTAGCTTCCCTGGAAGCCCATTCTTGGATCCCCTCCCCATGCGGGGAGTCTGAACCTGCTTGTAATAAATTTTACACACTTTTGTTTAAATCTTCCGGTCTGTGATTTCATTCTTTGGCTTCCCAAGACATGACCTGGGAATAAACCTCGTTTCTCTTGCTGTTCTGGCTATCACAAGTAGAAGCTCCCTTAGTAAAGGACATTTACATTTGTAAGGGAAATCTCCGTCTGTAAGGGCGTCTCCCTCACTGCACCAGGCCTGCCTTCACTATCAATGGAGAAGTCATGGACTTAAATCTGCACAATATTCTTACCCTGTTACTGTGCTTTTCCTGGTCACCTCCCATGACTGACATCCCAACCCAAAAATCTTCTTTTGTATTTAGCTTTTTGTATTAAAGGTGGTGGGTGTCTTCTACCATTTTAATCAATTACTCAGTATTCCTGGGTCTCTCCTATACTAGTATACCCAGGAAGCCTGTATGTTATTAAATATTAATTTGCTTTTCTCCTGATAATCTGTCTCATGCCACTTTATTAGTCCAACTAGAAGAATCCAGGGGTGGAGAAAAGCTTTTCCTCCCTGATACAGCATGACTGCAAAGCACTGCCTCCTTTCCACCCCCAAACCCAACCCCCACAGCGAGCTTCAAATGTTGGCCCACTTTTAAAACTAGTTTTCTCCCGGTGTAACCATGATTTAACACGACCTTTCAAATAATGAAAGTACATAATCAGCCTTGTGTTTTTACCTCTGGCCAAGTTCTCATAACAGTTGAACAGCCTGCTCCAGAGGTAAGGAATGTTGATGTTGGCAATAAAACTGCAGATGTCCAGTTGCTGCACATTGAAAGATAACAGAGAATGGAAAGAATAAGACTGCGCAAGAACTGTACATCACCAGAAATTAAGGAGTTCTCTTTGTCCCATGATTCCCCTATAATACCATGTGCGGGCGCGCACGTACAGCGCGATTGAAACTTCATGGCCCATGTGCACAAGTCAGTATTTTGTGAAAGAGCCACACTCAAGGGGCCAAAGAGCTGCATGTGTCTTGCAAGCCGCAGTTTGCTGACCACTGCCCTATATAATCTGGCCAAACCATCTGAGATGTTAAGATGGGCTTTGGGATAAGAGTCCCCCATCTTTCCAGGTGGCTGGCACTTGCATAAACCTCTTACCTTCTCACAAACTCATGAGTTTGGCTTTTGTTTCAGCAGGCAGCCAAACCTGGGTTTGGTTACACTGGGTCCCCATGTCTTAACTCCCCTAGTCTGAGGGCTTCAATAACTGCATGCCGAGTGCCTGAGGGAGGGCTGCATGCAGGCAACTGCACCCCAGTGTAAGCTCCAAATATACCAAAATGTCTACATTTTAACACACCCCAAACACTCAGAATGTAGTTTAAAATACATCTACTCACATCTTTATGATATAATGACAAAAAGCTCAAAAAACAATTCAGTTGTGACAGATTTCATCAGAAAAACAAGCTTGCTTTAATTTTCACTTTCTGTGACTAGTTACCTCTCTTCAAAATGTTTTAAATTTTCCTCATTTGGAAGCTACTTTACACCATTCATGCCACTTAATTATGTTCCTTATTCTTCTCCTAGATTAGACCTATTCTAAATTTGCTTTCTGTTTTCAGAAGAAAGAAGGAAAGTATCTACAAAACAATACGGTAATGTTCCTAATGAGAGTCTGAATCGTATGGCCCACTTCATCAGCTGCTGATTTTGAGAGCCTGGTCAGCCTTTTCGCACCTCCATACTTCCTACCAGTTTCTATGAGGTCTCCACTTTCCGTCCTTGGTTATCAGGGTTCTCTCCAGCTAGTCTTCAGTTGATTATCAAAACTACATTTTATTTTAATAATTTTTGTGATTTGTCAAAAATTTTTAGAATCAGCTAATTTCTTCCCCCCTCCTTCCTTCATTTCTCTCTCCTCTCTTCTTCCCTCTCTCACTTCCTCCCTCACTTATGGAACACATACCAGGTATTGGACGAAAGGTTTATCAATTGTGGTTAATCTTCTGTGTCACTTTTCTAGGCTATTGTACCCAGAGTTTGGTCAAACACTAGTCCAGATGTCACTATGAAGTATCTGGAAGATAAGATTAACATATCAGTAGATTTTGAATAAAGCATATTACTTTATATAAATAAGGTGGGCAAGCCTTAGCCAATCAGTTGAAGGCTTTAAGAGCAAAGGTTGACTTCCCTAGAGGCAGAATTATTCCTCCCAACCATCAGACTTAAGACTGCAGCATCAGCTCTTCCCTGAGACTCTAGCCTGCCCTGTGAACTTCAGGCACCACAAGGCCCCACAAGCATGTGCTCCAGTTCCTTAAATAATTCTATATATATGTACACACGTTCAATTGGTTCTGTTCCTCTGGAAGCCCCTAGTACAATAAATAAATTCAATTCCATTCAAAAGTAACTGTTGACAACTCACCTTCTGGAATGATCCCTGGTCTCCGTGATTCCCCTCAGCCGAAAGGACAGGCTTTGACAAGGCCATTACAGATCAATGTGATTTATGCATTGCAGACATGTGTGCAAGTGCTCAACAGTGACAATGTTGGCTTGATGCTAGGAGAAGGTTTTTAGAAAACATGATAATAAGGGCTGGATCCTCAGATGATGCTCAGGTCGTAGAACACCCAGTCATGGCCCAACCCACAGGAGAGAAAGTGGAAGAAGACTGAGAGAGTGTGAGGGGTAAGAGGTGATCTTGGACTTAATGGGATCCCAGTTCTTAAGGACAGATCGAGGGTAGCATCATAGATATGCTGTCAGCAAAGGGCATACCCTGGGAATTAGCCTAAGCCCCACGGTGAAGTACAGTATGAAAAGGAAGTGGGCAGAAATAAGATGCGCCAGCCAGTTGGGCCGCTGTGGAGGAAGGAGGAGGTTCCGCAGGGGGGTTGGGGTTGGAGCTGACAGTGGCCCATCCTAAGGCATGGGTCCCAGAGTGACGGAAATGGGGGTCACTCTGGAACCCATGCCTTAGGTTAGGGGCGGGTTACAGCCCCTGTAAAGTGAGGTGTGCTTTCAGGAGCCAAGTTAGGGGTCTCTCACTCCAGTGTAGCTTTTATCTATTATTTTTTCAGTAGACTATTCCCTCTCTCCAGTTCTTATTTTTAAATATATTTTTATTGATTTCAGAGAGGAAGAGAGAGGGAGAGAGAGATAGAAACATCAATGATGAGAGAAAATCATTGGCCGGCTGCCTCCTGCACACCCCCTACTGGGGATTGAGCCTGCAACCAGGGCATGTGCCCTTGACCAGAATCAAACCTGGGACTCTTCAGTCTACAGGCCGATGCTCTATCCACTGAGCCAAACTGGCTAGGGCTTTCCTCAGTTCTTAAGAAATCTGGCCATCCTACCATTTACTATTATTTATAGTGGGCACAGAATCCACTCAAGTGGGTTTAAGCAGAAATAGATTTATTATTAAGCAAAAAGTATTAGTTGGCTTCAAGAAATTCCTGGAAGAACCAGGGGAAACATTGGATGTTTAGGACTTTCCTGATGGGATCCCTATACCAGCATCAGCATGGGCCCTCTCTGATTCCAGAACCTTCTTCACCAGTTGTCCCAGGAGATACATTCTCCCTGCACCACTTGTCGCCACTCCCGTCTCCCACCTGCTTGGCTGGACTCGCGTCTTGGTGACGTGGATGTCTGGGAAATGTAGGCTGAACTTTCCGGTCGCTGCAATGCAGGAAACCTGCTGGAAGGAGGCTGGCATTGCGTGAGCCAACCTGCAAGGTCACCAATCTCACCCTCACCTTCCTGTACCTATGCCAACTCCCTGACAACAGCGCTGCTGCTCAGCCTGGCAAAAAAAAGCTCATGAAACAGATAACTCTCTCACCCATGGACACACCCCTGATGCCCCATCTTCCTTCTCGTCAGGGGATGACTTGGGAACATCAGTAACTGGTATGGCAATGGCACTAACCAATCAGAAAAGCCAGGCCTTGAGCCGCAGCAAAGCCCCTCTGAGCCTTCCTTCATTTTCTGGGTTATGGGGGCTCTGAGGCCTGCATGAGGGGCTGGGGGTGACTCTGGTGGCAGGGAGGGAACTTGGGGACACTGGAGAGTGGTTTAGAGTGTTTCCATGTCTCAGCCCACTGGCCGAGAGCCCTGCTCTGTCCTTTAGAATGTCCCATGCATGACCGTTCAGCCTGCCAAAGCCCGCTAAGGGGACATCGCTTTGGGTGGGCAAAGGCGATAACAACTTTTAAAATGTGTAGTGACCATGGGGCTTTCAAACGTAGAGACAACAGTATAGTAAGTGCTCATAGATCCCTCACTAGCATCAATAATTATCAACAATGTACTATTTTATACTCCCCTCCTTTTATATATTTTTCTGGAGTATTTTAAGGCGGATCCCAGAAAACATGGCATTCTCCAGGTAGTGACCTCAGTCTGTATAGGAGGGAGTGTAAGGCGTGTTTTGCCCTGGAGCTGCCCTGCCCCTGCCATCCTCGACCATGCACGGACACTGACCCTCTGCAGACAAGGGAGCGGTCCGCTAGCAATGGGTCAGGGCGTCAGGCAGAGTTCTGGAGGGAGAGCCACCCACTGGGACCAGGGAGCAGACCCTGAGGTGCCCAGCCCCACCTTCCTGGACAAACTCTTCCTGCCCACATCCACGCTGTGGACCAGAAGGCACGATGCGCCGGCAGGCATGATGCGCCGGGCTGGGAGGCTGCTGTGGAGTGGCCCCTGGACACACTGTGTGAGCTCCTAACTATTCTAGAGTCAGCCAACGCCACAGCCCTTATCCCCGAATCTGTTTATTATTATTATTTACTAGAGTCCCGGTGCACAAAAATTTGGGCACTCGGCGGGGAGGGGGGTCCCTCAGCACAGCCTGTGCCCTCTCGCAGTCTGGGACCCCTCGGGAGATAACAACCTGCTGGCTTAGGCCTGCTCCCGGGTAGTAGAGGGCAGGCCCAATCCCTAGGTGCAGCCCCTGGTCGGGCTCAGAGCAGGGTCGATTGGGGAGTTGGGGCACTGCCCCCTGTCATGCACAGAGCAGGGCGGATTGGGAGGTTGCGATGCCACCCTCAGTCATGCTCAGGGTAGGGCTGATTGGGGGGTTGGGGCACCGCCCTGTCACACTCAAGGCAGGGTTGATGGGGAGGTTGCGGCGCCACCCCCTGTCATGCACAGAGCAGGGCCAATCAGGGGGTTGGGGCGCTGCCCCTGTCACTCACAGAGCAGGGCCCATCAGGGGGGTTGGGGCTCCATACCCTGTCATGCACAGAGCAGGGCCCATCAGGGGGGGTTGGGGCTCCATACCCTGTCATGCACAGAGCAGGGCCCATCAGGGGGGTTGGAGCTCCGTACCCTGTCACGCACAGAGCAGGGTCAATCAGGGGGTTGGGGAGCTCCCCCTATCAGGCACAGAGCAGGGCCGATCAGGGGGTTGAGGAGCTCCCCCCTGTCACTCACAGAGTAGGGCCGATAGGGGAGTTGGGGCACAGCCCCTGTCACACTCAGGGCAGGGCGGAGCAGGGGGTTGGGGCTCCGCACTCTATCACCCACAGAGCAGGGCGGATCAGGGGGTTGGGGCGCCGCCACTGTCACACTCAGGGCAGGGCCGATGGGGAGGTTATGGCTCTACCCCATCACACACAGAGCAGGGCCCGTCGGGGGTGGGGTGGGGGTTGGGGCGCTGTACCCTGTCACACACAGAGCAGGGCTGATCAGGGGGTTGGGTCACACACAGTGCCGCAGGGCGATCAGGGGGTTGGGGAGCTGCCCCCTAACAGAGCAGGGCTGATCAGGGGGTTGGGGCACCTTCCCCTGTCACGAACAGAGCAGGGCGGATAGGGAGGTTGTGGCCCCGCCCCCTGTCACACACAGAGCCCCAGGGCGATCAGGGGATTTGGGCGCTGCCCCCTGTCACGCTGATCCCGGTGCCGGGAGGCATATTACCCTTTTACGATATATAGGATAGAGGCCAGGTGCATGGGTGGAGCTGGCTGGTTTGCCCTGAAAGGTGTCCTGGATCAGGGTGGGGGTCCCCACTGGGGTGCCTGGCCAGCCTGGGTGAGGGGATAATGGCTGTTTGCAGCTGGTCACATACCCTTCAGGGTGGGGGTCCCCACTGGGGTGCCTGGCCAGTCTGGGTGAGGGGCTGAGGGCTGTTTTCAGGCCTACTGAAGCTCCCAACTGCTCCTTTTTTTCTTTTTTCTTTTTTTATTCTGGGCCAGCTTTAGCTCTGGCTCCAGCTCTGAGGCTTCTGCTGCTGAAAGAATGTATCTGGTTTGTTTCGGTTCTATAATCGAAACACTGTATAACTCCAGCTCTGAGATCCCGGGCTCGCTGAAAGCAGGATTCTGGGGTTTTGTTTAGCTTCTATATTTGTTACAATGTTTCTTAAACTGCAGGCTCAGAGGCCGGCAAAGCAGGCGGGGAACGTTGGTTTCCTCCGTCACTGAAGCAAGCAAGCCTCATGTTAGTTTCAAGCTGCCTGGCTGCCGGCCGCCATCTTGGCTGGCAGTTAATTTGCATATCTCGCTGATTAGCCAATGGGAAGGGTAGCGGTCGTACGCCAATTACCATGTTTCTCTTTTATTAGATAGGATTGTTGACAGTATCAGATATCCCCATTCCCCCGCCCATTGTGCCTTCTTCCAGCCCCCACCCAACTCCAGGCCTTCGTCACACATATCGTCAGTATGTTCTTTGGTTAACCTTTTCCTGTCACCACCACACCCTCCCCTCTGAGATCCTTTAGTCTGTTACAGGCATCCAGGCCTCTGGACATATTTTTGTTCACCAGTTTATTTGGTTCATTAGATTCCACGTATGAATGCGATCATATGGTACTTGTCTTTCGCTGACTGGCTTATTATGCTAAGCATAATACTCTCCAGGTTGATCCATGCTGTCTCAAAGGGTAAGAGATTCTTCTTTTTTACTGCTGCATAGTAGTCCATGCTGTAAATGTACTACAGCTTTTTATCCACTCGTCTGCTGATGGGCACTTGGGCTGTTTCCAGATCTTAGCTATTGTAAATTGTGCAGCTATGAACATAGGAGTGCATGCATGCTTTCTGATTGGTGCTTCAGGTTTCTTGGGATATATTCTGAGAAGTGGGATCACTGGGTCAAATGGCAGTTCCATATTTAATTTTTTGAGGCAACTCCATACTGTTCTCCACAGTGGCTGCACCAGTCTGCATTCCCACCAGCAGTGAACTAGGGTTCCCTTTTCTCCACATCCTCGCCAGCACCTGTCATTTGTTGATATATTGATGGCAACCATTCTGACAGGTGTGAGGTGATATTTCATTGTCATTTTAATTTGCATCTCTCTGATGATCAGTGATTTTGAGCATTTTTCCATATGTCTGTTGGCAATCTGTATGTCCTCTTTGAAGAAATGCCTATTTAGGTCCTTTGCCCATTTTTCAATTGGATTGTTTGTCTTCCGTTTGTTAAGTTGTATGAGTTCCTTATGTATTTTGGATATTAACCCTTTATCAGATGCATCATCGCCAAATATGTTTTCCCATGCAGTGGGCTCTCTTGTTATTTCGTTGATGGTTTCTTTTGCTGTGCAGAAGCGTTTTATTTTCATGTTGTCCACTTGTTTATTTTCTCCTTAGTTTCCATTGTCTTAGGACAGCGGTCAGCAAACTCCGGCTCGCGAGCCACATGCGGGTCTTCGGCCCCCTGAGTGTGGCTCTTCCACAAAATACCCCGTGCGGGCGCGCACGTACAGTGTGATTGAAACTTCGTGGCCCATGCACAGAAGTTGGTTTTTGGAAAGGAGATAGACGAAACAAGTATACAAGACGAGTGTGAATGGGAGAGTTGGAAAGGGTCAACCTCAGCGAATGTACTTCAATCAGCTTGAGGACGTTTTTGTCAAAGGCCAGCTTAGGAGTACCCTAATTAAGTTAATAACAATGTACCTACCTATATAGTTTAAGTTTAAAAAATTTGGCTCTCGAAAGAAATTTCAATCATCGTACTGTTGATATTTGGCTCTGTTGACTAATGAGTTTGCCGACCACTATCTTAGGAGATGTATCAGTAAACACATTGCTACCAGAGATGTTGTTTTGTATGTAGTTTCTGGGCCTCATGGGACATACTGTGGTGCTAGCCACGGTGAGAAACTGTGCACGTTTGGCTCTCTGCAACCTGCTCAAAACTTCCAGCAACCCCCAGCTTGTGGCTGCCTCCACAGGGCAGGGCTACATGCAGGAGGGGCCACGCTGAGCTCTAGGGCCAGCTTGTTAGCAGCACAGCACCCAGGGGCGAACCAGTACCTCGGGGTCTGCCTCCACCTGCCTCCAGCGCTGGCCAGCTGCCAGACACAGTCACTGCGGAGACTTTCTGGGAGGGCTTTTGGCAGAATCAGGAGGGTGAGGCCTCTGGGTCTCCTGGGAGGGGAGCCGTTGTTCAGATTTCAGGGAAGGTAGTAGGTGTGTTCCCCGACCCCAGAGCCATCCGGTCTGGAATAGTTCCCTGACATCAGGTGCGGGGAGCCCCTCCTATGCAATCCAGTGGGGTCTGCTGGGAGCCAGGAGTTTCTACCAGCTCTCTCTTGAGGGGCAGCACCAGTCAGGTTCTCGGACCGTGTGGGGATTGCTCCACCCACAGCCAGTCACTGATGCCCTGTGAGACTCTCCAGGCCTGTGGGCTTGGCCTCTGCGGCTGCCTCCTCAGCGGGGGTCAAGCTGCAGGGTGGGGCAAGCGTGATTCCTGGGGGGCACACTGTTCCTGAGGGCAGGGTATTTGCCTTTCCCAGGCTGTTGCTGCTGGGACAGACTCGTGCTTCCTCTGGAAACGGCTGTTGCGATATGGGGGTGATGACCAGTGCAGGCTTCCCTGCTGCTGGGGTTCCACGGGTCCCACCCACGCCTCCCACTCCACCCTGTCTTCAGGGGGCTGCAGTCTGCACTGCCCTCCCTCCACCGAAGCCTGGGTGAGTGGCTGCAAAGGAAAACCCTGTGCAAAACAAAACAAAACGGCTTTATCCCTGACCCGTTCCTTCTCTCACTGGTAGGTGGCAGCCCGCCTCCTTTCGCAGCTGGGTATTATGTGAGCCGCTGTTCTTGCCTCTGGTGCTCTGGGCTGGGGAGCCCAGTTGGGTCTAGGCCTGTTCCTCTCAGGGAAAACCTCCCCCGCAGCCAGTACACCTCTCCTCCTCGGGGCCTGCCACTCGGGGAGCTGGCCCAGCCCCTGTCCCGGCCCCACCCTCCCTACAGCCTCAGGTGGTTTCTGCCCTTCCTTGTGAGTCTCCTCTGCAGCTAGTCTTCAGTTGGTAATTCAGGGTGCATGTTCCCAATAATTTTTATTTCCAGGTTGGTTCCGGAGGAAGTGCAGGAATGATCCGCCTACTCGCTGCCATCTTGAAACGCCCTCTGACCCTGCTTTTCTGTGTTGTCCCCCCACCCCACTCTCTTTTTAATCTCTACACTCAACAGAGAAGTGCTGAGTGTCCGCTTAGCAGGAGCCCATGTTTTGCAAAAGAGGTCCCTTAAATTGCACTTGTAAAGTAGATTTAAAATGGTGTCACTTTGTCCCTGCCCAGGGATCCCTGCAGACTGTTTCAAGGAGGTCTTTAAGAAAAACGAAAAGAATCTTAATTGAAATGAAGCTTCCTGCCAAATACTATTAACGCACAAAAAACTTTTGTTCCTAATTTTAAACCATTTTTTAAATTTCCACTGATTATAAGTTCTCATTTTCTTCATAATATAAAATCTTAATACTACATAATTCTAGTGATTTGGTTATCATCAGAGAACAGTTCCGATAAACGTGTACAGTTCCACTGGTTTTGTGTATAGATGTTCCAGGAGGTATTTTCTCAGGGAAAGCCACTGTGACTAAGAGGCGTCATACTGAAGTACAATTTCAAGGTTGAGAACTTTGTTCTCACTGTGGTGGACATGTCTGCAGACCTTCCTTCTCTTAGGTTTTACGCCGCCGCAAGGAAAAACCGTGAGTCCAAACAGAGACCAGATTAAACAGGCTTTATTGGGAGCACACGGGCGGGTTCACCGGCTCAGAGAGGGGAGCCGGAGAAGCCGCGCCCAACCTGGGCAGGGGCAAGGTTTTATACTTTTCTGAGGTAATTGTTGCTGGCCGAAACTGGTGGCAGTCGGGGCTTTCCAGGGTCAGGTGAAACCTGCGGTCTGTCCTGCGGTTTGGCCATTGTCTGGGAGCCGTTTGTCCGGCAGGGATTTTTCACCGGGGTGGGGTGGTTTCCAGACGTCAGTGTGGACAGGTCAGCTTCTCACCGGCCCAAGAGAGGGAGGGGGTCCTTTCGCCCCGGGGCAGGGTGCCAGCGAATACCAGACACCTTCTAGAACAGGAGCCCCAGTCTGTTCCAGGTGATACTGGGCAGGGGTGTCAATCATGTGCCCACCTCCACCTGCCCCGAGTGTGACGCGACAACGCTTGGGCTGGCCAAACTTCACATCAGCTCAGCAAGTGACGTGGGTGCTGTGAGAGCCAGGGTCCCGCTCTTCTCTCCAGCTGTCATTATTGTAAACATTGTCAGCCTCCTCTGCCACAGGCCGCCTTTGCTCTCCTGTGCAGAGCTGCCGCGAGACGGACGCGACAGAGAGGCTGGCAGACCCCGGCAGAGAGCTGATAGGCCCGCTGCTCCCATGAGAAGCCATCCTGGGCCAGCCTCAGGTCCTGAGTTCTCAGCTGTGTGAGCTAATGAATCACTTCCAGTTTGCCTTTCCTTAAGCCAGTCATCATTTTTTCTTTTAGTTAAACTTTAACATTTTTTAATGTGTTAATATACACATAACATAAATTTACCTTCTTAATCATGTTTAAGTGTACAGTCCTGGGATGTTCAATACATTCATATTGTTGTGCAACCATCACTGCCATTGATCTCCAGACTTTTCTTTATCATCCCGAACAGAAACTCCATGCCCATTAAACCGCTCCCCACTCTCCCCTCCCCCAGCCCTTAGCAACCACCATTCTACTTTCTGTCTTTATGAGTTTGACTGTTCTAGGAGCCTCTGATAAATGAAATAATACAGTTTATATCCCTTTGTGACTGGCTTATTTTACTTCGTATAATGTCCTCAAGGTTTATCCACATTGTAACGTGTGTCAGAATTTTCTTCTTTTTAAAGGCTGACTAATATACTTTTGTACATATATTGCACATTTTGTTTATCCATTCATCTGTTGATGGAGCCCTGGGTTGCTTCCACTGTCGCTACCAACATGGGTGTACTAATAATTTTTTAAAAAATGTATTTTGTTGATTTTTTACAGAGAGACAGGGAGAGAGATAGAGAGTTAGAAACATTGATGAGAGAGAAACATCAATTCAGCTGCCTCCTGCACACTCCCTACTGAGGATGTGCCCGCAACCAAGGTATATGCCCTTGACCAGAATCAAACCTGGGACCCTTCAGTCCGCAGGCCGACGCTCTATCCACTGAGCCAAACCAGTTAGGGCAATAATTTTTTTACTATAAGATAATCATAGATTCACATGCAGTTGTGAAATAATATAGAGAGATCACATATAGCCTTCACCCAGTTTTTCCCAGGGGTAACATCTTGCAAAATTATAGTATAAAACCACAGCCAGAATATTAACTATTATAATCCATTGATTTTATTCAAATTTTCTGTTTTACATGTACTCGTTTTTATGTGGGTAGTTCTATGTAATGTTACCACATGTGTAGGTTTCTGTGTCCCCCCACCACAGTCAAATTACAGAACAATTTCATCACCACTGGGATCCCTCATGCTGTCACGTCAGCCCATATCCATCTCCTTTCCTCCATCTGCCCACTGTCCTCAGTGACTAGTAACCACTAATCTATTCTTCATTTCTATAATTTTTTAATGTATATTTTTATTGATTTTAAAGCAGAAAGGAAATGGAGAGAGGGACAGAAATATCAATGATGAGAGAGTATCATTGATTGGCTGCTTCCTGCACGCCCCCTACTGGGGATTGAGCTTGCAACCAGGGTATGTGCCCTTGACTGGAATCGAACCTGCAGGCTGGCACTCTATCCACTCAGCCAAACCGGCTAGGGCCATTTCTATAATTTTGTCAGTTCCAGAATGTTATAAAAATGGAACCATACAATTATACTCTCTAGGAGTTGCTTTTTTTATTTATCATAATTATCTGAAGATTCATCCAAGTTGTTGCTTGCATCAATAGTTCATTAAAAAATAGTTCATTTAAAAAATACCATGATAAACTGCAAATGGCGCAGTATACGGACACTTGGGCTACCTCCAGATTTTGGCCATTGCTAATAAAGCGGTGATAAATGGTTGTGTGCATGTTTTCATTTCTCTGGGATAAATGCCTGAGAGTGTAAGTTAAGGGTCATATGGCAATTTAAAATTTAGTTTTATAAGAAATTGCTAAAGGAGTTTATAAGAAAGGCTAAAGGAGTTTATCAACACCAGCATAGCAAGAAATACTTAAGGGACTGCTGTAATAATAATAAGAAATGTATAGAAAGAAACATAGGCATAAAGAATTAAAATGGCAATAAGTAAGAACCTATCAATGAAAACCTTACAAGTAAATGGATTGAGTTATTCAATCAAAAGACATAGGGTAGCTGAATGGATAAGAATACGTGACCCAAATATATGCTGTCTCTAAGAGACCCACCTCAGAACAAGAGACTCACACTGGATGAGAATGAACTGATGGGAAAAAAATTTTCCATGCAAATAGAAATGAAACAAACAAAAAGGTGGGGTAGCCATACTCATTGAAAAAATGGACTTCAAAATGAAGGCCATCACAAGAGACAATAAAGGTTATGTTAACGTAAAAAAACCATTGAAACCTGTAAAGAATTTTTGTGAGTTTATTTGAGCCAAACTGTCGACATATGCCGGGAAGCAGAACCTCAATGAATTGAGATAATGCTCCGGAGAATGGCAGGGTTACATCCGTATTTACACATGAAATTCATTGGTGACAGATTTAAGGAGGTGGGATTAAGCGAAGCGGGGGAAACCTCTGTGATAGGATAAAAAGTAAAAGGATGGACACATACTTAGGTGGGTGCAGGAACAATTAACATGATGATGAAGGAATTTGTGGTATCTGTCCTGGGACCCAGCACACCTGGTTGTGCCTCAGGGGCTCCATAAAAAGGGAAGTCACAAGTTACCCAGACATCCCAGGGACATGTTATCACAGATGCAAAAAGACAGATAGGCTCAGTTACGGTAAAGGTTGACCTTATCAGTGAAGATATCGGCTTAGGACGTAACTGAAAGGGCGAGGACTACGCCCTCCATCTTACCCTGGGTCCTCCATTTTTGGGCAGAGCCATGTTCTAGGCAAGGCTTCTTCCCGGAAGCCCAAGCCTCTGCTAGCCACACCCAGGATTTCTCTAAACTAACCAATGACAATCAAGGGAAGTGCACACCATCGATATGACCACATCCTGTGTAACGAGACACCGACTTGCGCCTGGCCAATCGGCAGGGCCCACGGTCCCCTCTCCTCCCCTTACCCCACCCCCCTATAAAACTCCTCTTCACACCGGGCTAGGTCTCTCTCTGCCACCTGCTGCTGTGTCAGCAAGGAGGGTAGGGGAGCCAGACCCGGGTTTGAATAAAAGACTCTTTGCTTTTGCATCGGACTCGCTGGCTCCCTGGTGGGCTCTTGGGAATCTTGAAATCTGGGCATAACAGTAACTGCCCACCATAACTGCTTTTAGTTAAGGTTTAATTTCAGACCATCCTTTGTGGTTACTTTAGGTCTGCAAAACTGCCATGCAAGCCTCTCCTGAGCTTGTCCAGTCAGCATGTGGCCCCTTTCGTTCACAGTTACTACATAATTCTAAAGGGATCGATCCAACAAGAGGATATAACCCTGGTAAACATATAAGCACCTAACATAAAAATACCTAAATGTATAAAAAACTTCTAGAGAACTTTAAGGGAGAGATTGATAGCAATACAGTCATAGTAGGGGACTTTAACACCCCACTGACTTCACTGGATAGTTCTTCCAGACAAAAAATTAACAAGGAAACAGTGATTCTAAAGGACACACTGGATCAGATGGATTTAATTGACATTTTCAGAACATTTCATCCCAAAGCTTCAGAATGTACATTCTTCTCAAGTGCACACGGGTCATTCTCAAAGAGAGACCACATGCTAGGACACAAAACAAGTCTTAAAAATGTAAGAAGATTGAAATCATATCAAGCATCTTCTTGAATCACAATGGCATAAAATTAGAAATCACATACAATAAAAACACAAAAATATTCAAACAGATGGAGGCTTAAGAGCATGTTATTAAACAATGAATGGTTCCCCAAAGAGATCAAGAAAGAAATAAGAAGCTTCCTGGAAACAAATGGAAATAAAAACACAACAACCCCAAATCTCTGGGACATAGTGAAAGCAGTCCTGAGAGAGAAGTTCATTGCACTACAGGCATACCTCAAAAAAAAAAAAAAAAAGAAAGAAAAATTAATAAACTACTTAACCCTAAAACTTAAAGAATTAGAAAGAGAACAAGAAAAGCCCAGAGTAACTAGAAGGAAGGAAATAATAAAGATCAGCTCAGAAATAAATGACATGGAGACTAAAAAAACAATACAAAAGATCAATGAAACCAAGAACTGATGCTTTGAAAAGATAAACAAGATTGATGAACCACTAGCCAGATCCATCAAGAAACAGAGAGAGGACCCAAATAAATAAAATCAGAAACGAAAGTGGAGAAGTAACAACTGACACCACAGAAATACAAAGGATTATAAGAAAATACTATGAACAACTATATGCCAACAAGCTGGACAATGTGGATGAAATAGACAAATTCCTAGAAAAATACAATCTCCTAAAACTGAATCAGGAAGAATCAGAAAACCTGAATAGGCCAATAACAATGGGTGAAATAGAAGCAGTAATCAAAAAACTCGCAGCAAACAAAGCCCTGGTCCAGAAGGCTTCCCAGGGGAGATTTATCAAACATTCAAAGAAGAACTAACACATATCTTCCTCAAACTATTTCAAAAAATCCAAGAGGAAGGAACACTTCCAAGCTCTTTTTATGAGGCCATCATTATCGTAATTTCAGAACCAAATAAAGACACTACAAAGAAGAGAATTACAGGCCAGTATCCAAAAAGCTGGTGAAGATACAGCGAAACTGGATCACTCATACATTGTTGGTGGGAATTTAAGCTAGTACAGCAACTCTGGAAAACATTTTGGCAGTTTCTTTTTTTTTTTTTTTTAACGCCTAATTCATGGATTTATAAGTTATAAAGTTCTATACAAAATATTGTATCACAAAGAGTATTCATAGCATTACAACAAAGAATAAAAGGCTAATCTGGATCTAAGTAAGTCATTTTAGGATTACAAATATAATCCCAGGCATAAGAGTTAGCAGTTATGTTAGGGGTAAAAATAGAATACTGGGGAGTAGCTGTGGTTATGGGAAATATTAATCATGCTCTGCTAACTATGATTGCCTGGTGTTGATTAAAGAAAGGACATTCTGACCTGGCTGGGAGTTGTATGCCCCCAGACCCTGGGAATCAACTTTGGAACCATTCTCATTCAAGAACTATCATCATGGAAAGATTAACAACCTTGTTGCCCAAACAATGGAGTTCCACCCCAGCCTCCTACTTCCCCAGGCCTGTAAGCCCTACTTCCCCATGTAATCCTTGTCCTACGGTATATAAGCAGCTGGCTTATGGGGGTGCAGAGCAGATTTTTGTGGTTGACCTGCTGCTCTCCCATGCTGCCGGCAGGATTGGAATAACTGCTCATATGATTCAACCCTGTCTCTACTTAATTGGCTCAAGTAGTGACAGGCAGCCTGGACCCATTGATTGTCTAGGTTACACCTTAACTACCTAGAAGAACTTGAGTTAGGGGCCTTGCCCACATAAGAGGTTATCAAAGATAACCGTTTTTTTGGCCTCCTTATATGGAAGGACGAGTGGCTAATTATTGAATATGTGCTCTCCCTTCGAAGACCTTCTGAAGCCCCAAGGTGCATTACCTCATCCCGAGCTCAGGAAGTCTTATGTACCCATTTTACCTGAACCTTTCATGCATATGGAGTCTCTGATTCTCTCATGTATGTGGGATTTCCACACATATGTATTAAATTGGTTAATTTCTCTGCCAATCTGTCTCAGGTCTATTTGATTAGGCCAGCTGAAAGAACCTTGAGGGTAAAGTATTTCCCTCCCCCACAAAGAGACTTCCAGCCTATTAACATGGCATGTCCCCATTTATTAGGATCTTTGATTTTTAACTAGTTTTTAATTCTTTCCTGTCACTTGCAACAGAAAAATATACTCTCTTTGCTTGTAAGTAGATGTGTAATGTGAGTAGCTTAAGAATACACATATGTCTATGAATGTATGCATATTATATTTTGTCTGTTTTCCTGTGTTTATTAGTGGAAAACCTATCCTATTTAATAGGTAGATTTACATAACTTAAAGATATTCATTTTGACAATCTCCTTATAACCAAGCCAATCAAAGTTTAGATGATCTGATTTTAAAATCTTAGTAAAAGATCGTTCTCAGAAGGAAAACCTCACCAACAAATAAAAGAGACGCTTGCACATTACGAATATCTGTTCTACACAAAAATTCCTGTACCATAAGATGCTTGTGATGAAGTGGACAGCATTTGATCACACGTGCTGGTCGTGTGGTAGGCAGTCAGACATGAGCAGAGCAAGGACGATGGGCAGTTACAGGTCTCCAGAGTGGAAAGCTCCGGGTGCCTAGCAACGGACAATTGTAGGGTGGCCTTTCCTCCCCTGGCACATCGCTGGTCATGTGGTTTTGAAAGGGCGAGTCATCGTGGGGCCTACGTGGGCCGGCTGCAGGGCCCCATGAGGCACAGCCTGACCACGCTGCTGGTGGCCTTGGGCACCGACTCCCCAGCCCACGGCAGGAGCCCAGCGCGGGGCACCACCCGCCCGCCACCCCCGGACCGGACCCACGCGGCAGCAGCGACGGCGGGGCGAATGCCCTCGCCCGAGGAGATGGAGGAGGAGGCGATCACCGGCGCCCCCGGGGACAAGACGGAGGATGTGGACTTCCTGTCTGGGCTGGAACTGGTCGATCTGCTGGACCCCCGGCAACCGGACTGGCCCCTGGAGCCCGGGCTCAGCTCGCCCTGTGGGGGGCTAGGACTGCGCCCTCCATCTTGCCCTGGGTCCTCCATTTTTGGGGCAGCCGCCATGTGCTCAGGAGAGTACCTTCTTCCCGGAAGCCCAGGCCCCTGCTGGCCACGCCCGGGATTTCTTTAAACTAACCAATGACAGTCAAGGGACATGCGCGCCATAGAGATGACCACATCCTGTGTAACAAGACCCAACTGGCGCCTGTCCAATCGGCGGGGCCCACAGTCCCCTCCCCTGCCCTTACTATAAAACCCACAATCCCATCAGGCTTCTCTCTCTCTCTCGGCCACTGGGCTTACCGTTGCATCGGAGAGTGTGGTCGGGGAGCCGAACTAGTTCGAAATGAAGGACTCTTTGCTTTTGCATCGGACTGGCTGGCTCCCTGGTGGGCCCTTGGGGATCTTGAAATTTGGGCACAACAGTTTGACCTCTTGACCTTTCCTCCCTAGAGATAACATCTAGGCCTCAGTGTGTTTCAGCTCCAGGCCCGAAAATCAGCAAAATCAGACCAGTGACCCCATGGCTGACTTCAGGACCGGCTGCATTGGATAATAACCCCCTGACCTGGCACCAACCAATCAATTAGTGGAGACCACAACCCTGAAAGGACACACCTGGGAAGCTGCTGAATAGTCTATTAAGATCTTCCCCCGGGACCTCCCCTACAGCCTCCACCCTTAAAACCCTTAGGCCTGAGGACCCAGCCTGAGCATACCCCGGCCTTTCCCTTCCCTCTCCCCCTCCTTGCCCAGGCACTTACCATTAACTTCCTCCCTCCCAAGCTCCAAGGGCCCTTCCTTTGCCTCTATAACTTGTTTCCTAAGCCCATTTCTTCTAGGAATTACTTTTTCTACCTCTGTGATTTTCCAAATAAATGTTCTCTTATAGTTTGTATATTGCTCTGAATTCTTTCCTAGCTAGAACCCAAGTACCAGAAGTTGCTAATTCTTGGGGTCTAACACCTGGTGCATTCCTTTCACCTACAGCAGGGGGCTTCCCTGAAGCTCTCAGCTCTCTGCTCCAGCCTCGCCTCGGGTGGTTCAGGCAGCTCGGTCCTCTGGTCCTCCAACGTGTGGTGAAGCAATACAGACAGTTCAGTTGTGCAGGTCTGTCACTCCCATTTTCCTCACCAGAGCTATGATTTTTTTTCTGACACCAAATATGGATTTTTTTTTTTACACTAGCCAGTTCTTCAACTCTAACACCAGCTAGGTGTCCTACAATTTAATTCAATTCTGACACTGACTTGGAGATAACATAGACCCCGCAGGTTAAGGGCTCAGTCCCACTAGACCAGTAGTTGCCAACCTTTCAGACCTCATGGATCACTGGTTGGCAGCTGCTGCACTAGACTGTCCCCACTGCAGATACTGATGGGGGAGACTTATAACCTAATAGATAGAACACCTGAATTAATCAGAAAAGTAATCATATTATTTTAAATCTTAGGACACATATACTTATCATATACGTATGTGAATAGGGGGTTAAGTTTCTTATGTATGAATAGGGTGTTAAGTTTTCTTAAAGTTTCCTTTTCAAGGCCTGTGCGAAGCAATTGGGGAGGTGACTCAGCTGTGAATCCAGCAAGCAGAACCAATAAGCAGGGTCAGGCTAACCCACTGGAGTCAAAACATCATCTCATCTCCTGTTGACTAATTATAATAGCTGACATCTGCAGAGCCCCAGGCCTGCATGTAGCTGCATTCCTCACCCCAGTCCCTTCCCCTTTATAATCCTGTCCCCTGAATCTTGCTGGAAGGCAGGATATGAATGCTTGTAAGCGCCCTGTCTTCTTGGTTGTCTGGCCTTCTCAATAAACGCCTTATATGATTCAACCCTGCCATTATTATTGGACACAGTGACAGGCAGCCTGAGCCCAACCAGGGGTTTCCCAGTAACAATATCTGTTCCAAGTTCCAGGTTGTCACCTATGCTTTTGTTAGGGGCAATAATAGAATACTGGGGACTAGCTAAGGTTATAAAAAACTAGTGGCCCGGTGTACGGATTCATGCACATTGAAAGGAAATTAATTAGAAGAAAGATTCATGTGGTAATTACATTGCGGGAAGAGACTGGACAAAAATCGTGCACCTATGGATGAGGACAGTGGGTGGGGAGTGAGGGCGGATGGTGGGGTGGGAACTGGGAGGAGGGGAGTTATGGGGGGAAAAAAGAGGAACAAATGTAATAATCTGAACAACAAAGATTTAATTAAGAAAAAAAAAATTACATGTCAAAATAGTATATATAATATCTACACTAATAAAAGAGAAACATGCAAATTGGTGTCACTCCGCTACGCCCACCAGCCAATCAAAGCAACTATGCAAATTAACCCAACAAAGATGGCGGTTAATTTGCATACACAGGCGAAGACTGAAGAGGCTTGGCCTCTCTGCTGCGGCCTCAGCGGAGAAGCCAAGCTTCACTGCGGCTGGAGGGGAGGAGCCTAGCCTCAAGGCTTGGCTTCTCTGCTGCTGCCGGACCAAAGGCCTGGGTCCCGGGTGCCGGAGGAAAACTGGTGCTGGCAGCCAGGGGAAGGAAGGCCTATTGCGTGAATCTTCGTGCAACAGGCTTCTAGTAGTATTATAAAATTAAAATACAAGATATTTTAATATCGCTCTTCACCCTTTCTCTATAATAGAAGTGTCAGAGATGAAAGAAAATTAGTAAAATATATATGAAAACAATATATAAATTGATTAATAAATAAACAATATTCTGTCGATGACATGGCTTTCTTTCTGCTTCAGAGGTATGTTGTGCCAATAGTTGATCTTCAGATACACTCTGGTGTTGTTTGCAATTGGCACCAGTGAGAGCTTTATATATATCGTGCATGCATGAGACAACATTTATTTTTAAATTGCCAGTGTGTGTCATATGAACTGGCCACTGGGCCGGTTGGCCGGTCGGCCGGTCGGATGGAATACAGTCGGTCACTTAGCCTTTTATATATAGGGTGTCCCAAAATTCACGCAAGATTTGAATTTTGCGTGAGCATTAACAACAACAACAAATAAAAGCCTAATTTTACTTGGTTTATTGAATCAGATTCTAATATCTGTTGCCCTTTGATTTCAATCCCTTCAATTTGATAAGCATTACCAAGTACCAATATGGCCCAGGAGCAGGGACAATGAAGACCAATGAAGACCACGGCTTTGTGTTATGTGCCAGTAAAGCCGTGGAGGCCATTTACCCGCTGTGCTATTCCATACATAACCCTATACTGTATACTTTATGAATCAATAAAAAATTTACAATTTTTAATTATAAACCTGTGTTTTCTATTGTTGTGCCCAGATTTCATGATTCCCAAGAACCCACAGGGAGCCAGCGAGTCCGATGCAAAAGCAAAGAGTCATTCATTTCAAACCTAGGTTTGGCTCCCCTGCCACACTCACCGATGCAACGGTAAGCTCCAATGGCCGAGAGAGAGAAAACTCTGTGTGGAGAGAGGTTTTGTAGGGGTTTGGGGTAAGGGGAGGAGAAAGGACTGTGGGCCCTGCCGATTGGCCAGGCGCGAGTCGGTGTCTCATTACACAGGATGTGGTCATAGTGATGGCGTGCACTTCCCTTGACTATCTTCCGGGAAGAAGCTTGCTGAGCACATGGCCAAGTTAAGATGAAGGGCATAGCCCTTACCCTGGGGCAAGGTGGAGGGCATAGCTCTTACCCTGGGGCAAGGTGGAGGGCATAGCTCTTACCCTGGGGCAAGGTGGAGGGCGTAGTCCTCGCCCTTTCACTATCAAAATTACTTCTTGCGTGAATTTTGGGACACCCTATATAGAGATAGATATCAATCATGCTCTAACTGTGATTGCCTTGTTCTGATTAAAGAAAGGACATTCTGACCAGGCTGGGAGTTGTACACCCCCGGGACCTGGCAGTCAGCCTTGGAATGCAGTCCATTCTCATTCAAGAACTGCCAAACATCATGGAAAGATGAACAACCTTGTTGCCCAGACGATGGAGCCCCTCCCCAGCCTGCATTGCCTACTTCCCATGCCAGTGATCCCTATTCCCTATGTAATCCTTGTCCTACCTGATTTAAGCAGCTGTCTCATGGGGGGTGCAGAGCAAGTTTTTGTGGATGACCTGCTGCTCTCCCAAACTGCCGGCAGTATTGGAATAAAGGCTCATAAATGATTCAACCCTATCTCTGCTTACTTGGCTCAAGTAGTGCCAGACAGCACAGACTCCTTGGTTGTCCAGTTACACTCTGACCAACTAGCTATAATCAAAGATTCCCATGTTCCTCTCCTCAGGTTTGATAAGTCACTAGTATGACTCACAGACGTCAGGAAAACACTTTACTTACATATGTTGATTTATTGTAAAGCATGCAACTTGGAACAGGCAAACGGAAGAGCCACTTGGGGCCAGGCCTGGGGTGGGGTGCGTGGAGCTTCTCTGTCCTCTTCTGGGACCCTTCCCTCCCATTACACCAATGTGTTCACTACCCCATAAGCTCGGCAATCTTCAAGAGTTTTTACAACCCAATCTCCAGCTGCCTCCACCTCATCTCAGGAGGTCTGGGAAAGTTCCCACTTTCTAATCACATGGTTAGTTTTTTGGTCACCAGCCCTATTTTGAAGCTGGCCTGAGACCCCACCCTAAGCCACCTTATTAACATAAACTCAGGAATGCTCAAAAGGAGCTCCTTATGAATAACAAAGGGCACTCCTCTGCCTCAGGACATTCCAAAGGTTTTAGGAGTTCTGCCAGGAACCAGAGACAAAGGCCAAATACATATTTTTATTACACCACAGGAACTCTGGCTGGAATAGTGATTTTAAAGTTTCTTTCTAAGCCTTAAGTTTCTCTGATAACTTTTCTGTTCTTGTTCCCTCCACTTCCAATTCTGTTCTCTGCTATTGCCTCTCTCTGCTTATTTTCTCCAGCTAAGCCTGTGGAAGAATGGAAGAATGATGGATAAAGAGTATTAGGGTTTTGGCCAGTGACACTGGCTGTGAAAGAATTCACAACTAAAAGAAGAGATGCAGAGAGGGAGTTTATTTCACTTTCCCCAGAGGGAAAGGGCCAGTGTATTGCTAATCACTGCAAGGTTAAGAAACAAAAATAGCTCCCTCTTTTAAAGCCTTGGCTGCTGTTGCTAGGTGACAAGGAAGGGAGGAGGATTTTGGGGTTGAAATTGAGCAGACATCAGGGGGGTTGTCTTTGTTAGTTCTTCAGGACAGCGGTCACCAACCTTTCGGACCTCATGGACCACCAGTGGTCCGCGGACCACTGGTTGGCAACCGCTGCTCCAAAGGTTTCCTTAGGAGACAGTCCAGCAGATGTCTTAGGGAGGTGTCTTATCAGTTTTTTTCCAAACCCTGTAAAACATTCTTAGAGCAAAAGTTACAAAGAATTCAAAAGGGGGGGGGCAGCTTGGGTTTGAAAGGGAGGTAGTAGAGCCCTTCTACTAACTGGAAAATTTCCTTCCTGGATTTCCCCAGTCATTAAATCCTCAGGGAGGATAGAGATGCAGGAATGTAGCCTTGAAAGTAGCTTACCTTGTCTTGCTGTTTGAACAGGGGCTGTTTGAATAAGAGGGGCTAACAGTCTTAGGTTTTAATTACCAGGTGCTTCTCATAAATTGTGGAAGGAAAAACAGGTCTTTCTTGTGCTCACACTCACAAAGAGGAATACAATAAGGAGGAGGAACAGAAGAGCGGCCCCCTGAGAGTCTGAAGGTCAGATCAAAATGGCAGGACCTAAGAAGGCGACAGCTCCTTTCTTTGACAGAAAAGATCACTGGTTTCACTCTCACAATAACCAAATAGACCTGTAATCACAATAAATGCGAAAACATTAAATACATCTAATAAAAGACAAATTTTCATTGAGAATAAGAAAAACAATCAAGTTTTAAGATAGGAGAGACACCTACAACATGATAACTAAGACACGTTGAGAGAGGTGTGATACACAGCTTTTCTAATAGTAACCAAAATTAAGATGGTATAGCAGTATATATTTCTGATAAATTTGATTCAGAAAAAAATTTAAGATTCAAAAAGGTCATTACTTAGTAAAGATATAGCAATCTTAAAACGGTGTGACCTAAGAACTCTTCTTCAATGCACGTAAAACAGAAACCTACACATCTCTTCCAGAAATGAATAGATCGGTCAGAAAAATATTTAGTAAAGATGTGAAATATTAGAAGAACAAAATTAAAAGCAGGAAATAAAGTACATTCTTAGGATCCTGTGCCAAACTAGTAATAATAACTACTGTTAGAAAAGGAACAAGTTCAAAATGGATGGAGTCACTTGTGAAAGATCAGACGGAGGCCTAAAACCAGGACTACAGGCTTTATTAGAGGAGAAGCACCTGCCGGGCTGCCTCACAAGGGGAAGACAGCAACACGTGCAGGGTGGGCTCGCCTTTTGAGGGGCGGAATGGGAAGGGGTGGGGGGCTTAGTGTACTCGGTGTGTGCTGATTGGTGGCTTTATGTATGGTCCATATAGGACAAGGGCTTAGGGTATTTGGCAGGTGTGGATTGGTGGTCCAATGTATAGTCCATATAAGGTACCTGGTTAGTCACTCAGGTATTTCTGGGCTGCAGGTTACATCATTCTCCACCCACCAGTTGGGAGAAGGGAGGATCTATCATTCCAGGCTTTTGGTAATACTAAAAAAAATTGAGAGTTCGGGCAAGGTCAGGGGGCGAAGGTCTGTCTTCCGTAGCTACTTCCTGCTGAGAGGGGACGTCGTCAGGGGCATCTACCCAGGGTCTCAAAGATTCCGGTGACATAGGTGTCTCTAGGTTCTGAATTCAAGGCCAGATAGATTTCTCCCACCTTCTGGTTGGTGAACGCCTGCATTCTGTTCTGTAAAAAACTAGTGAAACAGCGCATGAGACAGGGGTCAAAGAGCAAAATTAAAAGAATAAATACCAGTGGGCCTAATAGTGGGAGGAGCCATGGAGTAAGTGAGCCAAAGATGGCATACCCCCCTGTTAGCTGGTTATGGCGTCTTTGGTCAATCCTGTCCCGGAGGGATTTAATGTGATCTTTGACAATTCCTGATTCATTTACAAAGTAGCAGCATTCTTCCCCAAGAAAGACACAGATACCTCCTTTTTCAGGTGTCAAGAGAATTATTGATTGGCTGCCTCCTGCACGCACCCTACTGGGGATCCAGCCTGAAACCCAGGCATGTGCCCTGACGGGGAATCAAACCTGGGACCCTTCAGTCCGCAGGCTGACGCTCTATCCACTGAGAAACCCAGCTAGGGCTTTTTTTTTGTTTGTTTTTAAACTGGGCAAGTTTCAGGCCTACATGAGTAACTCCCCCACTGAGCACATTTTAAAAGAGGCAACAGGAAAGCAAAATAAAGTTGCATTTGTTTTATATCAAACCTGTTGTGGCTGCCCGGTGTATTTTATAAACATGGGCAAGATGTACATTTCAAAAGGGTCCCACACACAAAGGAACATTGACGGGTGTGGCCCATCTGACTGGGGCTGGTGGACGATGCCCAGCAGTGCGTGGTGGGAAAGACTTCTCCTGTGCCGACTCTCCATGCCTGCCCTTCACACCGAGCTTCCATTCTCACAGGACAGCGCACCTGTGGTGATGGGCAGCAGGGAGCCATTTCCCGGCCTCGGGGAGGGGCGTGGTCATTTGAGACCTGGGAAGATGTCCTCAGGGGTGGACAGCACTCCGAGGAGGCCTCTGAGGAAGACAGGAAGAAGTGACTCAGGGACCTCCAGGAGGTTGGACCCTAGGGTGGGTGTGGGTGTAATACAGGTAGGCAGGAGGGTCCAGGGCCCGCAGCCGGGCCAGGCGCCCTTCTGGAGGGAAGCTTCCAGAGCTGCTCGCTCCGCACTCATCTGCTGTGCTCCCGTTTCCCGAGACATTCCTTCTGAGAAAGCCCCAGGTGAACACGCCAGCACAGGCCACATGGGCCAGGTGTGGTGGGGACCAGAAGTCCCGGAGGCAAAGATCGGGCCGAGGCCCAGTGTGGCAGGGCAGCTGCCTTCTTTCTCTCCGGGCCGCATCCCGACTTGCTCCTCTCCTCTCCCACCCAACTTCCCCCCTTTGCGGCTCAGAATCCCAAGGGAAAAGATGGCGCTTCTTAGTACCCCGGGATGAGCGAGCTCAGCACAAATGCAGTTCTGTAACGCAGTCTCACCATTTCCCTAAGCATTGAGTACTCACACACCAAGTACACACGCTGTTTAGCTGTTTACAAGGAATGAAATGTATGGGGCCAGGGTTTCCTAGGACAACAGTCGGAGCCATCCCTGCAGTCACAGGCGCCCACCCTCTGGGCACCTGGCACAGATCTGCCCGGGGACTATTTCACAGGGTGTCTGTGCACTCAGCGCATGAACCTACCTGGCGGCTCCATTTCCATGACAACCCCAATCAAAGCGCATTTGGAGAGCTGGGCGTGTGGGCAGGTGGCACAGATTCGCCATTAGAGACCAGCCGAATCGGATTGAAAAAATGCTCCAGAGAATTGCAGTTTTGCACCTTATTTTATATGTTACAATCAAAGGAGGAGGCATAAGGAGGGTTACTAAAATTCACTGATGGTCGTTTAGGGAGGGAGGAGAAAGCAAAGCAAGGACATTTCTGAGATTGGATAAAGAGTAAAATTAAGAGACAAACACTTCTTTGACATGGGGTAGTTAACATTTGTAGCACTTAGAGAGGGTGTGCTGGGCACAAGAGAACAGTGAGGGCACTCTGATGGGAGGTTGTGCCCTGAGGGGCCTGGTGAAAGGGGGTTGCTCTGACATTCCAAAGGTATGTTATCTCAGATGCAAAAGACAGGCTCATTAAGAGTTAACTTTTTAATTTATATATAGATAGATAGACACATATATATTGATTTCAGAGAAGAAGGGAGAGGGGGAGAGAGAGATAGAACCTCAATGATGAGAGAGAATCATTAATTGACTGCCTCCTGCACGCCCCCTACTGGGGATGGAGCCCTTAACCGGGGCATATGCCCTGACCAGAATTCGAACCATGACCGCCTGGTCTATAGGTTGCTCACTCACTGAGCCACACCGGCGAGGCAAGGGTTAACGCTTTAAAAAGACTTGCATCCTCAAACAGAAAGGCCAAAGTAGATGATCCCATTATTCATGCCTGAAAGGTTTTCTTCCATTAAATGGTCTTTTTTGGGGTAAATAAATATGGTGAATCAATGAACTTATAGAAGTAAGCTCTGGAAACAAACCTAGTAAGAGCCAGTGAATGTGAGAATAGGGATCTGCTAGTCAGGAAGACTGTCCTAGAAAGGGCAGAGCAGTGCATGCTAAGTGTCACTTTGGGGAGTCACCCCACTGCAGTTATGGGGTTTGTGTGCGCTGGCCCAGCCCCAGGTAATCAGACTGTCCGTCCTGTGGCCACAGTGATTGGCTTGGGGTCTGGCTGTCACCCACACCAGACCAATCACCATCTTCTCTGGGTGTGTAGCTGGGAAAGCCCCTCACTATTTCTGGAGGAGTCAGTGCCAAAGTGGGGGGCATCTTGCTTCCATACCACATGGCCTGCATGTGGTATGAGTGTATTTCTGTGTGGTATATGTATGTGTTGTATGCTGTATGTATGTGTGGCGTGTGTATCTGTATGTGTGTGGTGTATTTGGTTGTGGTGTGTGGCATGTGTGGTGTGGTGTGTGCATGTGTGGTGTGGTGTGTGCATGTGTGTGGTATGTGTGGGGTGCATGTGTGGGGTGTGCATGTGTGTGGTATGTGGTGCGTGTTGTGGGGTGTGTGTGTGCTGGGTGTGTGTATGTGTGGTGCAAGGCCATGGAAGTGGCCTTGTGACATGGTCTCTGGACACAGGAGGTGCTGTGACCCCAGTCATCTGTTGGGTGGCGGCTGAGTTGTTGAGCATGGACAGTTGGGAGCGTGCAGTGTGATCACACTGCTCCGCGGTGGCCTCACAGAGCGGGGTGGAGCTGGCGCCTGCGTGGTAGGGGCCAGACCTGGAGCTTCCAGCCGCCAGAGCTCCTGCCTCTACTGTGAGATGGAGTGCTAGGGGTGCCCCGGGAGCACCAGTCAGACGGAGAGGCCTGAGTCCACAGCGTGACCCTGCTCACCAGCTGCCCCTCGTCCACCCGCTCCTTGGCCTCGTTAAGCTAAGTTTGCTCCGGGGCTTGGGGTCATGGCGGCCCTTTGGGTTTGAGAGAATTCTGTGAGGTGGCAAAGCACATAGTGGCTCATTTTAGTTTTCTTTTCAAGGTTGGTGAGAGGGACTGAGGGCCCCTCAGCACAGCCATCCTGCCCCTCAGGACTCGCCGCCTCTCCTCTGTCCCCTGGGCTTTGACTGCTCTGCTTTCAAACCACCAGACAAGGTTGACCAGGTGACTTCAACTGTCCTCACCAAGGACCACCCAGGACAGGCAGCCAGTCCAGCTCACGGCGCTGCAGGACTCCCACTGCCTCCCTGCAAGTCAGCCCGTCGCCCTGGCAACAGGCTCCCCCGCAGCCCGTGAGCGCTAAGGGACAGATGCCTCAATGCAGACAGGAAACCCGCACCAGCCCGCTCTCCCTCACCCCCGAGGCTGCAGAAATTTGCAAAATACAGCCGGGCCGACAGAAGCCAACGGTCTCCAGCAAGAGCCAGTATGACAAACCGTGGTGGGCAGCCCTGGGAGATGCACCAGCTCTGACCTCAGAGTGTAAGTGGCAGTCCGCCTCCGAAGGCCGCAGACAGCAGTCCCTGTGGCCCTGTGTTTAGCGCAGCACATCCGCTTCCCGCACGCTCTGCCCATTGCTCATCAGGGACCAGTCCTTACTCCTAACTTTCCCCCGGCAGTGAGGAGGCATTCAGGCTAAAGAGAGAGGGACCAGGGTGTCCGCTGGAGTTCGCTGCTACCAGCTCACAAGAGCCAAGTGTCAAATTGCCAGGGATTTTGTGAGCCGCGTGTGAAACCATAACTAGCTTGAAATTGGCCCTGGCAGAGCACTGACAACACAGAAACCACTCACACTATCGACTGGGTCGGTTTGTTTTCCTGGAAGCTGATTGTTAAACATTATCTGCCTCCAAGGGCCCACCCCGACTCCCAGGGGGACTCCTCACGTCCCCTCACCATCCCAAGCGTCAGTTCTCTCCAGTCATAAAACAGGAGTTGTAATTCCTATCCCGCAAAGCCTTTTTTATAAATGAGAGCAATGAATAGGAAAGTGCCTTGTAAACTCCAAAGCAAGGGGCAAACACACAAACCTGCACGTGTCTTCACTCTCACGCCCTAGCCCTTAACATGGGCAGGGATGGCCTGCTGCCCTGGGTCTCCTGGATACCAGGCATTTCATTCCAACCTTTCTCTCTTTCTTTTTAAATGTTCTTAGCCCTAGTTTTAAATGTAAACGGAGGGTTGTAGGGCTTCTGCTCTTTTCTTCATGAAGAGTGTCGGGGTACGGAGAGACAAAGCCCTCTTCCATTTCCTGGGTTCTTTGCCAACGTGGGCTGAGCGGCCACTGGGAGTCACTGAGCAGAACTAGGGCAGGCTGGCCATCCAGGGCCGCAGGCCAGAGCAGCAGGGCACTCTGGGAAGGGGACCCCCAGTCTTCCCCACGTGGTCTCCCTCCTCTCGCTCTGGGGAGGTTTGACCTCCATTTGTTCACAAGTCCCAAGTTACTTCAATGAGATGATTTCTTTTCTTTTTTCTTAAAATGTATTTTTATTGATTTCAGAGAAGAAGGGAGAGGGAGAGAGAGATAGAAACAACAATGATGAGAGAGAATCATTGATCGACTGCCTCCTGCATGCCCCCTACGGGGGATCAAGCCCGCAACCTGGGCATGTGCCCTTGACCAGAATCGAACCTGGGACCCTGCAGGCCACAGGCCGATGCTCTATCCTCTGAGCCAACCGGCCAGGGCTTCTGTGAGATGATTTCCACCAAAGAGAGTAGTCCCTTAACAACGTTTCTCTCTTGCTCTCCTTTCTGAAATGTGGACTACCTTTCACTCTCCAGAACATGGAGGCTATGTACCTGGAGGATGTGTTGAGGCCGAGGCCCCATCCATAGCCATCTCTGCAAGTGCTGGCAGTTGTGGCCTCACTCCGCCTTCCCCATGGTGCTACTGTGCGAATCCCAGCCTCCATGGGAGCCTTTCCGTCTCTCGCCTCTGCAGGCTTGCCCAGTTCCCTGAGTTCCTCCTGGCACAGGGCTGAGACAGACATTAATGGTGGAGATCCCAAGCCACACCGGCTTCCCCATACACATATGATGCAGCCTTTAAAAAGAAGGAGATCCTACCATTTGTGACAGCATGTAGGAGCCAGGAGGACATGATGCTAAGTGAAATAAGCCAGGCACAGAAAGACAAATGCTGCTCAATCTCACTTATACATGGAATCTGAAATAAAAACAGAGGAGAACTGGTGGTTGCCAGGGGCTGGGGTGAGGCAATCAAGAGATGTTGGTGAAGGACACGGTTTCAGTTTTTTTTTTTTTTTAAATATCTCTTATTGATTTTTTACAGAGAGGAAGGGAGAGGGATAGAGAGTTAGAAACATCGATGAGAGAGAAACATGGATCAGCTGCCTCCTGCACAGCCCCTACTGAGGATGTGCCCACAACCAAGGTACATGTCCTTGACCGGAATCAAACCTGGGACTCTTCAGTCCACAGGCCGATGCTCCAGCCACTGAGCCAAACTGGTCAGAGCGACACGGTTTCAGTTTTGCAGGACGAATAACTTCTGGAGATCTAATGCACGCCCATGTGACCGTAGTTAACGATTTTGTATTGTATAGTTGAAATTTGCTAAGAGGATCGATATTGTCTTCTTTCCACAAAAAATGGTTAAAAAGTAAATAAATTTAAAAAATAAGAACACATAAGGAAAAAAAAGAAAAGAAAAATAAAAAGAAAATTCTAATATATAAAAACCCAGGGTCCCTAAGGACCAACTGAAGGCTCCACTGAACACCGGAAATAGTCCTGCAGACAGTGCTGGGTTGCCGTGGTGACCCAGCACTGACTGCTGAGGGGGCTGCGGATCAGGCCCGCAGAGAGGCCTGGAGAGAGAGGCAGGGTCTGATCCATAGCCCTCATGGCAGCTGTTGATCAGCCATTGCCTCTCTCTTTCTCTCCAAGCTTTGCCAGCAGCTGAGCCTCTGTTTCTCTCGGGCCTCTGCAGGGGCTGCTGATCAGCCCCACCTCTCTGACCAGGCCGGAGATAGGCTCGGAGACGCTGACTGGCATAGAAACCGACCAATCAGAACCAAATTGGCCAGCAGGGGAGGGCAGTTAGGGGCGATCAGGCAGGCAGGCAGAGGTAGTTAGGGGTGATCAGGCAGGCAGGCAGGTGAGCGGTTAGGAGCCAGCAGTCCCAGATTGTGAGAGGGATGACCGATTGGAGAGGGTGCAGGCTGGGCTGAGGGAACCTCCCCCTCCATGCACAAATTTCCTACACTGGGTCACTGGGAAATAAATAAGAATACAGCCCCGGCCAAGTGGCTCAGTTGGTTGGAGTATCGCATCCCATACACCGAAAGGTTGAGGGATTCTTGGTCGGGGTATGTGCCTAGGTTGCGGGTTTGATCCCTGGCCAGGGTGCATACAGGAAGCAACCAATCCATGTTTCTCTCTCTCATCGCTGTTTCTCTCTTTCTCTTTCCCTTACCTTCTCTCTGAAAAAAATCAATAAAACATATCCTCGGGTGAGGATTCAAAAAAAAAGAACACACACACACACAAAAATATGACTGGAAAATTCTTTGGAGTCACATAGCAAGAAGGATTCTAGAATCACCTAGAACATCTGTTTCGTTTGTCACGGTCCTCGGCTCAGCCGAGAGGTGCTGGGGTTCCTGCAGTGAAGGACGCTCCACGCCCAGGCTCGGTGTGCAAACGGCGCTGTAATTTGAGTCACAGTTTCAGATGTTTCACTCATTACTGTCTAACGTCATGTGTTGATTCTCAGGTCCTGTGCCTGAGAAGGAGCTGGACATTTTTACATCAAAATAGATGAGAAAGATGACAGTAAACTGGAGCGGCGGTGTGCGGGGTCTCCGCTCCGTGCACACCCAGGCGCAGGGGGCGGGGAGTGGGCCCAGCCAGCGCCGCTACTCCTGCCGCCACCTCCCCAGGGCCAGGCCCCCGGGAAAGTGCCTCCAGAACGCGACAGCCAACACGGACTTGAATGCAGGTTTCATAGTGAGCACCCAGTTTCCTTCCCAAGGAGCACCATCCTTCGCGAGTTCGGAGTGAGCCTCTCTGCACGTCAGAGGGCCTGCTTGGTCGGTTCGGCTTTCCTTCTTCGCTCAGAACCGCCTCTTTTGCTTTGTGTGTTGAATGCATGTCTCCAGATTCTGTCCTGAGCGTGATCACTAAACACAGGCGCGCGGCTAAGAATAAAGACCCGAGGAAGGTGCCGAGCCCCGCGGATGCCGGCACTCGCGGGAGCTTTCGGGGAACCTTCTATTTGTCTTCGTGCTTTTATATAATTTCTAAGGAGCACACATTCCAGGATGAAGGCTACTTCTTGTGAAAGGAGGCCCTCCGCACACAGGCTGCAGGAGCACTGCTCACGCCCTGCCAGTATCTCTCAGCTGATTCAGAGACGCACCGATGGTTCCTAACGGGAAACAGGGGCTCCTGGCAGCTGCAGAACTGCCCACAGGGCCAGGCACCCGGGAGGCTCAGAGCTAGCGACAGGACGGATATAGCCCCAAAGTAATGATTTATCATTAATAATTTTGAACAAAAGCATGAATGGCGCATAGTCATTACATTAACACGAAATCAGGTCAAATCGTTAATGCGCACACATCCTTCCTGCACCAGGCCCCTTAGGGACTTTCCTATCTGGACAAGCATTTAAATGCATGTGACACTCGGTCCCAGAGGAATAATGGATCACCAAGTGTTTCCCAAAAATGGCTTTGAAAAGCTGCAATAGTATCTAGATTTAAAATAGCAAGCATCTGAGCTAAGCTCTTTGGATGCAAGACTGTCACAAACATGCTTTGAAAAGGGAAATTAAGAAAAAACAGTCCTGGAGCATTCATTTCTTAAGCATACTGAGAACTACTGTAATTATTTCAATGAGAAATTCCTGCAAACTCCTGCTCTTGCTTGCTTCCTCTCAACCAGCTACAATGCGTTCCCATGACAACCCTGTTGCTAAGGGGGACCTAGGAGCATGGGCCCGTTATCTGCACTTTGAGATGCTGTTAGCCTGAGCGGCTGGGCTGGCTGGAATATTGAGGTTTAATTTAGGGCCGTTTTCCTCCATATCCTCACAGGGAATTCAGCAGAAACCGTCAGAGGCCGGTCCGGCAGGAGGGAGAAGTGTGGATACTTCCTGGGATCATCTGGGAGATTTTATGCCCTTTGGATTACAGCAGCCTTCCTCTTAGGGCCTCCTCACCATCCTCCTGGGACTTAAATGCTAGAAATACAAGAAAAAAACAATAATAGCAAGTACCAACATTATGAATGGCATGTGGGGCTGGTTCTGTGAATGTTTATACATGGCAAATACAACCAAACATAAGTTGTTGGAAATAAACATCATTTTGAATCAATAATGTGAAAGGCTTCAAACATTAAATATTTAGAAAACCCCAAATGAAGCAAATCAAAATATTTTTGAGGTTTCCCTTTGAATGCCTCCAAAATCATATTCTGGCAAACAGATTGTAACATTTCATCAGAATCCTGACTGGAATCCAGAATCTCCCATCAACCGGATTGTGACTGAATGTGTCACTTGTTGGAGGTAAGTTTTATTACTGTAAGCAGCAACTCCTCGAGGTGGCCTAAGGTTCCTGACTCGTTTTTCGGCTCCTGGTCTGTGCACGCTGGAGGACTGTCCCAGTGGCACCATGGTGACTGTCCGAGGCCAAAATGAGGATGGAAACCCTACGCACCACCATGGCTGGTGCTCAGTGGTTAGAGCGTTGGCCCTCAGACCAGAGGTTCCCGGGTTCGATTCTAGGTCAAGGGCACAGACCTTGGTTGCGGTTTCAATTCCCGACTCCAGCCGGGGTGTGTGTGGGAGGCAACCAATCAATGTGTCTCTCTCACATTGGTTTTTTTTTTCTCTCTCTCTTTTCACTTGAAAATCAATGGAAAAATATCCTCAGGTGAGGATTAAAAAAAAAGAAAACCTATGCACCTCTGGCCCAGCCCACATGGGGGGCTGGGAGCCATTCTGCTGAGTCCCAGCCTCCAACTTGCCCCCACTTGCTTGGGCAGGAGGGACCAGGCAGCAGCCAGCTGCTCTAACCCCTACACACGCACCACTCACCTTCCTGGCAAAGTCCACCCAGGAGGCCTGTGCTGAGGATATGAGCAGGAAGCAGTGCCCTCAGCTCACTGCCGGCATTTCTGGATCATACTCAGGACTACAGACACCTCAGGGTGCTCCCATTTCTCCATTTCAGCGTGAGAAGGAGGCATCAGAATTGAGTGTATGCCTGGCCGGTGTGGCTCAGTGGTTGAGCGTCCATCTATGAACCAGGAGGTCACAGTTCAATTCCTGTTCAGGGCACACGCTGGCAACCTGCGAACTGAATCCCCAGAGTGGGGCATGCAGGAGGCATCTGGTCAATATTCTCCCTCATCACTGATGTTTCTTTCTATCTCTCTCTCCCTCTCCCTTCCTGTCGGAAATCAATTTTAAAAAAAGAAAGAATTGAGTGTAGAGTCTGAATAAGATTCTTCAATCCCGATTAAATTAGCTGTATAACCTGCTTCGCTGTTTTTCAGGGAGTTGATGGAATTTTCCCATCTTTTAAATGATAAAAGTAATACAAAGTACAACTGAGAAACAAACACAGATGCCAGTTTTGGGGCTTGTTCTACTGTCCCTTCTCCCCATCGTTCTATGATGAATGAATATCATTACATTCGGAGATTCCAACATGCTCTCAGTAACACCACCCTGGACTAACTTTTAATGTTGAAAAGTGTCCTAAGAGAAGTTCTTTTAGGGCAAAATGTAATGTCATAGGTAGAAGTCCTTTAGAGAAAACTCAATGCATACACTCCATTTTTAGGTTGGCAGTAATTCTCTCTTTGCTAAAATGGAAGATCCTTTATTTTACTAGATATTTCCCTCCCATCTCACCCCCCTCCCACCCCACACGGCCTGCTGTTAGCGCAGTGCAGTGCAGCCAACGTCCTAACATCTTGTCTGAGGAACAAATGAGTTTCGGCCTCGCCTGTGGTGTCACCAGCGGAATTGGAATGGAAGTGGTTTTACACAAGATGATGCCTTAGTTCTAGTTTTTATAAAAGACTATTTCCAAATATTTTTCTGTATGCGAAGGAACCGCTGAGCTAAAGCCAGCCCTCAAATATTTTTCTTAAAACACATTTTTGTGGCATAATTTGCATAGCACAAAATTCTCACATTTAATAATTAGTAGTTCTAGTATATAATTTTTACAATTTAATAATTTTTAGTAAATCTACAGGATTATACAATCACCACCACAATCTAGTTCTAAAATATTCCATCTCTGCAGAAAGTTCCTGTGTGCCATTTACAGTCAATCCCAATCCCCCACAGCTGCCCGGCCCCTGCCCCAGGTATCTGCCGGTATGCTTCCTGTCTCAGTAGATTCACCTGAGGAAATTATATTTTCTCTACTTCATGAAATATACTCAGCCATGAAACTTATTTGTGGAGATTATATTATAAAATTAAATGTCTAAGAATAGGTCCTTTAAAGGAAAATGAGGAACATAAAATGGTTCCTACATAAAAGTAGACATGCGTATGGTCAAGGAATCGACAGAAATGCAGAATTCACTAACATTTCTAAATAAGTTAGTTCTTCAGGAAAAACAACAATGTATTTTACAAAGGAAATAATGTCCTTACACACTTTGAGTATTTCAGTGTGCATAGCTTCCCATGTAAGTTCTTAGTGTAAATCCTTGTGGTTCTCTCCCTTTTTCTGAGGTTTGTCCTTGGGAATTCTCTTTTGAAAGGAGAACTGTTTTCCTTGTACTCTTTGCTTCCCAGGGTGTCTGTGGTCAGAGTGGATTGAAGTCACCGCCCCTTTCCCACCAAAGCCAACAAGCCAATGGCTGCCCCGGAGGCCACTTTGTCCCCTTTGCGGGTGTGCAATAGGCGATGCGCTGCCGGTCTTCCCCGTGCCGAGCCTGCCTCTGGCCGTCAAGGCAACGGTGTGAAAAGGTGGTAGTATCTGTGTTCTGAGAGGCAGGGCTGGAATTGGGCTTCCCTCTGTGTGGTTGTTTTTCGTGGGGTTCTGGAGTCAGGCTGGCTGTGGTGTGAGTCCTTGCTCTGCCACCTGCTAGTTGGGTCACCGTGGAAAGGCACTAAACCTCTCACAGCCGAGGGTGCTGATCTGTAAAGTGGCATAAATATAGGACCTGCAGGGTAGGGGCCTGAGGATTGGATTGGCCCACAGGAAGGGCTCAGCACAGGGCCTTGCCTGCCGAGGAACTGCCAAGATTGAGTGGGCCCCACCCCATCGCCCACGCGGGCATGGGAAGCGGAGTTGCCTGGATGGAGCGACAATACTGAGCCTTAGAAATACAGCACTGCGGAGAGGCCCTTTCCTCGACGCTGGCCTTTGAGGACAGGAACCTGGTCCAGCCAACAGGAGCTGTCCTTGGTGCTGAAGCAGTGGGCCATGCAGGTTTCAGTCCCCAGGTTTCCCACCACTGGGTGTCCTGTTACAGAGTATTCTTATACCACAGACATTTCTACACCCGAGGGTGGAGGGTGGGCGATAAGCACCTGGGAGTCTCTGCAGAAGGAAATCTGCCACCCTGGTCTTGGGACCCTCCCTAGGTCTGGCCCCAACTCCTCCCTCCCCATCAGATGTTCTATGAGTGGCTCATGCTTCTTTCTTCCAAACATCCTGTGCTCTCATGCTCTCTTCCCCCAGTGCTCAGCCACCCTACCCCTTCCCACATTGTCTTGAAAAATGAACTCCCTTTCATTCCCAACCTCCTCCCAGGATGACCCCAATCTTTCCCAGCCTTCTGTGCTTCTGTGGCACCATCAGGGACCAGCTGCTCTCTCCAGTTCCCTCAGATGTGCATCCCTGAGGATTCAGGCTGCCACCTTCCTAGGACCTCAAGACCACAGTGTCTCTTTTGATCTTTCTTCAGGGGACACTTCCATCTCTGTCCTTCCTCTACCCACTCCTGTTTGCCTGCCTTCTCTTCTCCCTCTCTCTGCTGTTTGCATGCTTGAATGGGCCTTCCACCTAACAATTTGCTTTCTTTCAGCTAGTACATAGGCAGAGGGGCACTTTTAGAGGGAATCACACTCTGCAGCGATGCTTTCACTCTTCCTCCCTTGTCAGCAGTATTCTCTGTTCCCCTCGGCAGTCATTCTAAATGTACATCTTCAGCTTGAGTTCCTTCCTTTCATAGACACCTCTCACTTTTTAAGTACAGCCTTTGCTCTTATTTTACAGAGAAAACAGGCACACTCGCTATAGCAGCCTTGGTCTAACAACCACCCTGTCCTCCCCCCCAAACCCCCCGGCCTGCCTAGCCTGTGGTGTGTCTGGGAGGCTGCCTCCTTGCTCCGCATCATAGAATCCTGGACCTCTGGCTTCCAGTGGGGTTAGATAATGGGAGGCACCACCAGAGGATTGGGGAGTGGGGACAGAGAGAGACTGAGTATTTCTTCCTTGTTCCCTCTTCATCATTGCCTCCACCTCAGTCTGTAACGTTATTTTATCAAAACTACAGCTCCCCATGGTAGGCCCCCTCCCCTAAAATTCCAGCTGGAATTCCACAGTTCCAGAGATTCAACTGCCTGCCTGTTCTTTCCGCCCTAAGTGTGGAATGGTTAATGGTTCTTAGGAATGCTTGGTGTGTCACCATCCTTTGGACTTCCTCAACTCCATCTCATTAAGGTGTCTGCCTTAGAACCTCCTGTTTCCTACTCAACCCAGATGACCTGCTCCTCAGTTCCTCTCTCTCCTCAACATCGCTCTAGGGCACAGCTCCACCCATACTCGAGCCTCACTCCCTCCTTCCTGCGGCTCCATTTCTTCGCCTTGTCCTACTCCTTTGCTCTAAACACACCCCAACTTCCATCACCTGCTCAATATTCGGCTGCACTTCCAGCTACTACCCTCTGTCTTCCCTTTTGTTTCCTTCCGTCTTCTAAAAAGTATGACTTTTCTCATTCATTTACTTGTTTTTTGTTCAGTTGGCACCATCCTGTGACCTCTTTATTATCCTTGTGAGGTGCCCAGTGGTGGGTGATCACCACACCCGCCAGTGATTCTCAGCATGCAGCTCCTCACGCTCTCTGAATGGGGTGACGATGGAAGTCACGTGGCCCGGCCAGCGCCCGATATTGGATGGCCCTGGCATGTTTTGTGAACCTTCTGCTCCTCGGTCTCTTCCTGTGCAGAGTGGGATGTAAGCTGTATCTCCTAGGTCATGGGATCTGAAGGCGAGGACATTGCTTGGCACACGGGTTCGCTCAAATAAAGTAGTGACAATGGCACTGCTGCTCTTGCTGACCATCACTGATTTTCTCTTGAAACCAATGTTTGTGTCCCTCTGAAATTCTTACGCTGAAACCCAACCCCATTTGGAGATGGGCCTTTGGGAGGTGAGTAGTCATGAGGGTGGAATCAGTGCCTTATGAAAGAGAACCCAGAGATCCTCCTCACCCCTTCTGCAATGTGAGAGCAAGGTTGAAGACCGCGTCTGTGGACCAGGAAGTGGGTTCACAGCAGACTAACCTTGCCCATGACCGTCCAGCCTCCAGAACTGTGAGGAGTAAACGTTGCTAACGCTGCCCCAGTCCGTGGCGATTTTGTTATGGCAGCACGAGCAGACTGAAAACACGGCATCCACCAAACCAGTTTCCATATGCTTTCTCCCAATCCCAACCCTGTTTCCTGAGCTCCCATCTGGGAAGGTTGGTGTTTCCTCCAATTCCTTCTTGTTGATCTTCCTTCCTAAGCGTACACGGGGTGCTGAAGAGCTCAACTTCACCTGCACACCAACGACCTTCAAATTCCAACCTCTGGCCCTGCCTGCTCCTCAGCACACACATCCTCATGACAGCGCCCAGCCCGCACAGGCTTTGAGACTCACCCCTCCCCTTCCTCTGGCTGCCTGTGCCTTTCGTCCTAAGGGGTGAGCCTCACTCAGCCGCACTGTCCAAGTCAGACGCCTGGCCTTTGCTCTTCATTCCTCTCCCAGGAGATGAAGAGGGCCCTGCCCCCGCTCCACAGCGGACCACCTGCCGGGTGTGATGTGCAGGTGGCTCCCACTGTTCACTCCTTTGGGAGCTCAGGCAGAGGCCACTTGGCTGGAGGCCCTGCTCCTGGGGCAGCTGAATGAATGAGGAGTGAGGAGCGAAAGGGCAAGGGGGCCCTTCAGGCCCCAGGGGGATGCAGGAGTCTCCCCACGAGGCTGAGGCACGTGTGGCTTCATACAGCCCCACTTCTCCTTACCCCTGTCCTGTGGCCTCCTACCTTCCATGGAGATTGGTCCCTAAAAAGCATCTTACACCCTAAACTCTATCCCAGCTCTGTCTCCAGACAAGCCAGCCTGACCCCTGTCCCTCCTCCATCCCTGTCATTCAGGTCACTTTACCTTCTCACTGCATCTTGAACCCATCCCCCTCCTTCCTGTCCCTCCACCAGTGCCTTCTTTCAAGAGCTCATCATTTTCCACTGTACTGTTATGTACTACCCTCTCGGCTCCTCACAGCTGCCCCATGCCACCGTCAAGGCACCCAACATCAAATGCAAACTGGACTGGGCCACATTCTCCAGCTCCTGCAGGCCTCCCTGGGCATCTCAAGTGAGTTAAGTGTTAATCTTGGACCCTCCTGGCCGGGTCTTCTAGTGGCTTGGCTTCGGAATATCTCCTCTAAATCGACACTCTACATGGGATCCCTGGAAACACCGAGCTGCCTCAGCCTGGAGCTGCTCCCCACACAGCCTCTCCTCCTGGGTTTCCCCTCCTCTGCCGGGGAGACCCTAACAATTCCGCAAAACTCCGCTGCAGTCACCCCGACATCCTGAGGCCAAGCTCAGCACACTCCCCTCTGGGCAGTGTCTGTGTCTCCCACACACTAACACGTTCTCATAGCATTGCACTATGTTATGATGCTAATTTTAGACTTTCTGCCCGTCTCGCTAGAATGAAACCCTCTGGGGGCAAAGCGCCTTCCCCAGGGCTCAGCTCATGATCCCTCATCAGGCAAGCACTGGCGGCCTCTGAAGCAGGGAAAGGCCGGCTCGGGCTTCTCCCAGGGCCCCCAGAGGAAAGCAGCCCTCCCTACCCCTGAACTATCCTGGGGACCACGTTGGACCTCAGACCTAAAGCACTGGGAGGTAATACGGTCGTGTCATTTTAAACACTGTGTGGTTAAGGTAGAAATAAAAAACCAATATACTTTTTAAATGTTTAAAAAAAATTTTTTATTATTGATTTCAGAGAGGAAAAGGGAGAGGGAGAGAAACATTAATGATGAGAATCATTGATAGGCTGCCTCCTGCACACTCCACACTGGGGATCAAGCCTGAACCCGGGCATGGGCCCTGACTGGGAATCAAACCGTGACCTCCTGGTTCATAGGTCAACACTCAACCACTGAGAAACACCGGGCAGGCATTAACACAATTTTAAATTAATAGATTTAAAAAGAGAAACTGCAATAACCTGGAAAGGCGATGGAAATGAGCCAGGCTGCCTGGCTTTCTGGAGTCTCAGACTGACTTAACAACTGTTTCCTTTTTTCTGTTTTCTTTGTGTTGCCAGACTATGAAATTTTCACCTATCATCCACCTCTGCGTTGTCTCAGGCTGGTAAGGCAGACAGTCAGGCTTTGGGGGGGGGGGGCTCTAAAATAAGCAGGCGCAGCCCAGGGAGGCCCACAGGGCTGTCCCGGGAGAAGGGGGCGGCTCCTGGCTGGGCTGGGCTGGGCTGGCGGCTACTATTTTGGTGCTGAGCTGCCTTTGGGGTTTCTTCCTGAGAAGTGAGGTTTCACTGGGCTGTTGTGCTCTTGGACTGTTCATCACCCTCTTTGATGATATATCTTTTTACATTTGGTACACTTACATTGCTATTTATATTTTAAAAATGGCCAATTTCTTCCATTTGCCTCATCACAGTAAAAAAAAAAAATGTCTCCGGTTGGCTGAGGGTTAATGTCTAGCTTTGGATTTTTTTCTTCTTGGAGACTTGACGAGCAGGCGTGTTCTATATTCCTTTCACAAAAAGGATGCAGGCGAGCTCCGAGGTTTTGAATGTGCCTTCACTGTGCATTCATAACAAATGCCGAACTGGATGGCACATTCATGGCTGCTCGCGATGTAAATGAATGGCTGAATGAAAGTCGGGGCACAGCTCACCTCCAAGAGGGCAGTCCTGTTCACAGCTACCCGGCGCCCAGCGGTGTTTTATTTTCCTTGAAAAACCAGCTTTTCCTCTCTGTGTAAGGGAGGCGGCGGGCACTTCCTCCCGGCATCTTTGTGACCAAGCTAGCTTTCTTCTTTTTTCCCTCCCGACACTGCCTTTGGATGAAAGATCCCGCCTTTGATTGAAATGGAACCTTCCACTATTGAGCAAGCCTTTGTTGAATGAGTCATCGCGGCGGCTGCTCATTGGCTGAGGCCCCTGGAACCAGGGATTGCCTGGCACCGGCTGCAAGGCCCGGTGGCTTCATTCACAGAAATGCTGGCTCCTTCGCTAGCCCTTTCATTCACACAAACAGCATTTCATTCACATTTTGCTGTTTTTGTCTAAAGATCAGGGTTTGGGAATGATAGGGCATTTCCGCTTTAGATTTTGGGGCGGCTTTGATAGCCATCCCAATCACCTATGGGGTGTGCATTTGCTGTTGCTATGCAAGCAAGGGGAAGGGAAAAGATGAGCGCTGCCGGTCCTCCTAGGCCTGCGCCAGGGCTGGAGCTGCTGCTCCCCTGTGCTCCTGCGCCCCGGCAATGGCCCACCCTGGGGGGCACCAGTTACAGCTGCTCCACAGAGCTCTTCAAGCCTCGGTGTGTCCTGTGTCACACGTCCAGTCGTGGGTGTGAGGAGACGCAGGGCGACCTGATAGTGTGTGAGAGGTAAATTCATGTGCCTGCACAGAGGCAGCTGGAAATGTAGACAGGGAGCGGGCCATGGTGCTGGGCAGCATGGTGTTGGGCAGGTTATCAGTGCATGGCGAGGGCGGAGCCCATGGGACAGCAGTGGAGGGTTCGAGCCCCGCAGCTCTCCCGGGGCTTCCCATTCCCTCTCTCCTGAGAGGAAGGAGGCCCATGCAGTCCTACAGCCGAGTCCGACTCCTGAGAGGAAGGCATTTCCCGTGGATTTGATGTGCAGTGGGTGGAGCAGCTGCACCCCCTCCCTTACTGTAGGGCTGTGAGCTGCAGCTGAGGGACTCTGACATGCACTTGCAGCATTTCTTAGCATTTTCCCAGAGCTTGAGCACACGCAGGTGGAATAAAGGCTCGAGTACAGACCCCCTGGAGGGGTTTCTAGAGCCTGCTGCCTTCACAGGGGAGCACTCCTCTTTTCTTGGCAGTAGGTTTCCGACTGAGCCCCCCTGCAGGCTGCCACACGCCAGCAGGGGAGGGTCCTAACCTCTCTGTGCACAAGTTCACAGGCAGATTTTCTTTTCTTTTCTTTTTTGAGGAATTGCATTGCCACAAAGACACTTGTCATGGCTACACTGTTGATTTGAAAAGAAAACCCCAGAAAATTGGTATTTTTATGTACACCTGGGAGTGAATATTTCTCTCTCTTTTATTTTTTTATTTTGCTATTTAACAATCCCTGTTTGCTTTCCAAATCAGAATTCATGAGGATCCGCCGAAGAGCTTATTCTTAAAAAGCCTTCGTCACATTTTAACGCATCCCTGTCAGAACCTTACGGCTCACGCAGAAGGGCTGTGGGAGAGAAAGTCCTGGCATCATGGGCTTCAGCAAGTTCCTCTCTCATCCGGGGAGGCTGGGCTTACCTCTGGTGCAAAAGCTACGTGGGGAGGCAGGGAGGTGAGAAATCAAAGGTTGGAAAGAAAGAGCTGGGAAGGTAGAAAAAGGAAATGTGAGAACTGATTGGCTCTGGCGTGCTGGTGGGTGTATGAGGTTTTCTTGTTCTTCTCTCTCTCTTTTCCCCGCAGGAAGTGATTTGCAGCGCTCACCGAGCCTTTGTTGAGAAGGGTCTCCGCTCACAGTGAGTCACGCTTTTGCTGTGAGAGCCCGAGCAGCAGCTGGGCGCTCAGCAGAGGAAACTATGACTTTTGCAAAGCGAGCGCGCCGCCCTCGGCAGCCGGGTCCGGGGTCCGGGCTGCGCGGCCGCGGCGGCTCGGGGCGTTAGCGGTGGGAGGCCGGCGCCCCCGCCCGCACCCCGGACCCCGCCGCCGGCTGGGCCGCCGAGTCCGCTCTGGGGACCGCGGCACGCCTGCTATGCGCGGCATCCCGCGCCCGCGCCCGCACCTGCAGCGCCCGGGCGAATGCGGCGAGCCCACGGAGGGGCATGCTTCCACGCACCAAATACAACCGCTTCAGGAATGACTCGGTGACCTCGGTCGATGACCTTCTGCACAACCTGTCGGTGAGCGGCAGCAGCAAGGTCTCGGCGGCGCGCGCGGCCCCCGCGGCGGCGGCCCCCTACCTGGTGTCCAGAGACGCGCTGCGCCGGGCGCCGGACGATGGCTCCGGCAGCCTGGGTCACCTGCTCCACAAGGTGTCCCACCTGAAACTCGCCAGCTCGGGCCTCCGCGGCCTGTCGGCGGCCAGGGAGCGGGCGGGCGCCCGGCTCTCGGGCAGCTGCAGCGCGCCCAGCCTGGCCGCCCCGGACGGCAGCGCGCCCCCCGGCCCCCGCGCCCCGGCCATGCGCGCCGCCCGGAAGGGTCGGCCCGGGGACGAGCCGCCGCCCCGCGCGCCCCCCGCCAGCGACCAGGTGCTGGGGGCCGGAGTCACCTACGTCGTCAAGGTGGGTGCGGGCGCGGGCCGCCGGGTGGGGAAGCTCGGGTGTGGGTGCGGGCGCGTCCGCTCCGGGTGGGTCGCCTTGCAGGCCGGGAGGTGCGCACCCCTTCGCAGCCAGCTCTCCTGGCAGCGGGCAGCGGGCACCACAAACGCGCCCGCTGCGAATCCGTTGGGAGAAGGTTTAAAAACGGTGACTTCACTCTGCCCTGGTTTCCCTTGGCCGCACTTCTCTGGCATAGCTTCACCACCTCGCTTTGCCAAGTGTCCGGCCAGTGCCGCTCTGGCATGGGCCCTGTGCCTGGGAATGGTGCACCAGGCCTACCTAGGACGCGGTGAACACCCTGGGAAGAACTGGGCAGCCCGAGATGAGCATGTCGGTGGCACGGCTTCTGCTGTGCTTGCCCAGGCAGCAGGGGGCTGGTTTTGGTTCCCCCGGCCAGCACATCCAGCCCCTCGTGGCGCAGGGAATGCTGTCTCGCTTTATATAAGACAGGCTGTACTTTCTCGCCCAGCAGGCTTTTCTTTGGCGTCTGCCCTCCATTACGCCCCGAAAGGTTTCAGTTTGCAGCAGCAGAAGGAAAATTTGGGACTGCACCCCCCTCCCCACCCCCACTAGCTTCCAGTTAAACAAATGAGGGGGCTGAGCTGCAGGATCTGGAAAGATTTCCCTTCCAACAAAGAATTATAAAACTGTGTCCGATGTGGCCTATAAAACCCCTCCCTTATGCAAGTATTTTGTGATATTTAAGTAACAAATACCCTGCACAGACCACCTGGCCTGCCCCCCTCTTGCAAAGGGCTGGCCCACATCCGGGCAGATCTCCAGACCACGGGGTGGGGCGGGGGGTGCATTATTTCAGTCTGGTCACCCCAAGGCACCACTTTTTGTTTAAAAAGAAACGAGACACAAATCTGTCCCCATGGCGCTGCCCACTGAGGCACCCGCAGGCACCTCTGCGTACCGGCAGCAGATTTAGTTTAAAAATTCAACAAATCACAACTGCAAGCAAAATGTTGTATCTTGGTAATTTTGGAACCAAAATGTTAAAAGAAACAGTTAACTGTGTGGATTATCTTTAACTATCTAAAAAGCACCGAAAAGGAAGGTGATCATCAGTGTTAAAAGTGGGGCCTGAAAAGCTGCTGTTTAATTTTTCTTCATCTACTAGTAGCTCTGCAAATTGGTTAATATATTTTACAAAAGGCACATAGATCAGCATAAAGTATGCACATCTGGTTGAATTTGTTATAGCAGAAAAGATTTTTCTTGTATTCCTTCTTTAAAATATATAACCAGGAGCCCAAACCAAACCAAACCAAAAACCAAACCAAACAAAGCACCCTGACAGCTTCGAGTTGAAGCAGTGATACCGGAATATATTACTTCCAGTTATTAGTATAACTGCTATCTCAAAAAAAAAAAAAAAAGCTACAGTTAAAATAGACAAATCAATCAGGCGAAGCTTTCTATACCTGTCATGTTGAATGGAGAGGGTAGTTTTCAAGTGGAGGGAAAATTCTCAAAATTTTACCTTTAAAGTTTTCCTTTAAAAAGAAATCATTAAAAAAACCCATTCATCTTGGCTAAGTGCTTTGCTTTTGCTGTATGAAGAGTGAAAGTGCCCTGCCGGCCTGTTCTGTTGCTGTAGGTTGTGACACCCCAGCAGCAGTTACTGAAACAGGTGGAGAGCTGGGTCTGCTTTGTGGGGCCTCAAGGAAAGGGTTGCAGTGACCTGGGCTGCACTGCACGCCTGGGCAGCGCGTGAGTCGTCACCTGGTCGGTCCTCAGCGGGGAACAGTGGAGTCGTGGGGCTAGAGCAGGGCTGGGCAAACTTTTTGACTCGAGGGCCACAATGGGTTCTTAAACTGGACCAGAGGGCCAGAACAAAAGCATGGATGGAGTGTTGGTGTGAACTAATATAAATTCAAAGTAAACATCATTACATAAAAGGGTACGGTCTTTTTTTTTTTTAGTTTTATTCATTTCAAAGGGGCCGGATCTGGCCCGCGGGCCGTAGTTTGCCCACCCCTGGGCTAGAGGCTCAGGTTGCCCTGGAGAGCTTTGAAATCCCACAGCAAAGGCCCAACGCGCACATGCCTGACTCATGTGATCCCGTGGCCCTCTGTCGGTGCACATTTCCATAAAACCATGAACATTCTTGAAAAAAATTACAAAACTGAAAAAGAAGGTGCCTTCATTTAGTCCTCTTGCTGATGTGTGAATAGTTTTATTGGTATCCTTGCTTGTAAAGATCTCTGGTAGATAGAAAGGGGTCATCTTTCAACATCACTGTACATCAGTTATAAAATCTAAAGGCTTAGGGTTTGGGAAAGAACTTATTATTCTTTTTTAAAAATGTATTTTTATTGATTTCAGAGAGGAAGGGATAGGGAGAGAGACAGAAACATCAGTGATGACAGAGAATCATCGATTGGGGCCTCCTGCACTGCACGCCCCACACTGGGGATCGAGCCTGCAGCCCAGGCATGTGCCCTTGACCAGATGGAACCTGGGACCCTTCAGTCTGAAGGACAATGCTCTATCCACTGAGCCAAACCAGCCAAGGCTATTAATCTTGATTTAAATTTATTTCTAAATTGAGCAAAACTCCCAAATGATTTTCGGTTTCCTGGAAAATTCATGTGCTGTATAAGCGTAGTTCTCACTTATAGAAATACCTGCCTACAATTTGACGATATTAAACACAGATTTATTATTCCAAAATATTTCAACTTAATTCAGTACAGTAGAAACTGTAAGACACGGAGGCCTGGCGGGCTCGGAGCGTCTTTGGAAGAGCAGGTGGTATTGCAGTTAGAGAGGCTGTGCAGGTCTAAAGCGGACGAGGAAGGCTGGACACACACAGCCTCCAGGTTTGTACCTTTGTACCCCCCACCCCCCCACCCCCCCATCCCCACCCCTGACACTGGCTTTTTCTTTTGGTGACATGAAAGGGAAAGAACAAGAAAATACGGCCTTGACAGGGAGGGAAAATCCAGCAACAAAGAAGAATGAATATTTTCGTTACAATTCCATTTGGGAACTATTTTAAATTTGTACCAGAAAGCTGGTAGAACTATGAAGTATTGATCACGCTGCTGCTCACCTTCAAATTCTATTGCCCGAGAACCCAAGCTGGCTAGGACCCCAAGTGCCCCCGGGGGCTGTGGCTGGTCTTTAGCAGGTTTCAAAGGCAATATTCAGGGGCACCACACCCCACGAACGCACACCCACAGGCCCACAGAGCAAGCGGCTCAGGAAGGAGAGCAGCTGGGGGTCAGTTCTTAAGGACGGCCACTGGCAGAGATAAAAAGCTGTCTGAAGACGGGCATGGCTTTGAGGTTCAGCCTTGACCCTGCCTGATGGGAGGCAACACTGTGGGCTGCACAGGGGTGAGCCCTCAGTTCTGGGGGTCCCCAAAAGAAGGGCTTCTCTTTATATCACATCACACCACAGATGCAAAACAGGGTAAGAAGTGACCAGACTTAGGACCGACTGGAGTGCTCACGGCAGGACTCCGGAGGCCGTGTGAAAAGCGCCGGCTGGTGCTCAGCGAGCCAGCAGCGGAGTGAGAGTGGGTTGCGCCGGTCCACGGCCTGCACGGGCCCGCCTTCACTGACAGCCTCAGTCACGGGCTGCTTTCAGGAGAATTTACCGAAGAGCCGCTGCACTCTTCCTGGTGTGCCGATTGTCCTTCGTTTGGAACGATGGCCTTGCTCTTACAAGAACTCTTTAAAAGTTATTATTTTTTTTTATTTGTGAATCTGATGATATTAGGGTGGTATAAATTACTCATTTATTTATAAGTGTTCTATTGCTCTTTATAGATGGTCTTTATAAGCTGCACTTACTCTAAAACTTATTTATTCTTAGTTTGTATTTTTATAGACACTTGCCTCTGTGTCTAGAAAAATATCTTAAATCTTCTTTTTCTTAGCACTACATTCCTTCCGTAACTGTGAGCAGAGGCCACACTAAACAGTCGTCAGCAAATTATTTCCAAGACAGCCTGCATATAGTGTTATGGTGGGATTGATTAAAAATTATTTTAATTCTAGATTAAAAAATTATTCCTTGATGTAAAGTAGAACTTTAAGAATTGAATTTTTTCTTAAAAGTATTGAAAACTCTCATAATATGGGTGGCTTACATGTAAATATTGTCCAAATGGTTTGAAAAATAGTTTAAAATATTCCTTTGAGATTAATAGACAGAATTCTTAATTTGATCTGGAAATATCACACACATACTACACCACACAAACACAGCACACACTTACCACACAATATAAACATACACACATACACACATCACATACCCACAACACACACATATACCATATACATCACACACCATAACATACACACACTACACCTTACACATAACACACAAATATACACACATACCCATAACACACACATACACCATACACACCCCATATATGCCACAGGCCATACACACACACACACACACACACCATGCTCCCTGCAACCCTACACTCCCCCCCACATACACTCCTTCCACACACACCACACCACACACACATGAACAACTGTGATGACTGTACTGTCGCTATTTTCTTTCTTTTCTTTTAAAGTATATTTTTATTGATTTCAGAAAAGAAGGGAGAGGGAGAGAGAAACATCAATGATGAGAATCATTGATCAGCTGCCTCCTGCATGCCCCATGCTAAGGATGGAGCCCTTAACCTGGGCATGTGCCCTGACTGGGAATTGAACCATGACCTCCTGGTTCATAGGTCAACTCTCAATCACTGAGCCACACCAGCTGGGTACTATTTTCTTTCATGTTAAAAAATCGCAAATGCCACATTAAAATACCTGATTATATCATCCATTTCTTTTATATTCAAGCTTAAGAGAAAATAATTCTGAAAGATAAGCTGCTGATGAAAGTTAATCCTCTGAAAAGTAAACTTCCCGCTCCTCTCCCTCCCCACTGTGTGGTCTGGGAGCATATGCCCTGTGCTTGGGGAAGGTCTGCTAAAGCCTGGTAGCAGGATCTGGCAGGAGAGGACCAGTGGCCGCCTCTCTTGTCTGCTCAAACCCCCTGCACTGACCTCAGCGGCCCCAGCAGTGCTGCGAAGAGGTGGGGATTTCTCCTTCAGAGATGAGGACTCAGGGCTCCAGGGACAGCAGCCCCAGGGAATGGGGGTGGGAGCTTCCCTTCTGCCATTTTCTCACATCTCACTTGCCCCGGCTGGAGGTTGCTAGTGCATCTGTGGAGTCTGGCCCTGGGATCTGGGCTCAGCCTGGCCTTGCTGCTGCACAGCTTGTCTGCCAGCCCACCACCTTGCAGCAGTGTCCGGGGACTCTGGCCCTGATGCCAGGCTCCTGCAGGAAACCAGGCAACTGGGAGCCGGCAGAAGGGAGAGCTGAGGGTGGAGCTGGGCCTCACCTTGTTGTTGGGTCCCCGATGCCCTTGGCGGGATTGGAATCACTGAAGCCCTCTGAGCCAAGGCTTTCTGAGAAACATGTTCAGAGCTCGCTGCTTGCATGCTGCCCACCTGAATCCAGAGCCGTCCTGGAGTGTCATCTGAATGTGTTGTTTCCCAAAGTGAACACCCTCAAAGGACCTTCCCTCACTGCCGGCTCCCGAGTAGGCACAAAGAGAAGCAACAATGTCAGTCAAAGCCCGACTATCAAATCCCATTCACGCTAGACCAGGGGTGGGCAAACTTTTTGACTCGAGGGCCACAATGGGTTCTTAAACTGGACCGGAGGGCCGGAACAAAAGCATGGATGGAGTGTTTGTGTGAACTAATATAAATTCAAAGTAAACATCATTACATAAAAGGGTACGGTCTTTTTTTTTTTAGTTTTATTCATTTCAAACGGCCGGATCCGGCCCGCGGGCCGTAGTTGCCCACGGCTGGGCTAGACTATGGACGGCGTGTTTAATATGATTGCTTTTCGCTTTGCTAATATGAAGCATTGCTCATGCCACTTGCCCAAATAAAACCTGCGAGGATCACGGCCTGGCTCTTGCCTGCTGAAGAGCTGGCCCTTAGGCTGCTGCCCAGCGGAAATAGCACGTGACCCAGCCCCCGACGCTTCCCCCACAGAGCGACCCCCGTGCTCACCTGTTGGGCTAAAGCCATGAAAGCAGGGCTGTGCCCATGCTCTTTGTGTGACGGGCCGGCCCTCAGGGACAGGTCCCCTCCGGCCAGAGGACAGCGTGTGCACACTTGGGACTGCTGGCCGTGGCACGCTGGGTCCTGAAGAGCCGTACCCTGTAGAGCCTGGCAGTCCCCCTCTCACCTCCTTTCCCTGGGTCTCAGCTGGGACCCTCTGAGCTTCCCCAGCAGCAGGCTGCTGCTCAGTCTGTCCCCACAGCCTGTCGGCAGGAAAGGAGCCTGCCTGCCCCGGGGCCCTGGGGGAGGTGTGGGGTTGAACAGGCATCGTCCCCAGCATTGAATCCTTCCTATGAGGCGGGAATGGCCAGAGGAACAGCCTTGGGAGGCTGGGCCCCACGCCAGGATGGACCCACACCCCCAACTCTAACCCCAGACACCGCCTGTCCACCTTCTCTTGCTTCGCAGTCCGCATGCTTGCGATGCCACCCGCTGGTTCTTTAGTAAACCTTCCTTTATAAAATGTCAACATTTGTTATGGAGATTTTTCAAACGTACATGCAGCATACAAAACATATCAACATCAAAATCAATGAGAATGGTCTAAGGAGCCTGCAGGCACCCTGCACCCAGCTTCAACAGGGGTCAGCTTATGGACATCAGCACCCCTTCTGCACCCCTGCCTCCCCAACGTGTGCAGGGCATGGGGCCTCCTGCCTCAGTGCTCAGGCAGAACTCAAGTTTTTGATGAATACGTTGCAGATTGGGCTTAATAGCAGTTCCAAATATGGCAGCGCACGCGCAGCGCTGCGGGCTCGCAGGCCCCTGCAGCTCGGAGTCCTGGGAATGCTGGGAGGAGGCGGAGCACCCTGAGTCAGCGGTGGTGACACTGGGCAGCCTGAGGTGACGGGGTGGGAGCCTCACCCTCCCTCCCGGCCCAGGCGCCCCTCTAGCAACAAGGCCATCCTTTCAGAAGTGGCTGTCCTCCCGAAGTACTTTACCGTTCGTGCACTCTCCGGTTCTCCAGGGGAAGGGAGCAGAGAAGGGCATCTGCGTAGAAGAGATTTGCTCGGAGGGATTCTCCCATGGTTATGCAGGCGACGGAGCCTCAGGGTGCAGGCTCAAGACCCAGGAGGAGCCCCTGTTTCCAGTTGAGCCTGGAGTCAGGGAAAGGCCGTATCTCAGCTGGAAGACCATGAGGCAGGAAGAATTCTCGTCCTTGGGGGAAGGTCAGCCTTATTCTATCCAGGCCTTCAGCTGATCGGGTGAGGCTCACCTACGCGGGGAGGGTAATCTGCGTTGCTCAGTCTATTGATTTACCTCATCCTCGCAGAAATGAGTCAGGTTTCATCAAATAGTGGGCGTCTCGGGCCCAGCCACGTTGACACAAGACATGAACCTCACAAGTGAATGCACACACTCTTGAAGTCGTATCTAGAGCGACCACCAGCTGACCCCAAACACTTATGGAGATTCAGAGTCCCTGGAATAATGGAGACGAGGGAGAGAAGCTAGGAAACAGCTAGCCTGGAAGAATCTCAGATTGCCTCATCTCTCCTGTGGGCGCCCGATGGAAAACCATTTGAAAATTCCTCAAACATTTGTTCAGGTTTACTGCGGGTGGACATTGAATGAGGGCCCAGGACATGAGACAGATGAACTATGACCCCTGCTCACAAGGAGACACGTGGCGAGGGTTTGTGCTGGGCGTACACTGGCTTGGAGTGGCGGCCCCCGACGCCTCCAGGAATGCAGCCCCACACCTGACCCTGTCACCCAGGTAGGAGCGAGCCCCTGGTGGCCACTGTCTGTGTCCGTGATCCGGAAGCTCAGCCAGGGACACAGGCCAGGACGGAAGACAGGTGTTTCTAGGTTCGGGTGTGTCACCACTGAAAGGAACAGCCATGAGCTGTTTTTCTAATTTGTAAATAAGAATAACAGTTTACAGATGCAGCTTCCTCGGTTTAAGGTTGCCCTCAGGATTTTAAAAAGGGGTTATGGCGTGTGCGTCTATTTGTTACCTAGAGCAACTTAGGAGGAGCAGTGCAGCTTCCTAGAGATGGAAGCCGCCTGGGCTGGGCCCTCTCAGGAGGCCAGGCTTTGGGTGGACGATCTGTGGTCAGGGGGCCCGGGCCCTGGGCCAGAGGAGCTGCCGCCGAGCACCCTGGCTTACATGCTGAGAAGCTTCTGTCTGTTGTCCACGTCCACGTGACTGCTGCAAGCTGGGCCTGTTCAGCTTGGTTGCCTCTGGCCCTTCCTGCCCCCTCACCTTCTCCACCCCTGTCCAGACCACCCTCTGGTTGGAGACACCGCCTTTTAAAAGTTTGCTGTTTGCAAGGCCGTGGCGGCTGTACTGTCTAAAGAACCGAGCTGGGGTTTTCCACTGGAAGTAGCAACCCTGGGATACATAAAACCTTGTTTGTAGAGTCTTATTTATTCACGGGGGAGGGGAAGGTAAGATTCATCAAGTGATGGTCCGGAGGGAAGGTTCTGCCCCACGGCCCCCACTCCCACTCCTGTCTGTGAACCACCTGGGCTAAGACCAGGGCTGGGCGCTGGCGAACGGTTCACCCCTGGCTCTGTGGACAGAAACCGCATGCTTGGCGGCGCTGTGCTGGGAGTAACCACTGCCCCACCTCCTGGCGGGGGAGGGTGTGCAGCAACACGGCGTTAGCTCCTGGAGTGTAGATGACAGTAAAGTGCCACACGGTGGTCAGGGAGTGTTGAAGTTTTAAGTATTTATTACCTTTTTAAAATTAATAATTTATTTTGCTAGACCCCCTCCTTAGGCCTCTTGCACCTGAAACAGCCTCCCTCCACATACCCATCCTTCCCTCTCGTACCCCGTTCTTCCTCATTCACTTCCTCTCCTTATCGACGCCGACATGCAGCAATTGGCTTTGGATAAATGGACGGTGACTGGGAGAGATTCTTCCATGAGCCCCTAATTACAAAATCCCAAACCCCATCCCCTCTGCCTCTGCCTGCCCCGCCCGCAGCGCCCGCACCGCTGGCCCACAGCGCCTCTCAGGCCCCAGCCCCTGTCCTGGAGGTGCTTCCCCCTTTGGCTCTGCGCAGCCCTCTCTTCTTCTCACTGCTGGTTCCAGATGGTTTGTGAACCGTCTTACCTCTCCAGGCCCCTCCCTACTCATTAATTTACTCCTGTTAATATGCTAAGCAGTTATTTCCACTAGTGTTGGTTGAGTTTATCGAGGAGGCCTGTCCCAGGGGTGGGGACAAAGGTGAATTAAGTAGGCATGCTTCCTGCTCTTTTGGCGTCAGTGCAGGAGACAGAGGAGAGGAAAAACTGGGACCACATTGGTGGTGGGATGCGGAAGTCAGGGATGGCTTCTCCAAAGGCCTGCGGAAAGGGAACCCCAAATGATGCATGGGAATGATCCAGGATGATGGGTGGAACAGGTGTGCAGGTGTGTTAGTGCGTGAGCATGTATGCTTGGGTCCATTTCAGGAGGGGGTTGGGGACTCAGAGTGTCCAGTGTTGCTGGCTGGAGTGTATTGCATTAGGGGAAGCTTAATTGCATTAGAGGTCCTAAGAGGGAGGCCAGTGCCAAGCAAATGCAGTGGAAGCCACTGGAAACTTTGGAAAGATTATTCTGTCTTCTTCATGGAGAACAGATTGGAAAGTCAGGAAAGAAAATAGAGGCAATTAGGAGACAATTAGCAGGGGTGATGGTGGCTTGGACCAGTGTCATGGCCAAAGGCCAGTGGCTTACACTGAGCCCAGATCCGTATCCCTTACTGTCTGTGCAACACACCCACCCACTGTTCCACGTGCCCTTAAGTGAAGCACGTCTCAAAGTGAACTCACGACTTTCCCCCTGCGCCGGCTCTTAGTTCGCGGTGTCACCGTTCACCCACTTCCCACAGCTGGGGCTGCAGAGCCATTATATCTCCTTTCCCTAAACCCATCACCTCTGCTCAACCACTTAATTCGTTTTTAATCAACAGGGCTTCAAATCTTTCTTTTTTCCTTTTCTCTTGTCCTGATCCATACTTTCATCATTTATGGCTGTGATTGTTACAGTAAACTAACTGGTTTTCAGATGGGAAGGACTCTTCTTTTTAAATTTGAGAAAAGTATTACATGGTTTTACTGAAATGTCACAAACAGTTTCCCCTCAACTCTGCTCCCAATATGTCTAATTTCCTCCCTTTCAGAGATAATCTTCCCCAACCATTTGCTATTTATATTTTCTTTTTCTTCCTTCCTTTTATCTTTTTTTCTCCTTTCTGTTACACAATGCAAAACGTTCTACATATATTGCTCTGTGCCTTGCTCTTTTCACTTGGAAATCTTTCAAATTAGTACCTACTGTTCTGCTACATTCCTTTTTGGCATTTGCTTAATATTCAAATACTAGAGGCCCAATGCATGAAAATTCATGCAAGAGTAGGCCTTCCTTCCCCCTGGTGCTGGCACCTGCTTCCCTCTGGCACCGGGACTCAGGCTTCCCTCCTCCGGCTGCTGGCAGGAACCCGGAACCCAGGTTACCTTTCCTCCAGCAGCCCGCAGGCACCCAGGACCTGGCTAGCTTTCCTCCAGCCACCTGCAGGCACCCGATACCCAGGCTGGCTTCCCTCTGGCCCCGGTTTCGTCAGGAAGGACGTCTGGAATGATGTCCAGTCTAATTAGCATATTACCCTTTTATTATTCTAGATATGGATGTGCTAATAGTTTTCAAACAGTTTCCTGTTGTTAGACATGTAGGTAGTTTCCAATTTCTCACAGTTAATAAAAATAATGAATATTCTTCTTCATGCATCTTCCCTCTTGGGCACACACTTTGGCCTGTGTGTACAAGTATAGCTAATATTAACCCTGTTCTTATGGCTTTGGAGGACCTAGAGCACAAAGATAATTTTATTGGTGAAGGTCACTTTTCCACTCCCGGCTACAGAGTGAGGCCTCCCGTTCTCACCCATTGAGGAGGGTATTTACTATGATGCACACTATCATAAGTTAAGAAAAATTCCTGCAACTCTAGTTTTCCAAATTAAAAAAAAAAGTCTGGAATGGTTGTTGAATTTTTTTTAAGGGTTTTTTTTTTTCTTACATCTAGTAAGGTAAATATATATTTTTCATCTTTTTTCTGTGAATGTGGGGAATCATTTGTCGATGTAAAATATGTATTTCATCTTTCTAATGAAAAGCTCTGTGTTGTTTGCTTCACTCTTGGAGTGCAATCCAAACTCCTCCTTATGAGGTACAAACTTTCCTGGCTTGTACTTCATCCCTGACCCCTCAATCCCCAACACGCCACTGCCTGAAACAACTTGTTCTCCCCCAACCAGTTGCTCCTCTGGCCTTTGCTCAAATCTCCCCTTCTGGGCCCCTAGCTCCGTCCCACCTTAGAAACTGTCAGCTCTCAAGACCAGGATCTGTTCCCTCCTGTCTCTCCCATGAGGGCAAGGTTAGTGGTCACTCCTCAAGGTCTCCATGGCTCTGTGGATTCATCTTTCTTTTCATCAATTCAATTCACACTAAGCGGGAACCTACAAGATGCCCAGCGCTGGCGCCCCTGAGAACCCAAGATGAATTCCGTTGTCCATCTTTTCAAGGCAATCATCCTTCAGAGGGATTGCATGTGTGTGATAGAAGGCCACGCACTGTGGGAAAGGTGGGCAGCCATCCTTCCTGAGACTTCCCTGGGGAAAGAGCCTGTGACAAACACTTAAGATGCGAAGCTACAGGGATACAGGTGGCTGTAGGACACTGGTCAGCAGGGACCTGTTTGTCCAGTATTGGGATTTAAGAACCTAACTCCGAAGAGGCACATTTCAAGCTCTCTTAAGAGCTGCGTGGTAATTGTTGTTTCTGTGACTGGTGTGTACAACATGGCCCACCCAAAGTCTATAGGCTGTGCCCTAAGCAGTAGCATCATTAGCAGACCCGCGAATGCTTGTTTTTCTGCCTTTTCTCATTAAAACTAATTACAGGAGAATTTCAGTAAGAAAACTTTGATTTTCAACTTTGAAAATCAACCATGAGTGAACATTATTAGTTAAAATATCGTGTAGCCAGATTTCACCAGGATGTTTCCAAACAGAAAGCCAAGCTCCTGAACACCCCCCTGCCCACCGCTAATTAAAGCCCATGGACATGTGAAACAGGACAGGGAAGGGAATGTAGCAGCAAGTATGTTCTGAGGGCTTCATTGCATGCCTGTCCTCTGGAAGGAATTGTAGATTGTGAAGGAGGTGCAGGGCAATTTTCCAAAAGGAACTTGCAATCCAGTTGAGCAGGTCAAGTTGCTCCTTAGAAAATAAATAATAAAAAATGTTCAATAAGGAGGAATGACTGGGTGAGAGACTCGCGGGGGGTGGAGTTATCCAGAAAGGCTGCACAGAGGGGCGGGATATTTTCTGGGTCCAGATCCGAGTGGGTGGAGAGAGAATGTTCAAGGCAGGAGAACCAGAGTGAGAATGGATTTGGAGGTGGGCGTGGGCACGGGGCTAGCCCAGGGGGTGGGAAAGACATGCTACTGCAGACCAGCCACAGTCAGAAGGGAGCGCTGTCTGCTGCTGCTGGTCAGTGATATGAGCTATAGCCCCATAGAGTAGGACTGCTCCTAGGTAATGGAGGAGCCAGTCCAGTGCTGGCCCTGGCTGTGTTGTACTTGATGACCGCGTGCTGTCTGGCGGAGGCTTGCAGGACTGACCTCTTCCTCACCAGGTGACAGCCCTTGAGGGAGCTGAGATGTGTTTCCCTTAGGCTTCTCCTCTCCAAGCTACACACTGTCACTCTGTCAGCTGTCTTGACTTCACTGCCTCCTGGATTCTCTTACCTGTTTGCATTCTAGTTTGTAAATTGCAATGAAGAGACTGCCCATGTAAAGAATGTGGTGATGCCCTACCCGGTTCGGCCCAGTGGCTCGTCAGCCTGTAGACTGAAGGGTGCCTGGTTTGCTTCCAGTCAAGGACACGTACCTCGGTTGCAGCCTCCTCCCCAGCCAGTGCTGTAGTCGGGGCGCATTAGGAGGCAAGCAATCGATGTGTTTCTCTCACATTGATATTTCTCTCTGTCTCTCCCTCTCTCTTCCACTCTCTCTAAAAATCAATGGAAAAATATCCTCGGGTGAGGATTGAAAAAAAAAAGAAGAAGAAGAATGTGGTGAAGTTGTAGTTCTGGCTTGGGTTGGTGTCTATTCCATTTTTAGAGTTTTGTCCTGTCCTAAGAATAATTTATGCTTTAGTTCATAAGCCTAAACTATTAAGAGATGCATTCAACTTTGTCTAAAATACAGTTGCTCTTTTTCCAAGAAGGGATGACAGGGATTTCTTTATGGGTTGTTTGTTATGATCTGCAAAGCAGTGTTATTGATGATTTTTAGAATCACACTTCTTTATATCAAAAAGCTCAGTGTAGACTCACCTCCACCACCCATGGCCTCATGGCCTACCACCGGCCACTCAGCTGCTGTGAGTTTCCAACCATCAGGCTTTGTCAAGCTCAGAGTTGCAATTGAGAAGGCCAGTGAAATTGTAACTGGGAGCAATGCTATTAAATATAGTTAATGCCCCAAAATAGAACTGTGGAATGAGTTCTGATGCATTCACACCATGCAGTAATATGCAGTCATTAAAACAGTGAATTAGAGTCTTATTGTGATTGACTGGAATAGATTTTCACAAGACATTGTTGGGTGAGAAGAGCATGAAGCAATGTGTGTGAAATATGAACCCATTCTTGTAACCAAAACAAGTACAGAAATACCTGTAGATAGCCATACTTATAGTTGAAGACATCAACAGTCCACTGTAGGCAATTGATAGGATATCATGCAGAAAATCAGCAAGGATATACAAACCTGAGAACATAACCAACCAACAGGATCTGGTAGACATACTAGAGTGCTCCATGAAACCACAGTAGAATATACATTCTTATAAAGTGCCCATGGAACTTCCACCAAGACAGACCATATCTTGAGCCATAAAAAAATCTAACCAAATGTAAAATATAGCTGACTTTTGAATAACACAACTTTGAGCTGAGTGGGTCCACTTAATGTGGATTTTTTCAATAAATACTGTAAATGTATTTCTTCTTCCTTATGATTTTCTTAGTAACATTTTCTTTTCTCTAGCTTACTTTGTTGTAAGAATAGAGTAAATAATACATATAGCATGCAAAATATGTGTAATCAACTGTTTATGTTATGGGCAAGGCTTTTTGTTCAACAGTAGGCTATTAAAATTTTGGGGAGTCAAAAGGTATATACAAATTTTCAAATGCTTAGGGGTTGATCCCTAATGCCTGTATTGTTCAAGGGTCAACTATAATTGAAATTACGCAGAGTGTATTCTTTGACTACAATGTATTCAAATTAGAAATCAATAAGGAAGGACAACAGGAAAAGCTCCAAATAGTTGGAAATTAAACAACATGCCTATAAATATTGCATGGGACAAAGGAGACATTTCAAATGAATTCAAAGATACATAGAATTGAATGAAAATAAGGCTACGGCATATCAAAATACAGGGTGGGGGCAAAAGTTGGTTTACAGTTGTGAGTATGTGAAACACAGGGTTAACTCTTGTATTATTATTTATTAATTATTGTATTATTTTAATATGAACAACTGTAAACCTACTTTTGCCCAACCCTGTATGTGGGATGCAGCTAGCTAGAACGATGCTGAGAGGGAAATTTATAGCCCCAAATGCTTATACTGGGAAAGAGAAAAGTTCTCCAACCAATAATCTGTTAATCTCAAGACACTAAAAAAAGAACAAAATAAAACCAAAGCAGTCAGCAGGAGAGAAATAACAAAAATAAAAGCAGAAATCAATGACATGAAACACAGAAAATTACTAGGGAAAAAAATCAATGAAGCAAAAATCAAATTTTCTGAAAAAAAATCAATAAGATGGAGTAACCAGCAAGACTGACAAAGATAAAAAGAGAGACAATACAAATCACCAATAGCAGGAATGAAACCGACGCCATCTCAACAGATCCTGTAGCCAGGACAAGGCCTCTGAGGCAGGCTGGCCCAGTTCTCAGTCATTCCAGTCTAGACCATGGCTGAAGGCTGCTTCTTAAGAGTGAGGAAAGTGAGGCAGGTTCCCGGCAAAGGGTTCTGACTGGAATGCAAAGTGAAGCATCTAGATACAGTCTGGACCAATCCACGGAGGCCTGGCACGGAGACTGGGGCCCAGAACCCATTGTCTGCAGGGAAAAGGCGGCTGGCCTGGGGACTTTGCTGTTGGCACTAAGCCTGCGAGAGGTTCAGCTGCACAGAGGTTGGCTTAGCTCCATTTTGTCCAACAATTTATTAATTCTTTCAGAGGGTGAAGAAAACCAGTGCTTGAGGGGAGAGAATGCATTTCCTAAGACCGACAAGCTAGCCTTGTGTCAGAGTGAGGATGAGAGCGTGCAGGGTGACACATTCGAATAATAGGTCAGCTTGGCCTTATTCACATGTTAGCTGGAGCGTGGCTTCAGCTGTAATACCACTATGTATTTTTGGAATATTTCTTTCCTTTTTTCCTTTGACTTTGAATAACAGATGTGGCCTATTACATTACTGTGATTTTCAGATGAAACGAAGCACAGTGGTTTGCTTTTAACCAAACCCCGTTCATACTTCCTCTCTCTGACTCAGCTTCCTCGTGGTAAATGAGGCAGATGACACATGCCACAGGCAAACGCTTCTAAAGGCATCCTCGCTCTTTTGACCAGAGCCTGTATGGCATTTGTATCAATACAGTTTCACTGCTGTGAGATGAAAGGTTAAGAGGGAACTGTCGCGCTGAGGAAACTTACACAGAGGGTTCAGATGTGACCAAATGGCTATATTCTTCCTTGTATGTCAGTTGAAAAAAACCTGACAAAGGAAGTAGGAAACTGAAAGTGGGTGCCATCTCTTTCAGTACCCAACCCGTTTATTCCCACAAGGCCCATGGCATCCCCTCCTTGCATCCCTTTGTGCCCACTGCACTGGAAACACACTTCTGGCTGCACTCAGGTTCTCTGGACATGTGGACAACTTGACTTAACTCTTAATCTTCCACTTCTTCCGGGTGTGCCTGTTGTGTGGGAGTGCACCTGAACATCCAGTCCCCTGTGTAAAACGGGGGTGATTACAGCACCGTCCTTACGGCGTCATCAGAAGGGGTGAAGTGAATGAACATTTATAGGGCAATTGGCGCCGTGGCTGGCTGGCGCAGACCCGTACTGAAGGGTCACTCTTTGCACCATCGCGGCACTATTGTTCAATCGAGAGCTCACCTCTCTAAAGTTCCATGAGTCAGGGCCGCCCTCCACCTCAGGCAAAGAGGTTGATTATTCATTTGCTTTATTCAAAAATGAGTGCTCTCACATCAAAGATTGTGACTCCAACTCTGTGTCTGTGTGTGAGTCTGCTCCGGGAGACGTGCTGGAGCAGCGCCATCTTCGTGCCGCTGAGGTGGCCGTGAGTTTTGGGGCTGTAGCAGGAACAGCACGGGCCTGTCATGGAGGGTGAATGACAAGGTACTTACCAGCAACTGGTTTGAAGCCTTTTGGGAGGGAGAAGCATGGATACTGGACACAGACCTTGTTGGGGTGGAAGGTGTCTATGTGACCACCGCCTCCAGTGTCAGTATCAAAGTTCACAGGTATTAATAGAGTTTTCCAGAGATGCCCTTATAGGGAAGGGAAGCTGAGATGTTATAGGACTTCAGACAACATTTATCATAATGCAGGTTATTCTGGCAGGTTGATTAATAGTGATTTTAATTTTTTGATGTTTTTATTTTCTAAATTTTTGTATATATTTTTTTATTGGAGAAAATATTTGCAAATCATATATCTGATAAAGGACTGCATCTAGAGTATATAAAAACTAGGACAACTTAATAACAAAGAGAAAAATAGGCCAATTAAAAATGAGCAAAGGATTAGAATGGGCATTTCTCCCAAAAAGACATACAGATTGCCAGTAATCACATGAAAAGATGCTCACATCTTTAGTCACTAGGGAAATGCAAACCAAAAGCACAATGAGATATCGGCTCACACCCACTAGAGTAGATAAAACAAAAAAGACGATAACAGGTGCTGTTCATGAGGATGTGAAGGAACTGGATCTTACACGTTGCTGATGGGAATGTAAAATGGAAAGAAGTTCCTCAAAATGTTAAACAGGGAGTTACCACATGACCCAGAAATTCCACTCCTCGGTGTACACTCACAAGAACGGAAAGCATCTGTCCACACAAAAACTTGTGCATGAATGGTCATGGCCGCGTTCTTCATAGAAACTCCAAAGGGGAAGCAACTCCAGTGTCCGTCAGCTGCCGCTGGATAAACAGCATGTAGCATATCTGCACAACGGAACAGTGCTCAGCTATAAAAAGAGAGAAATAGTGCCCCATGCTGCAGTGGGGATGACCGTGGAAAACACTATGCTGGGTGACAGAAGCCAGCCACAGAAGGACACACAGTGCATGACTTCATTCTGGTCAATGTCCAGAATTGGCAATTAGAGTCAGAATGTAGGTTGCCAGGAGCTGAAGGTGGGGAGAAAATGGGGAGTGACTGCTAATGGGTTCTTGTCTGGGTTTATTTTTGGGATGACGTAAATGTTCTGGAATTAAATTGTCCTGATGGTTGTATAATGTTGTGAATGTACTAAAAATGACTGACATACACTTTAAAAGGATGAATTTTTATGGCATGTGAATCATATCTCAATAAAAAATAATTACAAAAATGTAGTATGTTACATAAAATGAACTGGAGGTAAGTGGAGACTTGACTTTAGCGAGAACCTGAATGTAAGCAGCACCTGCGCAGGTGACCAAGGAGGGAAGTGTTCTGGTATCAGGAGCAGGTCTTAGGGCGGGGAGTGGAGGGACCATGCATTGTCTTATCCTATGTAATAAAAGGGTAATATGCAAATCAACTGAACAGCAGAACAACCAGTTGCTATGATGTGCACTGACCACCAAGGGGCAGATGCTCAACGCAGGAGCTGCCTCCAGCCCACAGGCCCCCTTCACCTGCCAGCCAACCTCTTGGTCCCTTCCCTCAGCTGGCAGGTTCCGATCTCTGGATGGGGAATGGGGAACCGGGGGTGGGTGGCAGTGGACATGGGCAGTGCCAGGCCAAGGCCCCCATCCTGCCAGTCACCCCACACACAGAGGGCGAACGGCGTTGGGGGAAGGGGCCGGTGAGCAGGCAGGAACTTCCAACCTCTCGGTCCCTCCCCCTGGCTGGCAGGCTCTGATCGCCCAATGGCGAATGGGAATTGGGGGGTGGGTGGTGGCGGGGGGCGGGGCCGGCTGCAGGCCGCCAGGGAAGATGGCCCTAATTTCAGGCCAGGCCTGGAGACCGTACCTGTGCATGAATTTCATGTGCTGGGCCTCTAGTAACAAAATAAATGGAAATCATATCCTGCACATTTGGCAAAGAGTAAGTACAAGTTTTGTTAGAAGCCAGATGGAGCTATGTATGTAGCTCAGGAATGTGTTGTGGATGGACAGTGCATATTAACTGCATTAATTATGCGGTGTGATGCCACTTGTATAAACTCCATGCTGTCTCCCATTCTGCAGGGGGTGTGGGGGCAGAGACTCAAAAAGAGCCCTCAACTGGCTGACATGCACACAGGTGGCCAGCACGTGGGTCTGTAACCTGGGCCGTAGGGGTGCAGAGCCTGCTTTTGTCCAGCTGTCAAGCAGGATGCAGAAACAAATGCAAGTCCTACAGGGCTTTGCCATTTGCCAGCCAGGGAAAGTGACACGTGTTTTTCATGATTTTAAAAGAACAGGAGAAATTTGAGGTTAGCGGATTTCCTTGTTCACTTTTATATGTGAGTCCTTGGCATAGAGTCACTAAATAGATGTTGATTGTGTAAGTATGGTCTACTCTGCTTAACAGTCACGGGCCAGATAGCATTGAGATTTAGAGTTAGGTCGTTCTCTTATAGAATGTATAGCCATCTTAAAATTATATTAATCATTGGGAAACTCAAAGCATGTGATTCAATTTGGAAAATGACAACTTACTGATCTTTTGCACCTGTAGCTCTAATTGAAAGCTACCCGTGTCCATTTTTGGGTTACTATAGATGGGGAAAATTGGCACCTAGGTAGACTGAGAGAAATGTTGACATTTACAGTCTACTTTTCTCCTTCTTGAATTATTTTGAAATAATTGCAGACATATTTGCTGTAAAAATAAGGCACTTTGTATACCTTCTTTCCATTGCCAGGGTTAAGCCTTTTTTTTCACTGTCCTTTCACTGCAAATCCATGCTCTTTACTCACTTGGATTAATATAGCTGAGCGGAAAGACCTAACAGCGAAATATCTAATTCTAGAATAATTTCAGGGAAACAGTCAGAGAATGTTCAAGCATATTACATATCACAAACCAGTGCAAACTGGTGTTAATAAGTGAAATGAAAGTTAATGAAAAATTAACTTCTCAGGGAAGGTTTCTGTCATTATTTCTTCTAACAGGTTCTCTATCCCTTGCTCACTTTCTTCTTCCTCCAGTTTCTTTATGATGCAGACGTTGTTTCATTTCAGGTTGTCCCAAAGTTCTCTTAAACTGTCCTCAGGCTTTTTGAGTATCTTTTATTTTTGCTGCTCTGATTGAGTGTTTTTTTTCTACTTTATCTTCTAATTCACTTATTGATCTTCTGCTTCATTGAGCCTGCTTTTATTTTTTTCCAGCATATTCTTTTTTTTTCTTTTAATTAAATCTTTATTGTTCAGATTATTACATTTGTTCCTCTTTTTTTCCCCCGCATAACTCCCCTCCTCCCAGTTCCTGCCCCACCCTCCGCCCTCACTCCCCACCCACTGTCCTCATCCATAGGTGCACGATTTTTGTCCAGTCTCTTCCCGCATCTCCCACACCCCTTTCCCCCCCAAGAACAGTCAGTCCATTCCCTTTCTATGTCCCTGATTCTATTATAATCAACAGTTCATTCTGTTCATCAGATTATTTATTCACTTGATTCTTAGATTCACTTGTTGATAGATGCATATTTGTTGTTCATAATTTGTATCTTTACCTTTTTCTTCCTTTTCCTCTTCTTAAAGGATACCTTTCAGCATTTCATATAATCCTGGTTTGGTGGTGATGAACTCCTTTAGCTTTTCCTTATCTGTGAAGCACTTTATCTGACCTTCAATTCTGAATGATAGCTTTGCTGGATAAAGTAATCTTGGTTGTAGGTTCTTGGTATTCATCACTTTGAATATTTCTTGCCACTCCCTTCTGGCCTGCAAAGTTTCTGTTGAGAAATCAGCTGACAGTCGTATGGGTATTCCCTTATAGGTAACTGAGTTTCTTTCTCTTGCTGTTTTTAAGATTCTCTCTTTATCTTTTGCTCTTGGCATTTTAATTATGATGTGTCTTGGTGTGGTCCTCTTTGGATTCCTTTTGTTTGGGGTTCTCCGCGCTTCTTGGACCTGTAAGTCCATTTCTTTCACCAGGTGGGGGAAGTTTTCTGTCATTATTTCTTCAAATAGGTTTTCAATATCTTGCTCTCTCTCATCTTCTGGCACCCCTATAATTCTGATGTTTGTACGCTTGAAGCTGTCCCAGAGGCTCCTTACACTATCCTCGCATTTTTGGATTCTTTTTTCATTTTGCTTTTCCGGTTGGGTGTTTTTTGCTTCCTCGCATTTCAAATCATTGACTTGATTCTTGCGCTCCTCTGGTCTGCTGTCGGGAGTCTGTATAATATTCGTTATTTCAGTCCGTGTATGCTTAATTTCTAGGTGGTTCCCCAATATAAGATCGAGGGTCTCATTAGTTTTCTTGTAGATCTCAGTAAGTTTATCAGCGGCTTCTAAACAGTTCTTGAGAGACCTTAAAAGTGTGGTTCTGAACTCTATATCTTCCATTGACAATTTTGCCCTGTTTCTTTGTCTCCGCATTTTGTTATGCTTCCTTGGTGCACCCCCTAGTGGTCTTTGTGTGCAGTCTTGTAGTTAATACCAGGGAGGGTTTGACCTCCAGGCCAAGTGGCTATGAGAATCAGCTGTGTCAGCAGTGAGAGAACTTCTGTCCTCTAGGGAGGTGCTAATCTAGCCTTTGCCTGAGGCTATCCGGCAAATGCCTGTGTGCAGGGCTTGGGCGGGGCAGGTCGCACAGGATCAATAGGGTGGGCCGGAGAGAGCAGTTATGGCGGCTCTCAGTCCTGTCCCCAAGGGCTCTGCCTGTCTGAGTCCCAGCAACGGCCTCAAACCTCGGAGAGAAAGCTGCACTCGCTCTGACCGAAGCCAGACAGTCCCGCTTCTCCCGTTTGAGTCTGGGTCCCTAAAGACTCGCCTGTATCTGGAGCTCAGAGTCTGCGACTCCCTCCCGATTGAAAACGCCAACCGCGCCCTCCGCCGCCAGCCCGCTCCGCACACTCGCACCTCAGAACTTGACTTCAGCACTGTGCCTCCTCTGAGTGTCCCTATGCATTTCTCGTTCCTCCCAGTTGTAGGACCTCCACTCAGCCAGCGTTCCTGTGGTTCTGGGTGATGTCCCTTCCGTTTTCTGGTTTCACTTTTGAAGTAGTTGTTCAAAGCAGCAAACTCCGGCATTAACCTATGCCGCCATCTTGGTTCTCAAGTCTTCCAGCATATTCTTGATGTCAGATATAGTATTCTTCATTTCTGCCTGTTTTTTATTCATTATATCTATACATCTTTTTCATACTGATGTAGCTTTCACTAAGTTCCTTATAGTTCCCTCTATGCTCCTGGAAGTTATTTTTAGGTTTCTTTATCATACTTAATGATATAGTTATCATTAAGTTCCACGAACATCTTTATAACCCAGTGATGGCGAACCTATGACACGCGTGTCAGAGGTGACACGCGAACTCATTTTTTTGGTTGATTTTTCTTTGTTAAATGGCAATTTTATTTTTTTATTTTATTTTATTTTTAATTAAATGTTTATGGTTCAGATTATTACAGTTGTTCCTCTTTTTCCCCCTATAGCTCCCCTCCATCTGGTTCCCACCCCACCCTCTGCCCTCACACCCCCACTGTCCTCATCCATAGGTGCACGATTTTTGTCCAGTCTCTTCCAGCTTCCCCCACACCCCTTCCCCCCCCAACAAGGATAGTCAGTCCACTCCGTTTCTATGCCCCGATTCTATTATAATCACCAGTTCATACTGTTCATCAGATTATTTATTCACTTGATTGTTAGATTCACTTGTTGATAGATGTGTATTTGTTGTTCATATTTGTATCTTTACCTTTTTCTTCTTCTTCCTCTTCTTAAAGGATACCTTTCAGGATTTCATATAATACTGGGTTGGTGGTGATGAACTCCTTTAGGTTTTCCTTATCTGTGAAGCTCTTTATCTGACCTTCAATTCTGAATGATAGCTTTGCTGGATAAAGTAATTTTGGTTGTAGATTTTTGGCATTCATCACTTTGAATATTTCTTGCCACTCCCTTCTGGCCTGCAAAGTTTCTGTTGAGAAATCAGCTGACAGTCGTATGGGTATTCCCTTATAGGTAACTGAGTTTCTTTCTCTTGCTGTTTTTAAGATTCTCTCTTTATCTTTTGCTCTTGGCATTTTACTTATGATGTGTCTTGGTGTGGTCCTCTTTGGATTCCTTTTGTTTGGGGTTCTGGACTTGTAAGTCTATTTCTTTCACCAGGTGGGGGAAGTTTTCTGTCATTATTTCTTCAAATAGGTTTTCAATATCTTGCTCTCTCTCTTTTTCTGGCACCCCTATAATTTGGATGTTGGTACACTTGAAGCTGTCCCAGAGGCTCCTTACATTATCTTCGTATTTTTGGATTCTTTTTTCCTTTTGCTTTTCCGGTTGGGTGTTTTTTGCTTCGTCGTATTTCAAATCTTTGACTTGATTCTTTGTATTTCAAATCTTTGACTTGAGTCTGCTGTCGGGATTCTGCATAATATTCTTTATTTCAGTCAGTGTATGCTTAATTTCTAGTTGGTACTTTATCACAACATCGAGGGTCTCACTAGATTTCTTGAGGGTCTCATTAAGTTTATCGGCAGTTTCTAGAAAATTCTTGAAAAACCTTAGAAGTGTGGTTTTGAACTCTATATCCAGTAGTTTGCTTTCCCCCATTTCTGTCATTTGTGTCCTGTTTCTTTGTCTCCGCATTTTTTTATGCTTCGCTGTGTCGATAGAGTGGCTTTCTGTGCTAGGTGTCCTATAGGGCCCAGTGGCTCAGCCTCCCCAATTACCTGAGGTAGACACTCTTGGTGCACCCCCTTGTGGTCTTTGTGCACAGTCTTGTTGTAGTTAAGCCTTGATTGTTGTAGGTAACACTGGGAGGGATTGACCTCCAGGCCAATTGGCTGTGAGAATCAGCTGTGTCTGCAGTGGGAGAACTTCTGTGCTGGAGACACCCATCCGGGGCAAGCCTTGCTTCAATGGGGCTTTGGTCCTCACTGAGTCTGCCCCCTGAGTGTGTCCTTTATGGATCTGAGGAGCTGCAATCTGGATGGTCCCACTCTGACCACCGGGCACACTGGCTCCTGGGTCTCTAAGGAGGTGCTAATCTAGCCTCTGCCTGAGGCTATCCAGCAGGAGCCAACTGTGACACAATGCAAGTTGCCCTGGGGCCTTGGGCCAGTTGCAGTTTGTTAGGTAATTATCAGATTGCAAAGCGCCAGGCCTTTCATATGCAAAAGCCTCCATGCACAGCTTGGGCAGGGCGGGGACCCAGGGGATCAACAGGGCAGAGCGAGCAGTTATGGCTGCTCTCAGTCCTGCCCTCAGAGGCCCTGCTTCTCAGTGTCCTGGCAATCGCTGCAAGCACCCCCGAGAGAAAGCTGCCCTCAAGTTCCGACTGATGCCAGACAGTCCAGTTTCTCCCATATGAGTCTGGGTCCCCAGAGACTCACCCGGAACTGGAGCTCAGAGCTTGAGACTCCCTCCCGATTGAAAAAGACAACCGTGTCCTCAGCTGCCAGCCCTCTCCGCATGCGCCTCTGTACCTCTGTATTTTACTTCTGCACCGCACCTCCTCTGAGTCTCAGTATGCTTTTCTCTTTCCTTCTAGTTGTAGAATTTCCACTGATCCAGCCTTCCTGTGGTTCTGGATGATGTCCATTCCATCTTTTAGTTGTATTTTTGAAGTGGTTGTGCGAGGCAGCAATCCCTGGTGTTTACCTATGCCGCCATCTTGGTTTCTCCTGTTAAATGGCATTTAAATATATAAAAAAAATATCAAAAATATAAGTCTTTGTTTTACTATGGTTGCAAATATCAAAAAATTTCTATATGTGATACGGCACCAGAATTAAGTTAGGGTTTTTCAAAATGTTGACATGCCAAGCTCAAAAGGTTCGCCATCACTGTTATAACCATTACTCTGAATTCTATGTCTGATAATTTGTTTTCCTCCATCTCATCTAGTTCTTTTTCTTATGATTCCTCCTTTCTTTTAATTTGGGGATTGCTTCTCTTAGTAAATGTACTGGGGCACGGAAGTGTGATTTCATTGCACTACTGAGCTGTGTGCTCTAGGCATGTCCCTTTTATGGGTTATTTAGACTCTCCTGTTGTGATTGGGGCATGTATATATTTTAAATTGTGTTTAAGTGTACATAACATAAAATGTACCATTTTAACTATTTTAAAGTGTACAGTTCAGTAGCATTAAGTGCATTCACATTGTTGTGTCTAGTTCTTTCTTAAGTAATTGAATACTCCTGTCCTAACTCCAAAACTTCTAGAATTTTCTCATTATTGTTGTTTTGACATTACACCAAGACATGGGAATTTCCCTGTTCATTTGTTTCTTTTTTGCCTTTTTATTGAATTTATTAGGGTGGCATTGGTTGACAAAACCTACAAGTTTCAGGTGTACAGTTCTACAATACATCATCTGTACACTGTACTGTGTGTTCACCACCCCAGTCAATGTTCATTCATTCTTTTGATCTTGTTTAGTTTAGCACTTGGTGGGACATCTCAAAGGAGGGTTTGGGTCTTCAGTTCTGGGTAAGTTTTCTCTGTTACCTCTTCTCTGTATTCTTACATCTGCTTTATATCCAGTAGGTGTTGAAATGTCTGGATCCATCTTCCATGTCTCTTATATTTTCGTTTACTCTTCCCAGCTCTTTGAACTTTTGTGCTGCTGGTGTTTGGTGTGGTCAGTTTCCCAGTGTCCACTTGCTCCTTCCACACATATTTCAGGAAGTGTGCCCAACTCTTTTGTGTAATCACTTTTCCTGTAAACGGTTGGTTCAGGAACCATGACAAAGCCAAAACGAGGCATCCTCTTGGCAATATCCTCTTGGAGCTTGGTGCTTCCCAGGGCTCCATGTCCTCCCTCCACTGTGCGCATTGCGCATGGTGTGTGGGACTTCCTTATTCTGTCCTATTCTGATCAACATTCCTCTTTCAGGGATCCTTAACGTGGCTGGTCCACTGACATGCCTCTTCTCCTGTTTCCCACTGCAATTAGGGATTTATTCTAATACCACCCCTAGGGAGTTGAGTGGAAGGGGAGGGTGCTCTGTGCATGTAGCCCGAACCTTTATTAGTTTTTAAGCAAAAAAATTTTTTTTTCCTCAATCATAATAGAAATGTATTTTTTTCTTACTTTCCTTGGCTTAGTTAACCCTACTTGCATTTTGGGTGGATGCCCACTGTTAGGGAAAGGATATGTCCTCACCAGCCTTTGTGTCCAATAAATGGAGTGAGAGCTCTCCCAACCTAGGGAGTTGAGTGATATTCAGAGCTCAGCTCAGGTTCACACCAGGAAGTCCCTGACTCACACAGACACTTCATTGAGACAGAGGGAGTTTGTTATATAATCCTAAAAACATTTCCAAAGCAGGGAGTTCTCATAAACTTTGGTAAATACACAAAGTATAGTTTCAGGCTTCACAGGATGAATTTATGTCATATTTAAAAATCAATAAGGATATATGTAAAAAATGGCAACAAACAAACCCACCTTAATTCTACCACACAAAGATAGCTCTGGAAGCAGTTGATCAAAGTCAAGAGTTAGGGTCTTATCTGTCACGGTCTGGATTAAAATCCTGGCTCCTCCCATGACACTGTAAGCTTAGCATTCCACCTCTCCAAGGCACTGGTTCTTCAAGTGTGGCCTCTGACCAGACCACAGCATCAGTCATCCCCCCACCTCCACCTACCGAATCAGAAACTCTGGGGCAGGAGTCAGGGCGTGGGGTTTAACAAGCTCTCCAGGTGCTTCTAGTTTGAGAACCACTGCTTTAAGCAAGGATTGTTTTGTTTGCCCTTTAGCTATTTAATTATTTGTAATTGCATAAGTAATACATGGATACATTCCTACTGTAAAAAGTTGACAACTGAAGACATACATATATAGAGTATCAGATTCCCTCCCAGTGTCTCATGCAGTTACCAGGTGGTGCCTGTACTTACAGACCTTTTTTCTGTGCATATACATGGACATACGTGCCACGAGAAAGATGTCGGTTTGTGCGTTTCTCTTTCTTGGTTTTGACATAAATGGTATCATAGTATGCATATTTCTTCAAGTTAGCTTTATTATTATTATTATTTTTCTTGCTTTGGAGGGTTTTCAAAAAAAGAGATCTATCTTTTTCTTTTTAATTGTTGCTTGGATCAACCATGATTTATTTAACTTCTATTTCATACAAACAACCACAGTGAAAATCTTTATACGTGTCCTTTCATAAGATGTGTGAGAATCTCCCTGGAGTAATTTCCCAGAGAGAAATGTTTGGTTGGAAGAGAAGAGTGCACATTGAAATTTGGAGCCATTCTCTGAGACGGTTGTGTCAACTATGGTTCCACCAATAGTAAATAAGAAAGTACTGTTTCATCTCACTTCCACCAACACTGATGCCATTAAACTTTTCAATTTCTGCCAATTCTGTTTCTAATGGTGGCTTTCAATTGTGTAGCTTTGATTGCTAATGAAGTTTAGCACATCTTCATATGTTTGGTGGCACCTGAGTATCTTCGGGGAAGTTCCTCCTCATACTCAGTCTCGGTTTCCACATGCAGAATGGAGCTGGTCACAGAACTGCTACGGGGTGGGGGGGGGGGGGCAGGGTAAGGACTCCCACCCAGTGTGGTCATCCCAGTCCAGCACAGTGAGTGCTGAACAAGTGTTTGCTTTTACTACCATTTGAAATACTTGGTTATTATGGATGATCTTACATCCTTTCCTCCAATAGTTATATAGTCTTCACAAATAAGTAATGATGACATAGTCTGCTGGGGCTGACCAGCAGACCCTGAGTGATGGGTGAACAGATTATTCTGACACACGTTTCTGTGAAAGAGAAGGCTAAGGGGCTGTTTCACTTTAGGAACAAAGCAGCCTTGATTGCCCACCTCCTTAGGTTTTTATTGTCCTAACAGCTTGAACTAAAGTGAACCTCTCAGCAGGGCAAGTATCCTTGAGAAAGCACATGCTTCTACAAGGTCAGGTCTTTAAAGACTAAACATAGAGATTCTAGCAAAATACCCGGGGGATTGGACTTGTTTGGAAAAGTCAAGGTAGGGGATGCTGCCTTCGGCGAGGTCCCCCCAGAAGCCTCCGACCTTTCAGAGAATCCTCCTCACAGACATTCCAACCAAGTCCCGTGCTTCCCCACAATAGTCCATTTGGTGGCTTGACCACACTGAGCACTGTCCCCTGAGGGGTGTATGGTTTGTTTTTATGTGGTTATAAATAGCAGCTGATGAGCATCTTTGTTCATGAAACTGTTTATTAGCGGTAATTGGGGTCCATGCCTATGTTATCATTTCAGAAGTGAAGTTTCTGGAGTAAAGGAACTGTTTTGAGACTTACTATGTATAGCTAAGCTATTTTCTGTGTAGTCATACACATTTTTACAATAATACTTTTATTATTATAAGAGTAATGCATTTACTCTTATTGCACTTTTCCTTTATCACACACACACACAAGCAGAAATGCGTATTGAATCAGGCAGAGGGAACATAAAGAAAAAGCAGGAATATTCAGGTGATTATTATTTTAAATGAAAGTTAATATTGCCCTGCCTTTTTTTTCCCCAATGAACCTTACTATTGCTCAGGTTCATGGAATTCCAAGCCATATCCTGTCTTTCTTTAAATAAGACCCTTTGGGATGGATTCCCATGGTCGTGAAGAGCAAATGCTAGGATTCAAAACACCTCCAGCATCCGCAAGGCCCCAGCAAGGGCCTGGCGCTGCTCAGACAGTCCCCGGGTTGTCAGTGGCCCGAGGGCTCAGGGCGGCCTCTCTTTCCCTGAAGAGCGAGGATGGGTCTGAGGACTGTTTTGCAGTCTACAAACCACACGGGCACACTGTCCTCCGTCCCAGAGGTCCGAGCAGAGCGGGTTCATTTTGACACCTGGGGCCAGCTCAGGTCTAGTGAGTGTGCCAGCCTCTCGGGCTTCCTCACTCTCCTGCCTGCGAGTCCTAAATACCAGACAATTTTCTGTGGTTCTTGGACCCGGGCCTCTCTGTCCCTAACCTGCTGGACCCCATGTGGATCTTCTGCAGTTCTGGCCCCAACAGTAAGTCTCCCTCTCCAACCTCCTTCTCCATGGAGACCCCTGGTGGAAGGACAGGAACGCTGCCAGGACAGTTCTGGTGTCACCTGAGGCCACTCTCGGCCATGCTCCCAGTGGCTCCTGGTCTTCCGACCCCTGAGATGGCAGCTTGAGGTGGAGGGTGCCCGCCTGTGACTGATCTTCCCCCCGTGTGTTTGGGCTTCTTGCCCTGTCCTTTCATTTGCAGCCGCTCAGGCCCACAGTTGCAGAGAAAGCCTTTATCAAGACTCCCTTTCAGAATAATGGCTCTTGTCTGCGCTCTGTGGGAGTTATCACTCTTTTCTTATGCATCGAAGGAGCAACATTTCTTCTTTATTTTCCTCAAGCTCTGGATAAACAGAGCTTTTTTCCAGGCTTTTTGTAAGTTGCAGCTCTTTTTTTGATGGCCCTGACTTCTTGCCTACGCACCCCACAGTTTCTTTGAATCCCAGAACAAGCCAGCTCAGTGTGTGCTCTCGGTGCATGCTCACTGCTGTCACAGGAACTCTGCCTCCACCCCTAGGGGTTTTGCATTTAACATTTGTCATTCAGAAAGCTAATTTTATTCTGCGTTCTTGAGTTTTCATTTGTATAAAAAGTGCTGTTTCCCTACGTTCCTGTGCTTCCCCAAGAAAACCTTCAGAAACTTGGTTGGAATGGTTTTAATTTAATATCACAAACTTGGGTTTCACAAAGTCCACTTACCAATGGTATGCCATAATTTTCCTAAGATTTGGGATGTGTTTTTTAAAAAAAATATATATTTTTTTAATTGATTTTAGAGAAGAAGGGAGAGTGAGAGAGAGATAGACACATCTATGATGAGAGAGAATCATTGATTGGCTGCCTCCTGCACACCCCCCCACTGGGGATCGAGCCCGCAACCCGGGTGTGTGTCCTGACCTCCTGGTTCATAGGTCAACGCTCAACCACTGAGCCATGCCAGCCAGACAGATTTGGGAGCTGTGTGTCCAGGGATTATCACGGGAAACAGGAGGAGCCAAAAGCCATAAAGTTCTGGGACTCTCAGGGCCATCTAGAGTTTGAAGAAATAAAACCTGATGAAATGTGTGTCATTTGTAGCTAAGTGTGAACTGTAGCTGAGCCCTTAGCCATGTGTGTGGAGGTGCCCCTAGGAGCCTGGACTGGAGTGTTCAAATAAGCATGTTACTAGTATCTCAAGCCACATGAAGGCCAGGAGCTGTGCGAGGCATTTCACAGGTGGGTTTTATTATCACAGCAAATCCAGGAAGTATATGTGGTCATCCCATTGAAGGAAAGCTAGGCTCTGGGAGATTTGAGTTAAACATTACTGAAAATCAAGGTTACTACTATTAGATGGGATAACTGTTATTGAACTAAAGAGGTCTGTTGGGCTGCCTACATCAAAGCCCAATCAGACACAACAGGAGTTTGAGGCAAGGAAAGTGAAGGTTTATTTAAGGAAATGGTGCCAAACCTGGAGGCACAGGTGAGCTGTTGCTCTAATACCTGGCTCCCCTGTGACTTTTTGGGGCAGGGAAATCATCAATCACCCCATTTACGGACCATGCTCGAAAACCAGAGGCTGACACACCGTAATTCCAAGTGGACGTTAGAGGGTGCCTGTGATAGTCGCTGAGGGCGGAAATCATTAGGGTCAACTGTCAAAAAATTGTCTTAACTCCCTCTGGCCGGGAAGGCGAGGGACGGAGGGCCAGGGAACCATTGCTGTGCCGCTCTCAGGAGCCGCACTGCTTGTCACTCCTGAATGGCAGTTCCCGCAAAGCCCCAGGACTGCGACTCGCCGGCCCGGCTGGGTCACACACCATCCTTGACCCATAGCTGAGGTGGGGACGGAATTCAAAGAAGCTCAGTGAGGAGCAGCCCGCTTGGGAGGCGTGCTTGGTCTCCCCGACCACCGCGCTCTCCACTGCGTCCTCAGAACAAGGTCCTCCCCGAGGATCGAGGAGGGCGGTGCCGGGGCCTGGGAATTAGAGCCACCAGATACTGACCCGCTTTGTGGTCAATTCTGCATCACAGTGTGGGCATTGATGTTATTAAGTATGGTCTTTTGTGTGGGAAATACTTTACAATTATTTTGTAGTTGTATAAGTAAAAATGAACACATTCTTGTTATAACTGTTTAGAAATATGGGGGCATTCAGAGATAACACTCCTTTCTCACCACCCCTCCTTCCACTGCTCCTCCCAACAACACCTGCCCTGTTGTCTCTTCTCTGTGTCTCCAATGGTGGACCCAGTGGCCTGGGCTTTCTCACACTCACACCCTTGGGTGGGCCCCTTCCTCTGAGTTTAGACTGACACTGTGACTTGCTTGAACAATAAAGTGTGGAGGAAGTAGTAGTATTTTTGGAGATTCTAAACTTAAATTACTTAAAAAGTGGCTGCAGCCCTAGCCGGTTTGGCTCAGTGGGTAGAGCGTTGAACTGTGGACCAAAGGGTCCCGGGTTCGATTCTGGCCAAGGGAATGTTCCTTGGTTGCATGCTCCTTTCTGGCCGGGCCCTGGTCGGGGCACGTGCAGGAGGCAACCAATCGATGTGTCTCTCTCCCATTGATGTTTCTCTTTGTCTTTCCTTCTCTCTTCCACTCTCCCTAAAAATCAATGGAAAAATATCCTCGGGTGAGGATTAACAGAAAAAAAAGTGGCTATGGATGTGCCCAAGTATGTAAACATGCATTTACTGCTAAACGTCCGAGGAGGGGGTTCAAGTTTCCCCTCTATAAAGGCAACTAAGTAGTGAATATTTTACACATACAGTTTCATGCACTTATGTAGGATAAAGTCCTACAAACACCATCCCTGAGTCAAAGGGCAAGCAGGTTTTCCATACCCACAGATAATTCCAAGTAACCTTACTGGAGGTTTCACCAAATTACACTCACTATGAGATGAAACAGAGTCCAATTTTCCTGCTTCCTCACCCAAGATGACCATTCTGCTGTGTGAAAAGCTGCGTCTCTTCCTGGCATTTGTTTTAATTTCCCTGATCACTGCTCTTCCTACTTTTCTTCCGCTGTGAATCCCCTGCTTGTATTCTTTGCCCTTTTTTCCCTATTGAGCTGATGACTTGCTTACTTGATTGCATTTTCCCAGTCTTTCCCTTGCTTTTCCATGTTATGTATGGCATGTTATTTAGCACACATGTTTTAACCAGTGTGGAAGCTCTATGTGGAAGTTTCCTACACATGCTCATTTTCATGAGCTCATTATGGCCTTTGAGTTTTAGGTCTTGTCACAGAATGTTATTCTCTATTTTCTTGTAATGCTTCTAATTTTGTTCCTAGCTCTAGCTCTTGAATCATTTTGGGATTTATTTTCGTGCACAGTGCACGATGCGCATGTTGGTGAGGAGATGGCACTTATACAGCACACTGTGCCACACACACGCAGCCGCGTACAGCGGGCTGGCAGGGCTGCAGCAAGGCGTTCTTTTCCTAAGGGACAGCCACTCCTTCCCTTACATGTACCGACTGGCTTGTCTTTCCTTCAGTGATTCCCACAGATTGTTCGCCCTTTTCTTCTGGGCCCATTGCAGTCCCTCTATCCCCATGTGAATATCACATCACTTTCACCAGTTCCTTTTCATTTTTATCTTCTTCGTGAATTTATTCATGTTCTCAAGGGTCTTCTTTTATGACATAAACTTTGGAGTTAAATGAATAAGATCTGAGGTGAAAAATCCCACTGGCACTTTCATTGGCATCATAATAAAATTATAGATTAAGCCCTCGCTGGTTTGCCTCAGTGGATAGAGCGTTGGCCTGCAGACCAAAAGGTCCCGGGTTCGATTCCAGTCAAGGGCACATACCTGGGTTGCAGGCTCCTCTCCAGCCTGGTTCCTGGTCAGGGCTCCTGCAGGAGGCAACCAATTGCTGTGTTTCTCTCACATCGATGTTTCTCTCTGTCTTTCCCTCTCTTTTCCTCTCTCTCTAAAAATCAATGAGAAAATATCCTCGGGTGAGGATTAACAAAAAAACAAAAACAAAAATTGTAGATTAATTTGGGGAGAATTGGTATGTTTTTAATATTAAATCATTCAACACAGTAACTACAGTATGTCTTGCCATATATGCAGGTTTTCTCTTATTATTTCACTCTTCACTAAGGTTTTTCTTCAGCTTGGTCATGCACATTTCTTACATTTATTTAGTATTTTTTCTTTCTTGTGATTTTACCTGAGATACCCGCCCACCCCCATTGTCCCCTGTTTTCCTTGGCCAGCACGCGAGCAGTGGTTTATAATTTTTACACACATATGTAAACTTACACTGTTTTACTACCAGTTCTGGACCTACCTCCACAAAACACAATAGCTTTGTCCGAGTCGGTTTAGCTCCGTGGATAGAGTGTTGGCCTGTAGACTGAAGGGCCCAGGGTTCGATTCTGGTCAAGGGCATGTGCCTGGGTTTTGGGCTTGATCCTCAGCGTGGGGCATGCAGGAGGCAGCCAATTAATGATTCTCTCTCATTATTGATGTTTCTATCTCTCTCCCTCTCCCTTCCTCTCTGAAGTCAATAAAAATACATCATAAAACAACAACAAACAAAAACCCCCCACAATAGCCTCTGATATGCTCCCCTCTCCTCTCCGGTCTGTCGTTCATATCTGTCCCCTGCTAGCCACGCTGGGGTCTTCTGAGGTTGAATCCCCATCATTGTAAAAAAACATACTTAGAGTTCTGCATCAATAATTCTCAAGGCATAAGGCGCACCTGTAACGTTTGTTGATTCTTTCCTTATCATTGTTTCTCTGAGCCCACACTCTCCTTTCTTTCTGTATTCATTGCCCCCCCACAATGATTCTTTCAGAGGGTGTCTGTGGGTGGTTAACTTTCCGAGGCCTCCCTTCTCCCTCCACTGGAATGCTAGTACAGGTGGAACTAAGCTTTTTGCCTCCACACTTGTCTTCTTGAGACTTTCAATAACGTTGTCTTCGTGTGCTTGGAGCTGAAGGGAACTTCCTGTGTAGGCAGCCCTTTCCCCTGCTCCTCCTGGAATACCTTCAGGATGTTTCTCTCTTGATCCTTTTGTGCTGTTTCCATCATGTCCAAAAGTACACCTTTTTTCTTATTCCTTCTGGTCGCCTTAAAAATATAAACACTAAACATTTTATTGTTTTCATTCTTGAATATTTCTTTCCCCTGTATTTTCTCCCCCCTGGCCCCCCGGAATTCCCTTGAGGCAGATGCAGAAATTTTCTTTTTCTTTTTTTAAAATATATTTTTATTGATTTCAGAGAAGAAGGGAGAGGGAGAGAAAGAGAGAGAGAGAAACATCAATGATGAGAGACAATCATTGATCAGCTGCCTCCTGCACGCCCCCTACTGGGGATCGAGCCAGCAACCCGGGCATGTGCCCTTGACCAGAATCAAACCCAAGACCCTTCAGTCTGCAGGTCAGTGCTCTAGCCACTGAGCCAAACCTGCTAGGGCTGCATTTTCTTTTATATTTCAGTCCCATTGGTGCTGGAGCTCCATTGTCCAAGCTTATATAATTCTTCTGTTTTGTAAATGTCTGGAGCCCATATCTTAAGTCAATTCCTTCTCTCTCTGCTAGGAAAAACCAGGTAAACACAGGACAGAAAAATCAAACTGTCATTTCTAGTGGCAACCGAAACTTTAAAAAAACTCCTTGGAATGTATGGAAGAAGAAAAATATATGCTATTTATATTACTAAAGACCATGGGTAATGTTAAAGGCAATGGGTAATGTTTGAAATGGAAACAACGCTTCTGTTCATGGGTAAAAAATAAACAGCAAACCTGAGTTCTTTGCAAGGTAGCATGGGTTTTATTGGGAATCCAGTGTTTGAGGGGTGGAGACTTCACAAAATGATTTTAAAGTTCTTAAGTCAAAACACATAAAAAAGACACAGGAGTTGACAAATGAAGTTGACAGAACAGAGTTCAGGTGCAGAAGCAGGAATGTGTCAGTCCAGGAGGACATGGATGGGTTATGAAACCAGTGGTGTGGCAGTAGTCATACCCATTTGGAGACTGACAAGCTAACTTATGCCATATTCTATAGACAAACTCCAAACAGATTAAAAAGCAAAATGGAAAATATTAAATTCTTAAATAAGTGAATACATAGATAAATGAATAATTAATAAATATTGTTAAAATAAAAGATATTGTAAGAATCTGGGGATAGGGAGACCTTCTTAAGCAAGACAGGGCACGCCAAACAAAGCCATACAGAAAGTGGGAGACATGTGGTTGCAGTAATTACTACAATATTACTGTGGAACAATCTGTGTTAGGGGAAATGTAGAAGCCATAAAAGAAAACTAATTCAATGGAAGATTAACATGCCTTTAATCTATAAGAAAGAGATGAATAATCTAATAGAAAGCTAGGCCAAAAATATGAGCAGTCACTTAACAGAAAAGAAAGTGCAAATGGCAATACACAAGTGAGAAAATTTACATAACTTTATTAGATATCAGGAAAGTGCCAATTAAAACAAAAAGAGAAATACTTTTGCCTCTGACAGCCAAAGATTCAAAATATTGATGCTGTACAGTGTTATGAAGGATTGAGAAATAAACATGCTTAGATATTGGTGGTGAGAGTACAAGTTGCTGCAGACCCTTGGGAGGGTAATTTACACCCTCGGTGGTGGTGATCATGTACCTCCTTGAAGTTGCTCATGGTCTTCACATACCTCTGTGACAGCCATGGCGGTTGTATTCCCACAACTCAGCGACAGTAGTGGAGGTATTGGCTTGGCTGTGACAGTAGTGGTGGTGGTAATTAAATAACTCGGAGAAGTGAGTCTACACAGAGCTCTGCTACATTAGTCATGGGATTCAGCCAGCATTGTGTTGGTGGTGGTGGAGGTGGTCACATATCACAAAATTCTGTCATGTTGTCTGTGGTGGGACTCACAATCATCTGTGACTGGTATGGTCATAACCAGATAACTCCACAAAGTCGGCCGTGCTAGTCAAATAATTCTGCAAATTTGGTGGTGATGGCATTCACATGACTGCAATGATTGAGGTGGTTAGGTTCATCCAACTCTGAAGGGTTGGGATGGCATTTGTTGTTCTGTGAAGTGGGTGCAGGTGGCCTTCACGTCACTGTGGTGATGGTCTTCACGTCACTGTGGTGATGGTCTTCACGTCACTGCGGTGATGGCCTTCACGTCAGTGTGGTGATGGCCTTCACGTCACTGTGGTGATGGCCTTCACGTCACTGTGGTGATGGTCTTCACGTCACTGCGGTGATGGCCTTCACGTCACTGTGGTGATGGTCTTCACGTCACTGTGGTGATGGCCTTCACGTCACTGTGGTGATGGCCTTCACGTCACTGTGGTGATGGCCTTCACATAATGAGATAGTGTGGTGGTGATGGTATTGAAACGGTGCTATGATATTGGTTGTGGTATTTGCATAACCACGTGGTGTTGGTTGTAGTAGTTATATAACTCAGTGGTCATTCTGGTGAGAGTGTTTTTATAACCAGGTCTTTGGCTATCTATCCACTTATAGCTAGTGATGTAGCTATGACACAACTATACTTCTTTGGTCATTAATTCACTCAGTAATATTGCTGGTGGTGGTATTCACATAACTCTGAGTGTTGTGACAGTGTTGGATGTGGCAATCTCATAACTGCAAAGTGGTCATGGTGTCTCATAGCCCTGTCACATAGGTAGTGTAAGCATATAAGCATACAAATAATCTGCAGCTGAGGTACTGCATTCACTTACCTTCATGACATTGTTTTTGGTGTTATTCCCATGATTCTGTGAGGCTGGTCATGACATTCACATACCACCATGATGGTGGTAGAGTTGGTATTCAAATAACTGTGTGATGGATGTTGTGTATTCACATGACATTGTAATATTGGAGGTTGTGTTCACAGATGCGATGAAATTTATCATGGTATTCCTATAACCCTGCGACATTAGTTTGTCATGGTGTTGGCATAATTGTATAACATTGGTGGTGCTATTCACATATCTTTTGACAGTGGTGATGGTCAACTCAGATAATGCTGTGGCTTGGTCATGGTACCAGCAGTCTTCAGAGATATGACAAGTTCGGTTTCAGACCACCACAATCAAGCAAATACTGCAGTAAAGTGACTCACATGAGTCTTTTGGTTTCCCAGTGTATATAAAAGTTATGTTTACACTATACTGTAGTCTATTAAGTGTGCAATAGCATTATGTCTAAAAGAACAAGGTATATACCTTAACCAAAAAAAACTTTATTGCTAAAAATGCTAGCCATCATCCATGCCTTTAGCGAATCTTAATCTTTTTGCTGGTGGAGGGTCTTGACTCAGTGTTGATGAAAACACAATTAAAACATAGCACAATAAAATGAGGTATGCTTGCATTTACACAGTTCTATCATGGTGGTGGCATTGGTGTTAACACGTCACTGCAAGGTGGTGGTATTCACCGAAATCTGTAACTTTGGTCAGGATAGTCACATAAGTCTGGCTTGTTAGGGTTATGGTATTCACAAAACTCTGCAATGGAGGTGGAAGCATTTGCATGACTATGATAGCAACCATAGTGCTAACATGTCTTTGTGACATTGGTGGTGGTATTCTCCTAGACCTGCCAGGACAGTGGTGGTATTCAACTAGCTCCACTTGGCTCTTGTTCTGGTCTTCACATAATTGATGGTGTTGGGTATACTAATCCTGTAACTCTGCAGTTTGTCACGATCTTCACATAACTCAGCGATGGTGGTAGCGGTATTCATATAACTCAGCAGTACTGGTGTGGTCTCCACACAGCTGTGCAAGGGTGAGTGTGGTGTTCGCAACTATGAGGTTATTGGTTTTGGTCACATAACTCTGTAATGTTGTTGGTGGTATTCATATGCCTCTTCAATATGCACTGATTATACTCTCATACATGTGATATGGTATAGGTGGTGTATTCAAATGACTCTGAGATGGTGGGTGTGGTGGCACTCACATAATTCTATGATGGTCGTGGTACTTATATTTACATAATTCTGCAGTGGTGGTGTTGGGACACATAAAACAAGGCAATGCTATTCATGTTATTCACGTAACTGTTATGACCATCGTGGTTTTCCCAGAACTCTGTGATGTTGGTAGATTTGATGTTACATAGCTCTGCAATTTTGGTCATGGTAGTCACAAAACTATGAAGCTATAGGTGGCATTCAGATAATTTTGTGACAAACATGGTGGTATTAATATAACCCTGTGGTGTTGGTGACCATGGTACTCAAATATCACTGTTGCTAGTAGTAATTGCATAACTGTGACATTGTTCACGGCATTCGCATTACTCTGTGGTGGTGGTATTCAATAATTCTGCAACCTGGGTCATAGTTTTCAATAGCTCTGTGATGGTGGTCGCAGTATTCTGATAATCTGAAGTGGTTGTTGTCACATTCAAACACTTGTGATGGTGGTCATGGAGCATTCCCCTGGGTTTGCAACTGTGGGTGTAAAATTTGCATAACTCTCCAAGGTGACGATGATAGTATTCGCATATCATTGAGAGGCGGTGATGTAGCTATGACACAACTATGCTCCTCTGGTCACTAATTGCCTCACTTTGTAATATTGCTGGTGGTGGTATTCACATAACTCTGGGTGTTGTGACAGTGTTGGGTATGGCAATCTCATATCTGCAAAGTGGGTCATGGCCTTCATATATCTCAGCGATAGTGGTATCCACATAACTGTAACAGCACCTGTGGCATTCACATAACCTACACGATTGCTCATAGTTTCCATATGGCTACTTATATAACTCTGCCATGTTGTTCATGGTAGTCATGTAATTCTGCATGTGGAAGTGATATTTACATGCCTGTGACTTTGGTGGTAGTGGTAATCATAGCCCTGTGACAATGGTCCTGGTGTTCAGGAGTCTGTGATGTTGGTCACTGTTGGCGGTCATCTAATTCAGTTATCTCTGCGACATTGGCCATGGTATCCTCATCCTGTGATGGTGGTTATGGTATGTGAATAACTCTGTGATGTGATGGTGGAAGTTTCACGTGCCTATGCAATGGTTGGAGTAAAAACCACATTTTATGGGTAGAGAGACTTAGGTTTAGAGAATTTTTGCTTAAAGTTATATAATAAGATATTATGGACCCAAGCTCAAATTCAGGTTTTCTGAATAGTTCAAATGCAGCTTTTTCTGTATTCCACCATGAATTCTCTTCCTGCTGAGTCTAAATTTAAAAGCATTGATATCAAACATCTGTATCTTCAAACTCTCCATGGACTTTGGAAGCTAAATATTATATCTCTACCATTCTAGTTGTTTATCTTTAGCCTTAGTTGTGTCCATATATTCATACACACACGCACATGCTCACGCACACCCTCACCCCCCCCCCACATTTTCATGTGTGAAACATAAAAAAATTAACTAGAAATGTAGATGTGAAAATTAACCTTCTAAAAATTTATGTCAAATAATGCAGAAAAGAGCTTTCTGGTAAACCAAAGTAAAGCATCTTTGAAGATAATATAGTTTATTCATAGAATCCAAAACATATTTTTTTAAATAAATTTAATATTGGCAAAAAATGTTGGTATTTTAGGTTTTTTTGGTTCTTTCTTTAGAAATTATAAACTTCTATAAGCCTTGTAAAGGACTAGAAATATGATATTGAGATGTTGGCGTCTGGGTGGTTACAGGACAGATATATGTTTAAACAATCAGTGAATTATCTGTTTAAGATTTCTGTATTTTATGGCATACAAGTTGCACCTGAACAAGAGTTTAAAAATGTATTTCCAAATTCTAGTAAGGTGACAATATTACAGGTTTCAGAAAAGTTGAGTGTAGTGCCAATCTAAGCATTCAGCATAGTTTCTTATGAGTTGTTACAATTATAGAAACAGGATAAAGTATCACCACGAATATAAAGTTAAATGTGATTAGGAAATGTGTATGGCTTCCAGAAATGCCCTTGATGTTATTTGGGGTGACTCTTCATCTCAGGTCCCAGGGCTCATGATTTACATTTTTTCCCCTTGCAGTACTTGGGGTGCATTGAAGTTCTACGCTCAATGAGGTCTCTTGACTTCAGTACAAGAACACAAATTACCAGGTAAGCCCTTTTGAAAACGGACCCCTGTGATTTTACTTAGGAAAGGAATGTTTTCAGAGGGTAGCAGCCTAGAAATGTCCAAAGGGAAATGTTGCCCCTTGAGTGCTGGTGACAGGGAGGAGTCAGGACCCCCGTGTTTCAAGACTTCTACATGTTGATCCATATTTGTGGCATGTGTCTCTTCACCTGGCACCCTGAAAGACACGCCCCACTTCCAAGCGCTTTTTATAATTAAGCTGCAGACAAATGGAGTGTTTATGTTTGTTTCTTTAATAAATGAAACTCTAATACCAGATTGATATTTTATTTGTTGAACTGTGTTCTTTTTAAAAAGAAAATCAAGATGTCAGGAGACAATTTTCAACAGTATACACAGAAAATAAAATGCATGGAATTGGTAATAGTAATATTAATGGGAGTAGTAATTTAAAGAGCAGTTCTTTCAAGGTGTCAGTGACTTTGGACAGGTTTATATATTCTCCATCATCAACTAGATTGTAAACTTCCTGAGGGCCAGTTCTGTTTTTATAAAATCTGTAGCCTAATACAGTTTATACATTTAGAAAAATGCCAATTCAAGTCATCTCGAACAGGAGAACCGGAAAGCTAGGAATGAGGCTGTTAAAAAGCTGTTTGGATTGCTTTGGCAGTTGTGAAATTATTTAATCTAAATTGTGGCCTCAGAAAATGCCTCATATTTATTCCATTTAAATCACTGTGTGTATCTCTTTGGTTTAATAAAGTCTAAAGATTGAGAATCAGAAAAAAATTATTTGTAGAATTAGCTGCTAAATATGGACACCTCAATTCTGTGTTTTAAGCACCACAAGATATCTCTTCTTCCTCAATGAGGAAATTCATGTTCAAAATATTTGTCTTTTCTCTAAAGCTACTCAGGACACATGTACATAGTGGGAACACACCAACATTCATAATTTACACAGAGGGAAGAATCCATCTCCACATATTTGTAGAAAATAGTTTATGAAAATTGCCAAGGCCGAAGAGTGGTATTTTGAAGTGACAGCATTTAAAAGAAAAGTTTGAACGTTTACTTGGTCAATCATCCTGCCCATGACAAGGCATGCTCTGTGCAGCATCTGTGGGCAGAGCACTTGGCCACATGCCTGGGGTAATACTGGAACCCATGACACTGTTCAACTTCTCCTGTGTGGTGGCAGTTGTTTTAAAAGAGAATTTTCAACTAATTTCCTTTATAGTTACTAGAACTTCTGAGATGACTCATGTCATTTCAATTCTCCTGATACATTCATTGAGCATTTACTGCTGACTGTGTATGTGCAGTGTGATGGCCAATGTGGGTTGTCCTGCTTTACTGTGCCTTCCAGTTTGGGGGGAAAGATGTATATGCAAATGGCTGAGGGGCCTGTGAGAGGCACAGCCACAGACTGCTCCTTGGGAGGGGTGGTGGGTAGGGGTCAGGTGAACAATCCCAGTGCTCTCCTGGATGAGGGTCTTAGCACTATTTGAGGTAGAATCCAAATGGGTAGAAGTGAAAATAGCATTGTAGAAGGAAGCCATGGAACAGACCTCCAGTCCCATTTTGTTTAGACTTTAACAAAGATGCAGCGGTGTAATGGGCTGAGTAGAGTGCCATTCTTGGACACATGAAAGTTGGTATTGAATTCTGGTTGTACCAGAATTGCTTTGTGTTTCTTAGACTTTGTGAAAAGTATTTTTTCTTTTTTCTTTTTTTTACTTGTAACCCAAGGATATTTTTTCCATTGACTGCTTTATAGAGAGTGGAGGGGAGGGAAGTGGGGGAGGGGGGCGCTGGAGAGAGAGAAACATTGATGTGAGAGAGACACATCGATTGCTTGCCTCCGGCTTGCACTCCAACTGGGGGCGGGGATTGAACCTATAATGGAGGGATGTGTGCTTGCCTTGGAATCAAATATGAGACCCTTTGGGTGACAAGCCGACCCTCTAACCACTTAGCAAAACTGGCCAGGGCTCTTACCTCATTTTTATTACATGACCTTAGTTAATAGCTGGAGACCATTCATAGGAAACAATATGACAAATCAATGTCAGAAAGAAGCCTTTGCATCCAGGAGAAGAATACCCAGCAATATTTTCTAGATATGGTACATGGTGGAGCTTTTAAGGCCTCTGTGGCAACGGAGTGTTAAACATGCCTAGCATTAAACTCTATCACTGTGGTTTACCCTATATAATAAAGGCATTCTTGAAAGGTTGTAGGGTAATATACAATTATAATTAAGTTATATTATATAGGTTCTAGGAAAACCTGTTTCCAAAATTTTTAACCATACCTTTCATAAAAAAATACTTCTATAAACAAATCACCAATCTCTACTCATCTGTTCCATTATTTCAAGTTTTGGATATGTGTCTTTTGAAGGTTCTGACAGCTGAACCAAGTGTCCTTTTGTCAGTTCAGTGTAGTTTTATGCTCTATCTGAGTTCAGATTGACTGTAATGCTTGCAACAGCATCACTCATGGATTACTGATCTCTCACAAGTAGATAACTTTAAAAACTACCCTGGAGCTGCCATTGTTGTATGCTTAGTCTTGGCTGTGGCTATTAAATGCCTTGCACCCTAACACTTTGGGTAAAGGAACTTGATAATTTGTTCACACTAATGGTGCCTGCTCTGTGGAGTCAGCCTGTATGTGGAGTCCAGCTCTACCAGTTTCTACCTCAATAACTGTTGTAAGAAACAGGACAGTTTCTACATCCGGTGCACACAGGACAGGGCCTGGCAAAGAGGCAGCCTTGTGGAAGTGTTTGCTCTGTCTCATTGCCTGAGCTTGTATTCAGCACAGTGGGTGCAAGACCGCAGTGTGCAAAGAAGGGAGTGTTTGTGAGCATGAGAGCAGCTGAGGTCATACAGATGGCAGCCTCCGCAGCTGCTGCTTTTCCGGGTCAGCCTGTTGGTGGGGTACAGAGAGGAGCTGAGAGATGTATTTGTGAAAGTCTGCCTAGGGGACAGAGATGCACCCCTGAAGAAGAAATAGCTTCTGAAAAAGGAGATAGCTTCCCAACATGCCCTTGGTTGTGAAACCCAGTATGGCCTTACCCACTAATGGGTCCCCTGTCCTGTATGGCTTTGGAATGTGGTATAGAGTACTTCTCCACACCTTGTAGATTTGCAGTGACATTGCTCTATTGCAAGCTATCATAAACCCCACTGCCAAGATCCGTGAATCTGGGCTATTCTAGTGCTTCTCAGACTTGCTCCTCTGGCTGATGGAAACTGCTCTCCTCTCTCCTCACCACCAGCACCACTTCATAGACTGTGAAAACCCCTTAGAAACAGCTATTCTCCTGCCTGGATTTCACACCATGCTGTGCAGTCCCTGAGAGAAGGGGAGGGAGGGTCTTAGGTTAGCGTTGCTGAGGGTGGTGGCCCCAAGGAGAGAGGAAACAGCTTCCCAGTGGGGAAACAGTCAGACACCTCTGCTTTCATCTGAATTAGGTCATGGATTTCACCATGATGCTGTATGGCCAACAGCATTGGAAAACCACTGCTCCAGTGTCTGGCCTGAGCCTGACCATCAGATGATCACACCACAAATCTCTGTGAGAAGTCCTGCCATGTGACTACTCTCAACTCCAATTGGGGGATGAGTTAAACGGTATTTCCAGGAAGAGGACTCGGGGGAGGCCATGCTATCTGACCCGTTGGCCGCCCTGTGCAGTGATACAAAGCCCCCAACATGCCCTTGGCCACCCGCACAGCTTCCCTTCTTTGTCCTTTCCTTCGATTTCCTCATCTGCTCATTTTAATTTTATTTATTGTGTTACATTTTACCTATTATTGGAAATCATCCTAAGCCATTTTTAGGACACAGAAGGCTATAGGTAGATACCCAATTAAGTCCAGAGCACTCAGCAAGGTGGTCTTTCTCCAACAGTTAATGCAAACCGCTGGCATGTATTTCTGGTTCTGCAGGACTCCCGCTGACCCCCTGCACCACTTGGGCTAGCCAGATGCTGGCCACGCCTGCTTTCCACCAGGGTTGTGCAGAATGTGGACCTAGCGGTGTGTGGCTTTGCTACACTGTCAGGGTGAGCTCGGCTAGCTGCCCGGGGCCCAACATAAACCCACTTTCCCAAATTGTAGAGAGTGAACAGTTGACTGTAGTTTAGGTACTTTTGTTTTTCTTATTTTAAAAGTTGTCATAGTTTCGACGGGCCCTGAAGACCCTGGTTGGGCCTGGCCTTCACCAGCACTGCCCGGGGGGATGGTCCACTCCCCAGCAGGGCACTCGGCTACCACTCCCCGGATACCGCTGCAGGATCCGGGTGTTTTGGAAATTCTCCAGGAACATGCATAAAATCCCTTTAGTTTGAAAACTAAAATCAAAACCTGTAAAAGGTAAACATCTTTCTTTTGGAACTACTTCCCTTTTCTCCTTCTTCAGCGAATTGACGGAGCCTCTGGCGGCAGTTTCAGGTGTCGCCTGTTGTTGAGGTTCAGAGTGGCCGTCCACGCCTCTCAGGACTCAGCACAGGGCGGAGCGTGCGGGGCACAGGACCGGCCACCAGCGGAGGGAGCGGGCTGAGCGCGGTCACCCACCGCTGAGTTCTGGCCGGTGGTGCTCCCAGGGGACGGTTAGAAGGTGGATGTGTAACCGCGTGGTGTTGGTCTGACACTGACGGGTGGTGGAAAGCTACAGGCACAGCCTCGGGGACGTGAGGGAAAAGGAGCAGAGGCTGCGCCAGGCCCGCGGGGTGGCCTCCAGCTCCCTGCGCACAGACGGACCCTTTCAGCCCTAAGGAGGCCGCCAGCCGCCGCAGCCCGTGCTCTCCTCTCCCAGCGACCTGGAAGCTTGGCTGCTCCAGTCTCTTCTGGCCTCCAACATCCATACATGCGCTGGAAAAGGTCCAGGTAAAACTGCACTCTCTCCAGCTCCATCGCGCCCGGGACACCTTCCCCGCGAGCATCCCTCAGCCCGAGTTCCCCTCGCGCAGGGAGGCCTCCTGGGACAGAGTGCCCGGCTGGACCGCCTGTGTCCCCCCTCCCCACCACCACCGGCCCCCAGACCGTTCACCATCCGCCCAGCATGCCCAGCACATGCCACATCATCACCAGGTCGCGGGGGTGGGGGTGGGGGGTGGGAGGGGGGGCCTGCAGCAGCACGCACGGTGCTGCGTGGGAAAGGCCGCGCTAACGAGATGTCTGTGTTGTTCATAGGGGCTCCCACCCTCAGGGCAGCCGGGCCTGGCAGAGGCGGTGGACGGCGCGGAGGGCAGGTAAGGCCCTGGCTGGAGGGTCCGCATCACCACCTGCCTGGTGGGATGACGGAAGGCGGCGGGGGGTGGGGAGTGGGGGAGCATCTTCTGTTCAGGGGTGGGCGCATTGTTTCTTCTTGGAGAACGTGAACTCAGGCGCGCACCCCAGGGGCCGGGCTCTGGGTCTGTGGCTTCTGCACTTTGCAAGCCCAGAGGAGGGCGGCGGAAGCGCCCACGTTTGAAAACCATCACTTCGGGGGTGGGATGTGGCGGCTCCCTCTTTCCACGGCTCCACCTGACGTCCCAGAATTCCTTGCTCACTACAGACAAACACTTCTCTGCCGACTTGAGTTCAGCTGCCAGAGAAAGAGCAAATCTGTAAACCCCTTCCCTGAGGCTGCTGATCAGAACCCACAAGGAGTGAGCGCCTGCCCCAGCGCCTCTCCGCAGGGCCCATGAGTGAAGGCCGCGGCCCCTTCTCAATTCACCTGTTGGGGCGCAGTCGCAGCCAGCGCCTCTGCAGCTTTGGATAAAGCAGGCTCGGCCCTTCAGCTTCATTTCTACATTGTTACTTGGGTTTCAACACCAACCAGAATAGTTCCGTATCTCCTCCATCGGTGATTGCGTGCCAGAATGCGCTAGACAGAGGGGTGCATGCGTTACAGGTACCCAGGGGGCTATGACCCTGGAGAGAGGCCCGGAGTCAGTTCAGTGCTGGTGAAAGGTACCACAGGAACCTGGGGCAGGTGAGCCTGGGAGGACTTCCTGGGAGAAGGAGCAGCTAAGCCCAGGGCAGATGCCTCCCCCAGCCGCATGGTAGACGGAAGGAAACAAGACTGAGGCAGTGACCTTCACTTGGGCTACCAGGGGCGTCTGGAACGTGGGCAGACACTCCTGATGACTCCTCAGTTGTGCCCCCCCCCACACCCCCCCTCCCCCCCCCCCCCCCCCCCGCCTCTCCGACTGCGCAGTATTTCTGATGCCCCCTGAGGGTGGCAGGTGAGCCCGACATGGCGAGGGACACAGGCACAGGCTGCATCACCCGAGGTCTGGCCCCAGTGGCACCTTCAGGACACGGGACACGGGCGGGGCTTGGGGCGTGCAGTCTGCTTCCCCTGGGCCTCACTGGTGCTCACACTGTATCGTAGCACAGGGCGGAACAGGGAGCAGGGCAGGGGCTCCCCAGCAGGTCTCCCACCCCTGCGGGGCTCAGTCCTTGTAGGATGTGCCCCAGAGTTCTCCTGTGGAGGGTGGGGATGACCCTGGACCACCTCCCACTAAGTTAAATTCAATGGCGGAGCCCCACACTTCGGGGTGCCCTGAGCAGGCTGATTATGCTGGAGAAGCCTGCTTCACACACGTGGAGGCCAGACTCGGGCCCTGGAGGCAGCAGGGCCACTTTTACAGGCACCACCCATGCAGCTCAGAGTAGAGATGACAGATGGCTGAAGGCACGCAGCACCAAGCCCTGGCAACCTGGGCCAGTGTAGCTGCCGGGGAGTTTTCAGTTGAGGCCCCCATGCAGCTGTTCTAGTCCAGACTTTGGGTAGCAGACTCCCGACCCCTCATAGCAGAGCTTATGTACACGGGGTGGGGCTCCTAACATAACAGGCTAGTGAAGGGGTTCCGGGGTGCCAGCCCAGCACCTCCTCTTACCACACATCCCACCCACTCCTGCCCTCCCTGGGGTGGGGTCCTCACCCACCGAAGAGAGATGAAGCCCCCACTTGAAGCCTGTTGAGAGTTTTGGGAATGAGACCTGCCAAGTGCTGGGGCAGCACCTGGCACACAGTAGCTGTTCAGCAAATCTGCATAGGGTTGTTATCATGAATTTAATTGTGCAGTTTACTTTTTCCAAATATTTGTATAGGATAATGGTAATCGCTGACTGACATTATTACAATATCAATCAATTTGATCCAGGGTGTTTTTTTTCTAGCTGAAAAGAAAATTGGTTTGGTTACGTGTATATAATGGAATATTTCTTGGCCACAAGAGAGTACAAAATCTTCCCATTTGCAGCAGCATGGATGGACTTAAAGGGTATTATGCTACATGAAATAAATCAGAGAAAGACAAATACCACATGATTTGACTTATACGTGAAGTCTGAAGAACAATATAAATAAACAAACAAAACCAAAACAGACTCATAGATATGGAGAACAGACTGATGGTTGCTAGAGGAGCAACTGGGTGACTCAGTGAAAATGGTGAAGGAATTGAGTACAGATTAGTAATTACAAAATAGTTATGGGGATATAAAATACAGCCTAGGAAGTATAGTCAATAATACTGTAATGACTAGGTATGGTGCTAGTGGGTACTGGAAATATCAGGAGGAATACTTTGTAAAGCATATGACAGTGGTTCTCAACCTTTCTAATGACATGACCTTTTAATACAGTTTCTCATGTTGTGGTGACCCCCAATTTCATCATTACAAATTGAACATAATTAAAGCATAGTGATTAATCACAAAAACAATATGTAAATATATATGTTTTCTCCGATGGTCTTAGGTGACCCCTGTGAAAGGGTCATTTGACCCCCAAAGGGGTCACGACCCACAGGTTGAGAACCGCTGGCATATGATTATCTAACCACTTGAAACTAATACAAAATAATATTAAAAGTAATCTGTAATTGAAGAATAAAATAAAATAAATTAGTACCAAATAAAAAAAGAAAGATTGGTTTGATGCAACACACTAAAGTTACTGAAGAGGATAAAATATTTGGTAATGTGGCATTAATTTTCACTTGAGCCAATATTGTCCAGTATTCTATGCTCCTGCTTTGCCAATTGCTAATATAATAATAACATTCATATTTAACACTTACTATGTTCTAGGCATTCATTAAACATGTCATTCATCCATTTATTCATTCGCATATTTATTGATTGCATACCATGTCTAGACACTGTTTAGATCTTAGGACAAGATACTAAACAACAGCTTGCCTCCTGTTGTGGGAGGGAGAGAGAAAATGAATACGAACATATACAAAAGGAGGATGTTGAGGTGAACCATATGAGCTTGTCACTTTTGTAGTTGAAAATGATCAGCTGTTGGTCATTGCATAATAACTTGAGACAGTGATGCGAGTGTGTGGGGCCTTTCCTAGGGAGCCTGGGAGGCAGGCTGTGTGCATTTTGGAGGTGAGGAAACTGAGGATTGAAATGCTTATGCCAACTGAGACCTCGTGGCCAGGAAGTGGCAGGGCTGAGAACCGGCTGCATGGAGAGTCTGCGAGCTCAAACAGCCCTGCCCTGCTGCCCGAGGAAGGCCTGCGTCCTTCAGAAAGCCCCCACATACACTGGGGTGGGAGCCCCCTTAATCCCCCGGTGCCCTTCCTGACCACGGTGGGACGTTGGCCTTGAGCCCTGTGCAGAGGGAACGAAAGCAAACGCAGGGTCTGCTGAGGTGCTTGCCATCCGGTGGGGATAAGTGGGGAGACACACTCCCCCGAAAGGGTCAGGTACAGGCGGGTGGCCCTGCACACCGTGCTGCTCCCATCCTGTCCGTCGGGGATGCTCACCTGCGTTTCGGCAACTCATCATTGAATTTCACCAACTAGAAGAGGAAATGTAATAAAAGTGCTCTTAACAAGACATTGCATATGAATAGTTTTAGAAAGGACGAGGCCTTATCACTTCAACTAGCTGGAAGTGAGAGGGTGAGCTAGAGTCGGGAGAGGCGGGGTGGGGAGGGGTGTGATTGTGGGGTGAGAGGGCAGATGCGATGAGGAAGAATGGGCCGAGTGGAAGTGGGGTGAAGTGGGGCGGGCTGGGGTGAGGCGGAGGGCTGGGAGGAAGGATGAGGTGCCATCTTTCTCGCCATGAGGTCTGGAACAGATCTGCCTTCCTTTTCTCGCCTCAACCATCGGAATAAACCAGTCCGATTCTCCTTGCTCTCCCCACCTGGTAAATGCAGACATCGGTCTACTTCTTCGTTTTCCCTTTCGTCTCAAGCACTGGTTAACATTATGTCAGGGTGGCCCATCATCCTAATTTTCTGACCAGCTGGTTACGGAGACCAGGTGCAAGGTACATGGCTGTCTCTACCGGTGAGGCATTTAATGCCCGAGGGCATGCCAACTTCCAACTACGGGGCCTGTTCCTGGGAATCGGGTGAGGAGATCATTCGAGTGACAGTCTCCTCGGCAGGATTGTCAGGGTCAGTGGGTATGCGTGGCTGGACAGTAGGCCCAGGGCCTGGCAAGGGCTTGGGCAGCCAGTTGGCAGCACAGGTGAGCTGGGATCTGGTAGGATGAGTGGCAAGAAAGGGCGAGGGGGTGGGATGAGTTCAGACAGCATTGAAATACAGGGGAAGGGGTTGGACACAATGTCTAAGTTGTAGCAGAGTGAGTTAAGGACTTTGTAGAGCCTTACATGCAAACCCTCAAGACTGGCTTGTTTATTTGGTTGTTTATTTGCTTCTTTGGCAGCCTATGAAGCTGGCTCTATCTCCTGGTGGAACTGTCTGGTTGGTTAAGAGATCTCACTCTGAAGGCCAAGGGGACAGGAAACACACTAATTGCCATGTCTTTGTCCCGGGCAGACTCTGCCGCAGGGGGTTGGGCAAAGACCCTGCTAGTACCTGTGCATGATGGCAGCAGGAGCAGAAGGCCTTTGTCGCCTCTCTTTCATATCACAACAGAAGAAAGGACTTCTCACCTCACCTGAGCTCCACCCTAGCATGCATTCCGCTAAGAGCCCATCAGGCTGGGCAGGAGGGGCACGGGCTGTGTTCCTTCAGTGCTCTGACCTGGGACAGGGTCCCCAAAGATTTAATACGCACACAGACCATCTCATATTCTAGAGCTGTGGCTCTTCTACTTGGGCATTCATCAGCATCACCTGGAGAGCTGGTCACAGGTGGCTGGCCCAGCCCAGAGGTTCTGAATCAGTGGGTCTGGGGTGAGGGTGAGAATTTTTATTTCTAACAAGTTCTCAAGGGCCACTGATGTTGCCTGTCCATGTGCCACTCTGAGAAGCAGTGTTCCAGAAGTTGTACTTTAAACGTCTGAATCATGTGCAGCTACATCTATGAAACAGCTTTGAAAAGTAGCCCATTAATTTCTTCAAGTGATCCTACTCATCCAAAAAATTTAAAAATGGAGAGTGTGGATGACTTAGTGGCTTTAAATGGTTTAAATAGAATCCATAAGACGAACACGTGGCACTTGCTCCCTACTTTCCTTAAGGACCATCTGGCATGGCGTGCATTTGTAATCCTCCTGCCAGAAGCACGTTTGTGTGAGAATGTACCTCTCTGATTGCTCCTTTTCTGTCTCCTGTTCTCCCCCTCCCCCAGATACATCATTTCATAAGAATCTCTCTGTCCTTGCAGAGGGCAGCCTAGTGTTCAGATAGTCTGGGCTTCTGCTAGGCTGAACAGCTTTCCAGCTGTGTGACCTTGTATAAGTGACTTCAGTTCTCTGTGTTTCAGTTTCCCCATCTTTAAAAAGGGAATTATACTGGCACCTCTTTCCCTCCTTCATAGGGCTGAGAAGTAATTGAGTTAATATTGGAAAAGCACTTTAAGATGCTGTCTACCACATGGGAGGGCTCAAGACATAGTAGCTGATACCGTTATTTCTATTTTTATTATATCCTGCCCTAGAGATTGGGAACCATAAGACCACATTGTTGGAATTGCTCTGCAGGCTTTTACCACATTATACATTGTCTTAGACTTTTAAAGTGTTCGTAATCTCTTGCTTTAAGTAACACTTCCGAGTGTGTACGTCACAAACCTGTATCTGTGCCTTTGCATCTTTGCGGAAATTCAGCCCTGTGTTCATAGCAGCCGACTGGACCTGTGTCTCCTTGCAGATGCTCAGTCAGTTGCCAAATCCTAAGCGACCTTCCTCAGCTCTCTGTTCCATTCCCCGCCCACCAGTCTCACCGCCAGGACCATAGTCAGGTCCGGCTCACATTGCCTTGTATGTTTGTCATAACCTCAATGCACGCATCTCCCAAACTCGACACCGTGAAGTCAGTCTTACCTCATTTTTCTCCCTTGTTCAGTTTCCAGGGCCTGTTGCTTTTCTTTTGGAAACCTTCCATGTAACTTCCCTCCTTTCTTTCAGTCTCTCTCTCCTTTCACTCCCCTTGTACCTGCTAATCAGTTAATGTACCTGAAACATTACTCTACATTCAGCTTCATTATTTGTCCATTACCAGCAGACTACAATGAAAAAATTATTATTCAATGATCTGCTTGATCTGCCTCAGATACCTTTCCAATATCCTATATAATAAAAGGCCAGCAACCATAACGGTGTAACGATCAGAACGACCGATCAGTCCCTCCCCCCAGCCTGCAGGCTCCAATTGCTGGATGGCGAATGGGGAACCATGGGGAACTGTGGTGGGTGGCAGCAGGGCGGGACTGGGGACTGGCAAGCAGGTGGAAGGCAGACCTCTTGGTACCTCCCCCCCCGGCCCGCAGGCTCCGATCGCTGGATGGCGAACGGGAACCAGGGGGAACTGGGGTGGGTGGTGGCGGGGTGGGACTGGGGACTGACGAGTGGGTGGAAGATGGCCCTGATCTCAGGCTAGGCCTAGGGACCCTACCCACACCTACACACTCCCCATTCTCCTGTCGCACTGTCCACAACTCAAGGCCAAATATTCAGCCACAGAAATGTTTGCTTTTGCCCTGAACTATAAGACTACTTTGTCTGAATTTCTCTGCAGGCTTTTACCACATTATACATTGTATTAGACTTTTAAAGACACAGGCTGAATTTCATCTACTTTAAAATACCATCTACTCTAAAAATATTTCATCCTATATAATAAAAGGCTAATATGCAAATTGACTGAATGGCAGAATGACTGGTCATTATGACACGCTGCACTGACCACCAGGGGGCAAACACTCAACACAGGAGCTGTGTGCTCCCACAGGGGGAGCACTGCTCAGCCAGAAGCAGACAAATGGCTGGCGAGCACAGCGCTGGTGGCGGGAGCCTCTCCCGCCTCCGTGGCAGCGCTAAGGATGTCCGACTGACGGCTTAGCTGTCAGTTGGACATCCCCTGAGGGCTCCCAGACTGCAAGAGGGTTCAGGCCAGGCTGAGGGACCCTCCCATGAGTTCATGAATTTCATGTACCAGGCCTCTAGTTATTTTATAAACAGTAAAAAATGAACTGCCTATTAAAATATGACACAATACTTTAATATCACTTAGAATCAGTTTTTTTGTTGTTAATTCTCATCTGAGGATATTTATTCTATTGATTTTTAGAGAGCATGGAAGGGAGGGAGGGGCAGAGAGAGAGAGAGAGAGAAATCAGTGTGAGAGAGACACATGGATTTGTTGCCTCCCCCTGGCCCTTGGTGAACCTGTGACCCAGGTATGTGCCCTTGACCAGGAATTGAACCCAAGACCTTTTGGTGAGCAGGTTGATGCTCTAACGACTGAGCCACAATGGCCAGTGAAGAATCAGTTTTTATATATTGATAAAGCTATTTTGGAACTCTGAAGACAGATTCATATTATTTTTAACATTTGTACTTCTGTTAAAAGGGAAATATAAGCAATATGAAAAAGATGTTCTTAAAAATGTATTCTAATTGAGAATCTGAAAATAGTGAATCATTTAAAAAATATTTTTATTGATTTCAGAGAGAAAGGGAGAGGGATAGAGAAATAGAAACATCATTGATGAGAGAGAATCATTGATTGGCTGCCTCCTGCATGCCCCCTACTGGGTGGGATTGAGCCCAAAACCCAGGCATGTGTCCTTGGCTGGAATTGAACCCGGGACCCTTTAGTCCACAGGCCGATGCTCTATCCACTGAGCCAAACCAGCTAGGGTGTGAATCATTTCTTGATTCAAAATCATTGCTATCTATGTTTTCCCCTAAGTTTTATTATCCTTTAGGCCATTTCAAGAGCATTGGATATCAATGAAATTGGAATCAGAAAGAGAATAGAGAAAATCTTTGAAACCCAAAGGTGTTTTTTATAAAAAGATCACTAAAATTGATAAACTGCAAGTTAGACTAATCAATAAAACAGAGAGAAAATTCAAATTACCAATTACAAGAATGAAGGAGGGGACATTAGTACATATACTACAGATGCTGAAAGGATAATAGAAGAATATTTTGAAAAATTTTATGCCAATACATTGGATAACTTAGATGAAATGTATAACTGAGATGAAATTTCTTGAAAGATAGAACTACCAAAGTGGCTTTAAAACATTATATATATATATATATATATATATATATATATATATATATATATATATTATGGGAGGATATTAAAAATGGGGATTCTACACTGACACACCTCCAAGACCAAACTGGAATTAAAACTAAAATACAAAAAAAAAAAAAAAGCCCCACCCAAAAACCATCCTGAAAATCAATTGAATACTAGCTGGAGAGGACCATGATAACCAAGAACAGAAAGTGGAGACTGCATAGAGATTGGTAGGAAGTATGGAGTGAAAGGGCTGGCCAAGCTCTCAAAAACAGCAGCTGAAGTTCTGGAGAGATAGCTCAGTTGTGGGGGTTTGCTACTGAAAACTCTGGAGTCCAAACCCCAACTGAGCCCCCTAGCTGAGAGCACCAGAACTGAGAAAGGTGCCCACATAACTTCAGATTGTGAAAAGCAGAAGGATTGCTGTCTACCAGGGAGAGGTGGCAGGAAATGCAGGCACCATCTTAAAGGGCCAACACAAAATTTTGTGTGCAGCCACTCACCTTGGGCTCCAGTAGAGGGAGGGCAGAATGGACTAGAGCTGTGTGAGCAGAAGCCATAGTTGGGGGCTCTGTGGTTAGAACTAAGAAGGCAGACACCCCAGTTTCTTGCTCTGAATCATTCCCTCATACTGCAGAGGACATCTTTCTCAGGAAGACCTTTGCTACCTATGCAGTTTTTCCCTGCAGGGGGAGGAAGCAGTTGCCCCACTCTATTCATAAATGCCTTGTCCCATTCTGTGGAGTTTTGGAGGCCCTTTAAGAGACTGAGAATAACAATTAGCCTCTAGGCATAATCAAATACCCCACCCTGTTGAAAAACCTCATCCCCCACTTGTGGGCAAAAGCCTGAGACTACTTGCCACTGAATACAGTCAGTCCACAGGTAGAGGCAGGTCTCTGGAGAATTTGAGTCTTTGCCTGATCTAATTACTCAGAAACAGCATTTGACACTGTCCTGCACTAGAGACTGGGAGGTGTAGCAGATCTATCTAACACATAGTCACAACCCAACCAGCAGCTAAAATGGGGAGACAAAAAAAAACCCCAAAATGAAAAAATAAGATAATTCTCCAGAAAAAAAGAGCTAAATGAAATAGAGGTAAGAAATTTATTAGATAGAGTTCAGAATAATGATGGCAAAGATGTTCAACAGCATGAGAAAAGATATAGTAATTGTGAAGAATGTCTTAGCACTAATAAAGAACACAGTGGAAGGAATACACAGCAAATTAGGGGATGCCAAGGATCGGATCAGTGAATTAGAAGACAGGGTAGAAAATAATCACTCAGAAAAATTCACTCAATCAGAGAACCAAAAAGAAAAAACAATTTAAAAGCAGTAGGACAGCTTAAGGGAGCTGGGAGACAACATGAAATGTAACAATATTCACATAATAGGTGTGACAGAAGGAGCAGAAAGTGAGCAGAGGGTTAGAGAATATGTTTGAAGAAGTAATAGCAGAAAACTCCCCTAACCTGGTGAAGGAAAAAGTCACACAAGTCCAGGAAACACAGAGTCCCAAGCAAGAAAAACTCAAACAGGCCAATGCCCAGCCACATCATAATTAAAATGCCCAAAATTAAAGACAAAGAGAATCTTAAAGACAGCAAGAGAAAAGCAATTTCTTACCTACAAAGGGGCTCCCATAAGGCTGCCAGCCGATTTCTTATCAGAAACTCTACAGGCCAGAAGGGAATGGCATGAAGTATTTAAGGTAATGAAAAACAAGGATCTGAAACCAAGCTTACTATATCCAGGAAGGCTGTCATTCTAAATAGATGGTGAAATAAAGAGCTCCCCAGACAAAAAAGGCTAAAGGAGTTTATCACCACCAAACCAGAACTGCAAGAAATGCTGAAGGGACTGCTGTAAAGAGAAGTAGAGAGTGAAATGTAGGCATACAGAATTAAAATGACAAATAACTACCTATCAATAATAATCTTAAATGTTAATAGATTAAATGCTCTAATAAAAAGACATAGGGTAGCTGAATGGATACAAAAACATGACCCAAATATATGCTGTCTACAAGAGTCTCACCTCAGAACAAAAGAATCACACAGAATGAGAGAGAAGGGATGGGAAAAAATTTCCCATGTAAATGGAAATGAAAAAAAAGCTAGGGTGGCAATACTCATATCTGACAAAATAGACTTCAAAATGACCATCACAAGAGACAACAAAACTCTTTACATAATGTTAAAGGGATCAATCCAACAAGAGGAGATAACTCTGGTAAACATATACGCACCCAGTATAGAAGCACCTAAATATATAAAAAAATTATAGAGAACTTTAAGGGAGAGATTAACAACAATACAGTCATAGTAGGGGACTTTAACACCCCACTGACTTCACTGGATAGTTCTTTCAGACAAAAAATTAACGAGGAAACAGTGACTCTAAACGACACACTGGATCAGATGGACTTAGTGGACATATATAGAACATTTCACCCCAAAGCTGCAGAATATACATTCTTCTCAAGTCCACATGGGTCATTCTCAAAGATAGACCATATGTTAGGACGCAAAACAAGTCTCTAAAGGTCAAGAAGATTGCAATCATATCAAGCATCTCATAGCACAGTGGAATGAAATTAGAAATCAACTACAGTAAAAACACCCCAAAGCATTCAAACCCATGGAGGCTAAATTGCATGTTATCAATGAGATCAAGAAAGAAATAAAAAACTTCCTGGAAACAAATGAAAATGAACACACAACAACCCAAAATCTCTGGGACACAGCAAAAGCAGTCCTGAGAGGGAAGTTGATAGCACTACAGGCCTATCTTAAAAAAAAAAAAAAAAAAAAAAATATATATATATATATATATATATATATATTAATAAACTATTTAAACCTACAACTTAAGGGATTAGAAAAAGAACAACCAGAAAGGCCCAGAGTAAGTCGAAGTGAGGAAATAATAAAGATTACAGCAGAAATAAATGACATAGAGAGTATAAATAAATAAATACAAAAAAATCAATGAAATCAAGAGCTGGTTCTTTGAAAAGATAAACAAGATTGATGAACCATTAGCCAGACTCATCAAGAAACAAAGAGAGAGAATCCAAATTAAAAAAATCAGAAACAGCCCTAACCAGTTTGGCTCAGTGGATAGAGCGTTGGCCTGCGAACTGAAAGGTCCCAGGTTTGATTCCGGTCAAGGGCATGTACGTTGGTTGAGGGCACATCCCCAGTAGGAAGTGTGCAGGATCCAGCTGATCGATGTTTCTCTTTCATTGATGTTTCTAACTCTCTATCCCTCTCCCTTCCTCTCTGTAAAAAATCAATAATAAAAAAAAAATCAGAAACAAAAGGGGAGAAGTAACCACTGACACCACAGAAATACAAAGGATTATAAGAACATATCATGAACAACTATATACCAACAAGCTGGACAATGTGTATAAAATGGAAAAATTCCTAGAAAAATACAATCTCCAAAAACTGAATCAGGAAGAACCCAAAAACCTGAATAGGCCAATAACAACTGATGAAATAGAAGCAGTAATCAAAACTCCCATCAAACAAAATTCCTGGTACAGATGGCTTCACAGGTGAGTTTTACCAAACATTTAAGGAAAAACTAACACCTATATCACTCAAACTATTCCAAAACATCCAAAGAGGAAGGAGCACTTCCAAGCTCTTTTTATAAGGCCAACATTATCCTAATTCCAAAACCAGATAAAGATGTCAGGGTTCTTGTTCCGGCATCTAGAAGGGTTCAGCAACCTGGAAAAGGGGCCGTGTATAACTTAAAGAGTCCAGAGACTAAGTAAAATTTTGAAAGGCATTTGGGGGTCAGAGGAGCTTAGCTAAAAGGAACTAAGATCTCCTAGTCTCAGGACCCCATGCTTTTTATTAACACAAATTGTCCTGAGGCAAGGTGGAGATATACGTTTCAAAGGGTCAGGGTTTTGTATACAGAGGCATTGTCAGATTGGAAGAATTAGCCTATGGCTGTTTAGGTGTTTGGCCAGTAGGAGGCAATAACCTGTAGATTAAGATGCCCTGAGCTGTCTGGCAGCAAGATATCAATTTAATGTATCCTATTCAGGTTTGGGGAATGCCATTTGCCACTCCAAATGATTCAGCTCTGCTGAACATGCTGGAATTGGCTTCTGGGATAAAGAAACTACAAAGAAAGAGAATTACAGGCCAATATCCCTGATGACCATAGATGCTAAAATCCTCAACAAAATGTTAATATATCGGATCCAGCAACATATTAAAAAGATAATACACCACAACCAAGTGGGATTTATTCTAGGGATGCAAGGCTGGTGCAATATTTGCAAATCAGTATACGTGGTATATCATATAAACAAATTGAAAGACAAAAAAAATCACATTTTCATATCAATAGATACAGAAAAAGCATTGGACATCATCCAACACCCTTTATTTTTAATGAAAAACCTCAGCAAAGTGGGAATATAGGGAGCATATCTCAACATGGTAAAGGTCATATATGACCAACCTATAGTGAACGTCATCATCAATGGGCAAAAATTAAAACCATTTGCCCTAAGAACAGGAACAAGGCAGGGATGCCTGCTTTCACCACTCTTATTTAGTATGGAAAATAGTATGGAGTTTCCTCAAAAAATGAAATATGGAACTGCCATTTGACCCAGTGATTTCACTTCTAGGAATATATCCTAAGAAATCCGGAACACCAACTAGAAAGAATGTGTGGACCCCTGTGTTCATAGCGGCACAATCTACAATAGCTAAGATCTGTCTGATCTCCTAGCCACAGAGATCGGATAAGAAGAAGAAATGAAAGGCATCCAAATTGGAAAGGAGGAAGTAAAACTCCCATTATTCACAAATGACATAATATTGTACATAGAAAACCCTAAACTCCACCAAAAACCTACTATATTTAATAAATGAATTTGGCAATGTAGCAGGATACAAAATAAACACCCAGAAATCCGTGGCTTTTTTATACACCAATAATGAATTCTCAGAAAGAGAAACTAAGAAAACAATCCCATTTACTATTGCAACAAAAAATTAAGATTCTTAGGAATAAACTTAACCAAGGAAGTAAAAGGCGTGCACTTGGGAAACTACAGGATGTTGAAAAAATGAGATAGAGGAAGATATAAACAAGTGAAAGACCATACCGTGCTCATGGATTGGTAGAATTAAAAATCCTTAAAATGTCCATACTGCCCAAAGCAACCTACAGATTCAATGCAATCCCTATTAAAATACCAACAGCATATTTCACAGACCTAGAACAAATACTCAAAATTTATATGGAACCACAAAAGACCCCGAATAGCCACAGCAATCTTGAGAAAGAAGAACAGTTGGAGGAATCACAATACCAGATATCACTTATGCTACAAAGCCACTGTACTCGAAATAGCCTGGTACTGGCACAAGAAGAGGCATATAGATCAATGAAATAGAACAAAGACCCTAGAAATTGACCCAAGCCATTACACTCAATTAATATTTGACAAAGGAGGCTAGGACATACAATGGAGTCAAGAGAGTCTCTTTGAAACAAAGCCTTTAAATGGTGTTGGGAAAATTGGACAAGTACATGCAAAAAATGAAACTAGATCACCAACATACCATACACAAGAATAAACCCAAACCTGATAAAAGACTTAAATGTAAGTTGGGGAACCATAAAAATCTTAGAATGTCAGACATATCTTGTAGCAATATGTTTACAGATTCATCTAGGGCAAAGGAAACTAAGGAGAAATGAAAAAATGAGACTACATCAAAATAAAAAGATTCTGTACAGCAAAAAACAAACAAACAAAACCTATCAAAAAACAAAAAGGGAGCCCACTGTATGGGAGAACATATTTGGCAATGATATGTCTGATAAACGGTTAATATCCAAAATATATAAGGATCTCATACAACTTAACAAAAGGAAGACAAACAATCCAATTAAAAAATGGGCAAAGGACCTAAATAGACACTTCTCCAAAGTGGACATCCAGATGGCCAAGAGACAATGAAAACATGCTCCAAGCCATGATCATCAGAGAGATGCAAATTACAATGACAATGAAGCCCAGAGCGGCTATGCAGGAGGTGTTGAGCCAAGTTGTCTGGTAAACTTGGGTTTGCGTTTCCTTGAGAGCCCTCTGTGAGGCATCTCAGGCCCATGAGGGTGACAGGCAGCCCTTGGATGAGTCCTGCAAGGAGCTTGTGGGTGCTCAATCAATGTTTGTTGAAATCTTAAATTTTCAAGAATCCAGGGAAATGACTAAAAATGAAGCATCAGAAAAAGCAAATTGCTAATAGTGACAGCCTGGAACTAATAATAAAGCACTTCTCCACGTGGAGAAGTGATATTAAATAACTTGCACTTCTTCCCACCGGAGGGCCTTTTCTAAGGAAACCGGTGCAGCTGCACCTGCTGCGCAGCCTGGAAGCCACTCATTTCAGAAGACTCGGCATCCTATGTGTGAGTATCATGTTTGAGTGTAATGACCTTTCTCGTCACATTTTTATTTACTACTTACAACCTGGAAAAATAAACACTCGTTGGATAAATTTAAGATTAGCAGCTTATAACCCAGGGGTGGGCAAACTTTTTGACTCGAGGGCCACAATGGGCTCTTAAACTGGACCGGAGGGCCGGAACAAAAGCATGGGTGGAGTGTTTGTGTGAACTAATACAAATTCAAAGTAAACATCATTACATAAAAGGGTACGGTCTTTTTTCTCAATAGTTTTATTCATTTCAAACTGGCCGGATCCAGCCCGCGGGTCGTAGTTTGCCCACGGCTGTTAGAACCCCTTTGAAACAAAGCCTTTAAGCACTGGGAAGTAAATTCAATTAGCCTTTCTGGAAGTCCCTGTAATTTATTTCAATGCGCTCTAATACCTAAAATATCAGATAAGAGAGAGGCATATCACTGAACAGCGAGTCAGGCCCTGCCTCTGCCTCCAGGCAGTGTGGTCTGTGGCTGGTGGTGTTTCAGGAGAAGGAACCCTTTTTCCCGTGTTGCCTGCTGGTCCCCTGGGCCTGCTGGGGTCCTTTCTCTGCGGCATCCCCTCAGGATCCAGGGTCCCTGCAGCGCCCCCCCCCCCCCCTCCTCGTGGTGAGCCCTGGCCTCACCTATGCCCTGAGCTGGGAGCACCTGGGCCCTCCTGTGAGGCTCTGCTCACTCCTCTCGTGCTCTCTTCTGTTTCAGCAAGCAATCACTTCCTCAGGCCCGACTCTAGCAGGACCAGCCTTGCATAGGTGACTGCCAGACCCCTTGTCCCACCTCCATTCTCCCCCAGGAAGGCGGCAGGCAGGTGGCTCCCGGGGGGGGGTTGGTTTTCAGATCCTACGAGGGGCGTCTGCAGTGCCAGCAAACCCTCCCTGCTGCCTCTGTCCTCGGCCGCTCCTGGACCCCTCAGGATCTGCAGGACGGCCGGGGGCCACTGGCGGTGGGGTGGGGTGTTGGCACTGCAGCTTGAAGGCTAGTGCTCCCTCAGTATGTACTGGGGGGCGGGCAGGCACTTCAGCAATTTTAAACTGAGCCCACCTTCCTTAGACACCTTTCCCTTGTGTAAATGGAGCATCCATGGGCTGCTCCTGGGGGACACCTACAACTGTTACTGCTAGTGGCTGGGGGCTGCGGATGGGTCCTGGATGGGAGACAAAAAAAGTCTCTTGCTCAGGGTTCCTCAGCCTGGCCATCAATTGGCACTTGGGCTGGGTCTCGCTTTGTTGTGGGGGCTGTTCTGTGTATCTTAGGGCCTTCAGCAGCCCCCTAATCTCTGCCCCCCAGAGGGCCCCTGCAGCATGTGACGGCCAAAACTGTCTGCAGACTTCCCCATGTCCCTGGGTTAGCACCGCTGCTCCGCACCGATCTACACGCCTGAAGACGCAATTCCACGTCACTGTGAAAGCCATATGGAATGCCCACTAGAGAAAGTCTAGAAAACAAAGTACAAAGATGGGAGGTTTTCCCTTAATTTTTCACATATTTGCCATCACACTTTATGCAAAGTTTTGGGTCCTCCATTTGTTCTTAAATGTAACGTTAAGTAATCAGATTCATATATTGATTTAATGTTATGTGCGTATATTATCTCTAGGCCACTCCCCTGCAGCCTATGAATCTCACAGGAAGTGAACGGGGTCTTCCCACGTGGCGGGAGATGAGTCAGGCACAGACCTCGCCGGTGGGGATGGGGGAGGGCTCACAGTGTCTGGACCGCAGGGGTGGGAGTCATCTCCTGCCCACTTACCAGCAGGCAGCATTATTATGTTCGGCTAAATTCTCATTGTTATCTGAATGTGACTCTCGTCTGTAGTCAACATTAGTGCACGCGGCGGAGGGGAGCCTCTGGAACGTACATGCACGCGGTAGAGCAGAGCGGGCCCTCTGTCTGGACCTAGTGCATGCGGCTCCGACTCCTCTGGAACCTGCGTGCATGCGGCTCTGACTCCTCTGGAACCTGCATGCATGCGGTAGAGCTGAGCGGGTCCTCTGGGATGCATGCGCCCTAAATATGTTACTTTTTATTTCTTAGCTGTGGCTTGTTTACCTCTGAGGCGGGCTTCCTGGCATGTGGCTAGACGCCCACAAAAGCCTTTTAATAACTGCAGAGCGCAGGTTGTGCTGGGGAGGTCCCATGAGAATCATATTGTCATCCAGGTTTGAAGGCCCTGGCTCAGTTATTTATAGCCTCAGGCAGGGATTCTGTCATGGGGCATAATAATGCAGCGAAAAATGATTCATTTGACAGGGACTACTGTAGGGTTAATTATTCTCAGAATAAAGGGAGAGATGAAAGGCCGTGTGAGTCGGGCGGTGGTCTGATGGTTCAGCTGTGGGGAGACACCCGCAGGCTGCTGCGGGCCTGAGTGCGCAGCGTGGGTGGGTGGGTGGGGGTGGGGGGGCGGGGCCTCACTGCGCAGCATGGGTGTGGGGGGTGCAGGCTGCTGCGGACCTGAGTGCGCAGCGTGGGTGTGGGGGGGCGGGGCCTCACTGCGCAGCATGGGTGTGGGGGGTGCAGGCTGCTGCAGGCCTGAGTGCGCAGCGTGGGTGTGGGGTGCAGGCTGCTGCGGGCCTGAGTGTGCAGCGTGGGTGTGGGGTGCAGGCTGCTGCGGGCCTGAGTGCGCAGCGTGGGTGTGGGGTGCAGGCTGCTGCGGGCCTGAGTGCGCAGCATGGGTGAGGGGCGCGGGCAGCGATGGATGGTTTTTCTTAAATTATGATTTGGCTTCTACTTCATTGCTACTTTTTTATTGTGGTAAAATATACGTAACATTTACCATTTTAGTTATTTTTAAGTGTACAGTTCAGTGGTAGTACCTTGTCGTGCAGACATCGGCACCCTCTATCCCCAGAATTGTTTATCTTCCCAACTGAAACTCTGTCTCCCTAAACACGGGCTTCCCCCACCCCCACCCCCACTCCCGGCTGCGGCCCCCCCGCCGCGCTGCGGCCTGTGAATTGGGTTGTTCCGGGAAAGAGGAATCAGAAATATTGGACTTTTGTGACTGGCTCCTGTCATTTAGCCGGATCCCTCCAGGCGCATCCCGGGCCTGCCAGGAGCCCCTCTGTTCCCCAGGCTGTCCTGTTGTGCGGGCGCAGCCGCATTTCATTTGTCCGTCCCGCTGGGCTAGGACACCGGTTGTTCCACCTTCTCTCTTCCAGATCCTGGGGCGTTGCTGGGTCAGAGGGTGGTTCTCGCTTTCCTTTTCCGAGGGACCGCTGCGCCTTTTCCCACGCATCTGCACATTTCACATTCCCGCCAGCAGTGCGCAGGGGTTCTCGTTTCCCCCAGCCTCGCCTACAGCGCCCTTTAAAAACATATTGGCCGTCCTTGAACAGCCCCGGGCATGAGCGAGATGCTGTCTCCTTGCTGCTAACAGGAACGACCACTTGCACTTGCGTTGTGCTTTGCTTTTTTATCCCAAGGTCCCTTTGAATGTGAGTTCACACATGACTTCCTTGGGGGAGGGGGGGGTTCCCCTGTGGCTTTAATGCTGGGTTCCAGCCTGAGCTTGTCCTTCTTTCAGCACACAGGACTGTATGCTGCAAACTAGACCCACTCCCCACCCTCACCTCCGAGCTCTGTGGCCTCCGACAGGCTCCTGAACCTCTGGTTTGAACACTAAAATGGCATCATAATGATTCCTACCCTAGAAAAGATGAACCGCCGCAAAGTCATGGAGCAGGGCCAGGAACTCAGCAAGCACTCCGTGAACATTCGCTGTGGCCCTTACTCCCCTTACAGTCTTCCTGCCTCATTCTTCCTGCCTCAGTTTTTCTGCCTCGGCAATGACCCGCAGAGCCAACGTCTTCAAATGGTGTGCGCTCTCCTGGGAAATGCCTCGTGGGGCCAGCCTTCCTCCCATCCCAACTCGGTCCTTCCCAGGGCTCCTCACCACAGGGCTCACTCTCACCTCAGACCCCTAAGAATTTCATTTGCCCAGCAACCTTCCCCCACTAGTCTCTCCTTAAACACCACATTCCTGTCCCCAGGGCATGCTCGTCCGCTTTTGTCCAGCTTCAGAAGTCACAACAGCTCAATGGCTCGTAATGACAGACAGATGCCCCTGCCTCCTGCTGGCTGGCTTTCTGGCTTAGCTGTGGCTCTTGTTTTTGTGTTTTCAGGTGAGTTTGTTGAGGTCTGACACCCCTGGGGAGTGACAGGTCTCCAGCGCGCAGCTCGCTGGGATCGCACACATGCACACCGAGAGGGGGCAGCTCCAGGCCCCAGGTCGCCCCCCTGTGCCCTCCCAAGCCAGCAGCCACCTCACACGCTCACAGTGGGAGGACAGGTGGCCCCCTGTGCCCTCCCAAGCCAGCAGCCACCTCACACGCTCACAGCGGGAGGACAGGTCGCCCCCTGTGCCCTCCCAAGCCAGCAGCCACCTCACACGCTCACAGCGGGAGGACAGGTCGCCCCCTGTGCCCTCCCAAGCCAGCAGCCACCTCACACGCTCACAGCGGGAGGACAGGTGGCCCCCTGTGCCCTCCCAAGCCAGCAGCCACCTCACACGCTCACAGCGGGAGGACAGGTCGCCCCCTGTGCCTGCCGTCCGTTCCTCTCCCTCAGGGTCGTGCCTGCGCAGTCCCTCTGCTGCTCCCCGTCCAGGAGCCTGCCCTCCGCACTGCTGAGTGGCGCCCAGGGTGCTGACACCACGGAGCTCCGCTCGGTGTGGTGTGCGGCTCTCTCTCGTGGGCGTGGATGGGTCAGAGGGAGGCTGTTTCCTGTTTGATTACAGATGTTTTGTGCGCGTGAACTATACATGTCCCCCAGCTTCAGCGAGGTCTGTTACATGCACAGGACGTGCGCATTTTAGGTGTACAGTGTGACGACTGGTGGCAATTGTATGCCGTTATTTAATTGCCACCACAAAGAAGACAGAATATTTCTATACGCCTCCCATCCCCCAAATTCCCTTGTGTATTTCACAGGACACAGCGGTCCTCAGATCTGTCCTGGGCAACCACGGTCCTTTCTGGCACCATACTTTGGCCTTTTCTAGGATTTCACGGAAACAGACTCCTGCAGAAGGAGGCCTTGGGGTCAGCACGTGCTGGAAGGTCACCATGGCGTGCGGGCCTTCGCCAGGAGGGCTGCGCAGTGGCACAGAACTTTGGAAAACAGCTGGACAGCTTTTTAAAATAAAGTTAAATATAAGTGTTCCATATAGTCCAGCAATAAAAACTATGTCCCAGCCTGTCAAAGTTCACAGCAGCAGTATTCACAGGAGACCCAGGAAACACCCAAGCGCCAACCAGCCCGAGCGCAGAGAAACGAGTTCCAGTGTGTGTCTGCTGGCAGTGCCCCTCAGCATACAACAGGGATGATTACTGGCGCGGGTGACAACTTGGACTAACTTTTTGTTCTATTTTTTCTTGGTAAAAATTTAATTAAAACAACAGACAAGTCAAACAACATAGAAATATAGAAAGAAAAGATAAAGCTTCTCCCTGGTTCAGTCACAATTATTTGAAGTGAGGGAACAGGTACCACATCTTTTTTAGCATTTATACAGACACACACACTACACACACACACACTACACATTATACAATACATGCACACACACCACCCATACACACACCACATATACCACACACACACACACACACACACACACACACTACACATTATACAATACATGCACACACACCACCCATACACACACCACATATACCACACACACACACACACACACGTACCATATACCAAACACCATACACAGCACACACACAGAACTCCCTCTCTTTTTGTTAAACCAGGAATGCCACCACACCCACTACCTCCCCATGTGACCTCTTTGTGAACAGATTAGTAGATTGGGGTGTAGCTTTTTACTTTTTATAGCTGCAAGCCATACGGCTCTATGATAATGTAGCCAGCTGTCCCCACTGTTGTTTTGTGTTGCTGGGCTGAGCTGTGCTGCGGGGACACAGGGCCCCTGTGCTCCCGTGTGGAGCTCTGGGAGGACGAAGGCCGTGTGCAGCCCCCGTCGCGGGATGTGCACAGGTGGCCCTCCAGCCCTCGGTGGGAAGGACTCGCACAGCGTGAACGCGCCTGGGAGCCTTGGCGGCTCTGCCCAGCGGGCTGCTGCGGGCGGCCTCCCACGCTCGCCCTGTTCGAGTGACTGGCGACGCTGCCTTCCTCACAGCCTTGCCGCACTGGGCCTAATGTCGTTCATTTTAGCTAATTTTATGGTCAGAACAATGTTGCTGTGGTTTTCCTCCGAAGATTTGTGCACCAGGAAGGTGGCACCTGGTAACATAGTTTTGTGGCCGATGTCATTCCTTTTAATGAATTACCTGCTTGCATCACCTGCCCATTTTTCTATTGGGCTTTCCTTATTTTCTTATCAATCTGCGGGAGTTTTTGCATATTTGATATGTGCTAAAATATTTTACAATACAATTACATTTTTTTATTAGAGTACATCTATCAGTGGTTCCTTTATGACTTGTCTTGAATTTCTCTCTCACTCTGAGATTAAACTAATGATTTTCTAATATTTTTATTTACTTTACTTCTGATTTTGGGTTCTTTTCACATGTAACAAGAGAGCCACCTCACCCACTGCGAGGTCCCTGTGCGCGTGGCCCTCGTGGCCTCCGAGCCCGGGCGGGTCTGCTCCTGTGGCGTTAGCTGCGGCTTCTGGTCTGGGCCGTGTTGCAATCAGGTGCTTTTTCTTGTTCAAAAAAATTTCTTCACAAGTTTTGAACTTTCTTTGTTTTCTAATAACATAGGGCTCAGTGCAAAAAGATCTCCTTAGGATTACAGTTATCAAATTAATTTAACGCTTTTGGGAGAACTGACGTTTGACAGTGCTAGGTCTTTATATGTGTCACATGGCAGAGTTTCCGTGCATTCGGCTCTTGCTCGTGTCCTTCCTTGTCATGTTAGTCTGTCTTCACGCAGGCCCTGCCGCTCGTCACGTTGCATCCAGGTGTTGCCCCATTTTGGCCGCGATGCACATGGGGCTCCCACCTTAACCCACCATCTTCATTCTATGTGCTCGCTGCTGTCAGAGGGGAAAGATCCTTGTCTCTCTCCATCACCAAGCCCTCCTGTTAGTTCCCAGTCTTTTTTTCCTTATGTCACTTTAACAATGTAATCTCTCCCAGCGTCCAGGGCCCACCCATGTGGGGTTCCTCTTGCCTGTTTCTTTGGTTCCCTGTTATGGGTCCTGCTCTGGGTCACCCTTTCGTCCTCAGTAGCTGCCCCTTTCCCCCAGGTACCTGCTGGTCCACTCAGGAGGGAGCCTGAGTGGAGTCGCCCAAACTACCAGGGCTCAGGTGTGCTCAGGGGCGATGACTGCTCCTTCCGACCCTGCACCTTGAAGGCCCGAGATCCTGCCTTCCTCTTGTTACTGGATGGAGTCTGACCCGAGCAGGTCTGCCTCAGCCGGCCGGTAATGTGTGGGCACTTGAGTTTGTGCAGGAAAGATTTCACAGCTGGAGTCCAAGAGATGCCGAGAGGACGTTTACTAAAGCTGGGACAGTGAAACAAGGAGGGCTTAAGGCGAGGAAGCAGCAGGAGAGGGGCTAGGCGGGGCTGCTCTGGCTTTTTAGAAATGTTGTAGGAAAGAAGTGAGCCACGCTGGGCTGCATGGACTCACTGGAAAGTGAGGGTCACAGTGACAGCATGAGCCTGGGCGGGCTGCTTTAGCTCATTGGGAAGTCAGAGAAAAAGGGGGCCTTGGAGACAGGATCAGGGGGTGAGCCTGGGATGGGCTGGCGCTGCCTGCTGCTCTTGTTCCCCTGGTTGCAAGTCTGGTGGAGACCCTTCGAGTTTAGGAGAAAGGGAGTGGAGAAACATGTCTAAGAGAGAAAGGCGTGGGCATGCTATAGAGAGAGTGCCCCGTGGGCGGGTCCTTTGTCTTGAGGCTTTTTATCTCTTTAGCCAGCAGGAGTCCTGGGGGAGGTCTCAGGGGAGGGTCTTAACAGAATATTCGTTAGCTTTGTAGGTGTGTCTTGCAATATGCTGATTCATCGGAATGTGCCTATAGAGGGGTCAGGTTAGTTTCCTTTTTAAAGAATATTATTGAAGAGGGACTGAAACGCAAGCTGGTCTGTCCTGGAACAGTTTGGAGTGTGTAAACCATTTGCTCCTCAGTATCCTTGGTTAGGGAAGATAAAACCTTGTGATTCATTAGCTGACTATAAATTACTCAAATCATCTGGCCTTGTTTAATTATTTTTGTCTCAGTTTCCCTCACTCCACTCGCCAAGGGATTTCTTTAGCTTCTTACTATCCCGCCTCTAGCTGAGGCCTCTGCAGCGTGAACCTCCCATCACTCAGCTGGCCTCCCTTCTGGTGCTCACTGGCTGCATGGCACTGAGCCACTGGTGGAGCTGGCTCTTCTCTTTGTCTGTCCCCCTGCCCACAGGGTCAGGGCTGCTGGGCACACGCTCAGCCCCCAGAAAGGGCAGGGCCGGCTCAGGCTGACCCCACTGGCTTTGTGGTCTTGGTAACCGGATGGGTGTCCCTGTGCCACCTGAGGAGGGCGAATGGACAGGACACCGTAAGTGCTCACCTGCCTCACAGCATCTGAGTGACATCCTGGTCTCATGGGCCAGGCCTAACCCATCTCACCAGCGCTGGGCGCCCAGCCATCAGCGTGTTTATAGGACTGTGTGTGGGCAGATTTTGAAGGCAGGCAGGGGTGTTGATCATTCTCGTGAGAGGTGACGGCAGCTCTGGGACTGTGCCCGGCGTCACCCAGCAGCACCGGGCGGCCAGCCCGCAGGACGTGCTGCCCCTGATCGTATGGGCTTTGGTGATGGGGCAAGATTTCACCCCGCAGCTGGGCCCCTCCTTCCGGGGTGACTGTCTCCTTGCTCACGGGGGTGATGGTAGTCGGCTCCCTTGTCACCATGTGCCTGGCTGGCTTTGGGCCTGGGAGTCTAATTCTAATTTGACTCCACTAATGTGGTGCGATTCTGGGAAGAGTTCAGAACCTTCTATGAGTTTAATTTCTTTGATCTTAGTTTGTTTTTCCCAAACGGGAAGGAATGGCACCTACAACTCAGGATGGGATGCTGGCGCAGGGAGAGGAGGGTCCCGGGTGGAGAAGGCTCACAATGGGGGTCACTGTGCCTCACCGTGTGTGTGTGTGTGTGTGTGTGTGTGTGTGTGTGTTTGTGTGTGTGTGAGAGAGAGAGAGAGAGAGAGAGAGAGAGAGAGAGAGAGAGAGGCAGATCCCCTCCTACGCGCAGTCTGTTCTCAGGAGCCCCGAGACCTCCCCAGGCCCCTCTGGCGCTGCCCTTAACTCCAGGGCTACCTTTCCTCACAGCACCCACCTGAGCGCGCTCTTCGCAGGCGCATCAGTGACTTCTGCTGCTTCCCTCTTGCCCTTTCTCCTCCCCAAACTCAGTCGGAGCGACTCTGCTTTCACATCCCACAGAAGCCCATACACAGGGGCAGTGGGTCAGGCCTGAGGGCTGAGAAGGGCCTCCCGCAAGTGCTGCAGACAGAGCAGCTCACTGACTGGGGGGGCGGGGGGGGGGGAACACTCTGTCCTGGCTCAGTAAGCACCGCCCACAGCCCCCAGGAAGCTCGGAAGCAGCATGGCAACCAGCAGGAATCACCTTCTCTCTTGCCTTGCAGCTGTTCGTGCAGAAGGCACTTCATGCAGGACCTGCGCCTCCGCCTCCGCCTCCGCCTCTGCCCGCCCTCAGGCTGCTGTCCCGCGGTGGACTGTCCAGCTGCGCCCGCCATGGCTCAGCCTCAGGAGTGCTGCCTGCTCCGCTCCCTCCTCGCGGGGCGACTCCTGTTTGTTCCAGCAGCCTGACGCTGCCCTTCTGACAGACGGTGTTGCAGCTCGTTGCCGGATAGTAAACACATGTTTGAAGAAACAACCCCTTGTGTCCACGGAGCATTTATTTCTAGGAGTGGGCACTTTGGGGTCCTGTATTCGACGTTGCTCGTCTTATAGGGTTAGTTTACATAATAATCTGCAGTGTCTTACTGTCAATGACATGGTGACAGGGAGGACATTTCTGGACCAGTCAAGTGGACCCCTGGCTCCCCTGCCCCTCCTCTGACTGCTGGGCTCCGGGGCGCCTCCTGGTGACCCCCAGCCCCCCGCCAGCAGCCCTGAAGGGGGAGCTCCTGAGGGGCCCCCAGAGCCTGGGCTCCATGCAGTTTCCCCAGGGCCTGAGTTTTGCACTAAGTCAGGCCGAGTACAGAGCAACACCTGCTGCGGGCGCTCTTCTTCCTCGGCGTCTGTCTGACTGACAGCCCTTCCCTGTGCTCACCTCTCTCCAATCCTCCTTGATTGGAAACAGGACAGTTAGTTTTAACTCTGGCTTCACCTCTGACTTGCTGAGGTTTGTGCTAGCAGCGAGCATGTCTGGAACCATGTGTCCGTGTGTGTGGCCGGGGGTGCGTTGCAGGAACCCGATGGCTGTGAGGGGCCAGGGTCATCCTGGCAGCCTCTTAGCACAGTCTCTTGCACATAAGAATACAAAAAAGCCGTTAATACAAATCCAAAAGTGGGCTTTTCAACGGCTTATGTTCACACATGAATCTGCTTATTTTCCTATAATTTTCTAGAGACCATATGTTTCTTGGGACCATATGTCTGTAAACGAATGAGATGACGGTCAATGTGAACATGTATCGTGTCTGGAGCCAGAATTAGCTCCTAAGACTTCACATTCTCTTTCTCCCCCTGCCTCTGACTCTCTCTCTGTTTATATGAGCCCACATGTAAACGTAGAGAAGTCTCTCACATCCATATGGATGTAATTGTATATAATCTATCCAGTTCATATGCCTCCATTAATTAAGGACCCTTTTTCAGTTCTGAGAGCAGGTGGGCGCTTGTTGCTTGGAATATTGAGGATGAAAGCTTGGGTGGTGATTTTGCATTTCCAATGCCAAGCACTAAGAATGCTGGGAGCTCTGTGGAGTCACAGAGGATCTCATTTCAGTTTCTCACAGAGATCCCATAACACAGGTGTGCTTGCTTAACCACAGGCTGGGCTCAGTGTGCACAGGGAATCTCTTTGCCAGTTACTTACTGTTGTTTTTTTTAAGGAACTTATATGATACTGTATAGTAATCAACAAGGATTCATTGACACTGACTGTGTCTATGTGTCGGGGGGCATCTTGCAGACACTGAGGCTGTGTGTGACGGTGGACTGGGTGACTGTGACACTGAGGCTGTGTGTGACGGTGACTGTGACACTGAGGCCGTGTGTGACAGTGGACTGGGTGACTGTGACATTGAGGCTGTGTGTGACAGTGGACTGGGTGACTGTGACACTGAGGCTGTGTGTGACAGTGGACTGGGTGACTGTGACACTGAGGCTGTGTGTGACGGTGGACTGGGTGACGGTGACACTGAGGCTGTGTGTGACGGTGGACTGGGTGACAGTGACACTGAGGCTGTGTGTGACGGTGGACTGGGTGACTGTGACACTGAGGCTGTGTGTGGTGGTGGACTGGGTGACTGTAACACTGAGGCTGTGTGTGGTGGTGGACTGGGTGACTGTGACTCTGAGGCTGTGTGTGGTGGTGGACTGGGTGACTGTGACACTGAGGCTGTGTGTGACGGTGGACTGGGTGACGGTGACACTGAGGCTGTGTGTGACGGTGGACTGGGTGACGGTGACACTGAGGCTGTGTGTGACGGTGGACTGGGTGACTGTGACACTGAGGCTGTGTGTGGTGGTGGACTGGGTGACTGTGACACTGAGGCTGTGTGTGGTGGTGGACTGGGTGACTGTGACACTGAGGCTGTGTGTGGTGGTGGACTGGGGGACTGTGACACTGAGGCTGTGTGTGACAGTGGACTGGGTGACTGTGACACTGAGGCTGTGTGTGACGGTGGACTGGGTGACTGTGACACTGAGGCTGTGTGTGGTGGTGGACTGGGTGACTGTGACACTGAGGCTGTGTGTGGTGGTGGACTGGGTGACTGTGACACTGAGGCTGTGTGTGGTGGTGGACTGGGTGACTGTGACACTGAGGCTGTGTGTGGTGGTGGACTGGGTGACGGTGACACTGAGGCTGTGTGTGACGGTGGACTGGGTGACGGTGACACTGAGGCTGTGTGTGACGGTGGACTGGGTGACTGTGACAATGAGGCTGTGTGTGACGGTGGACTGGGTGACTGTGACACTGAGGCTGTGTGTGGTGGTGGACTGGGTGACTGTGACACTGAGGCTGTGTGTGGTGGTGGACTGGGGGACTGTGACACTGAGGCTGTGTGTGACAGTGGACTGGGTGACTGTGACACTGAGGCTGTGTGTGACAGTGGACTGGGTGACTGTGACACTGAGGCTGTGTGTGGTGGTGGACTGGGTGACTGTGACACTGAGGCTGTGTGTGGTGGTGGACTGGGTGACTGTGACACTGAGGCTGTGTGTGGTGGTGGACTGGGTGACTGTGACACTGAGGCTGTGTGTGGTGGTGGACTGGGTGACTGTGACACTGAGGCTGTGTGTGACGGTGGACTGGGTGACTGTGACACTGAGGCTGTGTGTGGTGGTGGACTGGGTGACTGTGACACTGAGGCTGTGTGTGACGGTGGACTGGGTGACTGTGACACTCAGGATGTGCGTGGTGGTGGACTGGGGGACTGTGACACTGAGGCTGTATGTGACGGTGGACTGGGGGACTGTGACACTGAGGCTGTGTGTGACAGTGGACTGGGTGACTGTGACACTGAGGATGTGCGTGGTGGTGGACTGGGTGTGACACTGAGGCTGTGTGTGACAGTGGACTGGGTGACTGTGACACTGAGGATGTGCGTGGTGGTGGACTGGGTGACTGTGACACTGAGGCTGTGTGTGGTGGTGGACTGGGTGACTGTGACACTGAGGCTGTGTGTGGTGGTGGACTGGGTGACTGTGACACAGGCTGTGACAGTGGACTGGGTGACTGTGACACTGAGGCTGTGTGTGACGGTGACCATGACACTGAGGCTGTGTGTGACGGTGACCATGACACTGAGGCTGTGTGTGGCGGTGACTGTGACACTGAGGCTGTGTGTGATGGTGACTGTGACACTGAGGCTGTGTGTGACGGTGACTGTGACACTGAGGCTGTGTGTGGTGGTGGACTGGGTGACTGTGACACTGAGGCTGTGTGTGGTGGTGGACTGGGTGACTATGACACTGAGGCTGTGTGTGATGGTGGACTGGGTGACTGTGACACTGAGGCTGTGTGTGACGGTGGACTGGGTGACTGTGACACTGAGGCTATGTGTGGTGGTGGACTGGGTGACTGTGACACTGAGGCTGTGTGTGGTGGTGGACTGGGTGACTGTGACACTGATGCTGTGTGTGACGGTGGACTGGGTGACTGTGACACTGAGGCTGTGTGTGGTGGTGGACTGGGTGACTGTGACACTGAGGCTGTGTGTGGTGGTGGACTGGGTGACTGTGACACTGAGGCTGTGTGTGGTGGTGGACTGGGTGAATGTGACACTGAGGCTGTGTGTGGTGGTGGACTGGGTGACTGTGACACTGAGGCTGTGTGTGGTGGTGGACTGGGGGACTGTGACACTGAGGCTGTGTGTGACGGTGGACTGGGTGACTGTGACACTGAGGCTGTGTGTGATGGTGGACTGGGTGACTGTGACACTGAGGCTGTGTGTGATGGTGACTGTGACACTGAGGCTGTGTGTGACGGTGACTGTGACACTGAGGCTGTGTGTGGTGGTGGACTCGGTGACTATGACACTGAGGCTGTGTGTGATGGTGGACTGGGTGACTGTGACACTGAGGCTGTGTGTGACGGTGGACTGTGTGACTGTGACACTGAGGCTGTGTGTGGTGGTGGACTGGGTGACTGTGACTCTGAGGCTATGTGTGGTGGTGGACTGGGTGACTGTGACACTGAGGCTGTGTGTGGTGGTGGACTGGGTGATGGTGACACTGAGGCTGTGTGTGACGGTGGACTGGGTGACGGTGACACTGAGGCTGTGTGTGACGGTGGACTGGGTGACTGTGACACTGAGGCTGTGTGTGACGGTGGACTGGGTGACTGTGACACTGAGGCTGTGTGTGGTGGTGGACTGGGTGACTGTGACACTGAGGCTGTGTGTGGTGGTGGACTGGGTGACTGTGACACTGAGGCTGTGTGTGGTGGTGGACTGGGGGACTGTGACACTGAGGCTGTGTGTGGTGGTGGAGTGGGGGACTGTGACACTGAGGCTGTGTGTGATGGTGGACTGGGTGACTGTGACACTGAGGCTGTGTGTGGTGGTGGACTGGGTGACTGTGACACTGAGGCTGTGTGTGGTGGTGGACTGGGTGACTGTGACACTGAGGCTGTGTGTGGTGGTGGAGTGGGGGACTGTGACACTGAGGCTGTGTGTGACGGTGGACTGGGTGACTGTGACACTGAGGCTGTGTGTGACGGTGGACTGGGTGACTGTGACACTGAGGCTGTGTGTGACGGTGGACTGGGTGACTGTGACACTGAGGCTGTGTGTGGTGGTGGACTGGGTGACTGTGACACTGAGGCTGTGTGTGGTGGTGGACTGGGTGACTGTGACACTGAGGCTGTGTGTGGTGGTGGACTGGGTGACTGTGACACTGAGGCTGTGTGTGGTGGTGGACTGGGTGACTGTGACACTGAGGCTGTGTGTGGTGGTGGAGTGGGTGACTGTGACACTGAGGCTGTGTGTGACGGTGGACTGGGTGACTGTGACACTGAGGCTGTGTGTGGTGGTGGACTGGGTGACTGTGACACTGAGGCTGTGTGTGGTGGTGGACTGGGTGACTGTGACACTGAGGCTGTGTGTGACGGTGGACTGGGTGACTGTGACACTGAGGCTGTGTGTGACGGTGGACTGGAGGACTGTGACACTGAGGCTGTGTGTGACAGTGGACTGGGTGACTGTGACACTGAGGCTGTGTGTGGTGGTGGACTGGGTGACTGTGACACTGAGGCTGTGTGTGACGGTGGACTGGGTGACTGTGACACTGAGGTTGTGTGTGGTGGTGGACTGGGTGACTGTGACACTGAGGCTGTGTGTGGTGGTGGACTGGGTGACTGTGACACTGAGGCTGTGTGTGGTGGTGGACTGGGTGACTGTGACACTGAGGCTGTGTGTGATGGTGGACTGGGTGACTGACACTGAGGCTGTGCGTGGTGGTGGACTGGGTGACTGTGACACTGAGGCTGTGCGTGGTGGTGGAGTGGGTGACTGTGACACTGAGGCTGTGTGTGGTGGTGGACTGGGTGACTGTGACACTGAGGCTGTGTGTGACAGTGGACTGGGTGACTGTGACACTGAGGCTGTGTGTGACGGTGGACTGGGTGACTGTGACACTGAGGCTGTGTGTGACGGTGGACTGGGTGACTGTGACACTGAGGCTGTGTGTCGTGGTGGCCTGGGTGACTGTGACACTGAGGCTGTGTGTGGTGGTGGACTGGGTGACTGTGACACTGAGGCTGTGTGTGGTGGTGGACTGGGTGACTGTGACACTGAGGCTGTGTGTGGTGGTGGACTGGGTGACTGTGACACTGAGGCTGTGTGTGACGTTGGACTGGGTGACTGTGACACTGAGGCTGTGTGTGACGGTGGACTGGGGGACTGTGACACTGAGGCTGTGTGTGACAGTGGACTGGGTGACTGTGACACTGAGGCTGTGTGTGACGGTGGACTGGGTGACTGTGACACTGAGGCTGTGTGTGGTGGTGGACTGGGTGACTGTGACACTGAGGCTGTGTGTGGTGGTGGACTGGGTGACTGTGACACTGAGGCTGTGTGTGACGGTGGACTGGGGGACTGTGACACTGAGGCTGTGTGTGACGGTGGACTGGGTGACTGTGACACTGAGGCTGTGTGTGGTGGTGGACTGGGTGACTGTGACACTGAGGCTGTGTGTGATGGTGGACTGGGTGACTGTGACACTGAGGCTGTGTGTGGTGGTGGACTGGGTGACTGTGACACTGAGGCTGTGCGTGGTGGTGGAGTGGGTGACTGTGACACTGAGGCTGTGTGTGACGGTGGAGTGGGTGACTGTGACACTGAGGCTGTGTGTGACGGTGGACTGGGTGACTGTGACACTGAGGCTGTGTGTGACGGTGGACTGGGTGACTGTGACACTGAGGCTGTGTGTGACGGTGGACTGGGTGACTGTGACACTGAGGGTGTGCGTGGTGGTGGAGTGGGTGACTGTGACACTGAGGCTGTGTGTGACAGTGGACTGGGTGACTGTGACACTGAGGCTGTGTGTGGTGGTGGAGTGGGTGACTGTGACACTGAGGCTGTGTGTGACGGTGGACTGGGTGACTGTGACACTGAGGCTGTGTGTGGTGGTGGACTGGGTGACTGTGACACTGAGGCTGTGTGTGGTGGTAGACTGGGTGACTGTGACACTGAGGCTGTGTGTGACGTTGGACTGGGTGACTGTGACACTGAGGCTGTGTGTGACGGTGGACTGGGGGACTGTGACACTGAGGCTGTGTGTGACAGTGGACTGGGTGACTGTGACACTGAGGCTGTGTGTGACGGTGGACTGGGTGACTGTGACACTGAGGCTGTGTGTGGTGGTGGACTGGGTGACTGTGACACTGAGGCTGTGTGTGGTGGTGGACTGGGTGACTGTGACACTGAGGCTGTGTGTGACGGTGGACTGGGGGACTGTGACACTGAGGCTGTGTGTGACGGTGGACTGGGTGACTGTGACACTGAGGCTGTGTGTGGTGGTGGACTGGGTGACTGTGACACTGAGGCTGTGTGTGATGGTGGACTGGGTGACTGTGACACTGAGGCTGTGTGTGGTGGTGGACTGGGTGACTGTGACACTGAGGCTGTGCGTGGTGGTGGAGTGGGTGACTGTGACACTGAGGCTGTGTGTGACGGTGGAGTGGGTGACTGTGACACTGAGGCTGTGTGTGACGGTGGACTGGGTGACTGTGACACTGAGGCTGTGTGTGACGGTGGACTGGGTGACTGTGACACTGAGGGTGTGCGTGGTGGTGGAGTGGGTGACTGTGACACTGAGGCTGTGTGTGACAGTGGACTGGGTGACTGTGACACTGAGGCTGTGTGTGGTGGTGGAGTGGGTGACTGTGACACTGAGGCTGTGTGTGACGGTGGACTGGGTGACTGTGACACTGAGGCTGTGTGTGGTGGTGGACTGGGGGACTGTGACACTGAGGCTGTGTGTGGTGGTGGACTGGGTGACTGTGACACTGAGGCTGTGTGTGGTGGTGGACTGGGGGACTGTGACACTGAGGCTGTGTGTGGTGGTGTACTGGTGACTGTGACACTGAGGCTGTGTGTGACGGTGGACTGGGTGACTGTGACACTGAGGCTGTGTGTGATGGTGGACTGGGTGACTGTGACACTGAGGCTGTGTGTGATGGTGACTGTGACACTGAGGCTGTGTGTGATGGTGACTGTGACACTGAGGCTGTGTGTGACGGTGACTGTGACACTGAGGCTGTGTGTGGTGGTGGACTCGGTGACTGTGACACTGAGGCTGTGTGTGGTTGTGGACTTGGTGACTATGACACTGAGGCTGTGTGTGATGGTGGACTGGGTGACTGTGACACTGAGGCTGTGTGTGACGGTGGACTGGGGGACTGTGACACTGAGGCTGTGCGTGATGGTAAACTGGGTGACTGTGACACTGAGACTGCGTTTGATGGTGACCATGACACTGACAATGAAGTCGGGGTGTCAGTGGGGTTTGGGCATTGTCTGTAATATCCTGGTATTCTGGGGGATAAAGACAAGTGGGCATTTGGAGATCAGACTCCTCCCCCAGCTCAGAGGGGATGGAGGTCACCACAGAGTGAAATCGGACGGAGGTCCCAGGGGGCCTGGCTCCACAGCCCTGAGCAATATCCGGGCCCCCAGGGCTGTGAGGCGCGAGGGTCGTGGCATCTATGTTGCTGTTATTGTCCAGCAGGGAAGGTGTAGCTGGACAAGGCTGGGAGTTGTGGAGGGGATGTCTTAGGTGAGAGTCCTGTGCCTGTGATCCCTACCCCCAACTCAGGAGATCACCCATACTTTGGCATGTCACCCAGGGCCGGGGGCCCAGAGGACCGATGCTCTCACACAGGCATTGAAGTGAAGTCTGAAGCAGAAGTGGATGTGTTTGTGGAGAAATTGCCTCCTGCCCACAGCCAGGCAAAGATGCTAGGGGCAGGGGCAGCCTGTGTGGGCCAGGAGCCCATTGGGCCCCAGGAGGACTTTCTGCTGGAGATTGGGGCTGTGTCAGCAGCTACAGGCTGGGGCTCCCCCAAAGGTGGGCACTGCGAGGGAGAAGATGTGTGGCATAGGCCCCCCCCAAATCTGCAGGGGGCGGGTCTTCAAAGAAGCAAGGAGAATGCCTGTGAGAGAAGTCGCTGCCAACCTCAGCTCTGGCCAGAGGGCCAGCCCCAGGCTGGAGGTGTCCTGCCTGTGCCCCAACTTCTCCCTGGGCACCCCACCCCCACCCCCGACAAAGTGTCAGCAGCTGCAGCCAGAGGGTGGGAGGCCCTCCCTTCTTGGGCCCCTGCAGGTTCCCGCCCAGCTGCTCCGAAGGGGGGACGGGGCATCTACACCGAACACAGGAAAATGGAGAAGGTTGTCAGTGGCTGAGGTCGTTTCCTGGTCTGAAAGTGAATGGACTGGATTAGCTGGGACTCTCCACAGTTTAGAGGCCGAGCCACAGAGAAGGCCAGGCACTGGCCGAGGGCGGCAGGAGGGCAGAGGATGGCAGAGGCGCCTGGGGCCAGGAAGCCATGACGGGAGTGGGGACAGGGGACAGAGATGGCCCATTTATTTGGTGCCACGGAGGCTGTTGGTGAGTTTGCAGGGGCAGCTAGTGGGAATTAGAGCTGGTGTGGAGGGGAGTGGAGAGGGCGGAGGGCATCATCAACATCACGGAGCTGGTGGTCCATTTTGTGGAGGGGCCGTCATGTCTAGGAATGGCCTGTGATATGATGGACACTGGTCGCTCCCCGTCAGGTCAGCGGGACACTTGCTGCAGTCAGTGGAGGTGCGCACGCATCGCAGGTTCATTTGCAGGTGCACTTAGAGGGTGTGCAGGAGGCAGAGCTGCTGGGCCAGGGCTGTGCATTTTTCATTTTGCTCGGATTTGACCAATCTGCCCCCGTGGAGACTGCGCCGAATTACCTCCTCACCAGTGCAGAGTCCTGATACTTGGCTGAGAAACAGGAATTTTAGTGTAGGCTTTTTTCACTCAAAGATTTAAAAAATGTCCTCCTAGTTTTCATTTAGTACTTTTGCAGTTTCATTGCAAATAAATGAAATTTGTGATCTATGTGTAATTTATTTGCATATAAGGCACAAGATGGGAACCCACTTGTTTCCCTTGGGTAGCTGCCCAGCCACTCAAATGTCCCTCCCTGGGCAACTCTTCCCCCTCCTGACAGGCATCACCACATTTATTACTGTTGGGGAGGAAAGACATTTTTGCTTTGCCCTCCTAGGTTTTCTGGCTTAGGCTCTGCAAATCAGACAAAAGACAGACGAGCAAGAGAAAGACAAAGGATGGATTAATGCATAATGCATGCCGTGCCCATGCAGGCAGGGAAACTCGGTGATGAGCAGCTACAAAAGTGTTTAGAACTTAGGCTTCTAAACCATCTTAACCAAAGAGCAGTCAATCCATTCAGAAGAGACGGGACGGAGGAAGGGAGTTTGGGAGCCCGGGGCAGCAGCTGTGGGAGGGTAAGCTCCTGCTATGCAGGAACTAATGGAAGCTGAGGGCTGGTAGGTTTCTCAGGCAGATCCCTCTGCTGGTCTCAGGGCTGGTCAGGGCCGGAGTTTCTCCAGTGACTAACTTCTGTTCTTCCTGGGAGTGAAGGGCGGGGCCCGCCTTTACAGATGTATGTCCTGCTTTTAGGCAAATAGAAGAGGACAGAGGGCTTTTCCGGAGTCTGCTTCTTCTCAGTTGCCTTCAGCTTAAAATAATCTTTATGCCAAAGAGGCCTATTTGAGGGTGACTGTTCTGATCCTCTTCACTACGTGTATCTCTCCTCTTTGTTTGTTCATAAAGTTGATCGCAGTTTGCTGTTCTATGTGTCTGTTTGTTGCCCCTCCCCTACTCACTCCAATCCCATGAGTGCAGAAATCACCCAGATGTTCTTTTTTAATAGCTTGAGTCTGTAAAGTGTGTGTGTGTGTGTGTGTGTGTGTGTGTGTGTGTGTGTGTGTAGATCAGGTTGGTAGGAGTGAGATGGATGATTAGGGAGAAAGATGATGCTACGACTTGAAAGATTCCAGTTCAAAAATCCTACATTCCAATGAGAAAGTTATGAAAGGTGGACGGTACTGGCTGTAATGGTGAGAATTTTGGCTGAATAGAGGAAGATGTTGATGTTATGAGAAAGTGGGCTCAGCATTTGGGATTACTTCCAGATAACCGTGAAGGTGCCAAATGTTTCATTTTCCTATTACCTTGCTCTGAGCTCATGGTTTGGCTTACCGAAATGGGAATGCACTGAACAGAATGCTAAGAAGCAATCTCTATTATTAAAAACAGGGCAAAATTGCTGCCTGAGACTCACATTGAGATTAAATGGAAGGACACAAAGCTAAATAGTTATTGCTAAATGAACAAATTGAAATAGAATGCTCACCAAAATGCAGAGTACTAAACAGTAAGGAGGGACGATGAGAATTGTGACATTTAAAATTAGACCTTGGAGTTAAGTTACTAATTTCATTCATGTAACTATTGCAATTACTCTTAAGATATATTTTTATTGATTTCAGAGAGGAAGGGAGAGAAAGAGAGAGAAACCTATCTCTATTGACCTTCCTCAGGAGGCATGTGCCCTGACCGGGAATCAAACTGTGACCTCCTGGTTCATTGGTCAATGCTCAACCCCTGAGCCACACCAGCTGGCCTAAGTATTGCAATTATAATAGTCATGTTACATTTCTATTTCAAATAGAAATAGTTACCATCAGCCTGATTAAAATGATAATCACACACACATACTATCATATGAACATTAGTAACAAATTTATGCCAATGAGAAAGGAGGACATTTTTCTGAAAAGAGCTTGATTTGCAAACCTCTTTGGGGCTTCTGAAGGCTGCCTCTCAAGGGGATCCTAGGACTTTCCTGAGTCCATGAGCCCTGAGAACTTTCCGGAATTTTTCATGCTGCACATTTTAAAGACAAAAGATTGAGCCTCTAACTCTGCCCTGAAGTGCTTGCCTGCCCTGTGGGGGGCTTGTTACTAGAACATGCACATTGTTTGCAGTGTCTTCCCCACAACCCTATTCTTAATGCTCACTGTTCCACCTCCCTCTCCCAGACACATTAGCAGCGCAAGCTCTGGGTGGCCTCACTAGAGTGGACCTACAGCACAGCTTAGCTGTCATCCAACTGGCTTCCCCCTCGTACCTCCAGGTCTGTGGGTGGAAAAGGAAATCCGATGCCTGCTGGGGGAATTTAAGAAATGACTATGGAAGACTTTCCTCCATAAAATGCGTTTCCAGCTGCTGGGGCCAGCAGAGAGTCAGCTGCTTTGTTTAGCTACATACATCCCTTAATGTACCAAGTACAGTGCAGGGACACACCCAGTTTTAAAAGAACGAAACAGGTACAATGTAGATGCTGGGGTTCGTGTAGTTGTTCAAGAGAGACTGCTTGGCCTTCAATGGGAATGTGCTTTTAGAAAGTACTTAGGATGGTCATTTTGATGAAACCACAGCAAGAATATTATTATAAAATAAATGACTACATATAAACATCCAAGTCATTTATTTATTTTAAATGAACTTTTTGCGAGTCATGGTGATTCATTGTCTACAATTTCCATGGTCTCTGACCTTTTAGAATCGCACTTCTTTCTCCGCTCTCTACAATAAATTCAATGGCAAATGTGAAGCTTATCTTCGTGGTCTCTTACCTAATTTGACAAGGCTGTATTTCTCTTAAAAGCAATGCATTGTGATGACAATTCTGTTTCCAGATGAGAGAAAATAGTTCCAAGATGTGCCCAGCTGAGAAGCTTGTGGATGTTTCTGAGGACCCACTGTCTTCTCCACCATTCAGCGCGTCTCCGATCCCGTCGTGTACCTTGTCCAGGGTTCTCTGACTAATTTGTCCTTCCTCACGTGGGAGCTGGGAGGCTCACCGGCCTCTCTCTGGCTCCTGACGTCAGCAGATCTCCCATCATTATCTCTGAGGCTGAGTCACAACATTGAGCTTTGTTTGCTCTCAAGTGGCTAGGCAGCCACATCCTCCTGGCCTGAGGCCCCACCTCCAGCATGCGGACTGTAGCTGCCTCCTTCTGGGCTCACTTGTGCACTTTCCCCTCTGCTTCTGCCCCATGCGGCCCTGGGGTCAGACCCCCTGCAGCCTGTCCTCCTGTCAGGCCCCTCCCCCCAGGACCTGGGACACTCACTGACTCCTTCAGGACAGTGCCTGGCACATGGGAGCTGCTCCATAAATGCCTGCTCCATGGCACTGACCTGCACGGAACCTCATTTCTGGCTCATGTGTATGCCCCTGGAGTTCCTCTCCTTCAAACCCCTTCAGATTATATGATTTACTAACTACAGAGCTGTTGCTACATAAAAACCATGGGGGATAAAAGTTTTTCTGAAATAAAGGGTTTGCTGAGCTGTATTCTAGCCAGAAAAAGGACCAGGTCCTGGAGCAAGCAGCCTGAGCCACCAGCGGCGGGTGGCCGGGAAGATGAGCGTGTGTGTCCTGGGATTCATGGGTCTCAATACAGTGAGTGTGGAGAGGAAGGTGTCACTTATTTGGAAAGAACTTACTTTGGCTACAGATAAAGGGGGTGGGAGAAAGGAAGTGGGGCGCAGAGTCCTCTGGATGGGTGTGGGCGGGTGCGGTGGAGTCTGGTCATTGCCGTTCTCCCTAGATAAGAGCCGAAATAGTCACCAAGGTTGACCCAAAGTTTCAGCACATTCAGGAATGTGAGCGCTTTAGCTGGGTTGGCCCGAGGCTGTTAACTGATTAGCCTCTTACCTCTCTCTCCCACCCTACGCTGCTGCTGCTGCTGCGATGGATGCAGGACATCTGCGGGTCTCTCTCTTGTCACGGGGAGGGGAGGGACACTCCGAGGACCGCGTGTCCTCGAATCCCTTCTGACTCACTCGGAGGCCCTTGCTCGGTGGCAGCGCTTGGTAGCAGTGGGTCCTGGGCCATCCCCATGAGCGCAACCTCCGGGGGAGTCCATTTCAGGGAACCGCGTCCCTGACACGGAATCTGAACCCAACATAAAAACGAACAGAAACTAAAGCAACGAGAGCATCGACATGTCCATCACGCACGTTAGGAGGCAAGCCCCGCAACAGCACGGGAGCCCGAGGGGCAGGGCCGTCCTCTGGGGCACCTGCAGGGCTGGGCTGGGCGGGCCTGGCCGCCATGTGAACGCTCTCTCCCTGTCCTCGCAGGGAAGCCATCAGCCGCGTGTGTGAAGCCGTCCCGGGCGCCAAGGGAGCCTTCAGGAAGAGAAAGGTACTGTCCTCAGCGCTGCGTCTGCCCGCCTCTCCCTCCTCTGTCCCTCGGCAGCTCCCTCACACACATGGCTCAGGCCTCTCTTCCCAGGGCCTAGCGCTCCGCACTGTTTTTGTTTGTTTGTGTTTTTGCCCAGGGAGAACCAAAGGGCACCCCTGTTGAAAGGGCTCTTGTCACTTTAAAAACAGAAAGAGCTTAGGTCCCCTCTCTGCCACGTGGTTGATGAGATCAGTTAGCTGTTGCTGCCAACCCAGACGCCACACCCTGGTTCCTCGCTGTGGCCTCAACGTACAGACAGGGATGGCAACAGCCGCGTGGAACAGCCCGCCTTCTCCCGAGCTTCGGGTCACCCATTCACGCCATGGGCACCGCTCTCGTGGCAGACCCCTCAGCGCTGGGCTGGCGCAAGTTCAACAACGTCTCCCAGGCCTAGGGGACCGAGAAGCACCAAGTTAGTGGCGTTGCCAGTTTTTGTGGCCGTTTTCAAGCTCTACCATGACACCCTAAAAGGGAGCTGGGAAGAGGGGTGCAGACACCATTATACAGTGTCCACGCAGTTCACACGGGCACACCGGATGCAGACAACCTGCACTGCAGGGGTAACAGCTCATGCAGCAAAAAGTAGGAAGTGATGAGTTTTGAGTAGTTATTGTTTTTTAAATGTAATGTATTTAATTGCAAGTTTACATAATTAATTTTTAATAGCAGCTGTTTTTAATGGCCAGCTCATAATATTCCTAAACATTTGATCATTGTCGCTCATTCACTAGCATGAGCGGCTCTAGAACGCCGCTGCATGTCCCCATTATACAGAGATAAAGACTGAGGCACTGAGAGGAGAGCCCATGAGGCCAGCAGGTGGTGGAGCCAAGCGCCAGCCCAACTACTTGGCTCTAGGGGCTGTGTGTTCAACCCCTGTACTCGACCTTTTCATCTTGAGGTGTTTGGACCAAAAGAAAAAAACAACTGGATTAAGAGAAAGCTCAGAAAAACTCTGAACTTAAGTGCCTAGTAAACACAGAAGTAAATACCCGCCATCAGGACCTGTCTGCACCTGGCCTGAATGTGGGGGCGCCCCTCTGTGTATCTCTGAGTCTGTCCTGATGCAGGCGGGAGGGGGGGTGGAAGCGGGGGGAGGGAGCAGACTGGTGCTTGCCTCTGCTGCTACCTGGGCTGTGAGTTGTTTGTGTCTTTGTAGCTTGGGGACATTGGTGACCAAAAGGGCAACCGAGTGTCAGAGACAGAACTTTGGATGGAGGCTCAGATGTGCTGGCCTGTGTTCTGGTCATCCCACAGGGGACATGGGAAGCAAGATGCCCCCAGAATCTTGAATATGGGAACTAGGAGGGTGTCTGAGAACAGCCAGGTGGCACCTGAGCGGCAAGTCTTGGGGTCCCTCCTGGTTCTCTGGGTGCAGGTGATGGAAACAAAGCCGACTTCTAGGCTCCGCGCCAGGCACTGAATCAGGGCCCGGCAGCTCTGCCCTTCACTAGCTCAGGCAGGGGATTCACATGTGGGGCCAGCCTGGTTAAGAACTAGGTTGGATGGGATATCGAAGGGGGTGAGCTCTAATCTGAAGAGGAAGGTTGGGGGGTTAGCAATGGACAAGTGTTGGTGGTGCCCACGCAGGAACCCAGGAGGAGGTGCCTGGCTGAAGCATGCAGCCGCGGTCCCTGTGCCAAGAGCAATTACGGTCTGATGGGTACACCTGTTAGAGCCGAAAGGAGTCTGTCACTCCTCCGTGGTGCCCCAGACCCGTGTGTTCTGACTGGACCAGAGGATGTGCCGGCTAGAGCATTCAGGCTCCAGTCCTCCAGCAATGAGCACTCTCACGGCTCAATGGGATTGCTCATGACCCCCAAGTGGACTGACTTAGCCTGGCCTGACTAACATGGCTCCTGGTGGATGAAGCTGGTTTCTGAGTGCAAAGCTGCAGGCCCTGGCCTGTGGCCTTTTCCCCAGGCTTCCAAGTCACTCTCTCAGACGCATCCCAACATGAGCTGCCCAGGACCCTGACCCCACCTTTCCCTCATCTCAGTGTGTGCATAGATGTTCATAATCCCCACACTGCGCATTCTAGAATCTTTGTGTTAGTGTCAGACCCCGCCTCCCCCCCGGCCCCCCACCAGCTTATTCAAAGCACAATTTTCTTCACGTGCCTAATGAGGGTGGGAGATGGAGGTTTGGGGGTGTGGCAAATAGGAACAACAGAGAGGCCCCAGCAGTGAGGCCTCCAGTCACTCAAATTGAAACTAATGCTGCTTGACTTCACAGCCTCCAAGCAAAATGCTGTCCAGCATCTTGGGCAAGAGCAACCTCCAGTTCGCGGGGATGAGCATCTCCCTCACCATATCCACCGCCAGCCTGAACCTGCGGACGTCTGACTCAAAACAGGTCTGTTGGGGGCTCAGGCCCCTGCCCTGCTCAGGGCCCCCCACACAATGGGTGTTCCATGGGCTCCCCACTTCCAGCTTTACCAGGTCTGTGTGGTGCACATTGTGTAAAACCTTCACACGCTTCAAACTTTGATTGGCCACGTGAAGGGTCACCAACAGGGTGACAGATGGCATTGGCTCTTTAATTCTTCCATAAATCACCTCTGCTTGAGGATAGTGCATGAAGCCATTGATTTACTTACAATGTAGAATGGAGGTGTGGGTATGTGCAAACGTCTCCTCTTAATGTCCTTGCCGCATTTTGTTTTCTCTTACACCATATTCCATTGGTTCCACAGCCCACATTTTATTATCTATACTAATAAAAAGGTCATATGCTAATTAGACTGGGTCAACTGGACATCTTCTGGTTGTCCGGTCCTCCTTCCAGACAAAGCCCCAGTGGTGGGGGCCGAGGCAGAGGTGGTTAGGGGCGATCAGGCTGGCAGGGGAGCAGTTAGGGGAGATCAGGCCAGAAGGGGAGGGCAGTTAGGGGCGATCAGGCTGGCAGGCAGAGGCAGTTAGGGGTGATCAGGCAGGCAGGCAGGTGAGCGGTTAGGAGTCAGCAGTCCTGGATTGCAAGAGGGATGTCCCCCGAGGGGTCCCGGATTGGAGAGGGTGCAGGCCAGTCTGAGAGACCTCCCCACCCCATGCACGAATTTTGTGCACCGGGCCTCTAGTCTGAAATGAATGGCATGTTGTGGTTTGACATTATTTTTTTTTTCTTAGCCAGTCATTATTTTGGAGCCTCTCACATTTGATAGTGCCTAAGGGTTTCACGTGATGTGGTGTATTCATGTCTTCCCAGTGTGCAAGGAGTGTGTTGCTGATGGAGGCAGCACAGCAGGGATGTTTATGGAGGCGAATTCTGTTCAGGATGGTTGCATTTCTCTGCAGAGTTTCTTTCAGGTTCCTCGAGTCCTTAGCTCCTTCAGCTAGAAAAATGGTTATATGATATCATTACATGACCTGCTTGCTCATTCCCTGAAGATCTTAGTGTCAATGTTGCTGGTGGAAATGAGGTACTTGCGGTGTCTCAAGAAAAACGGTTCAGTGATCAAGCATTGGGAGGATGAGGTATTGGGGTAGGAATAAGACTGCCCCAGGTCCCAGTGCCCCCCTCCGCCGGGCCCACCGTGGAAGAAGTCCAGCCTTGTCTGCCTCAAGCCCAGAAGCAAGGCCAGGGCCCAGAAACTGCGGCATTGGTCCCGTCCATGCAAAGCTTAGCCCACCTCAGTCTCTGCCCCATTCAACTGGCCAAGTCTCCTTGCCGGGGTGCACCGCAGCTGGTCGCACTGCAGCAGCGCTGTGCTGGCGCCCGCAGGCTTGCTCTGAAGCCGTCCTTGGAGCCCTGATGCTGCCCGGCCCGCGTGGCTGCTGCTCGCAAACGGACAGGCGAATGAATGCACGAGGCCTTGGTTAAGCTTGATTAGATCACCTGGGCTTGGGAAGGGGCCAGTCCTCTTCTAAGCTAACCAGTCAATAGCCCAATCCTCCCAGGCTCGCGCTGGGTCCTCTCCACAACCAATCACTTTCCTAGATCTTCTGGGTTCTGTTCCCTTATCCAATCCGATCCTTTTCCCAGTCTTGGCTCCACCCCTCATGGCCACCATCTTAGTTCCTGCTGTGCATGCCTCACAGTACGCGCTCCTCCTCCTGTGCCCGCTTGGCTTCTGCTGGGTGTGCGCTGAGCAAAGTGCTTTCTCCTTTACTGTTTTCTCTCTTTCATCCTGGATAGCGGCTGTCTGTTGAGGGGTGGGGAAGCCTGCTTCAGGGGGTTAAGTCCCCTGGGGAGCTGGGAATGTTACATTGTCCTAGTAAGTGAGGTTTAATGTCTGACTCAGCTCCCGTTGATGAGGCTCAATACCTTATTTCCTTTGCTCCCTTCCTTTATTAATACTAACTAGTGACCCAGTACATGGTTTTGTGCACATTGTGCACATTGAAAGGAAATTAGAAGGTGGCTGGAGGGGCAAGACTGGGTGAGGCAGGCCAGACATGCCCTGGAGCCAACCTCCTGCAGTCCCTCCCCGGCGTCTGCAGAGTGAGCGGTGTCCCTCTGGCAGGTGGGGTCCCTCGGCCTGGCCTGCGGAGATTGGGACTAAACCAGCTCTCCAACATCCCAGATTGCAAGAGGGCGCAGGCCAGGCCGAGGGACCCCACTGGTGCATGATCAGGGCTGGGGAGGGACTGTGGGAGGGCCCAGGCCAAGTCCCGATCAGCCAGACCCCAGCAGCAAGCTAACCTACTGGTCAGAGCACCTGCCCCCTGGTGGTCAGTGCACGTCATAGAGACTGGTTGAATGGTCGAACGGTCAGACATTTAGCATATTAGGCTTTTATTATATAGGACTAGCCACCTATACTAACATCAAGGCTGTCTGTATTTGACCTGATTTAGAGCTTGCCAAGGGAAAATGCCTCTTCCCCAGGGATGTTTGTAGAAAAAAAATTAGAGGGAACTGTTTAACATCATGGCTCAAATGTGTATACAAGTAGCCGCCCTGGATACCAGCAGGTGGAAATGCTGCGAACCATGAGTCCCCTCACCTGCTGTGCTCAGCCTGGGCCCCATGCTGTCAGTGTGAGCTGGAGACCAGTGTCTCCACACTGCAGACGATGGGCCGCCCCAGACTATGGGGACCATGGCAGCGGGGCACCAGGATGCCTAGGGCACCTTTAGGTCGCTACACATATTCTTATGTATGAATTTTCAAATTCCCCAGGTAAGCAAGCAGCATTTCCAGCTCCATATTTTCCTCCACCCTACATACCCCACCCGAGATGTTGAAATAAATTCTAGATCCAGAATGGAAGCAAGAGGCAATGTCTGGGCCTTGTTTTGACACAGTGGGTGTCGCTTCTCACTCTATTCCTGGAGTGCTGGATGAGCCTTTTCTTTTC